>NC_090446.1:1114933065-1117333065 GCF_031143425.1 Pleurodeles waltl | reverse complement strand
CAGGAGAGGAGACCAATGGGAAATCTGAGTTCTCTGGTAGAGGCTACTGTAAATTTAAGTCTTACTTTTCTTTCTACCGTTTTTTTAGTTCTGAAATATCTGTGTGCTCTTTGGAAATGGTCATGGAATTATATGGTCTGCCTCCGTTATCTTGGGGTCAGGGTCTGTCGAAATGTCGTGCATTGGGAGGAGCATGGGATGGAAGGAGGGGTGTCCTTGAATGAAACTCGCTAAGCCCCGCCCAGAGAAGGTTTGACATGGAGCCGGTGTACTGCCTCCGAATGGGAAGTCTACGCAAGCGTCTACTGTAGTCACTATTGAACCCCCTCTCATTCTGCCCCATTTAACAGCAAGATGTTTCCGCGGTGCTTAAGATGCAGCATCTTCTTGCAACCTCTGCAGCTGAGTGCTTGTTCCAGTCCTGCAGGTAAGGGGACTCTGCAACTTCGTAAACTAAAAGATGACAGAGCAAATAGAGAGAGCAACTGCAACTTGGTAAAGGAGGGAAACGTTGAGTTAACAGGCTCATAAATTGTGCAAAATAAGTATTTGGGCAGAGAAAGGGTTCCATTGATTCAACCGTCTCACAAACAAAACACACGCACCGTAATCATGTTTCTATTTATATGTACAACTTTCTTCTGTTATTCTCTTTAAATATTTTTCCTCTTCCCATCAAACCTAAACAGATTTTTCAATGGAAATCGCGCTTCATCCATTTGTTTTAATTTAAAGCTTGGCATCGAGCCGTTTCCAATGTTAGTTTATGAGGAGAAATCATAATGTGCTTATCATTTTGCGGGTTATTGAACATAGGCTTCAGCTTTTCAAATGCATCTACGTTTCATCAGTGATTGGCCTACCCATGATGTTCATGCATTACTCCAACGTCTTTGATCATAAATTGAAAGAGTTCTTGAAACCTGTTCATGGTGAAATAGCACTTCTCAGGGATAGCAAGTAGATGCAATGGGTGTCATAGTCTAGTGTTCCGGGGAACACCCACATGTGCATGGAACTGGGAGAGTGGCACAAACACTGGAAGGTGGAAAATGTAATATTTAGGGTTAGAAGGAATTGAGAGCTGGTGTGTAGACAGGACAGAGATGTTGTGCGCTCTTCATTGTCAGAAACGCTCGTGGACCAGAATTTCAGGTCAGAGACCCATTTCTTGCAGGACGTGTGCGTGGTGGGATAGCAAAGTAAGTGATTTGTATGGCATCTGAAATGTCTGTATCTGTACCCATATGTTTTTTCTGACACTTGTGATTGAAAACAACTTTTGTTAGTTCTGAATCCAGGACTGAGAAGGACACTCTGCACAACCTTAGACTCGCCGAAAGTGTGCATTGTAGGCAGTGGACCAGCAGGCTTTTACACTGCACAGCACCTCCTGAAGGTACGTGTCCCCCGAGTTTTGGTGTAACAGATTATAGCATTCTTCCAAATGTTAGAGAATGATACACACTAATACTCTACAGCAGTGGTTCCCCACCTGTTGACTTTTGTGGACCTCACTTTATCATTACTGGAGCCCGGGGATCCCCAATGAATCATTATTGGATTCCGGGAACCCCCACTGAGTCATTACTGAAACCTGGGGACCTAATCTGTTAATATTATTAAATTTTCTAAACAGTTGCTGATCCCTTGAGAAGGCTTTGCGGACCCCTGGAGGTCCTTGAACCACAGGTTGGGAACCACTGCTCTACAGCTCCTGCCATCCGCCATGAAACATTTAGCTGATACTGCAGATCGCCTAACCAATTTCCATTCTTCAGCGGTCATTTATTTCATGAGACATAACCTCGCTTCTCCCAAAGAGGCTTTACAGGCTGTGGCCAGACTGACCACAGACTCAAGAAAGTTTGATCACATCTGCAAACATTATTTTTCTTATTTTTTTGTGTTTGTCTATTAGTATTTAACATAATACACAGCAATACAAGGGGACACATAGCTGTTTTTTTGCCAGTACACCAAAGTTACATAGGACCTGATTACGACATTGCTGCAGAGAGGATGCCACTGTCATACTGGTGGCGCCCCCTCCCTATTACATCTTCCTGAAATCCACCATCTGCATGTCTCATCTCTTACCTCTTCAGCACTCACTTTTCACACTCTCCTGCATGTACTTCCTCACATCTCCTACGTTTTATCATCCACAAACACACAATGCACCCACTTGTGTTTGCACTAAATTCATGTTTACTTTCAATTTATCAATATTCTATCACCTGTGTACCTTCTAAATACACAATTGAATAGAAACCCAATTGCAATGGACACGCATGGCTATTCTTCTGTGCGTTCTTCAGAGAAACCAAGGACTGGATGTCCATGTATTCTGAACACCTTTTTGACCCGCTGACAGGCACTGTGAGAAACTTGCGTTGGCTTAATTATCTGCAGTATCCCATGGTAATAATCACTGGGAGGCGACTCCGCTTAATGCAGTGATACTCAAAGTATGGCCTGTGGGCTGCATGTGGCCCTTCTGACCTTTAGATATGGCCCCTGGTCAACAGCAGCCCTCGGCTGCTGTTTACTCGAATCAGCCTTAATATAAAACAGATGTTAAATAAACGGGCAAGCATTTGTTTTCAGGTTAATTGAAATTAGAGAGGAAGTAACTAAGGTTTCCTACACCACTTAACTTTGGAACACTTTCATTTTTTAAGACATCTTGCAACAGTCGTATTAAAATATGATGAATTTAGGTCAATATAAGAAACATTCATGCTTCTCTCCACCCCCACCGATTAAAATCGCAATAGTGAACTAAGGAGCAAGTCAGTTGTTATATGCACTCTCTGGGTTGTTGTTGTACATGGACAACATTATAGTTTATTAAATCATACTCAACAAAAGGTTTTGTACTGCGCATATCTTGAAGTTGGGTATTTCAAAGTCCTCTTGTATGTGATAGCGAAGAAAAAGGAGAGAAAGTGAAATAAAACAATGTCCTAGAATCACACAATTTGGTCAAGTGGGGCATCTGGGATTGATCCCAGGTTTTCTGGTTTCACATTGTGCAATTCAGGAACTAGATGTACATGCTTCACTTCTCCTACACCCACCTTACAGACTCCCAACACCTCCCCACCACTCCCACCACTCTGCTGTCATCCATGCTGCCCTTGGCCACACCACAGAACAAACCTTTTGGCCCTTGGCAAAATGTTTGCGAGTACCTATGACCTAATGTATGCACTATACAATAGTAATATGCTGGACATAAAACTACAGAAACAGAACATCATGGAAAAAAACAAATACTCTTAGGCTCTTAGGGAATGCAAGATTAAGTAAGCCATTTGGAATCTAAACAAGAAGCGAATTCCTTACACGGCTTGCCTTATTTTTTTTGTTTTTTTGCATTCTTTGTGCAGAAACCGTTCACTGTTTTTGATTGTAAACTTAAGGGCATGAATATAGGGCTTGATGGGGGCAAGTTTCAATGTCCTTTTTTTATTACTGTCTAGTTTGAGACCCAGAGTGACCAGACTCACATAAAGCCCCCAGTGCTTGTAATGCCTATCATATTATGACCTTGGATCGGGTGGGATTGTTTTTTCAAATATTTTCAGCTGCTTGTTGCAATAAGACAAATCTTTGAGCCAGTCGCTCAGTTGGTGCAGGGCCTGACTCCAGCATTTAGCCACTTCTCATTTGGTAACCTTAAGGATCCATGACTCCACATTTCCTTACATTTACTGTTATGTTTTTTAACAAGCCCAAGCAAAGCAATTTCTAGTTCCAGTGATATGGGTATGACAATCATTGTGCTAGTTGACCCTATATGACTTAGCTTACAGGGGGCATAACTTTGCATTTGGGGCAACACATTGCCTGCTCTTGGAATCTTCAATGAGCCTACACTGCAGCAGACATGAATGGGTATGATAAACTCTGTAAATGTAGTTAAAGTGCATTATTTTATTTCTGCTATTCAGTGATAAAGGCCCTAGTTTGTGCGCAGTAATATTTTCATCTTCGGATATTTGTCCTCATCAGTCCTCATCTCCGAAACATGTTCTACTGAATTAGCAACCCATTAAGGCACAAAGTATTTGTAAGTTAACTCACAATACTTACAAGGCAATCCATTCTGGATATCCATCCTATCTAGTCCTGAAATTAGTCATCTTAGGTGGGCATTGTCAGCTTTAGGTTCCATAAGTTAATTAAATAGTTCACCACAGAGCATGATTATAATAAGCATGTGACTCAAGCGTGGGTACTTTCGAGTGAATTCCCATATTACTCCTAGCTTCTCTCATACTACCTTTACAGACAGCAGAACGGACAAAGGCTCCAGAGCATTTGATGACATCCCAAATACTTATTGCACTGAATTGGATACTGTAGGAAAGTGCCTCTTTTGACAATGTCACCCCCCACTTTTTACCTGGTCTATGGTGTAATTTCAACTGAAAATGCACTGGATTCCTGCTAACCATGTCCCCAGTGCCAGATCTCTTTCCCCAAAATTGCACAGTCATTTTCCCAATTTTCAAAATCTTTAGCACCCACTGTAAATACCTAGTAAATGGTACCCCTGTTACCTAGGGTCAAGTGTACTAAAGAGCATCACTGAGGGCTGCAGTACGAAATGTGCCACTCTAAGGGACCCATCACCAAGCACATGCCAGGCTGCCATTGCAGGCTGCGTATCAACAAAAGTGAAAACACAACATGGGACACAGCCTGTGTGCCATGTCCCCTAACACACCATGCAATATATGTAAGTCACTCCTCTAGCAGGCCTTACAGCCCTAAGGCAGGGGCATTATATTACATGTGAGGGCATATCTGAACAAGCAGATATGCCCGTACTATGTCTTTGTCGATTCTCATATAGTAAGCGTCCAGGGAAGCCATTTTGAATACATGTGCAGGGCACTGGTGAATGCGAGTACCCTAGTTATGGCTTCACTGAAAATGTTTGGTATCAAACATCTCATATTGGTGAGCCCACAGTGATGACAGTGTTGGATTCACCAGACCCTGCACACAAGAGGGCTAGTTGGAGGTGGCCCCTGAAAACCTACAAACTACTGGTGTGTTCACTGACTGGTCCTAACCAGTTGAGCCACCCTAGCCATTTTTCTGACCTCTCCCCCCCAAGATGAGAGCCAGTGCTTTTGAGGGCCAAAGACAAAAGCCTGCACTGTGTGGGGGTGTTAACACCTCACCCAGGCAGGATGGACATTCCAGGACGGGAAGCTTCAAAGGCCTAGACGCCGTTGTAATGTGACCCAGGTCTCTCCAGATGGCGGAAATGACTGACTTCCCTGTCCTGACCTCACTTTTTGCATCAGAACAGGCAGGAAAATTAGGTAGATTTGATGGTGTGCCCACTTCATGCCAGTACCACGAATAAGGTGGACGAGCTGAAGTGGATGCAACTTTTTAAATTCCCCCATCTTTGTTTGGAAGGAATTAGGTCACTGGGATTAGGTTTATGCCCACTTCCCAGTGTAAGTGGTCATAGAAAGGGTGTGGTCACCCTAAAGTTGGGCAAACGATTGGCTGCCACCTGGCACTCCCTGTAACACCCCTAAATTGAGTATTTAAGTGCTCCCCCGAGCACTAGAACTCAGATTCTTACGACCTTAGAAGAAAAGGACAAAGAAGAGATGCACTCACAGAAGATTGGAATATGAAGCAGCTGGCCTGGAACAAACCACGCCAACCAGTCTGCACTCCTAGACCGACTCTGCACCAGAATACACTTCACCCTGCAGATGAACCTGTAGAAATCTGGGAGGACTGCCTGCCTTCGAAAAAGACTCAAGTCTCCCATGAGCAGTGGACATGCTGTCCAACCAACTCCAAGGAAAGGACTCTGCAGCCCCCAGAACCACAAAGACCCAACACCTGAAGTCACCACTGCACCCATCATCCTCGACCCAGGTGAAGCCAACCACCAGTGCCAACAAGGTTCCCCAGCTGTCCAGAGTCCAAGTCCTTTGTGGTTTCACCCCTCCTGGACTCCCTGAAGTCGTCTGCAGCCTGTTCATGCAGGTCCCCCTCCCCACAGCTTCGGAGGTGAGAGAAACCTAATGCCTTAAAGAACCACTGCACCTGTTGCCGCCAACCTGAGTTGAAGTGGACCCCTGGTGTCAACAACAACCCCCAGCTCTCCTGAGTTCGGGTCCACTGTGGTTTCGCCCCCTCCTGGACTCCACGACGACGCCTGCAGCCTCAGACCACAGGACCCCACAACCACTAGTGCTCCAGGACAAGTAAACCCAACGCCAAAGGACACCCCTGCATCCATTGCCCCATGGGCGTTTGGGAAGAGGACCAAAGGTGCATCTACGTCCGTGAGCATTGCATCCCTTCCTGGCATCAGGTCATCATTTTGTGGTGCGTTTAAAAAAATATATATATTATTTCATTATTGCCCCTCATCCTGAAGGGCATATAGCATGGTCTTTTGCTCTCAGCAGGGCTCGAAAAATCTATTTGCCCACTCGCTACAGCAAGTCATATTTTGTCAGGTTGAGCTATTTTTAGGTCCTACTCGCCTCTTCTGGCAGTTGACAAGTGTAAGGAAATGCCTCCTTGGCATGGTTGCCCCCTGACTTTTTGCCTTTGCTGATGCTATGTTTACAATTGAAAGTGTGCTGAGGCCTGCTAACCAGGCCCCAGCACCAGTGTTCTTTCCCTAACCTGTACTTTTGTATCCACAATTGGCAGACCCTGGCATCCAGATAAGTCCCTTGTAACTGGTACTTCTAGTACCAAGGGCCCTGATGCCAAGGAAGGTCTCTAAGGGCTGCAGCATGTCTTATGCCACCCTGGAGACCTCTCACTCAGCACAGACACACTGCTTACCAGCTTGTGTGTGCTAGTGAGGACAAAACGAGTAAGTCGACATGGCACTCCCCTCAGGGTGCCATGCCAGCCTCTCACTGCCTATGCAGTATAGGTAAGACACCCCTCTAGCAGGCCTTACAGCCCTAAGGCAGGGTGCACTATACCATAGGTGAGGGTACCAGTGCATGAGCATGGTACCCCTACAGTGTCTAAACAAAACCCTAGACATTGTAAGTGCAGGGTAGCCATAAGAGTATATGGTCTGGGAGTCTGTCAAACACGAACTCCACAGCACCATAATGGCTACACTGAAAACTGGGAAGTTTGGTATCAAACTTCTCAGCACAATAAATGCACACTGATGCCAGTGTACATTTTATTGTAAAATACACCACAGAGGGCACCTTAGAGGTGCCCCCTGAAACTTAACCGACTATCTGTGTAGGCTGACTAGTTTTAGCAGCCTGCCACAAACCGAGACATGTTGCTGGCCCCATGGGGAGAGTGCCTTTGTCACTCTGAGGCCAGTAACAAAGCCTGCACTGGGTGGAGATGCTAACACCTCCCCCAGGCAGGAATTGTCACACCTGGCGGTGAGCCTCAAAGGCTCACCTCCTTTGTGCCAACCCAGCAGGACACTCCAGCTAGTGGAGTTGCCCGCCCCCTCCGGCCAGGCCCCACTTTTGGCGGCAAGGCCGGAGAAAATAATGAGAAAAACAAGGAGGAGTCACTGGCCAGTCAGGACAGCCCCTAAGGTGTCCTGAGCTGAGGTGACTCTAACTTTTAGAAATCCTCCATCTTGCAGATGGAGGATTCCCCCAATAGGGTTAGGATTGTGACCCCCTCCCCTTGGGAGGAGGCACAAAGAGGGTGTACCCACCCTCAGGGCTAGTAGCCATTGGCTACTAACCCCCCAGACCTAAACACGCCCTTAAATTTAGTATTTAAGGGCTACCCTGAACCCTAGAAAATTAGATTCCTGCAACAAGAAGAAGGACTGCCCAGCTGAAAACCCCTGCAGCGGAAGACCAGAAGACGACAACTGCCTTGGCTCCAGAAACTCACCGGCCTGTCTCCTGCCTTCCAAAGATCCTGCTCCAGCGACGCCTTCCGAAGGGACCAGCGACCTCGACATCCTCTGAGGACTGCCCCTGCTTCGAAAAGACAAGAAACTCCCGAGGACAGCGGACCTGCTCCAAGAAAAGCTGCAACTTTGTTTCCAGCAACTTTAAAGATCCCTGCAAGCTCCCCGCAAGAAGCGTGAGACTTGCAACACTGCACCCGGCGACCCCGACTCGACTGGTGGCGATCCAACACCTCAGGAGGGACCCCAGGACTACTCTGATACTGTGAGTACCAAAACCTGTCCCCCCTGAGCCCCCACAGCGCCGCCTGCAGAGGGAATCCCGAGGCTTCCCCTGACCGCGACTCCTTTGAACCTAAAGTCCCGACACCTGGGAGAGACCCTGCACCCGCAGCCCCCAGGACCTGAAGGACCGGACTTTCACGGGAGAAGTGACCCCCAGGAGTCCCTCTCCCTTGCCCAAGTGGAGGTTTCCCCGAGGAATCCCCCCCCTTGCCTGCCTGCAGCGCTGAAGAGATCCCGAGATCTCTCATAGACTAACATTGCGAACCCGACGCGTGTTTCTACACTGCACCCGGCCGCCCCCGCGCCGCTGAGGGTGAAATTTCTGTGTGGACTTGTGTCCCCCCCGGTGCCCTACAAAACCCCCCTGGTCTGCCCTCCGAAGACGCGGGTACTTACCTGCAAGCAGACCGGAACCGGGGCACCCCCTTCTCTCCATTCTAGCCTATGTGTTTTGGGCACCACTTTGGACTCTGCACCTGACCGGCCCTGAGCTGCTGGTGTGGTGACTTTGGGGTTGCTCTGAACCCCCAACGGTGGGCTACCTTGGACCAAGAACTGAGCCCTGTAAGTGTCTTACTTACCTGGTTAATCTAACCAATACTTACCTCCCCTAGGAACTGTGAAAATTGCACTAAGTGTCCACTTTTAAAACAGCTATTTGTCAATAACTTGAAAAGTATACATGCAATTTTGATGATTTGAAGTTCCTAAAGTACTTACCTGCAATACCTTTCGAATGAGATATTACATGTAGAATTTGAACCTGTGGTTCTTAAAATAAACTAAGAAAAGATATTTTTCTATATAAAAACCTATTGGCTGGATTTGTCTCTGAGTGTGTGTACCTCATTTATTGTCTTGTGTATGTACAACAAATGCTTAACACTACTCCTTGGATAAGCCTACTGCTCGACCACACTACCACAAAATAGAGCATTAGTATTATCTATTTTTACCACTATTTTACCTCTAAGGGGAACCCTTGGACTCTGTGCATGCTATTCCTTACTTTGAAATAGCACATACAGAGCCAACTTCCTACAACAAGGAACCAGTGTTCTGTTTAGTCAGAAAGTGAAGGAGCAATAAGGATGCCTTTAAATCATGTTCTTGTCTCATTTGCTCTGTGTTCAGAGACAGAGGTCAAAAGTCAAATTATCTTTTTTTCCTTTTGACTACCGAGTTCCAGGATTTTGTAAGGTGAACTCTCTGACCTGCTGTAAAAAGTGTGAAATAAAAGGCTGTAGGGAATTGGTCTTTAAACCTTTTTAATAGGATGAAAACAAATCAGAACACTTACTTGCTGATGTGCAATGATAAGTGTTTTCTAAAACCCAATTTTCACATATTATTGTTAAAACTATGTAGTGTATTATCAGTGAAGCTGGAAGTTAGTGGGGAAGTTTTTCATGCCATTTCTTGGAAATTTCCTGCTGTAAATGACAGTGTGCTATCACATCATGCTTTAGTAATGTATTTTTCAAAAGTGAGTGTTTTAAAATAAACTGAGAAACACTCCTGTTTCGATGGCAATGTTATTAGTAAACTGAGCGACAAGTCATGGATCATGTGGGCTAGATTCTCAATTTATAGGGAGGAATTGTTTAGTGTAATTAATTAAACAAGAGGGTTTTTTTGTACGGCAGGAATGCTGAACGCACATATTTGAAGGTGCACTCATGAGAATGAAGAAAAAGGTGACTGTAAAATAAAATATTTGCCTAGGATCACACAATATGAGGCGAATTTACAGGTCAGGTACATTACAGTTAGGTCGAGTATATTATTCTTGTTACTGGACCTGCAGGTCTTGCAGCATTTTCTATGAATTTTCGAGGCCTGCCCTCATTTTTGAAAGTCTACAGCCTATTTTTTTGATTGATGGACTCCATAGTATTCTACCTTGTCTTTAAATGTGTCAAAGTCAGTAGCCCTGTACTATTTTTTTTCATAAATTCATATCAGGCACGGTACCTATTAGAGACTTGAAATACACTCTGTGATATTATTTTGTAACTTAAATGTTGGCCTTTGTGTTTGTTTATAACTATTTTCTCTGATATCCCGAACTTAAGCAAAGTGTTCTGTACACCGATGTTTTTTCCTGCACTATATACAACTGCTTACAAATAAACATAAATGTAAGGATGACGATGATAAATATGTGAAAATGTACTTTGCATCTTTTTTAAAATAGTTTTGATTCCAAATTCGCATCAATTGCGAAACCATCAGATTATCTATAGTAGTGTTTTGCAGGTGTGTTCTTAGATCAGAGGGTATCTTAATGCAGCATTCGCAGAGAGTTGTTACCTGATTTCCCTCCCTCACTGACTGACTGGCCATGTACAATGATCAGGAGTTTTGGAAGCCAATTAAGAATTACCTTATAGCTCCGCTTGCCTTAGTCTCTTGTCTCTGGTTTTACATAATGTTTTTGTGATTTATTATAGTCTGATACCGTTGGTATTTTGTCCCAGACATAAAACAGAACACTTATATAAACTGTAATGAGCTCAACACAGCTTGTGTAATATGTTTCTCTGAGTGAGTGCCACTGATAGAAAAACATGGAATAAATGTGATCTGTTCAGCTTTATGTCCTGATCAGTCCTTTGTGACCACTTTTCTAAGTCACTGGGTTCTGGCTAGAGTTTCGGTTAGAAAAACACGAGAAACGTATGTTTGAGAAAAAGGAACAGACAGTATAAACCAAGATGTCAAGCATGTAGTCTAGCATGCGAGGGTCGGGCATCGTACTTGCTAGTTAATGTCGTTTCATACCTCTTGCATATGGATGTGAAAAATGGTGGCCTGTCTAGCTGCATTGTGAGTCAAGTGAAAATGACAATTAAGCAGGGGAGCTAGCTTGGCATTATTTTTATAGAGTTTGGGTTGGGGTTGGAAAATCCATTGTCTGAGAGGGAGCTGGGAAAACAGGCAGTGAATTGTGCTAAGAGGATGGAGAAGAGTGGAAGGGGATGAATATTGTTTTTACTGGGGAGGCCGTATGTCAAGCAGTGGAGTAGGCCTGAACTTCTTTGACAAGGAAGGAGCATTTAACCCGGAACTAACCATTCCCCTAGCCCAAACTTCTCATGGCCCTTTGGAAACTTAACACTGTCCAATGAGCAAGGTCCACGAAGAAAAAAAGAGGAACAGCGACCAATGGTGGCCGGCAGCTTTAGGAGGGAGGGAGGGGGGCGGGCGGGAGGCACACACACTCATTCTTTCACACACGCACGCACATCCATTAACAACACTCATAACATTCAAACTTGCACACACGCACCAAACATTCATTTTAAAAGATCACACACACACTCATTCTTTCACGCACACACTCACATCCATTAACAACACTCCTAACATTCAAACATGCACGCACTCACCAAACATTCATTTTAAAAGATCACACACACATTCATTCTCTCACACACAAACACATACGCACATCCATTAACAACACTCATAACATTCAAACATGCACGCACTCACCAAACATTCATTTTAAAAGAGCTCATACACACACACGCACACTTTACCTTCAGCCTTGGAGGTCCCAGGAGGGTTGGGACTGCTGCCTTCCCTCATTGGCTTCCCAGCCTCGTCAGAGAGTGGGATGGAGTCAGTGAGACTGCTGACCCCAACACACTCTGTAACGAAGTGTCACTGATTGACACTCGCCCTGGGCGCTTCAGTGCTTAAACCTGAAGCGCCCAGGTCTAAGTCAATGGGTGACGATTTCCTCGTCACCCAGGGGAGGGCCTCGAGGCACCTTTGCTGAGCCAAGGAGGTCACGCCCATAGGAGCTGTGACCTCCTCAGCCCAGCAAAGTTCAGCTCAGGCAGCCAGGAGTCTGCACAAATTGCGCATGTCTGCTCCTGGCTGCCTGACCTGAACATGAAGAGTGTCTGTCAGGCTGACCTTTGTTCAGCCTGACAGACACTCTTCATGAGGGGCAAAAGGTGGGGGGGTCGTGACTGACAGCGACTAATAGCACACTTGTCAATTCTTTGTGAGCAAGATGCTTATTGTACTTGACTACCTGCAGTCTCTTGGTTGGTTTTCCTTTATTTCTCCTTTCTTTTGTTATATTTAAACTTTATACCTGTCCAAATATTAATACAATTATATATATTTTGTGGAGCCCCACTAACTCACCACTAAAGGCTTGAAGCCCTAGCCATAGCAGTTTCTAAGATTTGAACCTCAAAACTGTACACAATATTACAGAATCAAGTATACACCAGACAGATACACAGATTATGAAATATTGTATTTAATTCACAAATACAAAAATCTAAATTGTAATTATAAATGGAAAGTTGAAGCTTTTATAAAAAAAATTGTTTAATTGCCAAATGACAAGGCGATTTGCTAGATTCTAGCATATCACTTTGTCTTTTTAGCACTTTTTATCTGTCAGCACATATCAGTGCTTCAGTCGTGGCCACCAGCTGTGTTCTGTTTGATGCACTTGTACTGCTCGCACGATTCAAGCTCTGCTAATATCTCATTTTCTGAGCAGTTGTGGTACTCTTTAATAGGCCCCAGTGGACACTAGGTTATTAACCGCTGGGCTGGACTATTTAGTGGTGCACATAAACAGGAACAAATAATTTATTGAGCGATTTATAGGATTGTCTTCTCAGCATTTACATTTATCTCTCACGTGCTCTCCACTTCTAAATATGAATATATTCTTGTAGATTCATTTTACAATGTGTTTTTTATTTATGTAAGGAAATATAAATGCATAATAATTAGTGTCAGTTAGATTAACACTGCCATTGGCCATTTCAACTTAATTGAAAAGTAAACTGTCTCTCGGAATCCTATATCAAATAACTTTTCGATTGATCTTCAGCCTATTAAAGGGGCATAATGGTGACATTACGTTTTTGTTACTCTTATTGTGTGTATTATGTACGAAGCACAGTTTTCCGTGGGTTGGGGGAGTCTTTGGTACCCATGTTTACATTCCCGCACTTGATGCAGAGATTGACATCCATGGTGGAAATGTATGTTTCTCTTAATTGTTGTTATATTTATGTGTGGGTTGTTTCCCTTGTGTTCGGATGATGTTTTTGTATCCGCCGTCTGTACAATGCTTTGAAGTTGGACACTATGTCAAGAAATTGATTAAATGGAACACAAGGTACATTTTCGCTTAAAGGCTCAGCTCCTGCTTCCTTGGCGAAGAGCAAGGACATCGCAGTGTTTATGCAAAGCTTTCAGTGCCTGTCAGAACACTGGCCTTTCTCCTCTCCGTTAATCTCACCAATACCGAAGACTGTTTTTTTTTTTTTTTTTTTTTAAATATAAAAGGCCTTCATATGTGATAGTGCAGCATTGACGTCTAGCACGTAACGTCCTTTGCTTTGGGTTTGAAGGACGCTAATGCCGGCACATCACTGCCCAGACGGGGTTTCTAAAAATGCCGAAGGACCTTTATGTTGAGCTGTGAGATAAAAGCCAACTATTTTGATAACTGTTACAGGAAATGTCTCCTCATATTCATGGCCAGGGCTGCTCTCTAAATTCCACCAGTCACTGGCCCGAGAAGTGCCAAGGCTGCTATTGCAAGTGCGGTGCCGTCCCATCGCAGGCATTGTTGACTTCAAGTGCCACTAATATCCTATTACGGGTTCCTTCACTGCCATTACTGTGCCCAGTGCCAGTGCTAGTGCTAGTGCTGTCCCAGTACAGGCATTGTTGACCCAAGTGTCAGTACTATTCTATTACAGGCACTGCTAAGGCAAGTGTCAGTGCTGTTCCATCACAGGCACCGCTGTGCCCAGTGACAGTGATGTCCCAGTACATGCATTGTAAACCCAAGCGCCAGTGCTATTCTGTTACAGGCACTGCCATAGCAAGTGCCAGTGCTGTTCCATCACATGCACTGCTGTGCCCAGAGCTAGTGCTGCTGCTATCCTATTACAGCCATTGCTGTGCCCAGTGCCAGTGCTGTTCCATCACAGCCACTGCTCTGCCCAGTGCCAGTGCTGTTCCACTATGGACATTGTTGACCCAAGTGCCAGTGCTATTCTGTTACAGACACTGCTATAGCAAGTGTCCGTGCTATTCCATCACAGGCACTGCTGTGCCCAGTGCCAGGGATGTCCCACTAGAAGCATTATTGACTCGAGGGCCAAGGCTCTCCTATTACAGGCATTGCTGTACTCAGCTCCTGTGCTGTTCCATCACAGGCACTGCTGTGCCCAGTGCCAATGATGTCCGACTGGAAACAGTGCTGACTGAAGGGACAGTGCTAACCTATTACAGGCATTGATGACTCAAGTGCCAGTCCTGTCCCAGTCCTCTGCCAGGCATTGATGTGCCCAGTGCCAGAGCATTGATGACTCTGTGGTAGTGCTAGCCTTGCTGGTTCGGTTGCCAATGGTGTCCCCTTATAGGCCTTGCTAATTCAGGTGCCAGTGCTGTGCCATTATGCGTTGCTCACTCAAGCTGGAGTCTTGTCCTGTGATACCTGGCGTCGCCTCCGATATCAGCGCTGTCCCTTTATTACACATATTGTTGACTCAGGAGCCTGGCTTGCGCTTCCCTTCTTAGGAATTTCTAGTTCAGATGCCTGTACTTTTCCTGTAAATGTACTGCTGTGGCATTATACACATATGTTTTAAGCGCCAGTGCAGTTTCATTATGTTTTGCTGAGCTTTGTTCTTTTTTTTTTTTTAAATGCTTTGTAGTTTTGTGTTATCTCACTTCTGACCTCAATACCAGTGCCGCCCCACTATATGCATTGTTGAGCCAAGTGCTACCAGTTCAAAGCTTTGAAATGTGAACATTATGCGGTGCTTACTGCTTTGCTTTCCATTACAGCACCATAAGAGGGTTCACGTGGATATATACGAGAAGCTGCCTGTCCCCTTTGGCCTTGTGCGCTATGGCGTGGCGCCAGACCACCCCGAGGTGAAGGTAAGCTGTGTAAGACTGGGTAAATACTGCTCGGTGCAGCTGCACCTCAGATAAGTGAGAACAAGTACGTAAACATAGAGTTCCACTTCACGCTTTAGAAAAGATGGACTCTGTTTCTACAATTAATCGCACCATATTTCTCCCACTGAACCAAGTCGACTCGTCTTTCAGGAGGTACTTCAGCTAGCACGTGGGCACCTCAGGCTCAACAGCCCCAAATATCGTGTTCATATTTGTGTGCGAAGGTCTTTCAGTGAGGCTCTCTGTCTTTATCAGGAAGGGAGGATGACTCTGCCCATTTGGTCATTTTTTAAGCGCTCTCCTTCGATTGATCAAACTATTACGAGGGATGGCAGCATGCAGCATTTAAGTCTTACTGAAGTTAACTTATTTCTTGTTACAATGCAGTTGGTCACAGGGTTTCCACTGTAAGAGGTAGACGGTTTTCCCAAATCCTCATTACTGGTTCATGTAGTCCAGAGATCATTAGTCTATCACCTAAAAGATCACTAGCCTTACAGCTTCACACAGACCCTAACCCAAGCATGGACAGCAGGCCCTTATGCTTCTGTGTTGTATAGTGAAAAATAGCCACAGTTGGGGTACAATGGTGCCTTCAAACCTGTGGACCCAAGAGCCAGTGCACCTGCTGCACTGAGAGCTATGTCCCTAAACACGTTTAGCAAAATTTTGAACTTGAAAAGGCTAATCAGATCACAGATATTCAGCTGTTTTTTACACATTTGAGGGCACAGAACCTATAGATCTTCACCTCTCGTCTATTTTTATATTTTCATTTGAAGACAGGATACCCAATTTTACGATCTACGCTTAACTGCAGCAAGGTGATAGGCGCGGAGCAATTCCCACATCATGCAGTGCACTCTGGTAATTATTTGTCCATTGCAAGCCAGTCTAGCTCTTCCCTGGCGCTGCTACGCGATGTTTTTTTTCACGTTCTGAAGTCTATGTTCGGTTTGGGAGAACTCGCAGGAACACCCTGAGGCACAGCATCTATCCTTCCTGAGAGTCACTGGTACTCTGTGCACAGGTGTCAAGTTGTAAGGACACTTGGGACTGGGCCTCTGCAGTAATCCTGGGGAGGACCTTTCACATTGTTTAGAGTGTGTTGGTCTGCCTGCTAGGAAAGATCCTCTGTCAGCCAAGAACCATGATACCACCCGAAGAACACATGAGGGGCACTCCTTCAGCTCCAGTTTAGGGTTGCCAAACTGACCTCTATTTTACCGGACAACCCGATATTTGTATGACAAAACAGGAAAAAAATAGCATGAAAATCATTTAAGTCTGGGATTGTCCACCATTGAAATATACATTTAAATCTAAAAATACAGTTGAAAACTAGTCAAACTAGTTTTATTGATGTGTAGGCTGTGCATAGACCGTTTTTGTTAGGAAAAAGAAACGTAAAAAAAATAACAGCGAATTTTGCACGTACTTCTATCCGCGAAGCAGCAGCTTGCCCTTCCAGAACCCCCAGACATGCACAAATGACCAGTGTTGCTCCCTGAGAAAGGCGGTAACCCTACTCCATTTTCTGGTATTGTCAGGCCCTTGGTTTTTGAGAGAACTTCTCTAAGACTGTACATGTAAATCAGCTCATCAGCATGGTTTAAATTTACTGGGGAGTGAGACGTGAGGGCTGTAATGTCAAGCCACTTTGTACTCGGATCCTAGCGTTTGCTTAAATATACTTAGTGCCCCTTCAAAGTAAGGCCATTTCATTTACTTATTGAAAACTGTCCTTTTTTAAAAGCAACCACCAGGCTTAGACCCTCACTCTTTGCTTGCAGATGTTGTCACTTGAAATAAGTTATAAGCACAGTATGTTGGAAGAAGCTTGCAGTGGTACAGGAGGAATAATCACTTTTAAATGTTCTTTTCATATTTCTCTTTGAGATAATATCTTGCATATATGTTACTTTTGTATAGCTCTCACACAGTCAGTGGACATCGGGTCTCCGCATGTTTGCCTATGCGAGTTCTATCCCGACTGTCCCGATACTCTTAAGCGTAACCGTAACTTGGGCCTGGTCAACAAAGCACTCGCCTAGACTGGCACAATTAGGGCACTATGTTGCTAAGACTTTATTGTTGCAGCAGATTTATTGTTCATTCAGAAAAAGAGAAGGGTGCAAGGCCACACGGACTTCACCTCCCATGTCTTGCTTTCCTACTTAACTTATCATAACCTTTCTACCCCTACTTAACTTGTCATAACCTTTCTACCGTAACCCTAGTAATTTCCTTGGATCACTAAATGCCACCTGCCAGGACAACCATGAACATAGCCGTTCACACATATGAGGAACACCCACCATAAACTCAGTTCTATGAAGGAACATGCATTGAAAGCGTTATCACTACCAACGCAATGAGAATTATAACTACTGCATAATTTCTGTCAAATTAAGTTTATTACGAAAAATTGTAAAATGCTATAATGGGATACCTTACTCCATAAAAGTCGAGAAGTAAATATTATTGGGCTCCCACGAAGTTGTTTCTCTAAACACATGATTGAGGTTCTAGCAATGCTCTGAAGTACTTGAAAGCAGGGTGTGATGGAGAGGTGTAGTCACAGAAATGGATTTATGGGCATTAAAATTTCACTTTAAGTAGTGGGACAAAACTGCTTGCACCATCCATGCTTGTAAATGACCAACCATCTGATCATTGCTAGCACCAGACCTAGGCCGGTTTACACACTAAAACCATTCACTGAGCATCAAAGCTCTGTTGTCTAATCTCTCTACATGCCCCCTCAATATCGCTTCAGCCCGATCACGGGAGACATGTCCGCTTTTAAAGATGTACTTTTAAAAAAAGGCCCCCTAGCCGCTTGTGAAGGAGATGCTAAAGTTAGGCCTCTATTTTTAATTTAAGTGTCTGAAGACAGAACTTTATGACATCAACTAGTCAGAGTGCAGCTGCCAGATCTCTACTATTTCCAAAGCAGGTGCTTGCCAGGGTTTGAGCACCAGGCACACACTCGGAAGTGATGTGGCTGGAGATGATTCTTCGCAGGGACTTTAGCTGATGATGGACTTGCAGCTAGCAATGCCTTGCATATCAAGAAATGTGAAAGCTATTTGGAGCATATGGGACCCGGTTCATAGATCTATTTGTGCATTTTCTAACTTGGGCATGCATGTTTGTTCCATTACAAGGGCTCTCCTAGATGGTTTTAGTCAGACGTTTTTGAAGAAGTTCTTTTAGCTTTATTATCACGTAATTCTGCGGTGTACATTGACGTTTGGAAAAAAGTGATATGGAGGGGAAGCAAGAAAAATACAGTAAATACGGGTTATCCAAGAGCACAAACAAAAACTGAAAGCTAAACCAATTGGCATGGCTATTGGTCTATTCACCAAGCACCAAGGACTTGTGGTGATTAAACCAGGGAATGAACACAGTGTTGTATAGGCATCTATAAATGTGTGAATGACAGGGATATCTAATAGAAGATGTCTAGAGTGGGCCTATTTATGAAATGAATGCGTAGTGAAATAACAATACTTCGCAATACTGAGGTTTGGGGAAAACTCTTACCATTAAATGTCTTGTCTTTCTTCACCAGAATGTTATAAACAGCTTTACTCAGACAGCGCAGTCCGAACGATGTACCTTTTTTGGCAACGTTGTCATTGGTCGGGATGTGACGGTGGAGGAGTTGAAAGAAGCATACCATGCAGTAGTTCTGGTAAGCGTGGGTGTTTAGCATTGTGGAAGAAGAGGTACCAAACAGAAACAACTCTCAACTCTTGAAATGCCGAAATCTCTTGATATGGTCTTCTACGTTGGTGTACAAAACTCAGTGCCAGTATTTTTGTCTGTTTCTGGATTAATTGCCTAACACATTTCAAGCTGTGAGGGAGGTCTATAAATTGAGTACCATTAATTTGGGTGATATTTAGTTACTTCAAATGGTACGGGTTGATAAAAACCGCGTCAGCACGTGACATATGAGAGATTGTTTATTGAAAGTTGACATTGAGCTTTGTGGAAGTATGTAAGGAAGAGCTTATGAGGACACTGATGGCAGGTCTTCCTTATACCATTATCGAGAGAGCTAGTTACAGATCCCAGTTTATTGTGCGGTTTATGAAAGTCCTTTGCGTGGAAACTCCCCCAGACTTATGTCTCCTTAGAATGAATACTCAAAATGGTCGCTTTGTATTTAAAGGGTCGGTGTCTTTACTTTTAATGTGCCATATAGCGATTACATTGATTTCTTTGTGTTACAAGCAAGAAAATACTAACACAGCGCAACATACATAGACTTCACTTGTCTGCTGGGACGTGGAGCTTTATATACACTTTTAATGTGGTTGAGATTCTTGAATTTGAAGTCATTTAGCGCCGCAGATTGACCATCTCCATCATCCCGAGCCTTTTTTTTTAATCTCTTCCCCCTCTTGTTATCCACTCTTCCTCTCGAATTAATTTCTTTGCTGCCCTCACATTTCATAATCCTTTCCACAAGCACTGAGCTTCAGGTTTTCTTACCTGTACTTTTTTCCTTAGTCTGGTGGTTCTCTTTTTCCGTTTTGTTTCGGTATGTGGCATTTTATTTCAACCTTAGTAGCCCATGCACATTGCACTTCATTTATTCTTGACATTGAATTGTTCTGATGTAGACAAACCATTCCCGTCCAGGTGAAATTGTTATGCACTCTCCTGGGTTAGTAGGTTGACCGGGAGAAAATTTATCAGTACACAATGGGAATAGTCTTTCCATTTGTGAAGCTCTAGGTTTTTCCTCTTTTTGACAAATTTGTTTTCTGAGGCTTACTTGGCTTCTGGGCACATTCCGACCGGCCATTGCAAAATGGTTAGACATGGAAACTACTAAGTTAGTAGAGAAGAATGCCCACTTTTGCAGAACTTCTGTCCCCCAAAAAAATGTGGAACAGTGTATCTGTTGTCGACTGAGCAACTAGGAGGCTGCATGCAACTCATAATATTTCTCTGTGCTTCAAGCGCTAATTTATCTTACATATTGTCAAAGAAGTTTGAATCTCTCCTGTAGTCCTGCACCTCGCGTTATGGGTAGGACATGGGGTGATATTTTTATTGCTGAGTTGATCAGACTTTATGCTCCTCAGTTTCCCTGATAAAGTAATGACTAAGCTAAGAAAACTAAGAATAAACTAAGAAAGTGGCGCTAAATAGTAATGCTCTGCTTACTTACTGGTTGTCATCATTACACCAAGTTTGATTGCTCCTAATTTTAGTCCTCCACCCTCCTTTGCTGTCAGAGTATCGATCAAATTTATTATTCCTTTAGTACTAGAGATGGATATTTTAGTGTGGACGTTCAAGTATAGCTGACCCCAAGATTGTGTGACAGCCAATCATTACTGATTGATTGCTAATCCAGTTCCTTACATGGTAGTATATGAACTGATTGTGCAGTAAAAGCTGTACTACAACCTTTACGAGTTAGCATCTCTTTTCATAAACCAGCATCCTACATATTTGCATCCTACTTTCTCCTTGGCCATATACTTATGTTTTTTTTTTAGCATAATAGCTACGTTTAGAATGTTGAAAGTATTGGGGTGGGTAAAGGTAACAGGGATGTGGTCAGCCCAACTCTTATTTGCTGAGGACATTTCTACTATGCAATGCAGGTCATTCAAAAGTTACAATCTGTTTGTTCTCTAACCTCATTATTTCCTCCTGGGAGACTTGTTAAGATTTTCTGTTTTGATGCTTTCCATTGTTCCCTGTATCTTTCCTCCCCATATATTTATTTATTTAGTTGCAGTTTTCTATATCATAAACAAGAACCAGGGAAGAGAGAAACCTTGATAGTTTCACTTGGATTAAACAAAAGAAAGGCAACTTTATTCAGTCAGTAGGCAGCAGCAGAAGAGTAAAAAACCTCTTTGGGAGTGCTGAGTAGGATGTTATGACACACCGTATGACACGCCACCAAAAGGTTAAGGAGTACGAGTTAGGAGGAGTATTCCTTGGTCAGGAGCCATAGAACACTGTCCATGGTCTGTAGCATGACTGTTTCTGCGCTACAGTCAGATCTCATACTAGATTGACACTTAACCCCAGTGGCAACTAAGTGGTTACTGCATTATTGGTTAGTAATTGCAAAAGAGAAGTGTGCCAGAAGGGAGGGTTTTGTTCCTGGAATATAGTTAATGATTGATCTAAGACCCTAAGGTGCTTGCCTGTGTGGGGAACAACATCCCCTAGAGTGGATGCGTTAGATTTTTATGACAGTCAAGAAGCTCTTTTGTGATAGGGCGGATGGACCTGTCCTGTTGGTCACAGAGTGTATATTCTAATTTTTAATGTAGGCAACCCCTTTGGTATCTTGTCTTATGACTGATAGTGAGGATTTAAAAACATTCAAAGGGTTCCACCAGAAGGCCTTCAAGCTTTACATATTTGGTCTTGGGAAGAAAAATGAACTTCTAAATTTTGGTCTACATCTACCTTTGATGTGTTTTTTTTTTTTTGTCCCAGCAACAAGTGCATTGCAGTAGTCCAGTTTGGCTTCCAGAATGGTGCCTGCTAATTTAGCTCTAATCTACCTACATAAGACTGACTGACCCTTTCACAGGGTAGTGAGACACTGTTACGTAGGGCCTGATTTAGATATAGGTGGTGAGAGTAGTCCGTTGCAACCAATGTCAATATGTAGTCATGTTCTTCACTGTGATTTACCGCCAGGTAAAATCTGGCAGTAATGAACAATGAAACCATTTTAATGCGCCCCCCATGCTAGAAGCCTCCCATGCCGAGGGGAGCATTACATTTTTCTTTTCAAAAAGAAAATCCAGTTTCAGGATTTCTTTTTTCAAAAGAAAAAAGAATACTATTTGATTCAAGGCTGCGTTCCTCTGAAGCAACCCTGCCGCAAGCAGTAAAATGCAATGACAGGAACAATGACGGTAGTTCCAGCCAATTCCTTTATAAATGACCACCTGCTTAGTGGTCATTTATAAATTAGAAAGGCAGCCTCTCTACAGTGGGGGAGTGGTAATTTACCCCTTGCCTATTGTGGACCCACAGGTCATCCACCAATATCTAAATCAGGTCCATGGTTTTGGTCTGGCCATTCATTGAAATAATTAAATATGACGCTTTGCATTGTAACTTTTTCCCTGATATTAATGCAATTTTCATTATTCTTTTGTATTCTCAAGTATTTAGTCTGTCGTGATCAGCAAAAACCCTGCTTTTCCTGAATTGAGGCTTACCTAGTTTTCACACATCCATTTGTTTTTAGTTAGCAATATTCGACTAACCCAATTGTAACAGGATGTCAGATATGACCCAGAAACTATGTGGTAAGAAGTATGAGTATTTATTGGAAATAAGTCAGTAAATTGCATTCAATGCACACAATACATTTCTGTGAATCCCCTTGATCCCACGAGGGCCCTCTTCCGGTCACCTTTCTTCCCTGGTTTCTCCACAAATGCTCGGTTTTAGCCCTTCGGAAAATCAAGGAAAATGGGGCTTTAGATAAGGAGTCTTGTTTTGGTTCATATGTCCCGTCACCCACACCTAAACATGATAGTGTGGAGCTGGTTGACCAATATTCAGCAGTGAGTGAAAAGCTATTAGTCACTGTGAGGAAAACAGACCAAAAAACCCCACCACTCTTGTGCTGGGGTGTACACCCGTCTTTCACCACACTTCCCTTTCACTTGGTTTCTCAATTCACTGCGTTTATACGTATATGTATATCTCCTGTTCTCTTCCAATTATGAAAGGCTGTTTATGGCTCTTATAATAAAAGTGGAATGTTAGCAGAATATATGTATTCTTTTATGATTATCATATCCCTCCAAAGTATTTGGATACTTTGTTAACCTAGTTATTGGTTAATATTAGTCATAGAAAGCATTTCTCTCTTTATGTGTGACTAAATCTGTTTTCCTTCCAAATTCTGCATACTCATAAAAAGAAAGTAACTAAAACGTAGTGTCTGATTCCCCTTTTAATAGGCTCATTCACTGTACTATGTAAACCCTATTTAATACAATAAAGAGATGAAACTCTCCTTACCATAAAGATTGAGCCATAAAACATTCCTCTGAATAAATATAAACCCCCTCAGCGTCTCAAAACCCCTGATACAACATGCTGCACACTGCTCACATTGCTCAAATTACCTAGGACTGGCCCATTGAACGACTTCTTTTAAGATTATAAACATTTTCATGCTTTCTTTTAGAATCGCATTTGGCACCCCCTTTCCCTGTAATGTCTTGATTTGTCCAAGAAATCTCAAAAGTAAATTCACACTTTTATGGTTTTCTAGGATTTTTGAATAGCACCGGTTAATTTCATTTCAGCCATTACATCAAGCCTTAGCTGTCTACTTTTATTTTCAGAATAGATTTCTTGTACTATAACCCCTGCATCTCACAGTAACCACTAAAAAAAAAAAATCAGTGTAATATTATTTTAATTCTTTATTACAAAATATAACAAATGTCTATCAAAATGTACCCGAATAATCAATTTGTCATCATAATAAAAACACATATAATTTCAGTTATTTTCATCATATCTACACCAGTCCTCAGATTCATAACCAGTGATACTTTTCTCAATTACATTTTTGCAGTATAATTTATATGTTTCCACTTTTGTTTCTGAACATAATTATTTAGTATAGTAGGCTTTACACTACACGTTGTTTTCCTACAGAAGGGCGTCCTGAGTGAATCATCAAAGATTACAATGAAGTTAAATAGTTCTTACCAAAATACCACTTTAGTCCCTGACCACAGTTTTCATATGACCTTTTTTTAGCAGGATACCTAATAATTATAATATGTGACAGTTCTTTGAATTTAGGGTTGATATTGCTTGTTGACAATGTTTTTCAGCCCTTGGAGCACAGGTGTGCTATTTCCATCATCAAAACACAATAGAGTATGCACCATGTAGTCCATCATTGGCTAGTCTTCAAATTCTGGACCTGTATTTTACAGTATCTCTCACTAATGATATTATCAACACCACACTTTTCTTCGTAAATACCACAAATTCTCAAATATGAATTCCAGACTCCTACAGGGAAATATACATTTCTTATTTTCATTACAATGTGTATCTTCTTTATCATCTAAAGTTTAACGTTTGTAGCCAGATCACATGGTAAGAAAGGAGACGCTCTCCAGTTTCAAACATGTAGCCAGTAGTCAAGCAGTCTTGGCTACCAAATGTTGTTCCAATTCGGTTTCCACCTCTGTCATCACAAAGGTTTGGCAGCCCATTGTTTCTGTCTGTATGTTACACTCAAACCCACAGATAGGTTCTGCCTGTCCTAGACTTTCCTTCCTTTCACTTTTGTAGAAACAATGGCTGCTGCCTGCTTTCGTGCTTGTGCAACGTTTTATTCTTCTGCTTTACATTTTTGACATGAGGTCTTACAATGCCTGATCGAGGTACTTGCATGGCACAAAAGACTGGTATGTAGGTTTTGGAAAACCGGCCTCCACCTTTCTCCATTAGGCCTTCACAGTCAATATCTGAATGCCTGTCAGCCATCCCATCCTGTTTTACAACATATTTGCCTCTCTTTTGGTGAAGATTTTTAGGAGGTAAATACTCTGGTGGTAGGGTCTCTTCTAGGCTTTTACCTTCATGACTTCATCAGTAGGAGTCAAAATATTAGCATGTGTTTTCACTGCATCTGATTCTATTAGTTTCTTCATCCTGGACATACATGTCACTTGCATTTGAAATAAACACCACAAGTCAAATTACAACATTGGGAGCTGCCCCTATGTCATTCCAGGGGCTACAGAAAATAAGTCTACTGGCTCCAGTAGTGGTTCTGGATTGCACCATCCTAAAAGGACTAGCTTCTACCACAGACCTTTTAGCTCCATTTCAAATGAGCCGCCTTTTGAGGATTTGCAGCTTATTTCCATTGCCAGGCACCTCCTTTTAGTAGTTCCAAGAGTAACCGTGTTTTAACCTGCCATGCAGAAAGGCTATATGAGCATTAGCTAACAGGGAAGGGGGTCCTAACTTAGATACATTGCAGATTGGACCTACTGGTAACACCAAGGTTCCGAACCGAGATGTGGCTGGAACGTTACTACTGACAGATACATTAACCAGTAGAGAGACAACCTCCAAGTGCTTCTGCTCTGGAGTTTCAAGAGATCTCTCTGAGTACCTGAAATCTCAGGCATAGTCTCTGCTGTAGCCACAATTGTGGGTCAATCATGTACATCCCAAAATCTCAAATGTTCTGGTTACTGTAGGAGTTGGCCTTCATGCTCACAATTGAAACCTTTCAATGTAGTTCTCTGTCACTCTCTGGGTGTGGTCTGATGATAAATTCTAAATAGTGGAGTAGGGGGTCACTGGAGGGAAGAATGAGAACATATATTGCCTTATCTCACCTTCAGAATCCCTTGAATATGAGCCTGAAAGCTTGAGGTGTCTCCAGGCATACGACTTTCTATGAATCTTTGCACATAGAAACAGTTTTGATTGCTCACACTCTGCTTTTGTTTGCGTCCACATGCGTTGCTCATCCACTGTTCAGCCTGTATTACCTATTTTGGATTATAGATCTGGCTCATAGCCAAGCCAACCTGTGGACACATTGCAGATACCTAGTCTGATTACTCACAAGACCCTATGTAGGGTTTTTAAAAGGGCTTTGCAGTTTTTGAAATCATGTGTGATGGTCAATGTTTCAAAAATCTTTTTGACAAAGTAATCTGGGTGACCTGTTACCAACCACCCACCAACGCCCTTGCCTCAGAGGCTCCCCAATAGTGCTGATGACTCCTCCTTATTGTTAACCCTGTTCTGTGGGACGATGGAGACATTCAGGAGTCTCATCCCTCACAGGTGCACTTGATGATTTCTTTGATCCTAGTTAAATACTCTGGTAGTGATTCCTCATCAATGTAGATGCTAGGTACAGTCAACGATGCACTCCTAATACACAAGGGCACTAAAGCAGAGGGCTTAACACAGCGATTCTACTTTTCACTAGTACATTGCAATATTGATGGTTCCCCATCATAGCAGAGAGTTGGTCAAAAGATCCACTGGTAGTAAGTACATTAATAGAAACAATGGTTCCTCTTCACATCAGAGGGCTGGACAGAATAAACAGCAGGTCTACAGTCCCTTAATATGGTGATGGTTCTTTGTCACAGGGAATGGCTGGGAATCGTGACTCCCTCTCCTGTCTCAGTTATATCAGAATACTGATGGTTCCTCATCACAGCTGATAACTAGACACAGTGATCTATGGATCTCCAGGGCATTCATCATTTTTGAGGTTCCTCCTCACAGCAGAGCACTGGACAAATTGATTATTTGACCCCTTGTTCATTAATATAATGATGATGCCTTATAAGATCACAGAGCTTAGGAAAGTGATACACCAGTACACACTAACATCACAATGGTGTTATTGGTATTTCTAGTGTTCTAGGCTCTATCTTTTTTGCTAAAAGTTTCTATTTTTGTGGACCTTTTGCAATAGGATAATATTAAGTGTGCCTGGTTAGGTGTGCGCTAGCAGAGATCTCCATGTTGTGAGGGGAACTACTGCTACCAATACAGCACTGCAAGTTAGCGGATCAGGAGCCATGTTTGAAGTTTGACTCGTCAAACTTTTTGTTTAGAAAAAACAAAGTCTGAGAGCAGGGATCTGTTTTCTGTAAACAAATAACAAATGGCTCCAATACCGTGCTACATATTCTACATTTTACCTCCCTGTGTCTGCCATGGCTGACATGGCAGAAAGCAGCAAGGAAAATTAGTGACTGTCACCTTCCAAAGCCTCCCAACCCCGCCCACACCTCGTTAGGGTGAGACAGCGGCCACTATTACTTAGTGGTCCTGTGAGGGGGGTAGACTTCTGGATCAAAGGTAACCATTGAGGTCCCACCTCCAAATGGAGTTCAGAAACTGCAGGTTTGGTGGGGCGGTAGAGTGGCAGTAGAACCACTCCGTTATGGCATTCCTCCTGCTCCACCAAACTCTAAATGCGGCCATAAATGCTTTAAATGAATAATATAGCACTTCGACCAATACAGCAGACTAGACACAATCAATGAAGGCCTCTCTTTCAAATGTCCAGTCGTGCAGCTCTTTTATTCATGATGCAAAGTTCCAAGGTGGTTCTTACGCTGTCTGTAATTAGAACGTGTTTAGTCTGTATATCTGCTGTGTAATGTTTTAGATCTTGTTCAGGCTGTTTATCTGCTGTGTGCAATGTATTAGAACGTGTTTAGACTGTTCATCTGGTGTGTGTAATGTTTCAGAACTTCAGGCTGTTTAGGCGGCTTTGGGTGGAATCTGAAGCTAAAGTATTAGAGAAGACGTTCTTTCATTACACTTGAAAGATCATGGGGCTGCCTCTGTCATCTTTCTGTGCTACCATAGTGTACAAGCAAACATTTCTGGAAAGTTGTAGTGGTGTTATCTGGTCTGGCTTCATGTTTCTGCTATGGCCTTGTTGATCGACTGGATCTTGATAAATGTGTGATAAGGTTTCTGTTTGATTATGTGATCAAGTAATTATTAAGGTGATTTAGCCTATCTGTTTATCGGTAATGGTTGAGTGGTGCTTGGAATGCTGGTGAAGACGGGGCAGCATTACTTATAAAAAATTTTGAGCTCTCGTGTTGTAATGCCTCAGTCTTGTTACCTGTGACTGTGGCGCGGCAGTGAGGCATCTGAAATTGGTGTTGTATACCTGTAATGAGTACCCATTGAGTAGTTAACGGTATTCTCTATCTATGTCGTTCTTTCTCACTCTCGTTGGCTTTGTTTATTTGATTTACCTTTGTTTTCTAGCCCAGCATTTGCATCAGAAACTCGTATTTGTGGTGTATTGAACCTGTATCACATCTCTGATTTTGCAATTAGTTTATATGTATAGTCTTTACTACTGCAGTTTTGTTTTTTATGACATAGTGGTTAAACTGCTGCTGTTACCTAAGCCCTTTTTACTGAATTTATCATATTTGCAAGGATGATGGACAGAGTCAGCTGTGCCCGGACTTGCATCATAACTGTGCCTTCACAGTACATACATACATGCCTTAGCATGGACTGCTTAACACATTGCACTTTCTATCTACTGTCGAAGTGGAACCCCTATTCCCCAGTAATTAGAACTAATTCCCTACTATTCATAACCCTCAATTTACCTCAGAAATGTCCATCTTGGGGTTGATCATGCGTAAAAGACGGGGGCGGCTCCTCCATTAGCGTCACCCACCCCACCAGCAGCAGAAGCTGCAAAACCTTTAACAAACAAAACAATATTACTGTTTTGTTTGTTAAAGGGACGGGGCCACAGAGGTGACGAGCAGTGACGGGGAGTGCACAGCACTCCCCTCACTGCGCATGTATGTTTGGCCGGCCGTCTCGGCCCAGCCAAGCACACGTGTAGTAGGCTCTCGCCAGCCAAGCATCTGTTGCTGGGCTGGAGAGAGCATGCACAGGCTCCCAGTCTGCCTGGGCGCTCCCAGCCAATCCTAACGCTGCTTTGAGCATCGTCAGGATTGGACGCAGGGCAGGCTGGGAGCCTGTGCCTGCCTGCAATCTGCAGAGAGGAGACAGAGGAGCAGTGCGACGTGTGGCGATAAGGGTAAGTGTTTATTTTTTTAAAATCTATTTTAAAATAAATTTTACACCCTCGCACCTCCCTCCCCTCCCCCCCGTGCACCTCCCTCGTGTGACCCAACCGAACCTCTACTGGTAAAAGAGTCCTTTATTAAACATCAGTTAGCAGAGTATCATAATTAAATAACTGGGACCACTCAATAACGCGAGTTCTGGATCAGGGGAAATGTTAAAGGATTTTATTACAGAAATCTCAATTAAAGCAGTCTGGAGTAAAAGTTAAAATGCCATGAAGGCTCAAATCCGTAGTGACACGTAGTAGTCAAATAATTCTAAGTCTCACATGAGCAGCAAAAAGCAAATAAAGCCAGACAGCATCTCCATTAGTAAAGGATAGTCTCTAATAAATCTAAAAAACCCACATAATCAAGGGGTTCCTATCCACAAACCTTGCAAAGAAAATTAGCCAAAAACACAGGTGCTATGTATCATTTCTTTAGCAAATCAGAGAAATCCATGTTAATAACATTATACTGTAGCACTATCCGATTTTCTAAGAAAGAGTCAAGCATATTCGGTGTCACATTGTCCTAGGACGTTCAACTAATATGCATAATTTTTAAACAATGGACTTTACATAAATGTAAGAGTGCTGAGCCCAGCAACAGAACGACAGTGGAAGGACCTTTAGCATACTGAGACCTCATTTAGTCTTCTCTCTGAAAAGCTGTGGAAGGAAAAATATACCAATCAATCAATCCTGGACTTGTAAAGCGAGGCTAATCACCCAAAGGGTCTCAAGGCGCTCGATGTAGGCGTGCTGCTCAGTCGAAGAGCCTGGTCTTGAGGCCCTTCCTGAACTGCTTCAGTGATGCGGTCTTCCTGAGCTTGAGGGGTAGTGTGTTCCATGTTCGGGCTGCTAGGTAGGAGAAGTATCTTCCTCAATACTGTACTTTTTCAGATCTTGGGGACGGCTGCAAACGCGAGCTGGGAGGAACGGAGATTTCTGTTGGGTACCTAGAAGGTGAGGTGGTGGTTAAGGTATGCCGGTCCTGTGTTGTGCAGTGCCTTGAAGGTGTGGATCATGAGTTTGTAAGTGATGCATTTGTTGACTGGGAGCCAGTGTAGGTCTCTGAGGTGGGAGGAGATTCGGCTGTGTCGGAGGATGTCCAGGATGAGTCTGGCTGCTGCATTGTGGACTCTTTGTAGTCTTGATTGAAGTTTCTTGGTGATGCCGACATAAGAGTGTGTTGCCATAGTCCTGTTTGCTGGTGATGAGTGCGTGGGTGACTGTCTTCCTCGTGCCGGGGAGAATCCACTTGAAAATCTTCCACGGGAGACGGAGGGTGTGGAAGCTTGATGAAGAGATGGCGCTAACTTTGCAGGTCATCGATAGAGAGGAGTCCAGGATGATGCCCAGGTTTCATGCATGGTCTGTGAGGGAAGGGGCGTTGGGCCACCAGGAATCGTTCCAAGCAGAAGGGGTGGAGCTGATCATAAGGATCTCTGTCTTCAAGTTGAGTTTGAGGTAGCTGGCCTCCATCCAGACAGCGACTGCTCTCACCCTGTTGTGGGAATTCCTCTTGTCTTGAACACATTCCTCGGACAGGGAGAGGATCAGTTGGGTGTCGTTGGCGTAGGAGACTGTTTAGCTTGTGGTGTTTGGTGATCTTAGCAAGCGGGCAATGTAGACGTTGAAAAGAATCGGTATGAGTGAGGATCCTGGGGGTGCTCCACAGCAAGTGTCTTTTGGTTCTGACATAAACGGTGGTAGTCTGACCCTCTGTGTTCTTCCGGTGAGGAAGGACCTATCCAGTTCAGGGCTTTGTCTCGGATGCCAGTGTTGTGAAGTCTGTCGCAGAGGGTAGAGTGAGAGACGGTGTACATAAAGGAACAGGTTGAAGGGGAAAGAACCTGGAGTGAGCAACAATTGACATCTATATTAATTTAAAATGGAGAGTTCAACAAAATGTGGCCTAGCTAAAATATGTTAATAAACGCACTTCTGTGCATTATTTTTAAACTTGTTTTAACTATAATCATATCAGTTCAGTATTTACAACTTGGATCCAACATAAAACTGTAAAACTCAATATTATTTATCATGCAAAAATATAAACTTGAAAAAAAGTTAGTACTAGCTTTAGTAATTTGAGTGTTGTTCAGCTGTTTGTCAGCAATGAGCGGCTCTTGCAGTGTCATCTTATGTCGGTAATGGCTAATACATTTTTGTGCAGTGCCATCAGTCACAAGTATTTTTTAAATTGTACAGCAGTCTCCTTTCAGTAAGAAGTGGTGGTTTCTGTTTTATGCAGTTGTCTCATCCATGACAAGTGTGTTTTCTTGTGCCTTCTAACAGAGCTATGGTGCAGAGGATAACAGAATCCTTGGAATTCCTGGAGAGAACCTTCCTGGAGTTTATTCGGCACGATCGTTTGTTGGGTGGTATAATGGCCTACCGGAGAACCACGATGTGAGTTGTTTTTCCTGTTCTCTGCATAGATGGTTCTGCAAGAGTGCTATCCACTAACTAATCTTGATACTGAACATGCAGAACGTCTTCACTCAGAAAAATAGTTTTGATTGTTGCATGTGTGCACAAACTTACCAAGCCTTGATCTGCTTACTCTAGGAATATGGCTGAGTATTCTCTGCATGTGAATGTTAACAGCAGTGAGTAATTCTTTAAGGTTGGCTTTTCCACCAGCAGTGTGGTGAACATGTTTTTTATTTAACCTATTTACACAGTACTCACTAGGCTGAAGCATTTGTGTGGTTTACAAAAATGCAGAACCCTAAAGAGGAACAAATGACATTCACAGAATAATTATAAAACACATTTACATACACCCCAGTAGCCAGGCAAAGGTAAAGAAAACATATGGTCATAGAATTGTCACCTAATGTGGCAAAAGTGAGGGTAGCAGATTAATTCATTAGAAAGGAACTCCATACTACTGTAGTGCTGCTACAGCCCTGTGAATGATTCAGCCAAGAGTATCTTTAAGGGAAACAGTATTATCTCCAGGCAAAGTATTATTTTGAGTGCTTCTCTCCAAAAAGCATTGTTGTTTTAGACATATAGTAGGCTGTCCTGCTAAGCTAAAGAGATATTGCACTATATGCCATGTTGCCAGCTTAAACAATGACCTGGCTTACGATGACGATGATGATGATGATGATGGTGGTGGTGGTAGGAAGGTGTGAGAGTTAATATATGGTCATATCTGTTAGTCATTTTAATCTGTCTGGCAGCTGAATAAGGCACAACATTTAAAAGAATGATGGAGACCTTGGTTGAGGCATGAATTGCCCATTGCCTAGACACTTGGTCTCAGATATGTAGCCCCATTGTGATGCTTTACCTTTTCAACAAACTAAATTGAAAATTGCAACATCTATAAAGATTTAAGATCTTGGTTAAAATAAGACCAAGTGATTTTATTTTCCATAAGGCATCAATGTTGGAGTAATGCCATTGCTAGCCATGTTGTTGGACTGGAACTTTGAAGACCTAAAAGCAGATCAGTAGGAGCATTTTCTTTTAGAGCTTAAATATTTTTGAGAAACAGACATCTAGTCTATGATTGTTTATAGGCAGCAAACTAAATGCTTAATATTCTCTGGAGAGTGTCCTTCGCGTACTGTGTGGCCTGAAACATCATGGAACAGAAACTGTTTCCTACTAGATCAGCTTAAAAAATTATCAAAGGCTGAACTGAAACCTGTGGGAATGGGCTAGGACGGTAGACAAGGCCTGAGGTAGATGTACCCACTGTCACAGTCGAAAAAATAATAAGCCAGATAGATAGGTTGGGGAACTTGAACAGACCAGTGGGTCTTTATAACAAAACCCCAGGAACGATCATGTCAAACGCTGCAGGAAGATCCATTAAATCCAACGGCCAGCTCACCTTCACCCAGTATCCAGAATTCATAATTGGCAAATCAGGGGTAGTTGTCTTTGTGGTACAGCTAGTATAGAAACAAGAATGATGAGCACCCAACTAGGTATGAGTGACCACCTATCTGTGATATAGACAGCCATCACTCAGTGGTCTTCACCGTTTAGATAAAGCCAGCTTAGGCCTTACTCTCCGCCTCCAGATTCAGGGCCTGATTTAGAACTCGGTGGACAGGTTACTCCATCACAATGGTGAAGATAATGGGATTTAGATTTCGGCGGACGGGATATCCATCACCTTTGTGACAGAGTAACCTGTTCTCTGAGTTCTAAACCAGGCCCTAAGTTTCTTAAATTTTGGCAGCACCTTTCAGAGATCCTGACAAAATCTTGTGACTCAATGATAGGTTTATGAAGTGATGACAATAAGGAAGAAACAACTGAAAGTGAGAATTGACAACATGGGCTGAGAAGACATCTTCTGAATATAACTGACCTTCAGTGCAGCTACCATTGATTACAGCTCCTTGAAGGAAATAAAGTGAAAGCACAATTATGAGTGAGCTGTTTAGGGGGTAGGGATTCTAATGAAACCAGTACTAATGTGGCTATTCCTACTTTTTTTGCAACATGTTCATATTATTTGCAATGAAGTGAGTAATTTCCTAACCCGTTAAGTTCAAAAGCGACAGCGCATAATCCACTCTAGATAACATATTATTCCTAACTACAGGAAACTATCGCTTTTGTTTTAAAACTTTATTTATTGCTTTTATAATAACACAAAAACTCCACTGTTCATATGATAAATAGTAGCATCTCAGCATTCCAGACCAAATTGACAATCATAGTGTCTGCAACATGTCCCCAGCAAGAACTGTGGTGACGCCCGAAGTGATACCCATACAGAAGACGGAAGATCAGACCAGTCGATGTGCCTGCAAAAAACAATTGCAGCCAGACAGGCATTAACTGATCTACGGTATGATATCTTAACAAGCACCACATGACCTGTAACCTGGACGTCGCATCAGGGACAACCCAGTATGCAATACTGTCGCTGAGGTAGTGTGAATTTCCGAGTCAGAAGGGTATGGACAAACCTGGGCTAGACCCACCCCACCTATAAAACACACCACGGAGAAACCATCTAGGCCCACAACAACTCTGAGCATCACATACAGTTGCTACCGTACAGGCAGACGGGGGACAGGCATCTACTCTCCAGCGACAGCCCATCAGCGGAGAAAAAAAAGGGGGGGAGGAGATGGGTGGTGCGGGGGAGAGGGGGCAAGGGCAGACCCGCCCCCAAATAGCTCCGAACAATCAAACAATCCACGCAAAGGTACGTCAGTCATAAAATGGTATCACCCAGTCTCAACAAACAGAAGTCTCCTCTGAAGAGTCCCCCGCTTACTCATCAGAGTCCCCTAATAGGGAATCGATCATACCCCTCCATCTCTCCAGGTCTCGCTCAGCAAACTCATCTGTACGCACTCTATGAAGCCGACACTCCTCAGCAGTCGCCCATTCAACAAGATCAGCTAACCAAGCGTCATGCGGGGTGGGGGACGGGCTTGTCCAGTGTATCGCAATGCGTCGTTTGGCAAGGATGAGTCCTAACTGAGCAAATCTGTAAGTCATTTTACGACCTTTTGTAGGGCAAGGGATCAGACCCAATATGTAGTGCTTCCTGGACACCCCCACGTCAATCGCCAACACTTCCCTCAGCGTGCTCACTGTTTGGGTCCAAAAGGTATGAATCTTACTACATACCCATGTCATATGGTCGAAATTAGCGAAAGCCCCACCACAGCGGGCACATCTTTCTGTGCGTGCTGGGAATATCCTATGTAGGAGGTGCGGTGTCAGGTAAGCCTGGTGGACATAATAAGTGTATCAATTTAAATCTCACATTGCTGGTCGCATCCCGCACCAGGGAACATGTTCTAGACCATTCACCATCCGTAAGCTGACCATCCAGAACAGCATATTTCCCAAAGTCTAGCGTTTCTGCAAAATGGGCGAAGGGGCGCAGCACCCAAAGCGGAAGTAAGCGCGCATACAGCGCCCTGCGTAACACCTTCACAACGGCCTGCTCCGAGACTCGCAACGCCTGCGTGACCAGGAAGGGGGTCCCCGGTGGCGACCTAGAGCCACCCATCAACAAGCCTGGTAAACGCGACAAGCAAACGGAGCCCCCCCCAGCAGCTCTTTCTCCCACTTAGAGCCATCGTCGAACCACAGAGCCGCATATTGCAGCCAGCATGCCGCATAGTAGAGGAACAAATCGGGGAGGCCCACACCATCGTCAACTAAGTCCAGCTTCAGCACATCCAAGCGTACCCTGGGCCGCTTACCCGCCCATACCAGAGACAGAAGTAGTTTATCGAGCTGCCGAAAAAGAGGGGTTGGCATTTCACAAAAAGAGTTCTGTAACATGTATAGGCAACTGAGGAGAAGAATCTTCTTCCAGAGCGCGACTGTGCGCATAACTGACAGTGGGAGGGAGGTCCAAAAGTGGACCGAGGCACGGAGACTATCCATCACCCTACCCATATTTAAGGCATATTGCAGTTGAGGGGAGTGTGTCATCCGCACACCCAGATACTGAAACGACTCGTCTCCCACTCCAGATCCATTCGTGGCACCTCAGATACAGCCACGGACGACAGACCCGCCATAGGGAACAGTACCGTCTTCCTTCGATTTATACGGAGCAACGACAGCCTACTAAAATCGTCCAGCAGCTGTAATAAGAGGGATTGAGCAACATGCACCAGTGCATCATCAGCATATAGTGATATAGTGTGCGTCTTTGCTCCAACCTGTATGCCCCAATTCCGCAGGCGTTTTCGCAACCGTACAGGGAGTGCAGAATTATTAGGCAAGTTGTATTTTTGAGGATTAATTTTATTATTGAACAACAACCATGTTCTCAATGAACCCAAAAAACTCATTAATATCAAAGCTGAATATTTTTGGAAGTAGTTTTTAGTTTGTTTTTAGTTTTAGCTATGTTAGGGGGATATCTGTGTGTGCAGGTGACTATTACTGTGCATAATTATTAGGCAACTTAACAACAAAAAAATAGATACCCATTTCAATTATTTATTATTACCAGTGAAACCAATATAACATCTCAACATTCACAAATATACATTTCTGACATTCAAAAACAAAACAAAAACAAATCAGTGACCAATATAGCCACCTTTCTTTGCAAGGACACTCAAAAGCCTGCCATCCATGGATGCTGTCAGTTTTTTGATCTGTTCACCATCAACATTGCGTGCAGCAGCAACCACAGCCTCCCAGACACTGTTCAGAGAGGTGTACTGTTTTCCCTCCTTGTAAATCTCACATTTGATGATGGACCACAGGTTCTCAATGGGGTTCAGATCAGGTGAACAAGGAGGCCATGTCATTAGATTTCCTTCTTTTATACCCTTTCTTGCCAGCCACGCTGTGGAGTACTTGGACGCGTGTGATGGAGCATTGTCCTGCATGAAAATCATGTTTTTCTTGAAGGATGCAGACTTCTTCCTGTACCACTGCTTGAAGAAGGTGTCTTCCAGGAACTGGCAGTAGGACTGGGAGTTGAGCTTGACTCCATCCTCAACCCGAAAAGGCCCCACAAGCTCATCTTTGATGATACCAGCCCAAACCAGTACTCCACCTCCACCTTGCTGGCGTCTGAGTCGGACTGGAGCTCTCTGCCCTTTACCAATCCAGCCACGGGCCCATCCATCTGGCCCATCAAGACTCACTCTCATTTCATCAGTCCATAAAACCTTAGAAAAATCAGTCTTGAGATTTCTTGGCCCAGTCTTGACGTTTCAGCTTGTCAAATCAAATCAAATCATTAACATTTATAAAGCGCGCTACTCACCCGTGCGGGTCTCAAGGCGCTAGGGGGGAAAGGGGGGGTTATCGCTGCTCGAACAGCCAAGTCTTTAGGAGTCTCCGGAAAGCGGAGTGGTCCTGGGTGGTCCTGAGGCTGGTGGGGAGGGAGTTCCAGGTCTTGGCTGCCAGGAAGGAGAAAGATCTCCCACCCGCCGTGGAGCGGCGGGTGCGAGGGACGGCAGCAAGTGCGAGGCCAGCGGAGCGGAGGGGGCGGGTGGGGACGTAGAAGCTTGTGTGTCTTGTTCAGTGGTGGTCGTCTTTCAGCCTTTCTTACCTTGGCCATGTCTCTGAGTATTGCACACCTTGTGCTTTTGGGCACTCCAGTGATGTTGCAGCTCTGAAATATGGCCAAACTGGTGGCAAGTGGCATCGTGGCAACTGCACGCTTGACTTTTCTCAGTTCATGGGCAGTTATTTTGCGCTTTGGTTTTTCCACACGCTTCTTGCGACCCTGTTGACTATTTTGAATGAAACGCTTGATTGTTCGATGATCACGCTTCAGAAGCTTTGCAATTTTAAGAGTGCTGCATCCCTCTGCAAGATATCTCACTATTTTTGACTTTTCTGAGCCTGTCAAGTCCTTCTTTTGACCCATTTTGCCAAAGGAAAGGAAGTTGCCTAATAATTATGCACACCTGATATAGGGTGTTGATGTCATTAGACCACACCCCTTCTCATTACAGAGATGCACATCACCTAATATGCTTAATTGGTAGTAGGCTTTCGAGCCTATACAGCTTGGAGTAAGACAACATGCATAAAGAGGATGATGTGGTCAAAATACTCATTTGCCTAATAATTCTGCACTCCCTGTATAGCTAGGGGTTCCATGGCCAAAGCAAACAATAGTGGAGATAAGGGGCAGCCTTGTCGGGTGCCCTGCTGTATAGCAAACGCCTCGGACACTAGAGCCCCTGTGTGAACCTGAGCCCGCGGCGATGAGTAAAGCAGACGTACCCATGACAAGGAGGAGGGTCCCAGGCCCACCCTACGCAGGACAGCCCACAGGTATTCCCAGGACAGAGTGTCGAAGGCTTTGTCTATTTCCAGGGCAACCAGCACAGCACTGCCAGGGAGTCCGCGCGTCTCGTGCATAACATGTGATAGTCTCCGCAGGTTCATGTGGGTCCCTCTTCCAGGAATAAACCCCACACTGGTCCTGCCCCACTAATGAAGTCACCACCCTTCCCAATTGCATTGCAAGGACCTTGGCGAGGAGTTTCACATCCACATTTAACATAGAAAGTGGCCTATATGAGCTTGGTCCGCAGGATCTTTCCCAGCTTTAGGTAGCATCACAATCACTGCCTCCCTCATCTGCTGTGGCGACAGGCCCCCTTCGCGTGACTCCCGAAGTATTTCCAGAAGTCAAGGGAGCAGTGTCGCGGAGTAAGTGTGATAAAACTCGACCGGGAGGCCGTCGGGACCCAGCGCCTTTCCGGAGGCCATGTCACCCAAGGCTCCCTGAAGGTCTTCCAGGGACAATTCAGCCACCAACACCGCCGTCTGAGCGTCTGTGAGACTGGGTAACTGGAGGCCATCTAGGTATTCTCGTGTCTGAGAGCTCGCATCACACCACACCGCGGAGAGGAATAGATGGTCTCAAGGTGCTCTCGTAAATGAGCATTCATATGAGTTTGTCCTAAATTCCTATCACCAGTTGGGTCCGAAGAGATAGAATTATGGGGGTGGAGCGTTCACGGCGGAGTAGCCAAGCGAGTAAGTGCCCAGATCGGTCCCCTTCACGATGCAATCGCTGTTGAAAATGTTTACGAACATAGCTATCCAGCCTACTCCACAGGGTACCTATGCGACCACACACCGCTCTACTATCATTCTCCAGCACGCCCCCATTGTCAATTTGACGTTGTAAGACATTTAAGGCTTCCTCTTGCTGCGCCAGTTCCTGATCTAGTTTCTTCCAAATACCATATGTTTTAGCGAGGCTTTCACCTCTTATAACAACTTTAAGGGCCTCCCGTTCCAAGCCGCGACTCAGGGCTGTAGTCCAGTTCTCGCTAAAATGCCCAGCCAGCACTTCCTGAATATCATGCCTATACTCATCAGGGAAACTATCTCAAAACGTGTTTATCAGCCACAGCTATTAGTTCCTTAATAAATAAAGCTTTAGTTGAACACAGTATGGTATTCCTCAGAATGATGCATTGGGCACATGGAATATAGTACATCTGGGAAGTTTTGGAATGTACATGATTCAAAGGGAGAAAGCTGGAGAGTAGAAAGCATAGCAGTAGAGCTGTAACAATACAACTTCTTCTGATCTACATACTGGAGTTGTTTGTTAACTGACACCACCTTACCACTCTTCTTTGTTACACTGGCGGCGGGTGATTATTTGGGTACCACAAGGAAACCTATAAATACAATCTAAACATGAAACCTTAAGGAACAAAGGCCTCAAGAAGTTCAGCGTTGGCTTCAAACTTAAATTTAAAGGCTGTCAACACTGAAACATCTCAGCTCGACGAATGGTGGACAACTCATAAGCTATTGTTATTTTAACTTCTAACAACAGAGAGTGAACAGTTTAATACCTTTTTTCCAAACAGAAATTTTAAAGCAAAGACTAGTGTGAACATAAAACTAGGGAACAGAAGGATAGGTCTATTTCATACTGATACCAGTGGCCATTGCATGGTTGATTAAAATGGATCTATGTGGAACTCAGTGATGCAATCCCAAACTAAGCAAACTAATGTGGATAGGAAAAATGATTGAACACAAAATGATTCACTGTGTAAACCGAAAGGTGAAACACAGCCATATTGGGAAGCTTAATGGAAATTGATACCGGTGTGGTGCAACTAGACACTTAGCTAATAATTCAGTGTCTGACTTGGAGGGCAATATGCAAACTATGTGGAAAAATAGGTCACTAATATTAATGATACTACTTACAGGGGTGAAAGAGTCAGAAGCAGTAGGCATAATAAAAATAGAAGGTCAGGAGGAGAATATGCTGTATGAATCAGGTCTAAGCCTACACTTGTGTTAACAGATGTGTTTGAGTAGAATATCAGAGGAGAGATAACATTTTATAAGCCTGATATTAGACATGCAGGGTAAGGGAGGAGCCAATTAACCTACTAGTATACTTCATAGGAATCATGGAATTCAAAGGCAGATCTACCACAAGGAAAGTGTATGTTTCAATGCCGAGAGACCATATAATAATCTGGTTTCACCAAAGGAATTTGGGTCTCATGTATATCCCAATCCAATCATCCCAAATTGTTGAGAGAGGAAGCTTTTAACTAAGTAACGGCAGAAAAGAAATAGACCAAGTATAGATATACAGATTCCACCAAGTATTCCCTGAAGTATTTAGCTGCAAAATAGGATACTTGAGGGATATGTGCATATGATAAAATTTAAGATGGAGGAGCACTCAAAAAGAGGGTGTAGCGCAAAACAAACAATTTGCCACAAGAGACGACGTACAGAAAGACTTACAAAGATTAATAAGTGCATGGGTAATGGCATTGGTAGAAGCCACTCCGTGGCTAGGACCAGTTGTGGTTGCACACAAACCAGATGAGACATCAGATTATGCAAAGACCCATGTGAATTGAACAGGAATGTAACGGTGCACAAGTACCCGTTTCCAAACATAAACGGATTATTGACCATGCGGAGTGGTGCTGAAGTGTTCTTGATGCAAAATTCGAGATCTTCATACAATCTGGTAAGATTGCACAGTGATTCTAAAGATGGCATTATTTGGGAAACTTATATTTCTGAGGATGCTGTTTGGATTTATATCCATGGGATCCATATTTTAATGGGCCATGTAGAGAATACTGAAGAACATAAAAGACATGAAAGTCTATCAAGGTCGATGTGTTATTCTATGGATGCACACACACACACACACATATATATATATATATATATATATATATATTATGAACATGATAGAATAAGAAAGGTGTTGAAAAGAATTCAACAGAGTAGATTGGCACTAACAAATTAGAAAATGTTTAAATTCAGAGAAAATGAGCTATATACTATCAGGGGATTTGATTGACAAGAGATGATCTGCTTCTTGTGGGTGGCTAAATTGTACAGTACATGTATAATATATTTTGTGAGCTATACAAAGTACATAAGACTATAGAATAGAGATGAAGAATTCAGATGGGGTAAAGCTTGTGATGAATTTCAAATTTTAAAAGAGAAATAAGACAAAGCACAGAATTTAGAGAGTTTTTTTGTTCCAAAAATGTAAAAAAATCTAATAGTGACAGATGCCAGCAACATAGAATTAGGGGCAGCTTTATTAGAGATAGAAGAAAAGGAGTAACAAAAACACATAACATTCATTTTAAAGTATTGAAACACATTGATGTGAATTATTGCACAATAGAGAGAGAAGTATTAAATGTTTAGTGTGCCATGAGAAAGGTGAGCTTTTGATTAGGACAACTCACAAGTCTATAAAGAAATTTCTTAATAAGAAAAGACTAGATGTTGTGTTAAGAACCCATAAAACATGTGTTATAGCTGTGCAAGGATACAAGTATGAAGTGGAATATATACCAGAAGTAGAAAACTGGGTAGCTTATTGTTTATCGCGACTGGTTAAACACTACAGTGAAGAAACTGAATGTGAAGGATCAGATGAAGGAGAAACTGAGGATGAGGAGGAGGTGGAAGCGTATGTTGGAATGGAAAACGTAATAAGTGGAGAGGAGTGACAAGAAAAAGTAAAAAGTGATGGCATACTTCAGGAAATAGTGAGAAAATAAAGGAAGACTGGAAGGATAGAAAAGGAGGGAGTAAAAAGTGTAAGAAATGTTGGACAGTAAGAGAAGAACTGTCAGAAAAGTAAGGGCTGGTGTTTAGGTGAACAAGGCTGGGTCCCTGAGAAGCTGTGAGAATAGATTGGAGAAATTTGTCCATGAAGGTTACATGGATACCAGTATAACTATAGAGAAGTTTTGTCAAGATCATTGGTGGCCAGGGGGTGTAAAGACGTAGAGAGACTAGTGAGAAAGAGCATGGAGTGCAACAAAAGTGACAAGAAGTCTGCCATACAACCGGAGGGATGATATTACGCTTGTTATAGTGGAACCCGTCCATTGAGGTAGATGGGCAGTACTTAATTGTATTAATAGATGTATTCCAGCTAGCAGAAATCATCCATAGTTAATAGCATTGAAATGAAAGATGTAATTCAAATTCTCATGGAAGTTTTTAACAGAGGAGTATACTCAAAGACTATACTGACAAATAATGGGGTCCAAGAGAGGTCAGGAGATGGTATCGTTTTTACCAGGAAAAGGGAGTAAACCAAGCAAATCCGCTCTTTATCATCCTAAGGTATGACTGGAAGAATGACTAATGTCTTGAGGAAAACAATCCAATTTGCAAGAGATAGCAAGTGAAAACGGAGGCAAATTTGAAAATAACAATGTCTCCCATTCTTCAACATCTAGAAGAATGCAATTTTCGCTTTTCAGAGGCAGGAAACCCCACGTGGTGGTGTGTTTCAGCCTAGCTTAATAAATAAAAAGAGCTAGAGGACACTCAAAGGAGTAATCATTAGAGAGTGAAAGAGGGGTAGTTAAGATAAAAGAAAGGAAAGTGGGAATTTGAAAGCAACACAAATAATAAAGTGGAAGTGGGGAATCTGTAGAGGATAACATCACATGTGGGACCTAAAGTACACAAAGCCCATTAAAGTTATACAGTGTTTCAGGAATGCCGTAAATATGGATGATAACAGGATATGGTTCTTAAGCAGGGTAGAATAGAATATGAAAAAGTGAACATGGTTGGGTCAGAGAAAGGAAGAAATGACAAAGACTACCATGTTCATGGAAAGTACAGGGAGGCAAGACAAATTGACAGGTCTGGTTATTTAAAAGGTTACTCATCATAAATCCTGAGGCACAGAAACATTGCTTTAACCAGCAGGAGTGCTATTATTGCTTGCTTGGATAATTGTACATTCTTTACTGTTTGTTCAGTTAAGTGTAGCTAAGGGTTTCGGCTCATCACATTTTCAAATTTTCACCATGATATTGCAATTATTGCTTGTTTAATGTAAAAATGGAAGATGTGTGATATTGTTCAGAAAGACACATTAATCATATGAAATAGAGAAACTCTGGGGCTCTGGAATGTGCGTGAATCAAAAGGGAGAAAATGGGACAGTAGAGAGCAGAAGGTGGCTGAGATACTATAGGAATAAAGCTTCTTCTGATCTACATATCAGAGTTGTGTCTTAACAAACACCACATTCTGCCATTCTTTGTTATACGCCATCTGTCAGTTGTATGTTTGTTGCAAATCTTTAACAGTTGCAGGATCTGCCAGGGTTAACCCTTTCTTCTGTTTCACTTCATAATTTATGGATTGGCCTTGCAATGATGTTCCTTTTGGGATATAGCTTTAAGCTGTGTATGAGTTTTTTGGGGATTTATGCAAGCTGTCTTTACTGTGTAACTAATCTTTTTAAGTGAATCTGAAAGCTCAGCAGTGGCTGAATGTAAAGCCCAGCACCAAAAAAGAATTGGGAGGATAGTGCTACAGTAAAAACATGCTCCTGATTCAAGATTTCATTTTCATGAAATATAACCAAGAAACAGTGTCATCAATCAGTGGGTCAGTCAGCAGAACAGAAAAGTTTTAGAATTGCTACATACAAGAACCCATGTATTTTGTATTATGGGCAGATAAGTGTGTATGCTGGCTAAGCCCTTTACATCACATCCAGGAAATTTAAAAGCTCACGAAAAGACACCATTATTCTAGGCACTCAAGCTCACATTTACAACCCCCCATCAAAAATAGCCAACCCAATCTATTTTGGTCTTTGGTAAAACGACATATTACCATCTTTAGAAAGAGGGCACTGACAACTGCAGGATGCTGAACATGTAGACATTTTCTAACCCCCTGGAATGTAATGAAAAGTGAAATCTGTATTGCCTCTATATGAGAAAAGGAAGGACAGAGAATTTTTACGGTTAACTGATGATACAGCTTTCATGGCAACTCCACCCTCTATTATGATTGCCTGCTCATGATGGAAAATAGAACACTCATCAGGAAGGAGCGTATTGAAACTGAATGCCAAGGCACAGGTACAACATTTTATGCAAAAAAAGAAACAACATTAATGAATTGATTACAGCACGAATCTCATCCTTTTGCTTCTTGAGTGGTCTGCATTTCAATATAGCACAACCAATCGTATGTTCAAATACCATATGGCACTCTACATTATATCTTAAATGTCCTTTGGAAACTAAAAGAAAAATGACCTACTGCTTCTCTTTGTAACACGAGTATAGTAACTTGATACGCAAGCATATAACTGTCAAATGTTATTAATAATATGCAGCAATGATGCGTAATGCAAAAGTACAAGACTTGCTTAAATTGAGATGTTCTACACAACATAAGAAGTTCTGGATTCTGTTAAAGACGTGGGGTGAGTATTAAGCTACTTTGTATCTTTACTACTCAACCAGCAGCAAAGAGAACACTTTCAACCATTATCACAACACAACTACTGTTCCCAGGAGCCTTGCATTAAATCACCTTAAAATTAAATATCCAAAATTAATTATGCATATCACCTCAGTGAGGGATTGTAAAAACAGACATCATACAATATTTCCACATATGTCTCTTAAACATGTTAATCCAGGTTAACGCCAATTTTTCTCTTTCAGTGCTAAACGTCTTTACTTATTTCCCTTTTTTCTAAAGGATAGGATAATATTTCTGTACCTTTAACAGAATCCATACTTTCTTTTACATTGTTTGTCCATTTTTTGTGAAGACATGGAGGATCCTGTTATGCTATCTCAGATCTTACTCAAAACGTTTACAGCCACTCCTTCAATACGCTTGAAATTAAACTCTTAAATACAGAGTCTCCTGATCGATCTGCTGCATTCATTATGTCTTCTAGATGTCTAATTACATGACAACAGAATGAGCTACAACTATAATTTTATCCATACCACCCATTTGACCCATCTTTCCAATGTGAGTGAAGTCAGCAGCTGGGGAGGCTGCTTCAGGTCAATCAATAATTGCCTAACACTTTTTTAGTCCTCAAGGTTCTAGTTCTGTTTTCATATTCTTTATGACCGGATAAAATTGTGACCTAGAATTTGTTTTTGTTCTTCTAGAGATAATAAACATTACCCTTTTTGGAGGAAAAGACCATCATACTACCTATAAGTCTAATATCCAAAAGACTTGGACACAAAATCGAAAACATGATAAACATAACCCATTTGCCTGTCAATTCTTTAAAAGATAAATGTTCATTATCTTCCCTAGACAAAAAAAAAGAATTAAAAATCCTTATTGTATTGCCATGGATGCTCATAACTTGTCCCGAAGAGCAACTTGCACCATAAAGAGCAACTTGCATCTTTACCCTTTGCATTAACTTAAAAATCACATGATATTCACTGGTTGATGCTATGTTCACATACAAATGTCCTGTAGACTCGGCTGATATTTTAGAATTTACTGTCTTATATGCCTTGCCTTGTTGCTCCAGTTCGGATATAAAAAAAATAAATGTGGACTCCAGCTTTTGAAGTGGAATGCATATCCAGTTCAATTTAGCCCATGCAGTCTTATAGCTTCTGAGTGCTCTAGGTGCTCTTGACTATTTGAACACCTTTTCATCTTGTTCTGGAAGCCTGCTGATGCCCCATCTTTTCTGGAAATCCTCCATTCTATTAGGGTTAATAGGTTCTCTTCTGTTAGAGAAAGCAATTCCCCATCAGTATTGCTCAGTATATACAACCTGGATAGCCGGACCACTGAAGTTTGCGCCAACAACTCCAAAAGATCTGGATACCACACTAAGTTGCCCATCATCATGTGATCACTACAAAGTCCCCTGCTTGTTGCTTGATTTGGAACCCTACTCTGAATCATCCTGAACAGGTGCAATAGAGAGTTCAGCTGCAGCCTCACCAATGAAGGAAAGTGCCCATCATGAGCGCTTTCGATCGGGTCTGCAACTGAAAAATTGCTCCAGCTGATATATTAGCATTGAAGCAAACAAACGTATACAGTAGTGATCCCATCTGTTCCCAATACTCTGCACCAGAGCTGCACCGAATGTCCAATTGCTTGGGTTGACAAAGTTCCTTGACACCTAATTCAGCACCTCATTGCTGATTCCCCACCAATACTCTGCCATCACTGATTTCAGGTGATAAAGTCCTGATGAATGATTGAATTATCTCATTGCGGACCTGGTATCCATTCTCAATAGGATACAACATTGCGCTCTTCCTTTATGAATGTTTTTACTGCTAAAGAACTTGCCAATAACTCCAAACAGTAAATATGAACTTCCATCTCCTATTCAGACAATTGCCTCATGTTGACTCATTGCTGCAATGTGTCTACATGGTTGGCATATGAATCCACTACCATTTCTGGCTCATGCTGAACAATGCACAACTATTCCAGGCCTCTGTGTGCGTCAACCACCATCTTACCTCTGCCTTACCTTCCTCTGACCTTACGACTAGGTCTGCATATGCTAGACACCTCCTTACATCTAAAACTTTAATTCTCTGCAAGGCCGGATAGTGCACGGCCCAGGAAATCTCTTCTGAATTGGCACTGACAAGTGGCCCACTATCCTGGCCAGATTCCTTTGTGAAATTTGTTTCTGATTAAACACCTTTCTTTTCCCTTTACAGTTTTAATGTTTTCTCAGGTACTTTCGATTGGGCTAGAAGTGAAGCTATGTTAAAGTTTAGAATATCAAAAAATTGTGTGCAATTGAGATGTGCTTCTGTACCATCTTGTTGTTGTGTGCCATGAACAGCATATTGTCCAGGTAAATAAGCATGCTTATTCCCTGAATCGCAGAAATGCTGTTATTGGCTTTGTGAAGCACCAAGGGATGAAAGACAAATTAAATTGCAGGCTAGGAGAACTCACAACTTTGTCCTTTGCATTGAAAATGCAGTAACCTCCCATGTACATTTGACAGTACTAATCTGAAAACTTCATCAGTCATATGTAGATGTACCGTCCAGTCTCAAGGAGATGAATCTCCACCATCTTAAAGTGGCAATAAACTAACCACTGATTATTTATGCTACTTGCTGGATACATCATCAGTGTGCTCTATTTTGCAACAGATTGCCCAGAAAATGCTGAATTAACATTTTTTTCATGGTAGTCCCCTTGTCTAACAATATCGGAGAGATCCGCTGCATATCTGGTAAATACTTTAAAGATCAGATGTCTCATTGTTGTGGTTCCTGAGTAAAATCCAATCCAACATACAAATGCCCTGTGAAATACTTCATCAGTTGCTTATAAAGGAAGCTAACCTGTCCCTTAGTTTTTATTCGCTAGCATGATCTCTGCTCACCTATGTACGTATTTGCGGGTTGTCTCTGACTCCCTTTCATGGGCCTAACATGGCCAGCTCTATCTCTTTCCAGGAAAAACTGAAATGGTTACCGTCTGTCATGTCATGCGACTTGGGTGGTTACCACAGAACTGTTGAGCCCTATGTCTTGATGAACCACAGCTGATCGAGCTGCAACCTCCTCTGTCAGACTTGCAGAAAAACGAATTGCCATGTACTCTCTTCAGTGATAATTGTACCTAATCCAGGGTAGTATAGATCTTTTTACACCTATTTTATTGGTATTTCTAGAACAATAGCAACAGGTCAATGAGGAAAGTGCAGTACAGGGCCTATGACGAGTGCAACACAAGCAGCAAGGTTATTATTACACAGTATCTGCAGGAAGGATCGCATGAAGGCCACTGCAAAGCACTCGTGATATTGCCAATCTATGAATAACTCAGACAAGCACTATGTTATAATTATCACTAGTGCACTAGTTAAACCTAACAATCCCAACCCACCCACCTCCAAGCCCAGCCCAAACACCACACAGTAGGAGCTCTACAGAAGAGTATACATTTCAACTACAGCATGTAAAACTCAGCTTCAGAGGGGGAAGCACTCTAAAGTGGAAGAGGTAAGTCGTGCAGAGATGTCAAACAGAAGTGTTACTGGGACAGTGGTAAGACAGGTAGTCCATGTGTTCAGGGAAACGTATGCAACCCTGGGGTATTGATGGTGAGCCAGTTAGGACATGTGTACGCTTTTGTGGTTTTAATGGTTCTCCTGCCTGACGCAGTCTAATAATCCCTACCATGCTCTGGCTGTTTCCACCAGTACCCTCCCCCTTTTGGCATCTTGCATAGTGGTCAAACTCCCGTACTCTATCCACCTCTTCAAATTGTTGCTCCATTTTGCCACCTTCCGAGCCTGACTATTCTTCCAGTGCATACTTATCTGCCTTTTAGCCAATGTTAGTGCCACAAATTTAGATGTCACCTTTCGTTTGGCTGGTCAACACCTCGGTCCAGAATTTGGTAAGCTGTGGCAATCCTACACCATGTGTATCAGTTCTGTGCCTGCTGTGCCACATTGAGGGCATGTTGCCTGAGTAGTGGGGAAATATTGGTTTAACTTACCCGGTGTGAGATATTCCCTATGTAGGTAATAGATGTGTACCAATTTAAAACGGGTGTTCCTCGATACTCGGGGGTTGGTAGAGAGCATCCTCGCTCAGTCCCCATCTGTCAGTGTAGCCGCAAGTTCCATCGACCATTAGTCTTTCAAGGCATGGACAAGAGTAATTGCATCCCTCTGTAGGGCGTTATGAAGGCACAATAGCCTTTTTACTTACCAGACGTCATACAAATGATGTGGCAACCCAGGTGTGTTTTGGGTTCAGATTGAACCTCTCCCCAGGTTCTATGGATCGTTACTGACAAAGTTCCATAAAGCAAAAATTGACCTGGTGGCAGGCCATTTATGAACCGTAACTCTTCAAAGGTTTGTAACTGCCCCCCTAGAGTAGAGGTCACCGAGCATCGCAGTGCCAATTTTTGCCCAATCCGCCAGTCAGGGGCGCACCTCAGCCGGCAGGAAGGTTGAGCGCCAGCTAAGCAGGAGAGTGGGGGGGGGGGGGGTCACGGTGTTTGTTTTCTGGAGACAGCACAGCCAGCAGTGCCTTGCCAAAAGCAGTAAGTTCAGAGGTTTGGATCTTAGTTTTTTAGAATCCAGCAATAATTGGGATAGCCACCAGAGCAAGGGCGTATCTGCTCCAACCATCAGTTCATTCCGAACTCCAGCTCCCACCCATCTTGTCACCCAATGCATTTGAGCTGCCAAATAGTAGGATTTGAAGTGGGGAGTCGCAAGGCCATCATCCGAGGTAGAGCTCTGGATGTTTGAGAGCACCACTCTGCAGCTCCCCTTTTTTCCATATTAGCGCAATCAGTAAGGTATTAGGGGCCAGATGTAGAAAGCTTTTTGCATGGTGCAAACTGCGAAAATCGCAGTTTGCGCCATGCAAAAAGCCTTTTACGATGCTCATTCACAAATTACGAGTCAGTACCGACTCGCAATTTGTGAATGCGACTCGCAAATAGGAAGGGGTGTTCCCTTCCTATTTGCGACTCGCATCGCAATTCAGAGTTGCTTTGTGACCGCGAATGCGGTCGCAAACCAACTCGCAGTTACCACCAGTGTCACACTGGTGGTAACTCATTCGCAAAAGGGAAGGGGTCCCCATGGGACCCCTTCCCCTTTGTGAATGTCGACAAAAATATTTTTTCAGAGCAGGCAGTGATCCTATGGACCACTGCCTACTCTGAAAAAAACGAAACCAAATGGTTTCGGTATTTGTTTCATTTTGCAACTCGTTTTCCTTTAAGGAAAACTGGCTGCAAAATGAAAAAAAAAACTGCTTTATTTACAAAGCAGTCACAGACATGGAGGTCTGCTGACTACAGCAGGCCACCATCCCTGTGAGTGCAGGGACTCGCTATGGGGTTGCAAAATGCGACCCACCTCATGAATAGTGATGAGGTGGGTCTTTGCGACCCCATAGCGAGTCGCAGAAGGTGTCTGAGACACCTTTCTGCATCCGTTTTTGCGACTTGCAAGTTGCGAGTCGCTCAGACTCGCAATTTGCAAGTCGCAAAAACGGATTTTGCTACATCTGGCCCTAATTTCCCTAAATGTACTCTTGGGGATAACTATATGGAGAGTAGCAAAATAATAGAAGAGCCTGGGAAAGGCTACTGTTTTTCTCCATTGCGAAATTTCCCATTACAGATAATGGAAGGGACTTTCAGAACTCCACAGAGGTCCACAGAGCTGTAATCGCCCTTCCTATATTGCAGTCCAGGATGTCAGTTTCGCTCCTATAGAGGCGAACTCCCAGATACTGAAACGAGTAATGCTTCCACCTAGGACCACCAGGGTCCACGACAACGTCATCCATGGGTTGTAAAGGGAAAAGGCAGGTTTTGTTCTAATTCACCCGTAATCTCGATGCTGTACCGAAGTTGTCTAATAGACATGATGCACCAGTGATCTCCACTCTTTTTACCAACATATCATCGGCATAGAGTGCGATGTGATGGGTGGCCCCTAGAGCAGTTATGCCAGTGTAGTGCGACCCTTGTCTAGCCTTACATGCCAGAGGTTCCTCTCGATGGCAAAAAGGAGGGGGATAAGGGACACCCCTGCCTCATGCCACGCCCCACATCATAGGCCGTAGATGTTAGTTCCCCTGTTTTCACCCGTGCCACAAGAGAGCTATACAACAGCTGTGTCCAGTTAATAAAACCTGTTCACTGGCCCATTTTCCCCATCGCAGCATGGAGATACTCCCAATACAAGCTGTCAGAAGCTTTCTTTATATCCACAGACATAACTACTGCTTCTGGGTTCAAACGCTGTAAAGTAGAAAAAGCTCTGTAACCCCCCAGCTTTAGGGCCATGTTGCGTCCGGTATGAAACCTGTCTGATCTGTTTGAATAATGCTATGCATACAGGGCAAGATTTTTGTGGGTAATATCCAGAATTTTATGGTCAACAGTCAACATTGACAAGGGCCTATATGCCGCAACAGCCTTGGTCGGTTGCCCCTGCTTGTGCAGTGGAACAATCATCACCTCCCTAGTTGTAGGAGGTAATGAGCGAGCATCCTTCACCGATTTAAATACTTTAAGCAGTCCAGATGTTAGGACTTCACTGTATGCAAAGTAGTACTCCACTGGCAGGCCATCTGATTCTCATACCTTGCCTAGCACCATGGCAGGGAAAGCAGCCTTTATTTCCTCTATGGTGGTGTACACCCCTAGGTGTGCTGTTGTCTCTGGGGTAAGGGAGGGCAGGGGAATTGCTCCGGATATTGAAACGTGGGTTTGGATGCAGTTTGCTCCCGATGTGTGCATAGTGCAGAATAATATTTCTGAAACAGCTTTTTAATATCAGATTGCTGGTTCAGTCTAATAGCCAGTTCATCTTCCAACTCTATGATCACAGATCCCTTTTTGGAAGAGTTTGCTAGCCAGGCTAGTTGTGTCCCCGATTTATTGTATTCTCCGTGTGCCCTGGACATGTATACTTTTTTATCAAAACATTGGATCTTTTCTAGAAGTTCTGCAGGCTTCCAAGAGTGGTTGTTGCTGAGCAGGGTCATCATACCTATCTTGCTCCAGTTGACAAAGCAGGGGCCCCTATGTGACAACCTCAGTGACAAGCATTTTACGCAATCCACCAGAGTGTTCTATGCTTTGGCCCCTTATCACAACTTTGAAGGCTTCCCATTCTGTCAGCACTGAGGAGGTTATGTGATCATTTTCCTCAAAGTATTGTATTGTCTGATCCTCTCCCCAATGGTAGATTGAAAGCCGGGTCCTCTAAGTGTTCATACTTAAGGTGCCATGATGGGATTCTGGGCTTTTGCAACCCCCGGGCAAGTGTCAGTAGTAGTGGATTATGATCAGATATGGTTCTTGCTAGAGATTCAACTTGTGTCATCAAGGATTGCAGAGGTGGTGTGCTGAGAAACAAGTTGATACATATGTGTAGGTTGTATAGGGAGGATTAGGAGGAGTAGTCCCTGTCTGCTGGGTACAAATGCCTCAAAGCATCGAAGAGCCCCGAGTGTGACATCCATGCTCTGAATTTAATTGCCAAGGGGGATACAGGGGAATCTCTCAAAGGGGGTGCTACTGGTCTAATAGTTCTTCTGCGATGCAGTTAAAGTCCCCACCAAGGAGGATAGGGTGGGCCATGTACTGAGCTACTACACTGGAGGGTTTGTCTAAGAACTGGGCATCATCAGTGTTAGTAGCATACAAATTAACTAGTGTAATGTCTCTTCCCCCAGTCGTCTGCTAATGATCAAAATCTGCATTTTTTGTCTATTTGTTGTTCCACTACCTTGAATGGTACCCCTGGATGAACCCATATAAGCGCGCTCCTGGCAAAGGCAGAGTATGTGGTGTAGAAAAGTTTACCCCCACCTTTTATGGAGAGCAGCACCCTCAAATGAGGTGAGGTAAGTTTCTTGAAGCATAGCAATGTGGATTCCCCTATGCTTTAAGCTTGAATCCTATACTTCTTTGCCGTAATGTAAAGCCCCTGGTCATTCCAACTTAGGATTTTATATCCCGCACTGGCATTTGCCATCAGGGCCTTAAGAGTAGAATATGAAAGCAGGTCTTCCTCAACAGGGCGGCCCAAGTGTGCCCCCTGCCTCCAATGCATCAACAGTGTTTCAGAATCGGTGCACACGGGCTGAGCTTGAAACAAGCATAAAAACATCCCACCCTCCCAGGCAAATCCAAGAAAACAATCAAGAATTTGTGGACCAGTTACACAAGGAACTTTTGTGGGGTGTAAGGCCTTCTGCATCGAGCAGAGCCCTCAGCTTTCCCTTGCAGCACCCAGCATAAGAAGGACAACAAGTCTGTTACTCACAGGGAATTTCTGCTGCTTTTCCTCCAACAGTTCATCGGTATGGAGTCACAACCAGGGGCAGCAGTCAAGGACACAGGGTACCAGAATCAGCACATTAGAGCAGTATAGTAGCACCAGAATGGACTTCGTCCAGTTCATCTATAGATCCCAGGGTAATCAATGGTAACTCACACTCTTTGTCAGTAATGATCTTCAGATTTGCAAGGAAGATCATGGTGTACTTTACCTCCAATTAGGCAAAGGTGTTCTTTGGCGTCAAGGAAGGAGGCCCATTGTTTTTGTACAATCCTCTGATTTTTTTTTTTTTTAACAGGAACATTTTCTTTTTTCTACATTATCGCAGGATGTGGTCTCTGTCTCGAAAATGCAGTAATCTCGCAACCAGTGGCGACCCCGCGAAAGGGGGGGAGAGTTTCACCGGCTCCCTCTGGTCATGTTCCAGTACATAGAGGGGGAAAGGCCCTCTGGTGCCACATTGTCTCTCAACCAGTTCTCCAAAGAGGAGACCATATCCAATCCCTCACTCTGCTCCAGTAGGCTAACCACTCGGGTGTTGTTTTGTTGAGCTCTACCCTCTGCATGGTACTCCAGAAGTCAAAGCCTCCCAGTGACATCTGTTAAACCATCTTGGAAGGTACCAATTGTTTTCTGCTTTACTCCTAGCGTGCTCTCCGCAGTGGTAAGCCTCTCCGTGAGCTTTTGCTGGTCATTGTGAAGGACGCTCAAGTCAATGTTATGTTCCAAGGACTCCCTAGTATCAGTTATGGCGAGGAGGATAGAGTCCAAAGTAGCTTCAGAGAAACCCGTTGGGGTGTCAGAGGATCCATTATCCTGGTTATTGACTGATGGAACAGTTGGGATGAGCCCTGCCACGCCGCCTAGTTTCGTATTGCGCCCCATAACTGTCATGGGGATAGGTGCCGCTGAGTAGACCGAAGCAAAGGTGGCCACAGAATGGCACTGGTCGGGGCACTGTAGTTGGCAGTGCTGCAAGGAGTCTCCCGGGTCCTCCAAAGAGATCCAGAGATTGTCAGTCCAAGTAGCGACCACACCCCAACAAAACATTTGTCAGTGGCAATGCAGATCGTAATGGCCCTAGTAAAAGCACAGTGGGGGCAGCGGTAGGAAGTATTGTGAGTCATTACTCAAGTTCAGCGTACCACTGGAGCATATCTCCCCTACCCCTCCCCACCCCCATGTAGGACAGTACCATCTTTCTTGGCATGTTACTCTCAATTTCTATCTGCTTGTCAGTGTGTTTTGCCTGTCTCACTGGGATCCTGCTAACCAGGACAACAGTGCTCATAGTTTGTGGCCTATGTGTGTTGTCAGTATGCTTGAATGTATCACTGAAGTTCTGCTAACCAGAACTCCAGTGCTCATGCTCTCTCTACTTACCAAATTTGTCACTATAGTTTAGTGACTCCAAATACCAATACCAATTCCAATTGGCATACTGGACCCCCCTTATAAGTCCCTAGTATATGGTAGCTAGGTGCCCAAGGCACTGAGGTTCCAGGAGATCCTTATGGGCTGCAGCATTTCTTTTGCCACCCATAAGGAGCTCATACAAACCTTTCTTCAGGACTGCCACTGCAGCCTGAGTGAAATAGTGCACGCACTATTTCAAAGCCATTTTCACGGCCCCATATAACGTATAAGTCACCTATATGGCTCACCTTCATTTACTGAAGGCTAGGTGCAAAGTTACTGTGTGTGAGGGCACTCCAAACAAATTCTATGCACCCTGGGGGCCCCACCATAGCCCCCCAGTACTGCCAAACCAGCTATCTGAGGTTTCCACTGCAGCCCCAGCTGCTGCCACCTCACAGAGAGGTTTCTGCCCTCCTGGGGATTGAGCAGCTCAATCCCAGGAAGGCAGAACAATGCATTTCCTTTAGGAGAGGGGTGTTACACCATCTCCCTTTGGAACTAGGCGTTACAGGGGTATCCTCCTAGAGCCTCTGGAAATGCTTTGAAGGGCACAAATGGTGCCCTCCTTGCATAATCCAGTCTACACCAGTTCAGGGACCCCCAGTCCCTGATCTGGCACAAAGCTGGACAAAGGAAAGTGGAGTGACCACTCCCCTGTCCATCACCACCCCAGGGGTGGTGCCCAAAGTTCCTCCAGAGTGTCCCTGGCGTTAGCCATCTTGGATTCCAAGGTGTGTGGACCCTCTGGAGACCTCTGAGTGGCCAGTGCCAGCAGGTGACGTCAGAGACCCCTCCTGATAGTTGCATACCTGGATAGGTAGCCAATCCCCCTCCCAGGGCTATTTATGGTCTCTCTTGTGGGTGTCTCATCAGATTCAGTTTGCAAGACTCCTCCAGGACTCCTCTGCATCCCCTGCTTCAGCTTCTGACCGTCGGATCAACCGCAGACTTCTCCAGGAACCGATGTAACTGCACCAGAGTATCCAGGAAGGCTACATTGACCTGCAACATCTGCTCCAGCCAGCAACAGCAACAGTTTCCAAGCTGTGCACTCACTGAGGACTTTGTCTTCATCCTGCACCAGAAGAACCAGAGGAATCTCCCGTGGAGGGACGGTGTCACTTCCCTGCTTCGACAGGCACCTCTCTGCGACAATGATCAGTTCTCTGGGACTCCTCTCCTGTCGACGCGCGTGATCCCTGGAACACAGGTGGTGGACCGAAGTGATCCTGACTGTCCGGAGGTCCAACTGTCTAACTTTGGTGGAGGTAAGAGCTTGCCTCACCGTGCAGCGACAGTACTCCTGTGCACTTCTGCAGCTCCTTGGGCTTCTGTGCACTTCTTCCAAAAATTCTCTGTGAACAGCGTAGCCCATGTCCCCAGCACTCCATCCTGCGGTGCACAACTCGCTGAGTTATTCTCCGGCGGCGTGGGAACCTTCTGTGTAGTGCTGCAACAACCATATTTTGCACCTTCTTTGTCCCCGTGTCCTGGGACTCCTGTGGGTGCTGCTTGATCTTCTGAGGGCTCTCTAGAGTGCCAAGAGATCCCTCTGTCTCCTCAGTCCAAATTGGGACCCCCAGGTCTTTCCTGGGCCCGGGCAGCCCCTCTTTGACGCAAACCGCGCTTTGGCACAAACCAAAGCTTGTTGGCGGAATCCAGAGACACAAACTGCTTGCATCCAACAACTCGATGTGGGACATCTTCTGCACCAAGCAGGAACCCGCAGCTATCCTCTGTACTTTTCTTCCAACTGGAGAATCCACTTTTGCACCTTCTTCCAGGTTGGCAGGGGCTCCTGTTTTTCCTGGACTCTTCATCGTCTTCTGGACTTGGTCTCCTCTTTCCACAGGTCTTCAGGTCCAGGAATCCATTGTTGGTTTCTTGCAGTCTTGTTTAGTTCTTGCAGAATCCTTCATCATGACTTGTAGTGTGTCCTGAGGAAACTTGCTGTACTTTACACCTATTTTTCTGGACTCTGGGGTGGGGTACTTTACTTACCTTTGGTGTTTTCTTACACTCCCAGCGCCCCTCTACACACTACACTTGCCTAGGGGGGAATCCGATTTTCACATTCCACTATTTTAGTATATGGTTTGTGTTGTCCCTAGGCCCATTGCAATCAATTGTGTTTTTCACTGTTTTTCACTATTTTCTGACTGTGTACTTACCTGATTTGGGTTTCTAGTGTATATATTGTGCATAATTCGTACCTCCAGAGGGAGTATTGCCTCTAAGACATTTTTGGCCTTGTGTCACTAAAATAAAATACATTTATTTTTGGTAACACTGAGTATTGTCTTTTATTGTGTATAAGCACTGTATAACTATAGTGGTATTGCAAGAGCTTTGCATGTCTCCTGGTTCAGCCTTGGCTGCTCTGCTACAGCTACCCTTAGAAAGCCTAAGCTACTAGAAACACTTTCTACATTTCAGTAATTTGGTTCACTGGACCTGGTATAAGGTGTAAGTACCTCTGGTACCCACTACAAACCAGGCCAGCCTCTCCCTCCCATCCCCAACGGTGCGCCCCCAGGGCTGCTCGCTGGAACAGCCTTTTTTATGCACAGTGCTCACACACCTCATCAGGCGGGACAGGAACTCCTCCTCACTGCAGGCCAAAGGTCCCAAGCTACACCAGTAAATCAGGGCAGGCAGGACAGCAGGTGACAGGCACAGCATTGTCTGATACCTGGCTAGTCTGGATGCTCCCCTCTTTAGTAAAGTCCCGCAATCAAGTCATATACACAGCGAGGCTACCCTCCAGCAACACTCGGCCTTGGTCGGGAGGAGCTGCATCCCCCGCTGTCCCCCCTACGGCGGTGGTTGATGTACTGGGCCGTTTCACCTCCAGGGCTGGTGAGCGCTGCCACGCCTCATCTCCACCAGCTGTACGAGCGAGGATCAGGTAGTCAGGGAGGTCCAAATTAAAGCTTGCCCGCCAGGCCAGCGAGCCACGTTCTGCGTGGCCGCTCCAAAGGCCCTGATTCATCGCATGGTTGGGACCCCCAGGCGGGAGACGGGGCAGCAGCAACTGTACTGGCCCACAGACAGGCACCACAGCTCCAGTTAGGTAAAGAGGGCCCAGTGGTGTCCTAGTCTCCTCGCCCTTCACAATCACAGCTGCCAACTTGGGTTCTCAGGCACAGTCAGTAAGTCCAGGGCTGCTCAGTTACCTCACGGTCCTGATTTGCCACATGTGTGGGGCCCCCCAGGCTGCGAGGGGGGGGGGGGGTCGGCAGCGAACAAATGAGCCCCCAGGCTGGTCCCCATGGCCCGAGCAGGTAACGAGGGCCCTGCAACATCCTAGGCTCCCTCTTGGTGGCCCTCTGCAGCCAAAGCCGCCAACTTGCATTCTATTGGGGCCTGGGCCAGATCATTTGGTGGTGTCCAGTGGCCCCCAGAGCTCTGCAGCAGACAAGAGCTGTCCCAGTCACCACACAGTGAGGGCTGCCCGTACTTTTTAGGGGCTGTGAAGGTCACATATTTGTCAGGATGGTTTTAGACATGCACTGGCCCCCCAGGAGCTCGTGGACCGTGCAGCCTACTCGATCTGCATCCAGCCACATCAGTATAGATGTGTATAAATCTGATCGCCTCCATTATAAATAGGTCCCGAAACAGTTTACCTTGGGCGATTACTCTTGTCTTGTTCATTGCTACATCTCCTAGCTTTCAGTTGATCTTTAATAGGAATCCTTTCCATCTTTGTAGAACACCAAAGGGATTCTTTTCAGTTGTTGGGCTTGCTTTCAGCTCTCTATCTGTCGACCGTGTGGCTTCTCACACTCTCTTAAGCTGTTTCTTAAGCTTCTAACTAAAGGACCCTTTGGGTGGCTTAGTGTTATGAGAATCAAGCCCCTTTCATCCGTCTTTATCAATAGTCTTCTTAGTTCTTTGATCTAACCTGGGTTTCTGCCTTTTGGGACGCTCTTCTGGCAGTAAATAAACATAGATAGCCTTACCAATGTCTCCTTAATATGTTCCATATCCTCTGAGACTACATAGCATACCATGTTGTCTACAAAGGCTTCCAAGACTCTCTTAAAGCTTTCAGTTGATGGAGACTCACATCCTTGTTACTCTCCTTCCTTGAAATTATGTAATACATCTTTGTATTTCTGCACTAATTCTGTTCTCTGTGCCATGCTGAATATCTATTCCTCTCTTGCCTTTGGATCAATAACTATACTTGTGAGTACTGAACTATATTCAGTCCATCTTTATAGCAGTTCTCTGATACCCATTAGGTTTAACAATTCTCTTTGTTTGCCAGAAATCACTGTGGGGCATTGCGGACCTAACGTTGCCTTTTTTTTCTCTTCTAAACACGAAATGCCTTAAATAGTTGTCTTCTTTCTAGATGTAGAACTTGAGCTTCATCTAACAACCACCTTAAACGCATGTTGCTTACCCCTGGAGAAGAACTAGCCAGAGAGCGACCCGTATGGGGCTGTGCACACCTTTTGAGTGGACATGACACTTAACTCACTGGCCGATCAGTATAGAAAACAGGACGGGAGGTCCCTTTGAGGGCTATTAAGTATGGGATTATTTCTATTAGATGATATGGTGTTTATGTTTATTGTAAAGCTCGTGGGAGATGTAGTTTTGTTGTGAGAGGTTTAAAGTATTCGCTTTGTGGCTGGTTGAGAAGCACAGCTAAAGAGAGGCATAATAGAAGTCGGAATCTTGACATAGAATTCAGTTCTGCCAGCTCCTTAACAGACAAGTAACAAAGGCCTTGGTAATACATATTGGAGGACGCCAGTGACCAGAGCAGGAGCTCCCAGAGTAGTGAAAAAGTTAAATGGGAAAACCTCTGTATATTCTAGGATCTGTAATCCTCCCTCTTGCATAATGATCCCTGTTTGTGTCTGGAAGGCCAACGTATCTTACAGTTTATCAATGGTTTCCCACTTCATGACAAGATATTTTAGGGCATTGATGGGTCAGAAAAGAGCTGCGACTCATGGGTACATTGAAGAAGATTTGTACCTGTTACCAGCATGCGAAAATATGGTAACTGGAACTACTGGTGGAGAAGAGCATTGTTTAGACATGAAAGAACCCACTAAAGGTAGCATCATCTAGTAAGAGAAATGTGGCAGGCACCTGCATGTTTAGGGTCCATGACTCACATTGTGAGCACATATATTGAATATGTTTTAGGAATCTGTGATTTTTTAATTATTTTTCTTGCATTGGCAGCTGGATCCTGACCTGACCAGTGAGACGGCTGTGATTCTGGGACAGGGGAATGTGGCTCTGGATATCGCTCGTATCCTTCTGTCTCCAATAGATCTTCTGAGGGTGAGTAAATACCAGGCAGCACATACCTAGGTTTGTAGATCCTGTACACTCATGTTTCAGGCTACTCTCTGTGGCAAATTGACTTTAAGTTATTCTTTGAACTCTCTGGCACAATTTGATGATCAAGCTGAAGTTTCCAATGGTGCTTAACCTTGTGTTGCACTATTTAGGCTTCTAGGAAGAGAGGAGAGCCCATTATTAACTCAAACTGTCTGACAGTCGTGATGTAAACATATAGAACGGTTGTAAAGCAGAGTTTGCTAGAAAAAAGGCATGAACATTGAATAGTCACATTCCAATCCTGGGAGTGAGAAACCAGAAAGTTAAGCGTACACCTGAATAATTTCAGCGTGATTAAATGCAAGAGGGTAAATCTTGGAAGTAACTGTGATCCTAAAAGTGGTCCTGTAGAGGAGTAGGATTGTCTTGGCTTTTGACTTAACAATCATAGTGTACTAGGAACATATAATGTGAGATCAGTCGGTTTGAAAGCCTATTTTATTCAATTTGTCCTGAGGTGGTTATTCTGTTCCTCTCTTAAAATGTTCTTTACCTGGGAAGCAAAAGTGCCGATTTGTTTTTCTGAAAATAGCCAGTTGGATCACTGTCCCATTCCTTAGTCTATTTTTTCATATTGGCAAAGGAAAGGGATGAGTGAGGTTATTTTGGGTCCTTGCCACCTCAATAGGAACCTGAAAGTTGGCCTGATTTTATGTTATTTAAATAACACACAAAGACATTTCCATTGGGAGATTGAGCAACAAGTTCAGTGAGGAAATGGGATAACACAATCACATGACCATTTATAGAAACAAAAACAAGATCACATGAAGAGGATACTTAGAGGCGAGAGACCTGAACATCAAGAGAACAATTTGTGAGGCTGGTGGCACAGTCTGGCTTCACATCAGCAAAGCAGCTCTCTGAGCACAGGTATGATGTGAATTCTAGAGGACTCCCATGTTAACCCATCAATTTCTATGTCTTCCTACCTTTCCTGGTCCTTGTTTCAACATACCTTTTACTGTAGTACTTTGCTCCCCTATTATGTTCTCATTGTGTCCTCTTTTTCCCTGGGCATTATATCATTCAAAGATTGACAGGCTTCAATAATTCCCCAACATCATACTGGGAATTGTCTTTAAAGTGTTAAACATAGTAATATTACCAAGCATTAGCAAAGCCGATATGTTTGGCTACTGTTCCCACTATTGTTTTAGATCATCAAAATAAAATACTTACGGAGGATCGGAGACGCTTTTAAACTTCAATACTACATGAGGCAATGTGTCCCTAAGTGGCACCCAAACACAACTGAAATAATTAACATTTTAAGGGCATAAATAAATCCTTTGGAAAATAGTTATGGTATGTTGTGTTATTATATATTGATTTGCATAGTGCACTAAGCACCTACAAGAGTTTCCAGGCGCTTGGGCAGTTGTTTAGGTCTGTGGTCCTCTAGGTGCTTGTACGAAGAGCCAGGTCTCCAACACCTTGCAGAACTCAAGAAATGAGGAGGAGGCTCTGATGTGTTGAGGGAAGTCATTCTTTGTCTTCCGTGCGATGTAAGAGAATTAACAACCACTAGTTTTTCTTTTGCAGATGTGGGGAATGTGTATGATTGAGAGTGAGGCAAGGCATAGTTGTCTGGTGGGTTAATGAAAGTGTATGGGGCTGTTCAGGTATTCTGATCCTGTGTTAATCAATATGCATAATAATCAATAGAGGGAATTAGATTAGTGCTCAATCAAATGCAGCAAAATAGTGACATTAACTCAAATCATAATATTTCAAATGTAAAGTCAGGGAGTAATAAAAACCAGCTCATCTCCAGTTGTACTATCTAATATGGGATAATTCACAAGAGCCTTTAATGTAGCTAAAGCCTTTCTTTGGGTTTCTTCGAGAACAGCATTTCAGTACAGAGCATTTCATAGTGCACATTTTGGTGATGTGTGGTGAAGAGAGGAATGAAATGAAAACACTACAGAACATGGTTGTGTTGAAATCCAAGATGGAAGTTAGGCTTAATTTCGGACTAGATGAGTCAAGCTCAGGAAAATACACTTCTCTCAAGTGCGGTGTTTTCGTTTTAGTGTAGAAATGTTCATAATGTTAAGCATACATATTTATTAAAACAAAATCTACTTTCACACTACTAACGGCAAACCATTGTTTTTTTTTTTTTTTTTTTGGTGTCTGTACATAGGATTGTGGGTGGAAGAGTGAATAAAAAACTCATAAATGAGTGCATGAATGAATGCATGATTGCAACAAGGAGTACATGCATGAAGAGTGATACATTTTGGTGACAGTGGGAATGAGGGTACTTGTGTCAGGATCTGGGAGTGATGATGTGGTGACTGCAGGTTTGAGTGGTGTAGTATCTGTGAGGGGAGGGGTGGCGGGGCAGTCCGTGGAGGGAGTGGATGTTGTTGTGTCTGTTGTGTGTGTGCATCGCAGTGGTGGCTTTTGTGGTGCTTATATTTGTCCTTGCCAACCGTGTCTGTTGGTGTGGATGCATGTTGGTCTGAAAGTGAGCCTTGGGTGGGTGTGGGGAGAGGGTTGTGGGATTGGGGACAGGTAGCTGGAGTGGGTGACGGAAGAAGAAGGGACACTGGCTGCTGTCAATGAGGAGGCCAGAGCCAGAAAGGATCTCTGCAGGGCAGCCAGGGCCCCGTGAATGCCTTCCAGGTAGACATTGGACTACTGCATCTGAGATGCCAGTCCCTGGATGCCATTCACGGTGATTGACTTCCCCACAGAGATGGGCCTCTGGAGGCCAATAGCCTCCTCATTGAGGGCAGCAGGGCTGACTGGGGCAGGGGAAGAGGTGCCTGCGGAAAAGGAGATGCCCACCCTCCTGGGTGAGCAGGCACGGGCAACTGGGTGGGGAGCTACAGGGAGGGCGGTGCTGGTAAGGGGGGATGGCGGACAAGGATGGTGCTGGCATTGTCCCAGATGGGTCCACCACCTTCAGGGAGCGTCCATCGGAGGAGGAATCTGAAAGTGTTGTCGTCAATCCTGTCTCTCCCGTGGCACTCCCCTCGCCCTCTGTCCCACTGGTCCCCTCTGCCCTGCTGGTATCAGCCTCCTGGGTCTCGTGGGCTGCAGCTTCCACTCTCGCCGGTGCCCCTTCTCCTTTGCCTGATGACGCTGATGCACATAAAGATAGAGGAGGGGCGGTGGGAGAGAAAGACAGGGTGGAATGGGTCAATACCAACCCAACGTTCATACAGAGTAACCACATCATTATCTGCTGCTATGCCATGGCAGGCCATGCCTTCGCATATACATGCAACAATAGTAGGAAACCATGGAGGAAACTACAGCAATGCTGATGTGGGAACACTTGCACTCATGTACTTGATGAGGGTCTTACTAGTCACACTTGCCCTGTACATGGCACATTATCATGGTCGTTTATATTGACATATCCTGTACTCCTTACTCAACAGAAACCTGCATGGATAGGTAGCATGCCCACTAATCCATTAACAATTTGCACAGTAACATCTGCTCCCACTGTGCCTATCTGCACATACAGTACCAGGCAGCTGATTGAGGACTCACTATTTACTTCTGTCACAGTGGTAGTCTGATACTGATGGCAATGCCCTGACACCTCCGGTATACTGATGCTGATGGTAGGAGCGGACCTCTCAAGCTTTAAGGGTGACCACACGAATTCCAAATTGGAACTAAATGCCCTCATAAGTTACTGTCTGCATTGTATAGACACACATCTTTGATACCAATCCTGCTAGGCTGGCTGATACTGATAGTCAGTGTCCATCTACCACTGATCTACGCTACATCTTTCCACTAGTAGGTTACCCAAAGCCATACAAGCATTACATTATCGAGATGTGAGTGTGTACTTACCGCCTCGTGGCTACTGTGCTCCCCTCAAGTGCCCATCCACCTCAAGGTAAGCCACCGCCAAAGTGCGGGCCAATAGGGGGGGTCAGGATCCGACGGGCACCCCTCCCTTGTTGGGAGGACGTCCCCAGCTGGGCCTTTGCGGTCTTACGTGCCCAGCGTCTCAGGTCCTCCCACTGCTTTCTCCAGTGGGTGCTTCACTGGCTATAGATCCCAAGGTCCGCACTTGCCTGCCGATGGCATGCCAAATCCCCTTCTTCTGATGGGCACTCACCTGCATGGGTGACATACAGAAGGACAAAGTCATGTAGAGGGGCATCAGAGGGACAGCAGCAGACATCACATATGATACACATCTCATGGCCACACTAACATGTCTTCACGTGACTAACGCTCCAACTCCTCACCCATCTCCATGCATCCACTCAGTCTGCCACGTCCCAATGCCTCTCAACTTGTGACATAAAACTCACCTGCTACTCTGGCGCCCCATACAACTGTCCATACAGGGGTAGGATCCTGTCCACAAGCTTCTCCAGCTCCTCCTGGATGAAGGCTGGGACCCTGTCTCCTGCAGGACGTGGCATTCTGGCTCCTAGAGAGGGTACACAGCAGCTCAATCAGTGGAGGTCATGCTTGCCCGAGTGTCAGGAGTCAAGTGAGCTATGATACAGAAAATGGCGGTCATGGCTGCTGCGTACATGACTATCACACCCGGTGGTGATCACCATTGGCCCCAGTCTCCCATAGACAACAATGTTATCCAATGAGGAGTTGCACAGCGGTTGAGACCGCCTTCCGCCGTGATGACTAACGCCTGTGGAATGAGGTCACTTCCATCTGTCCTGTGCATGCAGGACAGGCAGTTGCCATTTTACATGTAGTTAGTGAATTGCAGGTGAATTTTAGGTTCGTCATGAATGAAATATAGAGACTAGTGCATAGATTGACTATGTCTACACATTCAAGACATCAACGTTTTCCTTATCCTCTCTCCTATTCCCAGATATCGTGCAATTGTGAGAATGAGACATGCCCCTGTGTACCGGCCCCTAGTCGACCTTGCTACCCGGGAAGAGCGACACGTCATACAGACGTATCGTCTGAACCGTCAGACCATCATGGAGCTGTGTACCCATTTGGAGCTGGACCAGTTGCCTGCCATACGTTATCCCCATGCCATCCCTCCCACAGTACAGCTGTTGTCAGTGCTCCACTTCCTTGCCTAAGGGTCGTTCCGGATGACAGTGGGCTTGGCAGCTGGGATGTCACAGCCGATGTTCAGTCTTGTGTTGAAGGATGTACTGTGTGCTTTACTCAAACACCTGCCCAGCCACATCAGGTTCACCCAATGTGTGGATTTGTCCACTGTTGGCACATATCCCTCATGTGATAGGGGCCATAGATGGCACCCACATTGCCGTGGTTCCTCCCAGGAGAAATGAAAAAAAATGTACAGGAACCGGAAAAACATTTACTCAATTAATGTCCAGTTGATGTGTCATGCTGACCAATATATATCTCCCAAGTTACAGCGAAGTACTCAGCAACATGCCACACATGATGGCACAACTACAGAGGGACAGTGCCTGGCTCATCGGTAAGTATCTAATAGTATGTGTCCCCCTGTAATCCTAAATCTCTTCACATTCTTCCCTTTCTCTCTACCAGTATTGAGATGGGTTCAACCTATTGTGCACACAGGTGACTCTGGCTATCTTAACCTTTCCTGGCTGCTGACACCTGTGAGATATCCAACTACAGATGATGAAAACCGTTTCAATGATGCCCACGGCAGGACGAAGCGTGTCATTGAGAGGACGTTTGGGCTGCTGAAGGCCAGATTCCGGTGTCTACACATCTCCGGAGGTGCCCTGCGCTACAGTCCACTTAAAGTCTGCCAGATCGTTGTTGCCTACTGCACGCTACACAATCTGGCCCTGAGATGTCACTTCCCATTACTGGATGTAGAAAGGCAGCTGGACCAGTGGCTGATGATGGTGACATAGAAACTGATGAGGAGGCAGATGATGAGGATGCAACTGACTCTAGAGGAGAGATGATCCACCAATACTTCCAATGAGAAACAGGTATGTGTAAACCGTTTTGTATGTGACGTGTACTCCTGCCTGCTTTGTGACATAGCTCCTCCTGGTGTGTGTCAACAGTGAAGGTGTTGAGTGCAGCTATCCCTCTGGGTGTGTTTTGTGGGGTGGCGCATATTGCCCATCAGGGGAGGTGTTACTGTTCAAATGTCAGTACTATTGTTACTCTTCTGTTGTGTAGCATCACATCTGCAAAGCATTGTCCGTATTGGACTTTCCTTGTACTGCCATGTCAACTGCAATTGAAGTGCCAGACATAGTGGTGTCATCAGTATTGCTACTTATCCTCACAGTCCACAATGGTAGAATATGTAAACTAACTTTTACTCACTGTGAAATATGTCTTTAGCTGAGTTTTGTCAGCTGTGAGGGAAGGACCATTGGGTATGGATGTCTAGAGAATGTGGATCTGCCATGGAAATATGTTGTGAGATTCCACTTGCCAAATCACACAAGGGAGCTTTACTTTGTACTGCATGCGTGTTGAGTGCCCAACATTGACTCCTATGTACTACATGTGTGTTGAGTGCCCAACATGGACTCCTATTGTGATAGTTGTCCCTGTCTTGATCTATTTGCAGGCCAATTGTGTGGTGTAACTCTAGTTCCTGCTTTACCGGGTGGCTCCCTTGTCACATGTCTCCAGAAGATGTCTGCTTTTCTATCATCCTTCCTGCATTTTGCAACCTCTTCTGTCAATCTTACAGACTTTTGCAGGACAATGGGTTGACTGTCATGACATGTACAACAGAAAACCGTACTTGTTTAAATAAAGACACAAAGCCAGTAGCTGTGCTCAAAGGTGTTTCACCGGTGAAATGAGCGATGAGTTGGCTCATGGTGGGTGTATACATCTGAGTAGTTGTCCCAGATGTAGGTAGTCCAGGTCCAGTATCTAAAGGGCCATGGGAAAATGAAGACATGACAGTGGACAGTCAACAGGGTGTGTCAGTGTCACACAAGGGAGACAATTCAAAAGAGGGTCACTTCCTGGCAATGGTTTTGCTCTTGGCATCAGGTCCTGCAGGATGTCTGGATGGTCGACCTCGCTTGCATGTGGGTTCCTCAGTTACAGAGAGAGGGGTGCTGGTGGTCTGCGGGTCCTCTGACAGGACCTCCATTTACTAGCTGCTGCAGAAGTGGAGGTCTGGGTTGGAATATGGCTAGTGGAAGGGGCTTACTCGTGGGTGGAGGATGCACGCAGGATGGTGGTGAGTTCCTTAAGTACCCCTGCAATGGAGGCCAGTGGCATTGAGGATCTGCCACTGCTGCATGGCCGCCTGGTGGTATTCCCTCTGCAACCTCTGGTTCTCCTGCAAGATTGCCAGGATCTGGCCTATCTTGTCCTGGGATGCTTGGTGGTATGCTCTCAGGACTTGGGAGATAGCTTACTGGCCAGTCGTTTGCCTTGGGTGCCACATCCCTTGGGCCACAGGTGCCCACTCCCAGTTAAACTAGGACCTTCTTCGTCTTGGGTGTGTGGGCTTGACTCTGGTCCCTGTACTGTGGGGAACAGCTGATTGAACAGTCCTTGGGACACAGGTTTGGGGATGAAGGGTTGACTGTTGTGTTGTAGCCACTGCGGTGGCGGACTCCGATGTGTCCACGGTGGGGCTGGTGGTGGTGGACTGACCAGTTGTCCCAGATGGGCCAGGCAAGTCGTCAGTGTCCAGGACATCCACTGAGGCCTTCATCCTGGGAGGGCTGTCTGTCTCTGGCATCCTCTTCAGAGTGGCAGGGGTACCTGTTGATGGTAAGGGAGAGAGTCACATTGTGGAGATGTACCGTCATCTGATGCATGGAGTAGCTTGACTTGCTTCCCAGTGATGGCGATGACACATGCAGCACTGCAGACATTGTTTAATGGTGACGGCTTGTGACATTGTTTCAATGTTCCATTGAGGGTTGGGGATAGCGGATGGCATTGCTGTCATTGTCATGTAGTGGAACGCAGTTGAAGCATCCAGTTGGTGTTGCATGTGCTATGGTTTTCCATGCAGGTGTTCCACTGTAAAGTTGGACTGTCATCTTTTGATGTGTAGGGAGTGATGCATTGTGGGAGTTGTGGTGCTTGGCATTGTGATTGGTATCCCTGCACTAGGGAGGGACTGTTTGGGGTTAGTGGGAGTCGGGATGTGTTGCATGCAGGGGAAGGGCATGTGGTGTTTAAGGGGGGGGGGGCAGAAGTGTAAGATGGGGTGGATTGGGGAGTGATAGGGTGGTGTGGACGCATGCTGTCCAGAAGTGGTTGGTGCCTGTGGAGTGTTGTTTACTTACCAGTGTCGAGTCCTTAGATGATTCCAGTCAGGCCCTCCAGATGCAGTATGTCTGAGACCTTCTCCTTCCACGATGTGAACGTAGGGGGAGGAGGTGGGGGCCCACCGCCAGTCTTGTTAATCGCAATCTCATGATGTGATGCCATAGAATGCACCTTCCCCCTAACGTCGTTTCGCCTCTTCCTTATGTCCTCCCTTGTGCATGGATGGGTGCCCACTGAGTTGACCCTGTCAACTATCCTCTGCCATAACTCCATTTTCCTGGCAATGGATGTTTGCTGGACCTGTGCTCCAAACAGTTGTGGCTCTACCCTGGCGATTTCATCAACCATAACTCAACTCTTCATCAGTGAAGTGTGGGTGCTTTTGTGGGGACATAGTGGTGGTGTAGTGGTTTGGGGGAGTGTTGTGCACAAGGGTGTGCTGTTTGGGGATTGATGGTGGGTGTGGGGTGATTATTTAGGTGTGCAGGTGTGTTGTGATGTGTGTGTTGTGTACTGTGTGAGATGTGTAGGTGTGCCCATAGTGTGAAAGTGCTAAATACGTGTATTTACCTGCTGTCTGTATCTCTGTGTGCGGTAGTAGTTGCAAAGGATTGTGGGTTGTGGGTTTCATAGTGGTGTGTGTAGTGTGGGTATGTGTGTCAGGTGTGGGATATTCATACTGTCCCGTGTGGTGTTGGGTTGTCGTGATCTTTTGTGCGGGTCGGTTCTCACCACCAATGGTTTTCTGCTGTGCAATGACCTCTGCTGATTTGTGGGTCGTAATATGGAGGACGGGATGTTGTAGGTGTGGCAGGGCTGGTGGTGGGTCCGTCTTTCTCCCGCCCACGGTCGGCCTGGTGGGGTCAGATTTGTAGCTGTATTTGGGCAGTCTTCAGTTTGTGACTCATAATACAGCGGTCAAGATACTGCCATCACTGGTGGTCTTTTGGCAGCTGCCAGCGTGGCAGTCTTGCCAAAAGACCGCCAAACTTGTAATGAGGGCCTAAATTAGTATCCTAGATTGATTAGATTGATTTGTGGGAGCAGTGCAGGTGCATCAAACAGAATATAGAATGGGCAATGTGTGGCTTCAATTTAATTTAGAAAAGCTTCAACCTTCCTACAATTTTTTTTATTTGTAATGTGTTATCACTTGTGTATGTGTTGGATGGAATGCTTGTTTCTGTATTTGTTTCAGTATTGCTTTGCTGTTCAAATCATCAACAGGGTTGAGGCCGGGGTCCCTGGCTTCCAGTAATGACTCGGTGAGGAGGGGGGGGGGGTAGTCTCCATATTCTAATAATGATTCAGTGTGGGTCCCCAGGTTTCAATAATGATAAATTGGGGTCCACATAAGTCAAAAAATTGAGAACCACTATTGTATGGTAATGTGAAGCATTAGAAGTAGATAGCATGGGAATAGCTATGTATTTTTGTGGAAGGAAAGAACTGTAGAATAATATTGGTGTGTTTTAAAGGTCAGGTGACAGTTGCACTTTCATGCCAGATCTAAAGATCCATGTAGGTTAATGACTGCCCTGTCCTATCTCTGCTGCTGCCGGAGATTAACAGCATTAATGATTAGTTTTCTAAAACACTTTCTTCAGCATTACAGTGTGCCACTTAAAGTTCAAACTCAAACAGCTAAATAAATAATTAAACAAAATGATCACAGCTCTCTGGAGTGCAAGCACTTTTTTGTACAAGCATGCAACTTCTGTCTAATACAAACATGTACTGCTGACTCCCAACATGTGGGCGGAGTCAAAGCCCCTGTCCAGAAATGCTCGCATAATTGTTTGGTGACAGCTACACTTTCAATCCAGATCATTTAAAAAACAAATCCTGCAAGAGTGAGGTATGGGAGGGGCAGTGTCTTAGGTAGATTAAAGTTGTATGAGGGAAATCAGGAGTATGCAGCCTTTGTTATTCAGCACCCTTACCTTTCATAGCACCAGCCCCAAGCTTCTGAACAAAAGAATGGGCTGTGGCATTTATTCTTTAAAAAAAAAAAAAAAAGCATGGACTGCCACAGATTAAAAATGCATTGCAGAGTGTAAGACAGCCTGCATTTAGGATGAGATCGGCAACCACAAAATGTGCAAAAAGATTCAGCATTGAAATAATTAAAAGGGACTTGAGGACGGAGTGGGATAATGATCGGAGTGAGGTGATGGCAGAGAATGGGGAGGCTGGTGGCAGAAGAGGTTCCCGGCAGAAGAGGATGATGACATAACAGTGATGGCAAAGGAACATGATGGTGTGAGGGTGGTGGCAGAGGAAGTGAATATCAGAGAAGGTTGATGGCTGGACAGGTAAAAAGCAGGAAACAATGAGGTTTTGGCCTCTCAAAAGTACAATAAACTAAGAATTATTGGTAAAAGAAAACAAGGCGATATTGCTGCACAAAATGCAACTTTGTGCCATGAAAGTTCTATTTTGATGGCACAAAATCCTGAGGGTTTATATAGTCGGTACAGAACGGAAAAACCTTGTAAGATGCAGCTCAGTTTTTGGCTCTGGGTAGTGTGTGTTTTTGGTGAACCTACAAACCCTATAAATGCCATGACCAGAAGAGTCTGTCAGACATAACATTTTATTGCTTTTGTAAATCTGCCATCATGAAAAGAAGTTACATTTGAAAATGTTGCCACAACTGGCTGCTTTTTCCTACTCATTTTCATTTTTTTAATTTCAGCAGTTAGTTTCTTTTGAAAAACCTTGAAGTATCCACACAAATGACCACTTGCTGAATTCTGAATTTTGTCTTCTTTTAAAAAATGTATAGCTTTCCAAGATGGGTTTCACTCTTGTTTCCAGCACAAACTGCCAGAAGATTGAAACCACATACTGCATTTAAGATTATTAAGAAGGGCGCAACAGAAAGGTAAACACTGGAACGTTGGAGCAGGAGCCTCATACCAGCCATTATTAACGCTGAGTGACTTTTTCTCTTCAATGCAGCTCCCAGTATTGTAATGTTTTGATTACATTTCATTTTTTGTTGCTGCAAAATTTGCTAATGCATGCTGTAAACTCTGGGGTTACTGGTATATAAATACTAACAGGTACAGCAGGCATCACAACACTATTGTAGGCAAGGGTAATTTCGTCCTGCTTATTTCATTCGGAAATCAAAGTACTGACATCTACATTGCTTCTGATGTAATGTTTTCTGTTTTGTGGGTAAATATGTTTAGACCGTAGTTTAACTGCATTAAAGACACCGGGATTTCAGAGCATTGTGTAATGTATTGTTCCAAGAAACAAAAAACGGTGAAGGTACCTCTTTAGTAAATGGAGAGGGCACGGGGTGAGACATTGGCATATATTGGTGAAAAAGGACAAACAAAGAACAGAACATAAATGGGGTGAAGTGGGCACAAGGAATGAGGGCATGGGCTGGGAGATAGAAAGGGCAATAAACAGGTAAAATAAAGGTGTTATACACAAGGGCAGCTGTGCATGAATTAAGCAGATTAGATGGCATTGAATGTGTGCTGAGCTGGTTGGTTATAGAGCAGGCGCAGACAGAGGTAGAGTACGCATGGGATACAAGAGAAATGTGCAAGCAGGAGAAAGTGAATGCAGGTACCAGTCACCAGAATGAGGGCGAAACAGAAACAGTGACATGGTTGGGTGCAAGCAATGTGATGAAATAAAGTATGCAGAAGGAGAGGCCTAGTATTGCACATATGGAGAAATGACAGAGAGAGAGAGAGTTATTGACTTAGAATGTGTGGGTATAGAAGGAAAGAACCGAGAGGCTATGCAGGCAGATAAATTGTATAGGCACGAATAAGTCACATGCAAGGCTACTGGATGTTGAATGAGATGGTCTAGTTTCAAATTTATTAAGCCTGCCAGCCGCTGGCCTTTTGTGGAACCAAGTTTTTTTGTTTTTGTTTTAAAAAGAAGTTTGTTTACAATCCATAAGATATGACAATTGAAGCTCATGTGAATAACAAAAGGTAAGAGAGGGCCCAAGCTAGTGAGAGCTTGGTACAGGGAGGGTGTTAACATTGATGGGGGTCGGTTGCACCTACAGAGCTGTTCGGTACCTTTTGAAGAATGTGTGTACTAGGTGGATTATAGTTTGTTAGGGTGTGGAGATAATTGAATGGGGCTGGATTGTCTGCAGGGTAGGCTAGCCCTGGGTTCATTCTGGGCTGACATGTTAGGTGATGATTTGCGGAGTTCAAAGTTATCGTCTTGGCTAGAGGTTTGCATTAGTATGAAGGTCTGCATGGTGTGAGTACTTGTATGTCGTTAGATAATTTGTACTCCTTTCATTTTTTCCTTTGCAAGTGTTGTGCTTACTGTAGGAAGGTACAGGTGCGCAAGGGTGCTTCCTCGAAGGACTCCATTAGAAAATAGATAATTGCTGATTTGGTATTCCTAAAACTGGAGCTCTCTATCAGAGTTCATATAAATCTTTTAGGGGCTTGGTGGTAGTTTCTGCTTTAAAAGCACAATGTGAAATAATGATTCCATTGATTAATCACACCCGAGACATGTTGATGACATAGTTTGATGGCTCTTAGCCAGATGGATATTGAGGAGTAGTGTATTGGATACCATGAGCAGCATTAATTTCTGTGAAGAGCTAATGTTGGTGCTGATGTAGCTGGCCATCTGTGTGTCAGACCTGAAAACCTCTTGCCAGATAATGCATTTCCTTGACTCCACAGTTGTTTGATTTGTGTGGGCTCTGTTGTCATCTTGATGTTATTTAAGCCTCGCTATTGCTTGATATCTTTTTTTTCAATGTTGGCTCTAGTCGACAGATTTAGCAGGTATTACATGTTCACACCTTCCAGTGGCTTTCATAACTGAAGCATGATGGGTTTTCATGGCTTCCGTCCAGACAATGGTGATCATTACAACCCTGGCGGTCGGTGTTAAAGCGGCGGTAAGACCGCCAACACGCCGGTGGTAAAAAATTTGCATTTACGACTGTGGCTGAAACCTCCAACAAAGACAGCCACTTTAACACTCTGACCGCCACGGCGGGAGAAACAAACAGCACAGTGATCACCGCCAACAGACAGGCGGGAGACAATGTACCGCCCACACTATTATGACAGGCCAATCCACCACCTTTTCCGGGGGGATTCACCGCGGATAAAAACACAGCGGAAACAGGAATTCCGAAGGGAAAACGCTCACCTCTACAAACCCCACGAGGAACGAGGACGCCATGGACCCAGAACTCCAAATTCTCCCTGCAATAGTCTTCCTGCTCCTCTACCAGGAGCACGAACGCCGGCGGTGAAGACCACGGTGAGTACTGCACCGACTACACAGGGGAGGGGGGAGGCAAAAAACAGGGACACACACACGCAACACCCCCACCCCCACCCTCACCCACTACAACACACACACTAATGCATATCAATACATCACAGTTACACCCCCCAAACCCCCTGGAAGAATGCAAAGACAATAGAAAATGAGTGTAACCATTGTAATATATTAAAAGCAAGTAGGCAGAAATATATATATATATACACCATGTTCATAATATGTACCAAGCATAGTAGTCCAGGTAGTGCTCTAAGAAAGTCCGTGGAACACTGGGACCACACGGTATGGGCGAGGCCCACACAAGATCCCCTACCATGACGGAGAGAACACTGCAGGGGCATCAGAGAGCAACTGAACAGGCACCTCAGGGGAAGGGAAAGGGGGGGGCACCTCAGCCGCTTGAGTGCACGACGCCAAATCCACGAGGGGGCCACATGCCCACTGTTCAATCCTGGGGAGTGCAAAGCCACAGTCTCTCAAGTCTCTACAGTGGGTGGGTTGCCCACTGTCATATCGTGGGGAGTGTAAAGCCACAGTCTCTCGAGTCTCTACAGTGGGTGGGTTGCGCACTGTCATATCCTGGGGAGTGCAAAGCCAGTCTCTCAAGTCTCTACAGTGGGTGGGTTGCCCACTGCCATAATCTGGGGAGTGAAAAGCCACAGTCTCATAAGTGGATGACAGTCTCCACTGGTTCTGGAGGGGGCTTGGTGCCCAGAGTGCTTCATCCTGCCAAGGATTGGGGCAGTGGATGCTTTTCTCCACTGGTTCTGGAGGGGGCTTGCTGCCCAGAGTGCTTCATCCTGCCAAGAATTGGGGTAGTGGATGCTTTTCTCCACTGGTTCGGTATGGGGCTTGGTGCCCAGAGTACTTCATCCTGCCAAGGTTTGGGGTAGTGGATGCTTTTCTCCACTGGTTCTGGAGGGGGCTTGGTGCCCAGAGTGCATCATTCACCCCGTGACGGACTCAGTTGCGTCAATGCCCTTGCTGCTCATGGGCCAGCGGTGCTTTAGATGGCGGTGCCCTGTTCAGCGGTGCTTGAGATGGCGGTGCCCTGTTCAGCGGTGCTTGAGATGGCGGTCTCCATTGCAGGGTCTCAGCTGCTGGCGGTCATTCATGGCCCAGCGGGGCTTTTGCTGGCGGTCCTTCATGGCCCAGCGGGGCTTTTGCTGGCGATCCTTCAAGGCCCAGCGGGGCTGGTGCTGGCGCTGGCCTCCTGGGCAGGTGGGCTGGTGCTGGCCTCCTGGGCAGCTGTGCTGGTGCTGGCCTCCTGGGCAGCTGTGCTAGTGCTGGCGGTGGCCTTCTGGGCAGGTGGGCTGGTGCTGGCGGTTGCCTCCTGGGCAGCTGGGCTTGTGCTGGCGGTGGCCTCCTGGGCAGGTGGGCTGGTGCTGGCGGTGGCCTCCTGGGCAGCTGGGCTTGTGCTGGAGGTGGGCTCCTGGGCATCGGGGATGATGGCGGTCTTCTCTGCCGTGCTGCTCTTCCCAGACTTGCCGGGTTTCTTGTGGCCCTTCCCCACCTTGGAAGGTGTCACAGCTGACTCCACACTCCCACCGGGACCCCTGGGAGCGGCTTTGGTGGCTGGAGTCTTCCCCCTCTCCCGCCGGGCACTGGCCAGCTTCTGATGCTTCACAGGTGGGGGACTGTCTGTGCTGTGGCTCCGTGCCACACTGGCTGCCCTGGTGGACGGTGCACTTCAGATTCTGGTGACTACAGGCACCACTGGTCCCGGAGATGTTGTGGCTGAGGTGCTAGTTCGGGACCTATGAGACGGACGGGGTGGGGGAGGTGTGGGAAAGAGGTCAAGGTTGGACAGGAAAAGTTTTTTGGACACACTGGGACAGGTAGCTTGAGGGGGTTTGGGAGTGGAGGAAGAGATGGTGGTTGTAGGAGGTGTACGTTTGGTGACTTTGGGTGAAGGTGCATGCGCTGGAGGCTGTCGTGAGGTGGATGGCTGTTGGGTGGGTGTCTACCTGCGTTTGTGTATTTTGGGAGGGGGCGTCACAGACACACTGGGAGAGGACACGGGACGTGTGAATGGTAGTGGGGGTGGTGACTGCACGTGAGCGGGGTGTGGTGGTGGGTGTGCTGGAGAGGGACGTAGTGGCTGTAGAGGTAGTGCATGCAGGTGTGAGTGTAGACAAGACTGGGAGGGAGGAGGGAGACGAGGGGGAGGGGGACACAGTGGAGGCAGTGGATGTTGGTGTGTCTGCATGTGTGTGATGCTTGCGTGAGTGCCTGTGGGATGTGTGGTGCTTATGTTTGCCTGAGCTTCCCTTGTGTGTGCATGTTGGTCTGTAGGCATGCTTGGGATAGGCTGAGGTACAGGGGATTGGGTCGGGTGGAGGAAGTTGGAGGGGGGAGGCTAGAGACGGGGACAATGGCTGCCATCAGTGCTGAGGCCAGAGTCTGAAAAGCTTGCTGAAGGGCCGCCTGACCAGAATGAATGCCCTCCAGGAAGGCATTGGTTTGTTGCAACTGCCTCTCTACACCCTGGATGGCATTCAAAATGGTAGACTGCCCAACAGTGAGGGCCCTGAGGAGGTCAATGGCCTCCTCACTGAGGGCAGCAGGGGTGACTGGGGCAGGGCCTGAGGTGCCTGGGGTAAAGGTGATGCCCACCCTCCTGGGTGAGTGGGCACGAGGCAAAGGCTGAGGGGCTGGTGGGAGGGCAGTGCTGGTAGGTGGGGGTGGCGGCTGTACCTGTAGATGCGGGGGGCACAGATGTTGCCGCCACCACAAAGGAGCTCCCATCAGAGGATGAGTCTGTGTCGCTGGTGTCAGCTCCTGTCCCCGCGTGGAGCTCCCCTCGCCCTCCGTCCTACTGGTGAACTCTGAGTCTGTAGTCTCGCCCTCCAGGGCCACGTGGGATGCAGCTCCCTCGTGCTCCGGTGCCACTGCTCCTCCGCCTGATTATGCTAATGCACACAAGAACAGGGAGACCACAAAAAGGGGGGGGGGGAGACAGAAGAAAGACATGTTGAGTGCATGCATTACCGCTACCGTTGGCGGACACGACAGACACAGAAGCCCCCTGCACTACGCCGCGCTCTTGGGTTCCACTGTTCAATTCCTGGGAAATGGCCTACAAGGCTATGGACGACATCTGCACACATAGATGACACAGGGGCATGAGTAGGTGGACTTGGCACTCTACAGAGGTGGGGTGGGGTGCCACATGGCCTGCCTTACGGAGGGGCCTTGCCTACGGAACTCACCCTGGCCTAGGGAAACCCACAGCCCACCTCCCCCACCCAGACACCTCCACTGCGCGCAAAGTCACCAGAATGAGAGTGTACTCACCCCCTTGTGGCTGCTGTGATGCCCTCAAGCGCCCATCCAACTCCGGGCAGGCCACCGCCAGGGTCCTGAACATCAGGGGGGTCATGGTGCGACGGGCACACCTCCCACGTTGGGAGACTATCCCCAGCTGAGCCTCCGCCGTCTTCTTGCTCCAGCGGCGAATGTCCTCCCATCTTTTTCGGCAGTGGGTGCTCCGTCTGTGGTAGACCCCCAGGGTCCGGACGTCCTTGGCGATGGCACGCCAAATATCTTTTTTCTGGTGGGCGCTGACCTACATGAAATGCACAGGGGAAAAGGAGAAGTCATTACTAGCTGCACCGTCAAAGTGATTGGCCCCCATCCCTACCCTTGCCATGTGGCACATGCATTCACCGTCTTTCATGCACGCAGCACTCTCCCCCCTTTCTTCTTACATCCAGCCCTCTCCACACAGGCATAGCCCATACAACATGCTCCCTGTGTACTTACCTGTTTGTCTGGAGGACCGTAGAGTAGCGTGTACTGGGGGAGGACCCCATCCACAAGCTTCTCCAACTCCTCCGATGTGAAGGCAGGGGCCCTTTCCCCAGACACTCGAGTCATTGTCCCTTCCAGACCGAGGTCACAGCAGCACTTGCAGTGCAGGTCCTCTCCTGTCGAAGATCAGGTATCGAGTGATTGAACAGATAGAAAATGGCGGTCACGTCCGCGGCAGTGCGTACCGTCACCGCCGGCGTACATAGTCATTGGCTCCTGGGACCCATAGGGTACAATGTTAACCAATGATGCATTGCGCCGCGGTCTTCGACCGCCTACCGCGACGGTGTACAACGCCAGCGCAGTTACCTCACATCCCATTGTCCCACTTTACAGGTCAGGCAGCCACCATTTCAAGGGCCCACATGGCTTCATTTCCAACTGCATCACACATACCTAGGCCTAGACTCAACACAAATACAGGCCACCTTTTGTGTATGATTGGTGTTTTGGGTAAACTGTGGGTACGTACCTCTGAGTTGTTTGACTCTGTGCTCGCTGTTGTCCTTCATAGGCACCGTCCGCTGGGACATGTGAGTAGATGGCGGCATCCTCCGGTGTACCGACCGTTGGTGGACCTGTCGACAATGGAGGAGCGACATGTGATTATCACATACAGGCTTGACCGTGCCACAATCCAGGAACTGTGTACCCAGTTGGAGCCAGACCTGTTGTCAGCAATCCGCCATCCCACAGAAATCCCCCCTCAAGTGCAGGTGCTGTCAGTGCTCCATTTCCTTGCAAGTGGGTCATTTCAAACAACAGTGGCCATAGCATCAGGGATGTCCCAGCCTATGTTTTCCAACGTGTTGTCCATAGTGTTGTCTGCCCTTCTGAAACACATGCGGAGCTACATCGTTTTCCCTCAGGTGGAGGATTTGCCTACAGTGAAAGGTGATTTCTACGCCCTGGGACACATCCCCAACATCATAAGTGCCATTGATGGGACCCATGTGGCTTTGGTCCCCCCCCCACAGGAGTGAACAGGTGTACAGAAACCGGAAGAGTTATCATTCTATGAATGTACAGATGGTATGTTTGGCAGACCAGTACATCTCCCATGTGAATGCCAAGTTCCCTGGCTCAGTGCATGACGCCTACATCCTGTGTAATAGCAGCATCCCTTATGTGATGGGTCAACTCCAGAGGCACCGTGTGTGGCTATTAGGTGAGCACCTGGAGGCAAGTTAGTGGGAATGGTTGTCTGGGTCTGGGGATATCCCTCCAGGTTAGTGCGTGTCTAACAGTTGTCCCTCACCATTTGCAGGTGACTCTGGTTACCCCAACCTGTCATGGCTACTGACCCCAGTGAGGAATCCCAGGACAAGAGCAGAGGAACGCTACAATGAAGCCCAGGGGCGAACTAGGAGGGTGATCGAGCGGACCTTCGGCCTCCTGAAGGCCACATTCAGGTGCCTCCATATGACAGGTGGATCCCTATTCTACTCACCAAAGAAGGTGTGCCAGATCATCGTGGCCTGCTGTATGCTTCACAACTTGGCTTTGCGACAACGGGTGCCTTTTCTGCAGGAGGATGATCCAGATGGCGGTGTTGTTGCAGTTGTGGAGCCTGTGGACAGTGAAGACGAGGAAGCAGAGGAAGAAGACATGAACAACAGGGACTCAGTGATCCAGCAATATTTCCAGTGAGACACAGGTAAGAGTACAGACCTGCCTACTACATGTACTTTAACACTACTACCTCTCTACTGTCATTATAATTGAAAGAGCATTTTGTCACTGCAATTGATAATGCACTATTTCGAAATCACAGACAGACTCCAGATTGTTTTGTGCTTTAAGTGTGTTTATTTTAGTGCTCAATATTAGAGGGGGTAGTGAAATGGTGAGGGGGGATGGCGGAGGAAATGTCCATGGCAGAGTCCAGCCTATCAGTCTCCCAGGTGCATTGCCCAAATGGGCATAGGAAGTGGAGCTGGGGCAGTTTAAGGATGGACAGGGTGACAAAGTGGGACAGTAGGATGACAATCAGGGTGGTCTCATTTCTTGGCGGGGGTCTTGGCATCGTGCTCTGTCTTTGTCCTGGATCTCAGGGACCGTTTGTGGGGTGGTTCTCCCTCTGCAGGGGGTGGGGTGCTGGTGTGGTGGTCCTGTGGCGGGGCATCCTGTTCACTAGCGCCGGCGGAGGTGGTGTGCAGTTCATCGTCCATGCTAGTGTCAGGGGCCCCTTGTAGTGCCACAGTGTCCCTCCTGTTGTTGAGTACTTCCTTCAGCACCCCTACGATGGTGCCCAGGGTGGAGCTGATGGTTCTGAGTTCCTCCCTGAAGCCCAAATACTGTTCCTTCTGCAGGCGCTGGGTCTCCTGAAACTCGGCCAGTACCGTTGCTATCGTCTCGTGCGAGTGGTGGTAGGCTCCCCTGATGGAGGAGAGGGCCTTGTGGAGAGTGGGTTCCCTTGGCCTGTCCGCCCCCTGTCGCACAGCAGCCCTCCCAGTTCCCCAGTGTTCCTGGGCCTCTGTCCCCTGGACCGTGTGCCCACTACCACTGCCCCCAGGTCCCTGTTGTTGTCGGGGTGGTGGGTTATCCTGGGTTCCCTGTAGTGGTGGACACACAGCTGATTGACGTGGCCTGGGGACGGAGGTATGGGCCCTCTGGGTGGGTGCTGTACTGGTGTTTCCAGAGGGGGGGAAGGTCTATGGTGGCCTGTGCCAGTGTGAGGGGAACCGACTGTCCCGAGGTCCCCGATGGGCCGGGCTGGTCATCTAGATCCAGTTGGACAGAGGTGCTGTCATCACTGTGGGCCTCTTCTGTTGGTGGTGTGGGCATGTGTGGACCCTCCTGTCCGTTGACGTTGGGTATGGGTCCTGCAGGGGTATAAAAGGATGGTTATTACATCTGTGTGTGTCATGGTGTGCAATGGGTGGCTGACCGTGTACCCCAGTGCTTGCATTCCTGTGTGGGACCTTGTGTGATGATGGTTTAGGGGGTTATATGGGTATGTGCAGTGGGCATGCTTTAGTGATGGCTGTCCATGCTTTGTTGTTGCATGCAGGTCTTGGTGTTGGGATGTGTGGTTTGTGATGTTGGGACATATGTGAGGAGTTGGGGTGCTGGGGGTGAGGGTGGGGGTATGTGATAGCATGCAGGTAGGGTGGAGGATGTAATAATTAAGATTTGTCTTACCAGAGTCCATTCCTCCAGCTACTCCTGCGAGGCCCTCAGGATGCAGAATCACCAAGACCTGTTCCTCCCATGTTAGTTGTGGGGGAGGAGGTGGGGGTCCGCCGCCAGTCCACTGAACCGCCTGGTGGTGTCTTGAGACCACGGAACGCACCTTCCCCCGTAGGTCGTTCCACCTCTTCCTGATGTCCTCCCGATTTCTTGGGTGCTGTCCCACTGCGTTGACCCTGTCTACTATTCTTCGCGATAGCTCCATCATCCTTGCAATTGAGGTGTGCTGAACCTGTGCTCTGAATAGCTGTGGCTCTACTCAGACGATTTCCTCCACCATGACCCTGAGCTCCTCCTCCGAGAACCTGGGGTGTCTTTGCCGTGCCATGGGGTGGTGTAGGTGATGTGTGGGGTGGAGTGTGTGGTGATAAGTGTGCTGATATGTAGTGGTGTGTTGTTTGAGGTGCGTGGAAGTTCTGTGGGTGATGGTGTTGTGTGCCTGTGGATGCTGTTGTTCTTGCTGGTGGTGTCTCTCTCTGGCCTTCTTTTGGAATTTGTGGTCGTGGGGGTTTGTGGGTGATGTGGGTGTGTGTTTTATATTGTAATGGGTGTGTGGGAGTGGTGTGTGTATGTGTATCAGGTGTTTGTATTTCGAATTGTCCAATGTGGTAGTGTTTTGTAAGAGTGTGTGTATTTTGAGCGCAGCTGTGTGTACCGCCAATGGAATACCGCAGTTGAAAGACCGCCGCGTGGATTCGTGTGTCGTGATAGTGTGGGCGTATTTCTGTTGGCGTGTCAGTGGAGGTTTTGTTTTTGCCAGTTTATCACTGACCTTTGGTGTGGCGGACTTGTGTGGGTGGCTGAATTTTGGCGGATTCCGAAATGTGGGTCTTAATAGCTGTGGCGGAATTCCGCGGCCGCGGCGGTGTGTTGGCGGTCTTCTGCACGGCGGTAAGTGGCTTTTACCGCCAATGTTGTAATTACCGCCAATGTCAGTTAGATGGTTGGTCGAGCTAAACTTACTTTTGATGACTTATTGAAGTGGGGCGCTTGTGACCCTGTCTTCAGTGGAGACTGTCAGGTCTGTTTGTAATGAAACTGTTGTATTATGATGAATTTCAAGCCCTTTTTTTTTTTTTTTACATAGTTGTTTGAAATCGGCCCAGGGCTGGCGAGGTGCCCTTGCTCTCAGGGTCTATAAGTACACTTAGTAGTGCATGGTTGCAGCAAACAGATAGTTCAAGCATAGAGAAAAATAACACATTAAGAGAAGCACCAGGTAGAGAGATGAATGGGATCCACATGTTGAATGAACTAGTAAGGAGAATGGGTGAAGAAGCAGTGCAAGCATTAATAGGGTAAATATTGCATGATTCGGGTTTGAGGCCAGATAATCACTGCTTATCCATTGAAAGGGACACAGTATGAAGGGCAGAATGAAACAGCAGACCTAGGAGTACACAGAGAGACTGTACTTGGGAGGAATTTGGCACGATGCACAGGCATATAGGAAATACAGGTAAGATGATCACTCGAAAAAGGGGAGATGTAAGGGCAGGGGCTGCTACATAGTAGAGCAGTGGGTCAACATGGCAGACGTGAGCTAATGCTGCTGCTGGTTATAGGCTGCTGGTCCATGTGCACATCCTGCACATGAACTCTGCCTGGGCATCAAACTTGAGCGGACAAGATGAGCAGAGTCCTTTCTCTGAAGTTCGACACTGTGGTGGCATCTGTGCTCTCCAGGAAACTCCCTACAGAAGTAGAATCTCCTGCAAGTCCTGCTCACTCTGGAGTCTCTGCTGACAGTAATCTCTAAGATTTCATGGGAAGTGGTAATCTGGAGGTGCCTACCCACACGTGGCCTATTACACAGTCCAAAAGCAAGTGACAGCAATTCCAAGGAAAAAGACATAGGAAGACTGCCACTGCTATTGCACAAACCTGGTGTACACTACGAAAATGTATTTTTTGAGCAAAGTGTTTACAGTTGAATTTCCTTATTTTTCAGCTGGCTAGACACATTTTTTGAATGAGAGACACTGATTGGCATAAAAATAAAATTCCACTTACATTGCATATTGTTTTGTGAATAGCACAAGCATGTTTATTGATTCATACATGCACCAAACATGTAACATTCTGTACGTTCAGTGTTTCCAGAGCAATAAAAAATACATTTTAAAATGCTTTAAAAATCAAACCTTTATTCTCACCAGCCGTGTTAGTCGTTTCACAGTATGCACCCCTAAACCCAAACTAACTTTGTTAAATTAGCCCTTCCCTGATGGTCACCGTATCATTGGAGCATTGTCTTATATTGTAAACTAACAACGGGTCTGTCCAATTAGCGTTTGATTAATAGAAGGTATTAATTAGCTGAAGTTTGATAATTGTCGGCATTGCCCTGATCAACCTCCCCACCCTCTGGAATCATGAAAAGGAATTCAGTTTCCACTAGGAAGATGTGATAGGGGGTTTCCGCAGTATCTACAGTAACCACTTGTGGGAGAGAGGCAAGTGTCACTAGTGGGACTGTTAGTGACGTGGCAAGGACTGACTTCTGTCACCAGTGCAAAACTATGATTAATAGTGCACATCTGCACTGATCAACAATGAAAGTCCTCTCTGTGCTCTCTCTGTTAATTCTCGGTGAATGTCTAAAGAGTCTTATAAACCCACATTTGTACAATATGTGTTGTAGCCGTCAGTGGTGTAGATAAAGTTGAGTAGATGAATTGCCATAGGCCTTAGTGCATGCAAAATAAATGCCCCCCTAACTGAGGTCTGTCAGCTGCCCCTGACACTCCTCAACCTCCTTCTACAGAGCCTACATCTGCCATCAAAACCTACTACTAATCACATACACATGTTATATTTCCACTCCTTGAACTGCATTTCTTCAAGTCAAAGCCATAACCATAAAAAATCTCTTGTGAATAGTATACACACACAAAGACATAACATGCAGAGGCCCCACACTCACACTGCTGCCCTCACATAGGCACATCCCTCCTGCTTCGCTCACACAGGCGTATGCCTAACTGCACTCACACAGGCACAACTTTCAAAACCACTTACCCTGTACTTGCAAAACAATCCTGCACTCACACAGGCACACCCATCACAATGCACTTACAAAACATAGTGGCTCTAATGCACTCACACAAGCACACTGCTCACATGCAGGTCACAGTTCACTAGAAGGAGCAAAGTTTGGACAGGTGGTGCCAAAGGAGGCACGGTATCTGGTGCATCAATCTACTAGTGCAACTCAAAGCTCTTGAAGTAAGCTACACTGAAGACTGAATGTCCACTGAGGTTATCTAATCTCCCATCAGCCTCACTTGCACCAGCACTGCAGACTTTGTGAGTTAGGCCAGGAACCTAGGCATCATCCTGGACAGCAGACTTACCATGGAGCCCCAGATCAACACTGTCTCCTCTGCCTGCTTCCTCACACCACGCATGCTATGAAAAATCTTCAAGTGGCTCCCCCAGGACACAAGATGAAACGTCACACAGGCCCTAATCATGAGGCGACTAGACTATGGCGACGCTCTCTACTCAGGAATCACCACTCACCTCATACGGAGACTCCAGACCATACAGAACACTGCAGCTAAACTCATCCTCAACGAACCCCTATCACCCCACACCTCCGGAAACTTCACTTGTTTCTCCATAAAGAAGAGATGCTGATTTAAGCTGATGATCCACGCTTTCAAGGCACTACACAACCAGGAACCCGCCTACATCAACCACCGCATGAGCTTCTACCAACTTTCCAGACAGCATCGCTCTGCGTCCCTCTCCTTCTGCCACACCCCCCCCCATCCGCAGAAGTGGAGAACGCTCCTTTTCCTACCTCACGGCGAAGACGCGGAACAACCTCCCACTTCAGCTATGGACCTCTGCCTCTCTTATGGAATTCCAAAGGGCACTGAAGACTTGGCTGCTCGACTGACCCTCCAGGCCATACTGGTGCATGGATACCCTCCTGTGTGATTAGCTGCGGTATAAAAATCCACAGATTGATTGAGTGTGGCACTGGGCCGTACCATTTAACATCTTCTGTAGAAACAGTGAACAAGCAGCATTTCAGACTCGGTACAAGTGTAAGGAATGGTGTATGAGTGCATGCATGTCTTGCACAAGGCAAGATTTCCACACTCAAAACAGGTACAGCACATGGCAGGACTACACAATTCCCTCAAACACAGTAGACGCATACCAGTCTGTTCAGGAACAATGTAAATAACCCTCACAAGCACAGCATCTGTATTCCATGCCTGTGTGCAAACATACACACACAATGTGCAGCGTTTGCCAGCAGTGTAACTTCCCCTCACACGTAGCACGGGTACAAGATGATCATCAGTGGTGCAAGCTCAGATATCCTCACATCCAGAACAGGTATCACACTGTTTGCAGCATCTAAACCTATTTCAAGCACAGAATACCCAGACTAAGGTATAGAGGCGGGTGAGCCACTAAAGTTTCAAACCAGAAGTGAGGCTCTGGTTCAACTCAAGTCTCTTGAATCCTGTAACCCAAAATGAGCTGAACCTTTGTGTAGCTTCTCCCTGCTGACCACGCTTTAACCTTGTGCACCAAGAATGAAAGACAAAACATTAAACTTTGTTGTCAAACAGGAGTGAGAAAGGCATATCAATTTAGTAACTGAATCACACAATGTGAAACTGGTAAACCTGGGATTAATTCTGGCTTGGTCACTTACTAGGCAATTATTTTATTTTATTATGCCTCCTATTTTTTCATTATTGAACATGAGAAATCCTTGAAAAACATTAGGATGTGTGCTGTACAAAATTCTTTCTTATTTGTGACTTGATATACAATAATGTTGCTCCGTGTAAAATAAGAATATAGTCCACGTATAAGGTTGCATGACAACTAAGCTGTCTCCTAGTTCATTAATGGTATTGCCGTTGAAGTGAGGTGTGGGGGTATGAATTCTTCTAAGTTCATGTTTAAAAACTTTAAATAAACACCTCTCAATGCAGTGATATAATCTGATGTTCTAAGGTAAAACCCATGCCAAAGAAATATATTTTATTGAATTTTGAAGACACTATCATATTTTTACATGATATTTGTTGCACATTTTCAGTGTCAAATGTTCCAATGGGTCAACTCGTGCCTGGGCTGTTAGAGTCAAGGCAGTTTAACACGTCTCTTAATGTTAATTTGTTGGCTCACTCACATCAGCTACAGTACTGTGCTTAACAGCTATTTGAGTTCCATTTCTCTCAGTATCTCTCTCTCTGGGAAGCAACCTCTTGTTTTCCGAGGTTCTTTCCTGTTTCCATGGGTCTCAGAAGAATAGCAGTTTCTATTTCTGGCGTTAATAAGGAAAAAATATATATTAGAGACACAAGAAGTTGTTTTAAAGTTACCTGTGCATTGTTTTATCATAAAATAAAACAAACACTGCACACATTATTTATTTTCCCAATTCCAGCTCTCTTTCTTAAGTATGTGTATGTTCTTTTACTAACTGCCATTGTGTGCCCTCTACCTGTCAGGCTGAATGCAGTGATTACTGTGACTTTCTTATCTTGAGAAACCACCTAGCAGCATGGACCTAACTTCTGTAACTTATGCTGGCGTCAGGCAGCCAGGGCAGAGTGGCGCACTCTACATTTACAAAAGTGAGCATGCGCACTGCTCTGCCATTCAGTGCACGTGTAATGAGGCCTTCACAGTGCCCTAATAGGTGCTTACTGCTCGGAGTCTGACTCCTGCGAGGGACGGATTTGGACAACTCTAATAGCAAGCTCTCAGTGCTATAAATGCTCCTGTGGCCCTAGTACGCAGTGGTAGTGGAGCTATTTTCAGACTGGTGGTGCTGCTATCATTGTTAAATCACTGAACAAGTAGGGATTCTAAAAATCCAAGTATCACACAAAGAACAAGTGACATAAACGAGCCAAACTCATTCAGCAGGAAGTGGTAAGGGTGTAGTATGTAGTTGGTGTTGCATTTATGAGCGCACTGTCACAAATATATTTGTAGCAGACATTGTCATTTACAGAAAGCACATTTTCCAGTCAAATAATCACTAACGGCCTGATTACGATCTTGGACGGCATATGGAAGACTCCATCACAAACATGAGGGATATTCTGTCCACCGGAGTACAAGTTCCACAGGGTATAATGGAATTGTAAAATGGCGGACAGAATATCTGTCACGTTTGTTACAGAGTAGCCCTGTCTGCCAGGATCGTAAATTTGCACAGACTTACAGTTTTACTGCTAGAACTATATAGCGCACAAACAATAAGATGTGGAAATTGGGGTTCAGTGAATATATGTCATGTGTAATGACCAAGTAAAGTGTCTTGATTTGTTTTGATCTTATTAAAAATTGTATTTTCATCACACTTAAGAATTAGAAGAAAAGGACTTAATTTGTGCTTTCCTGTGTTTATTTTGAAATAATTGTACAGTCAATTATAGATATTTAAATTGTGTTGTGTTAAAAGAAAAAGACATTCTACAGCCTGCCCTTTCACGCCAGCAACATTTTCACATAGTTCACTTTACAAAATCCTCACACTTTGCAGTAAGCGAAAGAAAAGTAGACACCAGTCTCCAGGTAAACAGAAGAAGTTGCTGTTTGTCAGAAGCTAGATTGACGTTTGACCTCTGTCTTTGACCACACAGCAAATGTAAGAAGATAAACACGAAATTTAGATGCATCTTGAATGCTCGTCCATCTTCGGACCTCCAGCATGGCTATTTAGGTGCCTTCTCAAGGCTCAAGGGGCTGTTGTAGTTTGGCCCCCTCTCACCTCTGGGCCCCGGTGCATTGCACCAGCTGAACCACTGGTAGCTACACTTCAGGTAGCTGTCACTCTCCCTGTGGCATCTTCACTGCTTCCAGGATGGAGAACTCTAAACCTGGCTCCTTATAGAGGCTACAGAACCCTCAGATTTTCTAACGCGTCTGATGTTGTGGAACCTCCCTATGTGGCTGTCTGTTCTTTCAAGAGAAGTATTCAACATTTCAGTATCTTAGATTTCCGGGGGTGCCCAGCTTCTTCTAGAGAGATAAGGAAGATTTTTGTTCTGTTTTTGTACTGCAACTCCCAAATCCAAACTGCAACCCTTTGGGCTTCCTAACATTTGTTTCCTCAGTTAGCAGGGACAATCAATACCACTTCATCTCGAGCCTCATCTCCAGCCATGGTCCACAACTCCAAAACACGATTTACCATGATTACAAACGCTCTGTGCATTTCTTGACTGCATTCTGATCGTTTTCGTAAAACTGTACTATTTGCCAGGCTTTTTCTTTCAAGACACACTAAAACAAAGAGATCTGAGAGAGACTCCGATCTGGAGAGGAGCCAGGTAGGCGCACTCCCCCCTAGCTCCCCAAAAGAAGAAAAGATGTAACTTTACAAGGGGGGAAAAAGGTGAAGGTTTATGGCCTGTGATGAATTTTGCTGTTCCTATCAGAAAAGCTTCCTTTCACCTTCCTCAGTCAAAAACAATGAAAGCAACATCAACTGCCATTGCTGAAAATGGCATCCTCGTCAAGAGAGCCTACCTTTTCAACCGACCAGCCTGCCACATTGAACTTTAGATCATTATTGATATTACACTTAACATTCTGCTCTTCTTTTAACCTCCCCCCTTCCATTGATAGGAACATAGTTGCAATGACATTGTTACCAACCTCCGGGATCAGCGCACCAAATCTTCCAGCGAATGTGTATAAAGTGGTTAGGGCAGCATCTCAGTTCAAGTTGCTCTTCACGGAAACCAGTTGTGTAAATATTCATCCATCGGTCTGATATTCAAAACAGTTTTGCTATCTCAGACCCAGCGTTTTTTCACAATCAGATCGTTCTGCTTACATTTTCTTGCCATTTCTGAAAATTCATTTTGCCAGTTCAAAAGTTTTATCTATCTCTGAAAAGGAGTTGTGAAACTTGTTCAAATTGACACTTAGGAGGAGGCATAAAAGGGATATTCTCTCCTCACTGCAATCCTTAGTGACGTGTCTATAGTTTGTGACCACAATTGCGGGTGGAAACCATTAATAAAGTACCAGCTGCCAAGTTGGGTTGGTGTCTGACTATCTGATTTGCAAAGGGCAAACTGTCCCTGGGAAAAAGCTTCCCCTTTCAGAATCATGTCTCGTTGACCCCACGAGACTGGGGGTGGGAGTAAATCGTGAAGTGGTCCGAGAGATGGTATGTTCCATCCAGTGTCTCCCCAGCTGGGATGTATTTTTTTAAAGCAGCACCTGTTCCTTTAAAAGACATTAATTGGTTTTAAAAAAAATGTTTCCTGTTTGGTGCAAGTGCAGAGACGGATGTCTTCTGTCCCATGCAGGCTACCATCCCTACCAACATAGCTACTCACAAAAGCCTTCAAATAGTGCTCTACCTAATTAATATTCATTAGGCAGATGATTTTCCACCACTCTCCAAACAAGTATTTTGTATGGCGACCTATTAATACTTAAGTTGCATCACCAATTTCATCCATATTTGTATAATGAAAGGGAGCCTATTTCTTTGAACTCTAATTCAGCCCAGTATTAATGGATAGAATGTGGTTGTGTAAAACCAGGTGTTAACACTACACTAGAAACACTTCTACACCTTCAACTACTTTTTGCCTTTCCTCTGTGCATATCACATCACCACTTCCTGACGTCTTTCATAACTGTTGTCCCTGTTCGAGATGCTTACATCAGACTGTCTTCTTACTTCCTTGCCCCTTAAAATCAGACATCTCTCACAACTAACCTTTTACTCTGTCCTAACGATAGTCCCAACTATCTCTTATTACCTCCACAGAAAACAGACCTGACGGAGCAATCTCTGGAAGCACTGGCGAGGAGCCATGTGAAGCGAGTGTGGATTGTGGGCAGGAGGGGTCCTCTGCAGGTGGCATTCACCATAAAGGTAAAAGAACAACCATAAATTATGTACGTTCTAAATGCTATGTCTGGATTCTTTCTCAGCAGGCATGCGAGTCAGTGCTAGTGCCTAGCAGTATAAACCTTTTCTGACATCACCTTACTTATTTCTACCTGATGTTGACAGATTGGATTCAGAGTAGAGAACCATGTTTTAAAAAGAACTGACTGCCCAAAACCTCAAAAGGTAATTTTATTAGCTTGCTGTTAAATTTAGTTGCGGAATCACCACCTCCTTTCGGTTGACTCTAGCACGGCTTTTACCGTTATTTTTTGGTATTATAACTGGTGATGAGGTGCATCGATCCAGCCTTCAAATGAGTTCCTAGAATTCGTTAGCAAGCATGCAATAAAAGATGACCAAACAGCTGATTAAAAATTCACCACTGAAAATAAACATGAACAATACTGCATTGTTCATGAATGGATCAGCCCACTTTACTATTCTAAAAGTATAGTTAGACAGTATTCTATACTGTGGATGACACTAAGCTTCCATGTTTCACAGTGGTCCTCTCTCCCTGTCCCCTTTAAACGCATTGCCACAAGCAACCCTGACTCCACATTCCACCTCTGTTTTCCTAAAAAACAAAAAACAAAAATCAGCTGTAACTGTTCAGCTAAGCAATTGATTTCATGGGTATCATTAAACTAGACTATGACAAAGTTATTGTCTGCCCTAAAAAATCAATACAATGTTCAGAATAAAGTCCTGAATCGAGACTCTAGAATACTGACAGTGGTGAATAAATCTTACCATATCTTGCCACTTCATTGGTACTCCAGAAGCTTCCATTACAAGCTTACCCAGTCTTTAGATTCTCTGCATCTTCTAAAAAAATTGGTCCTCAGCCCAGCACTAACACTCCATTGTTGTGGTCAGGCTTAACCTCAATCAGCCTTTCCTCTTTACTAAAATCCCTCATCCCAGGAAAAAGAACTCAGTCCAAGCTTTCTCAGTATTGCAGCCTAAGATTGGAGATCCTTCCATGTTTCCCGTTGGTTCCACCCATCATACCCATATTCCATTGCATCAGCCCACCCGGTGCTTGGGCATATTGCTAAAGACTCTCCTATTTCTATCACTCAAACTCTGCCAATATCTCATTGCACCAATATCTGAAAAGCACTGACTCTTGTTAATCCATTTCACAACATCTACAGGCAGCCCTGAAGAGAAAGTGTATCATGCAAAGGCTATGTTTTCTTATATTATGCATGTAAAGAATGTTTGTACAGTACTTTGATACCCAGCTCTAGGTTTTGGCAACATTTTATCCCAGTTTTATTAAACACAATTCACTCTCCAAACCTAGGTGCATCAGAAAGGTGCATACAAAATAAAATGTGGAAAAGGGGACTAATCCAAGAACACCACTGTTAGGAATTGTATTATTTTTCAGTCTCCAAGGCAAGAAGGATGTGAAAGAGGATGATTGCTCATGCATGTATTTTATGAGGGCATTTGAGACAGCTTATGATTGTCAGTAGAAAAAGTTGTGCATTATACTAAGTCCTTGAAGTTGATCTATTATGACTAATCAATCATATGAACAAAGCAGTAAGAGCTGTTCAATAACTTAGGGCAGAATGAAGGTGGTAGTGCTAGTTATCTGTACATGATTGAACAAGGTGGGGTAAGATGGTGCCCAATGTTTTTTTTTTTTTTTTTTTTTAGGCTGGATTTCTTCTTTCTGTTTTTTCCAGAGAGTGTCAGATAGAATGCCTTCTCCGCTTCCAATGAGGCACTCCTTTATTAGTCCCACTCTGTCTTATGGACCTTTTACAGTCTTTTAAGGTCTTGAAAGCAGACTATTTCAGGCCTGTTGTGTCGTCCTGGAAACCAGCTTGGGCACTTTAGTAACAATTATGGCATGTTTTATTTGTTTAATGGATTTTTCTTTCTTGACTTTTGGCACTAGTGTTTTTGTTTGAAAGTATTTCCAGTACTCAGTCATGGACCTCCTTGCTGCCATTCTGAGTGACCAGAAGTTTTAAATCTTTCTTTTTGTTAGTTGACTGCATTGGCTGATAAATTTGATGCGAAGTGTACCTTCGTTAATGGACCACCAGCAGTATTAGCATTGTCCTTTGGGCATCTAGGTAATGATGTTGTAGTAGAAGAATTTGGTTTCTCCTTTGCTGTGGATCATGTCAAAACTGTTTGCATGGCATAGCTCCTCATTAGGGTTGCCTTTGGAGGTGGGCTTTTGCCAGTATCAGTTTGCATAATGTCTACTAAATATTTTGATTTCCTTTTAGCCACAAATTCCATGTGCCATGTTGCTTCTGTGGTTTGTGTGGCAGTACTTCCTGTCTTCTTGTTGTTGCTGTCTGGGCTTCTGTGGCCATCTTTACTATTTGCCCCCTGTTAAGTATTATCGGTCATCTAATATTCCCCAGACATTCTTATAATGTTGAGCTACTCTGACATAGTGATCGAGTTATGCACTGAAAATGTACCTGGATACATGGAGTGTATTTTTTGCATACTCAACCTAACTAATTAAATAAAAATAACAGAGTGCCTTACTGATCTTTTGGTTTCTTGGCTTTTTCAGTATTCCTTAATTTGCACTTTTGTCACCCCTGAAGTTCCTAGCACTTAGGCCTTCGACCTGACATGTGCATCCAGGAACTACATCTAATACTCAAGAGGGGCTTGTGGTGATGACTTTGGAGCTGTGGACATGGGGGAATCCCTAAATTTGTACACCCCAAAATATTTATCTCAATAACTCGTCTGCAGGTTGATGAATATAAAATTTCCTAGCTGTGAAAACGGAAAGTTTCAATTCTGTGAGGGACAATGAGGCAAGGATTATGCTCTTCTAAGTTTTACTTTATTCTCACAGCAGCCTTAAATCAATACAAACTACCTTTCCCATTAACAGCAGGGAAAAGGAGTAAAAACATTATAATCAACAAATAGTCCACTGCATATAGTCCATTAACACTGTCTATGCCCCCTCTGTCTTCGTGCGACAACTGGCTCCTGATTTGCAAGTTCAATTTCTGCTTGATGCTGTTTGAAGGCATCATTCCCTGAAAAAACAAACAATTCTGTAACTCATGTCAACCGACTCAATGTAACCCATCATCAATCAGAGACATGATCAAAGAAGCAATGAAAGAACATAACGATACATAACATTGGCACAGAAATCAATTAGCCATAGACCATAATCATTCACATATTCACTCCATACAAATTCTGCACTCCATCTCTTTTCAGACCCATAGGGGAGGCTACATAATTTATCTTGATATGAATGGGAATAATCCTCCCCTCCTTGATGTCCTTAATAGAATTGAAACTTTCAGTTATGACAACTAGGAAATTTTATATTCTGTGTCAGGACTGGAGGCAAAGATTATGCTCATTCAAAGCTTACCACCTGCGTCGCCATATTGACTACAGACTTGAAATAAACTGTCTTAAATGTAGAATCTGACAACCAGTCAGCTGCATTCAGAATGTCTTCAAGGCAAGCTCCCAAAGAAAAAGTCTTAGATGCCATAGCACTTTTGGCCAAATGTGCACCAAAAACAGACGTGTCTATTCCTGCTTCTTGCATGATCCCTCTCAGATACCGTGCTATGGTAGGTTACCACTTTAAACAGTTTACATAAGGTAATTAAGAGTTTCCAATCCCAAGATAGGCGAACGTCCTCCGTCATTGCCTCATAAGCCTTGAGGCATCTGACTAGTCACACATAACTTCAGCACTGCCTCAAATACAGGGTAAGACACAATCTTCGATTTACACTTTCTCCTCCAAGAAATATCAAAAGTACATCCGAGGCTCAGTAACAGTATAATAGACATGACAACTATGCAAACTTACCTGATAATTGTTCCCTCAAAAAATATTTATGATTGTGCCCTGAAAGAAAAAGGTTAAGGACCTTATTGACATCTCAAAGAGAAGAACACCTGGGTTCAGGAGAAACAGATAATCTGACACCACTCATTAATTTTCTCCCCATGAGGTGTTCTCCCACCGGAAAACCTTTGATAGGAAGATGACCTGCTGACATGGCAGGATGAAAAATATATACCGATTTGTATGCCATACCATCCTTGACCAAAGAGGACAAAAAATTCAGAATGACGACTACACCATATTCCACAGGATCAGTATCCCTTTGCACACACCAACGTAGCCAACATACACCCCCCCCACCATAAGCGGTTGATGTATCTCACCTATGAGGTGTTGTCTATCTTCAGAAGTACTGAGTAACTGACCGTGTCCTTCATCCAACAACAGACCGTGAAAGAACCAACCACAAGTTCCAGGCAATTTATTTGCATAGTTGGTCTTCTGAGGACCATTTTCCTCCGGCGGATACACCCCCACAGCTGGCCCCCCACCCAGTTCTGCTTATATCCAGAGTGGAACAGAAGATGGCTCACCCGTTCCAGGCTTCCATGTAGGTCTGCCACCACTTCATTTCTTCCTTGACATTGTCCCTTAGAGGAACACTATTGCAGAATAAGTTAAGCCCTCGCATAGATGGTGTGCCTTCAACGGTTGAAGAGCCCTGTAGTGCATAGGGCCGGAAAAATGGCCTGGATGGATGATGCCAGAAGCTCTACCAGCAGGGCCAATTGCCAGAGAGCATGCCGTTCTGGCCACTGTCTTCCTGAGTTTGTGGTGAACCTTCACCATCTTCTGGGAAGGCAGACTCAGGGTGGACTCCTTGGAGTCGATGTAGAAACCCAGGAAGGTCATTCTTTGAGCTGTGGTCAGCAGGGACTTCGTCTCGTTGATTACAAATCCCAGACGTTCCAATATGTCGACTTTTGTGTGGAGATGGCTCGACAAAGTCCAAAGACATTGCTCTATCAATAAAATGTCGTCCAGATAGATGCTCAAAAGACTGCCCTGGCCGCGGAGAAACTCCATTACTGGTTTGAGAACCTTTGTAAAACACCACAACAGGCAGAAAGGAAGGGTCTGAGATTTGAAAACCTCTAGACACCAAAGAAATCGCAGAAATCTGCGATGTGGTGGAAAAACTGGAACCATGAGATGAGCATCTTTTATATCTAAGTGCGTGAGCCAGTGTCCTGGTCGCAGGAGATTGCTAAGGAGATGGATTAGGCACTGACCTCCATCTCTCTCTTCCACTAGAAAAGTATTGCTCACAAAGCCATTTGGGTGAAGAGTTGAAGGAATGTTTGTCCCTTTCCGCAAGAGTTCCTCTATCTTCTCATCAATCAAGAAAACGAGAACTCAGGAAAACACCAGAAGACATGGTGGGAAAGCTTGGAAAGGAGTCCCAAGAACTCAAGATGAAAACCCAGAATGGTTTGGAAAACCCAGCAGTTAGAAGTCACTGAGTGCCAATTTTCGTGGAACAAAGCCAAATGCCCTCCCACCTTCAGTTGGAAAGAAAGAAGCGTTCTTACCTTGTGAATATCCATTGGCATCCCTTGGCCACCGCGGGTCTGCTGGGAATGGCAGGAGGGTTAGAAACCTCCATATTTGCTGGGGTCTTAATACTGCTCTTGGCAGGAGCCTTGGCCTCTTTGGGAGGACGCGGTGAGAAACCGGTTGGGCAAGCGCCCCTTTCCACACCCAGCCCAAACAAAAATATTAGATGAAAAAAAATGTTTAATAGAGGCCAGCGCCTTGTCAAGTGAATCAAAAGTGGCAACAAATTTGCCAAGCCCCTTAATAAAGTGGTCTCCAAACAAACCCCCTTATGCAGTGGGGCCCACTTCTGACACTGCTAAGTCCCCCAACTTAGGATCAACTTTAATGAAGAGAGAGTGCCTCCTCTCTGCGGACAGTGCACAGTTAGCATTGCCCAGTAGAATCACTGCCCTTAGGGTCCATTCAAAAAACGTTTCAGGGGAAATAAGGGCCCCTGACTGTTTGGCTTTTTCAGCCATATTGAGGATCTTTGTAAGGGGCCCTGTCACATCCAAGAGTTTATCTTGCCATGACCGCCAGGAATGGTCTATATACTTCCTCGGATCCCTGATGTATTTTGCAAGGAAAGTGGCCATCCGCTCATCAGTCTCAGGGTGAGGGCCACCTTACCCTCTAGGGAAGGACAAGGGCTATCTGCTCGTAAGTGGACCCAAACCTCTTTCTCCAGGGGCTTTCTATGGTGTCCTGCAACATTGGAGGTGACCTTCTCACTAAGGAACCACATGGAGGACCAGGGATGGAGCAGAATGTCTGCCACCAAGTTACCCTGCAGGCGATATGAAAGTGGACGGGGAAACTAATCCTCAGCTGATGACTGGCACCATGGTCTGGAAGGGCCAGGATCCCCGTCCAAGTCACTCTGAGAGTCATCATCCCCCAAAGGGTTAGCGGGGGTAGGAAAGGTCCGAGGTGAGGGAACTTGGGGTGGGTGGAAAGGAATGCCTGTTTCAGGCACTTGAAGGCATCTTTGTGGGGTTGTTGATTAGCCTTGGCCAGCCTCTCGACTTTTTCTTCCAAAGGCGCCTTTTCCAAAGACACAACATGCTGTACTGAGGCGTGAACCACCTTTCAAAACTCAATATGCAAAGGTAAAAAGGAGGTGGACTCCTCCATATATGTAGTTTCCGACACTAGCATCATAAGAATCTTTGTGGCGCCAGGGGATTATCCAATATGGAGCATACAAGACTCAAGCAAATGTGATGCTAGGGGACCTAGCCAATATGAGGAGTACGAGACTCAACTAATGGGACCAACACCCTGTTAATTTTGTGAGGGTACACAGTCTGGGCCAGTCTCTGTGATTTTGAAAAAACAGGCCTGAGGCTCTGTTACACTACCAAATCCATTGCTCTTGGGTTTATGGGATTTAAGAGATTAATGCTGCGAGGTGACTAGGCCTATGTGCCCGAGGCAATGATAATGGGTCAGGACCAAGCAGTGTTTAAGTCCTAGGGGTGTTAATTTTACTTACCCATCTCCGCAGGTCACTACAACAAGTCAAAAACACTGAAATTAGGGCGAGTGCCCTATAATACAGACCCGTGTGCGAGTGTACTGCTTCAGGTTGTCGTGCATGCCAAAAGAAAATGCAAAGCTCCGCGAGGTGTAGGCAGCTCTCCTGCACTCGAGCAGACCTCATAAACACTCATGAAGCCAGAGGAGCATCTCAGTGATTTTGCTCAAGCGCCCTCTCATGTTATCTGAGCCACTGGAGAGCTGTTTTCACTAAACCATATCCCCAAATAATTTTATTTCCTGGAGGTACTGATTATTTTGCTGCCCAAGCACCAGGTGGCAATCTTTTTTTGTTCCTATATCTTCTAAATATTAAAACCTTAGTTTTTTTCATGATTAACTTGGAGGTGATTGGACAGATTAAAGGTGCTCATGGCATTCAGTGCATGCTGCAAACTGGTTTTCGTGCAGTCCATGATTACTATATCATCTGCACCTTTGATTACTTGTAGTTTGGTATTTCCTAATTTGGGCGGGATCAGACTTCTGGACTGCAGGCTTTTATCCCAATCACCTGTCTATAAGTTGAAGAGCAGTGGGGTCAAAACAGAGCCCTGCTTTAAGCCTCCAGCTTTTTTGATTTTCCGAGTAACCGGATGAGGGCCCGTTTGCACTTGGACCCATGTTCCAGTACACAGCAATATTACGGCTCTTAGCAGCTGAGGGGGTATGCCCTATGCATCAAACTTTCTCCTGAGGGTTGGCGATCAAATGGAGCACTATAATCAATGAAGCAACAAAATAGTGACATGGTGTTCTGAGAAGCTTGATACCTCAGGAAACATAGTGAACGGATACTGTCCACAGTAAACGTTTCAACCCTGAATTGGAAAAAATGGCACGATTTCTTGCTCTTGTACCCACAGCTCTAGCTGCTCCAATAGAACATGAGCTTAGGCTTTAGCCTTCACATCCAGAAGTGCAATAAGATGATAATTTGCGGTCCAGTCTCCCTTTTATATATAGGACAGAGAGTTGATCCTCTCCGAGCATCTGGTACAATCACCGTTTGGAAAGCGCAGTTGAAAAGAGGGGAGAGCAACCTTGCCCAGTTTTCATGGGCACATCTGAATAGACTTGCTGGGAGACTATTTGGGCTGGGGACTCCTTCCTTTTTAATTGGACTGATGATCCTTTCTACCTGCCTGCTGGTTATTTTATTGACTACTATGCACTGAGCAGCTTCTGAGCAAGATAATCGGACCAGCTCAGTAGTGGTGCAGACCTGCTTCCCAGTGGATGTGGCCTTAGAGGAGATATGCTTGTGGTCCTTTCGCTGCGACCCAGTTATCGGCTCCCCCGGGGGTGTAGCCCCAGTAAAGGTTTTCTTATGAACTATTACTTTGTTGTGGCTGAATACAGATGGAGCTTGCTGTTTGTCATTGTATTGCTCTAGCACGTCTTATCCATGCTGTTTCTGATACGCCGTTCTCTTATGTGTCCTTACTACACTTTAATTTGTTGGCGTACTCCCCGAAACATGCTTGATTTTGATCTCTTAGCAGATGCAATATGGTTACTCATTTGTTGTGTTTTCCTCCTTTGCGTCCCAGATTGTAGATTGAGTGCATTCTTCTGACCATCCCCGCTGTAGTCCCTGTCGGATTTTGTTTAAAAGCCCACTGTGCTTTGCAGAGTTCCATTATGAGGTGATAATGTCTATGTTAAACTGAGTTCACGTTTTTATGCCCTCACCAGGTTGCATTGTGATAGACCTGGATTTATCATGGTTCAAGATTGATCTAAGATCTTCCTTGCAGGTCTCCCACCACAAGAATATCAAGTCCTGATGTCTTCCTTGTGGTGCCATTTCTTGCCTGCTTATCCATGCGATAGTTGTTGATGTGAATTCTGCACAGCACTTTATTCTTCTTACTAGCTTTTACTTTTTCCTCCCTTGTCAACCTACCTGCTTGTGTACATTGCACACTGGGTTAAACTAGCAAGATCAGGATACACTTTAGTGCATTGTGGTTGCTTTCTCACATTTCTTCGATGTCAAAATATATTAGCTGCAATGCTAGAGATTCGTTCGGAAAGACCGTTGATTGTTGATGATAGAAATGTTTTTATTGTGTGCCCAACTCTCTCCCGGTGTGCAGTTTCAAGTGGTGCCCCCATTCCACTAGCGTTAAAGTCCCCTGCAATTATAATTTAGTGGCAAGGATAATCAAAGATGAGAGATTCCAAGCTGTCAAGCAGGTCTCAAACTATCATCAGCTTGGGTTTCTTCGCATAATTCAAAATTAAGATAGCAATTCACCAATATTAAGTCAGTGGCTTTCCGGTTAAGTTTCAGGCCTGTCATGTAAATGGCTTAGGCAACAGTGCAAGTAAAATTCAGTGGCACAGCTATTAGGTTACATATGCTTTATAAAAATTGATAGCCCCCCTGATGGTCATCTGTAGGAAAATGCCACTGTTGGCATGGTCACCACCCCCGCCACTCACACTTTTTGGATAGTCTTGATACCAGCTTTGATTGGAAGTGTGCTGGGACACTGCTAACCAGGCAGCAGCACCAGTGTTCTTTCCCTAAAATGACCTTTTTTCCACAATTGGCACAGCCCTAGCACACAGTTAACTCCTTTGTTTAAAGGTACTTCTGGTACCAAGGACCCTGTGGCCTGTGAAGGTTCCTAAGGGCTGCAGCATGTATTATGCCACCCTCAGGGACCCCTCACTCAGTACATGCACACTGCCTTGCAGCTTGTGTGTGCTAGTGGGGAGAAAAGACAAAGTCGACAAGACACTCCCCTCAGAGTGCCATGCCCACTACCCACTGCCTGTGGCATAGGTAAGACACCCCTCCTGCAGGCCTTACAGCCCTAAGGCAGGGTGCACTATACCACGGCTGAGGGCATAACTGCATGAGCACTATGCCCCTACAGTGTCTAAGTCAATTCTGACAAGTGCAGGGTAGCCATACTGAGTATATGGTCTGGGAGTTTGTCATTACGAACTCCACAGCACTGTAATGGCTACACTGAATACTGGGAAGTTTGGTATCAAACCTCTCAGCTCAATAAACCCCCACTGATGCCAGTATGGGATTTATTGAAAAATGCACACAGAGGGCATCTTAGAGATGCCCCCTGTATGTTAGCTCAACTGCTAGTGCAAGGCTGACCGGTCTGTGCTAGCCCTGAACCCAGCTCTTCAGATTCCTGACAACCTCAAGACAGAAGGACTGCTGATCTGAAAACACCAGCAGAGAAGAGAAGGAGACAACAACTGACACGTCCCCAGCCCTACCGACCCGTCTCCTACTTCGAAAAGCTGCAAGAAAAGAAGTAACGTGTTCTACAGGACCAGCAACCCCTGAAAAGCCTCCAGGGGACTGCCTGCATCACTGAGGACCAAGAAACTCCAGTGGACAGAGGACCTGTCCAAAAAGAAGACCAAGAAACCATCTTTAAAGGGACTATCACCTCAATCTAGAAGAGTCCAACTACTCTGCACCTGACACCCCCGGCGCGCGTCCAGAGGAACCCTACCAGAGAGGACCCCCAGGCGACTCTGATGATGTGTCCACCCTGGACCAACCTCCCTGCACCACCACGACAACGCCTGCAGAGGGAATCCTGAGGACCCCGTCCACTACTGCACAGGATGAAGGTATCAGACGCTTGGAGAAGCACTGCACCCGCAGCCCCCCGGCCTGTGAGAAACCAACCACCAGTGCAGCAACAACCAGCAGGTGGCGCTCACCCTTGCCCAGTCAGGGGCTTGCCCGGGAGGCCCCCCTGTGCTTTGCCTGCAGTGCCTAAGTACCCCCTGGGTCCTTCCATAGACTTCTATTGTTAACCCAACACCCTGTTTGCACACTGCACCTGCCCGCCCCCATGTCGTTGAGGGTGTGGTTTGTGTGCCTTCTTGGGGCCCCTCCAGTACTCCTCCAAACCCCCCTGGTCTGCCCTCTGACAGCGCAAGTACTTACCTGCAAGCAGACTGGAACCGGAGTACCTCCTGTCTCCATAGGCGCCCACGTTATTTTGGCTCCTGTTTGACCTCTGTACCTAACCGGCCCTGTGTTGCTGGTGCAGGGTGTTTGGGGTTGCCTTGAACCCCCAACGGTGGGCTACCTATGCCCCGGAGACTGAACCCGTAAGTGTGGTACTTACATCAGAAACTGGGATTTACTTACCTCCCCAAGAACTGTTTGAATATTGCAGTGCCCACTTTTAAAATAGCTTTTTGCCATTTTAAAGAAAACTGTACAATATTGATTCTATTCAAAGTCCTAAATATTACTATGGAAAGTATTTTTCATTTGATGTACTTACCAGCTAAATTAATCTTGTGGTTCTAGAAATAAATTAACAAAATTATATTTTTCTATATAAAAAACTATTGGCCTGGAGTTGTCATTGTGTGTTTTCACTTATTGCTTGTGTGTAGAACAAATGCTTAACACTACCCTCTGATAAGCCTAACTGCTCGACCACACTACCACAAATAGAGCATTATTATTATCTATTATTGCCTCTGTCAAGCCTCTTAGGGAACCCCTGGACTCTGTGCACACTATATCTCATTTTGATATAGTATATACAGAGCCAGCTTCCTACACCATCAAAACAGGCTTGTTCGTGATGCAGATTTAAAGATCTCATATAAACCTGGCAAAGCAGTCGGGGAAAGTACCCAAGTCACCTGAAAGCAGAGGATGTCACATGCATCCAAATAAATCCTTGCTTCCTTGCTCAGTCTAATGCTTTTAAGGCCAGCAACGTTCAGGAGGCTATAGTTAGCCAAGACTTGGGGGTTAAGACCGGGTGTCAGTGGCATCCTGTGTTGTTAGGGATAGTAACTCTGCCTTTCAGGCGCGGCTGACGCCTGAGGCCCTAACGTCCTGTGTTCATCTCTAGGTGCGTCAGTGCTTACGTCCCTTTGATGATGACTGCATTGAATTGTAAGGCCATGTGGGCCCTCAGATGCTGAGGCCCAGCCACGATTTCCTGCAATTGTGCCCTTAAGTACACTTGTTGGTCTTTGGTGTAAACGTGGGTTTAGAGGAACAAACGGGCATTTCACTGATGACGGGATATGAAGATTAATGCCCCGTTCCTCAATTGTGGCTCTTTCTGCCCATACTGCGTCCCATTGTGCCTCTCTTTTCCTTACTGTTATGGTCACATTCCGAGTTGAGTTTAACTGCGGCGGGCCGAGTTTAACCCCGTCCAAGTCCTCAGAAGTGATGGACTTTAGTGCAGGAATGTGACTGAACAGCCTCTATTTAGGGTGTCTGTGGGGCCTTATGGACTATATCAGGGATTAAAGATAATTTGTGAGGGTGTACTCCCGCCCTCCTCACTCGCAGGCAGGGTAGTGGGCTGCTTCTCATCTAGCTGGGCGATGGAAAATCTGCTGCTAAGTGGACCCAAATGAACTGGACGATTGTTTGTGGGAGGACTTTTGTGAACATCTCACTGTTGCTGGAAGAACAGGTTGTCATAGTGGGATAATACCAATTCCAAACTTTCGCTTTCCGCTCTTGTTGGGAGTTTATTACTTACGACCCCTAGGAGAACATCTTCACTGCTGTGTATTGGTAAGCATCTGGATGGACCCCATGGATTGTAACCTGGCGTTTCTAAAGTCTCCCGTTCGAATTAAGCACCTTGGTCCCTTCTCTCTGCGTGCTTAGGGGCTCCACCAAACATTTCTCCTCCCTGTGTTGGAGGACGGGCCCTCTCCAGCTACTGCACTCTTCAAGGAATCCTGGTTTCAAGTGGTGTTGGAACGGCCTGGCCACCACACCCCGGAATACTTCTGTTTGGAGATTTCTTATCCTTTTCAGTGAGAACTTCCAGGGTTGCAGCCGTGGGTGTGTTGCTAGACATCAGGGGCTTGAGATTTACCTGAGTTGAGCAAAAGTTGAAAAAAGTTTGCCAGGGTTTGGGTCTTCTTGTGCTTTAATGGTTGTGGGTGGGTTGTGTAGTAGTGCAGCTCTTTATTTATAGATGTTGCTTCTTCGTTCTTCAGTCTTTTTTTGCCTTTCTTGACAGACTAGATGATGTAAGAGGCTCAGGAGCTATTACATTGCCTGTGACCTCATGTAGACCTCTTGTTTCTTTCCACTCTCTATATGACAGAGTGCTCCTCCCTTGAGCTCCCCTTGCTGCTCGATTAGCTTTGTGGCTTGCAAACGGCAAGTTGGCGGCGTGGCGCTTTGATGTTTTGAAAGTATCAAGGCAGTACAGTCAAAGCAGTGCCATACTTATTATGACTAATGTCCTCCGTGTTGATCACATTTGGTGTCTTGGGATGTCGGTTGTTACTTGTCTTAAGTTCCTTAATTATGCCCACTAATGCCCCCAATGTTTCTGTTAAGGGGCTAAGCTTGTCGATGAATGGGGAGCATGGGAAAGGTTTATCCTTCTTGAGGAGTTTTACATGGGACTCCAAAAGATTTAGGGCCTGATTACAACTTTGGCGGAAGGTGTTAATCCGTCCCAAATGTGACGGTTATACCACCCGCCGTATTAGGAGTCTATTATATTCTATGGAACTCGTAATACGGTGGGCAGGATATCCGTCACTTTTAGGACGGATTTGCACCCTCCGACAAAGTTGTAATCCGGCCCTTAGTTTGAACCCAATTTCAACCATGTGGGATGCCAGTGATTGAATCGGATCTAATTGTAGTTCCATTTTATTTTACTGTCAGAGCAATGCCCTGGCTTTCGTGAAGCTCTTATTGCCACTCACTCTTGGTTGTAGGATGTGGCCAGTGGGGTCGAGGCTGGCTCAGAGGCTTTCTCTGCTGGTCCCCGGGCCACTAGCGCAGTTTTCCCGTGTATTTTGTTTATTTGTGCCTCTGTGATTGAAAGGAAATGATCCAACAAATATCCCCATTCCTGGTCCGTGAGCCTTTCCCTTCTGGGCAGAAGACAAGTATTGTTTGAATTTTTAGGGGTTTTACTCTTGTGCACTGTAAGGACAGGGGGACTTGTCATCTCTGTAGTCTATTCCAGAGCCTGGTGAACTTGAATGGCAGACATGATCCTGTTTGGATTTTGGTAAAACTGTGATGTCTGCTGTTTTAGAGGGAGATCTTGGGCTGATGATTGGCAACATCTTATTTGATTAATCCAGCCCGCTAACCAGGTCTTTCTTTGGGTCATGTGTCTGTAAAACAGGCTCTAGAATTAGTTTTGTAGTTTGATCCATTGTTATGAAGCCTGGTCTTAAACTAGGGCATGATTGCTATGGATGGAATCGAGAATCCCCGCAGCCGATCCATCATTTCTTGAGTTTAATGAAGCATCCTGTGGGCTGCCACGGGGACTACAGACTGAAAGCTCGAAGCTGTTAGGCTGTTACCTGAGGATACCTTGTTTAACAACTCATTTTGTGCTGTTTCCGTTACCTTTTGAAGATATTGCTTGATGGATAAGGCCTGCCCTGAGGCAGCGATAGGTTCGTATGCCTGCTCGAATCCGACATAGTTGCCACTTTAGAGCAGGGAGATGTGGCTAGGTCTCGGAGAGAGAGTTGTTGAGCCAGACCGTCCACCAGCTCATTCCCCTGCCCTCTTTTGTGTGTTAGATATTTCCGTCTCACCATTTCCAGAGTGATTATGCATGGACCAGATTCTGTGAAGCTACTAATTTCTTGCCTGACTTTGCCCAGTAGCTGTACTGTGGTGAGCTGGTTATTATTTTATCTTATCTTAGATGCTCTGACTGTGCTGCCACACCTCCTATGAGCAGTGCTTTAAATGGGCCGGTACTGTCCAGTGCTGATTACCAGCACTTTTTTATTTTGAGAAGGAGAGTACCTGCACTTCTCAAGGAAAACGTAATACGTGTAATTGGAAAGTACCGGCACTTCTCAGAAACAAGCAGGTGCTTTGGTACAGAGTACCTACACTTTTATGTTTCCATTTCAAGCACTGCCTATGAGTTCTATAACTAAGAAGGTGCTCGAGCATGCAGTGGTAAACTTTGTTCGGCCTGCTCTCCTGGCCGTCGTCAGTCTGCTCACTGTCTTCGGCTGTGAATATATGCACTGACGTGGGAGGAGCACAACCTAGCTGCATGCTGCACTCACATAGGTGGACTGCCTCTGCAGACCTCTGGGTTCAACCACAACTGTGAGACCTAGGCCACAATGCCCACTTTGGGTACCAGATCGAGACAGGCCAGGTCAGCTAAAGTTCAGGTTAGATGTGGCTTCCCGCTTCTCCCGCCTGTTCATGTGGGTCCGGGCCTCTATGCTCGGGTTGGGCTCTCACTGCTGACGGCATCCTGCAGGGTGTGGAAGGTGCTGGATTGGTCCTTTAAAGGTGGTCCTTTAGGTAGCCAATCCTCTCAGAAACCTCGCGGGGTAGCAGTGTCGGTGTTGGAAAGCGTGAAAGTGAAATGGGCACTTAGTGGCAACTTAACAACAATAACAATTAAAATTGTAAAAGTTTAAAAAATGTAGATATCAGTGTCCATATCGGTGAAGTCAATGAAAGTGGCAGGCTGTAGGCGATAACAAGAGTGATGCAACTAAGCAGCAAAAGCTGTTGGTAGCAAACAACTACTGATTGGCAAATTACTATCCGGGGTGAGTTTTCAAATAGCAGCAGCAGTCTGTGGGGACGGGACTGCCCCTGGAAGTGGGACAGATTTGCTCTGAGAGCCCCAACTACCCCCCCCCCCAGTCGTGCCCAGTAGCCCCTGACCTCCCTGGCAGCTAAAATGGGCAAAAAGCAGACCAAACGGGCCAGATGGTGTATCCAGCCGTCTCACTGCATTGCTCCGTACCTCTGCGTCTCCCTGTTCGGCTGCTTGTCCGGTGCCTCTTTGCCCTCCTTCTCGTAGCATAGAGCAACCCCTCCTCCATTTTGCTGCCTCTTGACCCTGAAAGCTGGCAGATGACACCACCATATTGTAGGCTCTGCTGCTGCACGATAACAAAGACCCTCCACTATGATACCGCACCTGCAGACTGATACCGTAGTGAAAACGTTACATATAACCCATCTTGTTGCGACTCTTGTGCTGGCTTGCAGGCCGAAAGGCAAGTGTCATATGGCTGCCAATGGTCCGGCAGGGTCCCGACTTGCTGGTGTTGTCAGGGCTGGTGAAGTGTCACGCAGGTTGGTTCCACTCCAAGCCCCTTTCTCGTTTGGCTGCTGCCCCCTTACTTAAAACAAGCATTTACAATGCATTGGGTCTCGCGTTTGCTCGTGTTAGAGCCGATCGCGTTGTAAACTCCTAACCCGACTTTTCACCTATCGGGCAAAAGTGCATTTATGCACGTAACCCGAAAAAGTGAAATCAAGTAGGTAAAGCGCTCGACTTCTGCCAAGCGAGATCGGGCTCGTAAATTAGTTTAAAAAAAAGTCCACCTTCCGGATGGGAAACAGCGAGCCTCGCATGTTTTCTGTACTTGGTCGCTGCGCTCGAGGAGGGCTAGCCACCGGAAAAGGCATGACCTATGCGTGCCTTCGACTAATGAAAGCAAGCCGATTTAATTAGGGAAGCCCACGAACCAATAAAAAGCACTGACGTGAAGTTGACAGGGCTCGGAGCCCTTTTCTAAATACTAAAGAGTCTCCCTGCTATACGCATGCGCGAGCGCATGCAAAGCAGGCTTGACCCTAAAAAAGCAGAGCAGGGTCCAGTAGCTGGATCTTGCTGCAGGTGGCGACCTCTTGACTCCAGTGAACAGAGCAGGGTCCTGCTGATGGTTTATACAAGCTGTTGTCACAATGACGTTGCTTCGTAGTGTTGTAGAAAGAGAAAGGATCCCACTAGGAATTGCTATTTAGAAAATAAAACTGCCTTACATTAGGAATTGCGATTTCCAAGTTCCAATTCAGTAAAAATTACAATTTGGAAACCACAGTTCAGGGTCAAGAGGACATACACGAGTATGTCCTTGAAATAAGGCACCCCACAACATATCAAAATGCAGTCAGTTAAGCAAGGGCCTCCACAGGAAAGGAATAGCATGGTTGCAATAATCAGATGATATAGTTTTGCTCAGTCAAACACCAGTTGGACTACAGTATAGTAGGGATGCATTTCACATATATATATAACAAAGCAAGTTCTGGAACTGAATTTGAGTAAAACAAAAGTTGTCCACTTGGTCAATAAGAAATTTAAATCTGCATCATGGTACTTAAACGGGACCCGGGTGGAGGTCGCCCCCACATATAAATACCTTGGATTTACTTGTTTGCTGTCGCTCAGGCCAAAGCCCACTCATTGACCTTTGGCTTCAAAGTACTAAAACAAAATTAAACTGCCCGTCATATACTCACCTACTTTCGGTCATGTCAACAAGGCTAATGCCTTCCGTCACCTTTGGAGCTGAAATTATGTTGGGGAAACAGGCAGTTTTTTTCAATTGAGTCCAGACGAAAGCCTACAAATCAGTTTTCGGATTCCACATTCAGCATCTCCAGCCCATGTTCGCTTAGAATTGGGTTTAAAAAAACTACGAACATCAGAGAAAATGTGCCTTCATTAAACTATGCTGGAGAATGCGTGCAGCAGAGACTGATACTATTAACAACTTATGTTGGACTGAAATCGAGGAGCAACAGCGTCATAACGACAAAGGCACTTGGGGTCACCACCTTTGCATAAATGTGCTAGGTTTGCGAGACGCTTGGGAGCAGAACCTGGTTAAAAGGGAGTTCTATCGGAAGGAAAACATGCATGGAACGTTTTAACATCATATAAAACTTTATGGGCTCAGGAATATCTAATAGCATCCTTCAACCAGTCATTGAAACATCGGTTTATGCTTTTTCGATTCGGATTGATGGAAACGGAAGACATGGTCCCCTCATGGAAACAGCAATTACAGACTCATCTTTGCCAACTGTGTGAGTATAGATTAGAATCATTAGGACATATTTTTTGCATGTGCCCGGCTTTACTAGGCCTTAGGAAATTGAATTTGAAAAATACCCTTAGGTCATTAAATATTCGTTCATGTAGGCCGGCCATTATTAGTTGGCTTAGCGGTTGCTCAATCCCATTTTCTTGTTGAGGGGCCAAATTTATGGTACAAGCCCAAAGAGAACTAGGAATAAACTCTAGTAAGCCATGAGTGCATGGTTTATTGATTGGTGTTAGACAAGTTTTGAACGGCTAATTGCAGCCAGCAATCAGCTATAGGAATGGGTTAGGGAAATGTAATTTTAGCAATTAACAATGCTGTTGCAATATGGAAGCAAGAAAACCGATTAAGAACAAGGCTGCAAATAGTGGAGCAGGTTTTAAAGACTTACAATTTAATTATAACTATAAAGGATATAGGTACGATTTAGCGTTAATTATTTAAGGACACTCCCTGAAACTTATTTTGAGCCAATAATAGTGCAGCTGCAATATGGGAATAAGAAAACCGATTAAGAACAAGGATGAAATTAGCAGTGCAGGTTTTTATGACGTATAATTTATTATTATGATATGATTTCATTTTAAATAAGCAAATCATGTCTTTAAGAGCTTTTAATTTATTTAGTCAGTTGTTAAGTATTTATATTGGATGTACGCTTGAATTGTGATGGTTTTAAATAACCTTGTCAATAAACGTTCTTCTCCTTAAGCAAGGGCCTCCACAGTGATTCATTTCCAGATCAAGAATAACATTTATAAGGATTTATTTAAAAAAATTCCAAAGGTACGGTACAGATATGATAAATGCAAAAGCATGAAGTCAATGCCTGAAGGTGCTCAGAATAGCGCATTGTAGAATAATGTTCAAATCAAAATTATTCTAAGTCCCAAATGAGCAGCAAAATCAGAAGGTGAACCAGACAACATCTCTAGTACATTGGAAAGTCTTCTAGAAAGCTCTAGTTCACCTCCTAAAAATCAGGGGTTAACATAGGCAGTCTTCTCATAGACTGTTATTTGAGGTGCAGATACATCCTGGTGTGAGCAAAAGAATGACATTCTTAGCAAATCAGAACACACTTTTACAAAACATATACACATTGCTGTAACACCTAAGCACTGTGCGAATACATAAATATTGATTCGGCCCACTCTATGCTAATGTCATCCGGAGAAGAAGAACAATAAACTATTATGAATGAGCAGGGTACAGGGAGCTAGTGTAAGGCCCTTGGAAAAAGAAACATTATTGCGACCATGGTGGGAAGTTTTTATTGAAAACAGAAAGAACAAACTTGATGGAAAAAAACATGACTCTGTTTATCAATGTCCTGCAGAAACAATGAAGAGTGTACATGCATGAGGCATCCATTGTGAACAGGATGGTGTTTAGGCCTAAATTGAGGCCCAGTCATCAAGAGTCAGGAAAACACACATTTATATGTCAGAGGAAATGTGTTTCAAGTGCTATAGTATCATCTCAGTGTGTACATATAAATTCAAGAGTAAATCTACATTCCACACATTGTTAATAGCGATCAAAATATAAAATGCAGAAAAGCTCAAACAGAGCAATGGTGAAATATCTGCAGCTACATCATCCTCTATGGGTGTTTGAAATCCTTCAGCGTCCTGAAGTGCCATTGCACAATATAGGCCTCTGTTCCATCTGTGCTACCTTTCTTTGCCTCATCATTCTTGGGGCCAAGGCACTGGAATTAAATTTAGAAGGATCGACATAAGTAGGCCACTTTGAATGCTCTCGGAATTAAAAAGCTATAAGACTGGATGTCGGGTAACACTGAAAAGGTGATGTTCATGATTTTTATGCCATTGGTAATGCTATTGAAATGACATATCACAATATTTTCCGGTGGGTAAGGTATTATTCTAATATTTTAAGAACACGTCTTAATCAGGGAAGGAGATGAAAGAATGTAATGGAGCATACGGGGAAAAGATACAGAGCTGGCCATTTCATACCCTTGCACTCTTACTTACTTGGTCACCTTTCCTCGTTACCCCTGATTTCCTGACAACCTGCTGGGGTTCTTGATGCTGACTTGCATTCAGGCATTCTATGAAGGCAATGCCCAACATTAACAGGCCGGTTCATATGAGTGCAGGGCTGATGCAGGATGAGTTGAGTGGAGCCATGGGCACATTTTATATGTAGAGAAGTATGGCGACGCCGGGTGATAGGAATTTTGTGGATCCCTGCAGATTCAGTAAATTTCGGTCACAGAAATGTGAATAAAATGTTTGATTTTAGCCTAAGTTTGAGGTTTGCAGGACCTGTGATAAAAAACTTAGTGGTATCTATACAATTTCAACAGCCTGGACTCCTGTTGATGTAAATTTTCAAAAATGTAAGGGATTGTTAACGTTCAGGTGGAGCTCGTTCACTACTCAAGTACAGACTCAGACTGGTTGGTTTTGGTACTGCCAGTAGTAATAGGTTCACGAGTAAATACTATTCTATTCTATTCTGTGAGTCTTATACCATGCATGGCTACCAGGAGGCCTCACAGCGCTGGAGCAGTCAGTCAGCATATCGCATAGTTCTTAGACAGAACTAATAACTATAAAGCCATATTACAAATAACAGTTTGAGAATACAGAACCCATGACTTACTGATAGAAAGCAGTAAATCGTCAAGGCATCAGCTGCTTTACTGTTCATTCGCACTACTTTCTTGCATGCCATTCAAAGCCATTCTAACCACCAGCCACGGGCTCAACACAACACTCACTTCAACAAACTGCCACTGTTCAATAACTACTTCAGGAGCAATGTGTATACCTGCAACAGGCCTCGAAGATCATAAAAGGCTTACCAGACCGCATATCTAGTGACTGGGGCCTCTATACTAAGGGCCTCATTATGAGTTTGGCAGGTGGTGGAGTCCGCCGCCAAACTCATACCGCCACTAGACCACCATTGCGATCTAAACACCGCCGGCCCTATTTTGAGTTTCCGGCTGGCAGTGTTTCCGCCCGCCGGCCAAGCTCGTAATCGAGCCGGCTGCAATCTAGCAGTGCGACTGGTGCAGCAGCACCCGTCCTGCATTCCACTGCCCGTAATTCGGACAGTAGAATGCGCAATGGGGCTGTGCATGGGGGCCCCTGCACTGCCCATGCCAAGTGCCGGGGCCCCCAGGGGGCTCGATGCCCCATCCCTGCATGCAGCACCACCCTGGCGGATTACAACCACCGGGACTGCCAGGCTGCGACTGGCAGCAACCTGGCAGTGTCAGTAGTCAGACCGTGGCGGGTCCACCACGGTGATAATGTCGCAGTCAGACCGCCACGACTGCAGCGGTCCGACCGCCACCGTGGGTCTGGCGGTCTGAAGAACGACAGACTCATAATAAGGCCCTAAATCTTTGTTCCATATATAATAAGAATCTAGCCCATATATAGGATACATTTGCCTCTTAGATCACCAGTAGCATTGTCAACAGGCTGGGCAGGGATGTTCCTCAGTTCATGTTTAACAGCTCTCACTTTTATTAAATATATTACAAAAGCATGATATGGTAACACACTGTCATTTAGAGGCATTATATTTTCCTTTGAAGTGGCCACTAACTTTCATACTGAGTTTGTTTTACTGATAAAACTATATAGTGTACAAGCGATAACGTGTGGAAATCTATTTTCAGCAATAATTATTATCTGCACACCACCAAGTAAAGTGTTCTCATGTGTTTTGATCAAAATAAAATCTTTGTTTCCATCACACTTGAGAATTACTTATGTTATTTCCTAACTGCTGAAATATTTTGAAATATATATTTGTGCAGTTCACTTAAAAGCTATTTAGGTGTTGTATATTAGAACAAAACTGACATTCTACAGTCCTTCACTTCACACTCCCTGTACTCCAGCACAATCATCAGACAGTTTACTTTACACAATCCTCTAGCTTTGCAGCCAGACACAAGTAAACACCGATCTCCAGGATAGAGCAGCATTTAGGAAGAAGACATAAGATGATATTTGGTCTCAGTCTTTGAAGCACAGCAAATGTGACAAGATGGAAGGCATCTTTATTGCTAATTCATTTTCTGAGTGAGCAGAAAACGTACTTTGCCATTGAGTGGGTGAGCAGATGTTTTTTAGTCCTGTGCAATTACCAGGGTGTTAAACAATGTCCAAACAGGTATCACTCTAAAACATAAATTACCCTTTACTTGATTATTTAAGCAATACGTAAGCAATGTATTGTTATATGCATAAATTCAATAAAAAACGATAAGACCGGAAATCCATGCAAAAGTTTTTTTATTTATATATTTGTATAGCTGTATGAAAGATGCATGTGTACAGTAGGTGCTCAGTGTGTCTGGTGAGCATGCGACGCTCAGTCCTGTAGGGCGGCACAGTGAGGCAATCACAAAGCAAAAAGGCGAAAAGAGCATATGTAATTATTTTTCCAACGTACGCAGATTATGGGTACAACGTTCGAAACGGAGTTCATTGAGTTCAAACGGAGTTCATGGAGATAGTTTCTGTACAAAGTTCAGTATATAAAGAATCTTTTCCAGCTGGGTAGCTGTCGACAGTGTTTAGACCTTTGATAATTTAGCAGGGAATCACCAGGACAAGAACGTCGTTGGACTGGCGATACAAAATTCACAATGTTGAATGATCACTATAACTTACAACGCATGCAATAAGAGAAACAAATGTATAGTAACCATAACGCTTTCTGTCACTAAAGGTAACTACTATGTGTGAGGATGTTCTCTCCTTGTGAAAGGGCATAATGTTACCACTTACACTCATGTTAGCCAGTGGCTCAAGTGGGCTTACCTCTTGCCCCATTTTGTATGCTGTGGTGGGTGAAAGGAAATTGTAAATGTCACAGTAACAGATCAGTGGCTGAAGTGGACTGACGCCTCTCCCACGATATCTGCTGTGGTGGATAAACATGGTGGGTAAAAACAGTGTTAATCACGCAATAACAGATCATGGCTGATGTTAGCTGACACATTGTCCTTTGATGTGGTGGGCGGAATTGTAATGTGAGTGTCGCAGTAGTGGTACAGATCGATGGCTGAAGTGGCCTGATCATGAGGGGGGATGGCACCTCTGCAAGGTTGGATCGCTCCCCACCCCCAACGAATAACAATTCATGCCCAGTGCGAGAAGGGCAACAAAATAAGCCCAGAAACAGGCAAGACAAAAGAAAGTATCTGCCATGTTGTCCTATTCTTGTGGCGGCCTATTGCTCCAATCAAAGGGACATGATATTTGGGTCCCCTGGTGTGTGCACAGGGACAAGAGGGGAAGAGTCAATTGTTTACCACCACCACCCCACAAAATAAATCTCCCTGGCACCTAGGGTGGATTCTGGACCAGGATCATGTAAAGCACCGATCCCTCAGCAGGAATCCTTTTAGGAGGGACATTGGTTGGAAAAGGTAGACTCCCCTTTATAGCAATGCCTGTTAGAAGCTTTAGTGGACTAATGATATGTTTGAATCTGTTTTGCACTCAGACTGTACTTGCTTGTCATTTTTAACCCATTTATCAAGGGATTGCCTGGAGCCCCGACGACACCCCCGGCAATTAGAGCAAAGTCAAAGAAACACCCTGGATTGCCACCCTCAAAGAAGCTAGACCAGTCTCCGCAGACACTCTCGAACACTGCGTGCAAAACTTCTCCAAATGGATCTCCTCAGCTGCCGATACCGTCTCCATGCCGAAGAGAACCACCAGCATCAAGCCCACCAAGCAAGCCAAATGGTTCACCCCAGAACTTCTGACCCTCAAATGTCACTGCAGGAGATTAGAAAGACAATGGTGCTCCAACAAGACCACTGCCAAATTAGACTCCTAGGCTGCCCTCAAAAGATACTACTACCAACTCAGAGAGACCAAGAAAGAAGCACTCACCACCCGCATCGAATGCAAGCATCAATCATACCAGAGAAGTCTTCAGCATCATCAGAGAATCCTTCTCCCCTCCTAATCCCTTTGCAACACGTTATCAGACTACTTTCACCACAAGATTATCAACATCTACAGCAACTACGACCCCCAACCCACCGACCTTGACATCCCACATTATCACCAAATGGAAGCAGCTATCTACTGAAGACACCATCTCCATCATGGCCTCCATCCACTCTAGGTCCCCCACAGACCCCTGCCTGCACTGCTTCTACAACGCAGGAGGAGAAACAATCAGAGCCTCCCTCACAGAACTCCTTAACACTTTCATCTCCACAGCTACTGTCCCTGGCGCCTGGAAGCATGCAGAGGTTAAACCCCTCCTGCAGAAACCCATAGCTGATACCAGCGAGCTCCAAAACTACTGCCCCCACTTGCTCCTCCCATTCCCCACCAAAGTCTTGGAAAAGGCCATTAACTGTCAGCTCACAGACTACCTCGAACACAACAACATGCTTGACCCATCCCAATCAGGATTCTGCCCCAATCATAGCACCAAAACCGCCTTGATTGCAGCTACCAACAACATCAGGTGCCTCCTCGACCTGGGGGCAACAACGGCATTCATTCTCCTCGACTTATCGGCAGCCTTCTCCCATCTCAATTGCCCCTTAGTCTTGGTTGAGCGGGCCTCCCCCCGTAAAAGGACATAAAGCTCAGAAACCACGCGCTTATCGCCCTTTTTCATTATAATCCATTTTTCAAACGGTGTTAACGGTCTATCTATTAATATCCTATTGGCTGAAAGAAGGGCCCAGTCTCTTATTTGATAGTACATCATCCTGTCAGCCTCGGTTAGGCCATATAGCTCCCTCAGCCGGTCAAAGGGGCTATCCCCCTGTTCATCAAATAAATATCCCACCCTTTTGCAACCCCCCTCGTACCACCGACGCAATGCTTCAGACTGTAGGCCCAACTGCCTCAAGCTAAACTCGGACAAAACTGAGTTTCTCATCTTCAGGAACAAGCCTTCCCCTTGGGACGACACAACATCTCACCCACCCCCTCGGTTCCCCACCCACGGACCACACACTATCCTCAGGATCATCCTAGACACCCAACTGACCATTAAGCAACATATCAACACCGATTCTTCTGCCTGCTTCCACATCCTTCGCATGCTTCACAAGATCTTCCAGTGGATCCCCATCTCTACCTAGTAAAACCGCCCCCCAGGCCCTCATTTCCAGCCATCTCGACTACGGCAACGTGCTCTATGCCAGAACTACAAAACAGCTCAAGAACTGCCTCCAGACCATCCAGAACACAGCTGCAAGACTAATCCTTGACTTCAGTGGCTTCCCGTCCAGCAAATATGCCTCTTCAAGCCCCTCATGCATGCGTACAAGTTCCTCCACAACGCCGGACCCGCCTACATCAACAACTACCTCACTTTCCACCAACCAACCAGAGACCTTCCCTCAGCCTCCCTTGCCCTGGCCCAAGTCCACTGCATCCGCCTCGAACGCTACAGAGGTCACTCCTCTCCCTCTTCACCGCCAGATCCTGGAACCACATCCCCCTCCACCTGCGCATCTCCCATTCCCTGAAGGACTTCAGAAAGCAGCTGACAAGGCCCCCTCACACGCTTCAAGTGCCTAGAGATCCCCCCCCAGGTGACTAGCTGACACTATATAAGACTCAGTGATTTACTGATTGATATTTATTAAATGTGCTTGCTTTTGCGTTCAGACTGTACTTGCTTGCTTGTCATTTTAACCTATTTATTTTGCGTACTTGCTTGTAATTTTTAACCTACTTATTATATGTACTCGATTAATTGCCTTTTTTAACCTATTTATGGATCAAATCTGTTTATTAGTTTTCAGTTATAGAACATCGCATATGCAATACATCACAATATTTCCTAAAGGCTCGTTTTAGCTTACTTAATGCGAAGAAAAAAGAAGGTTAAAGATTTAATACAACTATGTTTCCCCACTTCTGGCTAATAATACAGTGATCAAACAATCTCAGGCTCTTATACCATATAAATCTAGTCCTATATATATATCTCCTTGCAGATGCAATCCCCTAAACTCAATTCAAATTCAGAACCCTCAGATAAGTTGGGCATGTCCGCTCTGGAAACTCCCCGGACAGGATACATAAAAATGGTTGCCAAAGTTCTTTAAAGTCCCCGCTGCGCTTCTGAGAAGTCAGGGTAAGCTTTTACATAGCGAGGATAAACCAGAGCTTGTGCAGCTACAAGACTGTTGTCGGGATCCGCTCTGTCCCCCACACAGATAACAACAGCTGTACTGCTGCATTCAAAGCTAAAGCCATCTGCCAACCCTTCAATGATCTCAGGGGGAAGTGAGAGGATTTGAAAGGCCCAGTAAGATATAGGCAGGAAATCTAGGGATCTGAGTGTCAAAAGCCCTGTCCACAGTGTCTATTATGTCCTTCCAGTACCGGTGTAGTTTGGGACAATGGCATAGTAAATGCACAAGAGAGCCCCTTCCCCCGCAGCCCCTCCAGCAAAGATTAGATTTGTCATGATCCCAAGCATAGATCCTATTTGGGGTGTAATACCAGGAGGAGGCTACCTTGTAGGCTGTCTCTGTACCTGCTGAGTTATAAGCTGTGTGATGCGCCCTAAAAAAGACACTCTCCCACTCATCTTCTGATAACTCCCTCTCCAGTTCCTTCTCCCATCTCAATTGCCCCTTAGTCTTGGTTGAGCGGGCCTCCCCCCGTAAAAGGACATAAAGCTCAGAAACCACGCGCTTATCGCCCTTTTTCATTATAATCCATTTTTCAAACGGTGTTAACGGTCTATCTATTAATATCCTATTGGCTGAAAGAAGGGCCCAGTCTCTTATTTGATAGTACATCATCCTGTCAGCCTCGGTTAGGCCATATAGCTCCCTCAGCCGGTCAAAGGGGCTATCCCCCTGTTCATCAAATAAATATCCCACCCTTTTGCAACCCCCCTCGTACCACCGACGCAATGCTTCAGACTGTAGGCCCGGGCCAAAACCAGGGTTCGCGTCCAGAGGAGTCATTGGGGACGGGAAGGTCGTCAAACCCACCCTGTCGGCCACCCGATCCCACACTCTCATCGAAACCTCCGTGACCGATGATATATACAATCCCTGCGCCCTGTGCTGGCGCTTAAGCCAGGGTTCCTTCCATATGTGAGAGCCAGCCACTGCCTGGTCCATAAAACACCAATGCTTCTCAGAAGACGATCGACTCCATTCCAAGAGGAAACGCAGCTGTGCTCCTTGGAAGTATTGGAGTAGACAGGGGACAGCCAACCCCCCCTCCCGCTTGGGGCGATACAGGACCTGCCGCAATAACCGCGCCGCCTTCCCTTCCCATATAAATCTTGGAACCGCTGTTTGGAGGGTCGCTATCGTCCGCGGCGGAGGCTCCAACAGGAGCGCCTGAAACAGATAGAGTATACGCAGTAGGATGGTCATCTTCACTGCCGCAACCCTACCCAACCAGGACAATTTAAGTTTCCCCCATGTCTTGAAGTCGCAATGCACCTCCCGGGTTAGTTTTGCATAGTTAAACGTTGCTGTGCGGGCGACTGTGGAGCCCAGCTCGATCCCCAAGTATGGGAGCCCCGAGGAGGTCCATGTGAAGTGGAATCGGGCCTTCAGGTCCTAGTCATGCTCCGGACTGATAAACTTGCCCATGGCCTGCGATTTAAGCATGTTCATACGAAATCCCGAGACCCGTTCAAATTCCTCTAAAACACCCATTAGCGCCGGTAGTGAGGTCATAGGCTCCGCCAGAGTAAGGATGACGTCATCCGCATATAGTGATATGAGATGTTCATCTCCCCCAAACTTCAAGCCCGAGATCTGAGGGTAGGCTCCATATAGAGTGCAAAAAGGAGGGGCGAAAGCGGACACCCCTGCCTGGTCCCTCTTTGGACGGCGAACGGCAAAGAAAGTGTCCCATTAACTCGAACCGCCGCCCGAGGCGCTTGATAAATGCAGCGAATCCATGCCATGAAGCCCAATCCCAGTCCGAAGCGTTCAAGCACCTTGAACAAGTATGGCCAGTAAACCCTGTCGAACGCCTTTTCAGCGTGGATCGATAGGAAGAGCGCCGCCCTACGAGGGCGTTTGGTTGTATCCAAGAGGTGAAGCAGTCGCTTGGTGTTATCGCTACACTGTCTATGCGGTATAAATCCTGATTGGTCGGGATCCACCAGCCCCGGCATATAATAGTTGAGACTATGTGCCAAAATGCCAGTGAATAATTTAGCGTCAATATTCAGGAGGGAGATCGGCCTATACGAGGCACATTCCTCAGGATCTTTCCCCAGTTTCGGGATAACCACAATGGTAGCGTCTAACATACTAGGTGTAAGAGCGCCCGTTTGACGAAAAGAGTTAAAGAGTCGCACCAGAACGGGAACAAGTTCCACACAGAAAGATTTATAAAAAAGTGCAGAGAAACCATCGGGCCAGGTGACTTCCCGGTCTGCAGCCGGGCGATCGCTGATATAACCTCCTCTGCCCTTATAGGTAGATCTAACGCGGTTGCCTCTCTCAAAGACAAGGGGGTGATTGCTATGTCCTCTAAGAAGGATTCTGGAGTTAAGGTACCGGGCTCATCAGCCCTGTATAGATTTCGATAGAATTCCGCAAAAGCCTGCGCTATTTGGTCACTCGTGTGTGCTTCTGTTCCAGAAGGGGAGCGCACCATTTTTATCATTGATGCTGCCCGCTGCGCTCTCAACCTATGTGCCAGTAACTTCCTGCACTTGTTGCTTCCTACATAGTACTTGTGTTTGAGACGGACCACCGCGTACTCTGCCCTGTCCCAGTCCAACCTCCTCAGCTGCTTTCGCACCTTATCGAGCTCTCTCCATATTCTAGGAGCACCTATGTGTTTATGTGAGCGCTCTAAAACCCTCACTCGCTGCTCTAGGTCCCCCCTAAGTCGACTCCTTGCCTTATTGTCCCTAGAAGAAAGGGACATTACCTCACCCCTCAAAAACAGCTTTCAGTGCCTCCCACAGTGTTGCAATGCTTATTATCCCATCATCGTTAAAGCTAAGGTAGTCAGTTATTGCCCTTCAGATCGCCTCTACCGTTGCAGCGTTCTGAAGCATCGAATCCCTAAATCGCCATCCCGATGCACCAACCCTCTTCATGTCCATGTGGATCTCAACTGTAATTGGGGCGTGATCCGACAGGGCCCGCGGCTCAATCGCCGAGTCTCTAACCCTGGGGAGAAGCTCCTGGGATGCCAGAAAAAGGTCCAACCTAGCGTATGTTTTGGATGTTGATGAGTAAAAGGAGTAGTCCCTCAGAGAGGGGTGCGCATTCCTCCACACATCCACCAGACCACACTCACTCAACCACTGCCGCCCTGCATCCGAAAAGGACCCCGTCTGCTCATACTGATGACCTGAGCGATGCAGGTCCCCGTCCATCACCAAGTTAAAATCGCCCCCCAGCAGTAAAGCACCATCAGGGGATTGGAGCAGCAGAGTCAGAGACTGCCTCAGGAAGATTTCTTGTTGGGAATTAGGTGCATAAAGGGAAGCGATCATGAAGGAAAAAACCTCCAGTCTAAGCCTCATGGCCAAAAGCCTCCCTGGGACCTCGTGCAATTGTGATATCACTTCCCCCGGAAATGAACGTGATAGAAGTATGACCACCCCTGCATGCTTTGACGGTAGTGAGGACCAGAACTGCCTGGGGAACCACTTAGAGCGCATACAGTCGGTATCTGTAAAGACAAGGTGCGTCTCCTGCAAGAGACATATGACTCCCCGATCTCTCTAAAGCTGATAGGATGGCTAGCCTCTTGGTAGGGTTATTAAGCCCCCCCTAACATTTAAGCTTAAACATTTAATGGTCATAGCCTATACTGAGGGGAGCAAGCAAAGAAGGCAGGGGCACAGCAGAGGACTACCCCCTACATTAATATCTAGACCACCTGGAGCACTCAGACCTGAGGATATCTCCACAAAAAGCCAGCATCGCAGGTAAACCCAACAACAGACAACAAATATGCACAACAGGTGCATAGAACACAAAGTCCTCGGTCGTCCATACTCGCGAGGTGCAGTCTCCACGGGGCTGTATATCCAACCAGATCAGGTGATCAGGTCCATTGCCCCCGCCACCTCGACCCTCTTTGACGATCAGCATACTGTTAGCAATGCGTCCAATAGCAATCCCGGGCGCCCCCGGGTGTCCACACTAGGCCGAAGTTCCAACGGCCACATTGTTCAAAGCGGCCTCTCTCTCCAACCTCAGCTCCGAGGCCATCGGGCGCTGCAGCTTCCTTTTCTTCTCTTTTCTCCACCAACGAGGGGGACCCCCCGCCGGCAGAACCGCCCCCTCGCTCGCCTCCCGGCCTATGTCCTCCAGACCCAGGACGCTGCTAGCCTCCAAAATGGATTTCACCTGCCGGAGCTGCTCCTCCCAGCGGAAGACCAAGCGGAACGGATGGCCCCAGGAATAGGACACATTGTGCGCTCTCAAGTGATCCGTGATCGGTCTGAACTCTCTCTGCCTCTGCAAAGTCCGCACAGATAGGTCATGGAATAGCTGGAGTTCATGCCCTCGAAAGAGTACACTCTATAGGTTGCGGGCCCGCTGTAAAATCTTTTCTTTAAGGACAAAATTGTGGAGACAGGCTAAAATGTAAGGGGGGCGGTCTCCAGGACCTCCGGCATGCCCAACTCGATGTACCCGGTCCAGGACTACCTCCTGTGTCTCGTCTGTGCCAAGCAAGGAGCGAAACAGGTCCACCACGTAGCCCCCAATGTCCTCTTTTTCAGCACCAACCGGGGCCCCTCTAATACGAATATTTTGTTGCCTCGAGCGATTTTCCAAGTCTTCAACCGCCATCTGGAGGAGGCCCTGCTGCTCTCGAAGGCGGACTACCCCGTTGCAGGCCCACCACCTCTTCACCGTGAGGGATCTCATTGTCCTCTAGCTGCGATACACGTTCACCCAAGGAGGTAACCTCTCCTCGTAACTCCTTCACCTCCTGTGAGATGTCCCTACGCAGCTCTTGGATATCTCCCCAGAGCGACTCAAACAGGGAGGTCAGAAAGCCCTTCGTCATGGAAGAACTCTCCTCTGGATCTGTCTCCACCTGACTCTCCAGGGCCCTCGTCTCAGGTAGGTCCTCCGCCACAGTCCCAGATGTCAGGCGCGTCCCTGCCAGCATGTCCCTCACTGAGCGCTCGGGCTTGGATTTTGATGTCGCCATGGCATGCCGGCCTGATCACGCCTCGCCAGTTCAATCCTGCGGGGCCTCCAGGGTTTCCGTCTGGGTCCGGTCAGTATATGCCGCCCTGTCCGGGACCGCGCCCATGTCCGACCCCCAGGAGCCACCCCCAGCAGCAGTCCGTTCCTGGTACCCTTCCAAAAGATTGCAGGACCACACTCATAAAAAGTTCAAATGGTGGGGTAAAATAGCCCGGAGGCCGCACTTCTGGGCCCCTACCTTCTGCTGGGGCCCTGCACTTCGAACGGCGCCACTCCAAGGCCTCAGGGCGAGGAGGCCCTGTTTATCTCTCCCGGTCCGGCCGAGCACAAGGGAGCGCCCCTCTCCTCAGGCCGCTCAGCTCTCCAGGCGCCGGGTCTCGCGGCGCGATCCAGCTGCTGTGGGGCCCAGGGGGGACCCCCAGGCCCTCAGTCCTCGGCGCCACGCCTGGAAGGACCGCAGGAAAGAGGCCCGTCCCGTGGCCCAGGCCACCTCCTGCGCTGCTCTGTGGCCCGCCCCGACTCCAGGGCCGAGCCCAGCTCTCCTCGCGGGGGCGGCACAACCCGATCTCGGCCGCAGCCGAGCGGGACAAAACACCCGGGGGGCCTCACAATGCGGGGGGAGCCTCCAGGATTCCCCCCCCACGCGCCACGAGGCACTTATCAGGATGGAGGCGGCGGAGCGCTCACGGACACGTCCTAGCACTCCGCCATCTTGAACACGCCCCTTTTAACCTATTTATTGTATGTATTTGCTTGCTTGTAATTTTTTTTATCTATTTACTATGTACTGTTGTAGTGCATTATTCATTATTTGTAATGTGTCCTGGCAGCTATTGTTTTGTTTTTAACTGAAAACAATTACATTTTGTTTAAATCTAATCCCCTGTGGGAGGAAGAAATGGCCCCAGAGGAGCGGCAGCAGCACTCAGTTGCTGCTCTGTTACACAGTCCGGTGGAGACAGCGATTCCGACTTGCCCCCACCTTTCTCTCTAAAGATGAAGCCTCCATTGCAGGCACCGAAGTTTCTCCCCAGTCACCACTACCGAGGTAGTGCACATAACTGGAACATCTCGCCAGCTGTATATAAGTGGTTAAGGATGATGTCAGGTCATCCTGGTTCTGCACTGAAATTCATGGCTCGTTCCATGTTTCCTATTCACACTTTTGGACTCACTCCAGCATTAACCCTTTCTGTGCCATTTTCATCAAGTTCACCTAGCCTCCTCCCCAGAGCAACTATGTTTTTTTGTTGTTGTTTTTTTAAATTTTACTTGCTGATCTCGGGAGATTGCTATCTCCTTGAAACTATTTTTTGTTTCCACTTTTGGCCATGGAAGCCTAGTCTTAAGACTTTGGGGCCTGATTTTCTATGCTGATACCCACAGCATGCTGTGCATGCCTGCTGTACTTGAAGGATGGACACCAGATCCACATTAGGCCTATACACTTCTTTGTTGTAACACAAGTTTTTTTAGTTTTCATGTTCGAAGGGAGTTCCATGACTTTGCCTTCAACAGTTTCATCATCAGGTACTTTTATATAGAAGCTAGGCTGTTTAATTAGGGGATTGTGTAGGCTTCTTGAGTTTGGCCGGACTTTCAGCCGATCACGGCCTAATACAGGATATCCTCCAGCAACTGTGATGTATTGTGCCCTACCATAATGGAGACATATCATTGGGGGTACTAAAAGATGCATTATGGCTTAATTCACCCAGCCCTCAACTGGAGGTGCTGCTGCCTAAAACTACTTTGTCAACTTGATGTGTTTCCGTGCCGCCACACCCTTTCTGATAATTCTTGTTCAATATTTGTAAGCAGCTTTCAGAAAACACTGGGGGGGGGAATGAGTCCTTGTACTGAGTATTGTCTGCCCACACATCTACAGTGTCAAGGGCACACATATATTATCTGAGGTCTACCAATAACAGTTTAAGACAGGCTTTTTTTTTACAACATCAGGGCAGTGGAATCATTTTTGCTTAACTACTTGTGTGTCAATAAAATGATCCACCAAGAACCCCAGTGCTTTTTCAAACAACATATTTTATTTATGTTGTTTCTTATTATTTGTTTTTTTAAAGTGCATGACCACCAAGTGGCTTTATGGCACTGAGCACTGGATAGTCTTCAGTGTTCTAGATCTCCATAGCCAGCATTTCACTTGGCCTTCCTGAACGCACCTTTGCAGCATAGCAAGCATTTCATTCAGCTTCCCTTGAATCCACATTTGTAATGTGTTATTTGACTCCTTTATCAGAAATAGCAGGAAAAAAAACCAAATCTGGCTTTTGTACTCTGACTGTAGGCCGACTGCCTTCACCTCTATCAGGGGAAGACAATGAAAGGCCACAAGGTAGTTTGTCTGGCCTCTGACTTTCTGGTCTTGACAATACAGTCGGCCAGCAGGCTGACAACCAGTGTGTCTCTTGCCATAGTGTGTGTCTCTCTGGGTTCAGCTGCAACCGCCCTGATGTTCCAGCCACAGTCTCGAACTGATCTGACCTCCACCATTGTAGGTTTGATTCTATGATGGAGAAGCGGCAGCACTCCAGAAACCTCATTTGGCTGTGGCTTCTTGCAGCTTCCTCCAAGCTAATGAGCAAGGGCATGACCAGTCTTAATAAAAAAAATGTACCTTCAAAGAAGGTCGTTGACCCTAACTTGCTGAACAGACAGAGTGAAAAATCAGCAGTACGAATTTAACGTGATTCTTTGAATTTGGCAGTGGACATTTCTTAGTTGTTACTATGTCAATTTATCGTTGATTAAGGGTGCTGGCAGATAGAGTGTTTCTTTCACTCTTGCTCTGATCATATTTGTTGTCTTTTGTTTTGAACTGAATCAAATCAATTGTTTTCCTTTGTTTCGACTATGACAAATATGGGAGCACACAAAATTTCCCAGGGTAAATCTGCCAGAACACTGTTGTTTCTCTGTATCCGATTAACGTTCAAACTATCTTGCTGAGATGTTGCGTCCTGATGTAGGATAATATGCAGGATTTCAAGGACCACGTGCACAAATCTATTTGGTTTATCAATTGACTAGCCATACATTAGTTTGGCCTGTAAATACATTGAGTCAGCACCTAATAGGAAGATGCTGGGGGTCACTACTCATTGCCATCACTAGGGCCAGCTCTCAGGCAACATTTGTATTACCTGGCTTTTGATACTCAAGTTTGTTATTGTTCTTCTATAAATGAAACATTCCCCAACACAAGACTTTGGTTTTCAAGGCTCTTGTGCTTCAGAGATTCACTGGTGCTCTCAGGCAACATTTGTATTACCTGGCTTTTGATACTCAAGTTTGTTATTGTTCTTCTATAAATGAAACATTCCCCAACACAAGACTTTGGTTTTCAAGGCTCTTGTGCTTCAGAGATTCACTGGTGCTCTCTGCCCAGTTGCTAACCTGTGCAGATACAGTCCATTTTCTCTAGTGATTAAAATTACATCCTTGCCCCAGATATAAGTATTAATGCTGCAGAGGGAGTGCCTTTGTTCCGTCGACCTGCACAAGCCTTACTTTAAATAATTAATTGGGTAGCTTTTACAAAAACTGCTTAAATACGTGACCAGGTGCATTCTTTTCCAGCTTTAGTTCACGATCAAGGATGCTCCCTACCATTACAAAGTACTACTTTACTTTCAGACTCCTCTCTCCAAACACTCACAAAGGAATTTTTTCTTCTCTTTCTAAATGATTTGAGGGTTTTAGAAAATCTCCTGTCACATGATTTCCTTCCTAATTCAGTCATGTCACAGCAGAATATGTTTTATGAACCATGTACTAAGCCTGAGGAGTATTAGGATTTGAGGCCATGCATTAAAGGATTGCACTGGCACGAGCACCATTATATACATTCCAGTGTCTCAATTTGTGTAAGTCGATATAACTGTAGCACCCACAGAGAAAGGCCCGTGAGCGGTTCAAATATATAATAAGCATTTAATAGGACTGGGTATCCTGCAATATTGCTAAGTGTAAACTTAGGTGCATCACAGAGTACAAATTAAATAATAAATATATCATGGAAGTCTACTTCTGTTCCTCGGTCAACTTGTGTTTTGCGATCAGTATTTGCTTTCAAATGGTCACATTTCAAGTGGGTATTAATTTGTGGTGAATAAGTCATGGAAAAATACAAATGTAGAAAGGCAATGCTTCCCAGTATAAGGCAAGAATATTGACATTGCTCGGCAGAAAAGCACATCATATACAACAGCATTATCTCCTCGTTCATCTTCTTCTGTCACTGCTGCAGATATGCTCATCTCCATCTCTCTCTTCCAGCCCATAGTCTTGGGCAGTCGAGCACTGGCTGACTCTTATTCTCACTTACACTAATACAGAATAGAAACTGAACCAATCTTTTCTCTGCAGTTGGCAGATCAGACTTTTGACTTCTCAGTTGACTTGATTGTAGACCTATCCCTGTCGACCTAAAAGCTCAGTCAGCAACTGAATTTTTGCATGTGGTTAGAAACACTTTTCTGTACCAGAGTGACTACAGCAATGTGTCAGTGCTGAAAGTACATCATCTGAACACATCATCATTGTCAAAAGTAAAATTAGCGTGGTAGCCTCCTGGTTGATTTAACTCAGTACTTGTTCTCACCTGTGGAAAATGTTATACACCTTATCTTGCAAGATTTAATATGGTTCTTGTTGCAAATATCTAGTATCACAAGGTTGTGTGTTTGCCTCTGACAGTGAGAAGAGGGCCTTCCGGCGCATCCTCTGCCAGCTTGGGCCCAGTGTGTGTTTACTTCTTCATTGCGGGCACTACCTCCCTTAATATGTAGCATTTTAATTATGGGCTTGTTTCCATGTTATCTCAATAGGAGCTAAGAGAGATGATTAACCTGCCTGGAACACGCCCACTGCTGCATCCAGCTGACTTTAAGGATCTCAGGGAGGCAATAAAAGGTGAGAAAAAGGCATGATCTACACCATGCAGTGACCTTTTTATTCCTCAGGCCAAAGTGCTTTTGCCCTCTGTCAGTGTTAACCAAGGACCTATACTTCCTAGTCCAAAGTGCTGGTCTATACTAGCCCATATTTTCTTTAGCCCTGGCAGCAGAATGTTACTTGGTTCTTCAGCTGCTCTCCCTTGCTATCCCTCAACCCTTGCAACTTTCTGCTTTACCCTTGCATACCCTTAGTTGGGTGCCGGTTTCCATTATTGCAGCAGCTGCTTTCCGTTAGCCAAGGAGCTGTTATATCAGCTCAAAATTTGCCCCTTCCTGGTCTTGGAGGCTCCCTTCCCTGGCATCATGAAGCATTTGCTTTCTCTTTTAATGGGGACTGTTCTTCCTTAACTCGATGACTGCTCCCACTTGACTGGAAGATGCCCTCCCTGCATTCATTCTAGATGCTCCCAGACCCAGAAAGCGACTAACCGAGCTGATGGTGAAGACCGCACTGGAAAGTCCTACAGGAAAAGAAGGAGAACGCTGGGCCTCTGCTTCTCGAGAATGGGGCCTGAAATTCCTGCGAAGCCCTCAAGCAATCCTTCCTTCTTGTAATGGGCGAGCAGCTGGCATCCGACTTGCTATCACCAGACTTGAGGTAAGGAATGGTACTCATTACAGGTTGAATACGATTTCTGTTCTAGCCGACACTGTAATTAAATATTTCATCATAGTATAGGACATCAAGCTGATAGTACAGATGTCTACATGTTATTCCCTATTTATTGGACTACTGTAGAAAAACTTGTAATCCACTGTTAATCCTTATATCCAGGTTTTGGTAATTCTGTATCCTGTATTACCACTACTGTTAAGGGACAACGTGTAATGAGGGCCTAGGTCTTGTGCTGCTAAGGTCTGATTCATGGTGTGTTGCAATATGCCCAGGCCACTGTGGTCCATAGTTTGCAGATTTCAACAAAACCATTTTCTAGCTCAAACAAATCAAAAGTTACTGGGGGAAAAGCTGTGTGCAGTGGGAGACCCTCTGCAAAGGTTAACTTTCAGCTGCCAAGTGCTGTATTAAAATTCTAGTAACAAGGCAAAGCCTTGGTCAAGGCAGTATTAACATTTGTTCAAATTACACATTTTTAAATGAAAATTTTAAATGAAATGATTACTTACTTGAAGTTCTAGTTCTGCATCGTTGGAATTTTCATTAAAGTCAAACCCTCGAATGATCTGCTGTCTGCGTCGACCTGAAGCACTTTTCCATAGATATGTTGTTCATCCAATCTGTCACAGGAATGTGAGGTACCATTTGACTGTATAATGAATGCAGCAGTCTTTCAAAAGTAAATTTATTCTGAAAAACCAGCAGGTTCATCCTGATAACATTTTTAATACTGCATTTCAATGTAGTAGGCGCAAAGATGGATTAAAATGTGAAAACTTTAGTGTAACTTGATAGATTTCTAATGACAAACAGGTGAATCTGCTGGAGCATTTATGGCAAGGCAATAATGTTTAGTAAAGGCATGTTTTGACTTCCAGGTTGATGCTCTACAAATTTCCACAACAGGAACTTTTTGCAGCCATGTGATGGAAGCTGCTTGAGCCCTTTTAGGATGAGCTTTTTGGGTTTACCTGAAAGAGGTTTGTTTGCTTATCGGCATGCATGATACAATCATCTAGGAATGGATTGTTTAAAGATAGGTTCTCCTGGTCTGATTTTAGCATAGTTAACAAACAGTTGATTGGACTCGCATATTTTCTTTTTTTAATGGATGTAACATTTTAGAACCCTTTCGATGTCAAAGGCGTGAAGGGATTGTTCAGCCAGGGTGGAAGTGTTTGGGGGGGAAAAAGTTGGTAACGTGATCGATTGATTAACCAGAAAATCAGATACTGCCTTAGGTAGGAAAGCAAGATTTGTTCTCAATACTACTCTTAGATTAGAAGATAGTATAGGATTATATTATGGCGAGTGCTTGTATTTCGCTCACCTCACTTGCAGAAGTGATAGCAATTAAAAAGACTGTTTCCAAGAAAGATGTTGTAACGTAGCTTTATGGAGGTGTTCAAAAGGTGGGCCCATTAATTTTGGTATGACCAGACTATGGGGGTCATTACAACCCTGGCGGTCGGTGTTAAACCGGCGGTAAGACCGGCAACAGGCTGGCGGTCTTACTTTGTGGAATTATGACCATAGCGGTTACCGCCATGGTCATCCGCCGGTTCTCCGTTCCGCCCGCCGGGCTGGAGACCTGTGTCTCCAGCCCGGTGGCCGTCACTATACCGCCGGCGGTATTTGGACCCGGCTTACCGCCGTGGATTTCCAGCGGTTTGAACCGCCATGAAATCCATGGCGGTAAGCACTATCAGTGCCAGGGAATTCCTTCCCTGGCACTGATAGGGGTCTCCCCCACCACCCACCCCCACCCGACTCCCACCCCTGCCACCCCCTAAAGGTGGCAGGGCCCCCCTCCCCACCCTGACCCCCAACATCACTTCACCCATACCCGCACCACCTACATACTTACACGCACACACGCCGACATACATGCCTACATCCACACACACAGTCATACATGCACACCCACATTCAAACATACACTCACACATCCATACAGACATACCCACAGACATACATGCACTCATTCCCATACACACAACACCCCCGCAGGCATACATGCACTCACACCCCCCCTTTACATACACACACGCACACCCCTATGCACCCACACAACACCCCACTCCCCTCTCGGACGATCGACTTACCTGGTCCGACGATCCTCCGGGAGGGGACAGGAGCCATGGGGGCAGCTCCGCCGACACCACACTGCCAACAGAACACCGCCACTGCGAATCACAGGACGTGATTCGCTGGGCTGTATTCTGTTGGCGTGGTGGTGGAGGTGGAGCAACCTCCACTTCCCCACCTCCCGCCAGTATGGCTGTTGGCAGCTCTCCGTCCATAAAAGGACGGAGAGCTGCCAACGGTCATAATAGGCCGAGCGGCAAACCGCCACCACTGGCGGTCTTCCGCACGGCAGTCCCTCACCGCTCTTTAAAAAAGACCGCTGAGGTCAAAATGACCCCCTATGTTCCCTTGGAGGAGAAGGTATTTTGACAAGAAGGAAAACTTGTTTCGTGCCTTGTAGAAAATCTTTAGCTACAGGTACTTTGAAGAAAGAAGTCTATAAGAGTGACATCCTATAGGTTGTGATGGTCAGTAAATTAACTTTTATGGAAGAGAATTGTAGTTTTGATTGTGCCAAATGTGTTAATTACGGAAGTATAACTTTCTCTTGGCATATAATGGGATTATGACCATTGTTTTGACACCATATGTAAGCTCCTTTCCATTTGATTGTATTACAGTGTCTGTTAGCATGGCACTTAGCTTCTTTTAAGATTGCATGCATGCTGGAGGCAGCCCTAGATAAAGGTACTGTTTGACTTCAGAAGCCACCTTGCCAAATTTAATGATGCCTGGTTCGGATGTAGAATATGGCCCTGGAGTCTTAATAATAAATTGGGTTTGAGTGGAAGCCTCTTGTATGGAGCGATCAACAATAACTGAAAATCTGGAAACCACTGTGTTCTTGACCACTCTGGCACTATCAGGATCATCTTTCCTGGTGGTCTGGATAGTTTTTGAATTACCAGAGGTATTAGGTGAAGGCGTAGGAAGAGCATACAGAAAGACTTTTGACTGGTGTTCTCGTCACCTGGATGTGATGTCTCAGCATTTTTTGCTTTGTGACGTAGCCAAGAGATCTATAGATGGGGCACCCCAGTCTTTGAATATGTTGATAACATCTTCGTCTAGCACCCACTTGTGACTTTCTTCGTAGTACCTGCTTAGAAAGCCCGTTTGACAGTTTTATTACACCTGGTATGTGCACCGTTTGTCTTCCTTTCTAACACCCAAAGTCCAATTGTTTGTGCTTCCAGTGATAGCGTTCTCCAACTAGTGCCGCCTTGTTTGTTAATGTAAAACATGCTGATCATTTTGTCCTTTTGAATACCAATCGTGGAACTGGGATTCAATGTTGGAAAAAATGTCTTGAGAGCTAAATAAATTGCTCTCCCAATTCCAATAGATTTATGTAATGTGTTTGTTCCTTTCATAAGCATCGCCCCTGAGCAGTTAAACAGTACAGATATGCTCCTCATCCTAAAAAGGAAGCATCCATTACAATAGTTCGTACTACTTCTCTCTTTCTGAAAAGGAATCCCTTGCAGTAGATTATTCCTGATACATCACCAACTCAGAGATTGCCTCTCTGCTGGTGAAAGTGACAGGTGTTACTCTCAATTGTTGTACTTCTGGCTCCATTAGTCTTTTAGGCATTGTAGTTGTCGCGTATGTAGTCTTGCATTTGGGACATCTTAAATATAAAACGCCACAGACCCCCAAAAGCAATGCTATATCTTGGGCTGTTGGAAGATTGTGTTTAATTAATATGTTGGATTGCCATATTGACAACTGATAGCATTCTCTATTCCGAAGGATACACTCGTTTCTTTATTATGTCTAGATATATCCCTAAAGCAGTCAGTCTTTCAAATGGTAATAATGGAGACTTTTGATAATTGACAAGAAGTCCTAGATGTTTTGAAAGTTTGCAAGTTCATTCCAAATTTGGCAGAAAGCTAGATCGTGGTCCAGAAAGAATGCTTTTTGTATTTGGTGTAAATATGTTCAGTAGTTTTGGAGTTAAAGTGAAAAGATTTATGTGTATCTAGAGACGCAGATCCTCAGTGGAACCGGATGGATTTGTGGATCCACACACCAATAGAAGTTCCGTGATTGGCTGGCCGCCTCCTGAAAGGAAAGTTGCGGCTGCCATTTTGTTCATCGGGACTCGGTTCTCAGTGGGGAAAATACAATTTAAAAGTGATAGGAGGGTTCAGGATAGAGGTACCCTAACCCCATGGAAATGATGTAGGTGTCTGTGAGGGATCCCTCATGGAGAAGAAATTGCCCAAAACCATTTCTTCCCTTAATATATTTGGCTAATTTATTTTCTTTCTGTTGGGTATTGCACAGAGAAGACTTTTTTCAAGTGAAGGTAGTGTCCTTCGGAAACAGTGCTTTTGCTGATTTATCCTTCGTGATTGATCACCACTCTTCTAAATGAAGAGACACCACCCCCCTCTTACCCCCCCAACTAAAGTTTGGAATAGAGGAGGGGAATGCTGAAAGGTTGTCATGGTCCCCCAGGTGAGTGTCTTCTTTTAAGAGCTGAAGATTTTGTCATAGTGGTCTTTGAACGTGTCTGCATTTTCTGATATTGATATTTTTGCCCTTGTTGGTATTGGCTATGGAGTACATCAGGTCATCAAATGAATTAAACCCTCCTTTGGCAATGCCTCTTGTCTTTGGATTGAATTGTATAAAGAGTCTTTTCTTCTCTTCTCCACTAACTGCACGCAGTGTATCAGCTTTGTTCTTCATTTTATGCATTTTCTCATCTGCATGTTGAACAAACAATGAAGTGCAGCAGAATGGAAGATTGGCTACCTTTAGCTGTGTGTCTGGTTTCCATGAGGGTGATCCATGCCAAGAAGACCTTCTAATGGGTAGTAGGAAGTAGATATCAGATCAACTGCTGCACTTATAATCTGTTTAGAAAGGTCAAGCTTTCCCTTAATTGTTCTATGAAGTTTTTTTGACAATACTTTGGTAGAGCACCAATGAATGTCTTCATGCATTCTATTATTTCACTTTGATAACAACACAATAAATCAGTAGTACTAGCATTTTTAAGATGTACTCCTGCTCTGCCACAAACGTTTCTGCCTGCCAAACCCCATTTCTTGCTCTCCTTCTCAGAAGTGGCTAAAGATTCAGGGACTGGTGCATGTTTACACTTGACAAATATGACAATTATAGAATCAAGCTTGGAATAACATTTTAAGAAATTTGGCTCCTGTTGAGGAGCTTTGTGTTTCTTTAAAAGTCTTGGGATGGCAGATTGTATTGCCTGCTAGTGTCAGAAATTGCAGTGCAGTGTCTTGAAGGCCAGGGACCAGAGGGAGGAGTGAACTTGGAGTTGCACAAGTTGGTAAAGTCTCTAAGATGACTGGCACTGTTGGTTTACAGGTTTTCACTGGAATATTCAGTTTAGATGCACCTCTTGCTAGAACATCTTGGAATCCACTGGAGAAGCATGTGCTGGAGATGCTGGCAAAGATGTAGGTGTGTACGAGAAGAGAGCAGTATCAGTGTCCATAAATGGAAACTGTGATCTCCATGTGAACTCTTCTTTCACTGTAGAATTAGCCACTGTGGGGACATAAAGGTTGTCTGTAACTCCATTCCTGCTGGAGGCAAATTTAAAGGTTGAAGCCTTTCTTGAAGAGGGTCATCATGACATTATACGAATGAAGGGTTGAAAGTCCGGTGTTATAGGTGGCCTCATACTTTTGGCTGGAAATGAAGACAGGCTTGCCATTGGTGTCTAAATAAATGAGTGGGTTGAAGAAATTAAAAATCACACCATTGATTGGGAACATAATGGTATGTACACTGCAGAATGATGTAAACCCACTGTTAGATGAGTGATTACTCTTGACATAATTTCCTCGTTATCTGAGGCGCTTTTGCCAAAATACACAACTTTTTGATGGTGTTGCAGGTACTGTAGACTTTGTGTTTTGACGACAAAGCGTCTCTTCTTTAAAACAATGGCGATAAGGATTACCAGTGATGCTTTGATGTTGATGTTGGTCTGCTTTTGAACATCAGGTGTTTTGACATTAAAGGTGTGTTTCATGATGAGAAGAGAGTAGATCTTTCTTGATGCCTCTGATGGGATGATGTTAACCCCAAAACTGACCATGAACATGTGGGAGTAGATAACATAGACTTGGTGTCGATTTAGAATGATGATGTGCTAGATGATAGTGTTCACTTCACTTTTTTCTGAGGACCTCCCTCTGGAGGGGCCCTTGTCGGAGCTTGATAGTTTAGGCAGAGACTTATGAGAGGTTGTTTTTTCCAGTCTTTTTTTATTTTTCCTCTCTACGTCTACTTTCATGTTTTCAAGAATTTCTAAAGTTTGCTGCCCTCTCTGTGCTTGGCAGACATTATATAACTCAATATCCAGTTGAAATGGATGTTGAGTGAACCAGGAATTGTGGGGGTCATTATGACCCTGGCGGAAGGCAGAAAACCGTCGGTAAGACCGCCACCAGGCTGGCGGTCTTACTTTGTGGAATAACCGCCATGGTCATCCGCCGGTTCTCCGTTCCGCCCGCCAGGGGGGAGACAACCGCTGGGCTGGAGACCTGGGTCTCCCCCACCCTCCACCCCCACCCCGACTCCCTCCCCTCCCCTACTTCCCCACCACCCCTGCCACCCCCCAAAGGTGGCAGGGCCCCGACCCCAAACATCACATCACCCATTCCCACACAACACGCACGAAGGCACCACCTACACACTTACACGCACACACGCCGACATACATGCCCACATCCACACACACAGTCAGAGACGCACACCCACATTCAAACATACACGCACACATCCATACAGACATACCCACAGACTTACACGCACTCATTCCCATACACACAACACCCCGCAAGCATACACGCACTCACACACCCCCTCTACATACACACATGCACCCACACAACATACAACACCCCCCACCCCCCTCCCCTCACGGACGATCGACTTACCTGGTCCGACGATCCTCCGGGAGGGGACTGGAGCCATGGGGGCAACTCCGCCAACACCACACCGCCAACAGAACACCGCCACGGCGAATCACAGGACGTGATTCGCTGGGCGGTGTTCTGTTGGTGTGGCAGTGGAGGTGGAGCAACCTCCACTTCCCCGCCTCCCGCCAGTATGGCTGTTGGCAGCTCTCAGTCCGTAAAAGGACAGAGAGCTGCCAACGGTCATAATAGGCCGAGCAGCAAACCGCCACCACTGGCGGTCTTCCGCACGGCGGTCCCTCGGCGGTCTTTAAAAAAGACCGCTGAGGTCAAAATGACCCCCTTTGGTTTTTAAAACAAGTATTTCCATTAATATAAGGTTTCAAAACCTCATATGTACACTCACATCTTTTTCAGAGAGCCAGAAAAAAAGAAAATGAGTTTGTGAGGCAAACTGCCAGTACAGGGCATCATGTGTATAGAAATATTCTGGAGTTCTTAACGACACAGGTCTTCTCTTGTGCCTAAGTTGCTGAAATGTAGTATTAAAGACGTTATCAGAAGTAAGCTGTTGTTTTTTTTCCCCAGAAAAATAATATTTTTGGGTAGACTGCTATAGGGTGTTGTCATTCACTCCATGAAGAAATAGACTTCTCCCACTGTGTATGTAAGGTGATCTCTCTATATATATATATATAAGTGCTAAGGGTTCATGTAGACAGCAGAACATCACTGAAACTTTTATGACTATCAATGAAGATCCTACAATGCAGTGATAATACTAAAGAGTGTCCCTAAATATGCTGCATAATTAGGGTATTCTTGCCACCTAATTTAGTCATCTGGGCCACATATTTTGGTCTTCCACTGCTGTATAATTCCGGTAACCCGGCCTACGACTCAGCATCAGCTCTTCAGCCCTCCTTCATATCTCTTTTCTCATTCTTAACCATAAAGGCCAGTTCTCCATATCTGCCTCCCCCCTTTTTTCTTCCACATCATTTTACTTCTATATAATAATTTTTTACCTTTCCTTTCATTCTTTTCTTTGTGTTTACCTATCTTCTCTGAACTCCATGCCCACTCTTACTTTTGCTTCTTATTCTTTCCTCATGGTCTTGCCTCTGAGCTTGTTTGTTTATATTATGAACGAATTGCATTTGTAAAGCTTACTTTTGTGTCTCACCATCCTATTTATTATCTCCACTGAGCTTGGCACACACATGGTTGCCCTATCCCATTTATCTTCTTTTTAACCCTTCTTTTATTCCTGGAGGGATCAGGTGATTCTGCACTGGCGGTACCCAGAGAGAAATTTGAGGACCTGGATGCTGGACTGATTTTGAGCAGCATTGGGTATAAGAGTCTCCCGATTGCCTCTTCTGTGCCCTTTGACAGCAAGCAGGGAATAGTTCCCAACACCCTGGGCAGAGTACATGGAGCCCCAGGTCAGTACCTCTCAGTAGTACTTGTGTGTATTTCTCTTAATCATCTGTGGGAGATTGGAAGGTGGTTAAGAGGCCTTCCTGGTTCAGTAAAGATTTTGTGTTTGTGTACAACGGTGAAAGTAAAGATTAAGTGGGGTTTTATTCATTAAACAATCCTGTAGACTGTAGGAAAGTAGATTTGGAAAAGACCATATTTATTTTTCATTCTGCTTCTTAACCGCCCCTTTACCTTTGGGCCTTTACTGCAAAGTTTGAAGAAAGTGGGGTCTTGGGAACCTGCATCAGATCTCCTTTACAGGCTAGAATATTATGTAGCATTATCAAAGACACCACCTGAAATAAGACCAAAATAGCAAACTGACAAAAAAAGACCACACTCCTCTGCTACAAAAGAATTCATAAGAAATGTAAGTATTTGTTTAGGGCACCAATTGAAAGGGTCACATCCAGTGAATGTAACTAGGAGGTTACATTAAGGCAAATTTGTGATTTGCGCTTTATAAACACGTTTGTCAGTATGCAAAGATTTTAAATTACATTGGTGGTGCAAGATGTAATTTTCTTATAGGAGAAATGTGACTCCCTGGCAAACATAGACCTCTGACACATTTCAGGGGTCCTGAGCAATCCAGATTATGGGTTCTGGTTATATCAATCTGACCAGTATACCAATATTGTCTTGAGGTGTGACTTAACTGTTGGACCCAAAACTGAGCACAAAGTACACCGGGGTAGCACTTGTCCATCAGGGTAGCAACGATTAAGGTCAAGTAGGTGTTGTGGGGTTAGAGATTCAGAAATCAACAAACCCCTGAAATGAGTAAATAATGGACTGCCTAGCCAGTGCTTACACTTCAAAGTATGTTACTGTAAATCACACATGAAATAGTAGTACGCATGAGTGTGGTTGGAATGGCGTCCAGCTCTCCTGTATTTTCTTCACTTTCCAAAAGTATGTGGCACCCTTACAGCACATAGTACCTTTTTTTTGGTGTCTGATAAAATCTAGCTAAGGCCACACATTTGTGTCTCTGCATCCTTGATGGATCAGCGCTGCTTGCAGGGTATGTTGCAGACTTCTGATGTTTGACGAACAGCATGCTTGTCCTAGTTCAACAAACTGGGATCTGGAGTGCCAGGCAGATATCAGATGAGCTGAGGCTGTCCCATCAGCAGTCCAGAAGGTGGCAGGTAGACTGCAGTGCTTGTATCCGGGTGAATTGTACGTCTGAAAAATCTTCCTTGGTCATACCCGTAAACCCCCCCACCCAAACAGTTAAGCCCCCATCACAATTGAGTACTTAGTTCCTGGACTTAGTTGGTCTCTATCACAATGCTCTGTCATATCTTCAATGTCGAACAAAGATAGTGGTCTGGTTTCTTGTAGCACCTTTTGGCTTTGTATTACTTTTGTGATTTATTGCAGTGCTGCACATCAGACTGCTTGAGAGATGTTTGGAAACTTGCTCAGGCTTAAGTTGCCAGGTACCCTTCCTCCTAGAAGTTACGCACTGAGGTCTGTCTGTAGTAGAACCTTAGGAATCCCTAGATTTCACCATCTGAGAGTAGTGCTAATCTCTTTTGGGTATACAGCGAGCCTTTTAGCTCATTCCGCTTCAGCACCTTTACGGCATTACTTCATGCAAGGAAACATCCTATGTCCCTGCTTTATAGCTGGCCAGCTCTCCCCTCAAAGTATTATTCAGTCAGCTCCTTCTGGCAGTTTAAGAAAACTTCAGAAAAGAAACGTTGACCCCCTGACTATAAGCATCAGTACTATCTTTATACCAAAGTTGTAGACTGCTGTGGTGTATTACATCTGTCAGCGAGTACAGTTCTGAGCAGTTCTGCCCTTCAGCTTATTCCACTCAGACAAATCCAGCCAAAGTCTTCGTCACAGTGTGAGATGGAAGGTGAGTGGAGTGGAGTCTCAGTCAGGAGCAACTCAAAACAAGATCAGAATGCAGAGGCGGGTGTCAGTCTTCATTACCTGTTAACCTGTAGGAAGTAGCCTTTCCAGGGAACAGCGCCATTAAAGGGGGCTTCTTTCTCATCTCGGTAACACTCCTCAGCCTAACACATTACAAAGAGTCCCTGGAATGTTCTGGGGGAATCCATCAAATTTTCATCTGCTGTCTGGGCTCTCCTTACAATCCTTTGTTTCCTCAGCTAGAGCTAATGTATAATGGCACCCAATATGGCTAGAAGGGTCGCACATAAGGCACACACATACAGTATCCATATCCCACATGAATGGGCAAAAGACTTGACTTCAGGTGACTGGCAGACCTAGTTTAGAAACACAGGAGCGGCCAGCAGGCCACTCTCCCTAGCAGGCAACAGATAAAAAGGTCTGCTGTGCTTCTACTGCGAGCCCGCTACAGTCCTGTGGGATGAACATATTCATGTTTGAAAAAGAGGGAGTGTGTGGTGGGCCCTTCTTGACCACATAGCTCAGTTATGGACTTTAGTCTGTGTGTAACAAAATTGCCCACAGAACACATGCATGTTTGTCGTATGTACTGAGAAAAAGGTTGAAAGGATACAGCTTACTTTGGCGATTGTGAGGCAGTGATGATGGTCACTCTCCAGAGCCATGCAGAGGACTTTCTCTGTCCCAGCAGATTCCCACCCTGACATTCCAGTATCACAAGGACATGTGTATCACAGATTTGTGTCGGAGAAATGTAGTAATTATTCACAGTTGTCTTTTATTATATAGACTGCACTGAGTGTTTACATAGTATCATGTAGTGGTGGCGTCGACCATCATTCAATAAAATATTCACATTTATATGTTTACAGAGGGCTGGTTAGTTAATGAAAACTCGTTCCAGCAGTCAGGACAGTATAAACGAGGTAATGCCACTGCTATATCAATTAGGGTTGACATTGAACATGCTTTCCCTGTGGAATATTTTTTGTAGCGGAGTTGAATATGAACATAGTGTTAGACCTGACAGCCTTAGGGTAGTCACCCCCAACTTTTTGCCTGCCTCCCTCCACTTTGTGGACACTGTTTTTGCTGGATTTTTGACTCTGCGCACTTTACCACTGCTAACCAGTGCTAAAGTGCATATGCTCTCTCCCTTAAAACATGGTAACCTTGAATCATACCTGATTGGACTATTAATTTACTTATAAGTCCCTAGTAAGGTGCACTTTATGTGCATAGGGCTGGTAAATTAAATGCTACTAGTGGGCCAGAAGCACTGGTTGTGCCACCCACTTAAGTAGCCCCTTTTCCTTGTCTCAGGCCTGCCATTGCAAGGCCTGTGTGTGCAGTTTCACTGCCACCTCGACTTGGCATTTAAAAGTACTTGCCAAGCCTAGAACTCCCCTTTTTCTACATATAAGTCACCCTTAATGTGTGCCCTAGGTAACCCCTAGAGCAGGGTGCTGTGTGGGTAAAAGGCAGGACATATACCTGGGAAGTTATATGTCCTGGTAGTGTAAAACTCCTAAATTCGTTTTTACACTACTGTGAGGCCTGCTCCCTTCATAGGCTAACATTGGGGCTGCCCTCATACACTGTTGAAGTGGCAGCTGCTGATCTGAAAGGAGCAGGAAAGTCATATTTAGTATGGCCAGAATGGTAATACAAAATCCTGCTGACTGGTGAAGTCGGATTTAATATTACTATTCTAGAAATGCCACTTTTAGAAAGTGAGCATTTCTTTGCACTTAAATCCTTCTGTGCCTTACAATCCACGTCTGGCTGGGCTTGGTTGACAGCTCCTTGTGCATTCACTCAGACACACCCCAAACACAGGGTACTCAGCCTCACTTGCATACATCTGCATTTTGAATGGGTCTTCCTGGGCTGGGAGGGTGAAGGGCCTGCTCTCACACAAAGGACTGCCACACCCCCTACTGGGACCCTGGCAGACAGGATTGAACTGAAAGGGGACCTGGTGCACTTCTTAGCCACTCTTTGAAGTCTCCCCCACTTCAAAGGCACATTTGGGTATAAAACAGGGCCTCTGCCCTACCTCAGCAGACACTTGCTGGAGAAGAAACCTGAACCAGAAACTACATCCTGCCAAGAAGAACTGCCTGGCTGCTCAAAGGAGTCACCTGTCTGCTTTCTACAAAGGACTGCTGCCTTGCTGTTGGCCTGCTGCCTTGCTGAACTCTTGTCTGGCTGTGAAAGTCCTCTCCAAGGGCTTGGATAGAGCTTGCCTCCTGTTCCCTGAAGTCTCAGGACCAAAAAGACTTCCCTCTTTCGCTTGGACGCTCCGTGCGGCGAAAATTTCCACGCACAGCTTGTGCCGCGGCGAGAAAAACGCCGCACACCGACGCTGATCGACGCGACGCTCTTGGGACGACCGAAAATCCGACGCACGGCTTTGCAAGGACAACGGCGCCCGACCTCTAGAGGAGAAATCGACGCGACGCCTGCCGTGAGATCGTAATTTCGACGCGCAGCCATGCAGAACGACGCGCAGCCGGAAAACAAGCAGGAAAATCCACGCACAGACCCGGGACATCTGGTAATCCCCGCGATCCACGAAAAGAGACTGTCCACGCGCCGGAAAACGACACACGACTTCCCCACGTGGAAAATAACGACGCAAGTCCGTGTGTGCTGAGGAGAAATCGACGCACACACCCTTTTTCCATGCACCTCTTCTTTTGTGGCCCTCTGAGGAGATTTTCCCACTCTAAACCAGGTACTTGTGCTTGAAAGAGACTTTGTTTATATTCTGAAGACTTAAGACACTTTATATCACTTTTCAGTGATATCTCTGCAATTTCCCATTGCAACTTTATTCTTTTTGACCTACAATTATCCTGATAAATATTATATATTTTTCTAAACACTGTGTGGTGTATTTTTGTGGTGCTATATGGTGGTATTGTATGATTTATTGCACAAATACTTTACACATTGCCTTCTAAATTAAGCCTGACTGCTTATGCCAAGCTACCAGAGGGTGGGCACAGGATAATCTTGGATTGTGTGTGACTTACCCTGACTAGAGTGAGGGCTTTTGCTTGGACAGGGGGTAACCTGACTGCCAACCAAAAACCCCATTTCTAACATTGGTGATCAGCGGTGAGGATAGGACTTGTATTTGTGCAATGACATACAGTAGCTAAGTATTTCACTACCTACCCACAGTTGAAGGTCAACTTGGTTTTTATCTCTTTTTGCAAATCCGTTTTTTTTCCTGACAATTTTCAAAAACTAAATCCTCACTCAACATGTCTCTGACTGGGTCTTAGACAGGGGACTTTGACCTAGTCCAGTTGAATACATATACGGTCAAACAACTAAGAGGATTCTGCAGGGCATTGAGGGTACCCACCCAAGGGGCCTCCAGAAAGGAGGACTTTCAAGTGGCGCTGAGGGCCTGGGCAGAAGCCCATTTAGAGGATGATGAGGAAGAGGAGCCAGAAAATGGCCCCTCAGAGGAATTTTCACTATCTGTGGATGGTGTTACCACTGCAATTGTGCACCCTTCCAGACCAGGGAGCAGTGTCTCTGTGCAAAGCCTGACCGCAGAGGAAAGGAGAGAAGAAAGGGAGTTCCAATTGCAAATGGCAAAACTGAAAATTGAGGCTCAACAGGAGGAGAGAAGGGCAGAAAGAGAAGCCAAACAAGCTGAGGCTGAAAGAGCAGCCAAACAGATTGAAGCTGAAAGAACAGCCAAACAGATTCAAACAGAAGCTGAAAGGGCAGCCAAACAAGCAGAAGCTGAAAGAGCAGCCAAACAGGTGGAAGCTGAAAGAGCTTTGGCTGAAAAGAAACTATTGTTGGCTCATGAACTGAGTCTCAAGGAGCTGGAGATCAAGGCAAGACAGTCTGAATCCAGCAATAATGGTGGCAGCATACTGACAGGACCTGCTGGAGACAAGAAGGTTCGTATACCCAAAAATGTGGTGCCCAGTTTTGTGGTGGGAGATGACATAGATAAATGGTTAGCTGCTTATGAAGTTGCACTAAGGGCTCATGAGGTTCCTGAAGGGCAATGGGGGGTAGCTATGTGGGGTTATGTACCGCCATTGGGGAGGGATACACTCCTCACATTGGATCAACCTGATCAAAACACATACCCACTTCAGAAAGCCATTTTACTTGCCAAGTTTGGGCTGACCCCTGAGGGATACCGTCAGAGGTTCAGGGACAGCACCAAACAAACCACACAAACATGGGTAGATTTCTTTGACTTCTCCAGTAAGGCACTGAATGGATGGGTGCGGGACAACAAAGTAGCTGATTATAAAGGTTTATATGACTTGATTCTAAGAGAGTATATGCTTAATACTACTTATACAGAGTTGCGCCAGCACTTAGTAGATAGCAAGCTGACTGATCCCAGGAAGCTTGCTGAGGAGGCGGACCTCTGGGTTAGCACCAGAGTGTCCAAGAAGGTACCTGGGGGGGACTCCCACAAAGGTGGTCAGGGTTTCCAACAGAAGAAAGAGGGGGGAGATAAACTTGCAGATAAGGAACTCTCCAAAGGCCCCCAAAAGAATCCCCAGGGAGGGGGTGGCAACCCTTCCTTTTCCAAATTTGGGAAAAAGCCAGGGACATATGACAGGTCAGGGAAACCTAACCCCAAATGCCTGGAGTGTTACCAGTATGGTCACTATAAAGGCGATCCCCAGTGCCCCAAGAGGGCACCGTCCACTACCGGACAGGCCCCTGGGTTGACTAGTGTAGCGCTCGGGGGGGAGATGGACCCAAATAGCTTTGGGGAACAGGTAGAGATTTCCCTAGTGTCCCTGGGAGAAGGAGAAATGGTGACCAAGGTCCACATGCCCAAAAATACTTCCAAGTACCGGCAGTGGGTCACCATTGATGGGCAGAAGGTGGAGGCTCTGCGTGACACAGGAGCCAGTATGACTACTATCAAGAGTCAGCTGGTGTCAACAGAGCAGATAGTACCTAATACATTCCACCAGGTCATAGTCGCTGACAATCGCGAGAGTCACCTACCGGTGGCTCTGGTTCCCTTTGAGTGGGGGGGGGGGGGCTCTGGTACTCTGAAAGTAGCTGTGAGTCCTGCCATGCCTGTAGATTGTCTGTTAGGCAATGATCTTGAGCATACTGCTTGGAAAGAAGTGGAGCTCAAGTCTCACCTGGAGATGTTAGGGTTACCTGAGTGGGTCTGCATGACCACACGGTCCATGGCTGACCGAGAGGGAAGTCAAGGGCATCTGGAGCCTGGAACGATGGCCCAGAGAGCTGCCAAGAGGAGGGACCAGGGGCACGGGAAACCGGCCCCAGAAGTTCCCGCAGTGGCTGACGGGGCTCCTGAGGAGGAGGCTCCCGAGCCAACTGGGGAAGACATTGCCTCCCTAGGTGACTTACCTGAGCTTGCTGGCTGGCAAGTTGAGGGTGGACCCACCAGGGAGGAATTCTGCAAGGCGCAGAAAGAATGTCCCACTCTAGAAGGTCTGAGGAAACAAGCCTCAAACCAGGGGGCAGGTGACACCTCTGGCGATTGCCAGATTGGGCAGGGTTCCGTGGTGTACTTGGGACACCTAGTGGGTGGTGGCAAGGTGCAGCCACTCCAGGCCAAGATTGAAACTATCAAGGCCTGGCAACCACCGCGAATGCAGACTGAGGTGAGAGCCGTTTTAGGCCTCACAGGATACTACCGCAGATTTGTCAAGGGCTATGGTACCATTGTATCACCCTTGACAGAGCTCACTTCCAAGAAACAACCTAGGTTGGTGAATTGGACCGAGGCTTGTCAGATAGCCTTTGACGCCCTGAAGGAAGCCATGTGCACGGCCCCCGTGCTCAAGGCCCCTGACTAATCCCAGGAATTTATCGTGCAGACAGACGCTTCAGAGCATGGCATAGGGGCAGTCCTAGCACAGCTAAATGAGGAGGGCCGAGATCAACCGGTAGTCTTTATTAGCAGAAGGCTATTACCACGGAAACAGAGGTGGAGTGCTATTGAGAGAGAAGCTTTTGGTGTGGTCTGGGCACTGAAGAAGCTGAGGCCATACCTGTTTGGGACTCATTTCCGGGTCCAGACAGACCACAGGCCCCTCAGATGGCTCATGCAGATGAGGGGTGAGAATCCAAAACTCTTGAGGTGGTCCATTTCCCTACAGGGGATGGACTTTACGGTGGAACATCGCACAGGGGTTGACCACGCCAATGCTGATGGTCTCTCCAGGTACTTCCACCTTAGCGATGAGAGCTCCCAGGAGGTCGGGTAGCTCTCCCCACTTTCAGCTGGGGGGGACACATGGTAGACCTGACAGCCTTAGGGTAGTCACCCCTAACTTTTTGCCTGCCTCCCTCCACTTTGTGGACACTGTTTTTGCTGGATTTTTGACTCTGCGCACTTTACCACTGCTAACCAGTGCTAAAGTGCATATGCTCTCTCCCTTAAAACATGGTAACCTTGAATCATACCTGATTGGACTATTAATTTACTTATAAGTCCCTAGTAAGGTGCACTTTATGTGCATAGGGCTGGTAAATTAAATGCTACTAGTGGGCCAGCAGCACTGGTTGTGCCACCCACTTAAGTAGCCCCTTTTCCTTGTCTCAGGCCTGCCATTGCAAGGCCTGTGTGTGCAGTTTCACTGCCACCTCGACTTGGCATTTAAAAGTACTTGCCAAGCCTAGAACTCCCCTTTTTCTACATATAAGTCACCCTTAATGTGTGCCCTAGGTAACCCCTAGAGCAGGGTGCTGTGTGGGTAAAAGGCAGGACATATACCTGGGTAGTTATATGTCCTGGTAGTGTAAAACTCCTAAATTCGTTTTTACACTACTGTGAGGCCTGCTCCCTTCATAGGCTAACATTGGGGCTGCCCTCATACACTGTTGAAGTGGCAGCTGCTGATCTGAAAGGAGCAGGAAAGTCATATTTAGTATGGCCAGAATGGTAATACAAAATCCTGCTGACTGGTGAAGTCGGATTTAATATTACTATTCTAGAAATGCCACTTTTAGAAAGTGAGCATTTCTTTGCACTTAAATCCTTCTGTGCCTTACAATCCACGTCTGGCTGGGCTTGGTTGACAGCTCCTTGTGCATTCACTCAGACACACCCCAAACACAGGGTACTCAGCCTCACTTGCATACATCTGCATTTTGAATGGGTCTTCCTGGGCTGGGAGGGTGGAGGGCCTGCTCTCACACAAAGTACTGCCACACCCCCTACTGGGACCCTGGCAGACAGGATTGAACTGAAAGGGGACCTGGTGCACTTCTTAGCCACTCTTTGAAGTCTCCCCCACTTCAAAGGCACATTTGGGTATAAAACAGGGCCTCTGCCCTACCTCAGCAGACACTTGCTGGAGAAGAAACCTGAACTAGAAACTACATCCTGCCAAGAAGAACTGCCTGGCTGCTCAAAGGAGTCACCTGTCTGCTTTCTACAAAGGACTGCTGCCTTGCTGTTGGCCTGCTGCCTTGCTGAACTCTTGTCTGGCTGTGAAAGTGCTCTCCAAGGGCTTGGATAGAGCTTGCCTCCTGTTCCCTGAAGTCTCAGGACCAAAAAGACTTCCCTCTTTCGCTTGGACGCTCCGTGCGCCGAAAATTTCGACGCACAGCTTGTGCCGCGGCGAGAAAAACGCCGCACGCCGACGCTGATCGACGCGACGCTCTTGGGACGACCGAAAATCCGACGCACGGCTTTGCAAGGACAACGGCGCCCGACCTCTAGAGGAGAAATCAACGCGACGCCTGCCGTGAGATCGTAATTTCGACGCGCAGCCATGCAGAACGACGCGCAGCCGGAAAACAAGCAGGAAAATCCACGCACAGACCCGGGACATCTGGTAATCCCCGCGATCCACGAAAAGAGACTGTCCACGCGCCGGAAAACGACACACGACTTCCCCACATGGAAAATAATGACGCAAGTCCGTGTGTGCTGAGGAGAAATCGACGCACACACCCTTTTTCCATGCACCTCTTCTTTTGTGGCCCTCTGAGGAGATTTTCCCACTCTAAACCAGGTACTTGTGCTTGAAAGAGACTTTGTTTATATTCTAAAGACTTAAGACACTTTATATCACTTTTCAGTGATATCTCTGCAATTTCCCATTGCAACTTTATTCTTTTTGACCTACAATTATCCTGATAAATATTATATATTTTTCTAAACACTGTGTGGTGTATTTTTGTGGTGCTATATGGTGGTATTGTATGATTTATTGCACAAATACTTTACACATTGCCTTCTAAGTTAAGCCTGACTGCTCGTGCCAAGCTACCAGAGGGTGGGCACAGGATAATCTTGGATTGTGTGTGACTTACCCTGACTAGAGTGAGGGCTTTTGCTTGGACAGGGGGTAACCTGACTGCCAACCAAAAACCCCATTTCTAACACATACAGGGGTGTGGAATTTATTAAAATATCTACTTGTCCACGGGACAGGCTGCTTCTCAAATCTACTTGTCCTGTAAAAAGATCTACTTGTCCCTTTGGTGCCATGTAGTGTGGCGCCAAATTATGGCAGCAATCTCATTATGTAAGAGCTCTGATAATAGCCTCTCTGATTATTCCAGGGCTACTACCATAGTAGGGCTTGAATACTTGCAGTTTCAATCCCTACTGTAGCAATTTCCTTATTTTTCCACCTTTCTGCAAATCTGCATACTGGGGCTGGAGGAAGCAGTAAGCAATAGTTCCAGGGCTGGAATGCCTTTGAGTCTGCAAACCTACTAACCTGCACATGTTTTAAAGATTTTCACCAGCTTCTCTCTAATATTTTCCCATAATAAGAAAGGTTGGACATTTACTCCTGACAATGGCAGAATTAGAACTTCTTCCAGGGTTGGGAAGAAAGTGGCTGGAGGGAAAATGAACTTGCAAATGCTCAATAGATTTTCACATGAGAAAATCTACACATGCGTATTTACCCATGCTAAAATACAGTTCACAAATATTTTATAGGGGTACGACATATACCATGGGTGCACTTTTGTGACTTTCTTTAAGAATTTGGGGCCACATGTAGGTAGGTTCAGATTTGCGACCCGCAAATTGCGAGTCGCAAATCCGAATGTAGGATGGTGTCCCTGACACCATCTGTGATTCGCAAGTGCAAATTGCAAATGCACACCTCATGAAAAATCATGAGGTGGGTCGCAATTTGCGACCCCCTTGCGAATGGCAGCCCTCACAGGGATGGTGGCCTGCTGGAGACAGCAGACCACCATGTCTGTGACTGCTTTTCAATAAAGCAGTTTTTTTTTTTTTTTTTGGTAATGCAGCCCGTTTTCCTTAAAGGAAAATGAGATGCATTACAAAAACGAAAAATGAAACTTTTTAGTTTCATTTTTTCAGAGCAGGCAGTGGTCCACTGCCTGCTCTGAAAAAATGTTTACAGTGACATTCACAATGGGGAAGGGGTCCCAGGGGGACCCCTTCCCTTTTGTGAAAGTGTTAGCACCCATTTGAAATGGGTGCAAACTGCGATTGGCTTACGCCCGCGTTCACAAAACAATCCTACATTGCACTGCGAGTCGCAATTAGGAAGGGAACACCCCTTCCTAATTGTGAGTCGCAAACCCGTTTCGCGATTCGGTAACCAGGTTACTGAATCGCAAAACTGGGTTTGTGCATCGCAATGTGCTTTTTGCACGTTGCAAACAGCGAAAGTCGCTGTTTGCGACATGCAAAAAGCTACCTACATGTGGGTCTTGGTCCCTAATTAGGTCTGGTGTTAACAAAGACATTTTGTTTTTATTAAACTTCTATTTCTCTCTCTTTCGGCTGGCTTTACTGCGAGTGATCGCATTCTTCTCTTCCACAAGGAGCATATTGGCACACAAAGTAGTTTTGTTCAGTGTCAGGAACAACAGTGGCAATCAGTGACGTAACGAAACTGGAGGGTGCCCCTTTGCAAAGAACATGGAGGAGCCCCCTCTCCAGACTCACTCAGGGCAGGTGCTGTGCTGAAGGGGCCCCCTGGAGGGCGGCTGCGGGGCCTTTGATATGCCACTGGTGGCAACGTGTGCTTTTAGAGTTCAAAAACGTTTTGGGGTTTTTTTGCCAGTGTTTGTTACAATGTTGAGGGCCTGGTAGCTCCCACAACAATAAAGTGTTACAAAAGCCATGTCAAAACAAGACACGCATTGATGAAACTAAAAGACTTATAAAAATATGTCAGATCAGTTGGCTTTGTCAGTGTTTGTTTATTTTCATGCTTCCCATAATCGTGTTGAAAATGGTTACACTGATTTTCCATTCGAAATATTTTTGGGAAATACTAGCATGCATCAAACATTTTACTAAATGACACTTCATTTGCATCTAATCAGAGAGCATTCTGGGAGCATTATACTTAGCCTCATAGCCTAAACTTTTCAAACATGTGTATACACGTTTTTTTTTTTTGTACTGGAACCAACGTCAGTAGTGAAGTGTGACCTTAAAACATTTATTTACAGCACTCACCCTAATAATGAAGGTTTTCAAATAATGAACCATAAATACAAGTTCGAACAGCATTATCTTTTGGAAACACATTACCTCAACTGCAGAGAGTTCCACTCTCTGTAAACAGGCAGCCAAAGGGTTTGTGCTGCAGAGGGTTGGGCCTACTTGTCCCAAGGACAAAGTGAACATAAAAACTTGTTGCCCTTGACCCCAAACAAGATGTCCCGGGCGTCGGGCGATAGGAATTCCACATCCCTGCACATAGCAATGGTAATCCCAAAGATGGTACCGGCATGTCAGGAAACGTTTTACCTCTACCAGACATCACAGTTTTATGACGGTGAAAACTGTGATAAAGGTCTTTGAGTGATGATGTCATCATGCATTCACATGATACCACAAGAATATACCTACAGTCGACTTGTACAAATAAATGGGCACAGGCATTAGGGGACTGGGAGAATCTAATGTTGTGACACGCAAGTTGGAAAAAGAGTTACAATTTTGGACCCACGATGTATTTGATAAATGCATCAAACATGGTATATGGTAGGCAGGTCACAGGACACTGGACCTCTGCAGATATGATTAAAACATATAAAAGTTCTTGAATTTAAAACTGTCTTTGCAGGCCCCTTGAAAGCCAAATACAGGGCCATCTCTCTTTAACATATACATTGAACTGCTCACCATGCTGCTGAACCAAACCTATCACACCATCTCTATGTTGCTGAAACACACTTATACCCAAAAGTCGCTATCCCATAAGACCTAATCCTTCTAGGTCAAATCTTTGAGGACATTCGGTCCTGGATGACTTTCCACCACCTACAGCTAATTACTCTGAAACAAATTCTTACTAATCTCGCTTCTACAAGCTCAATGCCAATCCAGTTCTGCCAGGACTCACTGAACACCCTGTTCTGCAAACCAAAATTAATACAATGTGCAAAATCGCTGGCCTTTACAATAAACAATGATCTGAACCTCAACCACATAAATAAAATAACAAAAACAGCTCAAATTCAGCCTACACTTTAGTGAGGGATCAGTTGTTTTATACTTCAATCAGACTTCAGAATTGTGTTACAGTCACTGGTCTTATCTAGACTAGACTATGGGAATGCCCTACTCACACCGCTCCTCTGAGGTTAACCCTTCTTGTAGTTGCAAGACTCATTGAATACACATTACACCAGCCTTATCGAGTCTTTACTGTCTTTCTGTAGAAGCTATGTGCACATTCAAATTAGCTTGCATATGGTGCAAAGCCATGCACTGTGGCTCACCAAGATAGGATGTTGCATAACAGCCAGAGCTGCTGACTTTGGAGCTGGGGAACCAGGTTTGACTCTCAGCACTGATTCTGGGCAAATTGCTTAATCTCCCCATGCGTACCAAAAAATGATTGTTTCTTTGTGTAACATAACTGGTGCTCATGTAAAGTGCCCCAATACCTTCCGGTTAAGTGCACACTATATAAGTGCAAAAAAAAAAAAACCTGTAAGGAAAAAAAAAAAACCTTGGGGACCCATTTGACCGACCGATCCTTGTGATGTGCTGAAACCATTCTCCTGGAAACCACTAGGTTCAATAAACAAAGAATAATTGTTTGCTCCTGTTCAGGTAAAATTTAAAATATTTTGAAAGTGAATCCCACTCATCACCCCACTTTACCCTTCCTGCTCCCCACCACAGCCCATCTCAGTATGCACCAACACAGTGTTTGAATCTCTCAGAGAAGGTCTGAAATAACTTCTGCTCCAATGCTCTCTCTAATGATATCCTGCAAGCAGTTCAACTTGATTTCTAAGCACGGTCACTAATCCTTGATCAGAAGTGCTTTTGATTCTTATATTCTGGCCTATGTCTGACTGTCCTTCAGACTCAATGTAATAGATGATCTAAAGAATGATGGTTTATTCTCACACTAGTGGAATTATATTTTCCACTCCTTATGTAAACCACTGTTTCACCCCAGCATCACATTATTATATAAGACAGTTAAACTAAAATATTAAGTAACACTGATCCAAATGGATAGCTCAACAGTTATGTTTTATATAAACAGGCAGGGTAGAAAAAAGTACTATGCACTGTCAGGGTTTTGAAGTGGGGCTCTTAACTAACATTACATTTTACTGGCGGCACATCATTCACTGGACAAACAAAATGGAGTGGCCAGTGGTTCAAGCACACAGGCATTTCTCCTCAGTGGGAACTAGATCAGAAAATGGTGAAAGATATGTTCACAGCATGAGTCTCACACACTATAGCTATGTGTGTGCTCTAGGTTATCAAAAAATTACAACTGTACTCCTCCTGGTGCTCATACTCACTAATCTCAGGGGACCAAGTTGTAATTGAATTGACACAGGATATTTCTTACACATTTCCTCCAGTGCTATTGACTCCTCTTGTCTTCAACATGTACAATGTCTTGTACAAGACCATATACTACTAGCATCACACTGGGTTCAGCAACCCTGATACCCAACCTGCAACATCTACTATTTATTCACATCTGTTGATAATGGGAAGGGGAAAGATGTCTCACCCAGAACCCTAGAGCTTGAATTTAGCAGTATATCTCCTGGAGCATTACAACAGTTGAAACTACCATAGAGAAGAATGTATATAATAAAAGAGGCAAGAAAGCCGGCAGTATTAAAGTGTTATGCTGCAAAAAGGGATGTATTTTGTCAATGAGTGTAAAGAACAAATGAGTTGCTCGGAAAGTATTCAATACATTATGCATTTACTAGATAGGAGATTAAGTTATACAGCTATATGAATGCTCTGGCTATGTCAGAAGACTTGTGAGTACTCACTGAAGAGCAACTGTTCAGCGTAGCAGTTGTTAAAAGATTTATAGGGAGAAAATGAGCCTTACTCTAACTTGGAACTTATATATTATCTTGGGCTTTCTGACGAAAGCTCCTTTTGAAGCAAAGAACAAAGCACCCATAAAACATTCAAAGACCGTTTCTTCCTATTGCTCAATCCGTTTTGGGGCATCATTTGTGTGACTAATCGGTTTCTCAAAAGAAAGGTGATACTCATCTTTTTCTGTTTAGCCATTTTTTCCCCTTTGAGTTTAAATTTCCATATTAATATGCTTGTTTCAAATGAGCTGTTTACAACCTACTATCATATAGAAATTAACAGTAGCGAGCATGTGTTTCATGTGTTAGGGCATGCCACTTCTTGGGTGTCTTAGAAACAAACATTAGAACCAAGTAGCGTCTATCAGATAAAATCAACAGTATCAGAAACATCCTCATCATCTAAAGAAAAGCACAAGCTTTCAAAAAATGTAGTCAATAAAGAAGTTCAACATTGTACGACTATTTTGCCACCAAGGACTTCTCGTCTGTCACATTTGTAGTACCTCGCTTATGCTGCCTGCGGGACATGCTATTAAAGTGCAGATTATTCTCCATCCATTTAATAGGACTGTTCATTTAGTTTATTCGTTGCAGACCAACTCAAAATGGTAAAATAAAATACGTGACTGGACCACAAATGTGTGCTAACTATTAACAAGCAAATTAAAACATTGAGATCCTTTCATAATAATAATAAATAGCTAGTATTGTTAGCACGTTAATACTTGTCAGCTTCAATTGTTTTTGGAGTTAGTTAGGTCTAATTGTTTAGAAGGCCCATATTAGAGCTTCTGAAAATGTAAATGGTACACACAAAAAAAACACACAGCAAAGTCAAAACAAGCGAAATTCTCTCCATTTCAATTCCATCATGGCCATAATCACAGGGGTCAAACGTATGTTTTTGTGCATATTACAAAGTGTATTTAACAGGGTAGCTACTTTGAGCTGTTAATCATAGTCGGAGTAACCCGTCCGCCAAAATATAAATCAGGGCTGAAGTTCCTGTGCGTAAAAGTCAGACCATTTGGTGCGAACCTGAAAGTAAAGACACCATCTCTGTGGCCTCTGAACTGGTATCAATGTCTGATCGATCTTCCAAGGCTGTACCTTCCGTTTATTAACACAATATTGCTCTGGCTGTATTAATAAATGTGCTTGTTGGCTTGAGCATGTTTTCAGAGTGGTAGTAAAAGACAATGCAATTAGGCTACTCATTAGCGCAGAAAAGTTTAACATACATTGCTACTTTTTCCAATAATGCATTTGCTCACCTACAGCATTGTCATCTATATACAGGTTCGCTGAACACTACTATGTAGGGTATAGGCTTGAAGAGAGGCTTGTTTAAAACATGTTGCTGATAACAGCCCAACCTTCACAGAAGTATTGCTAGATGATCTTTTCATACCCTGTGAACTAAAATAGGTCCACGCTGCAAAATAAACTAGTTACATGCCTAAATCAATAGTTTTGGAGTTTGAGAGTCTTCTAGATTCATTTGTGACCCACCCATTTCTGTGGTAAAAGAAGTGGGTTAATTCCTCAAAACAAGAAATAATACAACTAAAACAGACAGCGAAAAGGCCTATAAATCTCTCTGGCCTATTTTACACATATGTATTTTTTGTAATAGCTTTATTGTTTTTCACATAAATAAACACAAAACATACATCTGTGTACCCATACAACCATACCCAGAAGCATATATACACAGATAAAAATTAGAGAGACATGCTGTGAGGCAAAAAACAAATAGCAACTTGCAGAGGTTGTTGTCAATGGATAGAGTGATGTGGAGGTGAATACATGGTTAAACGGATGATTGAATGACTGTGCTGAGTAATGGGTGTTCATATAACTAGCTTGATGCACATGTGGATGTATGGATGAACACTTCGGTATCAGTGGGTGAGGTTGAGGGAGATTGATAGCTGCCTGGATATGGGTGAATGGATGCACAACTTTATGTAAATGCATATGGATGATTGAGCTGGATAAGTAGGAATTCAAGGGTGCTGTGTAGATGACCAAGTGAGTGGTGGGGGAATACTGAGAGCACGGGTGTGGGTTGGATGCATGGGTGTAGTTGCATAAGTAAATGGATGAATGCATGAGAGTGGGATGCCTCGCTGAACTGTGAAATTCAATGAGTAATGTTTAATGCTGATGACATGCTAGGCATTACATGACTAATTCATTCATCCATGAAAAATCAATTAAATATACAGCTTTCTGTTCACACAGAGACACACGACAGATGTTGAAGATGGGAAATGCTAAACTTTCAAATGTGTAAACTTTGTATCTCTAATTGGATACAGCTGCCATCGCACCTTCAGAGCAGTGCGAGGCAACGTTTTGAAACAGCTGGTTGTATGACGGCATGGTCTGTTTTTATTTGTGGTGAGCTGTGGGTGGCTGAAGGGATCTGGATTAATCTGTTTGTGCAGCTCTGGGTTAGTGAAGGAGGTAGGTGAATTGTTGCTTAATGGTTTCTTCATAAGTGGGCTGTGTGTGAATGAAAGGTACTAAAAGCACAGCATTAGATATTGTCTCTGAATATATGTGGTCCATGTGAATGTGGTGTGTGTGTGGTGGTCTGTTTGAGAGTTATGTGTAGTTAGGACTCTGATTTACTGGATATGTATGCTGGTTGGGGCTGACCAATGTTTGCGTGTCTGTGGTTAGCTTGTGGCTACTATTTTTCCCATCTACTTACCGTGGTAGAGTAATAGTCCCTTTCTATGATCTGCAGGGGGGCAGAAATTTGTAGGCATTTGTAATAGGCACCTTGTGTAGTTCAAACTGCCTGGGGTGTTTTTTATGATCTGATTTGGTTGGGGTCTGGAGGCAGCAGTTCATGTAGATCGGAAATGCCATAACTCTGGTGTTAGCAGGCTGATGCAGTGTTTTTTTTTTTTTTTTTTTTTTAAAACAAACGCATAGCCCACAAATTAAAAAAAGAAATAGAATATGCAGCTTTGTAAGATATTGGGTTGATGGTTGACTGGGGTGTGAGCCCTGGTCAAGCAACACGGCTTGTCACAGTAAGGCACAAGCATACTCCAAATTAACCTGTGCTCAAGCCCCTTGTAGCTTGACACAGAGCAACCAGGATTAACTTAGAAGCAATGTGTAAAGTATTTATGCAACTCTTCAAATAGTAACACAGGCTTGCATTGCGAAGTCCGACCTCAGGGATGCGCCGTGCAGCTGGCGATGCGTTGGTTCCGAGGAGCTGCGAGGCTGCTGTGGAGTCCGGCATTGTCATCAAGACTGCTGTCGATAAGAGATGCAAGGACAGTGGATACGCTGTGCTGGTGGGTGGATGTATTGGTTCTGAGAACTGCGGGTATTTGTGCCTTGCCCAATTTATGTAGCAACAGCGGGCTCTGCTCAGAGATTCTCTGCCTAGCTGAGGAGATGCATCGGTTCTGCTCGGGGTGCATCGCTCAGCAGAGAAGATGCGCTGATTCCACTGGTAAGCATCTTAGTACCATTTCCAAAGGTCCAGGACTGTGATGGTACTGCTTTTCAAGGTAGATTTACAAGTGACAGAGTTACAGTGCAGGTGGAAGGAAGTTGAAAGTCTGTTGTGTCTCTGAGAATTGATGAGGAGGCCAGCAAACTAGCCCTTTGAGTCACTCTGAGTTCTGGTTCAAGAAATGCACCCAGGAAAGAAGACAGCAGGTCAGCAAAGCAAAGGAGGAATCCAGCAGAGTGCAGTCTAGGAGAGTTGCAGTCCTCCAGCAGCACAGCAGTCCTTCCTGGCAGAGTATCCACCGGCCCAGACGTGTACTGAAGTGGTGGTGTCTGAGGACCAGTATTTATACCCTGGTGCCCTGGCTCCAAGCTTGGTCGAGTGACAATACAGGGTTGTTAGGTCATTGGTATGTAGCAGGACACAGCCTATTCAGGTGTAAGTGAGGCTGTGTCAAGGTCCTCCCTCCCATCCTGCCAGTGATGTCCCATTAAGTTACACTTAAGCTCCCATTTTGCGTGGCTATCTAGGAGGAATACACAAAGCCCAACTCCCAACTACACCTTACAGTTATGTGACCAGAGACAGGCAGCAGGCACCAAATGGCTAAAGTAAGAAAATGACAACTTTTTAAAAGTGGCATTTTCAGAAGTCATTTTAAAATCCAACTTTACCATAATCTAGGATTTCAGAGACATCAAACGTGAAGGGGTCATCGCTTCCCATTTGGAAATTACACTTTTGAGCTGTAGTAATGCTACTCCAATCTTATCCTATGGGAAAGATAGGGCTTGCAATAGTGAAAACGATATTCAAAGTTTTTCAATACCAGTACATGTGAAACTTAAAAGTACATATCCTACAGTTTAATTACATTGCACCATGTCATGTGGGCTCTCCAGGGCCTACCCTAGTGGTGGCTTATATGCATTAAAAAGGAAGATTTGGGCCTGGCATGAGGTTTATTTTGTCGGGTAGAAATAGCATTGTGAAACTGCACATACAGGCTCTGCAATGGCAGGCCTGAGACATATTTAAAGGGCTTTGTACGTGGGTGGCACAATCAGTGCTGTAGGCCCACTAGTAGCATTTAATTTACAGGCTTTGGGCATGTGTAGCACATTTTTTCTAGGGACTTGAAGTAAATTAAATATGCCAGTTTGGGGATAAACCAATATTACCATGTTTGGAGAGCACAAGCACTTAAGCATTGGTTAGCAGTGGTAACGTGAGCAGAGTCCTAATACCAGCAAACATGAGTTCAGAAAATTGGAGGAGGAAGGCAAAAAGTTGGGGAGAAGACCACCCTAAGGCTGACAGGTCTCACATGTCACCTAATTATTTCTGACATAATCTTGAAATTAACATTTTAAGTTTGAAAAAAGTTGCATAGAATTTTGATAGAACAGTACAGGTGCTTCCTTACAACAGTTGTATTTTGAACTCGTATAGAAACCCTTTTAAGTTTTAAATCACATCCTAAGAATGTTTGATTCTTATTGACATTAAGAAAAAGTACTTGTAAGAAATTGGGTTACTGGTTGAGGGAGGTGAAACTGTACTCAAACAGGAGCCACATTCCTTGTCAGTGTGAGGCAGAACCAAACTACAAATTAACCTTTGCTCAAACATCTGGTAGCTTGGCACAGAGCTATCAGGCTTAACTTAGTGGAAATGTGTAAAGTATTTATGCAGCACTTCAAACATTAATAAAGTGGAAACACAACACAAGAAATATCCTTCTGATTTAGAAAAATAGAGTAAATATAAGTAAATAAATCAAGACTGAAACGCCAAAACCCAATCAGTAGAATTGATGTATGCAATTTTAAAAAGCAGTAAACAAATCACCAAAAAGCACAAAGCACCGACTGTAGTTATCGGTTCGTATCAGACCGGGACAAAGCCACAGGTTCGGAGCCTTAGCTAGCTACAGGGACCCTCTTAGGTCCGCTGAACACAGTACCTTAAATCCTGGTGCAGTCTGCGCAGAGTTGCTTTGAGAGACTTTGCATCGTCCTGAATTGGTTCTGATAAAGCTGTGCACCAAGGCTTTGTGTCGGTTCTGGTGAGCTGTGAGGCATAGTTTGCCAGGGCTTTGCGTCAGTTCTGATGGACCTGTCAGCTGTGCAGTGATGCTTTGCGAGGCTCCTCATCGCTTAGTGTCAGTTCATTGTGACTGGAAGGTGTGCAGCGAGGCTTTGTGGCGCTTCACGTTGGCTTTGATGGGGACAACAGCTGGGCTAGGCAGAGCACCTTAAAACTCACTTTTAAGGGCAGGGGTGGCACCACTTGGGAGGGCAGGGCTCACGGATGCCAGAGTACAGATGCTGGGTTCAAGGTTGTTGGAAGCCTATTATGTCCATGAGGCCAACTAACTAGCCCTTGGAATCACTCTGGGATCCTGGGTTTAGAGAAGCAGGTGCAGCCCTTCTCACCCAGGCAAGAGGACAGCAGGTCCTTAAGCACAATAACGGAGAAGTCCTTCAGAACAGCAGTCCAGCAGAATGACAGTCCTTTCGGAAGCACAGCAATTCCTTCTTCCTGGCAGAGTCCACAGGTCCAAAAGTGTACTGAAGAGTTGGTATCTGAGGTCTAATATTAATACCTAGTGCCATTCCACTGGAAAGTGAGAAAATCTTCTAGAAATTTGCTTTGAAGTCCCCAGGCATCCTACTTTCCCTGCCCTGGCTCCAGATAAACTCCAGGGGTTATGCAGCCCTGTGTGTGGAGGCAGGACATGGCCTATTCAAGTGTAAGTAGGGCTGTCCCTAGCACCACACTTCCATCCTGCCAGTGATGGCCCATCCAGGCACACCTAAGCTCTCTATTGTTTTTGGCTGTCTAGGAGGGATACACAAAGCCAAGCTGTCAGATGCACCCATCATGTGACCCAGAGACAAGCTGCAGGCACTAAGTGGCTAAGACAGGAAAATGATAACTTTCTAAGAGTGGCATTTTCAATATTGCAATTTAAAATCCGACTTTAGCATAACAGAGGATTTTTCATTACAATTCCAAAGACTCCAGACATGATACAGATACCTGTTCACGTTTGGAAGTTACACACAGCTTATTAAATGTAATAAAGTAACTCCAATGTTATCCTGTGAGAGAGGGGTCGGTGTTGGGGTAGTAAAGAACTAACCTAAGAGTTTTTCACTACCAGGACATGTAAAACTTAAAAGTACATGTCCATCCTTTTAACTACACTCCACCTACAGGATGTTGTAAGAGAAAACCAGAGTTTGAAAAGAGAATTATCATTTTCAAAGGCTATGAACAAGATCATTGCTCAAACATCATCGCACATAAGAACAATGATTAAAACAAACATGACATCAACACCATGGCCATATCATCCATCAGACGTTGATAAAGATTTATTTACAGTACCTAATTACATTAAATGGTTTCTATTAGGACTTCTGACTGGAGATCCAGAAAAAACAAAGCCATCCAAAAGGGTCGCTTTACTTATGAAATCATTCAGTCAGGACATTATATATGCAGTCACAAATGGCCAGCAGAAACCCCCCAAGCAATTGTAGCTCCCATACGCTGTAAAAGCGCTGACAGGCAAGGTTGAAATCATTCACACTCTTGGCATTTCATGGAACAACTGGAAGAAAATGATACCACCTTGTCTCATCAGAAACTTGTTGCTACCTTAAATTAGCAAATTGTTCTTCCAGCTGACATTCAACCTCATATTTTCACTGACTTAGCATAGGATAACATTGATAGGCTGAAGGAGAGTCTTACTGGAAAGGGGACAACTAATCGAGTCAACAGTATAGGTGTGCAGCCCAAGGTGTTTGGACCACAACCTTTTAAAGCTCCTTTCCCAAGCATTGAGAAAATAAAAGCAAAGAACACTGAACATCACAAATACTGAAGCCTTGTTCATGTATGTTTCTGGTGAACGAGTTGGGCCTCAGCCATTGATAACAAGTAACTAAGTCATGCTGGAATGAGTTGCCCAATTGAAGCTTGCACAAAGTAAGAACATAATCTAGGTTGTTACAAGACAAGAAGTGAGCCTCTCACAGATATTACTAAGCTAGACAGGATTTAACATCAGTACTAGAGACCTGTTTGGTGTATCACAGGATTTCATTGTCTACTTGGCCACTATTAATGCCCCTGCAATTGAGTTGACAACTGAAATTTTGAAACAGAGCTGATAAGGGAATCACTGCATTTGGTGAAAATTGTAGTGGTCATTGATCAAGCTCTCTACGCAAAATCAACTACGTTTGTGTGGAATTATAAAGCAACGTATGACAGAATCATTCTTTGAATGGGCACCTTTCACACCATTTGCAATGTCTTGTCCAAAGTGCTTTCAAGATGCTGGCCTTCGTGACCTTTGCATTGAAGCAAGCATGAAAGCAGAAGAATCAATATCATCAGTACTAGAAAGTTGTATGTACAATCATGCAGTTCGAGTACACAAATGAGTGTATGAAGCTATGTTGAGATTGGCTTGGTTGGCATTTATCCCCTGAGTGGAGAAGAATTAGGAAGAGAACATTCAGGTAGTCTACTTCTTCATTGAGGATGATAATGACTTTGCAAAAGACCTATGCCCACAGAGATTAGACAACGTCTTGCAGAGTGCTGCCTTTGCCGAAGTGAAACAGCTTCAGGATGTATTCCTAGAACATCTTTGTCATGACAATGGAGATCTCTCTGGATTTTGGACATTGTAGGTGGATATTGTTGAAAATGTCTTGCTGGCTGTACAGTGTGGTGCTCAAGAAGAAATTGGCATGTATATCTTACCACCATACGCCCTATGATCCCACGGTGTTTTGCATGTGACAGAATAACCTACGATAATTATTTTCCTGTATACTATGCCGAAATGACATTACTTGTAGTGAAACATCCAGAGATACTCCACAACTTAATCAATGGACGATTTTCAGTTCAGTTGTCAGATTTTAATCCGTTTGGACAAATTCCGGTCAATCAAGTGATATAGGTAACAGTCAGCAAAGTCTCAAGGTGGTACGGCAAGATTCAGTCTCAAGGCGGGTGCTGTGAAAATATATAATATGATGGCTGAACACAGAAGTGCCTTTCTGGGTCAGATAAGGGAAATGGTTTGTAACACCAGATCAGATCTTACTCATGCAGACCTACATAAGTCACAAAATTGAAAAAAATTGAAGCTACTTGTTATATCCTAATAGCCGTGAGTTAGAACCTGGAGAGGTTCTTAGAATGGTGGGGCAGAGCTGTGAGCGCGAGCTGTGAGCGCGAGCAGAGGACGTTGTGGAGATGAAAGGGGAGGCTGGGACGTTATCTGAAGAGGAATCTTTTTATGGAATAAAGCTCGTTAAATATCTTCCTGGTCTGTGGATTATCTTCGATTTAACACTGGCGACGAAGGTGGCTGACCCTGCATGTTTATAATTCCAGTAACGTCTCAACTCCGGATTTTGAAAACAGCAGTTCGTTTTCTTTCATCACCGCTATTTTTGGCACTCTGCCAAGACAAGAATACACTGTGTCGGATTTCGATACTCCAGGCGGATTGTATGTTTTTTTTTCTTCAAGACATTCCTTCATTGGTTTCAGCACGATGGAGCAGTTTTGGGCTAAATTTGGATCGCGTTTCTCGTGATGCTGTTGCCACTCTCATTGGCATTCTTCTAGATAACGTGATTTCTATATTTTTTTTTCGTATTTTGTTAGAAAACATCATTTTTTTTTCCCTGTCTATGTGACAATAATGTTGCTCTTCTAACAACTGAGAGACACTATTTCTGTTGTTTACACGCTATCTCCTAGCAACCGAGAGACGCCATTATCACACTGGCTCTCAATTTTCACTGTGCTCTCAATTTCAAAGGAACTGTTACGAGAGATGTTTATATTACTTCTGAGTGACACTGTTACTACTTGGAAAAAGTAGTTTAGAAAAAAATATATATATTTTGCGGCTGTTTTGACTGCAGACACTGTTGTGTTGTTAATATCATATCTTTAAGTTTTCTCTAAGAATGTATTTATGCTTCTTTCAAAATTAGTCTAAATGTAGGTTCTAGGTTCATTTCACACAATGTAGTGTGTGTGTTATTTTTTACTTATATGCTCGCATGTTATTAAGTTTGTTTTACACTATTTGTTTTCACTGTATTTTAATATTTAAATATCATTAAGTATTGGTGTACTGCAGTATATCTTACATACTAAAAATGCAGAATGTTTCCTCCCCACCTTTCTTTCTTTCCACTCCTGGTGAACCCCCAATCAAATGGGCAAAGTGGAAAAAGGTTTTCGAGAGATACTCCAGAGTGTGTGGTACCTCGTTGAGCAACGAAAGAAGAACTGCTCTACTTCTTCATTGTTTGGGGACAGAAGGTCAAGAAGTTTTTGACCATCTTCCTGATCTTCCGGACAATGAAGCAATTAATTTAAGTGAATATGAGGTATGCATTAGGAAACTGGATTTACATTATCTTCCTAAAGTTAGCACAATTTTAGAGAGGTACTATTTTGGAAAACGTCAACAAGTGGAAGGGGAAACTGTTGAAAATTATGTCACAGAGTTAAGGCGTTTGTCCTCATCTTGTAAGTTTGGGTCAACGTTGGAAGAGAGAATCCGTGATCAATTCATGCTAGGGTGCAATATCGATAAAGTAAGAGATGAATTATGGCTTTTAGATGATCCTCATATTGATCAAGTTTTATCATTAGCCAAGAGAATTGAGCACTCTCTTAAGTGTGTAGAGGTGGTGAAACGCTGTGACCCAAAGGAAGTGAATGTGGTTGGGAGTAATAATAAGTTCAAAGTGTCTCAGCCTTCTAGTAAAGGAATGTTCTCCAATAATAATGGAAAGAAATGTTTTAGATGTGGGAGAGGAGGCCATCTTGCAAATAGTAAACTTTGTCCAGCTGTTAACAGCTTTTGTTTGTATTGCAAAAAGAAAGGTCACTTTTCGGTTGCGTGTAATCTTAAAAAGACAAAGCAGTCGGTGAGTGTGATTGATGATAATTCTCATGTCAACAATGATGAGTCTGACTTTGCTTGTGGTCAAATTGTACTTCAAGTTTCTAATGACAGCTTGTGTGGCCCTCTGGATTATATCACTGTAGAGGGAAAAAGAACCAAAGTGCTTTTTGATTCTGGCGCAAAGATTTCCATAGTTTCTAATATGTTTTATCAAGATGAGTTAAAGGGAAAGGTTAAGCTTTTAAAACCTGATATTAAGCCTTGTGGATATGGTGGTGAGCCCATTGACTTACATGGTTATTTTGTTGGGTTGATTGAATATGACAATCGTTTCACTTCAGGGAAAGTCTATGTTTCAAAGAGAGGTGATAGCATCATAAGTTGGTGGCATCAGAAAGATCTTGGGGTGATGCTTGACCCTAATAATTCACCTCCCATTATAGTAAAACCAATACAGGATTTAGATGGTGAGAGTGTATTAACCATCTCTCCCCACATCCCTTCGCCAGACCCAGGACCTCCTCGCATTCAGAAGGCTCCTCAAGACCTGGCTCTTCGACCGATAAACCAGCAGCGCTCCCCTCCCCCCCCCCCCTCCGCGCCTCGAAACCCTGACGGGTACATAGCGCGCTTTATAAATACTATGATTGATTGATTGATTGATTGATCAGTGATCTCACTGAGAATTTACGTAAAGAATTTCCCAATGTTTTCTGTGGGAATATAGGATGCATGAAAGGATACTCACATAAAATTAAATTGCTTCCAGGTGCTGTACCGTTCTGTAGCAAAGTGCGGAATGTTCCCTTTGCGGTGAGGGATGAGTTACGATCGGAACTTAAAAAATTAGAAGATCAAGGTATAATTGAAGAAGTGGAGGGTACAGAATGGTTGTCTCCCATAGTCATAGCTAAGAAGGCTAATGGCAATATCAGACTTTGTGTTGATCTGCGCAAACTTAATCAATGTGTAATGGTAGACAGATATCCACTTCCCAACATATCTGAATTATTAACTATGGTGTCAGGTGCTAAAGTTTTCTCTACTGTAGATTTAACCTCGGCATATCATCAGATAATATTGGATGAATCGTCTAGGAATTTAACGGCCTTTGTTACACCTTTTGGCACCTTCAGGTTTATTCGTCTACCTTTTGGTCTGATCTCTGCTGCATCAGTGTTTCAGAGGGCTATGGAACGAATTTTGCGAGGGATTAATGGTGTGTGTGTCTATCAAGATGACATTCTGATCTATGGCAAAGACAATGTTGATCATAATGACACTCTTAGAAAAGTTTTATCGAAGATTTCGGAAAATGGTTTAACTATTAAAGCAGAGAAATGCAAGTTTGAAGTTAAGCATATTGACTATCTAGGGCACACTATTACTGGAGGTGGTTTATTTCCTAAGAAAGATCTTGTTGACACAATTTCGAGCTTGGCTTCTCCAACTTCCAAAGAAGAGTTGATGAGATTTCTGGGTATGGCGGAATATTATAACAAATTCATTAAGGATTTTGCTAGTTCTTGTTATAATATGAGACTTCTGTTGAAAAAAGGGAAAGAGTTCATATGGAGTGAAGAGTGTGAGAAGGAGTTCTTGGAGTTAAAGAATTGCTTATGCAATGCCCCCAAACTAAAGAATTTTGATCCTGATTTACAATCGATTCTCACAACGGATGCCAGTGGGAAGGGGTTAGGTGCGGTTCTACATCAGGGTATTTGTAGTTCAGAGAACACAATTGCTTTCATCTCCAGGAGTTTGAAAGAAACTGAGACTAAGTACTCTGTAATAGAGAGAGAGGCTCTTGCGGTTTACTGGGCAGTTAAGAAACTTAAAAAGTTTTTGTGGGGGAGATCTTTTGTAGTTAAAACTGACCATAAACCTTTGTGTGAGGTTTTTAAATCTAAAGGTATTGATACTGTCTCGAGCAGGATTACTAAATGGATTGTAGCTTTGCAGGAATATGATTATGTTGTGGAGTATGTTCCTGGATCTGACAATTACTCAGCGGATGTATTATCCAGACTAGTATCACCGAACTTGTTAAATTTTGATGAAATAGAAGATTGTGAACAATTTGATAGAGTATGTGAGGTGAGTTTTGAAATTATATCTGAGGAAAAGTGGCGTGAGGATACTAAGTCTGACAGAGTGTTACAAGAATTGGTAAATTTGCTGCGGTCTGGATGGAATAGTAAAAGTCAATGTAGTACAGAGTGCAGAGAGTTCTGGAGTTTGAGAGATCAACTAGCTGTTGATTGGGATTTGGTACTTAGAGGGATGAGGTTGATACCACCCTCTAGTGTGAGAGGGCTACTGATAGATCATGCACATAAAAGTCACATGGGGATATCCAAAACAAAGGAGAGATTACGTTCATCGTATTGGTGGCCTGGTATGGATACTCATGTTGAGAGGGTGGTTCGTGAGTGTGTTCAGTGCGCTCTTAGTGAAAAGGCTATGAAGCCTAAGGTTCAACCTATGATTATAAGGGACAAACCGATAGGACCATGGGAAGATATAGCTTTGGATATTTTAGGTCCTATATACAGCGAAGGGTCAGCTGAATATGTCATAGTGATCATGGACATGTATTCTAGATGGCCTGAAGTTTGTTTTACCAGGGGAATAGAAACTCGGAAAGTGATAGAATTTCTCACAAACCTCATTAATAGAGAGGGTATTCCTTCCACTCTTCTTACTGATAATGGTGTACAATTGATTTCAAGAGAGATGGAGAGATTTCTTAAAGGGTGTGGAATAAGACATAAATTGTGTGCGCTATATCACCCTGAGTGTAATGGTTTAATTAAGAGATTCAATCGAGTTTTAAAGGAAACTACTACATTAGCCAAAGACAATCATCTAAATTGGAAACAGGAAGTAATGAAAAAGGTGGCTGTATATAGACATACTCCCCATTCAACCACAGGTCAAACTCCTTTTGTCTTATTTCGTGGGAGACGAGGGAACACTATTCTTGAACCGAATTGGGTTAATGAGTTGTTGGGGGTAAAAGGAAAGAAGTTTTTTGATGAAGGGTGGAAAGTCAGGGAACGGGAGAAATCTTTGATGAGTAAATGTAACTTTGATAAGAAGAACTCGGTGAAGAAAACTGTCGTAAATGTTGGTGATTGGGTTATGGTCAAGAATCCAGTTTTGAGAGGTTGTGGAAAGAAACTTTCCTCTCCAATGGAGGTTGTGAAACTTTTCACTAATGCTGTAAAACTTGGTGACGGTCGAATTTGGAATTTGAATAGAATTGTTAAGCTTCACAGTAACACTGCGAATTTGGAAACTCTGGAGGGACCGCAAGATGAAATCTCTTGTTCTGCTGATGAGATGAGACTAAGAAGATCTGAGAGGAACATCAAGATACCTCCACATTTAAAAGACTATGGGGGTCATTCCAACCCTGGTGGTCAATGACCGCCGGGTTGGAGGACCGCGGGAGCACCGCCGACAGGCCGGCGGTGCTCCCAAGGGCATTCCGACCGCGGCGGTAAAGCTGCGGTCGGACCGGCAACACTGGCGGTCTCCCGCCAGTGTACCGCCGCCCTTTGGAATCCTCCAAGGCGGCGCAGCTAGCTGCGCCGCCGAGGGGATCCGACCCCCCCTACCGCCATCCAGTTCCCAGCAGTCTGCCCGCCGGGAACCGGATGGCGGCAGGGGGGGTCAGGGGGCCCCCGTAAGAGGGCCCCTACAAGTATTTCACTGTCTGCTTGGCAGACAGTGAAATACGCGACGGGTGCAACAGCACCCGTCGTACCTTCCCACTCCGCTGGCTCGATTACGAGCCGGCATCCTCGTGGGAAGGGAGTTTTTCCCTGGGCTGGCGGGCGGTCTTTTGGCGACCGCCCGCCAGCCCAGGGAAAAACTTAGAATACCCTCCGCGGTCTTTCGACCGCGGAGCGGTATTTCGGAGGGGGGAAGTCTGGCGGGCGGCCTCCGCCGCCCGCCAGACTTGGAATGACCCCCAATGTTTTAAAAGGACCAAAAGAGTGGAATTCAAACACTATGGATGTGAGGAAGTGAATGAGACCGAGGAGAAATATCAGGACTCCTTCCCACTTAAGAAACTATGTGAGGATGTAAAAAAAAAAAAATAATAATAATAATAATAATATATATGCTAGCTTTTTGTTTCTCTTATATCTTTTTGAAATGTTTCAGTATATATGTAGTGATTGTTATCTTAAAGTTTTTTGTATCTTTTCTTTACTCATACTCTTATTTGGTCATCAATGAAAGGGGAGAGATGTGTTATATCCTAATAGCCGTGAGTTAGAATCTGGAGAGGTTCTTAGAATGGTGGGGCAGAGCTGTGAGTGCGAGCTGTGAGCGCGAGCAGAGGACGTTGTGGAGATGAAAGGGGAGGCTGGGACGTTATCTGAAGAGGAATCTTTTTATGGAATAAAGCTCGTTAAATGTCTTCCTGGTCTGTGGATTATCTTCGATTTAACACTACTGTTACAAGAGCTGTTAGTCTGGTTCTAAGCTGGATAAACCCATTTGTTGGGCCACATCATCTCATTAGTCTCTCCATGGCAAAAAAGGCATCTCACGACATAGTATCTGACATAATGAAGGCGCTTGAACTAGGTGAACAGTGCTATACAAACTTCAAACTTGAGCGAATCGAGAATAATCCACCTATTAAGAAGTTTCATGCACCACTGAAAGTTAACAAACTAAAAACCTTCACTAACATGTCCAAGAAGAAGGCAGTGAACAGCAATGGCAGGGCAATCATCATGAAAGCAGTTATAGCAGTATTTGTTTGAATCATTGTGACAGCACAGAATATGAACCTTCAAATGGCAGATGTACTCCCTCATCCCTTTGGAGCTTTATCATGGGCTTTAGCACCTCCAGACGGGGACTGTTGCAAAAGACAAACAAAGCTGTTTTAACAACATACTTGCAGAAAAACATTACCCCTGCTGAGGAAATACTTGGAACTTCAGCCAACTCCAGCTGTTTAATTGTATGGTTCTTGTTCAGAGAGTAAAAGGAGAGGTATGAAACTTTGGTGAGGTGGCTATGTCTGTCTTGGCCATGACTTTGCGAGAAGGAAATAGGATGTTAAAGAATCGATGTTGTTCAAAACGTACAATGAGACGTTTATTAATAGCAGTGAAAGGACAATCAGAGAGAAAGAAGTCAGGCACTAGCTACAGAGCATCTCACATTTGCAGATTGTCAGCCAGTGGAGCAAATTCCTAAGCCACATAAGTAAAAAAAAAAAAAAAAACTCTCATCGCATTTATTGTTAACAAATGGAGCTATCCAGAGTATTTTGTAAAACTTAAGAATAAAACACTGTTCCCAAACTGTAAAGATAAATGCTACAAAATCACATCTGGAGGGAGCCAAGGAAGTGCCCGATCTCAACATAACACGAAGAAGCAGATGCTCGTTTGTTGGTGCATGCAGCACATGCTGCTAATGAGGGTTATGAGGCAGTAATGATAAGCTCCAATGACACCAGTATGTTTATCGTGTGTTTGGGATTCGATGACAGAATCATGGCTACATTTTTTCTGAAATGTGGTACTAAAATGTGCATCTGAGTCCTTGACATTGGTAAAATAGCTTCAGCTCTTGGTGAAAATGTTTGTCGAGCTATGATAGGTCCACATATGTTTACAAGATGTGACACAGTAAGCGCCTTTGTGGGAAAAGGAAAAGTGAGTGCATTAAAAATCCGGTCTGCCAACAGACATACACAGGAAACATTTTTGCAGCTCAGAGACACAGGATCTCTCTGAAGAACTAATGGACATATTGGAGCAGTTCTCACTCTTGCTGTATGCACCAAAATCTTCGGTTCATAACGTGAATGACTTGGGATGTCACCTATTCTGCATAAAGAAGGGTGAGATAGACAGTCATCAACTTTCACCTTGCAGGGACTTCATGAAGAAGCAGGCCGAACGTGCAAATTATCAAGCCGATATAAGCAAGAGATGTCTTCTGAATGATCCACAGACATCTAGTCCAATTGGGAGAGGGTTGAAGTTGGAAAAACATGAGGGAACAGAGCCACCTGTTTTGGACTGGATGGAGGGGCAGTCAGCACCTCAGGCTGTGTTAGATCTACTTGCTTGCGACTGCACTAGGAACTGCAAACTGCCAACTTGTATCTGCTGTCTAAATTACCTAACGTGCACTGACGTGCAAATTTCCCACCTTTGACAATCAGACTCAGAGAATTATGACACCTATTCAGAAAAAGAATATGATGACAACGAATGTGAAACAATACAATTGTGTTTATGTTCACTCATGACACATATTGCCTATGTCAGATATGACTACTATCACCATTTGAAATTATAAGTGAAAATTATGCATATAATCTATATCAAAGTTCGTGGAATACAATGAGGTTTTATTGTTATTATTTTAAGGACTAGATTATTATTATTTCAACTAATAATCATAATTTTTTTAAACATTATATTGAACTTAACCAATCTGGTGGCATTAGATTTATTTCTCCACATATTATGATGAATTCGTATGCTATTTATCAAAAATATGAAAACCATTATTTTTTTATGCTATGGTTGCTAATCAAATATCAGACAAAAGGCAAAGAGTGATGACTAGATGTCATATATTTTTCATCTCTAGGGATCCATACCTTACTAAAAGTCATGTTAGAGCCCATCCCCAAGAGTAGCACCAGTGGCCTAAATTTGGGGTCCTGGCTCATGGCCCAACTGCTCGACTCATGGTGCATTTTCCAATTTTACCAAAATAAAACCAAGTCTTAATATGTAGTCACCATTCAGAATGTGGAGTCCTACAAACCAACGACCAGGATGTGCAGCCTCCAAGGATATTGCAGACTTGTTGTGTGTCTGGTGCTTTTTCTGCACTGCCTTGTCTGTAACAATTAGCAAAAAGTGTGCCACACTTATGTATTAAACTCTAAACGTTTCAGTGAGAATACTGTAGTAGCAAAGTGTGTGGCATCAAGGAAATTTTAAGAACTAGTACCTTAACTATTACAAAGAGCGCCATAAATGAGAGACAATCAATTCTGACTCGTAGAGTAATGTAACCACATGAAATGCTGGAATTTTATGATTGGTAAGAATATTGCAATCGTTTGTTTAGTGTTCAACTCGTAGATACATTTCTATATTAAGTATTTCTATATGGCTACCAGCTTTACACTCACATAGGGGCCTTTCACAGAAATGTCTGTCCATTGTGTCCAGACTGGGTCCCTGAAAAAGAGCTTCTGCCTGAGCTGTCAGATTTCTCTGAGCACGGTGACAGCAACATTGCTGTTCTCCCATGACTGTCTGTCCTGCAGCACACCAGTCTCACAACTTCACAAAAGGTGATTCAGGGGAGCCTACCAATGCACTTGTTTCAGGCAGTGCTTTATTTATGAAAAAAAGAAGTGCCAGTGCCCTCGTCGAGAAGCCACTGCAGCTTGCATCACCCATTGCCCCTGTGAGAGTCACCAGTGACAGTACTAGCACAACTACCAGCCATCACACACTCACTAGTGTGACCATACAGACATGCCTTGAGCTGCAGGTGCTAGTAATTTTAACACATTTTGACTTAATAAACAGCTGTTGTGCTCATCTGTAAATTAGACAAACAATGCCACCATTTGCTATTACAGATGTTGACAATTAAGTGCCATTGCAGAACACCTCAAACCACTGACTCAAATTAAGCACTGGCTTCAAGTGCGCAGTCACACATCGAAAGAGCAAAATGCAGTCACTCGTAGCTGAATTGGGCTGACTCTTTTGCCCATGTTGTATGCTGCGCTGGGTTGGAAAAAAAGGTGGATGACACTTGAACAGACGAGTAGATGAAGAAGGATGACCCATAACCCCTCCAGGTATATATATGTATGTTTTTTAGTATATGATTTTCTTGAAAACATGAGGCTAGCGAAACAGCTAAAGCTGTCTCTAGGCCAGACCGAACAATATACCTATTCAACAGCTTTCAATCTACAAAAAATTATCTACAGATGGTTATTACATACTGAGGCATTGTGGCACTCAACACCATTGTAAATTATTCTGGCTCTGCCTATGGACAATTTCCAAAATAAAACTTTTGAATATTTTGAAGAATACCTTTTAGTTTTAACCACTAGGAAACTGAATAATGCACATTTGAATCTAGAAGAGTTTCAAGGGAAAACTGTTGTTATGGGTAAGTTACTAATTTTCATTGCTGATTGGGAACCCGATGTACAGAGAGTTATATTCTCTGTGTATGTTAACATCTAATACTTGGGTTTAGAAATAACATCTTTATGAAGGGTCAACTCTAGCCGTTTCTATAATAAATCACTATATAAGAGGTCTAAAGTACAAGTACATAACGGCACATATGTCAGCGCTCTTTTTAAATTGCTATTTGCTGCCATCTGTTTTAGGTGCACTCACAGCACCATTACAGAGTGAAAGGAAAATAGGCACAGATGAGGGAAGCTTTGGCTAAGACGTTTAACTTTGTTAACAAGTTTGTTTTTAAGATATGCCATTAATATCTGCCTGGGTGGAGGAAACTGATATTTTTTCTGATTATGGGGGTCATTCTGACCCTGGCGGCCGGTGACCGCCAGGGTCACCGACCACGGGAGCACCGCCAACAGGCTGGCGGTGCTCCAAGGGCATTCTGACCGCGGCGGTTCAGCCGCGGTCAGAAAGGGTAAACCGGCGGTCTCCCGCCGGTTTACCGCTGCCCCATTGAATCCTCCATGGCGGCGGAGCGCGCTCCGCCGCCATGGGGATTCAGACACCCCCTACCGCCATCCTGTTCATGGCGGGAAACCCGCCATGAACAGGATGGCGGTAGGGGGTGCTGCGGGGCCCCTGGGGGCCCCTGCAGTGCCCATGCCAATGGCATGGGCACTGCAGGGGCCCCCTTAAGAGGGCCCCGCAAAGTATTTCAGTGTCTGCTTTGCAGACACTGAAATACGCGACAGGTGCAACTGCACCCGTCGCACCCCTGCAACTACGCCGGCTCAATTCTGAGCCGGCGTCCTCGTTGCAGGGGCATTTCTGCTGGGCCGGCGGGCGCTCTTTCGGAGAGCGCCCGCCGGCCCAGCGGAAATGTTTAAATGGCCGCCGCGGTCTTTTGACCGCGGTGCGGTCATTTCACGGCGGTACCTTGGCGGACGGCCTCCGCCGTCCGCCAAGGTTAAAATCACCCCCTATGTGTCTCTGTGTTTTTGAGTTGTTTTTTTCCCCATTTTAGAAAGGACTGTGATGGAAAGCACAGGTTTTGTATGGTTTTTCTACCCAATAGCCTATGTGAGGGCATCAGGACACCATTAACATATCAAAAGAGAATATGATACCAGTCAGTGAGTGTTTTTTCCAGAGAAACTCACAAGCTGACCAAAGTTTTCATTTGGTGTGGAATTAGATAAATTAGAGAATTTCAGAGAACCAAGGCACAATGATACGATAATGTTACCTTTGTAGAGACTTTGGGCCTTATTACAGCCCTGGTGGTCTTAAGACCGACAAGGTCGCTGTGGCGTTCGGACTGCCGCCAATGTGGCGGTCCAACTACCACATTACGACCATTGTGGTAGTGCCACAGTCGGACCGCCAGTTTTCCTCCATAGTAGGGACTGGCGGTGCTGGTGGTCCTAATCTGCCAGGGCTGCTCTGCAAGCAGCGCCGCCCTGGGGATTTCAACCCCCTTCTCCACCAGCAGTTACATGATGGTATCACTGCCATGTAACCGCTGGCGGAGATGGGGTGCCAAGGGCCCCATTAGGGCCCCTGCACTGCCCATGCTCTTGGCATGGGCAGTGCACGGGCCCCCTGGCCAGCCCCGTCTCTGTGTGTGACGGGTGCTGGTGCACACTGCAGCATTGCTGCCGACTCTGTTATGAGCCAGCATCAATGTTGTAGGCTGTTCCCTGCTGGCCCGCTGTTTCCGCCCGCTGACCCAGTGGGGAACTCTTAGTGGGGCCCTCTGGAAGGTGGCAGCACTGGCGGCAACCTGATCTTTGGAAATTCATAATGACCCCCTTTGTTACGATCAGTCTTTACATCTTTCTCATTATCAATGCCCTTCTGTAGACCTCATATCCATCATCCCAAAGAACACTCTGATGTGCCTATTTTGATGAAAAATGGTACTGGTAAGGAACACCATAGATGCAGAGGTGGTGTGTTGTGTAGAGGGACAACATATGCAGTCATGAAAACATGAAAGGTGCTCAATGAACAACTTTTGAATAAGCTGTTAAACCCCCCAGGGGGTGGCAAGGCAACCACAAGTTAGATTACAAGAAAGATTCCATGGATGCAGGGGAATGGAGTCAATATAAATGTTACTTTATCCATATAACTAAGGAGAATATAGCACACGCTTCCGTTAAAAAAACATCTAGCATAACCTACTTACAGGAAGATGGATAAAGTATGTAAAACACCTTTATGTTCTCCCTCGTCAAGGCTTACTTCTTAAAAGTATGTAAAACACTTGTTCTGTCAAAAAAAGATACTATCACCTTAGCACCTGCATACAATCATAATGACATTCTCACTAGATTGATAGGACCTATATAAACAGTGTGCACATAATAGACTTTTATGGCTGTCCATGTGCAACACTGAAGAATGTGTCCTACCAACCCCCAACATCACACACACTTCCGCACGCGGGGAAAAATACTGCTTTAAGTATTATTTGCAACATGTAAAACTGTTACTAATTTCATGCTGCAAAAGGAAAATGTTATTTCTCAATCAATCAGATTTCTTAACTAGCATAACTACTCACCCATAAGGGTCTTGAGGTGCTCTGTGGGGGAAGGGAGGGATATTTGGGGGAGCATCTGTGGTTCAGTTGAAGAGCCAGGTCTTGAGGTCCTTCCTGAATTAAGGCAAAGATGGTGATTGCCCCAGATGCAGGGGCAGGGAATTACAGGTCTTTGCAATGAGAAGGATCTTCCTCCAGCCGAGGACTTGCGGATCCGTGGGATGGTGGCTAGGGCCAGAGCAGAGATGTCTGCTGGGTGTGTAGGAGAGGTGGTGGTTGAGGTATGCGGGTCCTGCGTTGTGGAGAGCTTTAACGGCTTGAATGAGGGGTTTGAAGGTGATTCTCTTGTTGATTGGAAGCCAGTGGAGGTCTTTCAGGTGTCTGGTGACATGGTTGCGTCAGGGGATGTTCAGTATGAGTCTGGTGCTGGACATTCTGCAGTTTCTTTTGGATTTGGATTTTTTGTGTGGTGCTGACAAAGAGTGCATTACCATAGGCGAGTCTGCTGGTGAACAGAGCATCGGTGACTGTCTTTCTGAATTTGGTGGGGATCCACTTGAAGATCCTATGAAGCAGGCAGAGTGTGTGGAAGCAGGAGAACGAGATGGTGTTGATTTGGTGGTTCATGGAGAGCGATGATTTGAGGATGATTCAGAGGTTTAATGCGTGATCTGTCGGTGTGGAGGGACTTCCGAGCGCTGCAGGCCCCCAGGGTCGTTCCAGGTGGAGAGGGTGGAGCCCAGGATGTGGACTTAGGTCTTGTCTGAGTTGAGCTTGGGGCAGCTTTCCTTCATTCAGGCAGTGACTGCCTCCATTCCGTTGTGGAAGTTGCTCTTGACGGCTGCTGGATCGTCAGTGAGGGAGCAAATCAGCTGGCTGTCGTTGGCATAGGAGACTATGTTGAGTCCATGGCATCTGGCGATGGCTGCATGCAGGGCTATGTAGATTTATGTGTAATAGTAACTTTCAGCTTGATTTCTGTTACAAATTCACCTGCGACTAGAGTTGTGCAAGGTTTGCTAGCGTTTAAAAAAAAAAAAAATTATGGAACATGCAATTGCCAATTTAAACTCTTCTTTTCAGATGCAATGTTTCCTGTACATTGAGTGATATTTTTCTCTGCATTGCAACATCTTTTACACTCTAAATCCAGATAAAATTGTATTGTATTGCAACATTTATAAAGCGCTTACTAACCCTATCTGGGCTGCTGAAGATTTTGCGTACTTGGATAACATGCTATGCTTTTTAGGTTGTGTGGTTGGAAGTGCGTTGTCTTTAATTTGATTTTGTGTGAGTAATGTTTACATGTCTTGCGTGATGACCACCAAGGTGCAGCTCTTAGCACTGTGATGGATCGAGAAGTGTGAGAGAGAGAGAGGTGCCTATTTGTACTCAGTATGTATCCAAATATATGGAGTGGAATACACCAGCCTTAATACTCATGCTCTGCTCTGCGGTCCTCTACAGGGCAGCGCATGCTATGAAAAGTCATGCTTTTTGTAGGCATCTCTCATAGTGCTGTCCTGGGGATTCAAATTTTCAAAGGTCTTAAGTTCATTTTCATCTAAGTTGACAATGCAGGCAAGGAACTTGCGGAACTGATGCTTCTCGAACGTGCCATCATATCTGCAGAGGGAAGGAGCATAATGTTTACAACCATAATAGATGTTACAAACACACAAAAAAGCAGATTAGGCTGTTCAGGGCACATGACATCAAGAAATTAAGCTGTCCCTCTTTGTGCATCTCTGTAAGGAAAAGCTATCACACGTGCATCATTCTACATACTTCTTAACAGTTTAGTACATCAAACCTGTATCCAACAGAAAGTCAAAACAGCATTTTATTGAATCTCAGTGCACCATGCAAGGACACTCCAATCCATTTCTTAGAAGCCTCTGTGGAACCAGTCTCCTGTGCCTTCTCCAGGGCTCGTAAAGAACAGGTACCCCAGAAGGACCCAGTGAGCATGGGCTGAATGTTGGAAGCCAGTGCCTCAGAATGAAAAATACATGCAAATCTTTTCTCTGCAACCCTAACTTCTGCAACATAAATTGTCAAGAAAGTTGCAATTTTTGTAGGTGTATGCAGTGGAAGATTCAATCAACGGGGTAAAGAGATAGGAGCTGGGTGCGCTTGGTAAGTGGATGCCAGTATATTAAGAGCATGTGCTCTTGTAATTTTCGCAGTATTAAAAAAATGAGAGGTAGCAATAGGCACACATGTAAAAAAAAAAGGCCCATATAGAGATTGGTGGAAGATAAAGACATTAACAATGATAAAAATGGAAAACACCGCTAAGGTAGCATTTTTCTTTTTTTTTATTCATTTTTTTTTACAAAAAAGTAAAGGTGTTTTGCAAGGTAAATTTAAAAAACTAAAAAAAAAAAAAACTAAACACAGGCAGGCAGCCGGTCTTGAATTGCTATAGCACAGACAGCCTCTTGGATACAAAATCACACAATACTTTATTACAAAGCAGTAAATAATGATTGACTGGCCAGTCATAGATTGAAACAGAAAAACATTTGAACACCTGTGGCCCCATAACCCCTTAACTCTAAACTAATCTTCTACACACTCTTTACTTGTTGCTTTAACAATGGTAGACAAACTACCCATTCTTCATTCTAGAGCCTGTACATTTCTACAGCAAATACAATTTTAATACGGTGTGCCTTATCATTGTAACCCTAAGACATCTATGTAGTCCGAGCAGATTAGATTTCTTGCACACATTGTCTAATCAGGTTTACAGTCTGTTTGGAAACGCGAAATACGTGCCAGTGAACCTATGTGCTTTTTGGTTATAAATTACTACGTTTGTTGAACACAAGTTAGTTTTTAACTGCAATCTTTTCCTCGAGTGAATTCTTACCCTTACTTTAGTCAGCATTTGATTTGTGCCTACAGTGTTCTTTTATTTTCTTTTATTGCACTGCTTTCTGCCAATGTGTGTTGTTGCTTTATATGTTCACATATGTATTCTACATTTCCTGCAACAGGTGGAAGAGGTTACATTTTGGATGTTCTGTGGTGCATGGAGTGGTTTACATGAACAAACTGTTAGATTTAGATGTTTTGCACTACAGGAGAGCTAGGCAGAGAAGTCTGCCTTTCTTCTTTCATAGTATTAAAATCACTTGAACGTCTGATTAGGCAACTTGGGTTATTGATCAGACAAACACGATCATCGTAAAACAATTGCCAAGCAGCTAGTTGCCCTTTAAAAAAAAAAAAAGACAATCATAAATACATTGGAGACACTCATGAAGTTAAATGAATGCATCGGCTTGGTAGCGAATATAATTGTGAACCAATAAAGTATGCCCATGACAACAGTTTGCACTGGGCATGGCAGCAGGTAATGCAGGATTTAAAAATTTTGAAGAGTTTTCCTTTGCATTTTGAAGTATCACTATGTGCTCAAACATAGCCTGTATGACTACAGTCATTGTTTTAAGACTCTAAGGCAAACATGTAATTGACTTACTTTAATTAAAGATAAAACTGAAGAATATGACTGTTAAACAATCGAAAGGAGAAACCTAATCGGTTCAGTTGTGAAAAATTCTTAATAAAGTGTTTTAGTACTTTTAACAAGTTTAGTGATATGGGTCCAATTCCAATTAATGTGTAAATATCGAATCAGGTGCAAATTGTGGTTTATGTCTGATTCTGTATTCTTTTCGGATGACAAATTGTCCATGCTAGAAATTTTCTCCTAGTCGATTTTTGAAAGGCTAAACCTTGTGCAAATCAGAAAGAGCATTGACATAATCAGACCCTATTTTACACACACTTTAGGCCCAAGAATTTGGCATGTTTCTGAGGTTTTCTTATGTTGCAAAGAAAATAAGATTTGTCAGTGTCACAATAATAAAGTAATTGCACTGCAAATCTAGACACCTATTTCGTGAACAAAGGATGAATAAAAACAATTGCTTGAAATAAAGGGGCTTGTTGATGCCATTACTAATGTAGCACTATATAATAAGCTTCCTCGTAGATATGTGTATTAGGATAGTTTATTAAAAAGTGTATTGTAGAATGTTGGAGGGAATATGCAAGAAAAGGACCATACATTTGCTACTGAAATGCTTAACTGTACAAAAAGTGTAGACACAATATTCAGCAAACCTTGGAAAATGAATCTCAACCAAAGAAAAGAGAATCTCAACCAAAGCAAATAGAGGCTGTTCATCAGAGTCATGGCAGAAGAAGAGAGATGCAGGAACTGGAAACTTCAAATAGTGAATTAAAGGATAGTGGTAACCCCAATGACCTTGGGAGATTAATATAGAGAATAAACATAGGATTGTCATAATTGTTGGTGCTTTGGAACACTTTTCTAAATGCTTAGGGTCAGATGTACACGTATTAGCAATAGCAGTTTCCTAATTGCGCTTATCTCCTGCTTGGGCCAGCACACAACTATGTCTGTGATTACTTTATAATAAAGCAATAATTTCAGTTACCCTTAGAGTCAGTTTCCTCAAAGAAAAATGGGATGCGTTTCAAAATTAAGTGTCCTTTTTTAAGAGCAGGCAGTGTTCCATGTGACCAATGCCTGCTCTTAAAAATATTTTGTTTTACATTCTCAAAAGGAAAAGAGTCTCATCTGGACCCCTTCTCAATTGCGGATTAGTTAGCACCATTTGTTAATTGGTGGTAAGGTGTTCCTGTTTTACGACTAGAATTCAGTTGGAGAACAGTGATACATACCACTGTGATTCAGTATTTGGAAGGGATGCCCTAAACATTACCCTTCCCAGCAAATTGGATTTCGGTCGCAAGTTCATATTGCAATTCGGTAACATGTTACCAAACCACAATTTGCCTTTTGCATATTAATAAAAGCTTTTTTTGCGGTTGCAAACAGCCTGATTCTGCAACCTCAAAAAAGATTTCTACCTCTGACCTTTAGTGAGATTCATAGACCGATTTTGTGCTATGTTTCTTTAAATGACATTTGAAGGTAGTTCTTAAGCATCATTGGGAGGACAACAGATTAAATTTAGCAAGAAGACTTCAGTCTGTCGTAATCCATCTTGAGGTAAATAGGTACTAGTGGCCAAAATATCGAAGTCACACCAACAAACTTGTTAGACACAACTCTTGGCGCTATCATACTAAAAAATCTCGGCTTCAAGCAAGTCATATTGATGGCTGAACATTTACCACCCCAGCAACACATTCAGATCAAGCTGTACATACTCTTATCATCTGGTGCACAATACTCCTCCACGCCATCTATTTAGCCATACATTTGCCCCTCTCGCACTTCTAGATTGCATATTTTCCTATCCATCAATATAGATGCAACCCCATCACCTTCAGGCACCCAGTATAGTTCCAAACTCGGTAGTTAGCCATGACTTTGCTGCCTCAATTTTACACATATGAACTATCTTAAACAACTTAATTTAAACCTACTGTGGAATGACACCAAAGCCACTTATTGATCAAAGATGGTCCCATTCTTTTGGCAGGAAATGTAACTGTTGCTGCTGCACATCCACCCTCCTCCTCCACAACATTGAACTAGGAACATCTGGGACATCAAGTCCAGATTTTTCGTTTGGTATTTTTAGGTATTGAGTGGCTTGCACCTTTCATCTAATTTATTTGAATTTCTCCATGGCTTCCAGTAGGGCCTCTTACAAGGGTGCTAGTAGGGTCGTTCGGGAGCTGATACCTCCGGTTTGCTTTTGTTTTATCCTTTACCCTTGGAATGATATGTAACTGATGCTGCTGTGCGTTTACGCATCAGGTGAGATGAAGGTGCACTAAAGACAAGCCCATCAATGCATGTCTGCTGCTGGACCATTGCCCCTTCTGCAGACCCTACTGGTTTCACACCAAAAGATTTATGCAAGATTGCTTATTCTGCGAACTGCCTTCATAGCTTCAATGAGAGAAAGCCTGATTTTTTAGTATAATAAATCCTCACATGTCAGAAGGTGTTTTAGCTGTAAATTTACATCTGTAATTCCATTTTGTTTGTGAATGAACTATTGCACACTGGCATGTTGTACCTGAATGCTAATCACTTTCTAAACTATTTTTATCTGACTATATGCTCCCTACCTAAGAGTTGGATAAAAATTTGGGATTTTATTATCTCGAATAATTTAAATATTTTATTTATGAAAGACAAGCGTCTAACCCTGACTGAGTCATCACCCGCCAGAGGTTACTCTGTCCATACTGTGGACCGTATCAGTAAAGCTGGGGCATCCACTATTTTGTCTTTCCATGCAAATTCACAACACATAATCCCAGTCCCAGTACATCACACCCAGGAGCTCTAGTTTACCACCCTCCCAGACTGGGATTTAGTTGCAAAATTTTCCAACTTTTCTCTTTTCACATTCTGAAGCTACCAACCTCACTGTCATAGGCAACCTGAACTTTCATCTTGATAATCTTGATTTTCAGGACTCCACAGCCAAGATTCATGACATAGACCACGTAGGACTCACTCCGTTAGTATTCCACTCCACCTATTCTGCGGGGCACATACTTGATCCCATTTTAACCAATCTAAAGGGTACCTCCTCTGATTATCCTTTATTCATGAACTGGACGGACATTTCACTGGCCAGTTCTTGTGATCTGTTTATTCCCATATTAGACCCACTGATTCAAATTCACTCACTTTTACTTCCCAGTCTTGGGCTAGAATCCACTCTAGTGAGTTCAGATGTATCCCTAATGCTAGCCCTGTTTCCCCACACACCCCGGATCTTAACTCAGGGGTGGACATTTCAGCTGCCAATTTTAATCCCTGGATTTCTATTGTCATTATTAGTTACCCCTCGGATGCACATAGGGTCATGCTGTGCCAAGGGCAGGACCACAATCCCTAGGCTCCATCTGGAAAACTTTACGTGCCATCAGGCACACCTACGGTGCTGTAGGGCCCCTCAGTGTGGGATGCTCATATGGGCCGTGTTGAGCCAGGGGCAGGACCGCAATCCCCAGGCTTCATCTGGAAAAGTTTCCCCACCAGAAGGCGGTTCCATTTGGACGCACTTAATGCCAGCGCAACATGAGGTGCGTGCCTGGGCCCATCAGCTTCCAGACGAGGCTGCACTTGTCCTCTTTCAAGTTCACTCTTAACTAATGTGTGATCTTGATATCCTGGGGAAGAGAAAACCTCCTACCCAATGCCTGTTGAAGATAAACTAAGACATCCCCAGTATTGCTTTTTACCTGTCTAACACAATGGCTGTTTTAACAAAGAAATAGATAACGTAGAAGAGATGTTGATAATTGGTCAACAAAAGGTGTGTGTGGAAAATGAGTGATTTTGGATCTAATCACCTGAGGAGAGAAGCAGGGGATGGTTTACTTCCACATGACACTCCCTCTCTACAGGCCAGTGTTAATCCCTGTGTATTGGAAGATCCCCTGAGATTGAACTCAAACCTTCTCTTGATAATACTGAACTAACACCAGCAAAAAAATCGAAAGGGTTGTCAGTCACGCTAAAGCACAAAACTATGGGTACGGATGCCAGAGACGCTTATAAAGTGGTCATGGCCCCTCGGAGTTGTAAACAAAATCTGCTATATTGACTTTCGGACTTGTTTGACGGTGGAGCTTGTAGGTTTAAGAGCCCAACTTCTGAGTCTTGAGTAATTCTTTGATTTCTCTAGCGGACATGATAAAAACTTGCTTTCACCTATTACAGCCAGATTGGACTTCAAGGAGTCCTCCAAGAAACGGATGTCTAATGTGGAAGTTCTGCAGTGTTCAGAAGGGGAGGGAAGGTAGCTGGGTGCAGAGTTCTAATGGGTCCTACAGAGTGTCGATGACAGTTTCTCGGCCAGGGTAAAATAGTATGATTTCTAAACACGTCGCTTTCAAATACTGAATCTCAAATGCATTTTGAATTCTCTACATTTAAAAAAAGCTGTTTTTGCAGTGACTAATGGCCTGATTCTGTGACTTGGCCCTTTGCCCCAGTGAAAACGCGTTGTACATTCGTCCCTAGATCCTGGTTTCAGCCTGTTAAACAAATTCTTAAAACAACGCTCTTTCAGTAGTAACTTCTGCTTTTCCTAGTCCATTTACCTTTAAATTGCTGGATGACCTGTTAAGTGCACGGTGCCCTTTTGCTAGGCTAGCCAGTTAAAATATAAGCAAATGCACTGAAAACTTTACAACCACCTAAAGCTCAGTAATGGACAGCCATTCGCCACAAAGGGCTGACGACTACTAATATAGTCAGTAAATAATACACCAAACTATCCCCACCTAGCTGACTACCAAACACTATGAATCGCCATTATAGTAGTTCAGAATACAGCCAAACGCACTTTGAAGAGTCTACTTTGACGATCGATGACAGTCTTACCATATATAGAGGAATGAGTATAATACAGCTTATAAAAGCTTGCACAAAACAACTACAATTGTTAAAATATTTGAAAAAGAGGGGATTAGTTATATGAAATATCAAACTTAAAACTGGTACTCAGGATCAGAGATGAAAACTTTTGTAGCAATGAAAAATGTTTCAACATTCTTACATCCTTGTGTTCTTCCGGCCGGTAAAACTTCAGGAAAGTTTCCAAAATTAAGCAATTATAGAATAGGTAGGTAAGTTAAAGTTTATTGCATAACATATTAAAAAACAATACAATACAATACCATAAATAATAAAACAACCTAATGGACCCCCCCCCCCAATATAGGGGGGCCTTAGGCTCACAAGCCACATACGTTTAGACCCGCAGTTCAGTTTCTGGTCCATGCCGAGTTTTCCTCCTTGCCTCAGAGCTGTTTTACAGCTCTCCTTCCCCCTCGCCCACTCTCCCTCCTCATTCACTACCACTTCATTCTGTAGTGTGGTTAGTTTTACGTATACTTTGCGCATTAGCTTCAGGCTTTAGGCCTTTGTGCACTTTGCCCTGAATGTATTTTATTCATTTGCTGACAGCTTAGAGCCTCTGTGCACTTTGCTCTAAATGCTTTTTATTAGGCTTCGTACTGTTATTTTTCAAATAGCCAGTTCTACGGTGTTGTTTTTTATTCATATCACACTGTTTTGCCTACTTCAGCACTGGAGTTCTTCATAACATATTCACTCTGTTCTTCAGTCAAGGATACAGTCTGGTACGTTGCCGATAGACGTGGTAGGAGTTTAGATTTGACATTCCTGCGTAGGGACATTTTGTGATCACGATGACATGTTAGTTATAAAATCACTTCCTTGTCCCAATACATGCAAGAGGGAGATTCCGACCAGAGATCAACAGCTAGACGCTGACTGCCTCGTTGCAGATGCTGAACCAGATCACAGGCCTTTGCTCAGGTATGAGGGCTTATGTCTCCCCAGTGATTCGGAAAGGCAAGCTAGAAGCTTAACATGCTGTGCTCTAAATAGAACAAGCAGAGGGAGAGTAGAAACTGTTAGGCACTATGATAGCTTTGTTCTTATGTTTTACTCTCCTGGTGACTATTTCAATCCTACTGTGTTGTATTGTTCTGGTTATTGCGGCTCACGCCTTATTATCTAAAATACAGTCGTTTTATTAAAACATTATATAAAACTTATACTGTCTTTGTCATTTGTATATGAGATCATATTGTAAATGAGAGAGTTGGTTTGGATCTGAGTGACCACGACTTCCCTGAGAAGTTGCAAAGATGTCATGCGCTCGGCTGCCTAATCATTTCTTCCCCGTGGGAGAAATGAGGCACTGCTAGTTAGCCGGTGCAAAAACCGGATTTAGGGTGACAGAGTTCCTTACACGTGGGTCAGAATCAGTCCCCCACACCGTTATCGATCCTGCTGCCTAGAAATCCAGTAGTCTCATTTAGGATAATGAGAGCCCACGCGACATGGCGCCGCCAACGATTGTTCTGGCTCTAATGTTTAGGTCTGACTGACTCTCTCGGTCTCATATATATTTTGACTCCTCGGTTCCGTACGTGCGTCCGTGGGGCTGAGGGTTTCCGCCACCACGGGATAGGTACGTCCTATTGCTTAGTGGTTGGTTGTTCAAGCTTGAACTTTGAAAGGAAAAACCCCGATATTGGTGTGCCTTCTCTGACCTAGAGCTGTTTTTTTACAAATGGCGAATCCTAATGTAGTGAATATAGCAATCAATATGCGTCACCCGCTGACAGGACATCTGATAGCACATGGACTGACAGTCCAGGGGGGTCCAGTCACTTTTGTGGTGGACGCCCATGCAGCCTATAGGACAGAACTTTTTTATTCTTGGGTCGCATTTCCAGCAGTTGATGGGGGTACAAATACTTTTCACGAATACACTGTTGCAAATGCCCCTGGACAATACAGGGCTTACGCTTACTTAGAGATACCTCTATCTTATCAAGAACACCATAATTGGCTTGATGGCGCCCTCCCACATACAGTAGCACAAGTGAGGTTAGGTCCGTTGAGTAATGATGGTCCGACCTGGCCTTTATTGGCTACTTACACACCATATCCTGCGGTTGCAAATTTGGCAGTGGCTGATGTGTGTCGTTTATATATAGACTTGGCTACAACATACAGAAGACTGGTTCAGTTTGTGATGCAGACATTAAATACTAATGCAGCGCGTGCTGCTCCGGCGCACCCACAAGCAGTGGTTCCGGGAATCAATCCAGCCACTGTACACTCAGTTATGGGTAAGGTACCGGCTAAACGTGAGGAAACTCCATTTTGGCTGGTGCAAAAAATTAATACGCTGCAAGCAGTATTTCCCCATACGGCACCTCAGGATAAACATAGAATTTTGACGATGTGTTTGCCGTATGGGATGGTTCCTCCGGTGGACCTTTGTAATACCTGAGGCACGGTGTTTGCCGCGCTCTACACTACAGCACACGGTACGCCGACTTTAGGTAATTTACCGGAAGTGCTTAAACAAATTCAAGATGAATATGGGGCTGCCCCTGCCTTAGATTTGGGCATGCAATTAATGGGCAATTTTGCCGCAGTTTCTTCTATTATTTTGAGTAATCTCAAGGGAGAGGCAGTAGCACTAGCCGTGCGAATGCTTCTTCGGGATGTTCCGCAGATTAATCAAGAGCGGGAACTTCCGCAAATAATAGCTGAGACATATTAGAGTATTGGTCGCGATAGCCTAGGGGCTAGACCGCAGAAACCCCAATTGCAGGGTAAAAATAATAAAGATAATGCTAAGCAACAGCAACCTGAGGGTACAAAAAAGCGCTGGGAAAAGAAACAGCAAACACCTAAAAAAGATGGGGGACAGTCTCTGCAACCGGAGACCCCGCAGAATAGGTATAATCTCAGGAATAGGGATAATTTGAAGACGCCTGATAGATATCAATATACTGATACATGCCAATCTCGTTCCTTTCAGGACTCCTCAGAGAAGAGAAGTGAGAGAGGTGGGCGGTCAGAGCGGAGGACGGAGGACGTGAAACCGAGACAGGATTCACAACGCTCAGCGGAGGTTTCTGTTAAACAAGAAGAGAAACCGCTGCAACAAAAACAGCAATTTAAAAAGAAAAAAGTGGCAGCAGTCTCAGTTAGACATGCTGCTCAAGAAGAGAGTTCTCTTGTCGAACAAGACATCGGCATTAGCACTGTTAGACAGCGCAGCAGAGGTCACAATAGTTCGCCGGAGTCTTCTAGAGCATCTGGAGGTGAAAGCAACTGATGACTTCATACAAGTTGAAACGGCGGATATGCGAGTCTCTGATCCTGATAGAGTATATCAAGTGACTCTACGATTAGAAGGGGACATTGACCGCATTATACACGCCATCTTTTGAGACCATGTGGTAAAATCATATGATGTTCTGTTGGCCGAACAGGATTGGCCACCTGACTTTGTTCGCGACTGTCCGGTTGGGGAGGATGTTATAGTACCTTCCTTCTCACCACTTGTTCTGAGAGAGCTAGCGGAGTCCTATGGTAAAACATGGGCTCTAGCACAGGCTCCCGCCCTATATAGAAATAATGTGGGGTGGGATAGACAATCACCTTATCATGTAATTCCAATAAAGGGCACACCTCAGCCACAGCCGCAGTATCCTATCAAATTTGAGGCAAGAGCATTGGTTCGGAAAATTCTTACACAATTGGAGTATCAGGGCGTAATTGAGCCCTGTGTCTCGACGATGAAAATACCTTATTTCCGGTTGCTAAACCGGACCGTTCATATAGGATAGTGGAGGATTACAGACATTTGAATGGTCACACACGCACATATGCAATACAGAATTCACATAGCGCAGCGCTTATGAACAATATAGTGCGTAAAAAATACAAAACAACGTTGGATATCTCGAATGGATTTTTCTGCCAAAATATAGCGCCCGAAAGTCGGGACTATACCAGTTTCAGTGCGTTTGGCTCTCAGAATTTTTTCTGTCGTTTGCCTCAGGGGTATAAGAATAGCCCAGGACTGTTTTCGGCTCGTGTGACTGAAATGCTGCACGAGTTGGACCCTGAAGCGTTATCATATGTTGATGACCTATATTTGACAGACGATGAGATTCTGCAACATCTAAGGCGCGTATCGCGCATTGTTGTGGGATTTGCTGATATTGGCTATAAGTTTAATTTTAAGAAATCAAAGATTGCCTTCCTCAGCGTCATTTTCCTGGGATATGAGTTATCGAGTGAGGGCAAGAGCCTAGCACCACATTTTTTGGAGAAATGTGCTTTATTGCAGCCTCCTAATACGGTTCGGAAGCTCCAGTCATTGTTGGGGTTTCTGAATTTTGGCAGAACTTACATTCCTGACTATGCTACGCGTATAAAACCCTTATACGAACTGATTCGCCCGAATTTTTCGAGTAGATTTTGGACGATTGAGCATACACACATTCTGCGAGAGTTACAGACTGATCTCTTAGCAGTTAAACACTTACACACACGGGACAATAAGACACATTTAGTCATCACGGTGATACCTGGGGCTGTTGGGTTTACGTATGTCACCTTTAATGAGGGTGAGACAGTCCCGATTGCATACAAGTCCCACTTGTATTCTGCTGCAGAACAACGATTTGCACAGACTGAGAAAATACTCACTGCAGTACAGATGTCTTTGATTAAAGAGAGACCGCTTGCCCAGGGCCAACGCATTATTGTCGTTTCCCCGATTCCGGCCCTAGAGGCTGTTACAAAAGCGAGTGGTTCCTAATTCGAAAGCTTTACACCCACGATGGATACAATGGGCTACGTCTTTGACAGCCACTGATGTAGATTACATATTTGACCCTACACTGCAGACTCAAGAATTTCTTCAATATGAAATAGAGTACCCAGTTCCTGCTGGCACATTGCCTATTGACCAATATCAAGTGGTCATGTATACCGATGGCTCTGCGCAACCAGCGGTTGGGACTAAACAACAGTATTCTGCTGCATGTGCGGTGGTGAGTGGCACTATGGAGGGGGAAGTGTTCAGCCCCCGACATACTTATACTAAAACCTTGGGAGATTGTACGGCACAGCTGGCTGAGCTCAAAGCTCTATTGTTAGCGTTGGAGCACGCGGATCCGGCAATTTTGACCTTGCTGGTCTGTGACTCCTACTACTGTGTTCAGTCTTTCAATGAATATCTGCACTATTGGAAGTTGAATGGGTTCAGAGATTCTAAAGGCAACACCATTAAACATAAATTGTTGTGGGGTAAGGTTGCGGATCTGAAAGAAACGCTTCCTAAGGTCCATGTTGTGCATACACTTGGACACCAGTGCGTTGGAATACACGTTGCTGGAAATACTTTAGCTGATGAAGCCGCAAAGTTGGCAGTGGCTGTTGCCACTGTGGCCGCAGTGACTCGTTCGAGTTCCAAACCAGACACAGAGATTTCGGCTGCCATAAAAGCTACGGCTGATGGCACGCCGTTTCCTAAAGTATTTCCTTCTAAATATAGTTACTGCTTGAGTAGTGCGCTAAATGCTGTTGTTAATATTCCAGGCATTGGTGTACGTGAACTACCCAATAGAATTGAGAGACCTCGATTAATTTCTGCAGCACATGAGGGGGTGGCATCTGCACATGCTGGTGTGGCTGCCACGATTTCACTTTTACAGGCCCATTACTGGTGGCCTGGTCTCTATAAAGAGACGAAGCAGTATGTCCTTTGTTGTGACGTCTGTCAACAAATTAAAGCATCGTCGGCTAGACGCCCGCAGCAGACGCCCCTTCTGATTTCAAACAAACCGTTACAGTGTGTGTACTTGGATCATTGTGGTCCGCTGACACCAGATAGTGCATACAAATATATATTGGTTGCTGTAGATTCGTGCTCCAGATTTGTGTGGGTCTGGCCACAACGCTCGGCTGACGCTCGGACTGTTATTGAAGATTTGCGCATCTTTGTGGATACATTTGCAGTTGCGGCTTTTCATTCGGACCAGGGCCCTGCTTTTGCCTCTAAGGCATTCAGGGACACCATGGGTTCGTTGGGGGTCCAACTCCAATTCTCGTCTCCATTTCATCCCGAGGGAAATTCTGTCGTGGAGCGTTTAAATCGTGATTTAAAGCAATCCTTAACGGCCAGAGTTATAGGTACGGGTCGTAGTTGGTTAGCCCACCTATATGGAGTACAGAGAGCACTTAATAACTTGCCTAGACGGTCACTGGGGGGGTCGTACTTCATATGAGTGCCTGTTTGGAACACAAATGTATGTTCCTGATCTAGATGGTCCTGGTGTGGAGGCGGCAGTTACGCCCTTTGACATAAATGATCGTGTCACTGTTTTGCAGGATTTACAACAATTCTGTGAAGATAACTCTTCTGCAAGTGCTGCCTCCTCAGGAATTAAGGATGAGCCAGTAACACCTACTGGTTGGATTCCCAGGATTGGGGATCTAGTGCGTGAAAAGGTCGCAGTAAAGAAAGATTTTGGTCCTTCTTATCGAGCACCTGTCCCTGTGTTAGGGGTGAGCGGCGTGAGAACTGTGATTTTGCCGCCGCTGCAAGGGGCCAAAGGAAATCGCTTTGTTTCTATTGATAATGTCAAGTTACAACATGTGGCCGATTCTGCACAGCAGACCAAGAGGGACACCCAGTAGTTCCGGCATCCCTCTCACTACTGGGGAAGAAGTCCTGCTGCAGGTGATTTACACCAACGCTGTTTCCTCTCCGAGCTTGGGGAGGGTGGAGGATGATCTTGCGATTGTTCCACAGACAACGATTAATATGGAATCTTTTGATCAAGTTGCTGTACGTTTATGATGTTTCTGAACATGTGGTTTATAGCGTGCCTAGGAGAGAGCCTCCATCTGCTTCTTTGTCCACAGTTGCACCTTTTGCAAGAACTGCCTCTGGCTGCTTCAACGACGCTGATGAAGCAGTGTCCAGCTCTTCGTCCTCGATGTCTTCTGTCCGAGGTCCACGTAAGCTGCTGAGTTGGCTTAAACGTACATATTTTGTTTTTCCTTGGAACTATTTGTGGCTTTTTATGGCTGTAATGACTCTTTTTTTTATGGTTGGGATTTGTAGTTACTTTTTTTCTAGTAATACATGGTCATTTTCTTCCTGATCGATCTGACATTGAGCACATGGAGACTGTGTTGAGACCACATTTTTCGTCTCATATGGTTCGGAGAGACTTGTCCAATGTGAACATTTCTGCAATACCGATTCCGGATGGGATTGTATGGGATAAAGTAATGTTTGATATATATGATCCCACTGAATTGATTCAAATACCGTATGTCCTCAAGTTATCAATGAATTATATTGTTATACCAGGCATTGTTTCTGATGATTGGGATGTGAAGACAGTAGATTCTGTGCTAACGGATTTGCAATATTATACTGTCTATGACGATGAAGATGCTTACCAATTTAGAGATAATCATGGTGACATGTTTTGTTACAACTATTATGGACACCACTTTATTCATAAAGCTAGTAGCCCTAAGTCCATATTTAATTATGTGCAATGGGAACATTGCTCGACTCCTCCACAAGGGAGTTCGAAAACGTATTATGATAAATTTGCATAGTTTTCTGGGCATGATCAGCGGAATGCTAAGTCTTACTATTTTAAAGTTACACCGTATTCTAATAAGCAAATTTTATTGACTGATACTAAATTACTATATTCAAATTTGTTTGTATCTAAACTTTCGATCGAGGGGTATGAATACTGGTTAAAGACTGTTGACTTGAAAAGTGTTTGGGGTACGAAAAATTGGCAGATGCAAGGCAGGGATACATTATTTGGAGCATGTCTTATCCCTGTGCAGATTTTCCTCAATGACACGGTACAACAGACTAGCTGTTTGGGCTTGACGACAATTAGAGAGTTGAATTTGCCTAGTATACCTGTCCCTTCCAAATTAAACAACTGGCAGCACTATGTGAATGCTACTTTTAGTGAATTTACGCATTGGGTCCAGAATGGTACGCTTAACACTTCATCGTTACATCCGGGCGGGTGGTTATTATGTACCATAGACACTAATGAGTGTCATCAACGTTTTGTTACCTCTTCAGGGGGGTTCAGGACTAGTAGGGCAGACCCTCGTTACATTTCACCAGAACATGCTGATATTATAACTACGTACAGCGTGGGGAAGCTTTGTCAACAATGGTTGAAGTCATCCACGCTGGATGCAGTTAAGTCACATCTCAAGTTACTGTTTAATGGTACTGATTTACAAGATTTTTTGTCAGGTCCCAAGGTACCACGGAAGAAAAGGTTTTTATATGAAGTTTATAATGAGATTTGGAAACTTTCACAACAGGAGGCTGCAGCCCGGTTGAGGCAGATTGATCAGGAAAATCTGCTGCAGACTTTGTCTGTTGTTGATAATGGCATGCATACCCTTTCTGACCGTGTTTACACGATTGACAGCATTGTTTCCTCTGCTATTGACATTATTAAATCGGACATGTCGTCTTTATATCATGGGCAGAGTCAGACACGGTCCATCATGCAGCTGGGTTGGACTCTTCAGACCTTGAAGGCGGGTCGCGTTCCATGGCAGCACATTCGTGCCAGAGAGATCTTTATCTCCTTTAATTTGACTCGTCAACAACAGTTGATGGCTAAAAAGGAAGCGACATATGTTATGTTGAATATTGAGAAATTGGAGAAACTGCCTTTCACGGTGGCTGAGATTCCGTCAGCTGAGTGGTTGATTCATGGGGTTATTAATTTGCCTATCTCCACTCTGCAATTTACTTCTTGTTTGAAGCACATTCCGGTGGGTAGATATGAACTATTGGGAGACAGTTACATACACGAGGTGTGGGAGCTTCCCTTTCAGTACAGATGTGTTAATGGTTTGAGGGAGGTTTTTCTTAGTGGTAGCGAATGCGAAGCTTCTGTCAGCCATTCCATGGTTTGTAAACAGCTGTCCTTGCACGGAGCGTGTAACGCTTCGATTGCTAACTTAGCTTGTTATTTAAAGGGTGTTCCAGTCCCGGTTATTAAAAACACTTTCCAGGTGCTTTCTAACGGCAGTTACGTTGTTCTTAACAGCAAACGCTGCTGTGGCATGCGTGCCGGCATAGTTTACGTTGTCGTTGTCAACAAGGCCGTTACGTGCTGCGGGAATGTGTTGTTTCCCCCCACTCAAATTAGGGAGGTAGCGGACATCTGGCCTCATATTGCTACTTCCAAGGTTGATTTCGACAAGTTGAGTCGGCTGAAGGCTTTATTGTTTCAAAAGCATGTGGCCCTTACATCTGCTAGCGAGACCTACGCACTTCAGGTGGCAAGGTCATCGGCGGAGATACAGTCCCTTTTGAATACTAACTTTCCAAGTCACTTCGGTGAACTTGTGGGACGTATATTTAATGCATCCAGCACTGCTGGTATTGCTCATTTTTTCAAAGCCGTTGGTGTTGGTTTCGCTCACACCTTCTCTTCCATATTCGGTTTGATACCTTCGGCTATACACTCTATTTTCGGAAGCATTTTTGGGGGTTTCCCGATTACTTTGGCTTTGTTGGCTGGAGTCTTGCTATTGTTGCTATTTTTTCGCAATGGCTGTCCCGCCACGACAAGATCCTATATTGCTGCTCCCGTCAGCGCAGCTGTGTCGTGAACGCATGATGCAGCATTTTGGAGCTACACTCCTGGGCCATTTGGAGTGTGACTGGTCTCTGTCATTCAGACCGGTTTTGGATTGTGTGCAACCCATGTTTCGGAGCCTTTGGTGCTCATTTGAACATGCACTGGCTTTCTGTCTCTCACTGCAGCGCCCTCCAGTGGTCGATCCTGATCTGTTGATGTTCCCAATTAGGGCTCATTCCCAGACTTGTGCACTACGGTTGCGTTTGCTTCGTGAGGCGGTTTATGAGATTCCCTTCCTGGAGGAAGATGGTATTGTCTCTTTCATTGGCCCTGCACGGGGTGCCGCCCTGAATGGTTTTGGGGCTTTGGAACACACCTGCTCCATGGTACTTGGTGGCGTGGATCTTCCGATATTAACATATATCGAAGTGGAGGAGCTCCTACGTTCTATTGCTTCTGTCTGACAATTTGATTTTTTTTCTTCAGCAAAATTGACACTATATTGAATTTGGCTTTATCGTCACATGTTTCCTAAATTTATGACTTTGTTGTCTTCTTACCTTGTCGAAATATATTATTTATGTTTGGGGCATGTTTTTATGTTATTGGAACCACTTGCTACCGACAAGGGGAGGGTGTAGTGTGGTTAGTTTTACGTATACTTTGCGCATTAGCTTCAGGCTTTAGGCCTTTGTGCACTTTGCCCTGAATGTATTTTATTCATTTGCTGACAGCTTAGAGCCTCTGTGCACTTTGCTCTAAATGCTTTTTATTAGGCTTCGTACTGTTATTTTTCAAATAGCCAGTTCTACGGTGTTGTTTTTTATTCATATCACACTGTTTTGCCTACTTCAGCACTGGAGTTCTTCATAACATATTCACTCTGTTCTTCAGTCAAGGATACAGTCTGGTACATTGCCGATAGACGTGGTAGGAGTTTAGATTTGGCATTCCTGCGTAGGGACATTTTGTGATCACGATGACATGTTAGTTATAAAATCACTTCCTTGTCCCAATACATGCAAGAGGGAGATTCCGACCAGAGATCCACAGCTAGACGCTGACTGCCTCGTTGCAGATGCTGAACCAGATCACAGGCCTTTGCTCAGGTATGAGGTCTTATGTCTCCCCGGTGATTCGGAAAGGCAAGCTAGAAGCTTAACATGCTGTGCTCTAAATAGAACAAGCAGAGGGAGAGTAGAAACTGTTAGGCACTATGATAGCTTTGTTCTTATGTTTTATTCTCCTGGTGACTATTTCAATCCTACTGTGTTGTATTGTTCTGGTTATTGCGGCTCACGCCTTATTATCTAAAATACAGTCGTTTTATTAAAACATTATATAAAACGTATACTGTCTTTGTCATTTGTATATGAAATCATATTGTAAATGAGAGAGTTGGTTTGGATCTGAGTGACCACGACTTCCCTGAGAAGTTCCAAAGATGTCATGCGCTCGGCTGCCTAATCATTTCTTCCCCGTGGGAGAAATGAGGCACTGCTAGTTAGCCGGAGCAAAAAACGGATTTAGGGTGACAGAGTTCCTTACACGTGGGTCACACTCAGTCCCCCACACCGTTATTGATCCTGCTGCCTAGAAATCCAGTAGTCTCATTTAGGATAATGAGAGCCCACGCGACAATTCCACTTCTATCTCTCCCTGCCCTATCTTTGCCTACGCCACCCAACAAAGTAGCAGATACTACCACAACCTCTAGTGACTGAGATGACCCCCCACATAACATCCCGCCTATTTTCCTACTCCACCACCCCTTCACACTAACCCCTTCCCTGAGACTCACCGCCCTCATGGATCTGCCCTACCTCTCATCCAAAATGCCCCACACAGGATCCACAACAATTTCCACACTGAGTGCAATATTCTGGAATGCTAACATGCTCACACGCTACATGAAACGGAAGAAAATATTGTCTTACCTACAATTCCAAAGAGTAGACATCGCTCTATTACAGGAAACCCATCCCATCTTTCCCATTTAGAATCTTAGAAATTACGCCACAACTGTGTGGGACGGGTGATACACAGCAGCTGCTCCACAACCCTGACTCCAGAACCTGGCCTGTCCAGGAAGTGCGGTGTTGCAATCCTCCTATGAAGATCATTACCCTTCACCGTTCTCAAAACGTGGATGGATCTGAACGGGGGCTACGTCCTTGCTAATGTCAGAATCGGTGGCCATGTTTGATGTATCGGCTCTGTATATGCCCCTATAGGGACTAAATGCTCCTTCTTCCTCCAACTCAACCGTCCTCTAACTGAAATTGGGGCTATGCACTTCCTCTTTGTGGGAGATTGGAACTTGGCACCCGACCACTGCAGCAAAGCCAACAGGGCCCTCATGGGCAATGTTCTGTCAGATAACGGCCTGATAGACCATTGGCGCATCACGCACCCATCAGATAGGGAATACACCTTCATCTCGCCGGTTCATGGCACCCAATCCAGAATAGACTACTTTCTGGTCTCCCAGAGGACTTTAGCCCATGTTAGGGACTCCCGAATCCTAGAGGCTGCATGTCACAGGGTAAAGCCAAATTGTGTACCCACATCGCCACCTACCTAGAAGACAACAGAGACCCGGGGCCACAGCAACGACGATCATTCATGGCCAACTTATGAGGGATGCAGCCAATGGCGCACCCAACAGACAGATCTGGAGGGTGCAATAGCAACCCTTATGCGCCTCAACACCACAGCCCCACACCCACCGCTGAGGGCCAAAGTGTACCTCAATAACCTTTTCACCTCCAATGCGGAGTTCGCTCTCCAAAGGATGAAAGGGCACCACTATGAACATGGAGAAAAGGCGGGCTGTTTTCTGGCTTCACAACTGTGCCAACAGAAAGCAGCACTACTTATACCGGCCATTCAGTCCTCGAATGGAGTTATCCTTACCTACCTCCAGGACATCGTCAGTGAATTCATAGACTTCTATCGGTCCCTTTACACCCCAAAACTGTAGACGACCCCGCACGTCCATCTGCATTCCTGGAGGACATACCCCTACCCAGGCTCAACGAAGATGGTAGGAGCTTACTGGAGGGTGAAATCAACAAAGAGGATATTGCCTAAGCCATTTCTAAACTTCCCTACGATAAAGCACCAGAGGAAGACAGATTCCCAGTGGAATTCTACAAATGGGCAGGTGAGGATGTGGTAGACTCCCTATACGAAGCCTTTCAGGAAACTGCAAGGGCTGGCACCTTAGGTCCCATCTCCAACAGAACAACCATAGCAGTCCTCCCCAAACAAGGGAAGGACCCCCTGCTCTGTGGAGCTACAGACCTATCTCCCTTCTAAAAGGTGCTATCAAAATCCTGGCAGGGGTACTAGTGGCCCACCTGTGTAAAGTTATTCCATCCCTCATTCACCATACACTAGTGGGATTTGTACCCAGTTGATCATCCACAAATCATCTTTGTATCTTGGTACACACCCTGTGGTCTGCGAGAAACCTACAAGATGAAGCCCTCGCTCTTTCCTCTGATTCTAAAAAAGCGGTTGACAGGATCGAATGGTGGTACCACTGTGCGGTCCTGCAATGTTTTGGCCTGGGCGATGATTTCAGAGCCAAAGTCCACTGGCTGTATGACTCACCCTTGGTACAACTGAACTGCGGAGGCTTTCTACCAGACCCATTCCCCGTCAGGCATGGGACTTGTTAGGGCTGTCCACTTTCCCTGTTACTGTTCTTCCTGGCCATTGAACCTTTGGCGGCCACCATCCATCACACCCCACTCATATCAGGAGTCCCCCTTTCATGGGGCACATCTACAATTTACCTTTACGCAGATGACAGCCTGCTTACTCTCATGGATCTACCACGCTCACTTCTGAGCCTACAGAACTTCTACGGCTCTGTCAGGCTACAAAGTAAACAGAGATAAGAGTGAGGCATTACCTATCTCTTATGTAACCACCAAACCAGCCATAGCGAACATCCCTGTCTGATGGACCCTCTCCCACCTTAAGTATCTTAGGATTTATAGCAACAGAGGCCTAGATCGCATTCTTGCGGACAACCTCGACCCATTACTAGTGCACATACAACAGGACTTTGCTAAATGGTCAAATCAAATCAAATCAAATCATTAACATTTATAAAGCGCGCTACTCACCCGTGAGGGTCTCAAGGCGCTAGGGGGGGAAGGGGGGGTTATCGCTGCTCGAACAGCCAAGTCTTTAGGAGTCCCTGGAAAGCGGAGTGGTCCTGGGTGGTCCTGAGGCTGGTGGGGAGGGAGTTCCAGGTCTTGGCCGCCAGGAAGGAGAAAGATCTCCCACCCGCCGTGGAGCGGCGGGTGCGAGGGACGGCAGCAAGTGCGAGGCCAGCGGAGCGGAGGGGGCGGGTGGGGACGTAGAAGCTGAGGCGTCTGTTGAGGTATTCCGGTCCCTTGTTGTGGAGGGCTTTGTGTGCGTGGGTGAGAAGACGGAAGGTGATCCTTTTGCTGACTGGGAGCCAATGCAGGTGTCTCAGGTGTGCGGAGATGTGGCTGTTGCGGGGTACGTCGAGGATGAGGCGGGCCGAGGCGTTTTGGATGCGTTGCAGGCGGTTTTGGAGTTTGGCGGTGGTCCCGGCGTAGAGGGTGTTGCCGTAGTCCAGGCGACTCGTGACAAGGGCGTGGGTCACGGTTTTTCTGGTGTCGGCGGGGATCCAGCGGAAGATCTTGCGGAGCATGCGGAGAGTGAGGAAGCAGGCGGAGGACACGGCGTTGACTTGCTTGGTCATGGTGAGAAGAGGGTCCAAGATGAAGCCGAGGTTGCGGGCGTGGTCTGCGGGGGTCGGTGTGGTGCCGAGGGCCGTGGGCCACCAGGAGTCGTCCCAGGCGGACGGGGTGACAATTGGGCCTTTCTGTTTGGGGGAGAGTACAAGCAGTACGCATAGTGACTGCCTTGCTTTACTTACGTCCTCGGCATGTTGCCCTTGCTGGTCCCCTTCCCTACCTAATGCTCCATTAATAAGAGTATCCCTGCCTTCAATAGGGGGTCCTGTTGCCCCATCTGAACACCACCAAACTGATGACCCACTGCTCCTGTGGCGGCCTAAGCCTCCCATCATTTGAAAACTACGTGCTATCCCTACACCTCCCACAACTCACTTACATGCTTCCTGGGATGAATGACCCCCCGCAGCGGGTCCAAACAGAACTAACCCTGCTGCACTGCCCCCTGGGATTGAATCCACTCTACGGTGACAGAGACTCCGAGACACAACCGCCAACCCAGTGGTGCAAGCCATGGTGAAATCCTAGCAGCAAGCCCACAGCCTGCTCAGAGTAAACGCCCACCTCCACAAATATGCGCCACTATTGGGCAATACCAGACTACAGATCAGAGAAATTATGCTAGACTGGAGAGAATGGCAAGCTGCCGGCATCGCCTCCTGGGGCAGGTACTAGACGACGGAGCCCTTAAACCTTTAGCTACGCTATGTGATGAATATGACCTCCCCCACAACAACTCTGGAGACACACACAACTCCAGCACTGCCTTGCCAATAGTATGGGCCATGCCCATGGTCCCTGCAATCCTCGCCAGTAGACTCCTATCTCATAACCTGGGTTCACTTCCGTGGTGTAATGTCTGGCCGCCACGCCCTACTGTCCTCCAACTCTGCTCCCTGCCCCTCCTGCACAGCCTCCCCATCTCCTGGCAATTAAAGCTACAAGTAGAATTTGAACTGAAGGACTTGGCAGATCTCCTAGAAGCCCGGGACTGCAGAGCAAGGGAAGCCTGGATGAAATTCTCCCTTTTAAAAAATGCTCCATAACTGGTACTGGACACCTGCAAAATTGAAATCAGCAGGCCTCCTGCCCATGCAAACCATTGTGACCTCTTGCATATCCTATGTGACTGTCCCTCCATCACGCCCTTTTGGAAAGCAGTGGGACAAATGCTGCATGAGACCCTGCCCTTACAGAATCCACTACACCGCCCGCTGATCTTCCTCCACGATACAGCAAGCTGTCCTGACCTGCCGTGCCCACAGACCCGCCTCATTCCCACGACGAATGGCTCACAGCATGTACCAGACTGTGTCATACAAAGGCATCTTTTATAACTTGCAACACAAATTTCTCCAAACCTGGGCACCCTTTCTACAGGCTGGAGCATGCCATTCCTGAACCACCAATCAGTAAAACGCTTTCTATTCCTCAAACCCCCCACTCTCTTTTTCCCACCCCCCTTGGGCACAACACATCACACACCCACATCCTCCTTACCATCTTCCCTACCCACTTTAACACAAGCACTATACCTCACAACCTGCACCTCACACCCCACACTTTACACACACACCACATCCTAGTCCTCGCACTTCTCCACCCTGCACACTCCTCTTCATACCTGACATTGCATATCTTACCTCCCCTCATCCTATTATACTCCTTCTACTCCCTCCACATAGGGATACTCAACCATTCTGAGGCTTCATTTTATTTTGTAATATAATATAATAGTAATCTCACTATTTCTGCACAATCACTTCATTGCCCCATTGCCTTACTACCCTACTGACTCTGCTTCCAGTCACACTACCGCTGTTACACCCCATAATGGAGTCCCCCCCCCTTTACCCCCACATCTCCTCCCTTCCGCCCCCCACACTACACCCTCCGCAACCAAGAAGACTAAATGAACATTCGAATAGAGATCATATCCACAAAAAATTACTTTTAACTTACTTTTAAATTACTTTTAACCCCACATGAATCCAAAGAGAATCCATATTGTTTTTTTTCAAGTAGAAAACGTTTATGGGCGTACTGAGTGCTGTGATCTGACTGGTAAAGAACTATGAAGATTTCTACTAGTGTTTCACTGGCATTGGACTGTTGGATACTAGTTTCATCTCATTAGTAATCTTATGAAAAAAATCAACCCCCTTCACGTCAGTTACAGTGTTGAGTTTATGCTGCAGATAAGCAGACCTCCTGCCCTTGCTGATCTGAGCACTTCTTGCCTCTGCAGGTTGTAAGCGTCTGAACTGAAGTGATTGTGTGTAGCTACTTTTAGGCCGGATAGTTATGGTTAAGTTCAGAATTAACTCCACCCATTCCAGCCCATGTAAAAGTGCCATCCTGAATTGGTCTTCAGAGATTGCCAAGTTTGCCTTTCTGCATAATTATGTGGGCGGGATGCATAAGCGGTGTGTCATTGACTACTTTCAGGATACGTTCACCTTTTCACACTTTTTATTTTCCTGCCACCTTCCCCCTTTCATACTCAGTTAAGTCAGGTAGACTTCAGTTAGGCTTCAGACAGGTGAGCACAGCCTCGAATGTCTGCAAAGGGGGCAACTTTGGCAGATTACAAGTTAAAACAGAAGTGCATATGCTAAACACTGGAGTTTTCTCTGGATATGTTTTGGGGAAACTGATATTTTAGAGATTTCGAAGAAGAGGAAATAAGCCAGATTTTCTCATCCTACTGTCCTTCCTTTGCAGGTCTCTATTGCAGTGGCTGGGTAAAGAGAGGCCCCACCGGAGTTATAATAACGACCATGAACGACAGCTTTGACACAGCACAGTCTGTGGTTGAGGATCTGAGCTCTGGCGCGCTGAGCGCCTCACATCCCAAGCCTGGTTCAGCTTCCACGAAGCGCATCCTGCAAGACAGAGGTTTGTGGTCTCACACTGCTCTGTGTCTGGGGGTGGGGAGGGGCGGAGTAAGGGGGGGTCTGTCCCTTTCTTTATATGCACTCAAGTGAGTGTTACTGTATGCCATTAAAATGTTTCTTCACGCTACCTTCTCACACCATGTCAGCATTAAGATTGTGATGCCTCCACGTGTCTCATTTTAGTGTGTCCCAATTTGTATTTCTGACTTTGACCATGTATGCTCACTTTTACCTGTGCTGCCCATGTTTCTGTACTGTTTCTTTACCATATATCCTGCATTCATCTGTTGTGCATTATTTCGACTTTAAAGCCAATGTTACTTGTCATATATCTTTACAATATGTTGTTGATGATTTGTGGTTGGCATTGGTGCTTTTCTGTATTTGAATGTGCCCATCTCTCCACAGGGATTCAACCCGTCTCATTCTCTGGCTGGGAGAAGATTAATTCTGTGGAAATGTCACGAGGAAAGGAAGTTGGGAAACCAAGAGAGAAGATTGTAGATCCTGAGGAGATGCTGCAGTTGGCAAAGTCTTGACGTTTGAAGTTCTGTGGGCCCTGTGGCAAACAGCCTTTCTTAAATGGGAGGTATCCATCAGGGGGCCAGCACACAATGCAGGACTTGTGAGATTGAAGTGGATCCAGAGAGGTCACTTCCTCGTGAGATCGCTTCCTCTAGTAGACTTGAGCTGCATCTGCAGATACTGAGCACCTCACCTCTGCGTGTAGGCAGTATTACAGAACTACAGAATATCACCATGGCAATGCGCCAATGAGATAGGGATTGAGGTCAATGGTGTAATGTATCCGTCTAGACACACAGATCAAGCGCAGTCCAGCTCCAAATAACATTGTCCTGTGCTTAGCTCCATGCACTGTCTTTGCAGGATCAAAGTTCTGATATTTTTTCACCAAGGCCGAATTGTTACAATTTGAGGAATAACCTCAAAAATCCAACTGTAACATCCTCAATCAGTATGTGCAGTCCCTCCATTATGAACACACATTCCTCCAGGAAACAAGGGTAGTGAAATATTTGTTTTAACTGTTTTACGTTTAAAATGAAGCAAGGACACAATAAACGAGTCAAATATATAAACAGTGGTTTATTTCTTTTTAATTCCAGGTGCTGTTTTTTATTAAGCAAAATTGTCTAGCAGACCACAAATATGAATAAAGTATTTGCAGACAAAATGCCACATTCATTAATTATGATTCTTTTCCCACATATAAAATAAACAACATCATGCCATGGTTGGAAAGCCTTTTAATAGACAGCTTAAAAGTATTTGTGCCAGGACAGCAGCAATTTGCTTGTCATAAAATCCCAAACAGAAAAGTGATATGTAATAATATAAATACATATGTTTCATAAATATAATGTAATTTACTTCTAGGAAACCATTTTAGTATTATTAGCTGATTCCTACTTTTGAAAACTTAATTTGCATTTAATTATATCGTTATGTTTTTTATTTACCTATTTTTCTACTGTACCTCACACCACTTTTGGTTTTGTTACTTGCTTTCTTTCACAAGGAGTGAGAAGGGGTATTGGCTTGGTTCTGTCCTATTTGCCCTTTTACCACCATCAATCTTATTTTTTCACTTTTTCTCTTGCTTTGGGGGTGGGAGGCAGCTACCTGTTTATACTATTGTTCTTCTTCCGCTCTCTGCCGCCATTACTCACTTCAGTTGTTCTCTCTGGGGCGTCTGTTCCATTTTGCTGCTTTTTCCTTCACCACCTTCCCAACCTCTCTTCAGGCACGCACGCACCCCTATTAGCTATGAAAGTATAGTGGCTATTGTTATGATTTACTGTGTTGCTGCATTCTGTGTTCGGCCGAATGCCTGTGTCCAGACATTCCGGAGCAGACAGTTGAAGTCTCTCTTGGATATGGCAGGATGCCGGGTTGTGTTGTTTTCAAATAAACTTACCTTATGAACGCATTTGAAGTCTCCAGCACCTTCCTCACTACATTTTGGTGACGAGGATGGGATAGAGACACGACCTGAGCCAACCTGCGTTCATCTCTTCATTGTTGTTCGGCGCCAGTGCCCTTGGTGGCACTGCGTATGTCCGACGTTGACGCTGCTGCCAAGGCCGCTTGCTGTTCGGAGATCCTTGGTTTCTTCAGCTCCAGTGCCCTTGGTGGCGCAGTGTATGCCGGACGTTGATGCTGCTCCCGGAGTTGTGAGCTGTTCGGAGACCCTTGGTAGGCGTGGTCTTCCCAGAGGTGACACGTCCTGACCTGACGTCTATATTTTTGGCAAGCGGAGGCATGAGGCGGCGTGAGGCGGTGCTTTCCTGATTTCCGGTGCATCCTGCAATCAGGTGACGCCTCCACGTCTATATTATCACGAAGCTGTGATGTTGCTTCTTTGATCTCCGGCACTCCCGGCATACTTGTTGAGCATATGAGATGTGTGGATTCAAGAATGTTCTGTTTGAACAGCAGAACGCTTCCTGATCTTTGCTGATCCGCCGTTCCTATTGAGGTTCACAGTGATCTGCACACCATTGAACTTTTGTGCATTGACGTATGGTACTTTGCAGGTCATGCGGTGATTTGCACACCAGTTGTTTTTCTACTGTGTTTCCTGTGTGCTTTAACTTTTATCAGTAGCTGAGCTCTGCAACGTTTTATCTGTTCTGTCTGCTTTTTACTGTGCTTTCAGTGGACATAATAGTATTTGATCCATTTGATTATTATTATAGTGATGGCCAATCACAGCATTATTTCTCCACCACCTCCATTTTTACCTCTTCCAGGGTCACCTGCTGTACCCTGGGAGGATTGGATAGAAATGTTAGAGAACTACATAGTAGCCTTAGATGGACAGGGTTTTTCGTCTCAAAGGAAAAAGGCTATCTTATTGAGCACATTGGGGTGTGAGGGTCAGCGTATTTTTAAGTATTTACCGACAGCGCTTGGTGCAAATGGTCAACCGATGGATGACGTGTTTAAAGAGGCTATAAAGAGGTTGGAGACTAGGTTCGCTAAGGAAACCAATTTAGTTCTAGCTAGATATAAGTTTTATACTCAGCCTCAAGATAATCACGAAACCATTGATGAGTTTGTTTCAAGGTTGAGGGAGTTATCAGTCAAATGTAGGTTTAGGTGTATGACTGAAGAGTTGATACAAGGCCAACTGATAGTACAATGTTGTGAGAGAAAAATACAAGAGAGGCTCTGGGCTGCAAAAGATCCCAGCTTGCAAGAAGCTATTGACATGGCAAAAGTTGTTGAAGAATTGCAGCGATGTATAAGAGAATTAGAAAGGAAAGACAAATCTGCTGATGTTATGGTATTGTCTAATGATGCTATTGGTGCTCAGCAGGAAGTTGGGGCTCTTTCGAAGAAATCTGTATTTTCAAAAGTAAAAGGGAAAGAATGCATTCGATGTGGCAGTGTATAGCATTCGGCCAATTCCAAGAGGTGTTTTGCTATCAATAAAGACTGTCGTAGGTGGGGTCGTAAGGGACATTATACCCGCATTTGTAGAGAAAGTGCCAAGTCCTCTAAGGAAATCAAATCAGGAATAAATGTAGTGGGTGAGTGTCATGACATTCCTTATGAAGAGAGAATTCTAGTACTGAGTCAAGAGGCGAATTCCGTTGAGTGTGATAGTGCGCGCAGAATGTCCAGACCTATAGCTTCCTTTACCATAGATGAATTTCGTGTAAGCCTTATGATTGTTTCGGGATCATTGTATAATATAATTCCCGAAGTCCTCTTTAAGGAACATTGGAAAAGTGAGAAACTGTATCCCAAAGATATCTCTCCTGGTGGTTACCAAGGTGGGAAAATTCATTTCTTGGGGTATATGTTAAAGCAAATACGATTTGGAGGGAGGAGTGTCATGGGGAAAATGTATGTCGCCTCGGATGGTCCACCTATCTTAGGGTGGATGCATCAATTGGATCTCAACATTGTTATCAATCCAAGGGCAACTCACCAGATTCTTGTAGTTGAGGATGTACAGTTGCATGATATTTTATAGGAGTCAAAGCATGTTTTCAGAAAAACGTTGGGATGTTTAAAGGGCTATGTGCACAAGATCATTTTAAAAGAGAATGCTGTACCCTAGCAACACAAAGTACGCAAGATCCCTTTTGTTGTGAGGGGTGAAGTAAAAAAAGTAATTGACAATATGTTGTTGGAAGGCATTATTGAACCTGTGGAGGTGTCTCCTTGGGTTTCCCCAGTGGTAGTTACTAGGAATGGGAGGGTGAGGTTATGTGTTGACTTGAGGTCGTTGAATCAGAACATTGTAGTTTACACATATCCTCTGCCAAATATCAACGAATTGTTGACGGAAGTTAAAAATGGGAGGTACTTTTCAAAGCTTGAAACCAGATCAAACTCCATCCTGAATCCAAACATTTGGTAACGTTTGTTACCCTTGAAGGCACCTTCCAGTTCAATCGTATGCTGTTTGGCCTTGCATCAGCTGCTAGTGTATTTCAGTGCATGATGACTAATATTTTTGGCAATCTCAAGAACATGTTGTCCCTTCGTAAGGCAGGCCATGTGGCACCCCACCCCACCAGTGTTAAGAGCCATCTACCCCTAGTCGGGCTCCTGTGACTTCCATGTGTGCAGCAATCGGGCATAGGCCTTGTACCCCATGGCCCCGTGATTAATTAGGGAACTCTAAGTGCATGGCGTAGTGCAGATGGCTGCTGTGTCTGTAGTGTCCGCCAATGGTAGCGGTATTGCATGCACTGAACATGTCTTTCTACTTTCTTCCCCCCCTTTTTTTGGGTCTCCCTGTTCTTGTGTGCATTAGCATCATCACGCGGAGGAGCAGTGCCACCGGATCAGGAGAGAGCTGCATCCCACATGGCCCTGGAGGGCAAGACTATGGACTCCGAATTCACCAGTGGGACGGAGGGCGAGGGGAGCTCCACAGCGGGGACAGGAGCTGAGACCAGCGACACCGACTCCTCCTCTGATGGGAGCTCCCTTGCGGTGGCGAACCCCTCTGTGCCCACCGCATCTACAGGTACAGCAGCCACCCCCCCCCAACAGCACCCCCCTCCCAGCAGCCCCTCAGCATGTGCCCTGTGGCTGCTCACCCAGGAGGGTGGGCATCTCCTTCGCCCCAGGAACCTCAGCCCCTGCCCCTGTCAGCCCTGCTGCCCTCAGTGAGGAGGCCATTGACCTCCTCAGATCCCTCACTGTTGGGCAGTCTACCATTCTGAATGCCATCCAGGGTGTAGAGAGGCAGTTGCAACAGACAAATGCATACCTGGAGGGCATTCATTCTGGTCAGGCAGCCCAACAGCGAGCTTTTCAGACTCTGGCCTCAGCACTGATGGCAGCCATTGTTCCTGTGTCCAGCCTCCCCCCTCCAACTTCCTCCACCCAGCCCCAATCCTCAGTACCTCAGCCTATCCCAAGCACACCATCAGACCAGCATGCACACACCTCAACACACAAGGGTAGCTCTGGCAAACATAAGCACCACACATCCCACAGGCACTCACACAAGCATCATACCCATGCACACATACCAACATCCACTGCCTCCACTGTGTCCCCCTCCTCCTCATCTCCCTCCTCCCTCCCTGTCACGTCTCCACTCACACCTGCATGCACTACATCTTCAGCCACTACGCCCATCACCAGCACGCCCATCACCACACACCGCTCACGTGCACTCACCACTCCCACTACCATTCACACATCCTGTGTCCTCTACCAGTGTGTCTGTGAGCCCACCTCCCAAACTACACAAACGCAGTCACACCCCCACCCAACAGCCATCCACCTCACAACAGCCTCCAGTCCATGCACCTTCACCCAAAGTCAGCAAACGAACACCTCCTACAACCACTACCTCTTCCTCCACTCCCAAACCCCCTCCATCTACCCGTCCCAGTGTGTCTAAAAAACTTTTCCTGTCAAACCTTGACCTCTTCCCTTCCCTTCACCTCCCCCACCCCTTCCATCCCCAAGGGCCCGCCTTTCCAGGTCCCAACCCAGCACCTCAGCCACCACATCACCGGGAACAGTGGTGCCAGCAGTAACTGGCACTAAGCAGCAAGGCAGCCAGTGTGCCAAGGAGCCAGGCCAAGGACAGTCCCCCACGTCAGAAACATAATAAGTTGACCACAGCCCGGAGGGAGAAGGGCAAAACACCTGCCACCAAGGGCTCTCCCACGACTACAGTTGGGAGTGGCAAGACAGCTGCGCCACCATCCAAGGTGGGGAAGGTGCAGAGAAAGAAAAGGAAGTCGCCGCTAACCTGCATGGCGGACAAGACGGGCACCGCCACATGCACCGCCGCCACCAGCACTGCTTCCCAGGACACCGCTGCCCAGGATACCACCGCCACCAGCACCGCTGCCCAGGACACCGCCGCCAGCAGCTCACACACTGAGCCACCCACCAGCACTGCTGGCCAATGAGCGCCACAAGCACCGCCGCTACTGAGGCCGCCGCAAGCACCGCCAGCAGCCACGCCACATCCTGTGCCAGTGGCACCACCGCAAACATGGCTGCCATCCCCAGTGGTCAGTCATACGAAGCTGGTGGTTAGTTCTAGGGGGCCTAGACAGCTTCCATGTAGGCCCACCGTCAGTGGAGTGTCACATCCCCTACCTCTGTTCTTGGCAGGATGAAGCACTCTGGGCACAAAGCCCCCTCCAGAACCAGTGGAGAAAGGCATCCACTCACCCAATCCTTGGCAGGATGAAGCACTCTGGGCACAAAGCCCCCTCCAGAACCAGTGGAGTATCACATCCACTATTTCTGTCCTTGGCAGGATGAAGCACTCTGGGCACAAAGCCCCCTCCAGAACCAGTGGAGTATCACATCTACTACCTCTGTCCTTGGCAGGATGGAGCACTCTGGGCACAAATCCCCCTCCAGAACCAGTGGAGAAAGGCATCCATATCCTCTGTCCTTGGCAGGATGAAGCACTCTGGGCACAAAGCCCTCTCCAGAACCAGTGGAGTATCACATCCACTACCTCTGTCCTTGGCAGGATGAAGCACTCTGGGCACAAAGCCCCTTCCAGAACCAGTGGAGAAAGGTATCCATAACCTCTGTCCTTGGCAGGATGAAGCACTCTGGGCACAAAGCCCCCTCCAGAACCATTGGAGAACTGTTATCCACTTGAGAGACTGTGGCTTTGCACTCCCCATGATAAAGCATTGGGCAAACCACCCACTGGAGAGACTTGTGAGACTGTGGCTTTGCACTCCCCAGGATAAAGCAGTGGGCAAACCACCCACTGGAGAGACTTGTGAGACGTGGCTTTGCACTCCCCAGGATACATCAATGGGCATGGAGCCCCCTCGTGGAGCTGGTGTCGTGCACTCATCCAGCTGAGGTGCCCCACCTTCCCTTCCCCCTGAGGTGCCTGTTTTATTTCGAGCTGATGCCCCTGCAGTGTTCTCTCCATTTTGATTGGGTATCTTGTGTGGGCCTCGCCCATGCATTTTGGGCCCAGAGGTCCACGGACTATATAGGTGCAGTACTTGGACTTGAATTCTTGGTGTATATATTTGTTAATAGTGTATGTATATTTTTGAGTAATGGATTTTTATTGATTACATTCGTTCAACTCATTTCCTTTTGTCCTTGCGTTCTTCCAGGAGGGGTTGGCGGGTGTAAATGTAATGTATCAACATGTATTTGTGTGTGTGTTGTAGTGGGTGAGGGTGGGGGTGTTGCGTGTGTGTGTCACTCTCTTTTCCCTCCCCTCTCCCCTGTGTCGTAGGTGCAGTACTCACCGTGGTCGCCGCCGCCGGCGTTTGTGCTCCTGGTAGAGGAGCAGGAAGAGAATGGCAGGTAGAATTTGGAGTTCGGGCTCCATGGCGTCCTGGTTCCCCATGGGGTGTGTAGAGGTGAGCATTTTCCTTCCAAGTCCTGTTTCCGCCGTGTTTTTCTTCGCGGTGAATCCGCCCCGAAAAAGGTGGTGGATTGACCTCTCATGATACTGTGGGCGGTACATTGTCTTCCGCCAGTCTGTTGGCGGTGACCGCCGCGCTGTTTGTTTGTACCGCCGTGGCGGTCGGAGTGTTAAAGTGGCTGTCTATGTTGGCGGTTTCCGCCACGGTCATGATTTCATTATTTTTACTGCCGGCCTGTTGGCGGTTTTACCGCCGCTTTAACACCGACCGCCAGGGTTGTAATGAGGGCCTATATTCCAGCATCTGCGGCATGGAAATAAACCTAGAATTCAAGCATTCAGAGTAGGATGCACTATTATTGGGAGGGGATTTAGCAGCGATAAAAAAGTTCATGTATTTGTCATGGGTCCATACAGTCATTAGCAAATACAGAAAAGCAGGGCTTAGCAATGTAAACGTCGATATTTTTGGAGAGAGTATCGTACATTGTGTGAGTGGACATGAGGCTGTCATGAAACGTTCTCACATGCAAGACCCAATAATTATAGTCAATCCAAAATTGAGGAAAGTCCTGGCAAGCAGCCGTCAGGGCTTAAGTGCATAGGCATATCCAAAGTGTTTCTGGAAATAACTAATAGGAAGAAAATTATCGGATTAATGCAGTATTTTTTTCAAATATAGATGAAGGATTTCTCGTGTCCATTAATTGGGCCCTTAAATAAAGAGAAACAATACTGAAGTGACTGGTATATTCTGCTAACGGGAGAATAATCTCTGTATGTTACTTCATAAAATATCGTACTTAAAAAATATTTCATACTTGCTAGTTCTGCCTGTGTTTTAGTGGCTTTAAAATAGTGTTTCCGCTCACAGAACTACTATATAGATAATTTGAACGTAAGTAAATTAATTCCTTAGGAAACGTGAAGAACTCTGCGTTGTTTTTATTTAATTTATATAATCGATTTTACTACAATAACATTATACTCTGATACATATCCCCCCAGTCCCCACAGGACTACAAGTCATTCCATAAACTTAATACAGATTTTATGCCCCCGGTACAGCTGGTGGATAGAAACTCCCAGCAGGCCTCAAAGTTGCACCCACCCAGCTGCTCCCAGTAAAGAACCGACCCCCAAATCTAATGTAGGCCCTACTCTGCACACGTAGGGACGTGGACAACTTCCGCCCACGGATGACCAATTTCTCCCTGCTGCCATGAATACCAGTCCCCAACTCCTGAGTACCACACTCCACTTGCACATCCACCACCTCCATGTGCGAGTACTACCAACATGTCTACCTGTAATCTTACCAACCTGCTCTCCGGGTTAGAATATATTTTTTGCACAACCCTACATACCATCCCTCATCTCTTGTGCAGTACTGTGGATACATCGAACTAAGTATAGTGTGCGAGTGGTAATGTCTTTAGTATGAATGAGCATTCTCCTCTGGGCCCACCTTGCAGTGATGTCCAAACGACAACCGTGTAGAGGCAGAGGGTTACATCCCTTTGTCCTCGCCTTACACCACGGTGGGATCTTCTCCTCTGCCCTGGGCCCTGCTGTTATTCTCCTGTGTGCTGTTCACTGTCGGTAATGTGAGGGACAGATTGAGCTGTAAATCCAGTTTTTGTACGTGAGAGTTGAACATTGCACTGCAACATTTAGGTAGCAGACAACACGGAAGTGTCAATGTAACATGTCCTATTGTCATAGAGCTAACTGAGTCTAGTTGTCCGCTTGGCATGGCCTGTGCTGGACATGTAATCCTTACTGTGACAACAGCTATCCTCACTGACGTAGGTACGTGATTCAGAAGTTGGAGGCAGAGATCCCCCAAACACATATGGCTACCTGCTCTTTGGGATGCAACCCCCACTGCTGGGACCTTCATCGCCCTAGACCTCCATGGCCTCAGGCATGCGTTCCAGCTGAACTGGGTCTTAGCCACCCCTCCCTGTACAGCTGAGGGAACTTCATGAGCGCCGCCTGCCCAGTCATCGCAACCTTTTTTTTTTCCTGTATGACTTGTTGGCCCTCTCAGTTTACTCCTCGGCCGTTTTGGGGTGCAAATAAGAAAACAGCAACCGATGAAGCTAAATGGTGGTCTGTTTTTCAGGTTAACTAAAAGGTGTTGTGTGGCATACTTCTGTTAACCTCAGCCACTGGTAATATTGCTCTGGGCCTCTTTCCAATACCTCTTTTTTTTTGCCCACAATGCCACCTCTCGAGCACGGTTTACCAATCGCCACTTGGGGGTTGTTCACTTTTGTGTATGCACGGCTGGTTAATTGTTCTGCATTTCCCGCACATGCTTATGTTGTGTGGGGTCTAAAAAAATCCAACAGAAACCAATGAGAGGAGTGTTCCAGGAATTGGAGTGAAGCCAAATGTGGCAGGGAAGACATGAGAGTGGGCGAGCAGAACGAGGTTCAAGTCTGCAGGGGAGTGATGCGTCCCCCACTACCTCTTGTTCAGACATACTCATACCCAACAGAGTGATCTTGTGCATGACTTCAAAGCCAGTGGATAAGCTGAAGTGTTCCTGCAGTCCCATAGAGGCCCTGGGAAGGTGCATGCAGCAAGTATGAGGGAGGGACAAAGGGCTCATTATGACCCTGGCGGTCGGCGCTACACTGGCGGTAACACCACCAACATGCTGGGGGTGTTCTGCCAATGTTTTATGACCATGGCGCATTAGCCACGGCCATACCGTCGGCCCCTCCACTTGACCGCCAGGCTTCCGCCAGGCGGTCATAATCCCCAGGGCAGAGCTGGCCTGGGGATTATGAGTCCCCAACCTCCAGCCTGTCCAAGGTTGTAAACACTGCCATGGGAAGGCTGGCGGTAAGCGGGACTCGGGGTGCCCCTGGGGGGCCCTGCACTGCCCATGCACTTGGGCACCCGCTGCACATCAACATTGCCCCTGGCTCTATTATGAGCCGGCGGCAATGTTGATGTGACTTTTCTGCTGGGCCAGTGAAAATGTCATAATAGGGAGCCACCAATACCGCCTGTATAGTGGCGCCTGTGGCTTCGGCGGTCTTTTTAAAAGACTGCCAAAGTTGTAATGAGGGCCAAAGTCTCTCCCTCTGTGGTGTCTAGACAAAGATGAGCTTCCTCTGCTCCCTTTGTCAGGGTACTCTTTTCCTGAACAGCTCATTGAGATCTGAGCTCCTCTGCATGTGGCTGTGCAGGAAGTCTCCTGAAAGCAAATGCATAGCATTGTCTCCAGGCAGGCTAATCTCCTCCTGATGCAGCTCGGTCACAGAAACACTGCCTCATGCCTGTCCAGGATTTAGCCAAGGACGTAGCTTGGTCACAAAGTTTTGAGCTCCAGATTTTCCAATAATCAAGCTGGCATATAATGTTAACAAACATTATACGTCAAGCAGTGCAGACAGTGAACATTGTGAAAGTGCTGCTGCACCCTGCAGGCGACAGCATTGCCGCCGGAATTATTTCGAGCCGGAGACAATGCTGCCATCAGTTTCCCACTAGGATGACATTTCCCGTCAGCCTAGCAGGAAACTCGTAATAGGTCTAGCTGGGTGGTCACCACTACAGAAGCAGCTACCTTGTCAGGAGTTTGGCGGATGGGTGTTCCCATCTGCCAAACTCATAATTAGGCCCTAAGTGAGAGAAAACACATTTTGTAAAATGAAAAAAATTGTAAGGCGAGATAGAGGGAGAAAAAAAAGACTCCTCACCGTACCTGACTGAAAGGACCTGTGCCCAAATCTTTACCACAAAATGCATTTATTATTTACAAAAAAAGGGGGGGTCCTCAAACAACCCCCCATGAAGCTACTCTACACCCCTAGATTTAGCCCTGCTCTAGCAGGAGTCTGTGCAAGGATAGTTCTCCACTGTCATATGTTTGCTTTACGTTCCGTAGGCTGTATTTTTTTCTGTATTCCACCTGCTTGCACCAGAGGGCGCTGTGAGACTCGTTTTCGTTCTGCGGCATGCGCACTTCTGTGCCCTTTTGAAGCTGTATAAAAAGTTTCCTCCTCTGCTGATGGGCATAAAGAGCAGGGCGCGATGCCCTCTACGAAGTACAAACGTGTCAGCCGTGATGGGCAACTAAACTTGGCTTTTCTTTGAAGTGTGCACAGGGGTTGCAGCCTTGCTATTAAGGTAAACATTCTATTCTTTGTTCGTTATATCAGCTTTGGTCTCAAATGCACTTTATCGGGCAGCTGTATAGGTCAGCAGAAATGAACAGGAGAAGCCCTCGTGCCCCCTTCCAGATTCATGGTACTACTCCACTACCCCCTCCCACCCCCCACCCAACCTTCCGTCTTTGGGTGGCACCAGGAGACTCCACACTGTTCATATGACAGGGAAGGCCATGCATGTCTACAGGGTCGGGGCAGCTTGCGATACCCAGGGCCTCTTTCCGCCATTCTGTGGGAGGGCCTGATAGTTGTCAAAATGCTGGATAATAGCGCTGTCATACATCAGACCTACATATACCTCACAGCCGCTTAGATAAAGCCAGCATAAACATGCCCCACCCTCTTTTTCATGTCATTTTTTCATACTAGCCTACACAAATCACATTAAATCCAAGTATCAAGCAAACTCTCAACTAGCCTCACGCAACCAAACACCAACAGAAAACAGACACAGTTCATTCATGGCTCTCCCAGATGCACCTGAAAAGGCGCTCAGAGCGAGAATGCGCTGTAATGACATAATAATTGCAAAAGCTTAAAATATGCCAGCTTCATAACCTGATACCTATAATCTTTTGATCACCGACTGCGCAGAGGGGCCAGCTGGAGTCCATGTGCCCCACCCTGAAACTCCTAGGTCATTTGTTTCCCTCTCGGATTCGACAACTGTTCTAAGCTCCCACAATCCTTAGTTTGTCTCCCGAAACCAGAAAAAAACCTTTAATTACTTTTTTAAATGTGCTTCACAGCAATAGATGATAACTAGGCACTCTATATTCTGTCTTTGACCCTCTATTGACTCAACCACATTAGAAAAAGATATCAATTTAGCTCCATGTATACCACAGCATTCTTTTCTCACAAAGACTCAGAGTAACTACTTGTCAACTCTATTGTGGCCGCCTGGTTCCATCACCTACCTCCTACCCTTTAATGGCTTCCTCCAAGTCCTTTGTTCCTGTTCAGCACCTTCAGTAGTGTTCTTCTCCCCTGCCTTCAAAATGGCCACCTCCACATTCTTCAGTGCCTAGAGGCATTGTCTGTGAGGTGGACAGCATCTTCCATGCGCTCCCTGCCAGCCAGTCAGCAACGCTCTGGACATTATGTTCTGTGCTGGGGTTCCTGGCAGTCTGTTTCTCCACCTTCCTCTCTCGCTTTGTGTCTTTCTCGTCTTGAATTGAGAGACCACTCTCCTGGCACTGCTTGCAGGAGATCTCTGGCGACAAATGCACGACTGTGACATACTTGGCAGCACTAATGATTTAGGCAGTTGGCTACCGCTTCTTTGGCAATACTTCAGATTCAGCTGAGTCATCCTACTGCTCTTTTGGAAGCTGTGTATTTAACCTCATTGATGCTGGCTAAAAACTAACAACACGCCTCTGACGACCATGCGGTGCTTTGTAATGCGTGCCTCACAAATGCCGCTGGAGCTATCGATGATACTGTGTCACTGAAGTGAATTGCGGCAACAGTGACCAAAAGACACTTCTGTCTCGGCATTTCTATCTCATGAGGTCATCTAGATCAGAATTCACCAATGATTTCTTCTGATCTGGATCCAATTTTATCTGATTTCCTTTGATGTCATATCCGTCCGTAGGCCATGCGATTTCTGATGTCCTCATTAGTATTCTACTTAGAGGTGTGGAAGCCTAATAATTCTACCTCTTTTGTACACATTATGTAGGCAAGTCTTCTGTGAGCAGCGGCTGGTGCAGCCTCACTGCAAAGCTGCCCCTCTTCAAAGCTGCTGGATATAGCAGTTATAGGGGAGCAAGGCGGTACAACTAAAGATAACACCAGTGTTTTATGGCAGCCATGGCAAGGTAATGGACGCGGAAATGTTGCATATTTCCAAGCTATTCTCCATCATATCTTCACCTTCCAAGGGGTTTAAAAAACTGAGTCGTTTCCCTTTTTTAATCACCCCATTTTTGGCTGGTTCATGTCGTATTTTCTAAATCTTTGTATGTAAGTAAATAACTATTTTCCAGGAAATGATGGATGTGGGTTGGTCCATAATAAATGAGGCTTGGTTTTGGTGCATTATCTTCAAAACGCTACCTAATTTTCTTTGAAGGGCGCTAAATATTGTAAATATGTTTTTTCTAGGAAAGGCTTCTAAAATCTTATTGGAATACAAACAATCTTGCAGCCTGCTGAAGATGCAGGTTTTTGTGCTTGATAAAGGAAAACTAAAGGAAGTGTGAATAAGTTTTAGGAGAGTGAGATGCGGCTGATAAAAACGTTCATTTTTGGGACTTTAACCCGACTGGCCCAAGATACATATTTTTTCATCATCAGACTGTTCCACCCCCACTAATCCTACTACCCTGGCATCCATTTCCAGAATAGTTTTGTCCCGGGGTGCAGAAAACTAGTTCTGAAGTCAGTGACGATCAGCATCACATGGCTGCAGTCCTGGTCACGCTACAGCCCCCTTCCTCTTCAGAGCTGTATGAAGACGTCTGCCCTGGCACTTTGCAGCAGCCTACCCCCTCACACTAAACGTATGTGAGATGGGTGAAAGCAGGAGATGTGGTCAGTCACGCCAGCGGGCACACCTCATATTCCGTGGGTTGGGATGCTGAATGGTGCCTCAATGTAAACCTTTGTTGCACATCCTGGAAGAAAGGTGACTGCATGAGAATAAGAATGCTGGGCAGGTGTCTGTAGGGGAATCTGAATGCTGGGGAGTTAGATGCAGGAGATTCGGAGTGCTGGGAAGGTGCCTGCAGGAGAATAAGAATGCTGGGCAGGTGACTGCATGAGAATCATAATGCTGGGTAGGTGACTGCAGGAGAATCTGAATGCTGGGCAGGTGGCTGCTGGAGAACCAGAATGCTGGGCAGGGGACTGCAGGAGAAATCCAAATGCTGGGCAAGAGACTGCAGCAGAACAAGAATGCTGGGCAGGTGACTGCAGAAGAATCAAAATGCCGGGCAGGTGACAGCAGGAGAACTCAAAATGTTGGGCAGGTAACTGCAGGAGAACTGAAAATGCTTGGCAGGTAACTGCAGGAGAACTGAAAATGCTTGGCAGGTGACTGCAGCAGAATCAGAATGTTGAGTAGGTGACTGCATGTGAATCCGAATGCTGGTGCTCTGGAGCAGATTGCTGCTGACTTTGAAGTTATGTGCATCTACCTAAGGATCCCAAGGGATCAAAGCTTGTGCTGTTGAACTTTATTTTGAAAGTTCTTGTAGAACATCAGACCAAGAACCTTCCCACTGGCCCTCAGGGGCGTTGGCTTAAGGAGTTCTGGCAGATGAATGAAAAAGTACTGCAACAGTAGCCAGAAAATAGGCATGCCAGAGAGTATCTCTGGCCATTTGTTTAAATATATAAGAAATAAGAAAATTATGGAAGTAAATGAACATCAACGATTAGATATATCGTAAGAAAACTAGTCTGATGGGACCTGGTCCTTGTGGCATTGAGTGTGCTGCAGTCTTCTCACTGGGACCAGCCCGCTTCACGAAGTCCACTATACTTGGATAACGATATAATGCCATTCTTGTTAACATGGTCACTTAGTCCAATTCAATCTGATTTCGCTGGTCACAATGGTCGTTATCAGAGTCGTGTCCATCTAATGACTCTTTTGTAGATGAAATGTTGTGCTACCGCAGATCGCGTTAGGAGTCCGTTTCTAGCCACTAGACTCATGTTTCACAGCCACATTTTCCAACAGTATTTTGGTTTAGTCTGTCCCTCAGTGGGGGCTTGAATTTGAATAGTGCCTTTGACAATCAATCAATCAATCAATCATTCACTGCATTTGTAAAGCGCGCTACATACCCGCGAGGGTCTCAAGGCGCTGGGGAGGGGGGGTGCTACTGGTCGAAGAGCCAGGTCTTGAGGAGTCTTCTGAAGGCCAGCAGGCCCTGGGTCTGTCGTAGGATGGTGGGGAGAGTTTTCCAGGTCTTGGCGGCGAGGTAGGAGAAGGATCTGCCGCCGGCGGTGGTTTTTCGGATGCGGGGGACTGTGGCGAGGGCAAGGTTGGCTGAGCGGAGGCTTCAAGTGGGGGTGTGGAAGCTGAGTCGGTTGTTGAGGTAGGTGGGTCCGGTGTTGTGCAGTGCTTTGTGTGCGTGGATCAGGAGCTTGAAGGTGATCCTTTTGTTGACAATAAGCGTGGGTCGTTTGCTTGTACCCGTTCTCCAACGTTAAAGGCTGACTAGTCGGTGCCCAAAGTATTATCAGTACTTTCACACGTTTGTCACTCTGTCTCCTCACCACATCCTGTCCCTCAGAAAGGGGACTGTGGTATTGTGCAGTGTTTCCAAAGCAGATCTCTGACCGCTTTAATCCCTGGTTTGATGCATTCTAAGGCTAGTTAGATGCCATTTCATGGAAGTAGCAGGCTCCAGTGGCCCACTGTGGAGAGTATGGGGTAAGCTTTCCATCTGTTTTTGATGCTACGGCGGATTACAAACAGTTTTGCATAAGAAGATGAACTGTACGCTGTAGCCAGAGCCATATGTTTCTTTGTAACATTTCCAAATTAATCAATCCTTCATTCATTCACCACTGTTGTGTTTTACTTGGCGAGGGCCGTCCCCTTCACATAGAAAACTATTAGGATCCCGGGATTATACATAAATCCAAGATGTGTATTTCACTCACAGTCCCTTTTTTTTAGATTTAAATAGATAATTTCTACTTGCGACTTTAGATGTGTATGTGAAATATTTTTAAAAAGACCAAAGAGTGCTCTCAGCAAATATTTTGTCCTCAGAAAACGCCCTAATGACTGTTTCCACGGATCTGAGACTGGTTCTAACCAAATCCACTAATAATAAATCCCCTAAAAAAGTCAAAGCATGCTCCAAACAACATCCACGTTCCTTAATTGTATGTCCTTCGAAAGGACATTCAATACCTGTTTTAGGCTCGTGTTATGTTCTTTTACTGTCTTCCCTTATACTACAACACCAATCTGAAAACCTACTCCTCCCATTGCGTAGTGGAAGAGGGCCAAAAAGGATTTAGGGCTAACGAATACCCTTTTAGACCTATAAACCTGCTCAGAGTGTAAGGCGAACAGGATTCTTCATGAAACACTCGCTGGTAGCGGCCGAAGCAAGGCCTAACAACGTCCTCACTGCCATTGTACTGTAGCATTTATATAGTGTTTACTGACCCTGCGCAGGGCGCTGCACATTCTCAGATAAAAAAAAAACACTCTACACCAAGTTGGCACTCATGGTTGTAAGAACGCTCCCTACATGGGAAACTCTTTGGCGTTGTGAAGAGAGAGACACTCTTGTCTTGCGGGACATCGTTTAGCGGTGTGATGGACGAGGAAGTGTGAGACCCACAGATTATGAAGTTACTCTGCAGGTCCCTTATTACGTTTATTAGTTTATTTATAGTTTTAAATCTGCTTCTTACTCTGGCTGCTGCAGTGAGCTCGGCCACACTGTAAATCGTAGGGGTCTGGCGGGAGGGATTGTTGGAGCGAGGAGGAACCTGATGATCTTGTTTACAGACATTCTCTACTTCACCAGGGTACCACCTGTTCCTTATTGACCTCTTGAGCAATTAAATACCTGTCCATTTTTAACTGAATCGCTTGGTCATAGTCACTTATGATGACACCAAGTTGTTATGGGTCCTTATTCAGGTCTTTTAGGGGTATAATTGGTATGCCGCCCACGCTAATTACAGCTGCCTGTGATAGCACCCAACTTTGAAGATAACAAAGGGTTTGCTTAAGCATTTGATGAACGTTACTCAGTCCATCATAGTTGGGGAGGGCCTTACCTCTACCATCTTCACAGACTACGGCCCATCAAATTCAGAGATAACTGCCAGCCCAGTGGTCATCCCTGTATATTGAAAGGAACCACTGTCACAGTGGTTCCTTTCAATGTACAAAAAGTTTGCTCCACGGCTGCAGTCGGTTTTGACGGCCGTTCACCACATTTTTTACATGTTTTTGTTGTTCTGAAACAAACTCCCAAAGAGGAGGTATTTTTAGAGAAATAGAAAAAAAAACTTATGACCCCCCTACAACCTTGGAGTCTTATCCCAGGGTGTGGTGGTCATTCATTTTTGTTGCCCCTCACCACCAGCTTTTTTATAGCAGTGAAGAACAGAAAAAAAATACATTACACCATCCACCCTAAATAGGGCAGGTGGTGTGATGCCCTTCTTGATCCACAGCTAGATTATCAGTGGCAGGTGGACATAATCAGTCTTCAAGATCTAGCAAAGCATAACAACGGCACAATGTATATATTAACAGTCATAGACGTATTGTCCAAGTACGCCTATGCAGAAGCGTTACACGATAAAAGTTGTGCCAGCATCACCACCGCCTTTAAAGTCATCTTCGCGAGAGGTCGAGTACCACAAAAACTACAAACAGATGCTAGAAAAGATTTTTTAAACAAACCATTTCAGAAATTATTAAAGCAGCACGCTGTTCTGCAGGTTGTAGAACATTTTAACAGAACTTTCAAATCAAAGATGTGCCGACATTTCACAGCCAACAATACCGACAGACACGTGGATGTTCTACAGGATTTAATAGATGTTTATAATGCCAGTTACCACAGGGCAATCAAAATGTCTTCTGTGGAGGTAACGGCTGATAATTCGTTTATGGTGTGAAGAACTGTGTATGGGAGTCGTCTCGCAGCGAGGGTCAAGAAACCTGTTTTAAAAGAAGAAGATCATGTCAGGGTTACAAAGTTGAAACCCAAAGGCTACCAACAGCCATTTAGTGATGAGATATTTATCCTGGAAAGTGCGTAGTTTAAAGAAGGAGTATATATTTACAGGTTGAAGGACTATGACAGTGAAAAGGTTACAGGTGTCTTTTACAACAAAGAGTTACAAAAGGTGCTCTACAATCCGAAAAGGGTGTACAAGGTGGAAACATTTCTGAAAAGGAAAGGCAGCAGAGCTAAGAGACAGGCGCTGGTGAAATGGCGGGGTGGCCTGAGAAATTTAACAGTTGGGTTTTGGACAGCTCGCTGTACGTGGTGTGCGGTCACGCTGTAAGTGCCGAGATGGAGACCTCACCTTTTTATATTACGCTACCATCCAACACCTCGAAGGACATGTTCCCCGACAATCAGATTTCTAATTATACGGTGAAATTAGATAAACCTGTGGACCTGAAAGGGTCCTGAGAGGTCACCCTAAAAGAGAAACAGTACCCTAGAACGTAGAATACATTTACAAAGCACAAAGCTAAATTGATCATAAAGCACTCTCAGGACTTTTTGAGCCTCCCTGTGACTTTCCCGCACGGGTATGAAACCACCGTAGCGGCGGTGGTGGACGCCATCAACAGAGCAATAGCCGGCGTTGAAGAGTATGTGAATATACATCTGGTGTTGGATAACATTAGAAGAAAAGTGTTTCTTAAAGCCCTGGAGCTCGATACCAGGTTTACCTGTACTGCTAAATTACAAAGGGTTTTACGGACCATACAACATGTGAAAAGACAGGTGGGTCCAGACCCTGTGTGTCCCAATATTAACAGCGGATTTTACACACTCTACATGTATAGCAACATCGTAGAGCCTTAGGGGAGAGGGGATAATTATTCGCTGTTGTTGAGATGGGTCCCAGTGAAGGGAGAAAATAACCCGATGGTTAATATACAACATCACAAACTCGACTATGTGTCAATTTCTAAAAAACATTTTGACACTATAACCATTATGGTCTATGACGATCAGTCCGAGCCGGTGGCCTTTAAATACAGGAAAGTTATTGTTAAGCTTCATTTAAGGCCGCGCCGCAACAGTGACTATTAGGCAGTTGCGATGGTCATCGTGAAAACATATGGGGGCCCCTCTATGGACAAAGAGTATTATAGAGTTCAGGCCGGCTATGGCGGATCGCCGCCCTACTATCAAGGGGCCCCTGTTTTGTACGAGACAGATTGGGGGGCACTTTTGGAGTTGTTTCAAAGAGCCATGCCTTTTTTTGAGAAAATGGTATGAAATTGCAAAAACTCACGTTAAAGCGGCAGCTACGAACATAGCCCAAGACGTTGTGGGCTCTGTAACGTCAGCTGTCACCGAACGCATGAGCAAACAGCCCCAAGAAGGAGCTGGTTTGGTGTACAAGATGCATGCAGGTGTTAAAAGGAAGCAAAGGGCTTCTAGGCGCAGGGACCTGCCAATGCCCTATAAAAAACAGAGGACTTCTTCAAAAGGCCCACACAAAAGAGTCGTAAAAAGGAAGAGATCTTTTAAGAAGAAGAACATACTCAAGTGCAAATATATTTTAAATCCGATATAATGGCCTTCGTACACTGCGCCTCAAGTGAATGCACCAAATATGAGCTACATTTGTTTTTTCTGAAACCCTCACACACCAGCATCGAGAACAGTTTTTTCATGGAAGTATCGCCTCTAGCCGCTCTGACGCCTCTGGTGCCGATAGAGTTTTTTGTGTCTGGGTCCACGAATATGGATCTGGATCTCAACACTCTGTTACACCTCATCTACAAAATAACAAAAGAAAACGGCACCAACATCGAGACCGATGCTAAAGTGGCGCCGATTGCCTACCCCGTCGAAACCATGTTTAATCAAGTGGACATTAACCTGGGTGATTGACTCATCACGCAAAGTGATAACATGTACGCCTACGGGGCCTACATAGAGAGTATTCTAAATTACAGTTGTGAAGCCCAGGACACACAGCTATCAGCGGGGCTCTTCTAGAAAGTGAATTTTGAGGACACGGCGTTGGACGGGGGCAACAATGGTTTTTTTAAAAGAGCCAGCTTCGCCGTCAGCAGTAGACAGTTTGACCTCCTGGGTTGCATACATGCAGACCTTTTCTTCCAAAATAGACTTATAGTCAATGGTATTGATCTTAAGATCAAACTCAACCGCAACGCATTCTGTCTCATCTGCGGCGATGCAGAACAGTATAAACTGGGTATATTGTCCGCAAGCCTGTTTGTAAAGAGAGTGAAAGTGTCACCGAGCGTCAGACTGGCCCAAGCCGAAGCTTTACAACTATTGAACGCCAAGTATGCCATTGAAAGAGTGGCTCTGAAGATATTCAGCATCCCCGCCGGTACTAGATTAACCCAGCAGCAAAATCTATTTCTGATGCAACTCCCAAAACTCATCATCATAGGGTTTGTGGACAATACAGCTTTTAGTGAGATTCATACCTCTAACCCTTTGAACTTCAAGCACTACGACATCAACTACGCCGCTTTGGTTCACGAGGGAGCTCTTATCCCCGCAAAACCATTCACCTGAGTTTTGGAACATCCAATTTTGTCAAGAAATATCTTGGTCTGGTCTTGATAACGGGGAAACACCTGCGTGACTCAGGAGTCGTTGTTTCGAGGGAGGGGTGTGGGGCCAGCTACACGCTGTTTGCGTCCGACCTGACTCCTGACATGGAAGGCGGTGACCACTACAACTTGATAAAAACAGAAATCTAAAAGCTGAAATACGCTTTACACAGACGCTGGCTACCAACGTGAACATGGTTGTATTCTTTGTATTCGACATCATCATCCAAGTCAATCATGCCTGACAAATTATGATTGACTATCATTAAAAGATTGTAAAATGGACACCGTGCAGATAAGTGACTTCTTAAGCAGGCATAAATACACTAGGTAATACTTTTTAGGTGTATTTCCTAGCAATGGGCTACCGGGGGGGGGGGGGGGATAGGCCCAGAAAGTCCCCGCACCCTCGTCTTCAACACCGAACCCGCATTACTAGAGTGGTACACATTGGGCGGCCCTGTTTCTGGATGTAGACAAGGTTATAGTGTTTTACAGTTTAGTGGAGTTCCCAGAGCATAACATTTATACAAAACCAATATTCAAATATGTAAAAAAGGTGGAGTTTAACAAGATGCGTGTACAGGAGTAAAATGTCTGAGGGTATGACGTTTAGAAAATTTTAAATCTGCATTCCGCTGATCTAGTAAACAACTACGGTATTGTTATGAAATAAGTGAATGAAACCTCAAGGACTATGTTGAGCGTTGTTAAAACAGAATATGGTGTTTGTCAATAGTGTAAGGCCTTGTAACGCCTCTATTTGTACTGATGACTGTCTAAAATAAAAACATTTTAAACATGAATTCATACTACGCATTGTTTTTTATTCACCTGCTGTAGGAAAGTACCATCTTGCCTGGCATGTTACCCCCATTTTTCACTGTATATATGTTGTTTTAGTTGTATGTGTCACTGGGACCCTGGTAACCCAGGGCCCCAGTGCTCATAAGTGTGCCTGAATGTGTTACCTGTGTAGTGACTAACTGTCTCACTGAGGCTCTGCTAATCAGAACCTCAGTGGTTATGCTCTCTCATTTCTTTCCAAATTGTCACTGACAGGCTAGTGACCATTTTTACCAATTTACATTGGCTTACTGGAACACCCTTATAATTCCCTAGTATATGGTACTGAGGTACCCAGGGTATTGGGGTTCCAGGAGATCCCTATGGGCTGCAGCATTTCTTTTGCCACCCATAGGGAGCTCTGACAATTCTTACACAGGCCTGCCACTGCAGCCTGAGTGAAATAACGTCCACGTTATTTCACAGCCATTTTACACTGCACTTAAGTAACTTATAAGTCACCTATATGTCTAACCTTTACCTCGTAAAGGTTAGGTGCAAAGTTACTAGCCAAGGTGCCCCCACATTGTTCAGAGCCAATTCACTGAACTTTGTGAGTGCGGGGACACCATTACACGCGTGCACTACATATAGGTCACTACCTATATGTAGCTTCACCATGGTAACTCCGAATATGGCCATGTAACATGTCTATGATCATGGAATTGCCCCCTCTATGCCATCCTGGCATCGTTGGTACAATTCCATGATCCCAGTGGTCTGTAGCACAGACCCTGGTACTGCCAGACTGCCCTTCCTGGGGTTTCACTGCAGCTGGTGCTGCTGCCAACCCCTCAGACAGGCAGCTGCCCTCCTGGGGTCCAGCCAGGCCTGGCCCAGGATGGCAGAACAAAGAACTTCCTCTGAGAGAGGGTGTGACACCCTCTCCCTTTGCAAAATGGTGTGAAGGCAGGGGAGGAGTAGCCTCCCCCAGCCTCTGGAAATGCTTTGTTGGGCACAGATGTGCCCAATTCTGCATAAGCCAGTCTACACCGGTTCAGGGACCCCTTAGCCCCTGCTCTGGCGCGAAACTGGACAAAGGAAAGGGGAGTGACCACTCCCCTGACCTGCACCTCCCCTGGGAGGTGTCCAGAGCTCCTCCAGTGTGCTCCAGACCTCTGCCATCTTGGAAACAGAGGTGCTGCTGGCACACTGGACTGCTCTGAGTGGCCAGTGCCACCAGGTGAGGTCCGAGACTCCTGCTGATAGGCTCCTTCAGGTGTTAGTAGCCTTTCCTCTCTCCTAGGTAGCCAAACCCTCTTTTCTGGCTATTTAGGGTCTTTGTCTCTGGGGAAACTTCAGATAACGAATGCATGAGCTCAGCCGAGTTCCTCTGCATCTCTCTCTTCACCTTCTGATAAGGAAACGACCGCTGACCGCGCTGGAAGCCTGCAAACCTGCAACATAGTAGCAAAGACGACTACTGCAACTCTGTAACGCTGATCCTGCCGCCTTCTCGACTGTTTTCCTGCTTGTGCATGCTGTGGGGGTAGCCTGCCTCCTCTCTGCACCAGAAGCTCCGAAGAAATCTCCCGTGGGTCGACGGAATCTTCCCCCTGCAACCGCAGGCACCAAAAAGCTGCATTACCGGTCCCTTGGGTCTCCTCTCAGCACGACGAGCGAGGTCCCTCGAATCCAGCGACTCTGTCCAAGTGACCCCCACAGTCCAGTGACTCTTCAGCCCAAGTTTGGTGGAGGTAAGTCCTTGCCTCACCTCGCTGGGCTGCATTGCTGGGAACCGCGACTTTGCAGCTACTCCGGCCCCTGTGCACTTCCGGCAGAAATCCTTTGTGCACAGCCAAGCCTGGGTCCACGGCACTCTAACCTGCATTGCACAACTTTCTAAGTTGGTGTCCGGCGACGTGGGACTCCTTTGTGCAACTTCGGTGAGCACCGTTTCACGCATCATTGTAGTGCCTGTTTCTGGCACTTCTCCGGGTGCTACCTGCTTCAGTGAGGGCTCTTTGTCTTGCTCGACGTCCCTTCTCTCTGCAGGTCCAATTTGCGACCTCCTGGTCCCTCCTGGGCCCCAGCAGCATCCAAAAACGCCAAACGCACGATTTGCGTGTAGCAAGGCTTGTTAGCGTCCTTCTGGTGGGAAAACACTTCTGCACGACTCTCCAAGGCGAGAGGGATCCGTCCACCAAAGGGGAAGTCTCTAGCCCTTTTCGTTCCTGCAGAAACCTCAGCTTCTTCTGTCCAGTCGAAGCTTCTTTGCACCCGCAGCTGGCATTTCCTGGGCATCTGCCCATCTCCGACTTGCTTGTGACTTTTGGACTTGGTCCCCTTGTTCCACAGGTACCCTAGATTGGAAATCCACAGTTGTTGCATTGCTGGTTTGTGTCTTTCCTGCATTATTCCTCTAACACGACTACTTTGTCCTTAGGGGAACTTTAGTGCACTTTGCACTCACTTTTCAGGGTCTTGGGGAGGGTTATTTTTCTAACTCTCACTATTTTCTAATAGTCCCAGCGACCCTCTACGAGGTCACATAGGTTTGGGGTCCATTCGTGGTTCGCATTCCACTTTTGGAGTATATGGTTTGTGTTGCCCCTATCCCTATGTTTCCCCATTGCATCCTATTGTAACTATACATTGTTTGCACTGTTTTCTAAGACTATACTGCATATTTTTTCTATTGTGTATATATATCTTGTGTATATTTCCTATCCTCTCACTGAGGGTACACTCTAAGATACTTTGGCATATTGTCATAAAAATAAAGTACCTTTATTTTTAGTATAACTGTGTATTGTGTTTTCTTATGATATTGTGCATATGACACTAAGTGGTACTGTAGTAGCTTCACACGTCTCCTAGTTCAGCCTAAGCTGCTCTGCTAAGCTACCATTATCTATCAGCCTAAGCTGCTAGACACCCTATACACTAATAAGGGATAACTGGGCCTGGTGCAAGGTGTAAGTACCCCTTGGTACTCACTACAAGCCAGTCCAGCCTCCTACACCCGCAAAACAGTTTAAAACCATTTTAAAAAAGATGACTGGCGACCTTTGAAAAGTTAAAAGTGTTTAGTACAACAGCACAAACATTTACACGGGTAAAGAATAATGAGACTTTTTACAGGCTCTGAGGACTGTTTTAGGCATGTAAGAGACTAGGAAGGCAGGTAGGAAAACAACAGAGCGTAGTCTGTAGTCTTCTAGAGTACTAGGTTTTAAATCTAGCAGTAAGTAGCATTAAACGCTTCCGAGAAAACCTGCATGATTCCGGGGTACATCTGTTTAGCTATAATTAATATCTGAAGCTTGTTGCGTTTTTTTTAAAATAAGACCAGGTATGAGGCGTTGAGAGTTATAGAACAACTGCTCTTACCCTTGTAAAACAAGTTCTGCACGATGTAGTATATGCTTATATCACGATGATGTGAATATTGTGTAAAAGCCCTCTCAATCTCGGGGTGGTCCCCGCCTTCGCACATGAGATTTTCCACAATGACCATATTTACAAGGTGTTTCGGTAACAGGTCGCTGTCTTTAAGATTACTGGGGATGCCTCTCTCTGTGCGGGAATTTTAGGGATAGTTCCATGTAAAGATCTTGCCAGCAGGAATAAAGCCATACGATGTTGTTAGGGGTCTGAGATAAAACACCAGGTGCATTTTCTAACAGTTTCTTTATAAAATAACTTTTACCACTATTTGAGGGACCTGCTAACATGCAGGAGAATGGGTGTTGCAGGCTTATGTCCATAGCGGTTGGGGGTTCACCTGCCTAATGTCTTTTAATAACTGTACGGCAGTGTTTTGTAGTCCTCGGTCAGGACCCTTTTATCCAACACTACTCGCATTGTTTTATACAACGGCTGTGTTGTAATTTTCCACCTTTTTTGGACCTGACTATGCTAGAGTGATTTACGACTATTCCTTTATTATTTTCATGATCACTCGATGCATAGTACTCATGCACCAGACCCTTCAGACTGTCAAAATATATTTTAACTGTATTGCTGACGTTTAAAGTGATACCTTTGACTTTCATGCAAACCTTGTTACTAGAGGCTTTGTAACCATAGGTCTTGGGTCCGGAGGAGGTGTACTCGAGTATGTACTCATCCTTTTCGAGCTCGCTGGTCAAATTCCCTAGATAATCACCTAGCGCAGGATCTTCACCACCCTCTTTACTCACAAAAATACAGAGTCGGTGTTGTGGTACAAACAACGATCCTGAAGCTTATCCAGCAACCTGTAAAGCTCTAGATGAGCCTGAGCGGTTGTGAAGCACACTATAAAGATGTTTATATTGTCACACATTGTGGGGCACTCTGGCATTCCATTTCCAACATAGAATGGCTGTTTCATCGTCGATAACTTTGCAACTGGACACGTCGTAAGACGGGGCAAATAGATACTTAAAAAGATCGTCTGGATCTGTGACGATGGATGTGTTTGACAAATTGGTATACTGTGCGAATTTTCCCCATATGGAATTAAGACAGAGCTAACTGGCTGGGTTAATGAATTCCAGTCTCAGCGTAATACCCCCGTAATCGTGGTAATCAGCGATGTACTTTTGCTTCAAGGGCTCATCGACGCACCAGTCGGGATACCCTGATGCCTCCTGTTTGTCTCTGAGAAACAAGTTGATATACTCAGAAAAGAGTCAGGTTGTGGTGTATGGAAAGTGCCAAAGAGGTGGAACCCTTTCTCAAGGGCCGTTTGTACCTCAATGGTACACCATGTCCCCTCCAGAAGCCTTTGCTCATCACTATGTCTACACTTGCTAGTCTGTTTACTTTCAGCGCATGTTCGACATAGGGGGAACATTAGCTTGCCGTCAACTCTGTATGGAAGCACCGGGAAGTAAAGCTTCCACGAAGGCTGGATTTGACACTTAACAAGACCAAAGTACTCATCTAGGGACTTAAAGTTCCTATATATGATCCTAGGATGCCCCACCGGGTACAACTTCACCTTGTTCACAAACAGATACAGAATGGTGAATTCATAGTAGTGTATTTTGTCACCCTCACCAATGACCCCGTACAGCTGTATGGCGTTTGTACTACCACTGAATAATGTGTTGCGGGGTTTCAACAGTGCTGGTAACTGCAGGCTCTTAATGAAAGCGCTGAGTTCCACATCTTTTGTTAGCTCATCTAACCACTTGTGTTCCCAGAGGGTTCTCAGAACAAAGCCGTTGTTTTCAATATAGTGCGCGTTCGCCAGAGTACGAAGATGCAGATGTTCAAACATTGTGCCCTGCAGTCTAGTAAACTTGTGGGGTTTGTAACAAAGTGGACACCCGTGGTAAAAGCAACCGTTGAACTCAAAGGCGGTTGGTACCCCGTTAATGAACACATACCAGTCTAGGTAGTAGTGGCCCAATCGGTATTTGCCGCCCTGCAGCGTGTGTTGAACGAAATGTTCTCTTTCTCCAAGATGTACATGAGCCACTGAATAGACGGGGTAGAGTAACATTTCTGTTTAACATTATAGAGGTCAGGTGGTACTAGAGCTATGGTTTCAGGTTTTAAAAACATGCTGATAAATAGACATGCACATGGAAGCCAAAGTAATGTTCTTAAATGGGTCTAGGTATTCCACGATTTCTTTCCTCTCACCGGATTTGGTTTTGATAATCCTGCCCGTTTCATCATCTCCACCACAATGTCTTTGAAAAGGTTGCATGCTTTTTGCAAGATCATTACATCCACCTGACAGTAAGCTTTCAACTCAGATTCAAAATGAAACTGATTTTCATAATTTTCATCGTACCATTGTAGAAATCTCTCTTTTTCAGACGGCATCATGTACTCAACGCCGTAACTGTCGGGCGGAGGCATAGGACCGCTGTAATTCTGATTAGCGCATGTGTTAAAAAAGTGAGGGAAATAACCTTTACAGCCTTCAAAACCAAAGACCTTTGGCAACTTACGCAACTTCCTGGGCTGAAAATTCAAGGTGTCTCTGAACCTAATTTCAAAAGGCACAACCTTTAACAGCATCAGTTTAGAACCCTGGGTGATGAGCTCCACGTCCAGCTTTTCATGAATGAGGTCCTGGATAATAAAGAACGAGTCGTACGCTTTCTAGTTGTGAGCCAGCATTGTATACTCTTAGTATTTCGGCTGCATGAACGTGTTGAGGAAATCGTTCATGCACGACTGGCCTTCAAACTCCCAGGTTTCATCGCCTGATAGATGATGGGTGTGAATGTAGTTAGGCTGGTGCACACCCGTCTCCTGCCTACACTCTATATCGAATACGATATAGTCTTCTATTTTTTTCTGGGGGAAGCCTTCGAGCATGTAACACTTGTGTGCTGTTCCAGCTATAAAATATGCTTTACTCCTGGTACATTACATACTTTTACAATTGTGGTTGGCGGCCTTGTAGCTCCCGCAAGCCCGACAATCTCATTTACGGATGCACCGTGCGAGTCTGATGTGTACGTTCAAGCAGTTTTGCAACCAACAAAACATCTTACATGTCGAGCAGTTCACCTTCTGTGTGTCGTTGTCGATGTACCCATCCCTCTTTACAGTGCATTTCACACTGGTGTCTGGTCCGGTTGTTGTAAATGTGGTCGCAATGCTCGCACATATACTTGGCTCCTAGAAAACCCTTCAGGTTCAAGATACCGTAAAAGTGGTTTTCGTGATTTAGAACATAAACAGTCTTGTTTTTCACACGCTAATCGGTAGTTAAGTACTTCCAAGAACCGCTGTGGTACAAAACTTTTACCATAATGATAAAATGGTTCTCAAAAAGGCCCAGGTCCCCAAAACTAACCAGTCTGTTGGGCTGTATTTGAAGCGCCTCGTGGGCTGCTGCCACCATAGACATAATGAAGCTGTCTGGGGTAGCTCAGTCCACCAACAACCCCGCGATGCTCGCCACCAGACACATATTTGTAGCTCCGGTGTTAAAGTCGAGCAACCATCGATATTTCTTGCAGATGATTTTACTGTACAGGACGCTCTTTAAGGTTCTGGAAGCACCGCCCTCATGACCCCTGACAATGAGGGTGATGATTCTGAAGGCCCTGTACGCCACTAATTCAGCCTTGCTCCATAAAAGTTTAGACAGGTTTTCTAGAAACGTCACAGCATCAAACACATCTCGAGATGACTGTCCGGTGAACAGAGGACTGTTGAGACCCTGCGACTGAAAACGTAGCTGGAAGAAATTGTTAGGCCCCACATCGTCTAACAATAGTTCTAAGAGCATTTGTACGGCCTGGTGTATAGCTATAACACCCTGATCGGAGGAGTTTAGACGGTCTAGGTTAACAAACCTAAACTCCTCATAGTACTCTGTAGTGTTAAACCTCTCTACAGTACGACTATACCTTCTGACACTTTCTAAAAACACCGGTTCTGAAGCCTCAGCTTGCGGATCGGCGCAGGATGGAGGGTTCCCTGTGGTATTATTTGGTGGTAGTTGACTACGGCTCGTTGTTGGGGTATTTTTGTGCCACCTGGTAGCGCTTAGCCTGGCTTTCTTTAATTTTCTTATTAAAAGCTTACGGTTTTTAGCCCTACTAGCCCACTTCTGTCTCTTACAAGCCCAGCAGTTTTTAGGCAACAAACCACAGCTTATTTGAATAATAGTTGGTTTATTTACAGGAGGTGTCCTCCATTTTACCTAATACGGGCGGGGCTCCCTCTGGATGTTTGGGGTTGAGCCAGCTCTGAACTGTACCCCTTGAGGCCCTGAAAATGCCTATATTCTCTCCTAACTTTATTTTTTGAGGCCTTATGAGGAGTGTTTTCGGTGTTGTGGGTGCTGCTTTTAGGAATTTTAAACAGTTGGGGGTTGGCTCTCGCAGCTTTTTGGTTTTCAGTGCCCGTAAAACACGCAGAGCTTTACTGAGTACATCATGGGTCTTCTTTTTATATTTAGACCTATGGACACCCTTTTTACAAAAGCAGATTGTGCACTCCTTAGGGATACATGTTTGCCTAGTCACACCGATATATTGTCTATGTCTACCGTGGCTGATTCACAAGCTATGACCACCTCCCTTCTACATCTTGCTAACCGCAGGATTAACGCTTTCTCGGATGGCCTAGAGGACCCAGTATCGACCCCTGACTTCCCCAGTTTTGAGGTCTTGACGTTTAGGTGTGATTTTAGTTTCCGAACAGCCTGTTGTATTTCTCTCAGGTATGTTTCAAAAACCCTGTTGGGGGTCAGGGCGCCACATTTTGTTCTGCTACGTGTGTCATTAGCTGGGTGCTGTATATTACCCATAGCCACCCCGGGGATCTGATCACTCTTAACTGCAATTGGCCCTTTTTGAACGGGTGGGTCGGGACAGGTCAAAAGAACAGGGCCCCAGTGTAAACACTCTGGTGCTTGGGAGGCCTGATCATCGCTAGATGGCGTTCCAAAACTCTGATTTTGTGACCCAATACATCCTGTACTGCTATCAGGGTATATTTAGGAGGATGGTGAAGACCATTGCGCGCAGGCACTTGGTGATGGGCTGGTGGGGTCGTACACTCCAGGGGGTGTAATTGGTGACATCAGACATCGGGAAGTTAAATGCTGGTCATAATAATTCAAGGCCTCTGATGCATATGAAGAGCTGTGGCTGGGTGTGGGTGATTGAGACCCTGGTGATTGCAACCTGTAGAGAGTGCATTAGAAGGGTCACAGGGCATTGCTGTGGCTTCAGAACTGTCTACCAGACCAGATAGTGCCTTTAGAAGACCTATACACACAGAATATGGATCCTCTATGGAGCTATCTGTTTCCATGCGTGTGTCATGTAAACGGGGAGGGCTAGTTATACAGGCTGCCGGTACTAGGACATTGAGAGACCTGACTATTTAGACTCCTCAAGCATTAAACATTTAGAACGCTATAGGCTAGGTGGAACAGCCTAAGCCTTAACAACATTTTTAAAAGACAGGTCTAACGGCAGGGCTTGTAGCTCAGGGGTCTGCAGCTTCTTGCAGTTCTTTAAGGGCAACCAATTTATTTTAGGCTTGTTGCACTGGTTAGGGGCCCAACCATAGGTTCTACAAGGTACAGAATGGTTTTTGTCTGAGGCTGTAAGCACTACGCTGTCAGATTGTCCAAACCCTTGCACACATGTAGTTACTGTAGAAGTGTTTGCTGTACTGGGCATAGCCTTTATTACTGTTGATGTTGTGTAGTTAAGGGCTGTACCTTGTCCATGACAGCTGTCTATAGAGTTGATGCACGGTTTGTCCTGGTGTCCTGCGTTGTTCACGGATGCTGCTGGTGCCATGGGGCTTTGAAGGGTCACGTTGCTGTCCTTTAAAGACAATGCAGTCCGCTTAGTCTGATGGCCGACTCTTCCAGAGCTCTTTTGTGCTGACTCTAGGATGTAAAGATAACAAAATACATATTAGGTGTTGCTGTAGCCACTATATCTTGGGGGTGAAAGAGGATTGAGACACATTAAGGATTGAATTAATCTGGCTCTACAGTTTCTAAAAACTCACCTGAGGTGTTCCGATGTGAGGAGCCTTTCTTTATAGGTGGACCTTCCTTAGACGCTGGGTACTTTCTTTTGCGGACAGTCTTTTTAATGCCCCCTACCACATTCTGGGTCGTTACCATGGGAGTCTCTTGTATCGCAAGGTGGGCCTCGGGATGGAAAAAAAAAGAATAAAATGTTACATTTACAATGTAATACACAGACTATACAAGATCTCTGAGTTTTCCTTCTATGCTGTTTTTATGGGGGCTTTTAGGTTTTCACAGCATTTACACAAGGACTCCTTTTATTCACCTGCCAAAGCTGCATCCTGAGACATTGTGCTTGGACTGTCTTGAGCCTGGAGGATTTGTTGCAGAGCACCAACCACAAGCTGATGTTCCACATCATAACCTGTAAAAGCACACAAATACATAGGAAGCCATTAATGGTAAAAAAAAAATATATATATAAAGATAACAATCAAGTCATCTTTGTTTAGGACGGATGATGACACGGATCTCTGATCTATAAATCTCTAGATACATATACCTTGTTGCAAGGCCTCCATTTCCTCTGGGGACAGCGTTGGCTCTTGGGGATCCTACATACAGAAGAGACAAAGAGGACTTTTAGCCCCTAATGCTTTTTGTATGCTACATTAATAATTTCAAGGTAGCCATGCATATAAATATTAGTTGAAGCGTTACCAATCCTCACAACTGTAAGCCTTATTAATTATCAGGGTATACACACACTTTTAGAGGTATATACTAGTACATATTTCACATTCAAGATTTTTTACATATACATTTAAAAATAAAATTAATTTTTAACATTCTCGCTCATGATGCTAGCTGTTAAGTATCCTCACAATCCATGCATAGGTTCTCAAAAGTACAAGCCAGAAAAAAACTAATGTTTACATTTCTCATTTACCCTGAGATGTTTATCAAAAAGACCACATGGTGGCACTGATGTATACCATAAGTTCTAGTGCTCTTTCAATAGGACAATATTTATGTGGCTCCAGAACCTTCAAAATATTATTTACACATATTACTGTATCATTTATAGTCCATGTAATACCCTCATAATTATAAAACAATATAACACATACCACATAACATTTTGAGAAACAAAATACATTTTGAGAAACAATATAATTAGGAATGGCTACTAGATCCTGGAATCCGTTCCAGGTTTTACCCACACTCTCCAAATTCTCAACCATGTGTGGGGATGGGGATACCTTGCTAGGAAGAAGGGTGGAGCCAGCTGCTGTACAGCCATTCTTCCTCCCAAGCACCTGGAGTTCTTGATGGCCTCCTCAAGCCCATGGATACCACTAGTGCCCCCACGTCTGAAGGACCCCATTTGCCCCTGAAAAAGGTATGTAAAGGGGCCCCAGTGCAGGGGCCCCCAACATTGCCCAGTATTTTTTAAAAAAAACCTCCTAGCTACATTTTTTTATTTAATTTTTCCATTTATTTATTTTTTTTTTAAAATTATTTTTAAATCCCTCTACTCGAGGGGATGTGGGGGGCAGATAAAACAGCGCTACCTGTGCTGTTCAGGTGGAGCGTGGGGACCCGGACAACTCGAGGCTTGAGTCCCGCTGTGGCCCTTAAATCAGTTGGACTGTTAGGGCCGGGGTCTCCGGCCGTGGCCGTAACTATATATTTTATAACGGCAGCCGGGGGACCAGGGCCGCATGCGTCCAGGTTCCCCCGGCCGCAGTTACAAAAGTACATAGTTGGTCCGGGGCCGAAGATCTCGGCCCTAACAACATTTTGTAATGGCAATCCAGGTCCCCAACCTCTATTACAATATGTTGTTAGGGCCGGGGCCTCAACCCTGGCCCCCAACTATGCTTTTGTAAGGGCTGCTGGGGACCAGGGCCTCACACTGCCCGGGTCCCTGGCCTCCATTACAAAAGTATTGTTAATGTCGGGGTTGGAGTAACAGCCCTAACAATACTTTTGTAATGGAGGCCGGGGACCCAGACCGCACGTTACAGATGCAGCATTAGGGCTCTGTTGGGGTCCCAGCCCTAACAATACTTTTGTAATGGTGCCTGTGGACGCTCCGGGTCCCCAGGACACTTACAGATGCACAGTTAGGGATCAGGGGCCATGGCCCCGACCCTATCACTTTAGGCCCCGGTGGCCCGGTCCTCCCGGCCTCCATTATAGATGTACAGTTAGGGCAGGGGTTGGAGTCCCTGCTCTAAATAATACTTTTGTAATGCAGGCCTGGGGACCGGGACAACGTGCGACCCGGGTCCCCCTGGCCTCATTACAGGTACACATTTAGGGCAGGGGTTGGGGTCCCTGCCCTAACAAGACTTTTGTAATGCAGGGCTGGGGAATGGGACAACGCGTGGCCCGGGTCCCCAGGGTCTACATTACAGGTTCACAGTTAGGGCAGGGGTTGGGGGTCCCTGGCCTAACAATACTTTTGTAATACAGGCCTGGGGACCGGGACAACGCATGGCCCTGGTCCTCATGGCCTATATTACAGGAGTATTGTTAGGGCAGGGGTTGGGGGTCCCTGCTCTAGCAATACTTTTGTAATACAGGCCAATGCGCAGCCCGTGTCCCCAGGCCTGCATTACCGGTGCATTGTTAGGGCAAGGGTTGGGTTCCCTGCTCTAACTGCGCACGGGTAATGCAGGCCGGGGAACACGGGCAGCGCGTTGGCCTGGTCCCCAGGCCTGTATTACCGGTGGGCAGGTAGGGCAGGGGTTGGAGTCCCTGCCCAAACCCTACTTTTGAAAGGGGGTCTGAGGACACAGACCGTACACAGTCCGGGTCCCCAAGCCCAGAGCATTACCCAATGCCTCTCCCCCAGGCCTAAAGACAGCCCTGCTAACAACCTTTTAAAAACATACATGTTTTATAAACCTTTTTAAAAAAAGCATAGTAGTAAAGTTGTAGTGGCCTAACCACATCTCTAGGGCTTTCAATATAAAAAAAAACAATTAAGCATCATGTATATTGTCCTATAAATTTAGACACTTCTATTTTACCACAACCAATGTTTTTATATCTTTAAACATACTGTACCCCTCTACAAATTAAATAACTGTTTCAACACCCTATAAACGCTTGTCTCTGGTAACCTGTGCAAAACATATGCATTACGCTCTCATGGGGCATAGTTGGAAAGGTGGTGGGGGTAACGTCTATGTTAAACTACAGTAGAACATATACATACAACACATAGTTACAGACCTGAAGTAGAAGAGGTTTAGCATCACCAATCTGTGCTCTGCCCTTCATGTTTTCAGCCTTGAGGTCCTGATGGTACCAGTTCTCTGCAAACATCAAATATGTAGTTAGAAAAAAAAGAGGGCTGTGAATGTGGGGGCTTTTATACCAGCCTCCTTGTGATAATTATGCCTAGGCTTTGTGTTGGGTGGGGTTTAGAAATAGACACTTGTTGTAGGGTGGCACTGCCTATCCACTGTTTGTTTCAAACTTTTAATTGCATGGACACTTTATACTTTGACATCGGCTGAACCCCTTTGAACCCATGCCTGGGAACTCTTAGGGCCACATCTGTTTTAGGTTTGTATTGCTTGTCTTCTGTCTATTTCAAAACTTTTTTTTAAATTGCCTGGTCACTTTATACTTTGACATCTGCTGAACACCTTTGAACCACGGCCTGGAAACACATAGGGCTACATCTGTTTTAGGTTTGCATTGCTTGGCTTCTGTCTATTTCTGCCTGGGAATTATCATGCTTCTGTCTATTTCTGCCTGGGAACTTTCAGGGCTACATCTGTTTTAGGTTTGCATTGCTTGTCTTCTGTCTATTTCAAAACTTTTTTTTTTTTAATTGCCCGGTCACTTTATACTTTAGTGGTCATTACAACCCTGGCGGACGGTGTTAAAGCGGCAGTAAGACCGCAAACAGGCCGGCAGGAAAAAAAAGGGAATTATGACCGTGGCGGAAACCGCCAACAAAGACAGCCATTTTAACACTCCGACCGCCACGGCGGTACAGACAAACAGCACGGCGGTCACTGCCAACAGACAGGCGGGAGACAAAGTACCGCCCACAGAATCACAACCTACCAATCCGTCACCTTTTCCGGGGCGGATTCACCGTGGATAAAAACACGGCGGAAACAGCCATTTCAATGGGAAAACGCTCACCTCTACACACTCCACGAGGAAGGAGGACACCATGGAACCGTAACTCCAAATACTTCCTGCAATAGTCTTCCTGCTCCTGTATGATCATCAGCAATGCCAGCGCCGAAGACAACGGTGAGTACTGCACCTATGACATAGGGGAGGCAAAAGTCAGGGACACACACACGCAACAACCCCACCCCCACCCGACCCTCACCCACTACAACACACACACCAATGCTTATCCAAACATTACAGTAACAACCCCCAAACCCCCCGGAAGAATGCAAAGACAAAAGGAAATGAGTGGAACCATTGTAATATATCAAAATTTGGTTAGCAAATATATACAATTATACACTATTAACACAATAGTAGTCCAGGTAACGCACCATTCAATGTCCGTGGACCACTGGGCCCAAAATGCATGGGCGAGGCCCACACACGATACCTGAGCAAAACGGAGAGAACACTGCTGGGGCATCAGATAGAAATACAACAGGCACCTGAGGGGGAAGGGAAAGGGGGGCACCTCAGCCGGATGACAGCACCACACCAGATCCACGAGAGGGCTCCATGCCGATTGATGTATCCTGGGGAGTGCAAAGCCACAGTCTCTCAAGTCTCTACAGTGGGTGGGTTGCCCAATGCCATATCCTGGGGAGTGCAAAGCCACAGTCTCTCAAGTCTGTACAGTGGGTGAGTTGCCCACTGTTCAATCCTGGGGATTGCAAAGCCACAGTCTCTCAAGTCACTACAGTGGGTGGGTTGCCCACTGCCATATCCTGGGGAGTGCAAAGCCACAGTCTCTCAGGTCGATAACAGTCTACACTGGTTCTGGAGGGGGACTGGTGCCCAGAGTGCTTCATCCTGTTAAGGACAGACGAAGTGGATGCAGTTCTCCACTGGTTCTGGAGGGGGACTGGTGCCCAGAGTGCTTCATCCTGTTAAGGACAGACGGAGTGGATGCTGTTCTCCACTGGTTCTGGAGGGGGACTGGTGCCCAGAGTGCTTCATCCTGTTAAGGACAGACGGAGTGGATGCAGTTCTCCACTGGTTCTGGAGGGGGACTGGTGCCCAGAGTGCATCACTCTCCCCGTGGCGGTCCCAGTTCCGTCACTGCCCCTGCTGCACATGGGCTAGCGGTGCTTGAGTTGGCGGTGCTTGCCCTGTTCAGCAGTGCTTGCCATGGCGGTCTTTGCCCTGTTCAGCGGTGCTTGCCCTGTTCAGCAGTGCTTGACTTTGCTGTCTCTGACCTGTTCAGCGGTGCATGCCATGGCGGTCTTTGCCCTGTTCAGCGGTGCTTGACTTTGCTGTCTCTGACCTGTTCAGCGGTGCATGCCATGGTGGTCTTTGCCCTGTTCAGCGGTGCTTGACTTTGCTGTCTCTGACCTGTTCAGCGGTGCATGCCTTGGCGGTCTTTGCCCTGTTCAGCGGTGCTTGCCCTGTTCAGAGGTGCTTGACTTTGCTGTCTCTGACCTGTTCAGCTGTGCATGCCATGGCGGTCTTTGCCCTGTTCAGCGGTGCTTGCCCTGTTCAGCGGTGCTTGACTTTGCTGTTTCTGACCTGTGCAGCGGTGTTTGTCATGGCGGTCCCTCATTGCCCAGCGGGGCAGTGGCTGCCGGGGCCCTCCTGGGCACTGACTCTGGCGGTTGCCTCCTGGCCAGTGACGATGGGACTGCCCTCCTGGGCACTGACTCTGGCGGTGGCCTCCTGGCCAGTGACAATGGGACTGCCCTCCTGGGCACTGAATCTGGCGGTGGCCTCCTGGCCAGTGACGATGGGACTGGCGGTGGCCTCCTGGGCAGCGGGGATGGGACTGCCCTCCTGGGCACTGACTCTGGTGGTGGCCTCCTGGCCAGTGACGATGGGGCTGGCGGTGGCCTCCTGGGCAGCGGGGATGATGGCGGGCTTCTCCGCCATGCTGCTCTTCCCAGACTTTGGTGCTTTCTTCCCCACCTTGGGAGGAGTCACGGCTGAGTGGACAGTCCCCCCGGGAACCTTGTGAGCGGCTTTGGCGGCTGGAGTCTTCCCCCTATCCCGTCGGGCACTGTCCAACTTCTGGTGCTTCACGGGGAGGAGAACTGGCTGTGCTGTGGCTCCGTGTCACACTGGCTGCCCTGGTGCCCGGTGCACTCCACATAACTCTAACAGGCACCACTGGTACCGGAGATTTTTTGGCTGAGGTGCTAGTACGGGACGTATGAATTGGAGGGGGGGGTGATGGGAAAGAGGTCAAGGTTGCTCAGGCAAAGTTTCTGACGAACACTGGGACGGGTGGCTGGAGGGGGTCTGGGAGTGGAGGAAGAGGAGGTGGTTGTAGGAGGTTTAACTTTTGTTGATTTGGGTGCAGGTGCATGCGCTGGAGGTTGTTGTGAGGTGGATGGATGTTGGGTGGGTGTGTGCCCGCGTTTGTGTACTTTTGGAGGGGGCGTCACAGACACACTGGGAGAGGACACAGGGGACGTGTAAATGGTAGTGGGGGTGGTGAGTGCAGGTGAGCGGGGTGTGGTGGTGGGTGTGCTGGTGCGGGACATAGTGGCTGTAGTGGTAGTGCATGCAGGTGAGAGTGTAGACGAAACTGGGAGGGAGGAGGGAGACGAGGAGGAGGGGGACACAGTGGAGGCAGTGGATGTTGGTGTGTCTGTATGTGTGTGATGCTTGCATGAGTGCCTGTGGGATGTGTGGTGCTTATGTTTGCCTGAGCTTCCCTTGTGTGTTGACGTGTGTGCAGGCTGGTCTGATGGTGTGCTTGGGATAGGCTGGGGTTCAGGGGATTGGGTCTGGGTGGAGGAAGTTGGAGGGGGGAGGCTAGAGACAGGGACAATGGCTGCCTTCAGTGCTGAGGCCAGAGATTGCAGGGTTCGATGAAAGGCAGCCTGACCAGAATGAATGCCCTCCAGGATTGCATTACTGTGTTGCAACTCCCTTTCTACACCCTGGATAGCATTCACAATGGTAGACTGCCCAACAGTGAGTGACCTGAGGAGGTCAATGGCCTCCTCACTGAGGGCAGCAGAGGTGACAGGGGCAGGGGCTGAGGTACCTGGGGCGAAGGTGATGCCCACCCTCCTGGGTGAGCGGGCACGGGCGAAGGCTGAGGGGCTGCTGGGAGGGCGGTGCTGGTAGGGAGGGTGGCGGCTGTACCTGTAGAAGTGGGGGGCACACATTTTGCCGCCACCACAAGGGAGCTCCCATCGGAGGAAGAGTCCGTGTCGCTGGTTGCTGATCCTGTCCCCGCCATGAAGCTCCCCTCGCCCTCCATCCCACTGGTGTATTCAGAGTCCGTGTTGTGGCCCTCCATGGCCATGTGGGATGCAGCTCCCTCGTGCCCCGGTGCCACTGTACCTCTGCCTGATGATGCTGATGCACAAAAGAACAGGGAGAGCACAAAAGGGGGGGGGGACGACAGAAGAAAGACAGGTTGAGTGCATGGCTTACCGCTACCGTTGGCGGACAATACAGACACAGCAGCCCCCTGCACTACGATGTGCTGTTGGGCTCTACTGAAGCAGTTCCTGGGATATGGCCTACATGGCTATGGTGGACATCAGCACACATAGATGACACAGGGGCATGTATACCTGTACTTGGCACTCTACAGAGGTGGGGTGGAGTGCCACATGGCCTGCATTACGGAGGGGCCTAGCCTGCGGAACTTGCCCTGGCCTAGGGAAACCCACAGTCCTCCTCCCCCACCCAGACACCCTCTTGTGTCTGCTGTGATGTCCTCAAGTGCCCATCCAACTCAGGGTAGGCCACCGCCAGGATCCGGAACATCAGGGGGGTCATGGTTCGACGGGCACCCCTCCCACGTTGGGAGGCCATCCCCAGCTGAGCCTCCGCCGTCTTCTTGCTCCAGCGGCGAATGTCCTCCCATCTTTTCCAGCAGTGGGTGCTCCGTCTGTGGTGGACCCCCAGGGTCCGGACGTTCTTGGCGATGACATGCCAAATATCCTTCTTCTGGTGGGCACTGACCTACATGACATGTACAGGGGGAGAAGAGAAGTCATTAGCAACTGCACCGTCGAAGTGAGTGGCCCACATCCCTACCCTTGACATGTGGCACATGCATTCACAGTCCTTCATGCTCGCTGAACTCTGCCCCCTTCCTTCTTACAACCAGCCCTCTCCACCTAGGCATAGCCCATACAACTTGCTCCCTGTGTACTCACCTGTTGGTCTGGCGGACCGTAGAGTAGCGTGTACTGGGGGAGGACCCCGTCCACGAGCTTCTCCAACTCCTGTGCAGTGAAGGCAGGGGCCCTTTCCCCAGACGCAGGAGCCATTGTCTCTTCCAGACCGAGGTCACAGCAGCACCTGCAGTATAGGTCCTCTCCTGTCGAAGATCAGGTATCGAGTGATTCAACAAAAATGGCGGTCACATCCGCAGCGGTGACGTCCGCCGCGGTGCGTATCATCACCGCCGGCGCACTTCGTCATTGGCTCCTGGGACCCATAGGGTCCAATGTTAACCAATGGAGCACTGCGCAGCGGTCTTCGACCGCCTACCGCGATGGTGTACAACGCCAGCGCAGTTACCTCACATCCCATTGTCCCACTTTAGAGGTCAGGCAGCCGCAATTTCAGGGGCCCACATGGCTTCATTTTCAACTGTGTCACACATACCTAGGCTTGGACTCAACACACATACAGACAACTTTTTGGATTATGTTTCATGTTCTGTGTAGCTGTGGGTACATACCTCTGAGTTGCTTGACTCTGTGGTCGCTGTTGTCCTTCCTAGGCACCGTCAGCTGGGACATGTGAGGAGATGGCGGAATCCTCCGGTGTACCGACCGCTGGTGGACCTGTTGACAATGGAGGAGCGACATTTAATCATCACCTACAGGTTTGACCGTGCCACAATCCAGGAACTGTGTACCCAGTTGGAGCCTGACCTGATGTCAGCTATCCGCCATCCCACAGGGATCCCCCCTCAAGTGCAGGTGCTATCAGTGCTCCATTTCCTAGCAAGTGGGTCTTTTCAAACAACAGTGGCCATGGCATCAGGGATTTCCCAGCCTATGTTTTCCAACGTGTTGTCCAGAGTGTTGTCTGCCCTGCTGAAAGACATGAGGAGCTACATCGTTTTCCCTCAGGTGGAAGATTTGGCTACAGTTAAAGGTGACTTCTATGCCCTTGGACATATCCCTAACATCATAGGTGCCATTGATGGGACCCATGTGGCTTTGGTTCCCCCCCCACAGGAGTGAACAGGTGTACAGGAAAGAGTTATCATTCGATGAATTTACAGATGGTATGTTTGGCAGACCAGTACATCTCCCAGGTAAATGCTATGTTCCCTGGCTCAGTGCATGATGTGGAATAGCAGCATCCCTTATGTGATGGGTCAACTCCAGAGGCACCGTGTGTGGCTATTAGGGGAATCTGGTTACCCCAACGTGTCATGGCTACTGACCCCAGTGAGGAATCCCAGGACCAGGGCAGAGGAACGCTACAATGAGGCCCATGGGCGGACTAGGAGGGTGATCTAACGCACATTCGGCCTCCTGAAGGACAGGTTCTGGTGCCTCCATATGAAGGTGGTTCTCTATTCTACTCACCAAGGAAGGTGTGCCAGATCAACATCGCCTGCTGTATGCTTCACAATCTTGCTTTGCGACGCCAGGTGCCTTTTCTGCAGGAGGATGGTCCAGATGACAGTGTTGTGGCAGCTGTGGAGCCTGTGGACAGTGATGAGGATGAAGCAGAGGAAGAAGACATTGACAACAGGGACTCAGTCATCCAGCAATATTTCCAGTGACACACAGGTGAGAACATTTTCTTGCCTACTACAAGTACTTTCACACTTCTACCTCTATCCTGTCTGTCAATTTCAAGCAGTATTTGGTAACTGAGTTGTATATTTCCATTACGGTTTCACAGGTGTGGTTACCAACGTGTGTCATCTGCTTGCATTCTTCATTGACTTGTGATTTGTGACATAGGTATGTTGACATTACATTTGAGAATGGATTTTGTCACTGTCATAGCTAATACACATTTTCAAAACCACAGACTGACTCCAGATTGTTTTGTGCTTCAAGGGTGTTTATTGAAGTGCTAAATATTGGAGGGGGTGGTAAAATGGTGAGGGGTGATGGTGGAGGATTGTCCATGGCAGAGTCCAGTCTATTAGTCTCACAGGTGCACTGCCCATATGGGCACAGGAAGTGGAGCTGGGGCAGTTCCAATATGGACAGGGTTACAAAGTGGGACAGTGGGATGACAATCAGGGTGGTCTCATTTCTTGGCGGGGGTCTTGCCTTCATGCTCTGTCCTGTTCCTGGATCTCAGGGACCACTTGCGGGGTGGTTCTCCGTCTGCAGGGGGTGGGGTGCTGGTGTGGTGGTCCTGTGGCAGGGCGTCCAGTCCACTAGCGCCGGCGGAGGTGGTGGGCAGTTCATCGTCCATGCTAGTGTCAGGGGCCCCTTGGAGTGCCACGGTGTCCCTCATGGTGTTCTGTATGTCCTTCAGCACTCCTACAATGGTGCCCAGGGCGGAGCTGATGGTTCTGAGTTCCTCCCTGAAGCCCAAATATTGTTCCTCCTGCATGCGCTGGGTCTCCTGAAACTTGGCCAGGACCGTAGCCATCGTCTCCTGGGAGTGGTGGTATGCTCCCATGATGGAGGAGAGGGCCTCGTGGAGAGTGGGTTCCCTTGGCCTGTCCACCCCCTGTCGCACAGCAGCCCTCCTAGTTCCCCTGTGTTCCTGGGCCTCTGTCCCCTGGCCCGTGGGCCCAATACCACTGCCCCCAGGTCCCTGTTGTTGTTGGGGTGTTGGGTTATCCTGGGTTCCCTGTAGTGGTGGACACACAGCTGATTGACGTGTCCTGGGTACGGAGGTATGGGCCAGCTGGGTGGGTGCTGTGCTGGTGTTTCCAGAGGGTGGAAGGTCTGTGTTGGGCTGTGCCTGTGCGAGGGGAACCGACTGTCCCGAGGCCCACGATGGTCTGTGCTGCACCTGTGATCCAAATAGCTGTGGCTCTACCCGTACGATTTCCTCCACCATGAACCTGAGCTCCTCCTCGGAGAACCTGGGGTGTCTTTGCCGTGCCATGGGGTGGTGTAGGTGATGTGTGGGGTGGTGTATGTGGTGATGAGTGTGGTGATGTGTAGTTGTGTGTGGTGTTTTGTGCGTGGATGTTGTGTAGGTGATGGTGTTGTGTGCCTCTGTGTGGTGGGGTTGTCTATGCTGTGCAGTCTCTCTGGCCTTCGCCAATAATTTTTGGTCGTAGGGGTTTGTGGGTGATGTGGGTGTGTGTTTTATATTGTGTTGGGTGTGTGGGAGTGGTGTTTGTATGTGTATCAGGTGTGTGTATTTCGAATTGGCCAATGTGGCGGTGTTTTGGAGATGTGTGTATATTTTGAGCACGGCGGTGTGTACCGCCAATGGAATACCGCAGTTGAAAGACCGCTGCGTGGATTCGTGGGTCGTGATAGCATGGGCGTGTTTCTGTTGGCGTGACGGTGGAGGTTTTTTTTCCGCCAGTTTATCACTGACCTTTGGTGTGGCGGACTTGTGTGGGTGTCTGAATTTCGGCGGATTCCAAGATGTGGGTCATAATAGCTGTGGCAGATTTCCGCGGCCGCGGCGGTGTATTGTCGGTCTTCTGCACGGCGGTAAGCGGCTTTTACCGCCAATGTTGTAATGACCCCCTTTGTCATCTACTGAACACCTTTAAGTCCTATTCCTGGGAATTTTGGATCCAGCATCTGTTTTTAGGTTTACATTTCTAAATTGACTACGTCGTCATGGGGCGGGGGCACCTATCAAAAAAGTTTTATGGAAGGTATCCCCTTATACTACTCCTGTCCATAACAGGTGTGGACTGAGGGTTTGGGGGACAAGATACCCCATCATTTTGCAAGTTTTTACTTCCTTCCTGAATTTTAGGTGTTCTTGTACATTTCCTATCTTGGCTGACAAGGAGTTCCAAAGTTGTGCTGCCTGTGCTGAGAAAAAGAATTCTTTTTTTTTTTTAACTGTTTTTATTGACATTTTATTATTTGATCGTACATACATGTCATTATCACAGGATTAACATTCTAGTATGCCTGTTACCCTAATAACCTATAACCATAACCAATGTGCAACTTGGGCTAGCTAACTCTGACGTGGGGTTCAGGGTGAGGGAGGGCTCTGACCAGCCGGAGGCGCTACATGCCTTATCACACTGCTGTACCCCCACAACTCCGCTCTACCAGCCGCACAGCAAGCTACCCTTCCTGGCAACTCAGCTTCTTCCTCTTCTGGATCATAGCGCCCCAGCGCCCTAAATGTCATGCTCTCTCTTATTCTCTGTTCCTAGGTTCATACTCAGTCACCTCAGGCCGCCCCTGCAGTGCACTTCCGTCCCCCATACCAGTGTCCGTCCTCGTTATGTCCTCTCTCCCCTCTTGGTTCTTCGGGTTAGTCGCTGGGTCTCGTATCTGTTCTTCCCACGTATCTAATAGCGCCATCCAAAGCGAAGCAATGGGACGTTGACGAATACCACGCGCCCCCTCCTGCCTCAGCGCCTGCAGCTCAGCCCGCGCCCTTGTCGTCATGTCACGTCTCCAGTCCCCCATCCGAGGGCTCCTGGGCGACTTCCAATGCATGGCAATGCAGCACTTGAAGAGCGCCACCGCCTGGTCCCGAAACCTGCTGCTAACCTTCTTGTAGGCCGGCTCCAAGCTCAGGCCCAGTAAGCAGAGAGATGGGTCCAGGGCCAGGCCTGACTCCAGCGTACCCCCCAAGTCGTCCAGCACCTCCCGCCAACACCTCCGAATCTTGGAAGAGTCTGGAGAGGTTCCAAAGTGCCCGCCAGCTGGGCCCTATATAAGTTAGTTAGGAGGTGGGCCTCTCCACCCATTTTTAGAAAGAGGCGAAGGATCCCCTGAGGCTCCGGCTCCGCATTTACTGTACCCCAGAGTTCTCGTATATAATAGGTTAGGGTTTGGTATTGTAGAAATTGCCGTCTTGGTACTCCCTTCTCCTCTGTCATATTTACAAAGGTTCGCATCACCCCATCGCAGAAGAAGTCACCCAGGGATTCCACTCCAGCTCCGACCCAGACGCCAATTTGGGATCTCAGCACAAGCCGATCCGCAGTTCCACGGGTCATTGCTGCCAGTGGTATCGCCGGGGAAGATGCCACTGTTGTTCCTGTGCGGCGCAAACATTTCTTCCAGCAGGAGAAAGCCGCTGACAGTAAGCCATTTTTCTCCGGTATCACTATCCTATGGCTTAGCATTCGTGCTATTATTGAGTCTCGACCCACTTCGCCACTAACAGTTACTCTGTCCAAACTACACTCCCCTGCGCACCACTTAGCGAGCCACTGGAGTTGGCACGATAAATAATAGAGCTCGAAATCAGGGGCTCCCAGACCTCCCTCAGTCACAGGGCAGCAGAGAGTGGGCAGTCCAGTTCGCCTACGACCCCCATCCCAGATGAGCTCTCGGAGTACCATATTCAGTTCTTTAAACCAGCTCAGTGGGATAATTACTGGGAGGTTGGTGAAGTAGTACAGGAGACTGGGCAGCATAATCATTTTAGCCAAGGATATTGTAACCATTGTGGAGAGTTTAAGGGAGCGCCAGAATCCCACCGATGCCCGCAAGGAATGGAGCGCCTTACCGAGGTTACCCTCCCATAGGTCCCTCAGATCATGGAACACCTGAATGCCCAGGTATTTAAAAGTGCGTGGAGCCCACACAATGTCCGCAGGGGCAAGCAAGGGGCCGCGGCACCCCCACCATCCACGGAAAGACATATATGTTACTTCTATTCAGCTGAAGGCCAGACTGTCCGCCAAATTCCTCTAGGAGCTCAAACGCCCAATGCAGACCAGTTTCCCTGTCTCGCAGGTATATGAGTATATCATCCGCATCAAGGGAGATGATATGTTCCATTGGCCCCCACTTCACTCCTCTGCCCCCACCCTCCTTTCGGAACCATGCTGCCAGCGGTTCTATGGCAAGGGCAAACAGCAGTGGGGACAGCGGGCAGTCCTGCCTAGTACCTTTAAATATGGGATAAGCTGCTGCCCTCAGTCTACAGTATAGTAGGTCAATCCACCTCACCCAGTCCGCACCCAAGCCCCTCCGAAGCATCACCATTCTCAGATAGTCCCACCGCACTGAGTCGAATGCCTTCTCAAAGTCTACCAATAAGAACACTGCCCCCAGCAGGCTCTCTTCCTTTGGCATGTGCAGCAGCGAGAACATACGCCGAAGGCTGAGGGATGTATTACGCGTCGGTATGAACCCATTTTGGTTGTTGTATATTAAGCTAGAAAAATGCTGAAGTAGCCGATTAGCCAGGATTTTGCTCAGTATTTTAAAGTCACAGTTCAGCATCGAGAGTGGCCGGAAGTCTGCCACCGACGTCTCCCTGGACTCAGATTTGGGCAGTGGGACCACTAATGCCTCCCTCATGGATTCAGGCAGAGCGCCACTCTGGAGTGCTTCCGCATATAATTCAATTAACATGGGCACCAGCGCGCTCGAATACTTCTTATAAAATTTCATAGGCAGGCCATCCGTGCCTGGCGTCTTGCCTGCCGACAACTGTGAGATGGCGCTCTGGACTTCTTCTAACATTACTGGCCCGCCCAGGGGGTCTCTGTCCTCTAAGGCCAAAGTTTTAAGTGGCAGTGACTCCACGCGATTGCTCAGCGTCTCTGGCAAGGTTGTTCCAGGCTGTCTATAAAGGAAGGTGTAGTAAGTCATAAAGGCGTTATTTATATCATCTGGGCTATGTTTCCTGTCCCCCCCCCCCATGTCACGCACATTCCTTATGGGTGTGCCGTCCCCCTTAGGTCTTACCAACTGTGCCAGCATTCTGCCCGACCTGCCCTCTTCTGCATGGATGGAAGTCAAGTACCTCTGCAGGCTATGACACCATAACTGTTCCTCTATCAGCGCATGTGATTTTGTCGCCTCAGTTAGTCTGCGTCGTGCTGTCGGATCAGAGCCCCCTCCCTCTCTCCGTCATGATTGAATAACCTTTTCCAGCTTGATGAGCTCTTGCTCCAGGGTCCGTTTTATCCCCACTGTCTGCCCCATGCAAAAGCCCCTGGTAGCAACCTTAAGGGTCTCCCATTCCACCCGTCTAGATGTAGTGGACCCCTTATTAATTGCGATATGGTCCACGAGATAGGATTGAAGCGCTTCTCTATATGCCGAGCAGCTGGCCCCAATCTCCACATTGGGATAGGTGGCCTTGTATCCACATGCCGCCACATTAGGAGTAGTGGATTGTGGTCAGAGAGGGTACCGCCTAAGTATTCAGAGTGTACTATTTCGTGGCCTACATTCCCAGTGCACACCACCCTGTCGATTCTGGTATGCACCTGGTGGAGACCGGAATAGTGGGAGTAATCCCTATCTCTGGGGTGCTGGTTCCACCATACATCCTCCAGGCCCCAGCACTGCATCCAATCACACAAGCCCTTAGCTATTTTATGTGATATTGCACCCGCCAGCAGGGGAAGGGAGCGGACTAACTCTGTGTCTAGCACACCATTAATATCCCCTCTGATCATCAGCTCTCCTTCTCATTGTCTGGTAAGACGGCTCGAGATCCACTGCATAAAAGGATCTGGTCCTGATTAGGGGCGTAGATACTACTCAGCACCACTGGTCTCCCATGTAGTCTGCCTTCCACTATCACATACCTATCGTCCTGGTCTACATCTGACGTTAATGCCTCAAATGGGACCCCCGCCCTGATCCAAACCAGTGCGCCCCGTGCAAATGCTGAATACGTGGTGGCAAACACCTGACCTCTCTACCTACGCTTAAGCCTGTCTACTTCTTTAGAGGTGAGGTGGGTCTCCTGCAGTAACGCCACATACACTCCCCTTCTTTTCAAGTAGGACAGGATTCTATGCCTTTTGGTCAGTGACCCCATTCCTCGGATATTCCAAGTCATCAAATTGTAGTCCGCCATTCTAGCATAGCAGTGTCTGAGCTATGTTTCAGCCCTACCCAAGGCCCGGCCTCCCATTCCCGCTCCCCATCTCCCCAAGTATCAGTGACCATGCCTGACAAAAAAATCTCAGCCCCTTGCGCATGTCCAATAACATTTAACTGCAGTTTCCAACTCCCCGTCCCCAGGGCACATCTCCAACTGTAGGTCGCCCAATTAATGGTGCAATAGCACAACCAAAAGAACAAGTCCTTCTGTGTTCTCGCCTTTCACAACTTGGTGGGCGAGAAAAAAATGGGTGGGGGTCCGTGGTCGACTGGGCCTCACTTCTAGGTCATCATCCTCACCTCCAGGCCAGACTAGGAAGTCCATTTCAACCCAATTCGTCAGCAGTCTGAGGCGTCACCCTGGGGGCCTCCCCAGAACAGCTCGAGCCCGCCGCTGACGAGATGGAGGCACAGTCTGAGTCCCTCTCACTTGCCTCTGCTGGAGGGTCCTCACCCCTCATTGATGCCACAGCCTCCAGGTCTGCCCTCTTCGCTGATTCCTTCTGTGCCAGGGTTGGCACCGCTTTCAGGTTATGTTTGCTGCGCTGCCTTCTTGGTCCTCTACGGCCTCGGTGACTCATGTGGACCGGTTTGGCTTGGGAGCCCCCGTCAGCTGTACGAGACTTCAGCCATTCCCAAGCCTCGTCCAGGGATTGAAGAAAGATGGTTTGGCCCTCGGATATCATCCTCAATCGGGCCGGGAACAGTAGGGAGAACTGGAGGCCCTCTTCCCGAAGTGCTCTTTTAACTGCAATGTAGGAGGCTCGTCTGTTCTGCACCTCCATTGTGAAGTCCGGGAATAGAGTCACCTCTCCGTTTGCCACTTTAAAGGGTCCAGACTCCCTTGCCCGTCACAGGAGTATGTCTCTGTCCGTATAGTGCAGCAGCTTAGCCACAACCACCCTTGGGGGCCTCCCCGGTGCCAGGTGCCTCGAAGTCACCTGACGCGCTCGCTCCAACGCAAAGAAGGGGGTAAGCCCCCCCCCCCCGGGCCACTTCAGAACGCATCCACCCCTACAAGAAGGACACCATGTCTGTGCCCTCTGAGCCCTCAGGGAGCCCAATAATTCTCACACTGTTCCTCCGAGTGCATCCTTCTGCCTCCTCTACTCAACGTTCCAGCCGCTGGATCCGGTCTGTCAACTCTAGGACTGTGGTTGTGAGTTTCCTTTGCGTCAGGGTAAGTTCTGCCTGCATGTTCTCGGTCTCCTGGACCCTCTCAGCCAGCTTTTGATGGTCCACCCTTAGTAAGCCCACCTCTGCTGACACTTGGCCAATGTCACTTTGGAGGGTGGTCTTGGTGTCTTCTGTTGCCCCCAAGATTTGTCTAGTGTGGCCTGTATATGGGGCTGAACAGTGTCCGCCATGTTCCCCATGTGTGGGCCTTCCGGATTTTTGTGGGCTTGCAATTTGCCCCTAGGCCGGCCCTTTGAGGTCATCCGGTCCACTGAGCCAGTGCGTTAAGGGCCTCTGTACTGCGTTGCAGTCAGTCCTGCAAGGCAGAGCCTGTTGCCCCGAGTGGCTTTGAGGCGTCCGCCACTCCTGTCGCGCCGTTTGAGTCAGCAAGGGGGCATCCAGAGCCACACCACCATCACCCCTGGTGCTCTCGTTGCCTCCTACCTCACTAGGCCTCTACTCGATCCAGGTTGCTCCTGTGGGGCCTGGTGACTTCCCTCTTGCTCTGAGTCCACTCTGCCGTTGAGTCGGCTCCGTCCGCTCCCCTCGCGGGGCCAGCCAAGTGTTGTTCTCTAAATTGGCACTGTTGCAGGGGTGCCCCCATCCCTCGGCAACAGCTGTCAGCTCCGCCTTATTTCTGCAGGAGACCCGGGCAACCAGGGCCTCCACCAGCTCTTATTGCTCTCTTGCACCATCCCTCAGCCAGTCGGAAGCCAGCACCTACATGCCACGTCGTCCGTCGCTGCACTCAGCGAACGCCACCTGCCTCGTTCCCAAATCGGGCACCTGGGTCGTTCCGTCTCCGACTCGCAGTCTCACTGCCTCCGGACCAGGAGCTCCTGCTCCGCAGGCCTCCTCTCCTTCGGCACCACTGGCTTTCCTCGAGACGCAAACACTGCTCCGGTCGCCTCCAAAGGCTGGGAGTCAGCCCCCAGTCACCGTATCCAGGTCCGCTACGCCCACCCGGTCCGTGGTCTCCACCTCCGACCCTAGGCGGGGTGCATTAAAAGGAGAAATTAGAGGCCCGGACGGAGCCGTGATTTACGCATCCGCCATCTTGGCCAAGCTAGCCACACCCCACTGAGAAAGAGCACACAATACTAAAAACGGGGTGTAATATGAGGAAATGGCGCTCAAAGTACTAGTCTGCCAGTATAATTATTGGGGAAACCCCACAAGGGAAACACCCAACCCTCAGAGGTCCTAAACCTCACACTAATAATACATTGCACAATGGGGTGACCCCTAGAAAAACACTGATAACAAATATTTAAACAACTCGTAATGTAAAGATGATACTATCCATCAAAGTCTCCTCAAGTACATAAATGTAATAAAGTAACCCAATACAATATTATGAGTATAGAACAAAGGGAAGAAAACTGTAACATCAGTAGTTCATAATTATTAAAATTAACGGATTACAACCAACTTTCGGTTACGCTTATTAAAGCAATTAGTCCACGGTATTTGATGAAAAATGTTTAATTGTTGAGCGATCTTTGATCCAAATTGTTCATATGTCCAAATTCAAGCCACATTCTGGTTACAAGACGTTCAAGCCAACACGTGTTTCGTCTTTGGGAGTGAATAACATCCCTAAACGACTTCTTCAGGGCTAAAAAATCATAGATAACACACATGAGTAATGGCCAATATGCTCAATCGTCAAATAACATATAAGTGCACCCAAGTGTGCATGCATAACCCAAAGGGAGAGATTCATTATCTAAAAAGTGTATTACGTACCCCAAAGAGCAAAATGTATAATATATCTACAAAAGGAAAAGGATAAACCTCACATGTAGAACAGATAAAGTATATAGTCCATACCCTTAACAAAAAAATTCTTTTTATATAAGTCACCACTGAACTACCTGTAAACCACATAACACCACTAGTGTATCAATCCACATGCATTTAAATTATAGTGTACACCAAACACCAAACAGAACCAAGATTTAAATTAGGTTACTATACCTTACAGATCCAAAAATAATCGAGAAATAAAATGTAGATTCAGCAATAATAAATTGTCCTATAGACTACTTCAACATCTGATATTTCAACTGCTGTCAAGAAAAACCCACAATGAATATCAGCATAAAATAAGTCAACACATGGGTTTCATCATCAACTACACATACTAAACGTATCCACCATATCCAAAATAAACAGAATGTAATAAGAAAACGCTTATTATTAATAAAATTAATCAATATAGACTTAATAGTCTCTGAAAATCTATGACGATCTAATTTGAAATATACCACCTACTAAAAATCAAATGAATGTCTCATCAATCAGTTAACATGCTCAAAATCTTATACTCAAGTCTACCGAGAACACTCACGTCTCAATTTCGAATTGTCAGCAAAATTAAAGAATCACCGGCATCTTCCGTCTCCTGTTTCATGAACGTCTAGCGAGTACGCTGACGCCGCGCGTATCGACCCGGAAGTTAAATACACTTCAGGGTTGGTAATACACTATTCCAGAAGAAAGGGAATAGACATGGAAATCGGACTAATAACATAAACGATCCGATTTTACACACTTCAAAATGCCTACATTCCACTATTAATGAAAGACTACCGATAATATAGATGAATAAATGCACCCCTTATATAGTAAATAAGAAAACAGAAAAAGAAGATTCGCTATAACAAATTTCGAGAAATCACCATAATGACCTTTTATAACAACTACATAAATCATATATAGCAGCACACGTTGATTAACAACAATAGATAATATGTGATTACTATGAGGAACCAAAGAAAATAAAAAACAAATCAATAATAGTAACCCCACTATTATTAAAAGAATAGACAAATGAGAATTTTGGCTCAGCACTCATATACACTTGATAATGTTAACAAATAGAAATATTATATAGTACATAGAATATTACATATAAACTGATATATAAACAGTCAAAAATTTAATAATTAATCACCCAAAAAGAACTCTAGTTCCCTATCAGTATTAAGACCAGTTTCAACAGTCCTAAGTCTCATTATCCATAGTGCCTCCTGTTGGCGTAAATATAACTCTCTATTGCCACCTCTTGGGTTACGTACAATGTGTTCCAGACCAAAAAATGTAAACCTCTTTTGAACTCCTTGTGTAGAACATGAGACCATATGGGTCACCAAGGGATATCTCATATCCTCATTTTTAAGTGCCCGCATGTGTTCGCTTATTCTAATTTTAAGTGGTCGTATGGTGCTGCCCACATAGATTTTTGAACATTTACATCGTATTATATACACAACATGATTGGAATTGCAATCCATAGTAGAACATATTAAATATGATTTGCCCTCATGATGGTATTCTTTCAACTTATGACAGGCCCAGCGACACACTCCACATACGCCACATCTGTAGAAACCAACTTCTTTTTGAGATAACCAAGTTGTGAAAGAGAATTCATCAATGTTTTTCTTATGTGACGGGGCAATGCACCAAGGTGCTGGTCTTCAGCATAGTGTCCTATTCTGGGAATACCACTGTAATTGTCATTGTAGGTACTATGGAACCCTTTCCTTGGTTGAATCTGTGAACAACACAAAGTGGCTTAAATGCTGAACGTTAGCCAAAAATGTTTGGAGCAATGGGGTAATGTGCCCCTTTAAAAGGAAGTGAAGTAATAATCTTTTTGTGGAGTTCTGGATGTTTTGTAATTTACGCATTACCTACAGGAGTGCCAAGGCCTCTCCTCTCTTGTGCAGGCTGTCGATCTAGAGCTATGCACAGAACTTTTGAGCCTAAAATCCCCAGGGTCCGGTGCTTTCCCTCAGGTGTACAGTGGGGAAGGTGCAAGTCACCTACAATACAATCAACAGCTCCAGGCTGATCAGTTCTAGCGGGCATACCTCCATGTTTAATTTGGAAAATACCAGGGAGGGGTCAAACTCTTTTTCACTCGTATGCAGACACTCTTTCTTCAAAAAGCTATGCATGGGCTTCCTGCCCAGTCACTCAGCTTGCAACTGTATGATCAACCCTGGTAGCATTATTCATCGAACTCAGTACAATTCATGCAATCCAGTCATCCACTACGGATCCCCCACCATATCCCGCCAGGGTCGCAGGGCCTCAAGAGCTCGCCTTGCATTCTTTTCCGGCTCCGTCCAAGGCCACTGGGGTGCAGTCTTCACTCCAGCTGCCACCTGTGAAGATACCCACACTTGGTCCCATTCCCCTGGCAGGGATCCCCAATCTGGTGTATTTTGAATCTCGTCAGGTGAGGAGTTTGCAGCTAGACACTTACCAGCAGCGGGAGCTATCTTCTGTCCTACCATGGCCATTTTGGCAGTCTCGTCTTGAGGCAGGGCAGACCCCTTTGCAAGTCTTGCTCACAACTTTCCGATAGTCAGGAGGACCGTTCTTTAGCGCCTGCTGATGGAGAATGACATTCCTGGCTCAGTTTACAACTCAAGGGTCTCTAATTATCATCCAGGCGGGGGGCCCTCCAGCGCTCAAAGCTCGGGGAGGACACTACTACATGGTCCTCATCGTAGCCAAGACCTTAGTGTGCTCATAAGAACATCTGTTCTACTTTATATGTAGTTTGTTTCATTGGGAAGATATTTCCCTTTGATTGTTGTACCCTTTGAAAGTCAATGAAATGTGTAAATGTTAGATAGTTTGATATATTTTTTACACTGCACTAATGGTAAACACTGCATATAAAAACACATTTTTTACATCACAAACTACTGAGCATTGTTTTCCCATCTTTCTCTTACTCCTTCTTTCCCCCTTTTATGTTTTCTCTCTGGCTTTGGTTCAGTGTTGTGCTAGTGTCCCGATTTGCTGCAACTCCCAAGCCTATCTTGGGTGGATAGGATGCAGAGCTCCTAGAGCGTGAGTCGGGCAGAATGGTGCCAGTCACTGCGCACAGCCATTGAACTTACCTCACAGTGGCCAGCCTGCCGGAACAACCTCCTGCACGCTCACCATTCTCCCTGTGGGACTGAGGGTGTTGTTCATCATCTTCCTCCCAGAATCATCTAGTGAGATTTTCTGTAATATTTTTTCCAATTCAAGATGGCTACCATCTCTTCAGTGTGCACTGGGTATTGCCAATCCAGGATGATTACTTTCTTTTCTTGTGGGGTACTTCCTGTATTAGGGTATAAAAGCAAGTTGCTCCTTTATTCCTTTCAGTGCAACACTCCTTTGTTTCCTGTTGGTGTTTTTCTTCGTCCGGATAGCTCTAGGATTTCTCTTTGTAGTTCCAGTTGTTGGATTCTTCAATATTCAATTTTCTCTTGCTTTTTGCAGTTTGTCTCCCCTTGGGTTGTTTTTTGTCCGTTTGGAGCTTTTCTGCAATCACTGAGATTTTATGCCTTCGTGGCTTTTTCCTCTGTTTGGGGCTTCTTCTGGAAGGCACCATCTGCTTAGGCACTTGGAAGTATCAGCAGCATTGTGGAATCCTGACATACCTGCTAGATATGTTCTCCTGAAACATCTGACACAAAGTCTGTTGACTTAACTAAATGCTGTCCCCAAAAATGAGTGCTGTGGGCCCCACATGCAACCCCTTGGCTCAAATTGAGCAATGGATGCTTTGTGTAACTTTAGAGTTGAAATATTTTTTGGAACTGCTGCTGCTATCGAATCTGCTGTGTACTATTAAGAAATCTCTATTGTTGGGATTAAAATCTAATCAATACTATAAATATTTTCTGAAGAAACTCGAGTGTGGGAGCCGGCCCTAATTAGTATAAAAACTGAAAGCATGTATATCACAGCTCAGATCCTCACACTATAATAAAATCTACACACATAAAAAAGTGAAAAAATATGAATCCGAGACAACAACAGGTAAAATAAAATATATATCACCTACCTGTCCACACAGGGGCGGCTATCATCCAACTGTTCCAGCTTTAGCTAGTTCACTGCCCCTGTTCCTGAGTTGTTGCTACCTCCTGAAACACATTTCAGTTGCTGCAACTATAGTTCCTATACCAGCCTTGTTGGATATCAACAGCAATAATATCGCTATATGTACATGCAGACCAGAACCGCTACGCATTGTGTATAAAGCTGATTGAATTACATGTTTTTTGTTTCATAATTGTGTATTGTCATAAAGAGTCAAAGGAGGAAAACAATACACACCAAAATGGTTCAATAGCCAATTCATACCGTGGATGGGTACAGAATGGTGAGAGAATGAAGTAGGATCATGCACAAGATTGTGTTGTCGCAATATTGCTGCTACAGTAAGCTGTGCATGTACTTGCCAGGATGCTCCTGGTATGCTTGGGACACTTTAAAAAAAATATTTTTGCAGGTGAACGAATTCTGTGTCCTTTTGAAGAGGGAGGTACCGTAGGCAGGCGAGGGGGGTAGGACCAGGTAAGGGGTCAAATGTCTGGGGACCAGGTTTGGCAGGGTGTAGTATGCTGCTGTCTCAGTGGGGGGTAGTAGAGCGGTTTTCGTGCTTAACCTGGGGTGTGGTGCTAACTGGAGAAGGCTGCGGCTGGATGTAGGAAAGAGGACCACGTCTGAAGAAAAGATTCTGTCTTATCTTGGAGACTATAGATGAGGCGTTCATGGCAGACTGCCTAATACACAGCCATCAGTCATTCTTCGTGGGTTGGGGGTGTAGGAGCCCGTCAGTGATAGAGTATTCAGGGTTCTGCGTTGGCAAGGACTGTGTACAGAAGGCGGAGTTGAGGGCGGGAGAGGTCAGGAGCGTCACTTGTGTCATAGAAAAGCCATGGGGCAGGATAGGGGTGTTCTGAGTGGCAGGATTTTTATACAGTGTGGATCCCACAGCTGTCCAGAAGGGTTGAACCGAGCAGGCAATCACAGATTATGCGCAGTAGGTTGCATCAGGCCTCTGGGTAGCAAGCCTGCCAAGTGCAATCTCAGAGGGGACCAGTGCCAGTCATGCAGCGTCTTGAAGAGGCAGAACCTCAGGTGGGCCTCCTGTGCCCCATTGTCAAGTGCCTCTAGGAGGTCAGCACAATCCTCCTCCTCATATTCTGTTTGCACTCTGATTTGCCATTTGATACGAAGATTGGTGAGAAGGGGGTGTGAAAAGAGGTCATTGCTCATGACACCATAAGTCCCGAAAAACAGCCCCAGATTCTAAGGTAGGACACTATCGGAGAGGGTCGGAGGGTCCATTGTTACGGGCCCAGGCAGTGCCTAAGTTGGTGATATTGCCACTCCTGTTGGGGGGGAGGCCAATCCTAATTCGTCTCAGAGCGTTGCAAAAGGTTTGATGTTCTCAGCAACTAGTGTTTGTTGGAGGCTGCTGATGCCCACCTTATGCCATCTGTCCCAGTCCAGAGTTCTTCCTCCCTATAAGGAGGGCCGAATTCCCCCACAATGACACATGTTCGTGAAGGAGGGGGTGCCTTCTAAGCAGGCAGTGGGCACAGTGCCAGGATTTTAACATTGCTTTTATAATAGGATTGGTGGGTTGAATCTGTGTGCCCACACTACCGTATATTGGTTGTAAGCCTGTCCCCGGGCCATTATGGATCTCTCCGATGCTACCCTTAAAGGGGGATCCGGTATGCTATGGAGCATATAGGCCAAGTGGGAGAAGTGTAGGGCAAACGCATAGTGCTCAATGGAGGAGAGACCCATGCTGCATGATCAGTGTGCCAGGAGCTTAAACCAGGCCATTGGGGAGCGGTTGGACCCCCAGATGACTGAACGTATGCCGCTGTCCACGGAGTGCAACAGGGTCAATGGGGTCAGTAGGGGCAGCATGCCCAATATGTAGGTGAGCTGTGGGAGGGTCACCATTCGGACCACTTGAACCCTTCCCAACGTAGAAAGGCCAAGATAGCACCATTTGTCGAAATCGAACTTCATGCAAGCTATCAAAGGAGCAATGTTCTCCGTTACCAAGATTTTCAAGCCCTTGATGACACAAACCACTAAGTACTTGATTTGTGATGCTTTCCAACTAAAGGGGTGCCCGTCTATCTCAACGCATTTATTTATATGTGAGAGGGGTAGAGCTTTGCTTTTGGTGCAGTTCACCTGTTACCCTGAGAGTGCTGCAAAGCGGGCAATGATGTACTGCAAAGCAGGGATGGATTGCAGTAAGTCTGTGAGGGTGAGGGGTACGTCATCTGCGTATAAGTAGATCTTGGAGGATCCACCTGATATAGGGACATCTGAAAGCGGGGGAATTTGGTGGATAGTGGCTGCACAGGGTTCCATCGCCAGTAAGAACAGTAGCGGGGACAGTGGGCAGCCCTGTCGAGTCCCACGTCTGATCGGGAATGGTTCAGACAGGTTGTGAAGCGGTAGCCCCATTCCAACCGGTCAAATGCCTTCTCGGTGTCCAAAGAGAGGGTGAGCGCTCCTTCCTGGAGGTCCTTAGCGGACCAGAGAATGTGTATGAGTATTTATAGGTAATTCCTGGAGGAGCGTTCAGGGACAAAGCCCACCTGTGTGTGGTGGATCAGGGTTGAGATCACCATGTGGAAGCGGGCTGCTAGATCACTGGCAAGAGTGTTGATGTCTCTATTGAGCAGGGATATTGGCCTATAGCTACCACAACAGAGAGGGTCTTTCCCTTGTTTTGGGAGGACCACTATTGTCGCCTTATTGGAGATGGAGCCAAGGAAGCCCTGTAGGTCGACCTCACGGAAGGTGTCATAGAGTATCAACCATGTCCTCTCCTGACCATTTATAAAATTCCGCTGGGAATCCATCTTCCCTGAGAGATTTGCGTTAGGGAAGGCCATAAATGGCTTGTGCAATGTCGGTCTTGCTGATTTCTCCGTCTAGATGGGCTCTGCCAGAATCGTTGAGCCTTGGGAGGTGGATGCTGTCATAGAAGGCCTCCAGTAAGGCAGGGTCTGCTGTCACCTCCAGGGTGTAGAGTGCCCTGTAGAAGGCAGCAAGTTTGTTAACAATTTATTGTGTGTGCGTGAGTAGGGAGACATACGTGGAACGTATGGTAGGTATAGCAAGCAGCGCTTCCTGCTGACACAGTTGTGCGGCCAAGAGATGACCTGGTTTCTCTTCTTGTTCGAAGTGACGCCCTTTGAATCTCTGGAGAGCATATTCGGCCTTGGTGATGAACAGGGACTCAAGGTCCATGCGGGCCTTTTCCAGTCAGCGCTGGGTGGCCAGGGAGGGTTGTGCTGTATAGAGGCATGTGAGCATCATGATTTCCGCCTCAAGGTCTTTCTGCTGGGCTGCCCATTTTTTATTGTCCTTGTCTGCATCCCTCACAAGGTGGTAGCGTACGGTAGCCTAAGCTGCTGCCCTCGAGGGTGAGGAACTAAGAAAACCCTTGTTGTCCGAGAGGTACTCGGAGATGTGTGCGCATCGTTGTTTCTTGCCCTGAGGGGTTCGATAGCGTGCCACTGTCAGGCTCCATGTTGATTCATGAGTCTTGGGTAATGGCTGGCGTGCAGTGAGAAAGGAGGAAGTAGTCAAGCCTGCATTGGGTGAAGTGGGCCATGGAAAAGAAGGTGTATTCCTTGGCCAGCAGGCGGGAGAGGCACCAGTGGTCTGCTAGGCCATAGTCAGAGATTATGTCATTAAGGAGGGATCTGTCGCTATTATTGCCGGTGTCCAGAAGCCCCCAATGGTCCAGTATTGCATCCTGCACAAGGTTCCAGTCCCTTCTGATCACAAGGTGGGAGGTGTTGATTTCCGAAAGGAGACGTTTGAGTTCTAGGAAGAACTGATGTTTGGAGCCCGTGGGCGCATAGAGAGAACCAATACATATTGTTTGGTCTCTGAGTTTTAGTTTTGAAAATATGTAGCATCTGTCTGGATGATTCTAGGACTTGAGGACAGTGACGGGTATGGATTTGCAACTCACTTTTCCCTGATGGGGCCGGTTCTGAACACGGATGTCTCTGGGTGGCTACTGTAGAGTACCCGTCCCACCCAATCCTGGTGCAGTTATTCAGACTCCGAGCTTGAGAGATGGGTTTCCTGTAAAAGAGCGAAGTCCTTTCTTTTGGACTGCAGAGAAGAGAGTGCTTTTTTGTGTTTGATGTAGTGCGTCAGGCCATTGACATTCCAGGATATGGTGCATAGGGGCGAAGTAAATGCTTTTCTGGGGGGTCGGCGTCAGGAGATCGCGTAGAGTAGGCGACACTGTAGTGTGGGTTTCTCCAGGTTGGGAGGGGAATGGGGTGGATATGGGGTATGAGCGTATAGGAAAAAGAGCAAAAAAGAATAACTGTCCTGGGTGGCGGTGAGAAGTGTATTCCGGTTCTAGGTAGAAGGGATACCCGGGGAGTGTTTGGATCTCTTGACTGCTGGTCTAAGCTTATAGTGACGGTGCGCTGGGGAGAACGCAGCCAGGGGGCACGGAATTATTTGCACTGTGGTGGTGAGAGAGGATGTCAGTGGTAAGCCGCAGGACGATTGTTCTGCCTTCCCTCCTCCTGTTCCTGCCAGGGCAGGGGAAGCTAGCATCATGACCTGTCAGTTGCAAGCAGCGGTAGTATGTGGATCGGGAGAGGTGGGTGGGAACCCAGTCACCACTGTAGTGTGGATGATCCATGGAGGGTCATCCTCTTCCTGTCAGGGAGTGTTGGTGGTAATTGGGTGTGTGTAGGATGGGGGCAAGCCAGCAGAAGAGGGGGAGCCGCTAGGATCGACAAGTGGGTTGCAGTAGTTCCAAATGGATGAGCTGCTGGAGCAGAGGATAAAGGATCTTGTGTGTGTCTATGTTTAGGTGGTGTGTCCCTATATGTCTGTGTGTGATGAATAGTGAGAGTGTTGTTGACTCTTACTGGTGGGTACTTAGACCTGCCTTCTATGCATATGGGTGGCAGGTTAATAAAGGCAGCGTGGTTGATTTCGTGGTGCAGCAGTGAAAACAAGTAAAACATACATATTGAAAGAAACAGCAGGCAGGAACAACCAACAGCTTATAACATCATTCGCATTCTCAAAGGTAAACCGGCGATTGCCAGTGGTATACTCATACTCAACTATCTCATCCGTTTGTCACCTAGAGGCGATTGGTCGTAGAAGTTCTGAGGAGGGGGCCCCAAGGAGGGGGCCTGCCTTTCAAAGACCAAGGATGGTACTCAGCCTGTGGCTTGGGAGAGCTTCAGCGGAGATCGGGATTCATCACAACCTTGATCCTGGGTGATCGCCGCCACCGCTTGAAGGGCCAAGTCCATGTCATCTTATGTGCAGGGTAGGTGGTCCAGTCCTCTGTCCCTCTGCTGGCTCCAATCAGAGCACCAGAGGCCTCCAAAGGGAGAGGTAGCGAGGAGGGCTTAGAATGGGGAACTAGCTGGTTGTTCAGGCGGGGGCGTGATCCATGGTGTGATCCATGAGATCTTCCAGGCAAAGGCATAGAGCACCCAGGTCGACACAGTCCCTGGATCTGCCATCTTTTGTGATCCATATGCGGGCAGGTTCATAAAGGCCAAATTTGATGTCCAGTTTCCGTAGTTGGGAACAGGATGCCAAGAATGCTTTCCTCTTGTTGGCTTCTCAAGAGAAGTCTGCTGCTATGCGGATTTTGTGGCACTCGTAGGAGTATGGGCCATCGGAGCGGGCCGCATTGAGACGTTGTTATGCTTGTTTGTGCCGGAGGAACCAGGCGATCAAGGTACGAGGGCGTCCAAATGGTTCCTGTCTTATTGTTCCCATTCGGTGTGCACGTTGGATCTCCGGAGGGGAGAGGGGGAGAATGTGAGGCAGGTACAAAGTAGCTTTGTCTTCAGCTCCCCTTTCGACTTTTGTTTTCAAGACAGGGGAGATGCAGTTAGGCACCATGTCTCCTAGCTGGTTGTGTGTCTTGAAGGATTGGGGGAGAAAGGCCACTGGTGGTAGGGGGTGCTGTCCCTCTGTAGGCTGCTGAGGAGTCTGTACCTCCGGTATGTGTAACAGGGTTGGTTAGGAGTGCAGCCCCTGCTTTAAGGTTGGGCCAAAGTGGGGTCAGCCGGCATTCCTGCACCGGTGTGATAAACGTGGTGAAGGCAACTCATGTGGTGTCCCTGGTCTCCCCACAGTGTTAGAGAGTGGAGTAGCAGAGGCCAGCGGCACCCCCTCGGTCTGGTCGAGCGCTGAGAAAAAAGTAGGAGAGTTGCAGGAGTATTGAGGGGCACCACCCCCGTCAGAGACGCCCGACCCAGGAAAAAGGGTGCCTCAGTCAGGTATAAGGCGGTGGGAGTTGGCTGTACTCAAGGCTGCTGGCTTCGGCTTGGGCTGTGCTGGATATTGTTGCCACTTCTGTGGTAGCGTTGTTAGGCGGCCATGCTGTGGCCAGTGTTGTATATGCGGCCCTCTTATTACGCCGGGAGGGGAGAAGCAATGGTCGACGGTGTCCCTACGGCTGGATTCTCACTGTCGGGCCCTATCAGGCCCTTTCGCGCTACCCTGGCACGCAGAGCAAAGCAGTCAAGCGGCCATCTTCGTTCATGGCCAGACCACACCCCTTGAATTACATTTTAATTATGCTTTATTTTTTAGGTGGAGTGCGCAAGCGCTCTGGCCTATTTTAATATATCTGTGGTGCTGTTACCACGCCCACCGCATGCCCATCACTATCACTCATTCATGGGCTTGCCTTTAAAAAATACTTTATCATCTTTCTTAAATGCTTTACGTTTGTCCCTCCTTTGTTCAGTTTTGTTACTGCCTTGGCCATCGACCCTGTTACAAGGATAATTCCATTTTTGCTGATACGTTTGACTTTGAGCAAACTTATTTTTCCTTTTGTGTCTCTCCTTTGCGTTCATGCTCATGGCAGCCATGGCACTCTGAATTGGCTTGCTTATGTCAACTGTTTTACTTTTCATATTCAATTTATGTGGCAAGAATAGTCCATTTAGGAATTTACAACGCTAATAGCTCTAACTCGAACAAACGCGAGACCCATTGCATTGCAGTGCTTGTTTTATTTTGGTTTCTCCTGCAGACAAAATCTCTTCGTGGAGTCAATCAATTTTAATAACACCATTTGGGTAAAATACTTTACTGTCAAAATGCAGACACCAGCTGCTAAATGGTGACAAATTAACTTTTGCAAAATGTCTGATGCTGCGTCTCTCCGTATGACTAGGATGTTTTTTTTTAAGTTGGATCCGTTGTAACTAGAAAAAAGATTTTTGTTGAAGTCTTCGAATTACGAAGAAGATAGCGGTTTATATGGTAAGTTCGGCAAATTCATAATTATGCAGACAACACGGCAGTCATGAAATCGCATATTTCCACTGGACCTGGGTATAAGAGTGCTGTATTTCAAAATATAGGGGTGGTTAAAATCGTCCTACAAAAATTTCGTGCTTAAAGTTTCGGCTAGCAAAAATATTGCCAAGCCAAGAATACAGCAACACATAACGTGAAGCTACATATGTTTTCAAGATGCATATACTAGGATGTGTTACTTTCATATGTATGCGGAGTTAAGCATATTAAATCTATGCTATTTTTGCAGAACATTACTAAACCCCCAATTTCTGATAACATGCAAGACTTTTAAAGAAGCAGTTCCTGACCCTACCAGTAGAAGGCAGGAAGCACACATTTTAGGAATAATCGAAGCACAAGAATTTAGCACTAGAACTCTTGTTTTATCTAAATGTGTCCTAGCCTCCGGGTATTTCTCAGTGCACGTTGTAAAGTGATTGGTTGAATTAATGCATGGTGTGTGATAATGATTGAATGAACGCATTGCATGTTGTAAGATGAACGAATTTTTAAAATGCTCAAATGGATGCATGGTGTGCTATAAAAAAAGGAAGCTATACATGCGTCTTGACTGCACAGAGGGATGCGCAGCACTTTGTAAGACGTAGTCAGGGTTGCACGTGTTGGGTTGTAAGATGCAGGACGAGGTACAGGGCATGTTGTTAAATGCAGCGAGGTGTGCAGGGCTGTGACACTGCTAGAAGAAACGCTCGGTGCATTTTAAGAGACAGACAATGGTGCACTTTGTGTTATAACATTGAAAGTGCCACTTGCGTGTACTTTCCATTGAAATATGGAAGGAGGGGGGCTCAATTTTCCCCAAGTTAATGGTCTCATGTCACCCTACAGATAAAATAACTCTTCTCCAGTGATTGTGTAATAACCGTCTAATGGGATGGGAAGCATTATATCCCAGGGCGGGGAGAGACGGGGGGAGCAGCGCGCGAGCGCAGGCTAACCCGCACTGGAGGAGATGGTTAAAACGCAATTCGTTTTAATGAAATCATCAAATTAATTCAAACTCATTTCACAAATGACATCTTTCCTTTGAGTAACGTGCCCAGGTCTGCATTCTAAAGAGGAGATGACTCATGCGCTGCAGACCGTGCCCTTGGGCCTTCCCAGGACTGTTTTCCTGGGTGAACAGGAGAAGCGGCTGCACGGCCTGCTGGCCACCATGGGATTGCAGGTCCTGCTGATGGACCCTCAGCCGTGAAACCAAAGACGATGGTCGGAGAGCGGTCTTCTGGAAAAGGGGAAAAGGAGACAGGGGAGGAATTCTTTGGCAATGGGGAGGCAAGTAGAGATTGGGGTCCTTTCACACAGGGCGATGAGCAGAGATAGGACTCGACCATCTCATGTACGAGCGACGAGTAGAAATGGGGCCCGACCCTCTCACAGGGACGATGAGAAGAGATGTGGCCTCAACCTTCTCACACAAGGAGATGTGGCCTCGACCCTCTCACACTAGGGGAATGAGCGAAGATGGGACCCTCTTTTACTTGGACGACGAGGGGTCCTCCCACGTTGAGGCAACAAGGGGAGATGGGGGGCCCTCTTTCAATGAGATGATGAGTGGAGATAGGGCTCCTCTCACACCGGACGACAAGCAGAGATGAGGGCCTCACACAGGGGTGATGAGCAGAGGTGGGGCCAGACCATCTCACACATTGGCGGTGAGCGGAGATGGGTTCCTCTCATACATAGGCGATGAGCAGAAATGGGGCCCTCTCACACAGTTGTGGTGAATCAAAATTAGATTCTCTGCAGAGTGTGGTGAGCGGATAGGGTATCCTTTCACAGGGGCAACAAGGAGAAACTAGGTTCTCCCATACATGGACGATGAGCGGAGATGGAGAGATTTGCTCTCCTCTCATCAGGGCCAAGCACTGATAGGTTCCTCTCATACAAGGGAGCAGGCAGTCTTGGATTCTTTCACATGGTGAAATTGAGTCTTCTCACAAAACAGCTTTGACACTGTGGTTCATAAAAGCCTGCCTTCCAGACTTTCGGAATGTGAGATAAAAGAAACTGTTCAAATCTAGCTCGAATCTTTTTTGAACAATCACACCCAAAGATTAATGATAATGGATTTTCTTCCTCTATCCACTGTAATACAAACAGGAGTCCCCCAGGGTTTAAACCTGTCACTCTATCTGTTTAGTATATATGCTTGTCCTCTCTTTCATATTAACAGGAATTATGACAGCACCTTTTATTCTTACACACAAAACTTTTTTTAATATACAAGTCAGTCTTGATCAATTGATGCCCATGATACTATCGCAACAATATCAAAAATTGGATGGATACAAATTGGATATTGATTGGCTGAAAATTAACATGAGAAAACCGAGATCCTACAGGTCAGTAAGAAACCTATGGTCTAGCATGATGTTCCATGGCTGTCCAATTTCAGTGGTCGTCCTGAAACTCATTCCTTTGTAAAAAGTCTCAGTTTTACATTTGACTCCAGACTGAAACTTGGGCCCATATTTATACTTTTTTAGCGCCTTATTTGCGGCATTTTTTTATGCAAAAGCAGTGCAAACTTGCAAAATACAATTGTATAAATATGGGTCATAATTTACAATACATACCTGCACGTCACTGTGACTCTTCCTATATCTATCTCCTTTTGGCTCCTTGTTTCCTGGAAGCCCTTACTAGCAGTACATCTTTTACTGTTCTCGCATCTAAAAACTGGAATAAGCTTACTTCTGAGTTAAAACACATTTTATCTTGTTCTCTTTTTAGAAAAAGTCTTACAACTTTTCCTGTCTCACAGTAACCTCCTGCTCCAGCTCCTTGCTTGCTTTTTTTGAGTCTTTTAGTGCCAGGAGACCTTCGGGTGGTAGTAGTGCTTAATGATTTTAACGAATATGTTGCACATGCAGCTACAAGTCTTTTAATTCGTTTTGTAATTATTTTAGTTAATCAAATACAATAAAGTCACATACCTTAAATCCCCAAGAACCCTGGGTAGAACAACTGGAGAATTTTACTTATTTTAATGGAACAGAGACCAACCCAGGGATGACACTGTAAATGTATATGAAGCAACAGACAGTGGTCCAATTTACAACTGGGATGGAAAGCCAGAGTGGCGAATTCAGATGCAGAAAAGAAATGGAAATGGACAGTTGTGGCTCGCGGGGATTAAAATGGGTGGGGCTTCGCGGGGGGGAATAAGAATTAAATAAAAATGTTAAAAAATAAAAAAACTTACCTGCATGCCGCACCCCCTGTGCTGCTCCTCCATCTTCTCACTAAGCACAGGCTCCTAGCCTGCCCTGCGGCCAATCCTGATGCTGCTCAAAGCAGCATTCGTATTGGCCGGAGCGCCCTGCCAGGGCTTTCCTAGGCAGACTAGGAGCCTGTGCCTTTTCTTCTAGCCAGGCAACACAGTGCCAAATATAAAATATAAAAGCAAAGACAAACATAACCAAGAGAGGAATGTATGATACAAGGCAGAAAAGAATGTCAGAAATAAGCAGAAAAAAAGAGACTGGGAAGCAACTAATGTTTTATAAAGAGCAACTCAGGAAAGCCACCACAATATAAAACACAGCATAGGCAGAAACAGGAATAAGGATTCTTTGGGCCGTTGTCTCCCATGTTACGAGGATGGACACCACCAGGATTTCCGGGGTGGTTACACCTCCACGAAAAACATGGCGGAAATGAGCAATATAAAAGGAGACACTCACCTCCAGGAACACAGACATGTCCGCTGCCGCCATGAAACCCGAACTTGAAGTCTTCCCACTGCTCCTGCTGGCTGTATTACATCAGAACCAGCGACGGTAACAAAGACAACAACCGTAAGTGCACCCACCTAGCACACACTGGAGTGAAGACCAATAGTACACACCCATACACAACACACAACCCCGGCACAGCCACACACACACGCAAACATACACCTGTACCAACACACATACACATCTACATACACACAACCGCTCACAAACAACGCACGCCATGGCCAAATTGCACTTGGTTGTTAGAAATGGAGTTTCTAGTTGGCAGTCGGTTTGCACCCTGTCCAAGTAGAGACCCTTATTCTACTCAGGATAAGGGAGATACCCGCTCAGATAACCCTTGCTCACCCCCTTGGTAGCTTGGCATGAGCAGTCAGGCTTATCTCAGAAGCAATGTGTAAAGCATTTGCACATAACACATAGTAATACAGTGAAAACACTACAAAAGGGCACCACACTAGTTTTAGAAAAGTAGCCAATATGTATCTGTGTAAAACAAGACCAAAATGATAAAAATCCAACATACAGTGCTAAAGATTTGAATTTTGTAAGATTTATCTTAAAAATACAGTTCCCTGAAGTTGGTAATTCCACCTGGGGTATCACGGCATCGTGATCAACAAATGTCACGACTCACGTGCTGCTTGCGCCTGGAATTTGCAGATCGGGTGGCGTGAATCTTCAATGTTCGACTTTGGCCCAAAAAGGGGCGGCTCTTTCTGGTAGCCACGGTGCTGTAGGCAATGGAGACACCAAGAACAGACCGTGCCCTTCAGAAAGTAGCGCCAGAGGGAAAAAACCCCTTAAAAAGGGGAAAAAACCTCCAAACAGGAAGACTCCTGGAGAAAAAACAAGAACAAACAAACAGGAATCCAAAAGAAGCAAAAATCAGAGAACACAGAATGCTGAGTCCAAAACCAAAAGGCAAGGAAATCAGGAGCGAAGACACTAACTGAGCAGAAAGTGTTGCAGCGCAAAGAAGGAGGAAAAACACAGCCCTTATATACCAAAAAACAGGAAGTGACCCACAGGAAGAAAAAGGACACCATCTTGCATAGGGAAAAGTAGATAGAATAGACTGGAGCAGAAACCATAGAGAATAGGGAAGGAGGAATGCTGGGAAGACAGAGGTAACCTGGGAAGGGGAAAAGACATAAAGGACAGAGGAGAGAACAGCCCCAAAAAGGAAGAAAGACAGAAAAGAAGAAAGAGGAGCCCCAAACAGGTAAGAGGGGTCAGGACACCCCAACAAGACGGGGGGAGAGCGCAGCGCGAGGCCCCTAGTAAGTCCTGGGGCCTCGCAGGGTGCAAGAAAGGCTCGGGGCGCGCCGCGTCTTAGAGACGCGAAGCGCGGCCCGAGCCGAACGCGCGGCTTGTGCCGAACGCTCGGCTCGCGCCGCGCGGTGCGGCGCGACAGTAGGCCCCCCTCCCGAAGGCCCTGGTTTGAAAGGAAATAAACGGTGAAAGCGTTGAATCAGAAGAGGAGCGTGAACGGAAGAGGCATCTTCCCATGAACATTCACTGAGAGGATAACCCTTCCAATGAATCAGATACTGAAGTCGTTTATGAAAAAGACGAGAGTCACAAATTTCCTGCACTTCATATTCAGGAGTATCATCCACAAGGACAGGAGGTGGACAAGGAAACTGACGTGAGTAAGGATCAGGCACATAAGGTTTAAGCTGAGAAACATGAAAAACCGGATGGATCTTCCATGTATGGGGTAAGTGAAGACGGACAGTGACAGGATTGACCAACTGGAGAATACGGAAAGGCCCATAGTAACGAGGTGTGAATTTGTTTTGAGAGAGACGTGAGGGCAAGAATTTGGAGGAGAGCCAGACTTTATCTTGCAGATGATAATTTGGATTGGTTGTACGTCTCTTGTCTGCAGCCTTCTTCATATACCTCTTGGTATGTAACAAATTAGATCGAATTAGTTTATGGAGTTGGAGAAGGCGTTTGGAGAAATAGTTAATAGCAGGTAGAGGAGAGTTGGATTGTGGAGAAGTAGGGAAAGAGGTAGGATGAAAACCATAGGAACAGAAAAAGGGGGTGACCTTGGAGGCACTATGGACTGAGTTATTGTAGGAAAACTCGGCTAAAGAGAGGTAAGTGCTCCAGTTACTTTGGGTAGAATTGCAAAAGCATCGAAGATATTGCTCTAGTCCTTGATTCAGACGCTCAGTCTGTCCGTTGGTCTGAGGATGGAACCCTGAAGACAGGGCTCTATTGATATTCAGGGTTTTACAAAAATGCTTCCAAAATCGGGAGATGTACTGAGGTCCTCTATCAGATATTATGGTATGCGGAAGTCCATGGAGACGGAAGACATGATCTATGAATATTTGACTTAGTTCTTGAGAAGTAGGCAGCTTTTTTAGGCCAGTGAAATGAGCCATCTTTGTGAAAGAATCCACTGTGACCATGATAACCCGGTTTCCTGCTGATGGTGGGAGCGAACACATAAAATCAGTAGAGATAGTATGCCATGGGGCCGATGGAACAGGCAAAGGCTGTAGTAATCCTGCCGGTCTGGTGTGAGGTATTTTGACTTGGGCACATATGGGACAGGCCTGAACGTATTTTTCCACATCCAGTTTCCAGGTAGGCCACCAGAAAAATCGTGAAAGTAATTCTTGTGTGGCTTTGATGCCTCTGTGACCAGCTACAGGGGAATCATGGCACATTTGTAATGCTTTCTTTTGCACCTTGTTTGTAGGGAGGAATATCAGGTCTTGGTAATAAAAATATCCTTGTTTCTTGTACAATAATGGTCTTAGTTCTTCTATGTCATGGTCCGATCGGTTGGCGTATTCTTGTTGTACTTCTTCCAGGAAAGACTGAGCCACTCCAATGATCTTACTGGGTTCTAGAAGATACTGAGATGAGGAAGGAGAACACTCTGGATATCGGCGAGACAGAGCATCAGCCAGGATGTTTTGAGACCCTGGAATATATGTAATATAAAAATCGTACTGACTGAAGAAAAAGGCCCAGCGGGCCTGACGACTATTCTGACATACAAAATTTCTTAAACATTGTAAATTACGGTGGTCTGTCCTCACCTCAAATGGTTCCTTGGAACCCATCAGAAACTGTCTCCACTCAAGGCAGGCTGTTTTCAGAGCCAATAATTCCCTTTCAAGTACGGAATAATGTTGTTCAGCTGTGGAAAGGATATGAGACAAATAGAAGACAGGATGTTCAAGGCCGTCATCCTCTTGTCGTTGGAGTAAGACAGCTCCGATGGCTCTCTCAGAAGCATCAGTTACTACTATAAATTGCTTGGTGGTATCTGGATGTCTTAAGATGGGGGCTTGGGTGAAGGCTCTCTTTAAGCTTTGAAAGGCTGCTTCAGCAGCCTCAGTCCAGACAAACCCCTTCTTTAAATTGTCCTTCTTTAAGGTGTGAGTTATGTGGCTAGTCTGACTGGCAAAGTCTAGAATGAATTGTCGATAGAAGTTTGCTAAACCTAGGAAACATTGTGTTTCTTTTATGGTAGAAGGAGAAGGCCACTCTAGGATAGCTTGTACCTTTTCTTGATCCATAGCTATGCCGGTGGGACTTAAATGATAGCCCAGATATTTGACTTCCGTCATGTCGAACTCACATTTCTCTGGTTTGCAAAATAGTTGATGATCACGAAGTCTTTGAAGAACTTGTTTCACATGGGAAGTATGGAGTTCAGGATTTCTAGAATAAATAAGAATGTCGTCTAGGTAGATCACGACTGTCTGATTCAGTAGGTCTGAAAACACTGAGTCCATAAATCTCTGGAAGATGGCGGGGGCGTTAGTAAGACCAAATGGCATAACCCTATATTCAAAATGGCCAAATGGGGTCCTGAATGCTGTCTTCCATTCGTCGCCTTCTCTTATGCGTAAAAGGTGGTAGGCTCCTCGTAAATCCAATTTAGTAAAACGTTGGGCCCCTCTGATTGCTTCCAGAATGTCCCTGATGAGAGGCAAAGGATAACGATCTTTAATGGTAATTTTATTCAGACCTCGAAAATCCAGGCACGGACGAAGATCCTTAGTCTTCTTGGGCACAAAAAAGAGAGGGGCCCCAGCCGGAGACGACGATGGAACAATAAGACCATTCTGTATATTTTCGTCCAGATACTCCTTTAGAACTTCCTTTTCGGGTTCCGTGAGGGAGTACATCCTCCCAAAAGGAACAATTGTGCCGGGTTCCAAAGGAATTGCACAATCATATTCTCGATGTGGAGGTAGCACAGGTTTTGACGGTTTTTGGAAAACATCCTGAAACTCCAAATAGTGGTCTGGGATCCCTTGGACCGTATTAATGGACATACCAGTGGCACCTTCAGTAGCTAAGGATCTTTTCGGAGACCAATATTTGTCGGAAGTAAAACAGTTCTCATGACAAAATTGCGAAGACAAAGAGACTGTCCGGGTAACCCAATTTATATATGGGTTATGTCTGATGAGCCACGGAATTCCAAGAATGATGGTATGGTTAGGGGACGTAATAAGATCGAAGGAGATGTGTTCGTGATGGTTTCCCACCTGTAGACTTAACATCAGGGTAGTGGTGTCTACAGGACCAGAGGATATCAAAGATCCATCCACAGTGTGTACCTGTTCGGGTACTTCTTTTGCTTGGGTAGGAACTAGTTTAGCAGCAGCCCACGTCTTGTCCATGTATATACCACTAGCACCACAATCTAGTAATGCCATAGTCTTTTCTTGACGACCGTCAGGAAGTTGTAACAGGACAGGAAAGATGAACAAGGCAGTTGTATTGTCATTAAAGGAGCTGATGGAAGGTATAGCTGTAGATCCCGTCCCCTCCCTTCTTACAGAGGACGGGAGGTGGCGTTTCCCGAAGGCCTGGACGGACGTACTGGACAGGTACGGAGCATGTGACCAGCAGAACCACAATACAGGCACAACCCTCTCTTGCGTCTGTCTTCTCGTTCACTAGCAGAGAGCGGACCTCGGGTAGTATCCACCTGCATGGGTTCCCCTTCGGTGTCTCTAGCAGGAGTGCGAGGTTCCTCGGAACGCTGCAGGTATGCACGTGAGCTACTTGGCTGGGCAAACCCTCTACTCCTTTTCTTCTCCGATCTCCGTTCCTGAAGACGATATTCGATGGACAGTGCTTGATCCATCAGGCCACGAAGATCTTCCGCTCTGGTAGAATGCACTAGTTCATCCTTTATTTCTTCTTTGAGCCCTCTACGAAATAATGTTACCAGAGTACGTTCCACCCAAGTGGTCTCTGCCGCCAGCTGACGAAAACGGGTTATATATTGCAGGACGTCTTGGGAGCCTTGTTGGATGTCGCACAAGGCTTCTTCAGCGGAGGCTTCCAATCCCGGACGACTAAACATCTGTTTGAAGCGACTCACAAAGGCGGAATAGTCTGACAATACAGGGTCGTTGGAGGACACCATCGGGGTTGCCCAGGCCAAGGCTGGACCGGATAAGGCACTGATAAGATAACCCACCTTGGTCCTGTCGTGGGAGAATTGAGTAGGTCGGAAGGCGAAATACACCGTTAAAGCATCCAAGAACTCGCGAAGCTTGGTTGGTTCCCCAGAGAAACAAGGGGTAGAAGCGGAGATTGTCGGAACATCACTGGTGCGAAGGGCCAAAGCCTGTCGTAACGCAGCATTTTCGTTACGTAGTTGTTGCAATTCCTGGGCTTGTTGCTGAATCGTGGTCAACAGAGATTGCTCCGGATCTGCAGCAGCCGCCACTGTATTATCCATGGTGTTTGAGGACGTCGGAATGGTTGGGCGCTGCAATCTGTCACGACTCACGTGCTGCTTGCGCCTGGAATTTGCAGATCGGGTGGCGTGAATCTTCAATGTTCGACTTTGGCCCAAAAAGGGGCGGCTCTTTCTGGTAGCCACGGTGCTGTAGGCAATGGAGACACCAAGAACAGACCGTGCCCTTCAGAAAGTAGCGCCAGAGGGAAAAAACCCCTTAAAAAGGGGAAAAAACCTCCAAACAGGAAGACTCCTGGAGAAAAAACAAGAACAAACAAACAGGAATCCAAAAGAAGCAAAAATCAGAGAACACAGAATGCTGAGTCCAAAACCAAAAGGCAAGGAAATCAGGAGCGAAGACACTAACTGAGCAGAAAGTGTTGCAGCGCAAAGAAGGAGGAAAAACACAGCCCTTATATACCAAAAAACAGGAAGTGACCCACAGGAAGAAAAAGGACACCATCTTGCATAGGGAAACGTAGATAGAATAGACTGGAGCAGAAACCATAGAGAATAGGGAAGGAGGAATGCTGGGAAGACAGAGGTAACCTGGGAAGGGGAAAAGACATAAAGGACAGAGGAGAGAACAGCCCCAAAAAGGAAGAAAGACAGAAAAGAAGAAAGAGGAGCCCCAAACAGGTAAGAGGGGTCAGGACATCCCAACAAGACGGGGGGAGAGCGCAGCGCGAGGCCCCTAGTAAGTCCTGGGGCCTCGCAGGGTGCAAGAAAGGCTCGGGGCGCGCCGCGTCTTAGAGACGCGAAGCGCGGCCCGAGCCGAACGCGCGGCTTGTGCCGAACGCTCGGCTCGCGCCGCGCGGTGCGGCGCGACAACAAAACCAACAGTTCAGGCCAGTTGCAGCGTTGCGGGCCAACTACGGTGTCGGGAAGACCCGCAAACAGTACCTTTGGATTTGCAGGGCATCGTCATCCTTACGGTGAGCTCCGGAGAGTGGTGTCGCTGGCATTGCGGTGTTGGTTCTGGAGTTGGAGCGGGGGTCGTCGGGCCCTTGAAGTCACACGCCTAGGGGATCGAACTCCGGGCTGATGAAATTAGGTGCACTGGCATGGATAGCGTTGGGGCTGCGGTGCAAAGCGGGACGATGCGATGGTGAGTGCCCACATGTCACAGTGCAGGCAGCGGCTCAATGACAGTGCCCAGCGGCGTCGGTGAAACCAGGGCTGCGGTGTGAAGCGGGGCAGTGCGATGTGTCACTAGGTCACGGTGCAGGCAGGGGTGTCATAGTTGCTGATTCTCTGTCATTGGAAAGCACAAGCCAGCGGTGCGGGACGGGGTGGTGCTTCGTGGCCCTCACGAGCAGTGTCCACAGGCCATGGTGCAGGCAGGGATACCTGGTGACGACACTGGAGTCGAGAGTGCTGTAGTCGGTGGACCGGGGCTGCTGTGCGGGACGGGACAGTGCTTCGTGTACCTCACGAGCGTTGTCCACAGGCCACGGTGCAGGCAGCGGCACCGGTGTCAGCAGGAGCGTCGTCGACGGGGATGCCCAGCCTGCAGTGTGAGCAGGCAATGCCGGAGTGCGGGGCCCACAGGTTGCGGTGCGAGCAGCGGCTCTGTGAAGTCATCCAATGACGGCATCAGTGAGAGCAGGGTCACGGTGCGAAGTGGGACAGTGCGGCTCCATGCGGCGTCGGCAGGTCACGGTGCAGGCCAGTGGCTTCGTTGGCGGTGGCACAGTGGTTTCTCCTCTTGAACAGCACAAAACACACAGTTCCCATTGCTGCAGGTTGAGGAAACTGAAGTCTTTGGTGTCCCTGAGACTTCCAACAGGAGGCAAGCTCTACTCCAAGCCCTTGGAGAACTTTCTCAAGCAGGACACACAGCAAAGTTCACCCGTTGCACTCTTTTAAGGCAGAAGCAGCAACTGCAGGCCATTCCAGCAAAGCAACACAGCAAAGGGACAGTACTCCTCCTCCAGCTCTTCAGCTCTTCTTCTTTGCAGAGTTTCCTCTTGATTCCAGAAAGATTCTAAAAGTCTGGGGTTTGGTTTTTTTTCTTATACCCTGTTCTGCCTTTGAAGTTGGCAAACTTCAAAGCAAAGTCTCAAGTGTTTGCAAAATCCTTCCTTGTCCAGGCCAGGCCCCAGACGCACACCAGGAGGTTGGAGACTGCATTGTGTGAGGGCAGGCACAGTCCTTCAGGTGTGAACGACCACTCCTCCCTCCCCTGTAGCTCAGATGGCTCATCAGGATATGCAGGCTATATCCCCACCCCTTTTGTGTCACTGTCTAGAGAGGTGTAAAACAGCCCAACTGTCAAACTGACCCAGACAGACAATCCACAAAGAGGCAAAGTCACAGAATGGTTTAAGCAAGAAAATACCTACTTTCTAAAAGTGGCATTTTCAAACAGACAATTTAAAAGCCAACTTCACTAAAAGATATATTTTTAAATTGTGAGTTCAGAGACCCTAAACTCCATCTTTTCATCTGCTCTCAAAGGGAATCTGCGCTTTAAAGATATTTGAAGGCAGCCCCCATGTTAACCTATGAGAGAGATAGGCCTTGCACAGTGAAAACCAAATTTGGCAGTATTTCACTGTTAGGACATATAAAACACGCTAGTATATGTCCTACCTTAAACATACACTCCACCCCGCCCCTGGGGCCACCTACGGCCTACCCTTAGGGGTGCCTGACATGTAGTAAAAGGGAAGGTTTAGGCCTGCAAGTGAGTACACTTGCCAAGATGAATCTGCAGTTCAAAACTGCACACACAGACACTGCAGTGGTAGGTCTGAGCCATGTTTAGAGGGCTACTAATGTGGGTGGCACAACCAGTGCTGCAGGCCCACTAGTAGCATTTGATTTACAGGCCCTGGGCACCTCCAGTGCACTTTACTAGGGACTTACCAGTAAATGAAATATGCCAATCATGGATAAACCAAACAACAGTACATTTTACCTAGGGAGCACTTGCACTTTAGCACTGATTATCAGTGGTAAAGTGCGCAGAGAAAATAAACCAGCAAAAACAGACCTGAAAAAATAGGAGGAAGAAGGCAAAAAGTTTGGGGATAACCCTGCAAAAAGGGCCATTTCCAACAGTGCCATATACACACCACACTGCACACACACCATCTCTACTGTCAAAGACATCTTCACACAACACCAAAGAGTCACACCACGCCATCATAAATACACAAACGCATTGGCAGAGAGCCACACCACGCACCTCTACAGGTAAACACATAATGGCTGCAACATGTAACAACAGCACACAACCAATAGAAACATTAACACTGCCAAACAATTTGTCTTAGCACAAGCCACGTCCACCCAGCACACAAAGTGCATCACAGATGCATCACAACATACACACCACTACAGCACAATACCACACAGCACCAACACAACACATCACAGCAAGTCCATAGCACAACTCACCCACACAACTGATGCTGGTAAACAAACACATCACATACACAGAAGACGCACACCCAATCGCGCATGTACAACACATACATGTGGAAGGAAAGCCATGACAAGTTTGTAACTATTGACACCAGCGGTGAAGTGGAGCTGATATATTGAACTGAATAAATAGAGGTATATACAACTATACACAAAATGGGCCTACTGGCCAGTCCAATACTCCTTTGTGCCCCTGGCACACTGAGCAGTGTCTCTCGCCCTAACTTGACTCTTAACTGCAAAGTGGCTTCCACATGGCAGGGGCATCAGTGGGGCAAGCAGGCACCTTAGGAGTAATGGGGGGGCAAGGTGGGGGCTTGGGTTTAGGAGGGGTGTTCTTAGGTTTAGACTTGGAGGGGAGGGAGTTGGACTTTGACTTAGGTTTAGGTTTTTTTTTCCTTGGTTTTGGCTTTTGGAGGGCCATCCCTAGCTTTTGTGGGGGTCGATGTCTTAGGTGTGGTGGGGACGTGGGCAGGTGGAAGGACTGTGACTGGGGAGGGTAGCAGGGTGCCTGGGGGAAACAGGGACTGGGTCAGTGGGAGGGAATAGGGCAAACCCATAGAGCCTGAAAGGATCTCTGCAGGCCAGTCAGGGTGCTGTGAATGCCTTCCAGGTTGGCATTTGTCTGCTGCATCTGTGATGCCCGTCCCTGGATGGCATTCACGATGGTTGACTGTCCCACAGACATGGACCTCAGGAGGTCAATTTCCTCCTCATTGAGGGCAGTAGGGCTGACTGGGGAAGAGGCAGAGGTGCCTGCGGCAAAGGAGACGCCAACTCTCCTGGGTGAGCGGGCACGGGCAACTGGGTGGGGAGCTACAGGGAGGGCGGTGCTGGTAAGGGGGGTGGTGGACAAGGATGATGCTGGGCTGGTCCCAGATGAGTTTGCCACCACCAGGGAGCATCCATCAGAGGAGGAATCCGAAGAGGATGTTGTTGATCCGGTTTCCCCTGTGGCACTCCCTTTGCCCTCCGTCCCACTGGTCTCTCGGATCCGCTGGGCTTCCCCACTTGCCGGTGCCCCTTCTCCCTCACCTGATGATGCTGATGCACACATAGACAGAGGAGGAGAGGGAAGGTAGGAGAGAAAGAAAGAGTGCAATGGGTTACTACATACCCATCATTCACCCAGCGTAACAACCTCAAAATATGCTGACATGCCATGCCATTGCATGCCTTTGAACTGACATGCACATCTGCCTGAAATCATAGGACAAACTGAAGCTATGCAGTGAAACCCTACTGATGTGGAAATATATGACACACTTTGACTACATGAAGGGTCCTACAATCCACAGTAGCACAGTACTTGCCACACTACGATGCTCATTTTTATAGACATACCCTGCAATCCTTTCCCGTACAATTCCTTCAAGGCAAGGTTGCATGCCATGACATCCTTTCACAGTGTGTACAATAATATCTTGGCCCCCTGCAGCCATCTACACCTACGGTATGTGGCAGCTGATTGAGAACACACCAATTTCCTCACTCATAATGGCAGGCTATTACTGATGGCAATGCCCTGACACCTCAGGTATACTGTTGTTGATGGAAGGATCTGCTCTCTCAAAAGATGTGCAAAGTGTCCTGACAAACTCTAACATAGGAGTAAGTCCCCTCATGAATCACTGTCTGCATGGCATTGGCAGACAACATCAACAAAAATCCTGCCAGGGTGGCTCATAGCCAATGTGCAAGTACCAATAATCTACACAACATCTTCCCACTAGTAGGCTACTCAAACCCATACATGTCTAGGACCCCATCTACTAGCTTTTCCAGCTCCTCCTGGGTGAAGGCAGGGGCTCTATCTCCTGCAGGATGTGGCATATTGGCTTCCAGAGTCAGAACACAGTAGCACATGCTGTGAAGGTCTTGCTTGCACGATTGTCAGGAGTAAAGTGAGCTATGCAAAAAACAATGGTGGTCATGTCCGCTGCGTACATGACCGTTACCGCCGGTGGTGATCATCATTGTCCACAGTCTCCTATAGGCAACAATGTTAGCCAATGAGGAGCTGCACGGCGGTTGAGACCGCCTACCGCCATGATGAAAAACACCGGCGGAATTAGGTCACTTTCATCTGTCCTGTGCTTGCAGGATAGGCAGCTGCCATTTTACATGTATTTTGTGTATTGTAGGTGAATGATAAGTGTGTCATGGATGATATTAGTGAGCTGTGCACAGATGACCTATGTACACACATGTCAACATGATTTACACATTCACTATTCATGCATAGTGTTGTTGGATGTACAGATAACTATGACACGATGTGCAGTCTCTTGCTGCCTCATAGATGGGGTAATCATATCTACATGTTCAAACTGAACATACAAATCAATACCTCAGGTAATGGGGTGCAGTAACATGGAAGTGTCAAATGTATAGTGTCTGGCAAATTGTCTGTCTCAGCCTGGAACTGTCATCAATGATGACATACACGGCCACTCAACATAGCCATATGGATTCAGTGTACTACAGCGTAATGTCAACACTACTCTTGTGTGCTACATGTATTGTGTTAGGTGGCTTGTGAAATGACAACATCCTATTCCTCTCTCCCATTCCTAGTTTCCATGCAATGGTGAGAATGAGACATGCACCTGTGTACCGGACCCTTGTCGATCTTGCTACCTTGGAAGAAAGATACATCATACAGTACTATCGTCTGAACTGTCAGACCAAAATGGAACTGTGTAACCAGTTGGAGACAGATCTCTTGTCTGCCATACATAATCCCTATGCCATACCTCCAACAGTGCAGGTGTTGTCTGTACTACACTTTCTTGCCTCAGACTCGTTTCTAGATCACAGTGGGCTTGGCAGCAGGGATGTCACAGCACATGTTCAGTCATGTGTTGAAGGATGTATAGTGTGCTTTACTCAAACATCTGGACAGCTACATCAGGTATCCCCCAACGTGCAGATTTGCCCACTGTTAAAGCTAACTTCTACGATATGGCACATATCCCTCATGTGATAGGGGCCTTAGATGGCACCCACATAGCTTTGGTACCACCCAGGGATAATGAACAAGTGTACAGGAACAGGAAAAACATTTACTCCATAAATGTCCAGGTGGTGGCCTGGCTGACCAGTATATCTCCCAGGTGATGGCCAAGTTTCCTGGTTCTGTGCATGACTCCTACATTGTGAGGAGCAGCAATGTCCCACACATGATGGCACAGCTACAGCGAGAAAGGGCCTGGCTCATTGTTATGTCTCCAATTGCTTGTGTGCATCTGTTATCTCATTTCTCTTCACATACTGCCCCCTGTCACTACCTGTACTGTGATGTGTCAAATCTTTGTGCACACAGGTGACTCTGGCTATTCTAACCTGCTGTGGCTGCTGACACCAGTGAGATACCCGAAAACATATGGGGAAAACCATTTTAATGAAGCCCACAGAAGGACGAGGTGTGTCATCGAGAGGACCTTTGGGCTACTGAAGGCCAGATTCTGGTGTTCTTAGGAGGTGCCCTGCTCTACAGACCCCTTAAGGTCTGTCAGATAGTTGTTGCCTGCTGCATGCTACACAATCTATCCCTGAGATGTCACATCCCATTACTGGATGTTGACATAGATAGCGATGAGGAGGCTGATGATGAGGATGCAGCTGACACTTGATCCAACAATACTTCCTATGAGATGCAGGTATGTGTTTATTCTGTTTTATGTATACTGTACGTCTGTGTGCCTTGTGACATTACTCCTCCTGATGTGTGCCATCAGTGGAGGTGGCAAGTGCAGCTATCCCACTGCGTGGGTTTAAGGGGAAAACATGTTGGCCATCAGGAGAAGAGTTACTGTTCTGTCAGAGCTATTTTGCTATGCTGTAGTCTAGCATCACATCTGCAATGACTTGGCTATATTGTAGGTCCCCTGTACTGCTCTGTCAACTGCAATTGGACCGTCATACATATAGTGGTTGACAGTATTGCTACCTATTCTCACTGCACACAAAGGATGTTTATGGAACATTCGTTTTATTGACAGTGGGACTTATCTTTAGTGGAGTAACGTTAGCTGTGAGGGATGTACCATTGGGAATGCAAGTCTGGGACACGTGGATCTGCCATGATAATATGTGTTTACATTCCACTTGCCTATTCTCACTAGTGAGCTCGACAATGTACTGCATTTGTAATGGTTGTGCAACATTGACTCCTATTGTGATGGTTGTCCCTGTCTTGGTCTCTCTGCAGTTCTGTTGGGTGGTGCTTCTCTGGTTGCTGCCTTGACTGGTGGCTCCCTTGACGCAAGTTTTCAGTATATGTCTGTTCTAGCGTCATACTCCCTGCACATTGCACCCCCTTCTGTCCATGTTCCAGAATTTTGATGGTCAATGTGTTAACTATATTGACATTTTGTACACCAGTAAATCTCACGTGTTACAATGAAGACAGGTAAGCAGTAGCTGTGCTCAATGCTGTTTATTGTAATACACAAGTGCAATGGGTGAAGAGTGGGGTAATGGTGGGTGTAATCATTAGAGCAGTTGGCCCAGGTGCAGGTCCAGTATCCAAGGGCCATGGGAAAATGAAGACATGACAGTGGACAGTCAACAGGGTGTGCCAGTGGCATACAAGGGAGAATGTTCAGGAGGCGATCACTTCCTGGAAGTGAATTTGGTCTTGGCATCAGGTCCTGCAGGATGTCTGGATGGACGACCTCATTTGCACGGGGGTTCCTCAGCCACAGAGGGAGGGGTGCTAGTGGCCTGTGAGTTCTCAGGCAGGGCCTCCATTCAACTAGATGCGGCAGATGTGGATGGCTTTGGTGGTATGTGGCTAGTGGAAAGGGCCTGCTGGTGGGTGGAGGTGCACGCAAGATGGTAGTCAGTTCTTTGAAAACCCCTGCAGTGGAGACCATGGTGGCATTTTGCATTTTGCCACTGCTGCATGGCCTCCTGGTGGTATTCCCTCTGCAGCCTCTGGTTCTCCTGCAAGGTTGAGAAGATCTGGCCCATCTTGCCCTGGGATTGCTGGTATGCTCCCAGGACTTTGGAGATGGCCTCCTGGCCAGTTGTTTCCCTTGGAGGCCCCATCCCTTGGCCCACAGGTGCCCTCCAACTGCCCCTGAACTCCTGTGCCTGTGCACCTGGCACAGTGTGCCCACTACCAGTTACACCAGGGCCTTCATCGTCTTGGGTGTGAAGGGTTGACTCTGGTCCCTGTACTGTGGGGCACACTGCTGATTGACCAGTCCTTGGTACAGAGGTTTGGGGACAAGGGATTGGCTGTGCTGTTGTTGCCACTTGGGTGGGGGACTCAGATATGGTCAGAGTGGGGCTGGTGGTGATGGACAGACCAATTGTCCCAGATGGGCCAGGTAAGTCGTCATAGTCCAAACATCCACTGGGGCCTTCATCCTGGGGATGACTGGCTGTCTCTGGCATCCTCTGCAGATTGGCAGTGGCAAGGGTACCTGTGGATGGAGAGGGAGAGAGTTACATTGTGGAGGTGTACTTCTTTGTTTCATTGTCTGGTGCAGGCAGTGGCTCGACTTGCTTCCCAGTGATGGCAATGACAGAAGAAGCAATGCAGACATTGTCTGTGGGGCATGGGTTGTGACTTTGGTTCCATGTTCCATTGTGGGTTGTGGATGGTGGATAGCATTGCTGTCATTGCCATGTAGTAGTACGCAGTCAACACATCCAGTTGGTGTAGCTGGTGCTATGATTTTACATGTAGGTGTTCCACTGTGAAGTGGAAATAGCAGCTTTTCATATGTAGGGAGTAATGCATTGTGAGAGTTGTGGTGATTGCCATTGTGAGGGCTATCTCTGCACAAGGGAGGGACTGTGTGGGGACATTGGCAGTGGGGCGGGGTGGCATGCAGCGGAGGGGTATTAGGTGATTGGGAGGGCAGAAGTGTGAGATGGTGTGGATTGGGGAGTGATAGGGTGGTGGGGACGCATGCTGTACAGGAGTCGTTGGTGCCAGGGGAGTGTTGTTGACTTACCAGAGTCCAGTCCTCCGGTTATTCCAGTGAGGCCCTCTGGATGCATGACGTCCAAGACCTTCTCCTTCCATGATGTGAACTGTGGGGGAGGAGATAGGGGTCCACCACCAGTCTTGTTAATGGCAATCTGGTGTCATGAGGCCATGGAACAGCCTTTCCCCCTAAGGTTGTTCCACCTCTTCCTGATGTCCTCCCTTGTGCGTGGATGGCTGCCCACTGAGTTGACCCTGTCAACTATTCTCTGCCATAACTCAATTTTCCTGGCTATGGATGTTTGCTGAGCATGTGCTCCCAACAGATGTGGCTCTACCCTGACGATTTCATCTACCATGACCATCAACTCTTCATCTGTGAATTGTGGGTGTTTTTGAGGGGACATGGTGATTAGGATGTGGTCTGGGGGGGTGTTGTGTGCAAGAGTGGGGTGATTGGGGCTTGGTGGGGTGTGGGGGGGTTCTTGGTTTTGTGTGCTAGTGTGTTGTGATGTTTGTTTGTGGTTGTGATGTTTGTATGTTGTTGATGGTGCAGTTGTGTGATGTGTGCTGCGTGTGCACTGTATATGTGCCTATGGAATATAAGTGGTAGGTGATGGGTATGTGGCTCCTCGCTGTCTGTCTGTGGTTGTAATTGCAAAGGATTGTGGGTTGTGTGTGGGTGTGTTTTATAGTGGTGGGTGTGGGTGTGTGTAGTGTGGCAATGTGTGTCAGGTGTGGGGTGTTTGTACTGTCCAATGTGGTGTTGGATTCTGGTGGTGGTGGGAATTTAAGCGTGGCGGTTCACACCGCCAATGGTTTTCCACTGTGCAATGACCGTTGTGCTGATTTGTGGGTCGTAATATGAAGGGTGGGATGTTGTTGGCGTGGCGGTGCTGGTGGTGGGACCGCCTCTCACTTGCCCTCAGTCATCCTGGCAGTGCATTTGTGGCATTTTTCAGTATGTGACTCGTAATACGGCAGACGAGTTACAACCATCACTGGTGGTCTTTTGGCGGCCATCACCACAGCGGTCTTCTGAAAAGACCACCAAGCTCGTAATGAGGGCCTGAATCTTGAAAGCTGTCTCAACTAATTTCCACAAAGCCATAGAACTTAGAACCAAAGATCAGAACGGAATATGGAATTAGTGAGGTTTCAGATATTATCAGGAAGGAATATGAATGAAATACGAACATAGGTACATGTTGTTACCGAAGGTCCTAAGGCTGCACCATCTTTTTCTCAGGATGATAGGATTTGTTTCTAGTAAGGCATCTGTGTTGAGCATCTTTCAGCATTGGACAAGCTTGCTTCATAAGCTTCCATTCTTGTGTCTTCAGTAGCATCTGAGGTTTTACACAATTCGTAAGTCACTAATAACTTCATGGCTATTGATAACCTTGTCTTCTGAGCCTGAGGGCCTAGAGATGTGTGGCAAGATGACATCATATTTAGTATGTTCTTGCTTGCCCTTGTTTTTAGGTCGAGTGCACAAGCGTGTTTCAACCTGTTGTAAGTATTCTGTGGGCTTTTAACCATGCCCATCTCATGCCCATCACTTTCACTCGTTCGTGGGCTTGCCTTACAAAAATCCCTTCGTGTCATTGATAAATGGTTTACGTTTGTCCCGCCTTGTGGCGGTTTTGTTACCGTCTTGCAGACTCACCCTGTTACATGGATTATTGCACGATTGCCAATATACTTCAGGGAGGGCAAACAATGTTTCTTCTTTTGTCTCTCCCTTTCATGGTCCATGGTGGTCATGGCGCACACAGCGCAGAACAGTAGCGGCGGTATTGAAGCACTGGTCACATTGTTCACACTGTTGCCTAATCAGAGTAATTTCTTTTGGCTTTCCCCTTCACGCTCCATAGCTTTTACAAAAACACTTGCAATTGATAAACGCTTTAAATAAAAATCACAGAAATCCTCACAGAGGGAGAGCCGACACTACAATATTCACTGCACTCAGGAAACTCACCCCATAATGCTTTGCAAGCATGCTTTTACAAAACATTTTTGCCTATAACTCAGCCTGTGGTGGTCCTAGGACAATGGGACCACCACCAAAACGTTCAGCACGATGGACTCTTTCAGTCTAGGTCGTCTCTGGGTCCCCACAATAAGTTAGTGGGGATCCCAAAATAATAACCCCTCCCACCATTCAGGGTCTGTTCAAGCTCTCTCATGGCTGGAGTTTTTGTTTTACAGCTGAGAGTAGTTTGTGTTTTAAGGGCCTTGTTTGTAATGTTGTTGGAGTAAATCTGCCAGTCCTCAACATGTGTGTAATGTTTTTGGAGTAAGTCTGCCAGTCCTGAACATGTGTAATGCACTATGCTCTCTAGGGGCTAAATATATGCCTGAACTGCATTATTTTCTGCTATTCTGTTTTCACGTGGTTATGGTCCCTAGGGGCTAACTATATGGTTACATGACCATGTTTCTTATAAATGCTATTTTTATTATTGTGTTCTCTAGGGGCTGTTCTGATCATTACAGTCAACATACTACAATATTCACTACGCTTGGGAAACTCACCCCATAATACTTTGCAAACAATCTTTTACAAAACATTTTTGCCTATAACTTAGTCTGTGGTGGTCCTAGGACAATTGGACCACCACCAAAACATTCAGCACACTGCCCTCCTTCTGTCTAGGTCATCTTTGGGTCCTCGCACTAGGTTAGTGGGGACCCCAAAATAGTAACCCATCCCACCATTCAGTGTATTTGTAAGCACTCTCATGACTGGATCTTTTGTTTTGCACCTGGGAGTAGTTTGTGTTTTAAGGGCCTTGTTTGAAAAAATATTTCAGTAGGCCTACTAGTCCTTTAGTTATATGCAGGACCACTGGAATTATGTGGCAGAGAGGACCAAAATATGCAGCAGGTTTGACCAATTAATGTAGCAAAAAGAAGTCCAGTTATAAATTTACAATGCCAATAGCTCCAACTTAAACAAATCCAAGACTTATTGCATTGCAAAAGCTCGGTGTTCATGCCAATTCTCCATGTCCATATTGGATTGTGTGTAAAGTTTCCTAAATCTTTTGATATGCATCTGAAGTTCACTAGTTGTAGGGGAGGGTAGCAACATCCCAGACCCACAGTTAATGTTGTTCAGTATCTACACCACAGGGACACCTGCCATCCATTACAACATTAAAATCTGCTGGCTTCTCTCTTTGATACATCTATCCCTATGACTACCCTGATCTCTCACTTGCCCACCTGTTTCACCCAGAGTCACTTGGCCCCTTGCACCTCTTGCTGATTAAAAATATTGGATTTTAGAGGCGCTGGTACATTAAGTACGAAAGAAATAAAGAAGACAAGTTTAAAAGTAATTTACTTTAAGTCTCATTCACTCGTTATCACACAGATATAGTGTTGACACCCCACAATGGTTCCCTCCCATATACCTATAATTGAAACTACGACTGTTTACTTTTAGAAGAGTAAACACTGCAGGTTTATTGTAGAGGTGGGTGAACCAACAAATTAACAGGCAAAGCCGAGCTAGAACCCAGCCAAGGGTCGGCTGTTTCTACAAGAGCCTCGGCATGAACTGGGTCTTGGAAATATTTGGCATGTAATTCATGCAACATACATCATGTGAGAATATGACGAGGTGTCTTCAAAATTCAAAAAAGCATATTTCTTTAGCACAAGAAAGCGTTTCATCTTAGTACATCAGATTGTATCCCTGCAGCAAGAAGTATTTATTAAAAGTTATCCAATCCAATACAATACAACTCCAGATGGATTTGAAAAGTGCAGCTAATCATCCATGAGGGTATACAGGTGCTGAAAGATGGTGCTGCCGGGGCTCATTCAAATAACCAGGTCTTGAGTCTTCTTCTGAATTCTAGCAAGGAGGTTGAGGTTCATGGGTGAAATGAGGTTTCTTCAGGCTTTCGTGGTGAGGTGGGTGAAACAGCGCCCTCCACTGTTGCTGCGACATATGCAAGGAGTGTGTGTTTTAGGAAGGGTGTAGCCACCCTTAGGGACAGTAGTCATTGGCCAATACCCTCTGATCCCTGTAACGCCCCTAAATCTAGTATTTAGGGGCACCCCTGAACCTTGCTCTTCAGATTCCTGGAGACCTCAAGAAGAATAACAAGGAACTCCAGACGACAACTGACTTGGCCTCAGCCCTACTGGCCTGTATGCACCTTTAAGACTCCTGCTGCACGAAGATGACGCATCCTGGATGGACCAGCGACCTCTACAAGCCCCCAGAGGACTGCCTACCCACCAGAGGACGAAGAACTCCCAAAGACAGTGGCCCTGTCCAAAAAAAAATCCAAGAAGGACTTCAGACCTGCCTCGGATGCGTGAGTCATGCCCACTATACACCCGATGCCCATGGCCCGTGTCCATGTGGCCCACTGGTCCAGAGGAGACCCTGAGGTGATTCTGACCTCAAGTCCACCCTGGGTTGACCCCTCCTGGCCAACACGATGACGCCTGTAGCCTAAATCTGGAGGATCCACCTGACTGCGACCGAATCCGATGAAGATTCCTGATGCCCAAAGGTACCCCTGTACCCGCAGCCCTCTGGCCTTGGGGAATCTGACTGATGGTCCAGCAACATCCAACGGGCACCTCTCCTACCTGTCCAGCATTTGGTTTTCTGAAACCGCCCCGCTGGACCGAGCCTGCAGCAGTGACCCCCGGGGTTCCCCCATTGAAAAGCATTGGGCCCCCGATGCTCTGTTTGCACCCTGCACCCAGCTGTCCCTGTGCTGCTGAGGGTGTGTGTTTGGTGCTGACCTGTGCCCCCCAGTTGCTCAGCTAAACCCCCCAGATCTGTGCACTGAAGTCACAGGTACTTACCGGCAACCTGTTCTCTTCCGATTGTCCTCAGTCCTCATAGGATTTCATTAAAAACCCGACACTAACTCTGACCTCTGCACCTGGCCGGCCCTGTGTTGCTCTGGTGCACTTTTAGGGTCACCCTGAACTTTGACCTGTGGACATCCTAACCTCCAAAAGACTGGAATGGTAAGTTGAGTACTTACCTGTTAACTGTGCTAACACTTTTCCTCCCCTAGGACTGTATTTGTTCCTACGAGAAATTGCAGTGTTTACTTTTGAAACAGAAAAGTGTTACTTCCTTGTAAACTGTTTTACCTGCAAAATCCAAACAAAGTGCATTTGATATATAAGCGTGTTACAAACTTACAACTGTACTTACCTGCAACAAGATATTTTTGGTTCTAGAAATAAAGTAACAAAATATATATTTTGCTGTATAAAAACATTGGCCTGGAGTTAGACATTGAGTGTGTGCCTCATTTCTTGACTGAGTGTGTACAACAAATGCTTTGCACTACCCTCTGATAAGCCTAACTTTTCGACCACACTGCCACAAAAAAGAGCATTAGTATTATCTACTGCAACACTATACCTCATTTTGGTATAGTATATACGGAGCCAGCTTCCTACAGAGGGTGCCACTGATGGTGGTTTTGTTGTCAGAGTTGGAAGTTGAGGTGTTTCATGATCAGGGTGGCGTCATCTGCGGTGGTGGTGCAGTGGATGTTCTTCTTATGAATGATGGCGATTTCATCTCGGTGCTTGTTGATGCAGTCTTGGTGAGCAGTCTTGTAGCCATCTGGCGTGGTGGCGGCTATGTCAGGTGTGGAAGCGGTGTTAAGCGAGGTCTCGGGAACGAAGATGACGTTGGGGGTGAAGGAGGTGATGGTGTCCCAGGTTTCGGTGGTGTGTTTGCATAGTGATCGTACAGTGAGCAGTAAGCAGTGAAGTTGAGCTGGGGTGGTTGAGGTCAGTGTGTCGTTGTCCTTGCACCTGGTTGGTCTTTTGTGTTGCAAGAGAAAAGACAGTGCTGGCAGGTGAAGAGTCCAGCCATGGTGTGGGGCACGTATGGCAGTAGTTGTTGTTTGTGAGTCCTGGGTCGAGCTTGGTGGTGAATAATCGACTGGAGATGGTCAGGCCAGGTGTCCTGGCATTGGGTGTGGTCCTGGCAAGGAGGAATGCAGATGGGCTTGCCTTTCGTGCGCCTTCGGCGTGCCAGCACTAGGCCCGCTGTGCAAATCCACTCCGTGTCCGCATTGCGTACTCCATAAGTATTCTTGGGAGGGACTAGAGGGCAGTGGGAGGCAAAGGTAGGAAGGAAAAGGTAGGAGCAGGGAGGACAGGGCAACTCTACCAGAAACAAAATAGTAACAATAGATACAATAGAAACAATATAGATACAACAGAAAAATATAGTAACCAAAACAAAATAATCTAAAATAATGTAAGGACTGCAATGATCTGAGAGCTGCAACCGGCCTCAGCAGAGGGGGTAACCAAGCACTCGAGGACAGGTAGTACCGGTGTGGTGGAAAGCACTAGGCAACAGCGGGGAGTGGCACACTGACAGGGGTCAAGGGCAGTTTTAGTTTTTAAACAGAAACTGAGAAATATTCCTGCCCCCACCATGCTGATAATGTGTGAACTAAGAGGTAGGTCAGTTGTCATGTCATGACTAGATTCTTATTATACACCGAGCAACTTTATAGTTTATTAAATAGTTTACCATTTATTAAATCAAACACGAGAGGTTGTTGTACTGTGCACATCTTAAACTCACCTATTTAAAGGTGCTCTAATATGTGATAATGTTGTGGGGTTCTTATTGTGGTAATAAGACTGCGTGTTTAGGGCAGCAGCAGACTGAATCAACCTCACACTGCTTGGAAGCTGTCGGCCTAACTCCTGGCTAGCCTTCAGAGCCTCACCCAACCCTGGAAAGGAAGAGGTGATTTCTGGAAATATAAACCTAGCACTCTGGCTACTCAGTGAAGCCGTGAAAACAGATCATACCCCTTTCACTTAGTTACTCACTGACTCACACATGCCAAGGCGAAACATGAGATGCTAACTGGATTTCAATGCCTTTATTGAAGTAATTGCATCCTAGTGTGAAAAGCAGAAGCTGTGATCATAAGGTAGATAAAACTCAGTACGGAAATCATTACAACCAGTGTCAAAAAGATAAACAACCCCACCAATTTCTATGATTCTAGAAAGCCTACAGATTCCTGCCTAAACCCTATGTTTAGATCTGAGAACATAATGGATTTAACCCTTCTGCCTGTCCCGATCTAAGGGAGTAACCCTGACCCCCATATCTGAATAGGATGGCAAAGGTCTGCCTTTTGTTTGGTTGGCAATCCTCTCGGGAAGTTGAAGAATCAGCACCAGGATCAGCAAAGCTGTCTGCGGCATGGTACACATCCCAAGACAGTCATGACTGGAATGCCCTCTCCCCCTTAGGCCTATGTGTTGTTTACATAATAACCCATACAGGGTTTGAAGAAAAGGCCTGACGTACTGATGTGTCTAGTGAATAGGGAACTGGCTCCTGGGGTCCTGGACTGGCAATACAAGTTAGCATATCATATACCATACATCAGAGCCTTGAACAGGGCATAGAGTGCACGTTGTATTAAGGCTTGATGAAATGTGCAGAGCAAACTCTGTCTTCTTAGAAAGAGGCTGCTGATTAAAATAAAAAAAACAAAGAGCTAAAAGCAGGCTCTGCTAAACAATATGAAAATGATTAAAATGCATATGAGTTCAAAAGGCACAGGCTGCGAGCCTAATGCTAAAATAAGGGTGTCTAACCTAGGGTTCACAACAATAATGGACAAAAATGATGCTGGGTGACAGAATATTTGCCTGGAAATACACAATTTGGTGAAGCAGGGAAGCCAGGATTGATACCAGATTTTCCAGTTTCACTAACTGTAGAAGGCTGGCTCTTTCTATGATATATCAAAATGAGATATATCGTGCAAATAGACCAGGGGCTCCCTTACTAGTGGAGAGGGGCTTGCTCTAGCTATCCCAAGAGGCTCTTTTAGGGGATAGGGTGGTCTAACAGCCTTAGGCTTATCAGAGAGCAGTGTTAGACATCTGCAAATACACACACAGTCAATAAATGAGACCCTCCTATCAAGAAGAAGATCCACACCAATTTACAAAGAAAGCAAGTATCTGTATAGAGGTTTTGGCACCAGAATCAATACGATCAGGTAAGTATGTTTTGTAGGAAAAATCTTTATAGTTTTGAAAAGTTGACACAGTGCAATTTCTGAAAAGCTGCAATGTTATCCTATGAAGAGAAAAACAAGAATTCGATTCGGGTATAGTACAGCAACTTACGGACCAATCTCCTGTACTTACGGTAAGTATTGGGCAAGGATCAGGACCACATCAACAGGTCACACCGGACGGCACTGGGCGGCTGGGTGCAGAGGTGTAGGACAGTGTTAGGTGCCCAATGTTAGTCAATGGGGATCGGTCTGGTTGAAAAGAGGCTTGCGGTCTGAACAAGGAGTCTAGCTGGGAAGAAGCAACCGTTGGGTTCCAGTCTTGAGATGCTTAGAGACAAAGGACACCTTTGGTCCTCTTCTCCACAGGCCAGGGGCTACGGATTTAGAGATGTCCTGAGGCGTTGGGTTTTACCACCGGGAGCACTCATGGGCAGAGGCTGCTGGTCACGTCGGTGAGTCCACAGTGTGCAAGTCCATGGTGGCCTTTGTTTCTGGAGAGCTTGGGGACCACGTTGGCACCATTGGCCCACTTCAATTTGGGCTAGGCAGCACAGGTGCAGTGGTGCTTTCCGTTGTTGGGTTTTCTGTGGTCCAGAGTACTCACAGTTGTCTTGGGGTACCTGCAAGATGCAGGAAAGCAGCTTTGCTGCTCCACAGGTATTATTGGGTGTTTGTTGAAGGCAGACAGGCCTCCCAGGCTTTTGGAGGCACAGCAGCTTGCAGGATGAGTTGACTTTGGTGCAAGTCAGCAGGAACAGCAGACAGGCTGGCAGGGCTGGGACCAAGTCAGGTGCATTTATTCCTCAGGCTTTGCTTTTGTGGCTCTTGGGTATCTTTCTTCATAGGTCAGGGTCAGCAGCAATCTGCTTTCCTGGTGCCAAGGGGGACCCTAAATACTGAATTAAGGGGCATTTCGGGGAGTGTAGGGTAGTAACCAATGGCTACTTTCACCTGGGGTTACTACACAGTGGGAAGTGGGCCAACCCCAAGATGGCAGATTTCTAAATGTTGTGTCCGCATCAGGCAGCACACCTTAGGGGTGGGACTGACCTGAGAGTTGGACACACCTCTCTGAATACAAAATTTCCTACCTGTGAAAGTGCCAAATGGGCCCTGTTGCAGGGGGTTCGGCATCTCTCCTGTGAGTGAAGCCAAGTTTTCATACCAAGGGCAGCGGGATTCTTTGAAGCTCCTTGTCTTGGAATGGAGGTTTGCAGGTCATCATTTTGGGTGGGGTCTGTAATCACATCTCCTAGCATAGGCTTTGTTTATGACCGCCCAAGGGCAAGAGTTTGGTCCTGGCCATCATCATTGGTCTGAGATAGGACCTCTCCTATTCCATGTTCAGAGGCATCTATCTGCACTATGAATTGCTTTGAACAATCTGGAGCTTTCAGAATGGGTGCTGAGCACATTGATTCCTTCAGTGTCAAAAGCCTTTTGATAGTCCTTTGTCCAGTTTACTTTCTTTGGCATCTTTTTGGAGGTCAGTTCTATGAGGGGTGCCACAATGGTACCATATCCTTTCACAAACCTCCTTTAGTACCTGGTGAAGCCAATGAATGCCCTGACTTGGGTCTGCATGGTAGGAGCTTCCCAGTCCAGAATTGTCTGGATCTTGGTTGTGGTAGATGGTCCAAGTATACCATCGTGCCCTGCCCTATCTGGCACTTGCTTGCCTTGATAATGTGGCCTGCGTTTCACAGAGCTTCAAGAACGTTGGGAGGGTGGATCAGGTGATCCTGTCAAGTGGAGTTTAAGACAGCAATATCATCAAGATATGCTGCAGTAAAGGCTTCCAACCCAGCAAGGGTTTTATTCACCAACCTTTGGAAGGTGGCAGGGGCATTCTTTAAACCAAATGGCATAACAGTGAACTGGTAATGTCCATCTGGGGTCAAGAATGCTGACCTTTCTTTTGCTCCAGGGGTCAGAACAGTCTGCCAGCACCCTAATGTCAAATCAAAAGTATTGAGAAATTTGGCTGCCTCTAACCGGTCAATCAGTTAATCTGCCCTTGGAATAGGATGTGCATCTGTCTTGGTGAAGCATTAATACCTCTATAGTCCATGCAAAACCTTAGCTGTGGTTTATCTCCTTTGGAATGAGGTTTGAGGACTAAGACCACTGGGCTGGCCCCGGGACTATCAGAGGGCTTGATTACCCCTAAATCCAGCATCTTGCTTACTTCAGCTCTGATGTTATCCTTAAATTGTCAGACTGTATATTTTGCTGTTGATGGACATGTGATCACCAGTGTCCACATCATGGACACATCTGTTAGTCTGACATGGTGTGAGGGAAAAGAGCTCAGCATACTGCTGTTGGACTTGCCTGCAGTCAGCTTGCTGCTGGGCAGTGCGGGTGTGTGAAAAGACCACTTCATCAATTGAGCCATCTTGGGACTGTGGGAGAGGAGCTTCTGGAGCTCATTCTCTTCTTCTTGATCCTCATCAGTGACCATCAGCATGGCCACATCAGCCCTGTCATGGAAGAGCTTTAGGCAGTTCACATGTATTACCCTATGAGGGTTCCTGGGAGTGCCTAGGTCAACAAGATAGGTGACCTCACTGTTCTTTTCAAGGGTAGGGCAAGGGCCACTTCATTTTTCCTGGAGTGGCCTGGGAGATAGAGGCTCAAATACTCACACCCTCTGACCTGGTTGGAACTCCACCACAGCAGATATTTGGTCATACCAGAGCTTCTGGAGCCATTGGCTCACCTCAAGATTTTTGGATATTTTTTCCATGTACTCAGTCATCATTGAATTTAGGCCTAGCACATAGTCCACAATGTCTTGCTGGGCTCTTTGAGAGGCCTCTCCCAACCTTCTCCCATCTAGACACATCCTACAGGAGGATCCTTACAGGTTGACCAAACAGAATGTCAAAAGGAGAAACACCTACTCACTTCTGTTGCACTTCTCTGTAGGTGAAAAGCAAGCATGGTAACAGGCTATCCCAACTAGTTTTGAGTTTTTCAGGGAGACCTGCAATCATGCCTTTTATGGGTTTGTTGGATCTCTCAACTAAAGTATTTCCTTGTGGGTGATATGTGGTAGTTAACTCATAAGTCACTCCACATTCATTCCACATTGCCTAGAGGTATGCTGACATGAAGTTACTACCTCTGTCTGATACCACCTCCTTAAGGAAGCTCACTCTAGTAAAATTACTGAGTATGGTCCTAGCAACTGCAGAAGCAGTGGCGGTCCTAAGGGGTATAGCTTCAAGGTACCTCGTGGCACGATCTGCTACCACCAGTACTAATCTGTTTCCTGATGCTGTTGGAGGGTCTAGGGGGCCAACAACATCAACCCCTACACTATCAAACGGAACTACAACCACTGGAAGTGGAATTAAGGGGGCCTTTGGGTGGCCTCAAGTCTTGTCACTGGCTTGACAGGTGACACAAGAGTTACAAAACTCCTTCACCTTCTGGGACATACCTGGCCAGTAGACGCGAGGTGTCTAAATGACGGGCGCAAGCAGGAGTGGGCACTAGGAGCACACACACACTTCACACTGACAAGGAGGAGGAGACCGGACACCACTTCTGGTCAGGGGAAGGAATTTACTATCATATTGGGCTTTGGTGGAGGAAGGACGTCCCTGCATGCACTGTGTGACCCAGGCAGAAGAATAAAGAAGAAACGTGCTCACACCCTTACCTGTCTCTGTGTGGTCTTCTATGGGGTGGGGACTGCAGGGACACAACATGAGGTACCAATCTACTCCATGTTTTGGTCCGGCCAAGATGACCAGCTAAGGGGATGTCATGAGCCAAAGTGAGTAGGCACTCTAAGCATCTGAGGCACTATCTCTCTCCTAGTGGCACCAAGGTTGGGGTCTCTGGTCTCAGTATACAGGAGTCCTTCCTCCAAATAGGTTCTGTGAGAGCCATTGACATCTGGTCAGCTTGTCAGTAGCTTGCAGTCTCAGGCTCTCAAGAGTAGGACAGGTCCTCTGTCCCTGGCACAGCTCTTTCCTAGAGGGGCCCCCTGGGCCCAGGAGCTCTGCCGTATAAGTCCAAAGTTGTAGGGGCTCAGTTCCTTCAAGGGCAGACAGGTCTTCTCCTTGAGAAGAGGGGACCTGAGCTTGAGACTGGTCAGAATCTGGCTTACCAGATTTCCGGCCTTTTCTATTGGAGGGCTGGGCCATTATTCCAGGCTCCAGCACCTCTTTTTCACCCTGGGCTTTGAATTGTGCTCTGGTTGTCACACACACCCATTCGTGTGCAGCTAGCATAGCTGCATGGGCCTTTCTTTCAACCTCAGTCTATGCTGAGGACTCCAGATCATTTCCTAGCAGACAGACTACTGAAATTGCAGAGGATACCACCACATATTTCTGGCCAGTAACCCCTCCAAACTCTAAGGACACCATTGACATGGGGTGGACTTTAGCTTGGTTGTCAGCATTGATGACTGGGAAAGTTTCACCAGGCAGATACTGTTCCGGGGATATCAGTTTTTCAGTCACCATGGTGACACTTGCATCTGTATCTCTCAGTGTTTCAACTCTGATCACGTTAATATGAGGCTGTTGTCTGTTTTCCTCCAGATTACTAAGCCAGACAGCCAGTGCAGCTACATCCATCTCACTCTCAGAGACTAAAGTTGCTTCTGTGAGCTCTCTGACATGGGAACCCATCCAGGGACTTACCACTGAAGCAGGAGCTGCAGTCGCACTAGGGAGATTCTTTTTAGGACAGACAGGGTCTCCAGTTCGGTGCCCATTGGCTTTGCAATTAAAGCACAAAGGGGGTGATTCTGATTCTGGCGGGCGGCGGAGGCCGCCCGCCAGAATTCCGCCCCCATTATACCGCTCCGCGGTCAGAAGACCGCGGAGGGTATTATGAGTTTTTCCCTGGGCTGGCGGGCGGTCTCCAAAAGACCGCCCGCCAGCCCAGGGAAAAACTCCCTTCCCATGAGGATGCCGGCTCGTAATCGAGCCGGCGGAGTGGGAAGGTGCGACGGGTGCAGTGGCACCCGTCGCGTATTTCAGTGTCTGCAAGGCAGACACTGAAATACTTTGCGGGGCCCTCTTACGGGGGCCCCTGCCGTGCCCATGCCATTGGCATGGGCACGGCAGGGGCCCCCAGGGGCCCCGCGACCCCCCCTACCGCCATCCTGTTCATGGCGGCTTTCCCGCCATGAACAGGATGGCGGTAGGGGGGGTCAGAATCCTCATGGCTGCGGAGCGCGCTCCGCAGCCATGGAGGATTCAAACGAGCAGCGGAAAGTCAGCGGGAGACCGCTGACTTTCCGCTTCTGACCGCGGCTGAACCGCCGCGGTCAGAATGCTCGTTGGAGCACCGCCAGCCTGTTGGCGGTGCTCCCGTGGTCGGTGGCCCTGGCGGCCACCGGCCGCCAGGGTCAGATTGACCCCCAAAGTCTTCTTAGGTTCCCAGTTCTTACCCTGGTACCCACCCATGCTCTGTGTCTTGTCTCGGGCCCACCCTCCTGAACAGGTTTTCGAGGGTCTTTAGAAGACATTTTGTTATTGTCTTTAGATTGGTCACCATCTTTCTCTTGGGGGAGCTTAGCAACCCCTTTCTTTTGGTCACCTCCACCATGAGTTGTCTTGGATACCCTAGTCTTGATCTAGTGGTCTACATTCTTTCCCAATTCATGAGGGAAAATTGGACCTAGGTCTACCAGGGACTGATGCAATTTTTCAGAAACACAGTTACTTAACAGATGCTCTTTCATAATAAGATCATAGTCTTGCACCTGGTTCCATTTTAACCAGCTACCCCGTGTTTTGACTGAGAATTCAACAAAATCTACCCAGAATTGACTAGAGGTTTTTCTAGTTTCCCTGAACCTGATCATGTATTTCTCAGTTGTGAGTCCAAAGCTATCTATCGGGGTATCCTTCGTGGGGTCATAGGACTCAGCATCTGCTCCTGTCAGTGTAAGGAGTCTATCGTTACACTTTCCTGAGAACAGCTCCCAGAATAGAGAGCCCCAGTATGCCTGGCTGAGTTTCCTCATGGTACAAGCTCTCTCAAAGGCAGTGAACCATTTGTTGATATCATCACCCTCTGAATATTTGGGGACAATCCCTTTGGGGATTTTAGGGGAAAAGCTTCTTCTTTCTCCCAATTTAACATTTTGCTTCCACCAGAGATGGGTCCTAGCCAGGCCCATCTCAGCTCCTTCTTTTTCCATAGCTAAGAGTCTAGACTCTAACTCTATTCTCTTAGCTAACCTTTGGAGGTCAGCATCTTTATTGTGTCCATCTCCTGGGGTACTATCAGAAGTGCTCCCAGTGGTGTTACTGTCAGTGGAGTTGTAGAGGGATTTGTCATCCTCTTCCACCTCCTCTTCCTCCTCAGTTTCCTGAGGGGTTCCTTTACTTGCAATGGCTCGATCATTTTCTGCCAGCAACTGCTGCAGATGGGATTCTGGGGGTTTAGATCCCAGGGCAAGTTTCCATGCTTGGCAGAGGGCCATAACTTGGGCCAACTTAAGGGTTTGGTAGGGGACCAGGTTGAGCTCCTGGGATGTACCTGCTGCCTTAGTCATAGTTTTAAAGTAGTTTGAATATTTTTCGAAATAAAAAAAAAAAATCTAAGTGAACCATTAAAAGGCATAACTTAACTAAAGTATTTTAAATTCTAAACAGTTTGGCCTGGGAGACTTAACACGGCCCTACAGCGATTTTGAAACAATTTAGAAAAAAATCGAAGATTGGAAAAATGTTACTAACTAAGGACAATTTTGGATTCATTTGAGGTATCACAGATTTCAAGTCTTGTACCCCACCGCTGTGCCACCAGTGTAGGAAGCTGGCTCTTTATATGATATACCAAAATGAGATATATTGTGCAAAGAATCCAGGCGTTCCCTTACTAGTTGACAGAGGCTTGCTCTAGCAATCCCAAGGCATCCTTTTAGAGGGTAATGTGGTCGAGCAGCCTTTGGCTCACCAGGGAGGGGTGTTAGACATCTGCCAATACATACACAGTCAATAAATGAGACACATGACTCAAGAAGGGGATCCACACCAATTTACAATAATAGCCAGTATCTTTATATACGTTTTGCAAACAGAATCAATATGATCACATAAGTATGTTTTGTAAGAACAATCTTTATAGTTTTGAAAATAGTTTTTAAAAATCACTACTTAGTGCAATTTCTGAAAAGCTTCAATGTTATCTTATAAGGAGAAAAACAAGTACTGCATTCATGTTTAGTATAGCCACTTACGGGACCAATCTCCTGGACAGGGAGTCCAGTCGGGAAGAATCAACAGGTGGGTTCCAATCTTGAGATGCCTGGGAATGGAGGGACACCTTCGGTCCTCTTCTCCATGGGGCAGGGGTGACGGGTGCAGAGCTGTCCTGAGGAGTCGGGGTTTTCTACCGGGGGCACTCGTAGTTGAGGTGGCCTGTGGGCAGAGGCTGCAGGTGGTGTCACTGAGTCCACAGTGGGCAAGTAGAAGGTGGGTTTTGCCTCTGGATGGCTGGGGGACCACGCTGGCACCATTGGCCATCTTCAACTCAGGCTAGGTGGCACAGGTACAGTGGTGCTTTCCGGTGTCAGGTTTTCTGTGGCCCAGAGTCCTTGCAGTTGTTTTGGGGTGCCTGCAAGATGCAGGGAAGCAGCTCCACGGCTCCATGGGTGTTTCTGGGTCTTTATTGGAGGCCGGCAGGCCTCCCATGCTTTTGGATGCACAGCAGCTTGCAGAGCAACTTCGGGGCAAAGCAGCAGGAACAGTAGACCGACCAGCAGAACTGGGGCTAAGTGAGGTGCTTCTTCCTCAGGCTTTGCTTTTGTGGTTCTTAGGTGTCCTTCTTCTTGGTAGATCATCAGGAATCTGCTTTCCTGGTGCCACAGGCTCTCCTAAAACTGAGTCCACACATGTGTAGATGGTAGGTTTTCAGGGCGCACCTTTAAGGTGCCCTCTGGGTGCTTGTATTTATAAATCCATCACTGCATCAGTGAGGGTTTATTAATATGAGATGTTTGATACCAAACATCCCTATTTTCTGTGAAGTCATCATGTAGCTGAGGAACTCATGAACTGTGAAGTCATCATGTAGCTGGGGAATTCGTATTGACTAGTGTCCAGCACACATACTTAAAATGGCTTCCCTGTTCACTCACTATGTCGAAGAAACTACAAAAACACAGTAGGGGCATATCTACTCATGCAGATACATCCTCACATACAATGTAGTACACCCTGCCTCAGGGCTATAAGGCCTGCTGTAGGGGTGACTTACATATATTGCATGCAGTGTTTAGGGGTACATGGCACACAGCTGTGTGCCATGTCATGTTTTCACTTTAGCTGCACCAAGACACGCAGCCTGCAATGGAAGTCTGCATGTGCTAGGCGATGGATCCCTAGGGTGACACAATACATGCGGCAGCCCTTGGGGACCCTCTTTAGTACCCATGCCCTAGGTATCAGGGGCAACATTTAGTAGGGAGGAATAGGAGGACACAAGGGTATTGCCAGTTGGGGAACAATTGGACAGTTTTAGGGAAAGAAATCTGGCACTGGGGACCTGGTTAGCAGGAATCCAGTGCACTTTCAGTCAAAATGACATCGATTTCCATGTAAAAAGTGGGGGTGGCCATGTCACTCACTTCAGCCACTATATGGGTCTCTTTTTCTTATACCAAAAGTTAATGCTGTGTTTTTGAAGAGCCGATAAGCATGTGGGTAATATGAAGAATCAACTTTTTATTTTTAGCGGTGTCATTTAGAGCACACCTTTCCCAGGGAAAAACTACTTTATACACTTTTTATGAAACAGGAAGACTTACTGGATTTATAGGATGTAGAGCCCAGGTCGGGATTCAAACCTGGTTCCCAATGTTACATTGTTAGCATTTGTAGTCACTAAGTCGCATGGTTTCCCATGAAAGCTCAGCTTGTTTTGCGCTCAATGTTCCAAGTGAGCCTCGAGGTGACCGAGTGGCAAGCATCAGGCATGAGCCTGGCTTCTCTAGGCCCAGAGTTACTAACATCATTGTTGTGCCACATTTTTGGCACAGCCACCATGCAAACTATTAGTTGTGATTTACAAAACTAATAATCAGATTTGTGTTGCTTTGCAGGGCACTTTTCCTAAAAAGTAACACAAGGCAGCACATAGCACCTGCCTTGAGGTTCTTTGCATCAAGGAAGCATTCCAAGGGTGGACATGGCCATTCCCAAGCATCTACCCATGGATTTTGATGCAATCCCATATTTACATTGCTGATTAAAGCTGAGATTGTGTCAAAATGCTAGACCTCTCTGAACCAGGTGTAACAAGGAGTAATATATTTATTTCTCCTTGTTACTTCCCATTTATATGTGTTACGAAAATCCCTTTAACAATTGTTTTTCTGCATTAAGGTATTCCTTCCTGCACAAAAACAGTCCTGCACAGGTATCCATGCATCATGGTGCAATGGTGCCTGCGCTGAGACTATGCAGCACACAGTGCACCACCTCTAGGAGACTACAGAAGTGCACCATATCTTAATAGATATGACACATTTCTGCTGTCTCTGTTTCGCACAACAAAGCGCAACAACTGTGATTATTGCCCTGCAATATGTGAAAAAATAGTAACTATCCCCCCCTAGTTTATTGCATGGCCTCCCTTGCAAATGTTCCCTCCTTGTATTCACCTTATGCTCCACACTTAGGCCCTTATTTATACTTTTTTAGCGCTGTGTTTGCGCCGCTTTTCGACGCAAAAACAGCGCAAACTTACAAAATACAATTGTATTTTGTAAGTTTGCGCCGTTTTTGCATCAAAAAGCAGCGCAAATACGGCGCTAAAAAAGTATAAATATGGGCCTTAAGGTTAAGAGGTTAAGATGTCCTATTTGGGAGTGTATTATTGTTTGATTCCAGCGTATCTCGTAGAGATTAAATGCTGTCAATCCTGACATGTAGAAGAGTACTACCAGGGCAATCACACAGGCACTCGTTTTGACCCGGGCAGTGAGTGATAAGGTGGCGGTAATACTGCCAACAGGCTGGCAGCAAGTACCGCCAAATTATGACCACGGCAGTGATAACTCCTATAGACAGCCAAGGTACCACAGCAACCGCCAGGGCGGAAACAACACTCACCACAGTGGTAGCCAACAACAGCCAGGTGGAAGACAAAGTACCACCCACAATATTAAGACACATCACTCCGCCACCTTTTCTGGGGCGGTACCAACGTCATAAAAACCTGGTGGAAACACATCACTGAAGAGAAAGGACTCACCATCGGCGGCACAGGGAAGAACAACACCGCCATGGAACCCGAATTGCAAGTCTTTCCAATGATCTTCTACGTAATGCTCCACCTGAAACACCAACGCCGACGAAGACGACGACGTTGAGTACAGCCACCTAGCACACAAGGGAGGGTGGGAGGAAAACAAGAGTTACACACACAGGCACAACACACACCGACACACACACACACCATACACACAACCAGCTGCACATGAAAAACAATTTGTCCCCGAAAAACGGCAGAATAATGCAAGGACAACAGGAATGGACTAAGTAATTGTAATCAGATCAAAATCAAAATTAATAATTTGATTTGTCAATGAAACAGATATGTAGACATGTACACGAAGGGACACTGCCCAGTCCAATGTTCAAAGGGCCCACATGGCCACAGGGCACAGTCTAAGGCCCAACTCGAATCCTGACCACATCCAGATAGTACACTGCAGGGGCATCAGTCTGCAAATAGGCAGACACCCCAGGAGGTGGGGGCACCTCAGCCGGATGAGGGAACAAGCCCACTGGTTCTGGAGGGGGCTCCATGCCCATTGCTCTGTCCTGGGGCGTGCAAGGCCACAGTCTCTCAGGTGGGTGATTTTCCCACTAGTTCTAGGGGGGGGCAACATACCCATTGCTCTGTCCTGAGGAGTGCAAGGCCACAGTCTCTGGAGTGGGTGACTTTTCTACTGGTTCTGGAGGTGGCAACATGACCATTGCTCTGTCCTGGGGAGTGCAAGGCCACAGTTTCTGGAGTGGGTGACTTTCCCACTGGTTCTGGAGGGTGCAACATGCCCATTGCTCTGTCCTGGGGACTGCAAGGCCACAGTCTCTCAGGTGGGTGACTTGCCCACTGGTTATGGAGGGGGCAACTCGCACAGCAGCCCCAGGAGTGTGGCCTACCTGGCATCTGCTGGTGGTCACGGCTGCAGTGTGGTGGTGGATGGAGGAGCCTCCTGGGCAGCCTCTGCACTTTCTGATGGCAGTAGTGTGGTGGTGGATGGAGGAGCCTCCTGGGCAGCCTCTGCACTTTTTGATGGCTGCAATTCATCAGCTGGCGGTGGGGGCCCCATGACAGCTGGTGGTGGTGGAGGTGTCACCCTGACAACCTCCGCTGGAGTAGAGGGCTTTGTCACCTCCAGTACATGGGGCGTGGTTCCCTTACCCTTCCTGGCAGGGGTGGATGGGCTCTTCCCCTTCCTTCCTGGTGGTGCAGGCTCCTTCCCCTTCTTGCCTAGTGGTGCAGGCTCCTTCCCCTTCTTGCCTGGTGGTGCTGGCTCCTTCCCCTTCTTTAAAGGAGGTGTGGTATCCTTACCACCACGAGTAGGTGGTGCTAACACTGTCCCCGTGGACTGTTTGACTGAGGTGCTGGGCTGTGTCCTTGGTACCCTGCTCATACAGGCAAGACGGGGCTAAGGAAGAGGTCAATTTGGGAAAGGAAAAGCTTTTTAGGGATGCTGGGGTGGGAGGAGGGAGGAGTAATTAGAATGGAGGTTTAGGGAGTGGTTGTTGGAGGTGTATGTCTGCTGGACTTGGTGCAGGTGCATGGGCTGCATGCTGATGTGAGGTGGATGGCTGTTGGTTGTCTGAGTGCTTGCGTTTGTGTCCTTTCAGAGGGGGGCAAACAGGGTGGGAGAGGACAGAGGGGACCCGTGCATGGCTATTGTGGAGGTGTCTGCCAGTGAGGTGTGTGTCCTGCCTGGTGTGGTGATGCTGGTAGTGGTTGTTGATGTAGTGCATGGAGGTGTAAGTGTGGACGTGACTGGGAGGGAGGCGGTGAAGGAGGAGGAAGAGGGGGAGACAGTGGAGGCAGTGGATGTTGTCATTTCTGCAACTGTATGGTGTTTGCGTGAGTGCTTGTGGGATGGAGTGAGGTTCCTGTGTTTGCCTGTGCCACTCTTGGGTGTTGTCTTGTGTGCATGCTCGTCTGTATGAGTGCCTGGTATGGGTTGGGGTTGAAGAGAATGGGACTGGGAAGTGGGAGTTGGAGGGGGGACGGTAGAAACAGGGACAATGACTGCCATCAGAGAGGAGACCAGAGCCTGAATCGATCTCTGTTGGGCCGCCAATCCACTGTGAATGCCCTCCAGGAAGGCATTGCAGTGCTGCATCTGGGATGCCATCCCCTTGAATGGCATTCACAATGGTTGACTGGCCTACAGAGATGGATCTCAGGAGGTCAATAGCCTCCTCACTCAGGGTAGCAGGGCTCACTGTGGCAGGGCCTGAGGTGCCTGGGGCAAAGGAGATCCCACCCTCCTGTGTGAGCAAGCACGGGAAACTCGCTGAGGGGCTGCTGGGAGGGCAATGCTGGTACGGGGGTCGCGGCTTTACCTGCAGCTGGGGTGGTCACAGAGGTGTCCGCCACCACCAGGGAGCTCCCATTGGAGGAGGTATCCGAGTCTGTGTTGTCTCCTCCAGTCTCAGCCGTGGTGCTCCTCTTGCCCTCCATCCCACTGGTTCCCTCAGCGTTGGTGGATTGTGCCTCCTGTGTCATGTGGGATGCAGCTTCCTCTGTCGCCAGTGCCCCTGCTCCTCCACAGATGATGCTAATGCACACAAGGACCGAATGACAAAACAAGAAAGTGGGGGAGAAAGACAAAGGATACACTGGGTCAATGACTGCATCAACACCACAGTTGGCATACACATCACTGTCACACACAGGGAACAGGCTTAAGCACTATGCATTGCACTACAAGGGATATGGCTAGTCACTAAGGCAAGATGAGGACCACACACCACCAACTGCAGCACTCCTGGGACCCATAATGCCCTGCCGGAAATGGACTGCTAACAAGCTAGGTTACCTGTATGTGCCATACACCCATTACCCTTTCGATGACCCACACTGCAATGTCTGGCCTGGCCTTAGGGGCATCCACTAATACACATCCACCACCTGGATACCACCCCACCAGCCAAAATATGTATTGATACCCACTGTACTCACCCCTTTGTGGCTGCTGTGATGCCCTCAAGTGCCCATCCAGCTCAGGGTAGGCCACCGCCAGTATGCGGCCATCAGGGGGGCCAGGATCTGACAGGCACCTGTTCCTCATTTGGAGGCCATCCCCAGCTGGACCTTCACGGTCTTCCGTGTTCAGCATCTCAGGTCCTCCCACCGTTTCTGACAGTGGGTGCTCCGCCTGCCATAGACCCCCAGGGTCCGCACGTCCTTGGCGATGGCACGCAATACTCCCTTCTTTTGATGGGCGCTGACCTGCAGAGGCAATACAGACAGGAGAACACCATTAAATAAACAGTCCAGCCTGTCACACAGAAGGCCCACCAAACCTGTTTCCATCAACAATGGCACACACATAGCCCAGCGCACAACATGTACACTGCCAAATGACAATCCCCTCACCCCCCACCCAACCTTACACGATGCTTGCACACACATCTCCATGCATCCTTGCCACATGCATCGTGGCCAAAGTGTACTCACCTGTTGGTCTGGAAGCCCATACAGCTGTCTGTACTGGGGTAGGACCCCATCCACCATTCACTCCAACTCCTCCGAAGTGAAGGTAGGGGCACTTTCCCCAGTCACACGGGCCATGGTAGGTTCCAGACACAGGTCACAGCAGCACACGTAGTGTAGGTGTTCTCCTGTTGAAGGTCAGGAAACAAGTGAAGATTGAGATAGAATATGGCGGTTAAGTCCGCAGCAGTGTACACAGTCACAGATTAGATTGCCACATACTTCACCATTAACACTGTCCCAATACATAAGTGTACCATGTGGACTGCTGTTGTGGTTTTGTTGTACCAATTGTGACAGCCTACTCACTCTTGTGTCTCTTAGATACCTACCACTGCGGATGAATAGGAGGTGGAGACATACCCCCGTGTACAGACCCCTGGTGGACTTAACTACACTGGAGGACAGGCAAGTTATACTCACCTATAGACTGGACAGGGCAACAGTCACAGAGCTGTGTGCCCAGTTGGAACCAGACCTGATCTCATCTATCCGTCATCCGACTGGGATCCCCCTCTTGTGAAAGTGCTATCAGTGCTCCATTTCCTTTTGACAGGTGCTTTCCAAGTGACAGTGGGCTTGGCAACAGGAATGTCACAACCAATGTTCTCAATCGTGTTGGCAAGAGTCTTGTCTGCCCAGGTAAAACACATGTGCAGCAACATAGCTTTCCCCCAGGTGGAAGATTGGGCCACTGTGAAGGCCTAATTCTATGCAATGGGACATATCCACAAAATTATTGGGGCAATTGACGGGACACATATTGCGTTTGTCCCCCACCCCGCCAGAATGAACAGGTGTACAGGAATCGTAAGCGTTTCCACTCCATGAATGTGCAGATGGTGTGCCTGGCAGACCAGTACATCTCCCACGCCAATGCTAAGTATCCTGGGTCGGTGCATGATGCCTTTGTCCTGGGAAATAGCAGCATCCCAAATGTGATGGCCCAACTTCAGAGGCACAGGATGTGGCTAATAGGTGAGCCTTGGTCCCACCCACTGTATGTTAGTGTATGCCTCTGGTGTTAACCTCATAGGATAGTGTGTGGCTAAATGTTGTCCCTCAATACCTGCAGGTGACAATGGCTACCCAAACCTATCGTGGCTGCTGACCCCTGTGAGGAATGCCAGAAGAAGGGCTGAAGAACATTATAATGAGGCATATGGGTGAACCAGATGGATCATGGAAAAAAGAACCTTCGGCCTCCTGAAGGTCAGGTTCAGGTGCCTTCATCTGACAGGTGGATCCCTGTGCTTCTCACAAGGTCTGCCAGATAATAGTGGCATGCTGCATGTTGCACAACCTGGCCCTCAGGGCCATGTACATTTTCTGCAGGAGGAGGAGACTGGAGATGCCCTTGTTGCTGCAGTAGACCCTGATGACGGTGAGGATGAAGAGGCTGAGGATGAGGATGAGGACAACAGAATATCAGTTGTCTGTCAGTACTTTCAATGACACACAGGTGAGACAGTGCAACTTCACATTTCTATGACTATTGTATTCTGTGTGGCATGATGGCATTAACTACTTTTTACCTCTACTTACTGTCACCTATGGTTTATCATTTTACAGCTGTTGGTGCTATGACAACTGTGTACTGATGTGCTGACTACAGTCAGCTACAGGTCATTATTTATATGCTCTCACAATGTACAATTAATTTGCAATTGATGTTTCCATAAATACACTTTTTCAACACATGACATACAAGTATTCGAGTTGTGTTCAAGGGTGTTTATTTTAGTGCTAACAAATTGAGGGAAAAGTGCAATGGAATGGGGTGATGATGGAGGAAAGTCCAGGGTATTCCAGTCTGTTTGTAGCACAGGTGCAGTGTCCAGGGAGCCATAGGAAGGAGGGGAGAAATGGCAGTTCAAGGCAGACAATGTGACTGAGTGGGACACAAGGGGGACAATCAGGAAAGTCTAATTTCCTGGTGGTGGTCTTGGCAAGTGTCTCTGGCTTCTGTCTGGGTCACAGGGAACGTTTGTGGGGTGATTCACCTTTTACAGGGGGAGAGATGCTGGTGTCCTGTGGGTCCTATGGCGGGGCCTCCTGCCCACTAGCTGCAGCGGAAGTGGAGGCTGGTCAATGGACTGGCTAGTTGTAGGGGCCCGATGGTGTGCTGTTGCCTCCCTCATGATGTTGGCCATGTCTGCCAGCACCCTTGCTATGGATATCAGGGTGGTGTTAACGGCCTGCAAGTCCACCCTGATCCCCTGATACTGTCCCTCCTGCAGCCACCTGTTCTCCTGCACATTGCAAGGATCTGGCCCATCGTGTCCTGGGAATGTTGGTAGGCTCCCAGGATCTCAGAGAGTGCCTCCTGGAGGGTCAGTTCCCTGGTCCTGCCCCCCCCCCCCCCACCGGAGCACAGCAGTCCTCCCAGTGTCCCTGTTGCCCTGTGCCTGTGTCCCCTGAACTGTGTGCCACTGCCACCGACCCCAGGTCCCTGATTTCTTGGGTATAAGGTGTGGCCTGGGGTCCCTCTACAGGTGGGCACACTGCTGATTGATGTATCCTGGGGACAGAGGTGTGGGTACGTCTGGTGGGTGCTGTGGTGTTGGATTCTGATGTGGTGGTCTGTGAGTGGGCTTGGGTAACCGGCTGTCCAGTGGTCCCTGATGGGCCAGGTAGGTCATCCAGATCCAGAGGTCCAGAGTTACTGTCATCACTAGGGGCATCTTCTGTTGGGGGACTGGATAGTTGTGGCACCTCCTCTCCACTGACATTGGCTGGGGTACCTGTGGGGATGTAAGTGACGTATTATGCTTCATGTGTATGACATTTGTACATCCCTGGCTTCCCCTCTATCGTTGGTGTTGCCCTGCAACCTTTTGCTTGTGTATGATGATGTAATGTGGGAATGTTAGTTTCTCTATGCTGTGCATGCTTTAGTGATGGGTGTCCATGCAGTGGTGAGAGGGGTGTCCATGCATTGCTATAGCATGCAGGGCTTGGCATTGCGGTTAGTCATATGTGTAGGTGCAGTGTGTTGGATGGAGTGGAGTGATGGGCGTGAGGGTGTGAGATGGCATGCAGGAATGGGGGGATGATAAGTAGTAAATATTGACTTACCAGTGTCCAGTCCTCCGGCTACTCCAGCGAGTCCCTCAGGATGCAGTATTGCCAAGACTTGCTCCTCCCATGCTGTGAGCTGTAGGGGAAGAGGTGGGGATCCACTGCCAGTCCTCTGGATGGAGAGCTGGTGCCTTGCTGCAATGGAACATACCTTCCCCCGTAGGACGTTGCACCTCTTCCTGATGTCATCCCTTGTTCTTGGGGGGTGTCCCATTGCGTTCACCCTCTCCATGATTCTCCGCCATAGCTCCATCTTCCTTGCAATAGATATCTGTTGTACCTGTGCTCCAAACAGCTGTGGCTCTACCACATGACCCTTAACTCTTCCTCAGTGAAACGGGGGTGCCTTTGTGGTGCCATGGGTGTTGTGTGGTGTGTTTTGGTAAGAGTGTATTGAGTAATATGGTGGTCTGTGTGATGTGGGGTATGTGAGGGATGTATGGGTATATGTGGTGTGTGTGTCTAGTTGTGTCTTTGCTGTTCGTGTCCCTCTCCTGGCAGTAATTGTTGTTCGTAAAGGATTGTGGGTGTTTTATAGTGGTGTGGGTGGGTAGGTGTTGTGTGTGTATGGGTGTCAGGTGTGTGTTTTTGGTATTGGCCAATGTAGTGTTGATTTGTATGTGGGTGTCCATTCTGAGCGTGGTCATTCATGGGTCGTAATGTGGTGGGCATTTTTTTGATGGCGTAACGGTATGGATGTTGGTACCGCCACTTTATCACTGACCTGTGGGCTAGCAGATTTGTGTATGTGGCTGTATTCTGTCAGATTGGTGCGTGTGTGTCATAATATGGTGAACGGATATTCACCACTACGGCGGTATGTTGGCAGCCGTCAGCGTGGCGGGAGGTGGCATTTACCGCCAATGTCATAATAAGGGCCATAGTCTCCTCTTCCCCGGGGTTTGAATATGATCCCTTTCACTGCCAACCCCAAAGAAGCATTGTCATTTCAAAGAAATCTAGATTACAGATCCTAGAAAAAATGTAGTAAGCAGTTGAGTATGTTTTTAGCACATGGTCAGCTGCTTTTTTGGAAGAGCCGGATATCCCGGAATAGCTTTTATTGCCACACGTCATCTTTCTTTTCACCTCGACCCCATCTCAGTCACTATTAAAGCTTTTGTCAGAGCCGCCAGGATGTCTGTATATATTCCACTGGTTCCTCATTAGCACCTTTTGTCACCTGGATAGATCATCCTCTGCCTTGCAGATTGATTGTGTGGCTGTGTCTCAGTTTAACTCAGTTGCGCTCATGAATCTTGGTTTGGGCGATATATATATATATATATATATATATATATATATATATATATATATATATATAAGCCAAGCTTTGTCATAATTTTGGCCCTGTCATAATGTGGGCATCCTTGGTTTTTTGAAGCCCATCCTAATCAGTGCCCTTGTTATAATGGTGCCCTTAATATTGGGGTTTTCTTGACAAAGTGGAGGCTAGTTCTTACCCTGGGACCCACCCTTGCTCTGTGTCTTGTCTCGGGCTCACCCTCATGAACAGGTTTTTGAGGGTCTTTATAAGACTCTTTATTTTTGTCTTTAGACTGGTCACCATCTTTCCCTTGGGGGAGTTAGCAACCCCTTTCTTTTGGTCACCTCCACCATGAGTTGTCTTAGATACCCTAGTCTTGACCTAGTGCTCTACATTCTTTCCCAATTCTTGGGGGGAAATTGGACCTTGGTCTACCCGGGACTGATGCAATTTTTCAGAAACACATTTACCTAACAGATGCTCTTTCATAATACGATTATAAAGCCCATCATAGTTTTGCACCTGGTTCTCTTTTAACCAGCCACCCTGTGTTTTGGATGAGAATTCAACAAAATCTACCCAGAACTGACTAGAGGTTTTTCTAGTTTCCCTGAACCTGATCCTGTATTCCTCAGTTGTGAGTCCAAAGCTCTTGATCGGGGTATCCTTCATGGGGTCATAGGACTCAGCATCTGCTCCTGTCAGTGTAAGGAGTCTATTGTTACACTTTCCTGAGAACAGCTCCCAGACTAGAGAACCCCAATACACCTGGCTGAGTTTCCTCATGGTACAAGCTCTCTCAAAGGCAGTGAACCACTTGTTGATATCATCACCCTCCGAATATTTGGGGACAATCCCTTTAGGGATTTTAGGGGAAAAGCTTCTTCCTTCTCCCTATTTAAAATGTTGCTTCCACCAGAGATGGGTGCTAGTCAGGCCCATCTGAACTCCTTCTTTTTCTATAGCTAAGATTCTAGACTCTAATTCTTAGCTAACTTTTGGAGGTCAGCATCTTTAACGTCTCCATTTCCTGGTGTACTATCAGAAGTGCTCCCAGTGGTGTTACTGTCAGTGGAGTTGTGGAGGGGTTCATCATCCTCTTCCGCCTCCTCTCCCTCCTCAGTTTCCTGAAGGTTCCTTTACTTGCCATGGCTCGATCATTTTCTGCCAGCAACTACTGCAAATGGGCTTGTGGGGGTTTTGGATCTCAGGGTAAGTTTCCACACTTGGCAGAGGGCCATAAGTTAGGCCAACTTAAGGTTTTGGTAGGGGCCCAGGTTGAGCTCCTGGGATGGGACTGCTGCCTCAGTCATTGTTTTAAAGTAGTTGGGATATTTTTAGAAACTTTAAAAAAACTTCTAAGTGAACCACTAAAGGGCCTAACTTAACTAAAGTATTTTAAATTCTAAACAGTTTGGACTGGGGGACTTAACACAAGACCCTACAGCGATTTTGAAACAATTTACAAAAAAATCGAAGATTGGAAAAATGTTTACTAACTAAGGACAATTTTGGATTCCTTTGAAGTATCACAAATTTCAAGTCTTGTACCCCACTGCTTCGCCACCAATGTAGGAAGCTGGCTCTTTATATGATATACCAAAATTAGATATATTGTGTAAAGAGTCCAGGCGTTCCCTTATTAGCGGAGAGAGGCTTGCTCTAGCAATCCCAAGGCATTTTTTTAGGGGGTAATATGGTCGAGCAGCCTTAGGCTCATCAGGGAGGGGTGTTAGACATCTGCAATTACACACACAGTTGATAAATGAGACACATGACTCAAGAAGGAGATCCACACCAATATCCAATTAAAGCAAGTATATTTATATATGTTTTGCCACCAGAATCAGTATGATCATGTAAGTATGTTTTGTAAGAACAGTATGTATAGTTTTGAAAAATCACCACTTAGTGCAATTTCTGAAAAGCTGCAATGTTATCTTATAAGGAGAAAAACAAGTACTGCATTCAGGTATAATATAGCCACTTACAGGACCAATCTCCTGGACAAGGAGTCCAGTCGGGAAGAATCAACAGGTGGGTTCCAATCTTGAGATGCCTGGGGACGTAGGGACACCTTCGCGCCTCTTCTCCATGGGACAAGGGCGACGGGTGCAGAGGAGTCCTGAGGCGTCGGGTTTCTCCACCGGGAGCACTCGTGGTTGAGGTGGCCTGTGGGCAGAGGCTGCAGGCGGTGTCACTGAGTCCACAGTGGGCAAGTCGAAGGTGGGTTTTGTCTCTGGAGGGCTGGGGGACCACGTTGGCACTATTGGCCCACTTCAACTCAGGCTAGGTGGCATGGATACAGTGGTGCTTTCCGGCATCAGGTTTTTTGTGGTCCAGAGTCCTTGCACTTGTCTTGGGGTGCCTCCAAGATGCAGGGAAGCAGCTCCACTGCTTCATGGGAGTTCATAGGTCTTTATTGAAGGTCGGCAGGCCTCCCATGCTTTTGGAAGCACAGCAGCTTGCAGAGCGACTTTGGGGCAAAGCTGCAGGAACAGCAGACCGAAAAGCAGAGCTGGGGCTAAGTAAGGTGCTTCTTCCTCGGGCTTTGCTTTTGTGGCTCTTAGGTGTCCTTCTTCTTCGTAGGTCAACAGGAATCTGCTTTCCTGGTGCCACGGGCTCCCCTTAAACTGGTAAGTCCACACATGGGTAGATGGTAGGTTTTCAGGGCACACCTTTAAGGAGCCCTCTGGGTGCATGTATTTATAAATCCAACACTGGCACTAGTGAGAGTTTATTAATTAAAATGAAATTTTTGATACCAAACATCCCTATTTTCATTGACGCCATCATGTAGCTGGGGAACTCGTATTGACCAGTGTCCAGCACACTTACTTAAAAAGGCCTCCCTGTTCACTCATTATGTCTAACAAGCTACAAAGACACAGTAGGGGCTTATCTGCTCATGCAGACACAGTTTTAGGGAAAGAGGTCTGGCACTGGGGACCTGGTTAGCAGGAATCCAGTGCACTTTCGGAATCCAGTGCACTTTCAGTCAAAATTGCATCGATTACCAGGTAAAAATTGGGGGTGACCATGTCAAAAAAAGGGCACTTTCCTACACTCACTTCAGCCACTATATTGGTCTCTCTTTCTGATACCAGAATTAATGCTGTGTTTTTGAAGAGCAGATAAGCATGTGGGTAATAGGAAGAATCCACATTTTATTTTTAGCATTGTCATGTAGAGCACACCTATCCCAGGAAAAAAGTGTTCCACAACAGATACAGATTACTTTATACACTTTTTCTGAAACAGGAAGACATGCTGGATTTATAGGATATAGAGCCCAGGTCGGGATTCAAAACTGGTTCCTAATGTTACATTGTTAGCTTTTGTAGTCACTAAGTCGCATGGCCTCCCATGAAGCTCAGCTTGTTTTGCGCTCAGTGTTCCAAGTGAGCCTCGAGGTGACCCAGTGCTAAGCATCAGGCTTGAGCCTGGATTGAGCTTTCAGTTGCTCGCCCTTCTCTAGGCCCAGATTTACTATCATCGTTGTTGTGCCACATTTCTGGCACAGCCACGATGAAAAATATTAGTTGTGATTTACAGATCTCATAATCAGATTTGTGTGGCTTTGCAGGGCACGTTTCCTAAAAAGTAACACAAGGCAGCACATAGCACCTGCCTTTGAGTTACTTTGCATCAAGGAAGCATTCCAAGAATGGAGATGGCCATTCTCAAGGATCTACCCATGGATTTTGATGCAATCCCATATTTACTTTGCTGATTAAAGCTGAGATTGTGTCAAAATGCTAGACCTCTCTGAGCCCGGCGTAACAAGGAGTAATATATTTATTTCTACTTGTTACATCCCATTTCTATGTGTGAAGAAAATGCCTTTAACAATAGTTTTTTGTGCATTAAGGAATTCCTTCCTGCACAAAAACAATCCTGCGCAGGCATCCATGCATCACGGTGCAATGGTGCCTGCGCTGAGACTATGCAGCACAAAGTGCACCACCGCTAGGAGACCAGAGAAGTGCACCATATCTTAATAGATATGACACGTTTCTGCTGTCTCTGTTTCGCACAACGCAGCGCAACAACTGTGATTGATGCCCTGCAATATGTGAAAAAATAAATAGTAAATATCTCCCTTAGTTTATTGCGTGGCTTCCCTCCTTGTATTCACCTTGTGCACCACACTTCAGGTTAAGCCATTAAGACGTCCTATTTGGGAGTGTATTATCGTTTGATTCCAGCGCATCTCGTAGAGATTAAATGCTGTCAATCCTGACATTAGAAGAGTATTCCAAGGGCAATCACATAGTCTCCTCTTCTCCGGGGTTCGGTATGGACCCCTCCGCGGCCACCCCCACCCCCACCGAAGCATGGTCATTTCAAAGAAATCTAGATCCTAGAAAAAAATTTGGTAAGTAGTTCATGCCTCTTTCGCCCTCACACTATTAAAGATTTCTGAGTTTGTTTTTAGCACATGGTCAGCTGCTTTTCGGAAGAGCCGGATTTCCCGGAATAGCTTTTATTGCCACACATGTCATCTTTCTTTTCACCTCGACCCCATCTCGGTCGCCACTAAAGCTTCTGTCTGAGCCGCCAGGATGTCTGTGCATATGGCACTGGTTCCTCATTAACACCTTTTATCACCTGGATAGATCGTCCTCTGCCTTGCAGATTGTCTGATTTTGTTGGTGTGTCTCCGTTTAACTCAGTTGCATTCATACATTTTGGTTTGGACGATTGTGTTTGTCCTTTCTGAATGTGTGATCAAAGTTGCCTTTTTGGCAATTTATTGATATGGCTGTCTGCACCTCTGATTTCATGCTTGCTATTAAATGTTTCTCTATGTGTGATGTTAAAGTACATGTGGTTTCTTGAGGTAAATGGCTGGTATATCAGGACCACAATCACGTTTTACTAAAAATGACATATTGTTGATGCTGTTTATTTCTCTAAGCCTTCTTGGCAAAACGCTCAACAGCCCTGGAATAATTCTGTTCAAGGCATAATAGAAGTCATGCTTTGAGTTTTGTAGGGACCCACCGGAGCCCATCTGTGCCATATTGCTGGCTCTGAACATACATCAAGCACTACACTGCTTGATACCAAACCTTCTCATTTTTGGAATACCTTTGAAGTACATTATCTTATTGAATGAGGAATCCTCACCTAGTGTGGCCTGCTTCAATTTTGAGTCTGTAACTCTAGGAATCCTTCATGTACACTACTGCTAAAACGTTAATGGGCTGGCCAGAACATGGTCTTTATTTCTGCCTCTCTCTCACAAGGTTGAAAATCATAACAGCCAAGTTGCGGGTCACCTTTGTCTTATTTATCAACATGTTTCTGTGCTCATTGATAGCCAAAGCGGGTCTGGCGCCTCCACTGGGACAGCAGATCAGCGTGGTACACCAATTCTGTTGCTGAAAGAAACCCTACTGTAAGTGTGTTGCCATCGCCAAAGGATATGGTCGATGCTGTATTGCAACATATTCTTGTTCCTCTCTCACTGTAATGAGGGGGATTGACAAAATACCTTCCTTTTACAAGCTGTGCACTACAGATTAATTCATTTCTGTTAAGGGCATTCTAATGGCCCTATGCTAATGGTGGTATTTGTTGACATATTGTTGCAGTCATTGATATAATGATGTGCACACCTGGGATAACAGAGGCCATTCTTTGCATTTATTGGGCATGATCAGCATTATGCAGAGCGTCTGTGGCAAAATGTACGCCCTATCATAATGGCCATTCTTGAGATGATGGTACCAGCTTGGTATAATGATCTCCGTTGTTGACATATTGAGGCTATCTTCTCCATTATATAGCCAAGCTTTGTCATAATTTTGGCCCTGGCATTTAAGGCTCTTTCCCGGCTTGATAGTGCTTATCTTGGTGTCCATCCTTGGCATAATGTGGGCATCCTTGGTGTTTTGAAGCCCATCTCTTGCCAATCAGTGTCCTTGTTATAATATTGGGGGTATCTTGACAAAGTAGAGGCCACCTTAACATAAGGTGGCCTTCCTTCACATTAAATTATAAAAGATGGGACTGTAATTCACAAATTTTAATGTGTGACTTTGGAACATGTGGGTAGTTGAAGAAAATGGCTGGTATATCAGGACCACAATCAGATTTCACTGGAATTTTCTGTTGGTTTGGTACTTCTTTATTCAAAATAAAACATTGTATTTATTAGCAAGTGCATGTATTTTCAGAATCTGACAAGCAAGATGGCTTCTTTAATATAGGTTAAAAGTTGGTATTTGAGTTATAATTTTTGCCGTATTCAAGTTCATATATGTTGCTGATGTCTCATTTGTAAAAGGTGCTATGGCTGCTCTTTCATGTCTTTTGAAAGCATTTCAAAATCTATATTGATAAAGCTTTTTATCATTACAATCTCAAAGTACTAGATAGACACTAGTAGCGCAAATATACTTGCCTTCATACACCCATGGCCTGAGTCACAAAGGTAACTTACTCTTTTGAATATGTTTACACTTTTGAGCAAGTTTACTACTTTTCATGTTCACAAACTCAGAGTGTAAATTACTACTAAAAAAACCTAGTAGTAAGTCTGGCGCTAGACATGGCAACTACTGGTACTGCAACAGTATGTGGACTTTGTGTTTGGTTTTTATTGTTAACAGACATTGCGCTGCCTGTACTGCATCGCTTTATACAACAGTGTTTCAGTCAGGAGTGGAGAAATGTCCGCGGGAAGAGTAGGAAGGGGGGCATAGAGGGAGGAACTCTCCATGATAAAAGAAACCAAAAATGGCAATCATAAGCTGGTAAACACTGACCCCAGGAGTGCGTCAGTGTTTGCCTTGTGATGAAATGTCTGCAAAACACTACAACACTCTCCCACAGAAAATGATGGAGCTAGTGACTTGAAATAAAACTCCACACTAAATAAAATTAAATGATTTAAAACAGTTGAATAAATATAAATTCATGATGAAAAAGATTTTGGGGGTTATTCTAACTTTGGAGGAGGTGTTAATCCGTCCCAAAAGTGACGGAAAAGTGACGGATTTACCACCAGCCGTATTACGAGTCCATTATATCCTATGGAACTCGTAATACGGCTGGTGGTATATCCGTCACTTTACCGTCACTTTTGGGACGGATTAACACTCCTCCAAAGTTAGAATAACCCCCTTTGTCTTTAGAAATATTTTCTATGTAATGTTCATGGTAGGGCGTTGCAGTACCAGTAGTTGGCAATGTGTTGTGCTGGACATACTGTTGTTTCTAAATTAAAAAATAAGTTGTTAGTAGTAACTTACACTTGGAGATTGTGGATATGGTGAATACAGAAAAGTAGTAAACTTACTCAAAGCATAAGCTACCTTTGTGAATAAGGCCTCCGGTGTTTGATACTGGCAATGCAATTTTATTGTTAATACAGGAATGATTTTTTGCTTTTAAGAAATAGTGCTTCTGGGTATTGTTCACCTGAGCATATGAGTTGTGCAACCTATCTTCAGTCTGACCCTATAAACTGACCAGTAGTACTCCTTTATGAGTTTGTATAATCTGACTACCTATGCTTTCTTCAGCCTGAGATTGCAATGTATGATTTCCCACCCTCTGCCTTCATTGTATCATGGGGACCTTTTTGACCCAAGTTGGTTCCTCCTGAATTTAGCTGCATTTTATTTTTTCATATTTTATGTGTTTTAGTTGCGTGGCTTCTAGCAATAACATTTTACACACATCTCTTGCATGATATTCTTCTATGAATATTTGATATGAGTAGCTTGTTTGAGTAGCTTTTGCCCAACATGTAATCAGTACTTTCTGTTCAGGGCTAGGAACAACACAATATCCTAGTTCTTTTGTTGCCCATTCAGGAAACAGCTTCTAACGCCTTGACACAGAGTTGCATCTGGACTGTGCTTCCAACACGAAATGGGCTTATTATATAAACAGTGCACTGACCTAGCAGGGGCAATGGGCACTCCAGCCGCAACTGTCCTGGGATGAATGCTGTGTTTGACGTGCAGCTCTGCTGGCACTAATCTACCAGCTCCTGAGAGGATTGCCATCTGTACCGCACTGTCTTCAGGTATGAGGCTAATCACACTTATATCGGGCCAGGCAGAAGAGTGCACCAGATATGCTCCCAGCATAGTCTTAGGGTTAGGTAGGAGCCTCTAGAACCTCTAGAACTTCTAGAACACATTTACCATGGTTGAATTATTCATTGTCTTCACCATATTTATCCTGCTGGTTACTTTGCTTTGTATCATCTGCCTAATTATCACAGCTCATTCATTTTATGCAAGATTATGTTTGTTTTAATAAATATATTAAAAACACAGTTCTTATATCTTTTGTGTCTTTCCCTGGGCATGCATGAGTAATACAATGAAAGGCTGCAATTTGCTTTAACATCTTCCCTTGGGAGTCTGAGTTTTATGTTCAGATTGCCATAATCACCTTCTACACCAGTAGGTTTAGGACTCTGGGCAAGGCACTGTGAACAAGTCAGGAACTGAGCCAACAGTTTCTGCTGGTGGGAATGGACATAGGGACTCATTACGAGTTTGGCAATCAGACCACAGACCGCCATGTTGGCAGTCCTGAAAAGACCTCCATGTTGTCGGTCTTACAGACCGCCCTGTTATGAGTACATAGGCAGGACCGTCAACTGCCTAACAAGAATGCCAGACTGACAGTGGCACTGAGACCTGGAAATAGGTAGTCCGAACTCCAGCCCGCACCACAGCGACCAAACACTGACTGTATTACAAGCGCAAAGTTGCAGTAGCAGGTACCAATGGCGGTCATCAACTTCACATAGGATGAATTTGAAAACAACACAGCTGACACACATTGCCACACTGGACACACCTGCAAAGGGCCCTATAAGCCATACCCCTTCACACGCCACAATTCTTTGCATTTACACAGCAAGACCTAGCAAGACAGAGCAACTCTTTTCCCGCACTGCACAGATACTAGGCACCATTTTTTTCACCATCCCATACAACATCCTGTAAACACTTTTGTCCAGTTACACCCTTTTGCACTACCTCCCTTTAGTGAGTCACTGTCACTCTTCTGCATTTCAATTTATTTTGTTTTTTCCACCATGTCATGTTCCAAAAATCCCCATTTCATGGATGAGAGTTAAGAGCCATGTTGCATAAAAACTGAAGACTAGAGCCACAATTGTTTGGACCACAGGTCCAGCACACTCCTCTCAGTAGGAAAATGGAAATGTGGGACAGGATATTTGATAGAGTGAAGGCTGTAGGCACCACCCTGTGCACAAGGAAGGACATTAGGAAGAGGTGGCAAGGTCCAAGGACCTCAGGGGCAAGGCCCGTTCCCTGGTCTCCAGACACCAGCTGTAGGTCAAGAAGACTGTTGGTGGCTTTCCCAGTGCCCCATTACAACTCCATCCCTTGGAGTAAAAGATTTTGGCCAGCCAGCATCCTGAGGGCTTGACAAGAATACCCGGGGGGGTGGAGTCTGGTAAGTCACAACACTAAAATGACACTAAAATGCTTTGTCATGCATGCTCACTGCTCACCTTTTGCCACCTTCACTGTCATTCCAATCATCAGCCCAGTGCCCACCTGTCCAAAGCCCCCTATCTGGCATCTCACAATTGAAGTGTACTCACCTGGAGGGATAACATCTGTGTATAGTGTGGCGTGTTTATTACAGAGAATTACATGACTACAACTCCCAGAAGTCACTGTTCTGCAACTCCAAACACCAGACCAGTGTATCCTTCAGCAAATACCCTTGTTTGTGAACTCCCATTTGTTGTGTACCCACCTGAGAGGATACAATTTGTCAAGTGTGTGTAGTACAAGGACTGACATGACTGCCAAGGCCAGGAAGCGCTGTTACTATAACTCTAATCAGCAAGCCCTGTGTCCTCTTCACCAACTACTCTTGTTTGTGAACTCCCAATTGTAGTGTACCCACCTGGGAGGATAACATTTCTCAAGCGTGTGTAGTACAGGGACTGGCATGACTGCTAAGGCCAGGGGGCACTGTTACTGTTATTCCACTCGGCCAGCCCTGTGACCTTTTTACCAAATACCCTTGTTTGTGAACTCCCAATTATAGTGTACCCACCTGGGTAAATAACATTTTTGATGTGTGTGTTGTACAGGGACTGACATGACTGCCAAGGCCAGGAGGCACTGTTACTCCACTCAGACAGCCCTGTGTCCTCTTCACCAAATGTCCTTGTTTGTTAACTCACAATTGTAGTGTACACACCTGAGAGGATAACATATGAATAGTTGGTGTAGTACAGGGACTGACATGACTGCCAAGGCCAGGAGGCACTGTTACTCCACTCAGCCAGCTATCTGTCTTCTTCACCAAATACCCTTGTTTGTCAACTCACAATTGTAGTGTACTCACCTGGGAGGATAACATATGAATAGTGTGTGTACTATATAGAATGAGATGGCTGCAACTACCAGCAGGCCAAGTTTATATAGCTTCATCCACCAGCACAGTATTCTCTTGTCTAAAGGCCCCTGTGTCTTAACTCTCTATTGACATGTTCTCACTTGGGAATATACCATTTGTATAATGTGTGTAGTACAGGGAGTTACATGACTTCAAATCATAGGAGGCTCTTAGTATAACTCCAACCACCAGTCCAGGGTTCTCTTCTCCAAAATACATGTTTTGGAACTCACACATGAGGTGTACTCACTTCGGGGGATGACATTTCACGGGTTTATGAAGTAGAGAGAGTGACTTGACTGCCAAGGCCGGGAGGCTCTGTCTTACCTACTTCAAACACAAGCCCAGTGTTTACTTGTCCAAATGCCCTTGTTGGTCAACTCTCAATGGAAGTGTAATCACCTGGGAGTAGAGCATTTGTATACTTTGTGTAGTACAGGAAGTAACATGACTGCAACTCCCAGGAGTGCCTGTTCCTGTAACTCCAATCACCAGCCCAGTGTACACTTGCCCAAATGCATCTGTTAGTAAACTCTCAAATGAGGTTCACTCACCTGGGAGGTTACCAAGTGTCAAGTGTTGGGAAGCAGGGGAAGTGACATGACTGCAAAGCCCAATGGGCCCTGTTCTGCTAACTACAATCACCAGCCCAGTGAGCATTTGTCACAGTGCATCTGCCAGTGAACTCTCAACTGATGTTTACTCACCTGGGAGGTTACCAATTATCAAGCTTTGGGAAGTAGAGGGAGTGACATGACGGCACAGCCTAATGGGCCCTGTTTCCATAACTACAATCACCAGCCCAGTGTCCACTTGGCACAATGCATCTGTCAATGAACTCTCAAATGAAGTTTACTCACCTGGGAGGTTATCAATTGTCAAGTGGTGGGAAGTAGAGGGAGTGATATGACTGCAACTCCTAGGAGGCACTGTTCAATTGACTCCAAAAAGAAGATCACTGGTCATCCCTTGTCTGCTAACTCTCAATTAAAGTTTACTTGTCTGGGAGGGACTAGGATACAGATCATGCGCAACTCAGAGATGTGTCTGGGTACCTAGCTCCTTCTTTCCTTCTTGAACATCTAACCCAAGATGACACTATTGAGGACAGGAAGGACAGCTTACTCAGTGTGCCAAACAATGATTCCCAAAGGCTCAGGATGCATCACCAGAATGGTATTGGCAGCAGACACATTCACATTGCACTGGCCACATGATGACTTCCTGCATGACTATCAACATGGCCCCAAAATGGTCAAAGCCACATCCTGCCCAGCCACTGTTCTGCCTGCACGTGTGGCAAGATGCAATTCTCAGCCCGTCCTCCCAAGTGCTAATGACCTGCACAATTAAGCAGCTGCCTGACTTTAATGGAATTGGCATGCTTCACAAATCTCAGGTCAATACAACCAATGGCAATGGTACTTGTCACAATAGGATAACCTGCAAATCACCTATGTACAAGGGATTTGCTAAATGTCACTGTAAACGTTGGGAGGTTGATCTCACAGTGCAACCAGTTTCACGTCAACAGGTTGACCTGGCACTGGACACACAGAGGCCAAAGAAGGGACTGCCACTACCCCACTGGATGAAGCCCTCAATGAAGAAGACACTCCTGGATGTCTGGACGTGGAGGCCAGTTCAGGCCCATCTGAACTACCTGCTCAGACCCCAACAGTGAGACTTACTATTTCCACATCATTACCTCCCAGCCCGGTCAGCTGACTACCTCCGTGGAGAGGTGTGGCACAATGGTTAGAGCGGCAGACCCTGATACAGAGATCTGGCCCGGGACCAGGGTTCAATTCCTGCTTCAGCAGGTCTTGGGCTCAATTGCCTTGGACCAGATAATTCTTGCCTCAGTGCCTAATCTAATTGATGGGTCCCACTCTGGGCAATAGCTTGCTTAATCTCCACAACGGCCCTGACAGTGCTTGGATGTCTGGCTTCACCCTGGGGTTGCCCAGGAGTGGGTGCCTCACAGGGAAAAGCCAGGAGGGGTTCCACAGCGGTATGCGTACAGTGCCTTGAGACCCTAATGGGTGAGTAGTGCGCTATAGAAGTGCGAAGTTTACAGTTTTACATGCAGCCATTCTCCCCACAGCCTGTGTCCCTAGGACAGTGTCTACCGTCTTGTGCCCCCAGTCCAGGATCCTGAGTCACAGCAACACACCTTGGACAATGATGGTCCCGGGACCAGTGGGAAAGGCTCAGGCCCATGGAGGTAGGGTGTGTGGGAGGGATGCAGTCAGCCAGCCGGGTGAGGCCACTGGGGATGCTTCTGTCCAGGACCCCATCAGCCACATCTTGGGGGTCTATCAGGAGTACCACGCCATAATAGGCCTGGTACTTGCAGAACTTCAGCAGTTAAAGCAGCTGCAGAGTGACATCCCTAGGGATATGCATGAACAACATGGCTTCTCTAACCAGGGTGTTGAGTTACATTAATAGTACCCTGATCAGGGATCGTCAACAACAATCTACCCCTTCCTTTGGCACAGCAACACCAGGCCCTTCATTGGTGCCAGACACTGGAAGGAAGGCCCTGTCTGGGGAAGAACCCACCCCAGCCTCTGTAGCAGCATATCCCCCCTCACACAAAAACAGGGATGTCCAGCAAAGACTCCAGGAAGTGCGGATGACAAGACACCCACCTCTGCCAGCAAGTGACCTCTTCCTAAAGACCCTCCTTTGTGTGCAACATATTCAATCTGTTAACTGTTCTTCAACCACCGTCCATTTCCTATGGGAGGACTACACTGGACTTTGGACTTACAATTGTGTGGCATCTACTTCAATGATTCCATCCACCATGACTAAACCCTTCACTGTTCTTTTCAACCATGCCCCAATTCTATTTTGAAGCACACATTTTCGAGAAATCCACCTATCACAAAGTCATTGTCTGCTTGTTTCTGTTCCATATTTCGCTATGTAGAGATATAAGACCATGTGAAGCAAATGAGGGAGACACAGGATACTAATGCAAGGAGGAATATGTTACAGGTACAGTGTCCTGCTAAGAACTACTAACAACACACAAACACATTGCTACAAGTGTCTGGTCACACCAAACATTTTATTGCACTGTACAACACATAGGCTGTCCATATGTCTGGACTGTCAGAGCCAAGAATGGCTGACTCATATTGTGTCAAGGTACATATACCAAAGTACAGTCCCCCAGACCACATAAGGAAGGGCCTTTTCAGACTTTATCCTGTAGAATAGGCTAACAGAAAACTGAATGGTGTCACCAGCTTCAGCCTTGTCACATACGAAACCAAAGTAATCCAGCATCTCATAAACAAAGGTAGAGATAGAGGGCAGTACAACATTCCCTGATCACAGGACAATCATGATCCAATGACCTTGCATCCAGTAGTATGACACACACATTGATGAGACACATCCACAGCTACATACCGACCATACAAGGATAATGTTTAGCCTATGTGAAGGTGAATGCCATGCTTGCACTTGATGACAGCATATTTCATGCCCTCATGAACACACACATAATATAATCGGCCCATCACAGCATAATTAACAAGTACAATGTGCACTTCTGACCTTCCACCCAAATACTGTTCAAGCTGCCTTGGCACAGTTCTTATACACCCCAAATCTACATTACCTGGAACAACCTATGTCCTTTTCCTATGTGGGAACAGCATCAGATACCTGCCAGTGTCACAGCTCTGAAATGCTCACGTGAGGATGTCATGGTGAAGGTACCTGAACAAAGACAAAGCAATGAGTGTAGCCTTGAAACAATTCCTATCACACAATTTACATGCAAGCATTTGGAAAGGAAATTACATTGCAATGAGACTGACACAAGCAATGTAGCTACAGCAAGGTGGGGATACATCAAAGGCTAACGCTTCAAGCTCCCTTTGGCTGAATATTGCAGAGTATTTGTTCCCCAGTTTTTGCTAGAACACTCCACTCCACACATTTTAACAACTACAGTTCTTTCTAAAGTCACAGGCCGTCATTATGACATTGGCGGTAAAAACCGCCCACTGTTGCGGTGCCGGCCGCCAACATACTGTCACTGCGGCTACCATCCGTCCGCCATATTTTGAGCAGGCCGGAAATCCAGCAGTGATCATACTGGCGTCAGTGGTAAGCTGGCGCTGCTACCACAAGAATCGACACACCAGTAGAACGCCGCCAGCTGTATTATAAGCAGTAATACAGCCTGGCGGTGTTTTTCTGGTGGGGTGCTGCTGCCGGTAGCAGTGTCCCTTCCTTTTCCCTGCTGGAAGACCTCCTCGACCAAGATAAGTCGGGCTTCCGAGTGTGTTGTGAATGTGTCTGTGTGTGTTGTGTTGTTTGCGGGGATGTATGCATGTGAGGGAATGTGTGTAAGAAAGATGAAATGAGTGCTTGTCTGCATATCAGTGTGATTGTGTGTAAGAATGTGTGTAACTATGGCCCTCATTACAACATTGGTGGTAAGTGGCGCCTACCGCCATGCTGACTGCCGCCAACATACCGTGACCGCGGGGGTATACCGCTACCCGTATTATGATACACACATAGAAATCCGCCACTGCACAGGCACACACACATGTCCGCCAGCCCAAAAGTCAGTGATGAAATGGCAGTACCAAAACCCACACCGTTACGCCAACAGAAATACACCCACATCATCATGACCCACGAATCACCACGGCGGACATTCAACCACGTTAAACCATTGGCGGTACACACCGCTGTGCTCAAAATACACACACACTAACAAAACTACACCACATTGAACAATTCAAACTACACACACCTGGCACACATACACCCACCACACCCACACCACTATAAAACACCCACCCACACTACTCACAACCCTTTACGACCCAAAGATTTTGACAACTCAGAGAGAGACAAGCCAGGAGAACCCACTGAATCTGAGCCACAAAACACCATCACCCATACACCATCCAGGCACCTCACAGCACACACCCCAACACATCACCCCACACACCCTCACACATGCCACTCACACTACACCCATGGCACTACAAAGACACTCCAGGTTTTCAGAGGAGGAGCTAACGGTCATGGGGGAGGAAATCATCTGGGTAGAGCCACAGCTATTCGGATCACAGGTGCAGCAGACATCTTTTGCAAGGAAGATGGAGCTATGGTGGAGAGTCGTGGACATGGTCAACGCCGTGGGACAGCACCCAAGAACAAGGGATGACATCAGGAAGAGGTGGAACGACCTACGGGGGAAGGTACGTTCCATGGTTGCAAGACACCAGATAGCTGTACAGAGGACTGGCGGTGGACCCCCCCCTTTCTCCCCCACAACTAACAACATGGGAGGAGCAAGTCTAGCTGATCATGCATCCTGAGGGCCTGGCAGGAGTAGCAGGAGGACTGGACTCTGATAAGTCAAATCCTTACTACTTTACCCCCCACACTACCTGCATGCCATCACAAACAACAACCCCTACCCTCACCCCCATCACCCCACCACCTCACATATACCCCACCATCACAACTCACCCATCCCAATATCAAGCCCTGCATGCAACAACAATGCATGGACCCCCATCACAGTCCTGCATGGACACCTATCGCCACAGCATGCACACTAGTGACAATCACTTAGCCAAACCAATCACAACTCACACAAGCCAAAGCTGCCTTGCTAATAACAACCATAGAGGGAAACATACCCATGCACAAGATGGCACACGCAGAAACAATAACACTGCAATTACATCCCCACAGGACCCCCACTCAATGTCACCGGAGAGGAGATGCCAGCCACATCCAGTTCCCCCCCCAGAAGAGGCCCTCAGTGATGACAGCAGCTCTGCACGTCTGGATCACGATGACCAACCTGGCCCATCAGGGACCTCTGGACAGTCGGTTACCCAGTCACAGTTCAAACCCACCACCGAGCCTCCCCCCTCAGGAAACACCACCACAGCACCCACCCAGCGGGCCCATCCTTCTGTCCCCAGGACACGTCAATCAGCAGTGTGCCCACCACTACAGGGACCGCAGGTAACCCCACAAACACAGGACGATTAGGAACCTGAGGTCAGTGGCAGTGGGCACACGGTTCAGGGGACAGAGACACAGGACAACAGGGTTCGCTGGGAGGACTGCTGTGCGACAGGGGGAGGACAGGCCCAGGAAACCGACTCTTCACGAGGCACTCACCATCATCCTGGGAGCATACCACCATTCCCAGGAGACCATGGGCCAGAGACTGGTCAAGTTGCAGGAGACCCAGCGGCTGCAGGAGGGACAGTACCTGGGGATCAGGGAGGACCGGAGGGGCATCCACACCACCTGGTCACCATTGCAGGGGTGCTGACAGACATGGCCAACACCATGAGGGAGGCAGTGGCACACCAACGGGCCCCTGACACTAGCCACACTGAAGAACAGCCCTCCACCTACGCCGACGCTAGTGGACTGGAGGCCCGCCACAGGAACAACAGGCCACCATCACCCCACCCCCTGCAGAAGGAGAAACACCCCGCAAGCAGTCCCTGCGATCCAGGCAGAAGCCAGAGAACATTGCCAAGACCCCCGCCAGGAAATAAGACTCTCCTGATTGTCACCCTTGTGACCCACTTTGTCACCCTGTCCACCTTGAACTGCATTGCTCCCCTTCCTATTCCCCCTTGGACAATGGACCTGTGATACAAATAGACTAGACCCTACCCTGGACTTTCTTCCATCAGCAACCCCTCCCATTGCAATAACCCCTCAACTTATTAGCACCTAAATAAACACCCTTTGAACAAATTCAAGCATGGAGTCTGTCAATTGTTTGACATATGTATTAGTTTCATAAACTGTAAACATTGCAATTCAAATGTACAGTAATATTTACATAGGTATGACCTGTAGTGGGCAGCAGTAAACACACCAGGAGCCAGAGTGGGGCACAGAGATCTGAAAATAGAGATGCCAAAGGGTACAGTAAGTGGCCATGAAAATAGGGAAATCAGGCTGCCATGTTCAATATCAAACACAAAACTGCAATGGAAGGTGAAGTTACAGTGTCTTACCTGTGTGTCACTTGAAGTACTGTTGAATTAGTGTAGTTCTGTTGTCCACATCTTCTTCCTCTGCCTCCTCTTTGTCACTGTCCACAGGCTCCACCGCAGCCACACGACCATCCCCGGGCTTATCCTCCTGCAGAAAAGGCACCTGGCGTCTCAAGGCCAGGTTGTGCAACATGCAACATGCAACGATGATCTGGCAGACCTTCTTGGGTGAGTAGTACAGGGATCGACCTGTCAGATGGAGGCACCGGAATCTGGCCTTCAGGGGGCCAAAGGTTGGCTCAATGATCCTCCTTGTTCGGCCATGTGCCTCATTGTAACGTTCCTCTGCCTTTGTCCTGGCATTCCTCACTGGGGTCAATAGCCATGGGAGGTTGGGGTAACCAGAGTCACCTGCAAATATCAAGGGATACCTGTTAGCCACACACTCACCCTTAGGGCCAAATCCACACCCATATACCTACATCAACAGGGTGGGGACCATGGGCTCACCTATAACCACACCCGGTGCCTCTGGAGTTGAGCCATCACATATGGGATGCTGCTATTCCTCAAGATAAAGGCATCATGCACAGAGCCAGGATACTTTGCATTGACATGGGAGATGTACTGGTCTCCCAAACACACCATCTGCATATTCAGAGAGTGAAAGCTTTTTCTATTTCTGAACACTTTTCATATCTCCGGAAGGGGGTGGGGAGGGGCAAATACAATATGTGTACCATCAATGGCACCAATGATGTTGGGGATATGTCCCAGTACATAGAAGAAAGCCTTCACTGTGGCCAAATCCTCCACCTGGGGGAATACGATATAGCTGCACATGTGTTTCAGCAAGGCAGACAATACTCTGGTCAGCACATTTGAGAACATAGGCTGTGACATCCCTGATGCCATGGCCACTGTCGCTTGGAAGGAACCACTTGCCAGGAAATGGAACACTGACAGGACCTGCACTAGAGGGGGATACCTGTGGGGTGGCAGATAGCAGATATCAGGTCTGGCTCCAATTGGACACACAGTTCTTGGATTGTGGCCATATCAAATCTGTAGGTCAGGATAATTTGCCTGTCCTCCATTGTCGCCAGGTCCACCACTAGACTGTACATGGGGGATGTCTCCATCATCCTCAGTGGTTGAACTATAGGGTGAAAAACAGTGAGCAGAAGGTCATATTCACACATATTTCAACATTAATAGGCAATTGTTGCTTTACAGAAACAGTATGTGAACTTGTAAGTCAGTTGAAGTGCCAATGTCTGCTGTGACGCAGTTAGGTGCCATGGCCTGTGCCCACCTGAAATGGCGGCTGCCTTACCTGTGAGGAGGGACAAGTGGAAATGAGGTAATTCCGCTGGCGTTGTGCGCTGTTGCGGTCGGCGGTCGATGACCTCCATGCAACACCGCATTGGTTATCATTGGGGTGTATGGGTTCCAGGACCCAATGGCGAAGTATGCCGCCGGTGACGGTACACACTGTTGCGGACGTGACCGCCATTTTCTATCTGTTCACTCACTTGCTACCTGCCCTTCAACAGGAGAGGACCTACACTGCAAGTGCTGCAGTGACCTGTGTCAGGAAGCGACAATAGCTCGAGTGTCTGGGGAAAGGGCCCCTGCCTTCACTTCGGAGGAGTTGGAGATACTGGTGGATGGGGTACTACCCCAGTACCCTTTACTCTATGGTCCTCCAGACAAACAGGTGAGTACACTGTGAGCATGATGCGTGGGGCATGAATGTATGGATTGGTGTGTGTGTAAGCCTCGTGTGTGGGGGGGTCTGAGTGGTCCTGGGCAGAGAGCTGCATGTATGGTGTTCAATGTAAGTGCGTAAGGGGATGGGGGATATGATGGCCGTTGAGTACAACACTCCGGACAGTGTGACTAATACCTTTTCTGCTGGTTTTTTTTCTTCAGGTCAGCACCCATCAGAAAAAGGGTACTTGGCATGCCATCACCAAGGAGGTGCGGACCTTGGGGTCCTTGACAGACAGAGCACCCACTGCCGCAAATGGTGGGAGGACCTGCACCGCTGGGCAAGGACGACGGCAGAGGCTGGGGCTGGCCTCCCAACGAGGAAGGAGTGCCCGTCGTACCCTGACCCCCCTGATGTTCTGCATCCTGGCAGTGGCCTATCCAGAGTTGGATGGGCGCTTGAAGGCATCACAGCAGCCACAAGGGGGTGAGTACAGATTCAGAGTCATGACTTTGCGCTCGTTAAGGTATTACCTGGGTAGGGGATGTGGGCTGTGGGTGCCCCTAGGCCTGGGCAAACATGGCAAGGTATGTTCAATGATGGGAAAGCTCAGATGCACTCCAACCCCAATAATGTTAGTGAGCATCTACTACTGGGCAGGGTCCTGTGGGCTTCAGGTGTGCAGCTAATGGCATTAGGCATTGTACCCCATGGGCTGGTGACTAGCATTCTAACTGGTAGTGCATGGCCTAGTGCATAGGGCTGTTCCCTGTGAGTTGTGTATGCCAACGGAAGTGTTGTTGCTGGCATTGACCAAGTGTATCCTCTGTCTCTCCCCCCTTTTTTGTTTTATCACCCTGTCCTTGTGTGCATTAGCATCATCTGGCAGAGGAGGGAGCTGCATCTCACCTGGGCCTGGGGGCCAAATCCACCAATGGTGAGTGCACCAGTGGGACGGAGGGCGAGGGGAGCACCACAACGGAAACAGGAGGGGACAGTACCGACAGCGACACCTCCTCGTATGGCAGCTCCCTGGTGGTGGCGGACACCTCTGTGCCCACCCCAACTACAGGTACAGCCGCCACCTCCCGTACCAGCACCGCCCTCCCAGCAGCCCCTCAGCATGTTTCCTGTGCCCGCTCACCCAGGAGGGTGGGCATTTCCTTCGCCCAGGCACCTCAGGTCCTGCCCCAGTCAGCCCTGCTGCCCTCAGTGAGGAGGCTATTGACCTCCTGAGATCCCTCTCTGTTGGGTTGAATATTGAATGCCATCCAGGGTGTAGTAGGGAATTTCCAAAAACAAATGCATACCTGGAAGGCATTCACTCTGGTGTGGTGGCCCATTGTCCCTGTCTCCAGCCTCCCCCCTCTAACCTCCTCTTCCCAGTCCCAATATCCTCAACCCCAGCCTATCCCAAGCACACCTTCAGACCAGCAATCACCCAAATCAACACACAGAAGTGGCTCAGGCAAACACAAGCACCACACTTCATCTCACAGGCACACACACAAGCACCATCCACATGCAGACACACCAAGATCCATTGCCTCTACTGTGTCCCCCTCCTCCTCCTCATCCACCTCCCTCCCAGTAGCATCCCCACTCACACCTGCATGCACTACAGCCTCATCCACTACCTCCATCACCAGCACACCTATCACTACACACCCCTCACTGGCAGTCACCACCCCCACATCCATGCACACATCCCCTGTGTCCTCTCCCACTGTGTCTGTGGCCCCCTCATCCCAAAGTACACAAATGCAAGCACTCAGGCACCCAAAAGCCATCCACCTCACAACGGCATCCAGCCCATGCACCTGCTCCCAAACACAGCAGACTGACACCTCCTACAACCACTCCCTCTTCCTCCACACCCACACCCTCTTCCCACCCCGGTGTCCCTAAGAAGCTTTTCCTTGCCAACATTGACCTATTCCCTACCCCTCCCCCACGTCCTTCACCTCGGGCAAGGGTGGCCAGAACCCAGCCCAGCACCTCAGCCACCCAGTCCATGGCCACTGTGGTTTCTGCAGCAACTGCAGGTGTGAGAGGCTCCAAGGAAGCACACGTCATCCCAGCCAGTGTGCCAGCACCACCTGCCAAGGCCAAGAAGGGTCCGCCACCTAGCAAGGGCAAGAAGGGGACACCAGCCAGCAAGGGCAAGAAAAAGACACCAGCTGGCAGAAGCAAGGAGGCACCACCATCTGCCAAGAGCAGGAAGGGGCACACAACACCAGCCATGGCATTTCAGCCGTCCGAGGCTGCAGGTGAAGGCCTTGAGGCTACCACCACCACTGCCAGCACCGTCACCTGCACCACGTTCAGCACCGCCACATGCACCGGCGCCAGCACCAGCACCGACACATGCACCGCCACCAGCACCGACGCCAGCAGCACCACTGCCGGCAGCCCCAGTGGGCAGCCGTCCGAGGCTGCAGGTGAAGGCCTGGAGGTTACCACCACCACTGACATCACCGCCACCTGCACCGTGGCCAGCACCGCCACCTACAGTGCCGCTGGTATCCACTGAGCAGCCGTCACTGCCGGCGAGCAGTGTGTAGTGGTGACTACATGGGGTGCAGTGTGTCCTGGCCCCTACAACACCTGTCGGTATGACACCCAAGTGAGAGACTGTGACCTTGCCCCATTCAGGATGAAGAACTCTGGGCACAAGGCCCCCTCCAGAACCAGTGGAAGAAGGCATCCACTCAGCCCCTCCTTGCCAGGATGAATCACACTGGGCACAAAGCCCCCTCCAGAATCAGTGGAAGAAGGCATCCACTTAGCCCCTCCTTGCCAGGATGAAGCACACTGGGCACAAGGGCCCCTCCAGAACCAGTGGAAGAAGGCATCCACTAGAGAGACTGTGGCTTTGCACTTCCCAGGAACAAGCAATGGGAAAACTACCCACTTGAGAGACTGTGGCTTTGCACTTCCCAGGACCAAGCAGTGGGCAAGTCACCCTCTTGAGAGACTGTGGCTTTGCACTCCCCAGGACCAAGCAGTGGGCAAGTCACCCACTTGAGAGAATGTGGCTTTGCACTCCCCAGGACCAAGCAGTGGGCATGGAGCCCCTCCAGGCCGGTGGCGTTGTAGCATCTTCCGGCTGAGGTGCCCCCACATTCCCAGTCACCCTGAGGCGCATGTGTGTTTTTCGACCTGATGCCCCTGCAGTGTTCTCTTCGTATTGAGACAGGAGTCAAGTGTGGGCTTGGCCTATGTGTTATGGCTCAGTGGGCCAGGGACATTTTAGAGTGGGCATTGTCCCTCCTTTTGTATATATTGTATATATTGTACATACTGTTTATTGTCTAAGGACGTATATATCCAAAACAGTACTATTACACTCATTTTATTCCATTCCTTTTGTCCTTGCGTTATTCATGAGGGTTACGGGGTGTATATGTAATGTTATTGCATCTGTTTGTGTGTATGGTGTTGGGGTGTTGCATGTTGCGTGTGTGTGTCACTTTCTTTTTCCTCCCCCCTCCCTTGTGTGCTAGGTGCAGTACTCATGTGGTCCTCTTCGCCGGTGTTCGTGTTCCTGGTGTATGAGAAGGTACAGCAGCATTGGAAAAAAGTGCAGTTCGGGCTCCATGGTGTTGTGGTTCTTACTTGAGTGTTGAGAGGTGAGTCATTTCCCTTCAGTGTTTTGTTTCCACTGTGCTTTTGATGGCGTTGGTACCGTCCAGGAAAAGGTGGCGGATAGGCGTGTTATAATGCTGTGGGTGGTACATTGTCTTCCGCCTGGCGGTTGGTGGTTACTGCCGTGGTGTTTGTTGCTACTGTCGTGGCGGTCGGTGTGTTAAAGTGGCTGTTTGTGTTGGTGGTTTCCACCGTGGTCATGATTCCATTTTTTTTTTTTACAGCTAGCCGGTTGGCGGTGTTACCGCCGCTTTATCACAAGCCGCCAGGGTTGTAATGAGGGCCTATGTCTGGAATGATGCATGAATGAATGCGTGTATGCCAGTGTCAGTGATTGGGTGTATGCGTGGTGCTTGTCTGTGGGTGTGCGCGAATGGTGAGTGGAGCGTGCGTGTGAGGTTCGGAGGGGGGAGTGAGTGTGAGGATCGGATGGGTGGGGGGATGTGAGGATCGGAGGGGGTGGGAGGTGAGTGTTAGGATCGGAGGGGGTGAGTGTGAGGATCAGAGGGGGTGGAGCATGTCGCATGCCACAGTGATCTGGCACACTTTTCCGAGTGAGTATTGGAGGGCTCCCCTTGTCCAGTCCAAAACCTAAATCAGTCCTTCAAGAGCCCAAAAGCCCACTCCACAACCCGCTGTGTTCCTACATTGGCCTCATTGAAGCAGACTTCCCCATGCGTAGTTGAATTCCTTATTGGCATCAACAACCAAGGATGGTTTGGATATGCAGAGTCTCCTGTAAAGAAATGGGACATATGTGCAACAATGAGCCCCCCTCATCAAAATTGTATAAACACAACAGGACAGATGTGACTTACCAACCAGCCAATCCCTCTCTAGGTACAGTTGTGACATCAGCTGGGGGACAATGCTGTTCAGTATAATGAATGAATCATGGACTGAACCCGGAAAACTGGCACATACCTGTGAAATGTACATATCAGCCAAACATGCAACTTGAATGTTGATGGGATGGAAGTTGTTTCTGTTGTAGTATACTTGTTCATTGGCATGTGGTGGGACCAAGCCAACATGTGTGCCATCAATAGCCCCCACCACATGTGGGATGCATGCAAAACCATAAACTTCATTCTTCAATTGGGGTAAATCATCACATCGGGGAAACTGGATGTAGCTGTACAGGTGTTTCAACATTGCTGAGAGGACATCCGTCAAAACAAGATTGAACATAGGTTGGGAGATGTCAGCTGACAGGGACACTGTATGTTGGACCCTGTGGCTAGAAAGTGCAATACTGACATGACTTATACAATGGGTGGTATTCTGGTTGGATAACTAATAGCTGGCATCAGATCTGGCTCCAACTGACAACAAAAGTCCACTATTGTTTGCCAATTCAGATGGTAGAGCAGTATGATGTGGCGTTCTATTGTCTGAAGGTCTGGCAGTGGACGGTAGACAGGTGGTTGACACATACTCCCTTTCCCTGAGTACCTATATATGACAGAAAATGAGTTCTAACATTATTCATTGTGTCCCCAGCTGAAAACATGATGCTGTCAATGATAACATGTGACAAGTCAATTTAGAAGGGATAGACATGACAACCAGTACACATTACAGCTGCTAATAGCACAAGGGTTACATGTGAACCCCATGCCACACGTGTCTACAATGTGTATCTGGACCAAATTCAATTACGTGCATCACAAATGTCCCTCGAAATGTGACTGGAAATCCCAAACACAGAAATTACCTTTTATGGGGATGGACTGTGCCCCACTGTAAAATGTCATCTGTGCCCTGCATCATACTACAATGGTGTTTGAGTAGTAGGGACTACATGACAAGGATAAGCATGTTTGTAAGCTCCAGATAACATATTCAGAGGTGTGACACGGTTAGTGAAGCCCAATACCGCATTTCAGACCTCTAAAATGGCGGATGCCTGACCTACTGCACTGGACATTAGGAACCACCCGTAACCGCCGGAGGAAGTCGTCATGGTGGTAGGCGGTTTCGATTGCGGCAGACAGAGCCATAGGCTAACGTTGTTGCCAGTGGCAGTCGCGGGCCAATGGCTGTGTCCACTGGCGGTAACAACCGTGTACATGGCGGACTTGACAACCATGTTCCTCAAAATCACTCACTTGACTCCTGACACAGCTGCTAGCAAGACCTCCACTACGAGCTGCTGTGTACCGTCACTGGGAGTAATCATGCCACGTCCAGCAGGTGATAGAGCCCCCTGCCTTCTTTCCAGAGGAACTGGAGAGGCTTGTGGATGAAGTCCTACCCCTGTATGAACAGCTCTATGGTGTCCAAGAGGAGCAGGTAAGTACCTCTTTGGCACAGTTTACTCCACCGTCCTTTCTTTCCTCACAGGCTAGATTGTGGCCATGTGTGCCAGTTTGGATACTCAAGTGCCTGTAAGTGCAGTATGTGTGGCATCAATGGGAGTTTCAATGTGCAGGTATTGGTGGCTAGTGCCACATGTTGAGTTCATTTACATTGTGTGTTGTGTGTTTTGGGGGTTCCTGGATCCTCCTTGTGTTGGTTGTGCATAGCAAGGTGAGGAGACATTACTGCCATCCACTTACATCTCTTTACTCATGATTGATTGATGTATGTCAGACAACATGTATGTGCATGACAGCATGAGCTGAGTATGCATGTTGTATGAGTCACTTGAGAGTAATGTGAGCAATGTGTATGGTGCCACAGAGATTTCTTCACACACCTGCCCATGTTAGATTATAGTTTTCAAGGCACATCATGACTCTCTCTGTCCTTCAAGTTGCCACACACACTACATGCCAATTTGCTGTTGGCTACATGATGTACTACTGTCTTACATGGAAGTGGTTGGAATGTAGTGTCAAGTAGGTTCTGTCTGCTCAGCCTGCAGAGACCAGCGACTGTCACATGTATCTCCCTGTATGGCTCCTAGTCTAGGCTAGGGTGGAATCACTGTAGCTATACAACTGTGGCACTGTGGCCACTCTCTGTATCCCAGCAGATCCTGTCATGTGGGCAATATGTGGCTCTGGTGTAATATCCTGCCCAGAATGTCTCATTCCTTTGATTGGATTTGCAATGGTTCCAGAGGTAAGTTACTGATCTAGTCCACATGTGCACTTAGCATCATTGTCAATGTGTGTATTTGACTCGTGATAGATCCTTACTCACACAGCTCTGTTGTCACCTTCACACAGGTCACAGGTGTTCTGTGCAGGCCTATTGCATAAAATACATTCCCACAGTGCAGACAGTTTGTTGATTCCTGGGAGGCCATGATATGTGACTCAGTAGCTTGACCACATGGCAGACACTGGACAATACATGCCTTTGTTTGTTGGATTCCATCTCTGTAGGATGGACACATATGTCCAATAGTGTGTTGTGTGGTCCAGGTACAAAACACAGGACACCTCCCCCTGTAGTGGCATGAGTCTGCATTTGTTAGCCCACATGTCCACACACTGACAGAGTAGAGACTTATTGTACCCAAAAAGCCTTGTACTCTGGCTATAGCCTGTAGGGATTATATGCAGAGAGTCACTCTCACATGGGGTGAAAGTGTTGGTCCCTTCATTCCTAAGGGGTTTACACTTCAGAAGCCACAATGGTGTGATGTATCGCATAGTGGCTCACATCTCATTCAGGTTGCTAGAGCATGGCCCACATGTTGTCAATAAGCTTGCTTAGTCATTGTAGGGCCTGAGCAGGGTAGTGGGTTGGTCTGCAGATTGGGATATATATGCCTGTAGTCATGGCCCTGTACTTATTCGCTTGTATGTGTCACAATTGGGGATTATTGACAAATAAGAAAGTTCTAGCTTGATGTTATGTGACTCAGCCATTTGTGATGAGACTTGTGAACATGATCTCTTGATTTGTCTTGTGTTTCCATGGAGGTCAACGCCCATCAAAAGAACGGAATATGGAGAGCCATCGCCAAGAAGGTGCGCAACCCGGAGGTTCACAGCCGGAGATGCGCCCACTGCAGAAAAAGGTGGGAGGACCTGAGACGCTGGGCCCGAAAGATCGCGGAGGACCAGATGGGGCTGTCCTCCTAACGTGGGTGGGGTGCCCGTCGGACCATGATCTCCTTAATGGTCCTCATTCTGGCGGTGGCATATCTGGAGCTTGATGGGTGTTTGAGGGTAGCACAGTAGCCACAAGGGGGTGAGTACAGGGCATAGTCCTGCCTGTCCCATTGCCCATGGATTGAGTCAGGTTCTGACTGCTCACCCTGACAATTAGGGATGATCCATGTGCCACACAGTAGATGAGTGATTGTTTGTGTAGCCATGACATGTGTTGTATACTGATGGGACTTGCGTGTTGTCCCGGGGTCCAAGGACACAACTGGGTGGAATCCACAACCCACTTGCTCTGCAGGGACGACATATGGCTGTGTACATTGATCAACCAAGTACTGTTTGTTGTTGTAGTGGGTGTAATTTCTATGCAACAGACCACTACTCCTAAATGTTCCAGGCCAAAGGTAAGTAGGTGATGGATCATTGTCCTCTGCCATGTGTCTGGATAAGTGTGTATGTAGGCATCTGCCACCCAAAGGCTAGTTGTCTTCATTGTATGGGGGGTGCTGGTGCCCCTATGCAGTCATAATGTGAAGATGTCAAACATTCGTGTGACTGGACTTACATTGTTCTTTGGATTTAGCTACAGATCACTACTTTCCCTTGGTAAGTGGGGAAAGTCCATTGACATGTTTTATATGCCAGGACTGTTGCCAACATGCCTAGTGTCTACATGTCAGCACGTGCCCCTTTCTCTGTACTAAACATCTGTGAGCTGCAGTTTCATGCATGGTCTACCTATGTTGATGGCTCTATTTCCCCACAAATATGCGCATGGCACACTGTTTGTGGACTAGGGCATTTAAAATGGGCTACATTTCATGTAGTGACACATACAGGAGTGTGTCACGATTATTTATTGGCTGACACATACCCTCATCCATCATTGCATGTCATTTGGCATGTACAACTGCAGTACCAATGAGGGACATGACAGGTAGGCCTAGAGTTTAAAGCCCCAATGTGTATATCTGTGCCCTTGATGTGGCATCAGGTGGAAAGATGCACTGCACATGTGTAATGGATAAGGTCCTGACTGTTGACATGCACCATGGAGCGACTTGCAGTTATGTAGCTATCACATGTATTTGGATACAGGCATTCATCCACAGACAGACATCTGGGTTTCCATGACCAAAATATGAAGAGTGATGTAGCTTCCAATTGGACAACATGTTGAGGGCCTTTAGGAAGTGTTGCTGGGGCCTACCTGACATCATGGAACTTTATGCTAATAAGAGCTTTTGTTCAAATGTTATCATGAATATGTGATGACCTCCTTTCTCTTTGCTTTTGCTGCATCAGCACCAGCAAGCAAAGGAGACAGCGCATAGCCGAGTGGGGAAGCATGTGGCCACAGGACCTCGGGCCAATGTACCACCAACACAGAGGGACCTAGTTGCCTGGAGGCTGAGGAGAGTGCCACAGGGGAGAGCACAACTTTAATATCATCGTCAGATTCTTTCTCCAGTGGACACTCCCTAGAGGTGGCGGACCCATCAGGGCATCCTCCTGTACCATCCTTGTCCGCCACCCCTCGTTCTAACACCACCCTCCCTGTTGCTCCCCATCAAGTTGGCCATGCCCACTCACCCAAGAGGGAGAGCGTCTACTTTGCCACAGGCACCTCCACCACAGCCCTGGTTGCTCCTGCTGCCCTCAGTGAAGAGGCTATTGACCTCCTGAGAAGTATCTCTGTGGGTCAGACAGCCATTGTGAATGCCATCCAGGGATTGGCAAGTCAGCTACAACAGACCAATGCATTCCTGGAAGGCATTCATGGTGCAATGTCTGGCCTACAGAGATCTTTTCAGGCTCTGGCCTCCACACTGACGACAGCCAGTCACCCCACAATCATCCCACACCTTCCGTCCCCGTCCATCGCCCTTTTCCAAATTCAAATCCCCCCTTCCTAGCCAAAGCACACAGGCAGATCCACATGCATCTACATCAACACACAAGCACAAACAAACACAAGCACCACAAAACACACCAGCATGCAAGCAAACAGTCACCCACAGACACAACAACAGTCACAACTTACCTAGACACCCCCCTATCACCAGCAATACACACACAACATCCAGCATACCCACAGGCACCATACCAACAGTCAGTGACACACCCATCACACCCATCCTACCCACGGACACCACCCCAGCAGACCCCCAGACATCCATCACAAGTACCACACCCGCAGACACCACAACTACAGGCTCACAGACATACACCACATCCAGCATAACCGCAGTCACCACCCCAGCAGACACATTCACCACTCCATCTTCCAGCACCTCCACCTTCCAGAACCCCAAGGCATACAAACGCAGTCACTCACACATTCAACAGACACCCACCAAACACAAGCATACCTCCCAGAAGCACGCACCCACAACATCCACACCAACACAGCAGACAACGACTCCCTTGACCTCAAATCCTGACCCTGTGTCCCTAAGAACATTTTTATGTTTGACCTTGCCCCTTCCCCTGTTCCCTTCAACCACCCTCCAAAACCCAAGAGGCCCCCACCCACCTCCCATTCCCCCCCTTCCACCTACAAGGCCTCCCCTGTCCCCCTGCAAGCATCTATACCTCTACCCCGAGAAGAAGCCCACCTCTCCAAAAAAGACCACACTTCCCAAGCCCAAGTCCAAACCCCGCTCCCAAATCCGACCTCCCCCACCTATGATGATCCCTGAGGTGCCTGCCTGCCCCCTTGATACCCTTTCCTGTGGAGGTTTCATGGCAGTTAGGAGTCATGTTTGGGCACAACACTGTGCTATTATGGACCAAAAATGGACTGGCATTGGCCTTTATTCTAATTCTGTTGGTTATAATGAACCCAAGCAGTTGTTGTTTTATTGGGTACACCTTTGTCATGCAATTTCTTTTATACTGTTATGTTGTTCCTGAGTGACTTGTCTGTGTGTGCCTACTGTTGTGTGTGTTTCAGCCTGCTTGGTGTTCCTTGTGCTGTTGTTTGCAGTATGTGACTTTGTGGGCAGTGCTTTTGTCCCCCAAGACAAGGGTATGTGTTGAGTGTATGGATATGTGGGTGTTCATGCAATGGTGGTATCGTGGCACTGTGCACTGTTTGTTGTGGTAAGTATTTCATCTTGTGTTTTCCAATGTGAGCATGAATGGTGTTAGACTTGTTTCCCAAATATGGCGTTTGTGTGTCAGCGTGAGATTTGTTTGTGCAGACATGGAGTGTGTTCAGTTGTGCTAGCTTTCTTTTCATTTGCCTGTGCATGTGCCCATTTCGCTGTGTGTACCTTGCAGCTAGTTCCTGCAGATGTATGTCTCATGCAGTTGGAGTTGAATGTGCTTTGTTGACTTCCACTTCCACATTGTGCAAATGGGCATGTAATTTGAGTCTAGTACTGTTTGTCCCTGTGACACATGTAGGGCCATTTCCTGTGCAGATGTTGTTTAAGGGGCGTGTACAAAGTGATATGTGTCCCTGTGCAGCCTCCACCCTGGGTGCTCCTGATGCTCCCATCCCTATTGTGCAGGTAGTGTTAGCACAGTGCTCTTTGTCTATTTGCCTCTCTGTCTATTGTGCATGCCATTGTCTTTCCATTATACTGTGGTGTGGTTGATGTGTGTGTCCATTGCAGGGCTGGTTCATGGAAGTGGTGTTTGTGTTCCATGCCATATCCATACATAGCTGTGTTGTATGTGATGACAGTCCATGGCCTGTGAGGAATGTGAGTATGTGAGTTGTATTTGTATATGTGATGTTGGTGTGTTAGTAATGTGTGAGACAATGTTGAGTAGCCTTCACTATTCATGTGCCTGAGATTTGTGGCTGTGTGTTTTTGTCTACTGTCGCGGTGCAGTGTGAGTGACCTGCCCAAAGGAGGCATATTGTGGCTGTGCATGTGTCCATCTTTATGTATGAATCCGACCCAGGACACAATGAGATGTGTACTTGGTGCCCATAGTGTGACCCCCCAAATGATGGGCACGTCAGTGCAACAAGCTGGTGTTACAGTTAATGACACAGGTAGGTGTGTGTACTTATGGTAGGTTGCGCCCCCGGCGGCATGGATTTTGTGCTCCATTGGTGATCGACAACAGCAGAAGGATGTGCGTGATGGGTTCCATGGTGACAGCAGATGTGTAAGGCTGCCTGCAAGTGAGTGTCTCCCTTTAAAGTCCCCTTTAAAGTCCCCATTTCTGCCTTCTGAGGCATGGTGGGTGGACCGTCATGGTCACATTGGTGGTGTGCAACTTCTTTATGTGTCTGGCAGCAACATAGGCTCCTCTGGCCTGTTTGTGAGGTCTTGTGATCTCGGTGGTCTGTGCTGCCTGGCATGGCTTGCGAGAATGTATCGGTCTTTGCTCCATAAGCCTGCATGACTCGTAATATGGCGGTCCAACCATCATCTTGATGGCGGTCGGACCACCACCATGGCAGTCGACGGACCACCAAACTCGTAATGAGGCCCTTAGTCTCCCACATTTTGAATTTCTGCCACCCTAAATATGCAGTTCTATTATCTTAGTAGAAACCATATAATAAGTGTAGATTCTCCTTCATAGCATATTATTGAGAATCTATTCAGATCTGGCAAAATGGAAATATCAATGGCAGTAGCAGTTATAAGTGAAAACATGCTTTATACATTTAGATTAAACGATAGACAATGTGAAACTGTATATCCTCTTTTTTCAACTTCCTTCTAAAATACTTTGGCCAGTTTTTCCAAGAACTGTGCCATTTTGGTACCATGTTTTCAAAGGATTGTTGTGGATGGAGGTGATCTACAAGTACCTTCGGTGGGTGAGGGTACATGTTAGAAAGTGCTTAATTTGTGAATAAAAACATGCCAATTCCCAAAGCTCTTTTCTGAAACACGAAGCTGCTGCAATTAAATGTAAAAGCATGGAATACTGAGACAGTTAATCCTAACGCTATATCTGGCCTATTCAATCCTTTTACAGCCACTCCCCGTCCCTTCAGCTCACTCTTGCAGTTTTCTGCCTCTCTCTGTGTGACGCGTTTCCACCTTTCTTTTCTCTGTTTTTTCCATATGTGTCTTAAGCTTGCAGTAAATGCTTGAGGCAGAAAAATAAGCACTGGCCCTCAAAAATAAGTGCTGGTGCCGTGCACCAGAAACTACCGGCTCAAATTAAGCACTGATGTTAGACCATGATTATATGTGAATATTTCATTGGTGCTCTTTCAGGGCAGGTGACGTTTTATCCAATTTAAGGTCTCGTCTGAGATGTCTAAGTTGCTTGTGAGTGTTTTTGCTGAAAAAAAATTACATACCATTGTTTAGCTTTATTGTCACTCTCTTGTCCTTGTTTCTCATTGCCACTTTCTCTTTCTTCTTTATGGGTTTGTCTCTTCGATGAAGCAAGTACAGATTAATTGCTTTATTAGTGTATTTCCACTGCTGCCTGAGTTTCCTGTTCTTTTGTACTGCTCTCCACAGATTTAGGTTCTTTTTAGGTCGAACGCACAAGTGCTCTGGCCTGTTGTAATCTATCTGTGGGCTTTTAACCACGCCCACTGCACGCCCATCACTATCACTAATTCATGGGTTTGCCTTTACAAAATCCTTTGTTCTCATTGGTAAATGCTTTACCTTTGTCCCTCCTTGGGGCAATTTTGTTACAGTCTTGGTCATTGACCCTGTTCCATGGACAATTGCACGTTTGAGGATACGTTTGACTGCGAGCAAACTTATTTTTCCTTTTGTGGCTCTCCTTGTGCTCATGCTCATGGCACCCATGGCGCTTTGAGGCGGCTTGCTTAAGTCAACTGTTTTGCTTTAATTTATGTGGCAAGAAAAGTCCAGTTAGGAATTTACAATTCTAATAGCTCTTACTCTAACAAACCCGAGACCCATTGTATTGCAAATGCTTGTTTTTCTTCTGGCTTCCCCCGTCATTGTTGCTTCTTCATCGTTGTTGCTTACCCGTTCTCGCTTGTTTGCTGGTTCGCACCCCGTTGTTTGCACCCCCTCACATCATTGTTTAGCACCCCTTGCTCCCCCTTTCTGCCATTGTTCGCCACGGCTCCCCCTCCCACTCCCCATCGCTGTCCATCAGACGTCTACCAGATACACACCACGATACTACTGGATAGGTTTCTCAAGGTCTGTAATGAAGCACTTGAGAGGGCCACCTTATCAGACACAATAAGCAATAAGAATGCTGATCACATAGGTCCCTTTCTATAATCCCAGTAGACACCAAGATACCAGTGGCAAATTAACCAAACACACACTGTTAATACTTACAACTTGATATGCTAATTCAAGTCAGCATAATGCCAAACTATATTGAATTATGTTAAACTTTAACAGGATCACAAAAACATTTAAAATATGTCGTGCCTGGGACCCCATCAATTTCTAAAATGACATTGGGTAGAGAGAGAAAGGTAGCTGTAGGCAGAAAATGAAATACATTGAACAGACAGAAGCCAAATAAAGAGAAAGTTCACTTTCTCCCCAGGCCCCTTAATAGGTGGGTGCCCTGGGCAACTTAAAAGGTGGGTGCCGTGGGCAACTGCTTACTTTGCCCATCTCTGGACAGAGGGTTAATATGTGATAGGTGCCCTAAATATAGAAAGGGTGTTCGGAGAGTTGGAAAAATATAATTTTGACTCCCATTTACGCAATGGATACCCCCATTTTAAACAATAGATCAAAAGCTTGTGTAAAAATGGGTAAATATATATCATACTTTTAAACACTGGCGCAGGGCACCAAACAGAGATGCCCGTCACCATTATTATTCACTCTAGCGATGGAGGCATTAGTCCAAACACATGTCAACAGAAAGCATTCTGGACACAATTGCTGCAGTCTATAATGGGTAAGGCGGTGCTAATAAAAATGATAATATTCCCATGACATCTATATGTATTTCGTGCGGGGTTAGCACTCCTGCCCAAGCAAGTGTTTTGAGATTTAAACAGCAATATGATATCGCTGATTCGGGTGGACGAGAGACCAGGATTAAAGTCAAAACACTGCAATAAGCGTAGGATAAAAGAGGAATGAGAACACCAGACGTGGAGGTGTACAACTTATTCTCACAGCTCCCACATGTACCATGCTGTTGGGCTGAAAAAAACAACGGAGAATAAGAGCTGCTCGGAGGCTGCCACAGCAATACCGAGCCGAAACTCATGGGCTTTGCGAGCTCCCCCCCCCCCCCCTCAAACTGACAATGTTCAACATCTGAACACATTGATGGCACACATTTTGGGTTGGCATATTCGTATTGAAGAAAAACTCATATGTAGAACAACCACCACTATGGGCACTCAAAGAGTTTACAAATAAATTACAAAAAATATTTTGTGTCTAGATCTACAAACTTGATACAGATCGGAATTCTGATAGGAGGCATATATAGAGATGAAAATCTGCTTATGTTTGAAGAGGCTGGAGAGTACTATGGTTTAAACAGAAGGCAGTTTCTGCTCTGTGCTAGAATGGCCAAGGCAGACTGTAACACATTTAGGTGGGATTCCTTTGCAGCCCTCCTGATTCCTATACACAACGTGGTACGTGCATGGTGCAAACCTCTAAGTCACCTTTTTAAAGCCACGCAAAGCTGGAGTAATGCAAGGCAGCGCAAATTGCTATGTTGTATTACTCTGTGCAAAGGGGGGCATTCCATGGGCATTGCATGAGTGTTCCCATGCAACTCCTATGGTTTTTTACACATTTCTAGATTTACCAAACCTAGTAAATCTGGGAATGCGCCAAAAAGATACGTCTCCTCAGGAGAGCCGTAATGAGGAGACATATCTTTATTTCCCTTCCTTTTTCCTCTTTCCATGTGTGCTGCTTTTTGCACCACACATAGAATGAAGAAACTGCCTCTCAGGATTGTTTTTGTGCAGGAAGGTGCCGCTTTCGGCACAATAAAAAAAAATCCTGCATGTAACGCAGGCACGCTTGCATCATGGTGCAGAGGTGCCTGGGATGTTGCAAGGGTGCTGGGGTTGGTGATAGGCTGCCAAAAGGGGCACCAGCGCAGGGAACAAGTACAGGAATACGCCATATTGGATAAATAAGGCTCATTCCTGCCCTTTCTTTTTGTGACGCAGGGCAGCTCCGAAAGGTGACTTGGTGAGCTGCCCTGCACCACAGAACCCATAAATATGCCCAAAAGGCACTATTAGCATTAACCCTAGGGGGACAACTATTAACAACATTAAATAAGGCGCTAATCAAGAAATAAGGGTAATAGAGGAGACAGGGACTCTGACACTCTGCTGACTGGTACAGTATGGAGAAATACTACCCAAAGTACCCAGCACCCCCGCTTTAACCCCTCAGATGTCGTGGACAAGGTGGTTACGTCCGCTGCCATGGTGCTCAGGTGCCAGGGATGTAACCACCTCGTCCACAGCACTAGAGGGGTTAAAGCCGGGCTCCCCTGAGGGCCTCGCACCCCCCTCCCATGGGCAGGGATGCCCCCGATCCCCCCTGACCCCACCAGTGACGTCCGATCACGCGCTGACCTCATTAGAGGTTGCCTCCTTGGGGGCAGATCGGCCTATTTTTGTAAGGCTCAACTGCCCCCCATGGGCACAAAGCCCACCAGACACCAAGGAATATTTTTTTTCTCAAAAAAAGAGGGTGGGGGTATGGCAATACCCCGCTCCAAATAATTGGGGACAAAGTTGTTCTGCCCACCGGTGGGCAGATGGGGCAATTACCCCGGATCCACTTCCCGGGGGAGGGAGCAGAAAGCCTACTAGAGGCCAGGGAATTAAAAAAAAAAAAAAATTTGTGGGGTGGTGGCTACCAACCAGTATGGGCATGGTTATATCCCTACCCCAACTGAAGGGGGAAACAGTCTTTAGGCTCTCTCCCGCACACTAAAACATCTTATCCTACAGCAAGCAAGAGGACATTTGAATATTTTGGGTTTTGGTTTTACATTTGAGCCATGAGAGCTTGTATAACACTCAAAATCGTCCCACATGGCATGGTGAGGACTGCATTTTTTGGGACGCTGCCATGTAGAAAAATCTACGAGACCTAGACACAACTGAAAACTAAGCATCTGGGTGAGTCCAGAGTGGTGTGCTTCACATGAACCCCACACCATTTTCTTACCCACAATGCCCTGCAAACCTCCAACTTTGCTGGAAATCACTCATATTTCCCACATTTTTGTGATGGAACCTTCCGGAATCTGCAGGAATCCACAAAATTCCTGCCACCCAATATTTTCGCATCTATAACGATATAAATTTGCCCCACTTGTCAGCCTAAAAATGTTTTCTTTCAAACTGCCCTTTTGGATCCGCCTTGGTTCCCCCTCATTTTCGACATGGTTTTGGCTGTTCCCTGTCACAGGCACTTGGCCCACCTACACAAGTTAGGTATAATTTTTACCGGGAGGCTGAGAGGAATGTTGGGTGGTAGGAAGTTTGCATCTGTGCAGTAATCCCACAGAGTAATGTGGGAAAATGTGATTTTTATAGCTAAATTCGACGTTTGCTGAGGATTCTGGGTAAGAAAACACTGTGTGATCCACGCAAGTCACACCTCCCTTGACTCAGTCAGGTGTCTAGTTTTCAGAAATATCTGGGTTTGGTAGGTTTCGCTATATGGCTGCTGAGCCCAGGTCCAAAAACGCAGGTGCCCCCCTCTGCAAAAACAGGTAGTTTTGTATTTGATAATTTTGATGTGTCACGATAGTGTTTTGGGGCATTTCCTTTCGTGCGCACTATGCCTACCCACACAAGTGAGGTACCATTTTTTTTGGGAGACTTGGGGGAACGCGGGGTGGAAGGAAATTTGTGGCTCCTCTCAGATTCCAGAACTTTTTATCACCAAAATATGAGGAAAAAGTGTTTTTTTGCCAAATGTTGAGGGTTGAAAGGATTCTGGGTAACAGAAATTGGTCAGAGCCCCACAAGTCACCACATCTTGAATTCCCCATGGTGTCTATCTTTAAAAAATGCACAGGTTTGGTAGGTTTTCCAGATCCTGGTGAGAGCCCCATCCCATTCTGAATTTCTATGAGTGTCTGGTTTTCAGATTTGTCCAGGTTTGCTAGATTTTCCTATGTGCAGGCTGAGCTAGAGGCCAAAATCCACAGCTAAGCACTTTGCAAAAAACAGGTCAATTTTCTTGGGGAAAATGTGATGTGTCCATGTTGTGTTTAGGGACATTTCCTGCCATAGGCACTAGCCCTACCCACACAAGTGGGGTACCTTTTTATCGGTTGACCTGGGGGAACGCTGGGTAGAAGGAAATTTGTGGCTCCCCTCAGATTCTAGAACTCCCCATTACCGAAATGTAAGGGGAAAGTGTTTATTTTTGCCAAATTGTAAGTTTTGCAAAGGATTCTGGGTAACAGTTCCTGGTGAGAGCCCCACAAGTCATCCTATTCTGAATTCCACTAGGCCAAAATCCACAGCTAGACACCTTGCAAAAAACAGGTCAGTTTTCTTTCCGAAAATGTGATGTGTCCATGTTGTGTTTTGGGGCATTTCCTGTAGCGGGCTCTAGGCCTACCCACACAAGTGAGGGATCAGTTTTATCGGGATACTTGGGGGAATGCTGGGTGGAAGAAAATTTGTGGCTTCTCTCCAACTCCAGAACTTTCTATCACTGAACTGTGAGGAATACGTGTTTTTTTGCTACATTTTGAGGTTTGCAAAGGATTCTGGGTAAGAGAACCTGGTGAAAGCCCCACAAGTCACCCCATCCTGGATGTGGCTGTGGATTTTGGCCTCTAGCTCAGCCTGCACACAGGAAAACCTAGCAAACCTGGACAAATCTGAAAACCAGACACTCATAGAAATTCAGAATGGGATGGGGCTCTCACCAGGATCTGTTACCCAGAATCCTTTGCAAACCTCAACATTTTGCACAAAAAACACTTTGTCCTCACATTTCGGTGCTGCAAAGTTCTGGAATCTGAGGGGAGCCACAAACTTCCTTCCACCCAGCATTCCCCAAGTCTCCAGATAAAAATGGTACCTCACTTGTGTGGGTAGGATAGTGCCCGCGACAGGAATGGAACACACAAGGGTCAATGGTAATCCTTGCATGAGGTCTACTGTTAACCCTGGAGTGATCTATTCCTGACGCAGGCACTAGGCACAGGTACACAAGTGGGGTTGTGTTTCGATCTGGACAAGTGGAGATACACTAGGTGGTAGGAGGTTTGTGGATCCCTGCACATTCCTGTCATTTCTGTGATGAAAAAGCAAGGAAAACTAGTGTTTTTGATCAACATTTCACTTTTGCAGGATATTGTGGGTAAGAAAACTTTGTGAAATCCAAACATGCCACACTTCCATGGGCTGCCTCGGGTGTCTAGTTTTCAGAAATGTCTGGGTTTGGTAGGTTTCCCTATATGGCCTCCGAGCCCAGGACTAAATACTCAGGTGACTGTCTTACAAAACAAGGCCGTTTCGTGGTAGGTCATTTTGATATCTCCACAATCCGTTTTGGGTACTTCCCTGTTGTGGTCACTTGCCCACTCACTAAAGTGAGGCAGTTTTTCTCTGGAGACTTAGTGGAACTCTGGGTGGTAGACGATTTGTGGCTGCCTGCAGATTCCAGGACTTCCGCTCACTGAAATGCAAGGCAAAAGTGTTTTTTAAGCAAATGTTGTGATTTCAATGGGATTCTGGGTGAAGGAAAACTGGTGAGAGCCATGCAAGTCCTGAACCCTTGGACTCCCCTGGTACTAGTATGTTAAAATTATGGTTTCAAAGCATGAATAAAGACACAACTAGGCACCAACCTCTTTATGATCCATTCACACGCCATTCACGCACAACAAACAACCCTTTCATATCGCCGGCCACGGGCCCAATCCAACTAATAACTGCACTCACATTAACTTACCGCTGCCAGACAAGGGCCCATCACATTCATATGCCGCAGGACGGAATAAGTTTGACTACATTTTACCACCTGTCAAGTAACCGCCTCCTTCTTCCTGAACATTACTGAACGCATGCTTAACAAACCTTTAATAATGGCTCCCATGACAGCCACCCGAGTTCAGGAAGACATGTTTTTCATGCACCTTTAGCGCACTCACTGTGCTAAATCCAACTCCTTCCAGTTTGTGGATCCAAGTTGGGGGTGTTCGAGTATGCCATACAATGTGATTCCTCGAACTTAGTGAGCATATCTACCTTTGAAACTAAGGGAGACATGGTGGGGAATTCTCGTGATGTTCCCTAAAGAGAAGGTCATGGGCTATGAAAAAGGGTAGCGTTTGGCACACAGGGGAGTCCGTGAGAATGTAGCATATGTCCCAGCCAACATTATGCGCAGTGCTGTGACTGTAATGCACTTATACAGCAAACCGAATATCTACTAAGTTCTGATGGAGGATTAACATAAAAAGCAGGTCATTGTCCTTCAGTGCTGTGATGGCACCAATGGGTTTGAATCCATAGGTGTAGATGAGGTACATCTGTACTACCTTTACTATCTGCCCCCTACTGGTGCAATATCCCTGTGAAGGCACCATAGCATAAACTAGTCCTCAAACTGAGCAAGCATATCTACTGTTGAAACTAAGGCAGACATGCTGGTGAAGAAATCCTAAGTTCTCTAAAGTAAAAAGTCAAACAAATATCCTGTGGGACTCATTCACCAACACTTCTACTTTTGCTTTGAAAGAGAAGCTACAAATTGAGTTTGCACACTTTCAAACAAGTAGAAATGTTGGTGAATATGTCCAACAGGAAATTTGTTTGACTTATTACACTTACTCTGGTTCTCGTCGGCAATCATGTTGGTCCTTGTGTACCATACATACGTTCCCTAACAAGCACTTCAAAATTCAGTCATGCTTTTAACATTCTGCCACACAGGGTACTCCTTGACAATGTGGCATATGTTCTGTCCACTAGTATGTGCAGTATGGGGACTATAATTAATTGAACAGAACACTTACCGTGTTCTGACAGTGGATATAGGTCTCAAGCAGGCCATAAGGAAGTCCATGATTTCCTGAAGTAGATGAAGTAAATTTCAGTGGCTGCTTGCCTAATGAAGCAGTAGCCCATGGACGTTCGGTATCCATGCACAGCCACTGAAAGGATTACCCAGCGGCAGCTCCACCTCAGTCGATTTCCCAGAACTTTGCTTTAGTATGATACAATGTAAAGCAAGTAGAGGGACAGAGGCCTGGTTGAGATGGGCACTGGGGACAGTAATACCGACTCTCCTGCCGCTTTCCATGCTTCGAGCACACTTTACAATGCGTCATAGACGATCCTTTTTTTGGTGTTTTAGGAATGCGATCAGCAAAATGTCGCTCCTGCAGCCTTGCCACATCCTCCAGAACATATGAGGTGGAGGCTGCTGCTGCTTCTGTAACAGCAGTGAGGCTTTCAATTGCAGACATCTGGAAGTCAAGGACATCATGAGACTTCCTGTGGTTGTCTGATGGTAAACAAATATACGCATTGTATGTTGCCATTCGGATCAGGTGGGTTAACAGTTTCTTGTACCAAGTGCGGGTTTTACAACATGCATTGTATGGTTGAAGAACCTGGTCGTTCTTGTCCACTCCGCCCATGTACTTATTGTAATCAAGTATACAGGTTGGCTTGTGGACTTTGGCCATCTGACCCCAAACCGTGATGGAAAAGTGCTCTCATCATGAATAGTAGTGAGCACGTATACATCACGCCTATTCAAGAACTTGACTGCGAGCAGTTCGTTGGAATGCAACGCAGTACTCTGGGATTTCTAGAGCTTCTTGCAAACAAGCTCCTGTGGGAATCCTTTGTGGTTACAAGAACTGTACCACAGGCCACAGTGCCAACTTTGTAGAGCTCACTGAACAGCTCTACTTCTGTATAGAAATTGTCCACATAAAGGTTATAACCTTTGTGAAGGAGTGACTGGTCAAGTTCCCATACAATCCTACCGGTGACCTACATGGCTTAGGGTAGAGTCCTTCCCTGTATGCACTCTCAAGCTTTACACATAGCCAGAAGAGCACTCACACAGGATGTACAGCTTTTTGCCATAGCGAGCTCTTTTGCTCGCAATGTACTGTTTGAACAGCAGCCGTCCTTTGTACAGGATCATCGGTCTCATCGACCGCTATATTTTTTCCAGGAGTATAAATCTCTGGAAAACTGGCAGACAAATGTTCCACGACAGGCCGAATTTTGAACAACCTGTCATGGTCTGGATGGCCACAGGGCAATACACCAGAATTGTCATTGAAATGCAGCATGCGCTGCAGTAGCAAAAAATGATCTCTGCTCAAGTATGGTGCGAAGATGGGTGTTACCCAAACTGTGTGAGTCATCCAGTAGGACTGCAAGGTGGGTTTCTGCACTAACCCCAGTTTGAGCATAAGGCTAAAAAATATCTTTAACTCTGCCAGCAAAGTGGGAGTCCACTGGCGTGCCCTAAAATGGAGCCATAGAGTGCTTCCATGCTCCCTCAGAAATTGGTCTGCACACACATTTTTTTGCTGCACAATTTCTTGAAGGAAGTCAACATCAAAAAATAGATGGATGTAGTCGACTGACAAAAAGTTGACTTTACATCCAGCGTCACCATTACAAGGTGTAATTTGGGGCTGAACTAAACAGGGGGGCTGCCAAGAGAGCACTCTCTCTGTGCTTGTGGCCGCATGCACCTGCTCTCTGGGTTCAGCTAACCCGATGTCGTCTCACTGCAAAGAGTGTGCTTGCGAAGGGACAGCACGGCTGTCGTCATCGTCTCCTTCAGAATCACTGGAAGAGATGTCTTCGGATGGGACTCTGCCGACTGAAAAATCACTTCCAAATTCTGCCCCATTGTCCTCTCACCCCAGATGCTGTCTCAGTCTCTGATCCTGCCTCAGAGCTATCATCCATAACCTGAGTTAGGGCTTGAGCAGCAGTCATCCAATGAGACGGCATCTCTGCTACTGGCTAAACTGTCCCTCTAAAGTATTAGCCTACGTCGAAGGCAGATAGAGCCACAGAATTGCTCGTGGGTGTGTGTGATGTGTCCAATAGTAAATGTTTTCACCTTACCTTCGCTTCTTCTCCGATTCGGTAGCTTCTCTGAAGACACTGAAAAAAAAACAACAACAAAAAACACAGTATTACTTTACCTTACCACATGTCCATCATCAAAGCCTTTAGCGCTGGTGGCACCCGGTGCGACAGTCATTTTTGGTGCTCTGCCTCCCATGACCTCCTCTTCTAATTCCCTCAGTACCACCCAGCAAAAGTGCCCCTCATATCTCCATAGTCCCCCTCGCACATACATTTCATTTGTTTTAAAGCGCAGGTAACGAATGCCTGGCTTTAATAATCCACTCAGCTAAATACATATACATGTATTTCCTTTGAAGCATGCAAATAAACCATCTGCTCTATTTTACTGCATCAAAACTGCCACTAGACTAAAGACAGATCTATTTCTATCTCTCGCTCTCTCTCTCTCTCTATATATATATCTATATATATATATATATATATATTTATACATATCATTTCCCTGGGGAAGCAACACATGTAAAAAACAAAAAAAACAAAAATTCTCTCTCTCTCTCTGTATATATATATATGTATATATATATATATATGTATACACACACATACATATCTCTAGAGATTTGTCTCTTGTTATATATATATATATATATATATATATATATGCATATATATATGTATATATATATGCATATATATGTATATATATATATATATATATATATGTATATATATATATATATATTTGATATATATAGATATAGATATATATAAAGAGAGACTGACTCTCTACATCACTTCTTTTTTTTATAGTTTTTATACATGTGTGCTTTCCCTGGGGTCGATCGTGGCAAAGCACACAAGTATAAAAGAAAATGCCCCCATAGGGCTGACCCTAACATTTTCTTTTTTTTTTAAATATTGCCGGGCGGGGGTGTAATTGCACCCCAAGGAAAACTATTTCGCCCGTGTAGGAAGGGCCGACTCCGCCATTTTTTTTTTTAAACTACATTTATTTCATTACATTGCACCGGAGGATTTTTTAACCCCCTCCCTGCTGTTGACCACTGGTCATGACCCACATCAGGGAGGTAGTGTGGGCGTCAGCAAGTGGCTGACGCCCGCACCATTGAGGTTAAAGGTTTGCAGCTGCTGCTGGCGGGGGTGATGCTCCTCCACCATAGCAGAGGACCCTTCCCTATGAGAGTGCACGTGTTTTCCAGCTGTCTCCCTCATGTACTTCTCTCCACTCACACTCTGTGTTCCACTCTCCTGTCCATGTGCTTCTCTCTCCCGTGCTCGATGTTGCTATCTCTCACCAATGTGTTTTTCTGCCCCCATGCTCCATGTTACTCTTGCCTATGTGCTTCTTCTTTTACCTCATGTTGTTCTCGCCCTTGTATGTGTCTCACCCTGACCTCCTTGTTCTATATAAACATAGAAAGAGGAAAATGCCTTGTCCTTTGCCTCATGTTGTTCTCGCCCTTTTATGTGTCTTTTCTGATCTCCTTGTTCTGTATAAACATAGAAATAGGAAAATGTCACTGAGAAATACCTTCCTGCACAAAAATAATCCTGCCCTTAAAGCAGGCACCCTGCAGCATGGCACAAGGATGCCTACATTGGTGCTATGCAGCACACAGTGCGGCAGCGCTAAGAGGGACTAGAAGTGCACCATATTTTAGTAGATATGGCACATTACTGCTCTGCTCCTTTCACATAACACAGCGATATTCCTTGCTGTCCAGCACTGTGTGAAAGCTTAGTAAGTTTAGTCAGTATTCCTTCCAGAGTTCACGGTGGAGGTAGCATTTGCTGGCATGTCGCCTTGCCTAAAGCCAGGTGTAGAATGACAGCCCAGTACTAGGGAGAGATGCAGTCCACTTATGGCCTTATAAGGTCCGTTTGTAATAGGCTTCCTTTAGAATGCAAATATCATTGACTTCGAAATGCTGTCATATATTGTTAAAGCATGGAAAGGCTAGGAAAGTGAAAGGCGATATTACGGACTTCCTGAGTTGCCATGGAATTTCACATAATATCAGTGAATTAAATGTAGATCTCGAACTGATTTGCTGTCTGGACTGAGTAATCACTTGCTCGTTCAATTTACATTAAGTAGGCCTTTAAAGTTTCAATTTGTTCCATTCTAAGATCTGCCTTGGCAGCGCAGATGCTGTTTTTCCTATTGTTACCAATTCTTTAAAATGTAAATACAGTAGTCTTCTGTTTTGTCCAGTGGAGTATTTCTCTTCAACCTAATGCAACTTGCTGTTGGTGTCTCATCCGCCCAAGAGATAACTTTTGATACCCGTCCTCTATAAGGAAGCAATCACTTGGCCAAGTAGGAACATGGTGTGAAAGAAGGGCAGAAAACGTATGATGGCTCAGTTGTACCAGAGTGTGGCATACAGCTGGAAGATGCCCATCTCAACAGATTGTTATCTGGTGAAGATGAGGTGTCACACTAGCATGTGTTGTATACAGTAATGGACACAGCCTCTTCTAGCCGCAACTGATGACATTACTCCATTCAGCTGTGGTCCACAATCGCTGAAATAAGACTGGTTCTATTGTTAGCAGTACGTACAACACAGACCTAGAGTACTATACAGGAGAACCTATGAAGTTTAACAGTAGTATTGTAGAGTCGGGTAAACAAGATTAAAGAAACTGGAATGTGATGAGAGAGAAGTGGGAAAAGGTAATAGGAGCAAAGCGGACATCACTGATATTCCTTATTGATTTTTCACATATTTACATTGGTATTGAATGTATTTACAATGTGACCTGAAGAAAGCTCAAGAGCCTCACTCTAAATATTGAGGTATTCTTGTTACCAATACCTCTCAAAAAAGTGCCAGATCACAGCGCAGGTAAATAGCTTATGCGATTTTCTGGCTGGCGGTGGTGCCGCATATTGTTTTACTGTATCGTGCATAAGCAAAATACAACCAATTACAAGTTGACAGAATAGGGGAAAATAGTCCAAAAAGTTACCTTCACCTAAATTCAGTTGATTCACCAGGAAGGGATGCACAACTTCATATAACATTTCATGTGCTGCAACCTCATCAGGTACATAAAAAAACACAAATGCAACAAACAAAAAAAAAGAAATAAACATTTTCCAGCAAAGTCAGCAACTTACTAGAGTCACAGTGGCAATAAACCAAATCACACAAACATAAAGCATACAACCCACGTACAAGTAAGAACAATATGGAGCTGAGGCCAATGCTGTTGCACATAGGGTGCGCCCAGCACCCTTGAAATGCTCATTCTGAGGGTGCTGGGCAGGGGGGCCACCAGCACTGGCTTTCCACCAGTGCACCGCCATGAAAAGGATGGCGGAAAGTGAAGTTGTAATCAGCGCCTCCATGGCAGACCATGACTTTGACCACCGCCAACCCATCAGGATCTCTGATCCTGGTGGTGGGGGTAGCCTGACTGCAAGGGTCATAATATGGTGGTCGGACTGCCAGGAGTGCGGCGGTCCGACCGACATCCGCAGATATGGCAGTCCACAGAGCGCAGTATGCGTAATGATGCCCTAGGTCTTTAAAAGGAGTCTCCACAGCCCCTCACAACCAACAAATTCATGCATCTGTGGCAGGGCTTTTTCTGTCACTAGACCAGATTCTAATTCCTGGTATAACATGCCTTATTGCTGTACTAGGACAACAATCCTGCACATTGCCAGTTCCTAATACAGGAGAAGTTCCAGGATTGTCAAAACAAGACTTAGGGGGTCATTACAAGTTTGGCAGTCTCAGGACCGCCAAACCTGTGATGGCGGTCGGACTGCCACATTCCTGGTTGTCCAGCCGCCAGATGACCCTGGTGGTCGGACCGCCAGGGGACTGCCACCATTGCCAGGATCATAGATCCCAACAGGTTGGCGGCGGTCAAAGTCGTGGTCAGCCACGGCGGCACTGAGTTCAACACTGCTGTGCTGATCATGACTTCACTTTCCGCCATCCTTTTCATGGCAGGGTCCCTGCCATGAAAAGAATGGTGGAAAGCCAGGGCTGGTGGCCACGGGGGGCCCCTACACTGCCCATGCCCATCCAGGACTCTTGTAAAGCATTCCCAAGATGCTCTTGTGTGACGGCATTGGCCTCAGCAATGCTGTGGCACTGTTTCCGCTGGGCTGACTGTCGGAAACATCGTAATACGGAAACATCGTAATCCAACTGGGGGCGAGGCGGCTGGCTTGACAATGACCTCCTCCCTGCAGCTTTGGCAGGTGGCTGGTCCGACTGCCAAAGTTGCAATGAGGCCGTTAATTCATTGAACACAGGAGACCCTCAGCTACTGACATTACATTATCGCAACCTGGAGGCTAAGCAGTAGATCAAGTCTTCCATTTGTGATACACTTTAGGAAAACACTGAGCTACAGACCCCGTTTGCCTCCACATCAATCAGCCCTGCCCACCTTTCTAGAATACTGACCCAAGCCAGCGATGCATTGGATTGACCCAAACATTATATTTTCTGTTGATCCTCAGACAGTCAATACTATAAAGGAAAATGACCTTGCCATAGTTGATTTCCTGAACGTGATAGCTGTATTAGACTACATGTTTACCCCACTAGCCTGCACAAAGCCCAAGAAACACATTTGCATAAATCACAAAATCCAGCACACCCTCAATGTCTGATGCTGACCTTTGCTTCACCCATTGCTGTGCAGGCTCTCTGGTTCATGTCATGAATGCATGATCCTGTAATATAGGTGCACACTGAATACCATGGAGACACATGAAACACTCAAAACGTAGCTCCTTCGTGAGTACAACAAGCTTCCTTTACCCTTTTCTACATGACCATAAACAATGTTCTACCAAAATATCAAGATTATTTTCTATCGGTCTGCACTTAGATTGACTGCACAAAATCTGTGACCAACATATTGGCAAGGTAAGTAAATATGTAATTAAGAAATCTACATTTCCCTACAGATGTATAAGGTCATATGTTGGTAGACAATACCCTAGAGTCAATATAAGTGCAGGTTGATATTATTGACCTCAATATTTTGACATATATCTGCATAGTCAATGCAAATGTCTGATGTCATGTCTGTATTTCATGATCGTGTGGTGAATGTCAGGGATCATCTTGCATGGGAACAGCTAATGCACAGCGGCAGTAATGTTCACAGATTAGCATGAGCTTGGATTGAAATGACGTGTTAGCTTGCTGGTAAAATGTAATTGCCCACATAACAATAAGTACCATCCTTATAAATAATGTCAAATGCACACGCATGTAAATGCACATTGTCACTTTTGATTGTTTAATTTACTTGCGTATCCATCACGTGCAGGTAGATATCTTTTGATACTATTATTCATGACCCTCCTGGGAGCACCTGTGACTGTTCAGGAGAATGTTTACAATATAACACACTTTTAAACAAGCAACAGTGTAACTCCGTGTACAAATGACCTATTAGAAAGTCAGTTTCAACAGTCTGGCCAGCACTGAGAGAGCACTGATGTACACGGCAGAACATTAATTCTGGTATTAATACAGCATGTTGCATGTTACACCACATTGCATTGAGGCATTATGTGCTGATGGCTAATGGGGTGGAAACGGAACACACCAATGATTAAGGTAATGAAGAAGCACAATCAAGAGAGAACAAGTGTACAATTGACGTCCAAATAAATATACAAATGTATGGTGTACTAAAAATGTATTTTAAACTAACAGTTGTCCACCAACCTCAACAGTCAAGGGCCCTAAAGTAACCCCACCATAACACCAACAGACCCTATTCCCTGCGCACTGTCTAATCTCATTCTAGGGTGTTTGGACAGAATATCGAAGAAAAAATATTATGATACAAAAATATTGTTACAGGAATGTAATTATGTCATAAATATAGTGTATCTAAATATCGGAGGTAAGTATATCATGCTTAGGCCCTCATTACAACCCTGGCGGTCGATGTTACAGCGGCAGTAATACCGCCAACAGGCCGGCTGTAAAAAAAAATGGGATCACGACCACGGAGGAACCTGCCAACACAGACAGCCACTTTAACACACCGACCGCCACGGCGGTAGCAACAAACACTGCAGTGGTCACCGCCAACAGCCAGGCGAAAGACAATGTACCGCCCAGCCCATCACAACCCACCAGTCCGCCAGCTTTTCCGGGGCGGTACCAACACCATCAAAAGCACGGCAGAAACAGTACACAGAATGGAAACCACTCACCTCTCGACACTCAACGAAGAACCAGGATGCCATGGAGCCCGAGCTGCAGGTCCTGCCCATGCTGGTCTACCTCCTCATCTACCAGGATGACGAAAGGTGGAGGCGACGACCACGGTGAGTACTGCACCTAGTACACAGGGGATGGGGGGAGGAAAAAGAGAGTGACACACACACACAACATGCAACACCATCACCCCCACCCTCACCCACAACACCATACACACAAACACATGCATCAACATTACATTTACACCCGTAACCCCCTGGAAGAACGCAAGGACAAAAGGAATTGATTTAAACAGTGATATTTTCGAAATAGGCAGATATACGTTATAAATAGAAAAACAGTATTTACAAAAATATACAATATGTACATAAGACGGAGCAATGTCCATTCAAAATGTCCGTGGGCCACTGGGCCAAAAATCAGGGGCCAAGCCCACACTTGACTCCTGCCTCAACACGGAGAGAACACTGCAAGGGCATCAGGTCGAAAACACACAGGCACCTCAGGGGGATAGGGAAGGGAGGGCACCTCAGCCGGAAGATGGAATCACGCCACTGCTCCTCGAGGGGGCTCCATGCCCACTGCTTGGTCCTGGGAGTGCAAAGCCACAGTCTCACAAGTCTCTCTAGTGGGTGGTTTGCCCACGGCTTGGTCCTGGGGAGTGCAAAGCCACAGTTTCACATGTCTCTCTAGTGGGTGGTTTGCCCACTGCTTCGTCCTAGGGAGTGCAAAGCCGCAGTCTCACAAGTCTCTCTAGTGGGTGGTTTGCCCACTGCTTGTTCCTGGGGAGTGCAAAGCCACAGTCTCACAAGTCTCTCAAGTGGGTGGTTTGCCCACTGCTTGGTCCTGGGGAGTGCAAAGCCACAGTCTCACAAGTCTCTCTAGTGGGTGGTTTGCCCACTGCTTGGTCCTGGGGAGTGCAAAGCCACAGTCTCACAAGTCTCTCTAGTGGGTGGTTTGCCCACTGCTTGGTCCTGGGGAGTACAAAGCCACAGTTTTCCAAGTGGATGGCTTCTTCCACTGGTCCTGGAGTGTGCTTCACCCTGCCAAGGAGGGGGTAGGTGGATGCATATCTCCACTGGTTCTGGAGGGGGGCTTTGTGCCCATTGTGCTTCATCCTGCCAAGGAGGGGGTGAGTGGATGCATATCTCCACTGGTTCTGGAGGGGGCTTTGTGCCCAGTGTGCTTCATCCTGCAAAGGAGGGGGTGAGTGGATGCCTTCTTCCACTGGTTCTGGAGGGGGCTTTGTGGCCAGTGTGCTTCATCCTGGATGGTGCAAGGTCACAGTCTCTCACCTGTATGTCTGAGGCACGAGATTTGCAGGCAACAGGTTGCATGATAGTCCATGGAGGCAGGGCTAGACTTCATCCTGCGGCGGCTAAGGCTGAAAACTGGTGGTAGTGCCGGTGCTGGTGGGGGTGCTCCAGCCCTTCTCCTGCAGCCTCGGACGGCTGCCCACTGGGGCTGCTGCTGCTGGTAGTGGTCCTACTGTTAGTGGTGCAGGTGGCGGTGCTTGCGGCGGGGCCTGCAGCGGTGCTAGTGGTGGTGCAGGTGGTGGTGCAGGCCGTGGTGCAGGTGCTGGTGCTGCCAGTGGTGGAGGGAGGCTCCAGCCCTTCTCCTGCAGCCTCGGACGGCTGCCCACTGGGGCTGCTGCTGCTGCCAGTAGTGGTTCTAGGGGCTGTGCAGATGGCAGTGCAGGTGGCGGTGCTAGCGGCGGGGTTGCTGGCAGAGCTGGTCACGGTGCAGGTGGCGGCGCTGGTGGTTGTGCTGATAGCCACTAGGCCTTCACCTGCAGCCTCCGACGGCTGATGTGCCTTGCCTGGTGTTTTCTGCCCCTTCCTCACCTTGGCAGGTGGTGGTGTGACCTTGGGTCTGGCAGCTGGAGTTTTTGTGGAGGCCTTGCTGGGTGGGATGTGCTCCTTGCCCTTGCTGCATGCTGTCCCCCTCTTCACCTTGGCAGGTGGTGGAATGGTTTTGTCCTTTGCAGGGGTTGGTGGCACATTGGCTGGGCTGACGTGTGCCCCCTTTGAGCCTCTGTGAGTTGCAGGTACCACAGCAGACGTCGACATGGTGGCTGAGGTGCTGGCCTGGGTTCCGGACACCCTGGTCCGAGGAGAAGGATGGGTGGGAGGGGTATGGAAGAGGTCAATGTTTGCCAGGAAAATCTTCTTGGAGACACTGGGGTGGGAAGAGGGAGAGGGTTTGGGAGTGGAGGAAGAGGGAGTGGTTGTAGTAGGTGTCTATCTGCTGAGTTTCGGTGCCAATGCATAGGCTGGATGCTGTTGTGAGGTGGATGGCTGTTGGGTGGGTGGGTGCTTGTGTGTGTGTACTTTGGGAGGAGGCATCACAGACACACTTGGAGAGGACACAGGGGACGTGTGCATGGATGTGGGGGTGGTGACTGTCCGAGAGGGGTGTGTTGTGATGGGCGTGCTGGTAATGGAGGTAGTGGATGAGGATGTAGTGCATGCAGGTGTGAGTGGAGACGCTACTGGGAGGAAGGTGAACGAAGAGGAGGAGGGGGACACAGTGGAGGCAGTGGATGTTGGTGTTTCTGCATCGGGATAGTGCTTGTGTGAATGCCTGTGAGATGAAGTGTGGTGCTTGTGTTTGCCTGAGCCACTTCTGTGTGTTGATTTGGGTGAATGCTGGTCTGAAGGTGTGCTTGGGATAGGCTGGGGTTGAGGGGATTGGGTCTGGGTAGAGAAAGTTGGAGGGGGGAGGCTAGAGACAGGTACAAGGGCTGCCATCAGTGCTGAGGCTAGAGCCTGAAATGCTCTCTGTTGGGCTGCCATGCCAGAATGAATGCCCTCCAGGTATGCATTTGTTTGTTGTAAATGCCTCTCGACACCCTGGATGGCATTCAGTAAGCCTGACTGCCCAACGGTGAGGGATCTCAGGAGGTCAGTAGCCTCCTAACTGAGGGCAGCAGGGCTGACTGGTTCAGGGCCTGAGGTGCCTGGGGCAAAGGAGATGCCCACCCTCCTGGGTGAGCAGGCACGGGAAACACGCTGAGGGGCTGCTGGGAGGGCGGTGCTGGCAGGGGGGTGGCAGCTGTACCTGTTGTTGGGATGGGCACAGAGGTGTCCGCCACCGCCAGGGAGCTACTATCGGAGGAGGAGTCGATGTCTGTGGTCTCCCCTCCTGTCCCCGTCGTGGTGCTCCCCTCGCCCTCCGTCCCACTGGTGCCCTCACCGTCGGTGTATTCGACCTCCAGGCCCATGTGGGATGCAGCTCCCTCCGTCGACAGTGAGGAAGAGGAGGCAGAGGAAGAAGATGTTGACAACAGAAGTTATATAATACAGAAGTACTTCCAGTGACACAGGTAAGACACTGTAACTTCACTTAACTTTTCAGTTTTTTGTTGGACGGTGTACATGGCAGCCTGATTTACCTATATCTATAGCCACTTACTGTACCCTTTGGCATTTACATTTTCAGATCTCTGTGGCCCACTCTGACTCCTGCTATGTGTACTGCTGCCCACCAAAGGTCATTCCAAAGTATATTTAACTGTACATATGACTTGCAATGCTTGGATTATGTTGAACTAATACATATTTCAATCATGTGACAGACTCCAGATTGGTAGTTGTACCAAGGGTGTTTATTTAAGTGCTCATAAGTAGAGGGGGATGTGCAATGAGCTGGGGTGACGGTGGAGGAAAGTCCAGGGTAGAGTGCAGTCTCTTGGTATCAAAGGTGCATTGTCCAATGGGGCATAGGAAGGGGAGTAATGGCAGTTAAAAGTGGACAGGGTGACAGAGTGGGACAGAAGGGTGACAATCAGGAGAGTCTTATTTCCTGGCGGGGTCTTGGCAATGTTCTCTGGTTTCTGCCTGGATCGCAGGGACCGTTTGTGGGGTGGTTCTCCTTCTACAGGGGGTAGGGTGCTGGTGGCCTGTTGGTCCTCTGGCGGGGCCTCCTGTCCACTAGCGCCGGCGGAGGTGGAGGTCTGTTCTTCAGTGTGGCTAGTGTCAGGGGCCGGTTTGTGTGCCACTGCCTCCATCATGGTCTTGCCCATGTCTGCCAGCACCCCTGCAATGGTGACCAGGATGGTATAGATGTTTTTGAGGTCATCCATGATCCCCTGGTACTGTTCCTCCTGCAGCTGCTGGGTCTCCTGCAACTTGTACAGGATGTGGCCCATGATCTCCTGGGAATGGTGGTATGCTCCCAGGATGTTAGAGAGTGCCTCCTGGAGAGTCAGTTCCCTGGGCCTGTCTACCCCCTGTCACACAACAGTCCTCCCAGCTTCCTTGTTGTCCTGTGCCTCTGTCCCCTGAACCGTGTGCCCACTGCCACTGACCCCAGGTCCCTGATCGTCCTGTGTTTGTGGGGTTGCCTGGGGTCCCTGTAGTGGTGGACACACTGCTGATTGACGTGTCCTGGGGACAGTGGCATGGGCCCGCTGGGTGGGTGCTGTGGTGGTGTTTCCTGTGGGGGGAGGCTCTGTGGTGGGTTGGGACTGTGGCAGGGTAACTGACTGTCCAGGTTGGTCATCCTGATCCAGGCGTGCAGAGCTGCTGTCATCACTGTGGGCCTCTTCGGGGGGGATTGGATGCAGCTGGCACCTCCTCTCCGGTGATGTTGAGTAGGGGTCCTGTGGGGATGCAAAAGCAGTGTTATTGTATCTGTGTGTGCCATCTTGGGAATGGGTGTGTTTCTCTGTCTGATTGTGATTTCTCTGTCAGTTTTGCCTTGTGTGTGTGGTGAATTTGTGGGCTGGGTGAGTCTCTTTACTGGGCATGCTGTGGTGATGGGTGTCCATGCAGGTCTGTGATGGGGGTCCATGAATTGGTGTTACATGCAGGGCTTGGTATTGGTATGGGTGGGTTGTGATAGTGGGGTATGTGTGAGTTGGTGGAGGGATGGGAGTGAGGGTAGGGGTAGGAGTTTGTGATGGCATGCAGGTGGGGGGGGGGGATACAGTAGTAAAGATTTGACTTACCAGAGTACAGTCCTTCTGCTACTCCTGCAAGGCCCTCAGGATGCATTATTGCAAAGACTTGCTCCTCCCATGTTATTAGTTGTTGGGGAGGTGGAGGGGGTCCACCGCCAGTCCTCTTTACTGCTACCTGGTGCCTTGCAACCACGGAATGCACCTTCCCCCGTAGGTCGTTCCACCTCTTCCTGATGTCATCCCTAGTTCTGGGGTGCTGTTCCACGGTGTTGACCCTATCCACGACTCTCCGCCATAGCTCCATCTTCCTAGCAATGGACGTCTGCTGTACCTGTGATCCGAATAGCTGTGGCTTTACCCGGATTATTTCCTCCATCATGACCCTTCGCTCCTCCTCTGAAAACCTGGGGTATCTTTGGGGTGCCATGGATGTGCTGTGAGTGGTATGTGTGAGGTGTATGGGTGATGATGTATTGTGCCTCTGATTGAGTGGGTGCTCCTGGCTTGTCTCTCTCTGCTTGCTATCTTTTGTTTTTGCTCTAAGGGGTTGTGGGTAATATGGGTGTGTGTTTTATAGTGTTGTGGGTGTGTGGGTGTGGTGTGTGTATGTGTGTATTTTGAATTGTCCAATGTGGTGTAGTTTTGTTAGTGTGTGTGTATTTTGAGCACGGCTTGGTTTACTGTGGTTGAAAGACCGCCGCAGTGATTCGTGGTTCCTGATACTGTGGGCATATTCCTGTTGGCGTAACGGTGTGGGTTTGGATACCGCCAGTATATCACTGACCTTTGGTCTGACGGACTTATGTGGGTGTCTGTATAGTGGCGGATATCTTAGTGTGGGTCATAATACCCATAGCGGAATACCACAGCGGTCACGGTATGTTGGCGGCCGTCAGCACGGTGGTAGGCATCATTTACCACCAAGGTTGTAATGAGGGCCTTAGTCTTGTTTTTACTGTTGGTGTAAAATGTGTAATTTTCTGGATTATCATTGTATGTAATGTCATACTTTATGTATTTATTTTAAAATAGTTTGATCTTATGGGTATTTATTTTAAACTACAATTGTAATGCGTATTAAATCTAAGTTTTTAATGTATTTATTGGAAATATTCCAAATAATATATGTTTAAAAAATAAATATGAATTTTTACATTTTACATATCCATATGTCAAAGTTATTTGTTTGTTTTTGACAGTGTTTTTAAAATGCATTTAATTTGTTATCTAGTTTTTTCCTCATACTTTTTGACAATTGTAATGTTTTTTAAAAGTATTCTATTAATTGGAAAAGTGTTTTCAAGTTAATATGTTTATGTGATTTATTTATTGTTTTTTTTGTTACAAAAATGATTAATAATATTTTTATTAGTGGGATGTTGAGTTTATAGGGAAAAGGGTGGGGAGAGGTTTGGGCTGTTTTTATATTTTTAGAGTTTATTTAATGTTTTACATTTTAAATGTTGTATTTGTACATTTTTGTTTACAATTTTGCATTTTGAAATATAAAATGTAATATTGAAATTTCTGTTGTATTTTATACTCCTTACATTTGTATTTATAATTAAAAATAAACCATAAATAATTTGTGATAATTAAATTAATTGTGCTTCTGAATTTGGATTTAAAATTGTTTATTTTTGTGTATATGTGTAATTATTTTATGTATATGTAGCTGTAATTTATCATTACATTTTGTTATTTTATACATTTAATTATGTATTGTTAAACATTCTATTTGTGTAATAAAACATTTAACATTCAATGGTTATTTGTTTGTACACTATTTATGTTGTTAGTAAAATATAGGTTATACATATTTTACTTATATTATTATTCATATTTTTATTTATTTTAATCATATATATTTTTAAATGACTGATTTTATTGATTTAAAGTGTGGCTCATATGGGTTGTGATGTTTTATTCTATATTGTGCTATGTTTATTTTTTCAATATTTATCTACATTGTAAATAGCTAATGTAAATAACATTCTTTTTTATTGCTATTTATAATTTTTTTTAATGATGTATTGTGTTCTTCGACTAGGATCTCCTACCCTTTTAGTATTCAACAGGCTCCCCAAAATGGTTTTACTGGAGTGGGAATAGTACATTTTACCCTTTAGTGTTCAGCGCCTTCCACAAAATGGTTTTGATTAGAGTAGGTTTATTAAATCTTACCCCTTTGGTGTCCAACATCTTCTACAAAATGGTTTTGATTGAATTTGGAATAGTAAATGTCACTCCTTTAGGGTCCAGCACCTTCGCCAAAATAAATTAGATAGGAGTAGGAATAGAAACTTGATGTCTTTAGTGTACAACACCTTTCTAAAATGTTTTTATTCAACTGAGAATAGTAAATGTGATCACTTTAGTGTCCAACACCTTCCCCTAAATGGATTCGATTGGAGTGGGTATAGTAATAGCCATCTCCTTAGTGTCCAAAACATTCCCCAAAATGGTTTATATTGGAGTGGGAATAACAATGTTTTAGAAATTGGGTCTCTAGTTGGCAGGGGAATGTACCCTGTCTAAGTAGGGACCACAATTGTAGTTAGGATAAGTCAGTTACACACCATAAATTAACCCATGTTCACCCTCTGGTAGCTTGGCACAGAGCAGGCAGGCTTAACTTAAGAGACAATGTGTAAAGTGTTTGTGAAACACTTCAGAAAGTAACACAGTGAGAACACAGTAAAATGACTCCTCACTAAATTAGAAAAATATATTATATTTTCATGAATAAAACAAGACCAAAATGACAAACATCCAATAAGTAGAAGTCAAGATTTGATTTTTTAAAGAATATCTGCAAATGTAATTAGAAGCTTGGAGCACTAACTGGGGCTATCTGGTCGCGCTAGATCAGGGAAAGTCCAAATGTTCAGGCTGACCACAATGGAGTGCAGGCCCGCTACAGGGATCAGCCCTGTCCCACTGAAAGAGTGCCTTGCATGGAGGGTTGCGTTGACGGTGAGGATTTGATGTGAGGAGAAGCGGGGCCGATGGGAAAGTGATATGCTGGTTCGATCCACGCAGTTGGGGATGCATCATCGTTGAACTGCGGAATCATTGATGAAACGTCCTCGATGTGCATCGTAGAACCCTTTGCAATGAAGGTGATGCGTCATCATTGAGTCACGCAGCTGGTGATGCAAAGGGGATGCATCAGGGCTGAGGGTGATGCCCCAGTTCCGAGCTGCACAACTGGTATTGCGATGTCTTTGTCCTCAGTGGTGATGCATTGGCATCGAAGAGAGATGCAGCAGTTCTGATTGGTTGCAGTGACAACAATGTATGGGTTTAGAGAACAGCTGCAGAACCAAATTCCAAGGGCCCAAGGCTAGACTGGCACCACTTGGCAGGGCAGAAACCCACAGTTGGCTGAGTACAGAGGCTGCAGCGAGGATGAGTGAAGTCTTTAATGTCCCTGAGACTTCAGAACAGGAGGCAAGGCAGCAAGCTCTTGGAGTCACTCTGGGTTCAATTGAGAGGGGTCCATTCCTTCCACAGCAGGGCAGAGGGCAGCAAGGCAGCACAGCAAAAAACAGTTCTGCCTGAGCAGCATTCCAGAGTGGCAGTCCTCTTAGCAGCACATTAGTCCTTCTTCCTGCCAGAGTTCTTCACAGGTCCAGAAGTGTACTAATTTAATACGGTCACAGGTATAGTACTATAGCCAGTTGTGCCTATTGAAGAAGGAATGAGTTTAGAAAAGGGTCTTTGAAGTGCACAGAGGTCCTTTCTTCCTGCCCTGGCTCCAGACTCACTAAAGAGGGTTAAGCATTCCCTTGTGTAGGAGCAGGACTCTGCCTATTCAGGTGTGTCAGCTCCTCCTTCCCATCCTGCCAAGGATGACCCATCAACATGCTTATTGCCAGTCATTCACAACTACTGTTCCTTTGTGTCAGGCTTTCTGGAGGTGTAGGAGCCTGGCCTGGCTTATAGTGGGTACCTGATGGTACTTACACCTTGTGCCAGGTCCAGGTATCCCTTATTAGTAGATTAGGAGTGTTCTAGCAGTTTAGGCTGATAGAGGTAGGTATAGCAGAGCAGCTTAGGCTGAACTAGGAGACATGCAAGGCTCCTACTATACCACTTATATCATATAGCACTATATCATAAGAAACAGAATACCAGAGTTACTAAAAAATAAAGGTACTTTATTTTAGTGACAAAATGCCAAAAGTATCTCAGAAGATATACTCCCTTAGGAGGTAAATAATATACACAAAATATACACACAAACCAAAATCAGGTAAGTAAACAGTTAGAAAAGTAGTGCAAACACTGTAGAATACAATAGAATGTGATAGGAGACAATAGGCCTAGGGGCAACACAAACCATATACTCCAAAAGTGGAATGCGAACCACGAATGGACCCCAGGCCTAGTGAAGTGTGTAGAGGGTCGCTGGGAATGTAAGAAAACACTAAGGTTGTCCAAGATACCCCACCCCAATACCCTGAAACATAGGAGTAAACTTACCCTACCACCCCAAAAAGACAGTAAAGTCGAGATAGGGGATTCTGCAAAGGCAACAACTGACTGCAAAGCACTGAAGACGTATTCCTGGACCTGAGGGCCTGTAAAGGAAGGGGACCAAGTCCAAGAGTCACACAAGTGTCCGGGGGGGGGGGCTAGAGCCAACTAAACCCCAGATGTAGGTGCAAAAGGGCTGCCTCTGGGTGGAAGAAGCCAAAGATTCTGCAACAACGGAAGGTGCCAGGAACTTCTCCTTTGGTCAGAAGATGTCCCACGGCGTGCTGGAGGATGCAGAGTTGTTTCCACACAGAAAGACCACAAACAATCCTTGCTAGCTGCAAGAGTTGCAGTTAAAGAAAATGGGTGCTTCCCGGGCCCAGGAAGGACCAGGAGGTCGCCCCTTGGAGTAGGAGACAGAGGGGGCACTCAGCAGTATAGAGAGCCCATGCAGAAGCAGGCAGCACCCGCAGAAGCACTTGAACAGGTGTTCAAGAAATCTGAGCATGGTGGTTATCTCAAAACAACAAAAGAGGGTCCCACGAAGTCGGTGGTCAACTCAGGGGGTTGCGCAATTCAGGACGGATTGCTGGGGACCTGGGCTATGCTGTGCACGAAGGATTCCTTGCAAGAGTGCACAGAAGCCCTAGCAGCTGCAGATCATGCAGTTCACAGGATTACTGTCTGGCGTGGGGAGGCAAGGACTTACCTCCACCAAATTTAGACAGAAGGACCTCTGGACTGTTGGGGTCACTTGGATCCAGCTCCTGTGTTCCAGGGACTATGCTCGTCAAGATGAGAGGGGACCAAGAGGACCGGTGATGCAGAAGTTTGGTGCCTGCGTTAGCAGGGGGAAGATTCCGTTGACCCACCGGAGATTTCTTCTTGGCTTCCAGTGCAGGGTGAAGGCAGACAGCCCTCAGAGCATGCACCACCAGGAAACAGTCGAGAAAGCTGGCAGGATTAGGCGCTACAATGTTGCTGGTAGTCTTCTTGCTACTTGCCCCAGGAGGGCAGAAACCTGTCTGAGGGTTGGCAGCAGCGGTAGCTGCAGCGAAAACCCCAGAGAGCTAGTTTGGCAGTACCCGGGGTCCATGCTGGAGCCCCGGGGATGCATTGGATTTGCACCCCAATACCAGATTTGGCATGGGGGGACAATTCCATGATCTTAGAAATGTTACATGGCCATATTTGGAATTACCATTGTGAAGCTACATGTAGGTATTGACCTATATGTAGTGCACGCATGTAATGGTGTCCCCGCACTCACAAGGTCTGGGGAAATTGCCCTGAACATTGTGGGGGCACCTTGGCTAGTAACTTTGCACCTAACCTTCACCAAGTGAGGGTTAGACATATAGGTGACTTATAAGTTACTTAAGTGCAGTGTAAAATGGCTGCGAAATAACGTGGACGTTATTTCACTCAGGCTGCAGTGGCAGTCCTGTGGAAGAATTGTCTGAGCTCCCTATGGGTGGCAAAAGAAATGCTTCAGCCCATAGGGATCTCCTGGAACCCTAATACCCTGGGTACCTAGGTACCATATACTAGGGAATTATAAGGGTGTTCCAGTGTCCCAATCAGAATTGGTGAAAATGGTCACTAGCCTGCAGTGACAATTTTAAAGGCAGAGAGAGCATAAACACTGAGATTTTGGTTAGCAGAGCCTCATTGATACAGTTAGGCACCACACAGGGAACACATATAGGCCACAAACTATGAGCACTGGGGTCCTGGCTAGCAGGATCCCAGTGACACAGGCAAAAACAAAATGACAAAGTAAAAATGGGGGTAACATGCCAGGCAAGATGGTACTTTCCTACAAGAGGTCAAGCAGGAAACCAGCTGTCACCCAACACCCAAGATGTGTATTGGAAATAGGCTGCAGGCACACAGGGCTAAGAGCAGGAAAATGTCAACTTACTAAAAGTGGCATTTTCAAAATTGTAATAATAAATCCAGATTTACCATTAAACTGGATGTGTCATTACAATTCCATAGGTATTAAACATGGTATGCTTACTCAGTGTAAATTAAGAATAACAACTTAATAAATGTAATAAGGAGTCCCCAATGTTAACCTATGGGAGGAGTAGTCCGCACAGTTGTGAAAACGTTCTTTGGGAGTTTTCCCCTACCAGGACATGTAAAACTTTAAAGTTCATGTCCTACCTTTTAGTTACATGGCACCCCGCACTATGGGCTACCTATGGGCTACCTTAGGGGTGCCATATCTAATAAAAGGAGTTTAAGACTTGGTAAGAGGTTTTAAATGCCAAGTCGACCTTACAGTGTAAACTTCACACACAGGCTCTGCAATGGCTGACCCGAGACATTTTGTAAGGGCTGCTTAAGTGGGTGGCACAAGCATGCTGTAGTCCCACTAGTGGCATTTAATTTATAGGCCCTGGGCATATATAGTGTACAGGACTAGGGATTTACAGGTAAATGAAATGTGCCAATAGTGAATACATCAATCAAGCCATGTTTTAGGGTAGAAGCACATGAACTTTAGCACTGGTTGGCAGTGGTAAAGTGCTCAGAGTCCTAAGTCCAGCAAAACAAATCAGCAAAAATATGAGGCAAGGAGGCAAAAGGTTTGGGGGAAGACCAACCTAAGGCTGACAGGCCTAACACAAATGTAATCCCTTTAGTGTCCAGCATCTTCCTAAAAATGGATTAGATTGGAGTGGTAATAGTATATATTGCCCCTTTAGTGTCCAACACCTTCCACACAATAGTTTAGATTGGAGTAGGAATAGTAATTGGAATTAGAACCCCTTTGGTGTTCACGACTTTCCCCAAAATGGACTAGATTTGAGTGGAGATAGTTAATGTGATCATTCTAGTGTCCAACACCTTCCCCAAAATGGGTTACATTGATTGGAGTGCGAATAGTAAATGTGACGACCTTCAGTTTCCAAAAGCTTCACTAAAATGTTATACATTGGAATGGGAATAGTAATTTTTACCGCTTTACTGCCTTCACCAAAACGGTTTAAAATGGAATGACAATAGAGAATCCTATCCTTTTAGTGCTGAACACCTTTCACAAAATGGGTATAGTTTGCACTTGCAAATAGTGTGTAGTTTGTTTAGAATAATAACCAATAAATGTCAAAGATTTTCTATTTATTTATTTATGTATTTTATGTAATTTATTTTATGTTAATTTATAATTTTTATTTTTGATACATGCATTGTTTGTGAAGGAACAAAATACACCATTTTCATATGATACAGTGGTACAAGATTTTTGTATATTTTTTGGTACAATATCACATGTACTGTATTTGTAACACACTTGTAAGACATGTATTTTTAAATGTATGCTCAAATGGTAAATAATTATTTTTCATACATGTATTTAGCATACGTAGCATGTGGTATTTTTACATTTTTATAATGCATTTTTAGTATATTATAATTATGCTTTTTAATATACTGTTGGATTTTTATAGGACAATTTAATGTAATGCTTTACATATTTTGCATTTTTTTTGTAAGTGGTTAAACATTTTTAATACTTTTTATACTTTTTTAATGTTTGGAACATTTCTGTTGATTTTTGTAAGCAAATAGTAGTTTTTTAAAACATTTTAGTGGCCATTATTTAACAGCTACCTCTATTTTGTAATCTGGTAGTGTAATTTGAGTTGGATTTTGTTTGTGTCGGTCGAGGTTGCCTGCTACTGTTTTACAAACAAGGTAGGAGCTTTTTTAATTTTATATTTAGTTTTTAAGGTGGTGGTGGGATGTGGGTATGTCTAGTAATTGGGGGTTATGCTGTTAGTTTTATTTGATAAGGTAGTTTAGGGGTAGTTTGTGTTTTGTTATTATGTAGCATAATGTGGTAGGCCTAACTATACTTTAGTAGTACTAGTAGTATGTTATTTCGATGTAGACATATGTTGCACTATTTTTGTAGAGTTGTAATGTTTAGTTTGTTTTGTATTCCTGATATATCTAATGTGAGAGTGGGTGCTTTATTTGTTACAGGTTAGGAAATTGCATTTCTTTTTAAAAAGAAAATTACTTTTGTTCCATTTAATTTCCTTTCATTTGTCGGATTTCCTGGAGAGGTTTACCCTATGAATTTTTCAGATTTTTTTTTTATAGTTCAATGACTGTTTATTAGCTCAGAGGATTTAATTTGGACATTTAGGGCCTGATTACGAGTTTCACAGTCGGACTGCCTGACCGGCATAGTGGTGGCGGCCAAAAGGCCACCATGTTGATGGTCATACAGACCGCTATATTACAAGTTACACAAGCAGGACTGACACAAGCCAGCCAAAAAACCTACACCGCCACTACTTTGGAGGGCGGGAAATAGGCTGTCTGACCACAAGCACTGACAGCCGGTCAACCAACCACTGAACCTATTACAAGTTCAAAGTTGAAGTGGCGGTCAGCCATGGCAGTCCGCCAATGGCAGTCAGAACCACTGTGGTTCGCGGTCAACAAAGTAAAACACAAAACCACATTGATGGATTTGAAAACAAAATAGCTGACACACATTGCCACATCCAAAACACCTACAAAGCACACTATAAAACACACCCTTTCACACACCACAATCTTTTGCATCTACAGCGCCAAACTCCGTAGCTAGAGTGCATTATCAAGAAAGATAAAACCAAATTTCACTAAGTATATATCCCACACCCTCAACACACTCCTATCACATTCATTTGCACCTCTCTACTCCATTTCCTTCCTGTCGCCTGTTTAATTCCCACCACCTATCAATTTTTTTACTATCACCACCATGTCACCCCAGAAAAAAAATCCCTGCTTCACTAAAGATGAGTTAAAAGTCCTGGTGGATGAAATCATTAGAGTAGAGCACATCTATTTGGAGCCCAGGCCCAGCACACTACTATCTCCAGTAAAATGGAAATGTGGCAAAGGATAGTCGACAGAGTGAATGCTGTTGGCCCCACCCGGTGCATAAGGGACCACATCAGGAAGAGGTTGAACAACCTCAAGGAAAGGGCCATCCGTGGCATCCAGGTACCAGCTGCTCCTCCAGAAGACTGGCAGTAGCCCCTCCTTACAATTCACATCATGGGAGGAGAAGGTCTTGGCCATTCTGCATCCTGGGGGCTTGACAGGAATGCCTGGGGGAGTGGAGTTGGGTAAGTCACAACACTAAAATGTCACCAAAATGTTTGTCATACATGCTCACTGATCACCTTTTACCAACTTCACAGTCAACCTACTCAACAGTCAAATGTCCACCTGTCCATGGACTGCTGTTTGGCCTCCAACATTTGAACTGGAATCACCTGGGGCAACAACATCTCTGTATAGTGTGTGTGATACACGGATTGACAACACTACAATTTTCAGCAGGCACTGTTCCACCATTACAAAAACCTAAACAGTGTATCCTACTCAAAATTACCTTGTTTTCCAACTCCTCATTGGAATGTACGCACCTGAAAAGAAGATATTTCTATAGTGTGTGCGTAGTGCAGGCACTGACAGGAATGCTAAGGCCAAGAGGAACTTCTACTATCACTACACTTAGCCACAACAGTGTCCTCTGCTCCAATGACCCTTCTCTCTCTACTCAGCCTCTTAACTGTATTCACTTGAGAGGATGACATCTGTATAGTGTGTGGGTAGTACAGGCACTGACGGAAATGCTAAGGCCAGGTTAGAACTTCTACTATCACTACACTCATCCACAACAGTGTCCTCTGCTCCAATGACCCTTCTCCCTCTACTCAGCCTTTAAACTGTACTCACCTGAAAGGGTGATATCTGTATAGTGTGTGGGTAGGACAGGCACTGACAGGAATGCTAAGGCCAGGAGGCACTGCTATTGTCACTACACTCAGCCACAACAGTGTCCTCTGATCCAATGGTCCTTCTCCCTCTACTCAGCCTTTGAAATGTACTCACCAGAGAGAATGACCTATGTATACTGTGTGTAGTACTTGAAGTAACATGACTGTAGATCCCAGGAGGGCCAGTCCCTGTAGCTCCAATAACCAGGTCTGTGTCCATATGACATTGTGCATCTGTCTGTGGACTCACAAATGAAGTGTACCCACCTGATAGGGACAGAGATACAGATCATGGTACACTCTGTGATGTGGCAAACTACCTAGATACATCTTGAGCAGCTAGGCCAATATGAAAATATTGTGGACAGGAAGGACAGCTCAACCTGTTTGCCAAAAAAAATTGAGACAGATCAAGGGCTCCAAGATGCATGATATGAATGGTTTTGGCAGCAGACACATTCACAATGCACTGACCACATAATGACAACTATCGCATGTACAGCAAGGTTCTGGATCTGCCTGCATAACAGTCAACCAGATCTTTAAATTACCTAAGCCACATCCTGCCTAGCCACTGTTTAGCTTGCACTACTGGCAGTAAATGAGTCTATGGCCACCCTACCAAGTGCTAATACAATCAGACATTGTGAAGCGAGTTGACTGAAATAGAATTGGTATGTTACTCAAATGTCAGGTCAATACAACTGATAGCATGTGTACCTGTCACTTAAGGGAAATCTGCAAATCCAATGTGTACATGACCTTAGTCAAATGCCACTGTTTACCTTTGGAGGTAGCTGTCACAATACAACCTTTAATTTTATAACTCTCACATCAACAGGTCTAGCTGCCACTGCGAATACCAAGCCCACGGAAGAGACTGCCACTACCCCCATGGATGAAGCCTTCTATGAGGACACCACTCAGGGATGTCTGGATGTTGAGGATGGGTCTGGCCCATCTGGGAAACTTAGTCAAACGACACCAGTGAGCCTCACAGCGACTACATCAACTCCTCCGAGTGCCGTTGTTTCAACATCTCAGGCAGGCAGTCGTCCTCAAACCTGTGTCCCAAGCACTAAGACAACCATCTCATTCCCCCAGTCCACGATCCTGAGTCACAGCAAAACACCTCCGACAATGATGGTCCTTGAACTTGTGGTAGGGGGAAAGCTGTGCCAAGGGTGCTGGCACATGGGGGTAGGGTACGTGGGAGGAATGGTGTGGGTGTGCGACATGAGGCTGCTGGGGGTGGTCCTGGCTAGGACACATCAGCCAAGTCTTGGGAGCCTTCCAACAATCCCAGGGCATGACGGGTCAGGTCCTTGCCAAACTCTGAGAGATGAAGAAGCTACAGAGGGACTTCCATCATGAGTCTCTGGAAAAGTGGGAGGCCACCAACACCATCCTGTCCTCCCTAAGAGGAGGGTTCAGGGAGATCAGTAGTACCCTGATCAGGGACCGTGAGCAACACCATACTCATTCTTTTGGACAAGCAACACCAGCCCCTTCAACATCTGGGGCAGCCACTGGAAGGGAGGCACTGTCTAGGTAAGGACCTGCTTCAGACTCCCCTCTCTCAGAAACCCGACCTCTGTAGCAGCAGATCCTCCCCGCAAATGGGGACTTCCAAGACACCAGGAGGTGCGGATGACAAGACATCAACCACTGCCAGAAAGTGACCTCTTGCTGAAGAAACTCCTTTGTGTGCCACAGATTCAATCTGTTGACTGTTCTTTAACCAATTTCCCCTTTCCATGGTAGTAAGACACTGGACTTTGGACTCCATACATTGTGGCATCTACTAATTTGATTTCATCCACCACAACTGATGCCTTCACATTTTACTTTTTTCTTAAGTCTCACAACTATTTCCTGTACATATGTAAATAAACATACCCATCACAAAACACTGCCTACTATAATTTTCTCAACATTTTGAAAGGTTGAATTGCAAACCCATGTGATGCAAATGAGGAAGACATAAGATGGTAATGGAAGGGGTATATGTCTTATGCAACACAATGACACAAGTGTCTGGTCACACCAAAACCTTTATTGCACAGTACAGCACATAGGCTGTTAAAATGTCTGGACTGTCATAGCCAAAAATGGCAGAACCATTTTGAGTCAGTATTAATATCCCAAAGGTACCATCCCCCAGACCACAGAAGAAAGGGCTTTGTCAGACCTTGTCCCATAGAATAGGCTAACAAATTAGTGTATATTGTCACTAGCTAGAGCCTCATCACATACCAAAACCATGTCTGACATCTTAACATACACCATGGCACAAGCAGTACTACAGTTGCTCAGCATGTGTCCATCCCATTACAATGAGCAAGCATCTGGTGGCATGACACAAACCTATGTCAGTGTTGTGGCACAGGCACTGTCATCTGCAATGAGGAAACACATCAACAGCTACACAAAGTTTATACAGGATCATTGTCAACACAATGTGAAGGAAGAATGCATGGATTGTAATGGATGACATGTTTCAAGGCCACATGATCACACACACGGGACAATTGGACCAACTCACCACATCAAACAAGTGTATTGTGCACTTCAGAATTCCATTCACGCACTGTCCAAGCTGCTTTGGCACTGGATTCATACACCTCATATCTGTGACGAATATTACCTGGTTCAACCCATGGCCACTTCATATGTCCGAACGCCGACAGCTACCTGCCAATGTCACAACTCTGAAATGCCCACATGAGGATGGCATGTTGAAGAGACCTGTATAAAACACAATGCAAGGAGTTTAGGCAGGAAAAATCATATGTGTGGCACACACCTCATATCAAACTTCAGTAAATCCACTTACATTACAATGAGGCTGACACAAACAAAGCAGATCATCAAGGTAGTAACATTTCCAAGCCTGACTCAGCAAGCAACCCTTGGCTGTATACTGCATAGCATGAGATCCTGTGTCTATTGGAAAAAAAGCCTACTCAATACATCTTGACTCCTACAGCTCCCCATACCGTCACATTAATCACAAAACATTACATACTTACACTCAAGTGAAGTAGTGATTGATGAGATTTGCCTGCAAGTCTTCACCTTTCTCTTCATCACTGTCATCCTTACTTGGAATTTCAGGAATCTCACCCGGTGGTACTACTAGCTCCCCCTCATCTGGAATATATGGGATATCTCTCCTCAGAGCAATGTTGTGGAGCATGCAGCAGCCCACAACGATCTTGCATACTTTTTCCGGTTAGTAGAGGACAGCTCCACCTGTCTTGTCCACCTAAATCTGGCTTTCAGGAGCCCAAAAACCCACTCACCGACACGCCGTGTTCTCCATGGGCATCGTTGAAGCAGACTTCCCCTCGTGTAGTTGGGTTCCTCACCATTGTCAACAACAATGAACAGTTTGGGTATGCAGAGTCCCCTGTAATGGAATGGGACATATGTGCAACTATGAGTCCCTCTCATCAGAGGTTTTGCAGCAGATATTGCATACAAACAAAAACATGATATATGTTACTTACCAACTAGTCAGGCCCTCTCTGGATACAGCTGTGACATCAGCTGTGGAACTGCACTGTTCTGTTGTTGAAGGCATCATGGACTGAACCCCGATAATGGGCACAGACATGTGAAATGTAGAGGTCCACCACACAAACAACTTGGACGTTTAAGTTTTTCTTGTGTCCAATAGACTTGTCCATTGCCATGCGGTGAAACCAAGGCAACATCTGTACAATCAATGTGGGATGTGTGCCAAACCATGGAAGTCAGCCTTCACATAAGCAAAATTCTCACGTTGAGGAAACAGGATGTGGCTGTCCACTGTAACACTGTTGAGAGTACATCCTTCAATAAAAGACTGAATACAGGGTGGGACATTCCAGCAGATAAGGCCACTGAATTTTGGAAGGATCCTGTGGCCAGGAAGTGCAACACTGCCAAGAGTTGTGTTATGGGTGGTATGCTATTTTGATGAATAACGGCAGGCGTCAGATCTGGCTCCAACTGACGGCAGAGATCCATGATTGTTTGCCTATTCAGATGGTAGATCAGGATAATGCGTCTTTCTTCCATGGCCTGAAGGTCTGACAGTGGACGGTAGACAGGAGGATATTTGATCCTTCCCCTCCCTGGGTACCTATGTAGGACAAGTAATGAGTTTTGCCATCACTCAATTTGTCCCGTGCAACATACATTATGCATGTCAGTGACAAGCTGTGACAAGGCATGTCATAAGTTGAGGACATGAGACACAGTACACAATGCGACTGTCAATGACACAGAATTAACATGTCCCCCCCTTGCTTTGCCACAAATTTGTATACATCATCTATCTGAACAGCAAGAATTTGTGCATGAAACTTGGCACTCCGACTGTGACTTGATGTCCCAAGACTTAATTTACCTTTGGGGGAGGGACTGTGCCACAAAGCAAGTTGCCATATGTGCCAAGCAATGTACAAAAGTGGTGTCCAAGTCAAAGGGCCCACATGACAGGACAAGACAAGCTCTTATCATTGGTATAAACAACATTTTCAGAGTTGTGACTGATATACCGCATATTAGACCTCTAAAATGGTGACTGCCTGACCTACTCCACTAGACATTAGAAACCGCTCGCGACAGCCAGCGGAAGAGGTCATGGTGGTAGGCGGTTGCTAGCGCAGCAGACACAGCCATAGGCTAACGTTGTTGTCAGTGGCGGTCGCAGACCAATGGATGTGTCCACCTGCGGTGATAGCCGCATACGTGGCAGACGTGACCGCCATGTTCTGAAAAATTCCTCACTTGACTCCTGACACTGCTTCCAGCAGGACCTCCATGACCTGCTGTGTACCGCCTCTGGGTGTAATCATGCTACGTCCAACACGTGATAGGGCCCCTGCCTTCTTCCCGGAGGAGCTGGAGAGACTAGTGGAGGGGGTCCTACCCCTGTATGACCAACTTTATGGTACGCCAGAGGAGCAGGTAAGTACCTCATGTCCACTTTTTTCACTGTACTTCACCATATTTTTCCTCCTCACAGGCTAGATTGTGCTCATCTGTGCCAGATTGTAAAGTCAAGGCAATGGGGGTGGAGTCGGTGTGGCATCAATGGGAGAGTCAATGTGCATGTAACTCTGTTCAGTGCCAGATGTTGAGTCCTTAGACATTGGTGTGTAGGTCTGTTTTGAGTGCACCCTGTTGTACCTTATGTTGGATGCACAAAACTAGGTGAGGTGACATCACAGCCATCACCATACATCACTTGACATATGGATGTTGTCAATGTGAGACCACATGTATTTGAATGACAGCATGAGCTGTGTGTGCATGTTGTATGTGCCAGCTGTGTATAAAGTGAGCTATGTGTATGTTGACACTGAGATTTCAAACCACATCTGGCCATACTAAACTTCTATTCTGAAGGCATATCCTGACTCACTCTGCCCTTCAGGTTGCCACATACACACCACATGCCAAATTGTTGTTGGATACATGGTGTACTCTCATGCATGGAAGTGATGGGAATGGAGTTTCATGTAGGTTCTGTCTTCTCAGCCTACAAAGACCAGGGCCTGTCAAATGTATCTCCACACATGGTCGAAGCCTAGGCTGGTGTTGAGTCATTTTGACTATGCAATTGGGACACTGTGCCCACTCACTGTATCCCAATATATCCTCTTATGTGAACCAATATAGGCTCTGTGATATAATGCAGCGTATTGAGGTTCTTTCCCTGATGAGTATGTAATGGTTTTAGTAGGGAGCCAATGTCCTGTGAATAATGTGCACTTAGTATCACTGTCAATGTCTGTCTCTGACAGGTCCCTTACTCCCACAGCCCTGTTGACACCATCACACAGGTCATAAATGTCCTAAGCAGGCCTATTACCTAAATAATAGCCCCACAATGCAGACTGTGTGATGAATGCTGGGGACCCATCACTTGTGACTCATTTGTTTGGTCACATAGCAGAAAATGGACAATGCATGCCTTTGTTTGTTGGATGCCATCTCTGTGGGATGGACACATATGTCCAGAAGCATGTTCTGTGGCACAGGTAATGATACAGAACCCCACCCACTGAGGTGGCATGAGTATGCATTTGTTAGTCCACATGTCCACACATGAGCAGGTTAAACACCTTCTATACCCACCATGCCAATCCCTTTATCGTTACCCGTGTGTAATGTTTGAGTTTGTACTCTAGCAATAGCCTGTAGGAACTGTATGCAGGGACTCATTCTCACAGAGTGTGAGTGTTTTAGTGCATTCATGCCTAACAAATGTACGGTTCAGGCACCACAGAGGTGCGATGTGCTTCATAGTTTCTCAGCTCTCAGTCAGAATGCTAGAGCATGTCCCACAATATGTCAGTTGCCCTATGTAGTCAGGGGAGGGCCTGAGCAGGGTGGTGGGATGGTCTGCAGATTGGGAAGTGTTTGTAGTCATGTCTCTGTACTCAGTGGCTGGTATGTGTTACACTTGGGCAGTTTGGGCAAAAAATAATATTCATTGCTTTGTGTATGTGGCTCAGCCATTTTGGATGGAACTTGTAGACATAATTTCTTGTTTTGTCTTTTGCATCCATGCAGGTCAACGCCCATCAGCAGAAAGGGATTTGGTGAGCCATCACCAAGAAGGTGCAGACCCTGGGGTCCACAGCCGGCGGCGCACACACTGCAGAAAGAGGTGGGAGGACCTGAGATGCTGGGATGGAAGATTGCAGAGGCCCAGCTGGGGCTGTCCTCCCAACGTGGGCGAGATGCCCTTCGAACTATGACTCCCCTAATGGCCTGCATTCTGGCAGTGGCTTACCCGGAGCTGGATGGGCATTTGAGGGCAGCACAGCAGCCACAAGGGGGTGAGTAGACAGCAATTTCCTGTCTGTCCCATTGTCAGGTGATTGAGTGGGGTACTGACTGCTCCCCCTGACAATTATGGATGAACCATGTGTCACACAGTAGATGGGAGATTGTTTGTGTTGACTTGTCATGTGTTTCAAACTGGATTACCATGCCTTCTGAACCAGGGATCTGGAACAAACCTGGGGGGAATCCTGAAACAACTTTCTCTGCAGGGACCACAATTGGCTGTGTACAGTGATCTTTTGTGTACTTTGTGTTGTTGTAGTGGGTGTAATTTCTGACCCACAGATCACTTCCACTGAAAGTCACAGACAAAAAATAAATGGGTTATGGAACACTGTCCTCTGCCATGTGTCTGGGCATATGTGTTTGTAGATATCTGCCACCCAGAAGCAAGTTATTTTCTGTGTATGATGTGTGCTGATGCCTTGCTGCAGTCTGTGATGTGTATGTACCCAGCATAGATGTGACATCGCTTACATAGTTAATGGTTTGCAGATGTAGAAAACTACTTTCCCTTGGTAAGTGGGGAATGTCCATTGAGTATATATATCTGTCCCATGGCTGTATTCAACATTCCTTCTGCCTACATGTCAGCATGTGTCCTTTTCACTTTAGGACATCCAAATTCTGCAATTTCATGCATGTTCTACCCATGTTGATGGGATGGTGTCTGTATTCCCTCACATATATGTGAATGGAAAACTGTTAGTGGAATTGTACATTTACAATGCTGGTCCATTTCATGTCATGCCACAGGCAGGAGTGTGTCAGTATTGTTTTTTGTCTGACGGATACCTTTATGTGTCATAGTATGTCATTTGGCATGTAGGACTGCAGTAGCAATGAGGGACATGACAGGTAGGCCCAGATTGTGGAACCACACTGTGTTTATCTATGCCCTTGATGTGGCATCTTGTGGAAAAGTGCACTGCACATGTTTAATGATTGATAATTGTTCTCTGACTGTTGTCATGCATCCTGGAGTGAGTTACAGTGATGTTGACATCTCATGTTTGGGTTCAGGCATTCATCCACAAACAGATACCAGGATTGGCATCTCTAAGATGTGGATAGGGATGTTGCTTCTCATTGGACAACAGGTTGGGGTCTTTCTATTATTCCTTGCAAAATATGTGTCTCTCCAACATGCAAGGTACAGATGATGTCATTGTAATGGGTGTCAGACATTAGTGGTTATTACCTTGGGGCTTATTGATTCATTGTTATATGTATTCTGGAGACATCTCTCCCTGACACATTAGACCTGATGTCAATGTTGTTCCTTTCAATGACACATGTGAGGGCCTATCTGAGTTACATTGATACTACCTCCTTGACTCTATTTGGACAGGTGTCACTTTTTGAGCTGTACATTGATGAAATGTGTCCATTGTGACATGGGTATTTCGATGTCAACCTCTCCTGGATATTGCACTTTTGTATCTGAGATGGATGGATTTATTTGGCATTATCTCCAATTGTTGGTACATCATGTACAAATGTCAATGTCAAAATAGATGTGTGCATAAACATGTGTGAAATATGGGAAGATACCTTACAAAAGGATAGTGTTGTTGGCTACAAGTTAACTGGGGTCTGCTGCATGTGGCACAGTTGTGAGGATGGAGAGGTCACCAAGTTTATGTACGGTTATTGTGGTTGCAAGACTTCAGTCATGCAATTTAGTTGTCTGGGATCCTGATTAACCTGGGGGTAACTTTGGTAACTCGAGATGACATGCATGCATATGTTATGGCACATGAATGTGCCACTTAGGTGAAAGTTTTTGATGGAGCCTGCTTGACATGGTGGTATTGTTTGTCAATCAGAGTTGTGATTGGAGTGTTAGCATGTATATATTATGACCGTATTTCTCATTCTTTTTGCAGCATCAGCACAGGCAAGTGAAGGAGATTGGGCACAGCTGAGTGGGGAAGCATCTGGCCAATGGACCTTGGGTCAAGATACCACCTACACAGAGGGACCCAGTGGCCCGGAAGGTGAGGGGAGTGCCACAGGGCTGTCTCCGCTGGACTGTTTGTGCTTCCTCTGCCCCGTGGCGGTCTGTGCTGCCTGGTGGTGCTGGCAGACCACTGGTGGTCTTCTGTTGTACAACCTCCAAACTTGTAATACAGTGGTGTGCTCTGCCAGACCGTTGGCGGCCGGACCGCCAACATGGCTGTCATGGGACCATTAAACTCGTAACGAGGCCCTTAATTTTTGCACTTTTGCAGGTTTTCTTCGTTTTTATTTGTGATTTTATGTGGAGTGGACTTTTGGGAAGTGGAGGTGGATCAGGAACATTAGCTAAGCAACTATAAGTACCACATTGTTATTTATTTTTGGGTGGGAAAATATTATATTTCAATAACTATATGTATTTTGGTTTTAAGGCAACTGAAAAAATGTTATTTTAGATCTGTGCATTTGAATTTGTGAGCTGCTTTGCATATTTAATATATTGAATGTTTTGGGGTTTCCTATGAGTATTTTAACTAAATATTAAATTAAATTATTGTATTTATCGGTCTTATTTCATACTTTATTAATATATTTTTGTTATTGGTTGATTAATAAAATTGTTTTTTAACCCCTTTGGTGCGTGGCCAATGCCCACACTACCTCCCTGGTGCGGGCCACGACCAGTGGCCGACACCAGGGAGGCGGTTAATAAATCCTTCGGGTGCGGAAGCTAGTCCGTGTCTCCCCCCACCCGCCCCTTTGTGACGTCAGCGTGCCCCCTCAGAAAACGGGCCGCCGCCCCCGGGGCATTTTTTTTTTTTTTTCAAGGTAGGTGTCCCCTGGGGGGGCGCGATCACTTTCGATCGCGCCCCTCCCGGGGGGGTCGCCTGGGGGCAGGCCGACCCCCTATGGGGGCAATATTTTTTTTTAGTAGTTGTAGGGTTTCCCTGGGGGACATTTTGGCCCCCAAGGAAACTATACAACTACAAAAAAAATATAGATCTATATATATATATATAGATCTATATATATATAGAGATATATCTATGTAGATATATCTATCTACATAGATCTATCTATAGATATATCCATGTAGATAGATATATATAGAGATAGATCTCTCTCTCTCTCTCTCTCTCTCTCTCTCTATATATATATATATATATATATATATCACTTTTGTCAATACATGTGTGGTTTCCCTGGGGGCTGCGATCGGCCCCCAGGAAAACCAGACCCACATATAAAAGTGATCTCTCTATATATATATATATATATATATATATATATATATATATATTTGCCACCAGTTGTCTTGCAGTTGCAGATTGCATCTTCAAAGCAATGCACATACTTCAACTGACGCATTTCAACTGTAGCTTTTAGGCAGCAATAAAAAAATCAAGTAAGTATTGTGATTATGTTTCTGCTACAAAAGGATCAGACTTTTGTCTAGTGGCAGTTTTAGTGCCATAAAGAAGCGCATATTTATGTAAATAGCTGAGTACATTAGTAAAGTCGGCCATTACCTGCGATATAATACAAATGAAATGTATGTGCGGGTGGGGGGCGGCTATGGAGAGATGAAGGGCACTTTTGAGGGTGGTAATGAGGGAATCCGAGGAGGAGGGAGTGGGAGCACAAATAATGATTGTTGGACTGGGCGCAGGAGGTGCTAAAGACTGTGACGAATGGTATGTGACAAGGTGTTGTTTGAGTGTCTTGAAAGAACGTGCTGATTGAGGGAAGAAGCGCAGGTAAGGTGGCCTCTACTGTTGCACGTATCTCACACACACCATCGATTTTGTGACTGTCTACGTAGGCTAGTGTTTTAGAGCAACAGTTTAGCCAATAGAAGAGATGGCATCTTGATGGATGACTGCTGCCGTCACTCGGGTTATAGAGGACAGCTCTGACATAGGATCAGAGACTGAGACATCAGATACTGAGACAGCATCTGAGGGATAGGACAGTGGTGCAGACTCTGGGAGTGATTTTTCAGTCGGAGGAGTCCCATTCGATAACTCCTCTTCCAGTAAATTATGAGGGAGGTGATGAGGACAGTCCTGCTGTCCCTTCGCAAGCACAGTCTGTGCAACGGGGTAATAGTGGGTTAGCCCAACCCAGAGAGCAGGTGAATGCGGCAGCAAGCAGAGAGAGAGAGAGTGCTCTCTTGGGAGCTCCCCAATTTAGTTCAGCCCCAAATTCCACCGCCCAAATTGTAACTGGTTTTGTAAGGCAGGCACCTGTGTTTTTGGTCCTGGGTTCGGTGGCCATATAGAGAAACATACTAAACCCAAACATTTCTGGAAACTAGACATTCGGGGAAGTCCACAGAGGTGTGACTTGTGTGGATTCCCCAAAGTTTTCTTACCCAGAATATCCTGCAAAGCTGAAATGTTGAATAAAAACTCTATTTTTCTCGCATTTCTGTCACACAAACTACAGGAATATGCTGGGATCCACAAAATTCCTACCACCCAGTGATTCCTCACCTGTCCTGATAAAATCACTACCCCACTTGAGTGCCTATACCTAGTGCCTGCATCAGGAATGGATCACCCCAGGGTCAACAGCTGCCTCATGTAAGGACCAACATTGACAGTTGTATGATCTATTCCTGTCGCGGGCACCAGGCCTACCCACACAAGTGAGGTACCATTTTTATCGGGACATTTGGGGGAACGTTGGGTGGAAGGAAATTTGTGGCTCCTCTCAGATTCCAGAACTTTCTGTCAACGAAATGTGAGGAAAAAGTGTTTTTTGGCCACTTTTTGAGGTTTGCAAAGGATTCTGGGTAACAGAACCTGGTCAGAGCCCCACAAGTCACCCCATCTTGGATTCCCCTAGGTCTCTAGTTTTCAATAATGCACAGGTTTGGTAGGTTTCCCTAGGTGCCGGCTGAGCTAGAGGCCAAAACCTACAGGTAGGCACTTTGCAAAAAACACCTCTGTTTTCTGTCAAAAAATGGGATGTGTCCACGTTGTGTTTTGGGGCACTTCCTGTCGCGGGCGCTAGGCCTACCCACACAAGTGAGGTATCAATTTTATCGGGAGACTAGGGGGAACGCTCGGTGGAAGGAAATTTGTGGCTCCTCTCAGATTCCAGAACTTTCTGTCACCGAAATGTGAGGAAAATGTGTTTTTTTAGGCAAATTTTGAGGTTTGCAAAGGCTTCTGGGTAACAGAACCTGATCAAAGCCCCTCAAGTTACCCCATCTTGGATTCCCCTAGGTCTCTAGGTTTCATAAATGCACAGGTTTGGTAGGTTTCACTAGGTGCCGGCTGAGCTAGAGGCCAAAATCTACAGGTAGTCACTTTGCAAAAAACACCTCTGTTTTCTGTCAAAAAATGGGATGTGTCCACGTTGTGTTTTGGGGCATTTCCTGTCGCGCGCGCTAGGCCTACCCACACAAGTGAGGTATCAATTTTATCGGGAGTCTTGGGGGAACGCTGGGTGGAAGGAAATTTGTGGCTTCTCTCAGATTTCAGAACTTTCTGTCACCGAAATGTGAGGAAAGTGTGTTTTTTTAGCCAAATTCTGAGGTTTGCAAAGGATTCTGGATAACAGAACCTGGTCAGAGCCCCACAAGTCACCCCATCCTGGATTCCCCTAGGTGTCTAGTTTTCAAAAATGCCAAGGTTAGCTAGGTTTCCCTGGGTGCAGGCTGAGCTAGAGGCCAAAATCCACAGCTAGGCACTTTGCGAAAAACAGGTCTGTTTTCTTTGGGATAATGTGATGTGTCCACGTTGTGTTTTGGGGCATAACCTGTTGCGGGCACTAGGCCTACCCACACAAGTGAGGTACCATTTTTATCGGGAGACTTGGGGGAACGCTGGGTGAAAGGAAATTTGTGGCTCTTCTCAGATTCCAGAACTTTCTGTCACCGAAATGTGAGGAAAAAGTGTTTTTTTGGCCACATGTTGAGGTTTGCAAAGGATTCTGGGTAACAGAACCTGGTGCGAGCCCCACATGTCACCCCATTCTGGATTCCCCTAGGTGTCTAGTTTTAAAAAATGCACAGGTTTGCTAGGCTTCCCTAGGTGCCGGCTGAGCTAGAGGCCAAAATCTACAGCTAGGCACTTTGCAAAAAACACATCAGATTTCAATGTAAAAATGTGATGTGTCCATGTTGCGTTTCCTGTCGCGAGCATTAGGCCTACCCACGCAAGCAAGGTACCATTTTTATCGGGAGACTTGGGGGAACACAGAATAGCAAAACAAGTGTTATTGCCCCTTGTCTTTCTCTACATTTTTTCCTTCTAAATTTAAGACAGTGTGTAAAAAAGACATCTATTTGAGAAATGGCCTGTAATTCACATGCTAGTATGGGCACCCCGGAATTCAGAGATGTGTAAATAACCACTGCTTCTCAACACCTTATCTTATGCCCATTTTGGAAATACAAAGGTTTTCTTGATACCTATTTTTCACTCTTTATATTTCAGCAAATGAATTGCTGTATACCCGGTATAGAATGAAAACCAATTGCAAGGTGCACCTCATTTATTGGCTCTGGGTACCTAGGGATCTTGATGAACCTACAAGCCCTATATATCCTCGCAACCGAAAGAGTCCAGCACACGTAACGGTATATTGCTTTAAAAAATCTGGCATTGCAGGAAAAAGTTACAGTGTAAAACGTGGAGAACAATGGCCGTTTTTTTGAGCTCACTTTCAATATTTTTTTATTTCAGCTGTTATTTTCTGTAGGAAAACCTTGTAGGATCTACACAAGTGACCCCTTGCTGAATTCAGAATTGTGTCTACTTTTCAGAAATGTTTAGCTTTTCAGGATCCAGCATTAGTTTCACACCCATTCCTGTCACTAACTGGAAGGAGGCTGAAAGCACCAAAAATAGTAAAAATGGGGTATGTCCCAGTAAAATGACAAAATTGTGTTGAAAAATGTGGTTTTCTGATTCAAGTCTGCTCGTTCTTGAAAGGTGGGAAGATGGTGATTTTAGCACCAGAAACCCTTTGTTGATGCCATTTTCAGGGAAAAAAACACAAGCCTTCTTCGGCAGCCCTTTTCCCATATTTAAAAAAAAAAATGAAATTTTCACTGTATTTTGGCTAATTTCTTGGTCTCCTCCAGGGTAAACCACAAACTCTGGGTGCCATTAAAATCCCTAGGATGTTGGAAAAAAAGGACGCAAATTTGGCGTGGATAGCTTATGTGGACAAAAAGTTATGAAGGACTAAGCGCGAACTACCCCAAATAGCCAAAAAAGGGCTCAGCACTGGGGTGGGGGAAAGGCCCAGCAGCTAAGAGGTGAACTTTCTTATTCGTAAAGTTTGTAAACAGATTACTAAAGTGAAATAGAAACAAAACTATGGCAAAATGAAAACAAAAAGACCATTGACAGGTAATGAAAGACAAGACATACTTCTCACAGCACTATGACCCTCGTTACAACCCTGTCAGTCTGTGATAAAGCGGCGGTAATACCGCCAACAGGCCGGCAGTAAAAAAAATGGAATTATGACCACGGCGGAAACTGCTCAGACTGACAGCCACTTTCACACACCGACCGCCATGGCGGTATCAACAAGCACCATGACCCGACGAGAAGGACAGGGGGGAGAGGAATAGTAGGGAAGAGGTCTAGGGTGGAGAGGAAAAGCTTCCTAGGGACATTGGGGTGGGAAGAGGGTGAAGGTTTGGGAGTGGAGAAAGAGGAAGTGGTTGTAGGAAGTGTCTGTCTGCTGTTTTTGGGTGCAGGCGCATGGGCTGGATACTGTTGTGAGGTGGATGGCTGTTGGGTGTCTGAGTGTTTGCATTTGTGTACTTTGGGAGGAGGAGGGGGCACCGACACAGTGGGAGAGGACACAGGGGACGTGTGCATGGATGTGGGAGTGGTGACAGCCAGTGAGGGGCAGTAGTGATAGGCGTGATGGTGGTAGTGGATGAGGATGTAGTGCATGCAGGTGTGAGTATAGATACTACTGGGAGGGAGGTGGATGAGGAGGAGGAGGGGGACACAGTGGAGGCAGTAGATGTTGGTATGTCTGAATCTGGATGGTGTTTGTGTGAGTGCCTGTGGGATGATGTGTGGTGCTTGTGTTTGCCTGAACCACTCCTGTGTGCATGCTGGTCTGTCTCTGTGCTTGGGATAGGTTGGGCTTCAGGGGAATGGGATTCGGCAGAGGAGGCTGGAAGGGGAGGCTAGAAACATTGACAATGGCTGTCATCAGGGAGGAGGCCAGAGCCTGGATTGATCTCTGTTGGGCCACCATGCCAGAGTGAATGCCCTCCAGAAATGTATTTGTTTGTTGCAAATGGGCTGCCGGCCTCTGGATGGCATTCACCATGGTTGACTGCCCAACAGAGATGGGTCGCAGGAGATCACTGGCCTCCTCACTCAGGGCAGCAGGGCTAACTGGGGAAGGGACTGAGGTGTCTGCGGCGAAGGAGATGCCCACCCTCCTGGGTGAGCGGGCACGGGAAACACGCTGAGGGGCTGCTGGGAGGGCGGTGCTGGTATGGGGGGTGGCAGCTGTACCTGTAGTTGGGGTGGGCACAGAGGTGTCCGCCACCACCAGGGTGTTTCCATTGGAGGAGGTATCACTGTCAGAACTGTTCCCTCCAGTCTCCGCCGTGGTGCTCCCCTCGCCCTCTGTTCCACTGGTGCCCTCACCCTCGGTGGATTCGGCCTCCTGGGCCCTGTTGGATACATCTCTCCCTGTCACCGGTGTCTCTGCTCCTCTGTCAGATGATGCTAATGCACATAATGACAGGATGACAAAATAAAAAAGGGGGGAGAGACAAAGGATACCCTTGGTCAGTGGCGGCAACAAGACCACCATTGGCGTACATGACACACACACACAGGGAACAGCCCTATGCACTAGGCAATACACTAACAGTCACAATGCTAGTCACCAGCCCATGGACAGGGATACCTAACACCAATTGCAGCATACCTGAGACCCACAGACATCTTCCCAGTAGTGAACGCCTTCTAGCTTGGTTGGAGGAGGTTGACATCAGACCCTGCCCAACATGGGCCCTACCCTGCAATTTCCGGCCTGGTCTAAGGGTCACCCACAGGCCCACATCCCCCACCCGGATGCCACCCCACCAAGCTCAATTAGTATATTGGGGCACTGTACTCACCCCCTTGTGGCTGCTGTGATGCCCCCAAGTGCCCATCCAGCTCCGGATAGGCCACCGCTAGTATGCAGGCCATCAGGGGGTTAGGGTTCGACGGGCACCCCTTCCTCGTTGGGACGCCATCCCCAGCTGGGCCTCCGCTGTCTTCCATGACCAGCTTCTCAGGTCCTCCCACCGTTTGCAACAGTGGGTGCTCCGCCTGCTGTAGACCCCCAGGGTCCGCACATCCTTGGCGATGGCACGCCATATACTCTTTTTTGATTGGCCGCTGACCTGCAGAGAAATACACATAGGAAAAGGTATCAGTCAGACTGTCCTGCTTGTTACACTCATGGCCCACCATAGCCCTCACATCCCCTTACGCACAGTCATTGCCCACCATACATGCAGCACGGTGCCCAGGGCCTTTCCACCAACCCCCCCTACAAGAGGCCCTCACACACAGCACTCCATGCATTCATGCCCTATGCATGGTGCTCACAGTGTACTCACCTGTTGGTCTGGATGCCCATAGAGCATTCAGTACTGGGGTAGGACCCCATCCACCAGTCTTTCCAACTCTGCAGCGGTGAAGGCGGGGGCCCTTTCCCCAGTGACACGAGCCATGGTCGGTTCCAGACACAAGTCACAGCAGCACTTGCAGTGTAGGTCCTCTCCTGTTGAAGGTCAGGTAGGAAGTGAGTAAACAGATAGAAAATGGCAGTCATGTCTGTGGCAGTGCGTACCGTCACCACCGGCGTACATCACAATTGGCCACTGTAACCAATAGGACCGAATGGTATCCAATGAGGAGTTGCACGGCGGTTCTCAACCGCCTCCGGCAACGGCGCACAGAGTCAGCGGAATGACCTCATTTCCACATGTCCCTCCATACAGGACAGGCGGACACCATTTTGGGGGGGGGGGCAGGCCATGGCACCTAACTGCATCACAGTACATATTGGCACCATTTGGGCCTATCCAACAATATACTGTTACAGTCACAACATGCAATGCAGTGTAGTGTTTGGAAATATGGAATACTGACCAGCTACTCACCGCTTGCCCCCTAGATTGCAACCGCTGAGGATGAATAGGAGATCGAGACTTCCCCCCGTGTACAGGCCCCTGTTGGACTTGGCAACAATGGAGGACAGGCACATTATCCTCACCTATAGACTGGACAGGGCCACAATCACAGAGCTGTGTGCCCAATTGGAACCTGACCTGATATCTGCTATCCGTCAGCCCACCGGGATCCCCCCTCTTGTTCAAGTCCTATCAGTGCTCCATTTCTTGGCAACTGGCTCCTTCCAAGTGACAGTGTGCTTGGCAGCAGGAATGTCTCAGCCAGTGTTCTCAGTAGTGCTGACCAGAGTGTTGTCTGCCCTGATTAACACATACACAGCTACATTGTTTTTCACCCAGGTGGAGGATTTGGCCAGTAGCACCAAAGGCACCATGGATGGCTAATAGGTGAGCCCTGGTTTCCTCCCAGTAGGTGTTGGTGTATGGGTCTGGTGTGGGCTGTAAGGGTTAGTGTGTGTCTAACAATTTTTCCTCTATATTTGCAGGGGACTCTGGTTACCCCAACCTCTCATGGCTACTGACCCCTGTGAAGAATCCTAGGACAAGGGCAGAGGAACGTTACAATGAAGCACACGGGCGAACAAGAAGAAAAATAGAAAGGACATTCGGCCTCCTGAAGGCCAGGTTTCGTTGCCTCCATCTAACAGGTGGATCCCTGTACTACTCACCCAAGAAGGTGTGCCAGATCATCGTGGCATACTGTATGTTGCACAACCTTGCCTTACGTCACCAGGTGCCTTTTCTTCAGGAGGATGAGGCTGGAGATGGGCGTGTGGCAGCAGTGGACCCTGTGGTCAGTGAAGATGAGGAGGCAGAGGATGAGGATGAGGATAACAGAAGTGCAATAATACGAAAATACTTCCAATGACACACAGGTAAGACACTGTAATTTCACTTTAGATTGACAGTTTTGTGTTTGACATTGTCACTGGCAGGCTGATTTTCCTACTTCTATGGCCACTTACTGTACCCTTTGGCATCAAAAAATGACTCAAATGTGGCACACAAAAAAGTATAAATATGGGCCTATGTTGGTACGCAGGTGGTTTATAACAGTGATTTAGCTATCATTTGTAAGAAGACTACTCCTTTATTATTGACAAATAATATGACTTTGAATTGTAGCATTTCATACATTTCCCGGGTTTGTTTAATTTTAGGCTTGATTTGGTTTACGGATTGTTCTATCCTTAGTTGTTGTTAGCTTTGTTCTTTTTGGAGGGTTTTCAAAAGTGTTGTAGAGTGTTGGTTGGGTTTTCCCTAGTGTGGCTTGGAAGTCATTGTGTCATCCTTCCTTTTCAAATGCTGGCATTGTCTTGTTGAGCCATGGTGCTTCCGTAAACCTCCCACCATGGTATTTAGGATTTGGGTTGGCGTCTGTGTCCAGGGCGGTGCAGTCTACTGACTGAAGTGTCTTCGAAGTAGTCTATTAGTGGAATATTTGTTGTTAATTTCTTTATTAAAATGGGGATTCTATTAACATGTTGTAGTGGATATTTGACATCTGTCAGGCACATGTGCTGCCAGAGATAATAACGTTTTAAATTCAAAAGCAAACTAGCTGCTTGTTGCATATTCTACACTTAAGGCCTCATTACAAGTTTGGCAGTCCTAAAAGTGGTCTGCCAAAGCGGTGGGTAGGACACCACAGTCATAGAGGTGATGTCCCTCCCACTAAACGTATTACAATGTTCCACCTGGGCTGACCGCCGGCAACATTGTTGTAAGCGTTCCCGCTGGACGGCCCAGCGGGAACAGAGCTCCAATATTGGCCTCCGCTCCTTTAAGGGCAATGCAGAGAGTGTGCATTCCGATGGTGCTGGGCAGGGGAGGCCCTATACTGCCCATGCCATGGGCATTTGGCAGTGCAGAGGCCCCCTGTGGCACCCAGCACTGTCTTTCCACCAGCATTTCCAGGTTGGGTTCACTGTGGAAAGGCTGGCAGAAAGCTGAGTTGTAATCAGCCAGGCGGAGCTTAGTTCAGCGCTGCCTTGGCTGAGTACAATTCAGACCACCATCAGGAACGATGTTCCCCGCCAGGATTGTAATGTGGCAGTGAAACCACCACAGTTAAGGCCGTCCGACCATCACCACAAGGCTGGCAGTCCTTGGACCACCAACCTCATAATCAGGCCCTTAGTGAAGATTCTTGCAGATCTTACAAATGCTTTCTTGGAAGTAGTGGTAGCAGTCTTGTACGGCTGTGTGTAGGTATAGTTTAAATATTGTTTTTAATATTGCTGTTCAAAGTCCGTTATAATTTTGTGTGGAGAGTACTTGCTAATTTGTACTTAGTTGTTGTTTAAAAGTTCATAGTAAGTTACACTTTTTTGTTAAGTATCAGTGCATAAATGAGGGGTATATTAGTGTTATGATGTTTATCATGTATGGTGTATAACTGTGTGAATGGTTGAGGGCACATTTTAAAAGTTCTATCCATCACACATGTATCACAATGGCTTGGGGCCTGATTATGAGTTTGGCTGCCTCAACGAGGGACTGCCAAACTCGCGGGGGACGCCACTGCCATGGTGGTGGCATTCCCCCCACCCAATTACAAGTTTTCTGGCTGGTCTGACCTGCCTGACCAGTGGAGACCTTGAAATACAGCATTCCCGCTGGTCTGACCAATGGGAACAGCCCTACGAGAAAGCACTCAGCTCCCTTAAAGGGGCAGAGTGCTATCTCGTACACAGAGGGGGCCGAACAGCACTATGATGCTGGGCAGGGGAGCAAGGGGGCACCATGGGCAGTGGAGAGACCTCCCTTTGTCACACTGCACTTGTTCTCTCCCAGCCTTTTCAAGATGGGGAACCCGCCATGAAAAGACTGGCGGAGAACAAGGTTGTAATCATCAGGGTGGCTCTGAGTTCAGTGCAAGCCTGGCTGATTACAACTAAGACCGCCGTCACCCCATCTGGATCTTGGATCCTGGTGGAGACGGCAGTCAGTTGGTGGTCCGCCTGCCAAACTTGTAATGTGTCAGTCGGACCACCACAGCTGCAGCAGTCTGGCCGCCAACCCGAGTCTGGCCGCCAGACTCATAATCAGGCCCTTAATCTTAGAAGGGTGTTTTCAGTTAAAAATATTGTGATTGTCGTGTAGGAGTAGGGTTCATTGTTATGTGTGATGGTTAGGTTTCCTGGCATCTGTATGTCTTGGTGTAGTATACGGGCAGAAGGGGTTTGACTCGCGGCTTTTGTAGTACATGATAGTATTCACTTTAAAGTAGGAATGGCTGGTGGCTGACCTATAATGTTCTCAGATACTTTAGGGAGCATGGGCTAGATGTACGAAGCATTTTTCAAGTCGCAAACGGTGAATCGGACTGTTTGAGACTTGAAAAATGCTTTTTGGGATGTACAAAGCCCAAACTGTGATTCGGTAACTTGTTACCGAATCGCAGTTTAGGTTTTGCGATTCGGTATTACGAAGGGGCGTGACAAGGACGAACCTTCCTAATACCGAATCCAGATGGTATTCATGATTGTTTTGTGACCGAGAATGCGCTCGCAAAACAATCGCAGTTAGCATCAGTTTCAAACTGGCGCTAACCCATTTGCAAACGGGAAGGCGTCCCAAGGGGACCCCCTTAGTGAATGTCAGCAAAAATATTTTTTCAGAGCACACATTGGTCCCAGGGACCACTGCCTGCTCTGAAAAAATGAAAAGGAAACTTTTCATTATTGATTTTGAAATGCATCTCGTTTTCCTTTAAGGAAAACGGGCTGCATTTAAAATAAAAAAACTGCTTTATTGAAAAGCAGTGACAGACATGGTGGTCTGCTGTCTCCAGCAGGCTACCATCCCTGTGAAGGCGGCCATTCCCAATGGGGACGCAAATTGCGACCTACCTCATGAATATTCATGAGGTAGGTCATTTGCCACCCCATTGGGAATCGCAAACCATGTCATTGACACTATGACTCGCAATTTGTAAGACGCAAAACCTGAAATTTCGTACCTGTGGCCCTATGTATTTTGAAATTTTGGTAGGGGGGTACTTGGGACTAGTGCTTGCCTCTTTTAAATCTTGAAGTATGTGCCTTACTTTTATCTTGGATACATTTGGGGACTGGTTGTGTCCTTGGACTTTAATTACAATATCCGTTTCTGTTGTATCTCTCCCATAACCAGCATTTGCATAATATTTAGTACATTTCCGATTCATGTTCTCTTTACTTGTGCTTTCTTTGATGTACGTGTATCCCATGTGTAAAAGCAATTGTTTTTCTTTCTGTGATGTGATATAGGTGGCTCTTTCTGCCATCCTGTCTGAAAGTAGCAAGGTTTTTTAAATTAATTATTTTGTCAAAAATACTTATTATGTTTGCTGAAATTATTTGAACATGCTTTCAAACATTTTACAATCTATACTTACATCTGTGCTGTTGCTTTGTATTCCACTTTATTTTCTTTAGTTTCTCTTGGATGTTGTCAAGACTTGGGTCAGGTGGACCTTTCTTTTCTGTTGGTGAAAAAATATTTGTTTTAGTTACATGTTAAACATACAGGTTTAGTTTGTTTGGTGGGTTTGCAGGGTTTTTATTTTTTATTTTTATGCACTGCACTGATGCTGTTCCGCTCCGGAAATGACATGCTGAACCTATATAGGAACCACTCCTGTGTGCTGACATCAGTTGCTTTCAAAAGCAAATTGGTTATGACCAGTGTGCAGATTCCTAGACTTGGGATCTTATTACTGGATAGGGTTCAATGCTCGGAATAATGAGAATGGGATGGTGAGTGCGGAATCTGCAGTTAGATGGAGTCTTTACCAGAAAGAGTGCTAAGAAAGGCAAGATTCTAACCGCAGATTTGTCACCTTTTGAAAAGATACCAAAGAAATACCTATTTGGAGGTTGTTCTGCTTTCCCTCTTATCTCATAACCGAGCTTACAGAACCTCTCTGGAATGCACTTCTGAGTTTAAAGAAGACATTTATTGTTATTAATTCCCCATCCACAAGTTCCTGAGAGACAAAATTAGTAGATTGGAAGCACACGTTCAAAAGTAGTCGCAGCAATGAAAGCAAAATATATCAAGGTACTTCTCAGTTGCAATGTACACAGCAAATATAGGTGAAGACATTTATAGCATAACTTCAAAGCAAAGCATAAAAGTCAAAATTCATCACCGTATGGGCAAGGCTGTAGGGCCTATACTCAGCTTCATCTTTCTGGGGTCTGCAAGTTGATGACTCCGGTCAACTGCGAGAAAAAGATTCTCTACCCAAACGGGAGATGGGCAACTGACGTCTAGTTCCCGTCTGAAGTCAAGCAGATTCAAATCTCACTCACTGTAGCCCAGAGTCATCCTTAAAAGCAAACTCAGTGTGAGAGTCGAATAACCTTGGAGAGGGGCCAATTCTCCTGAGCTCAATCGCTCTCAGACTGGATGCGAGGTAAACACAAAGTCTACGTGCTCTTATCAGCTATGATCTGGTGTGAAGAAAACAGCTTGGTCCATCTTGTGGAAAAACACACCTTGGAAAAACACAGCTCATCTTCAATGTCTCAACTGCAATGTTTAACCCCACGTTAAAGCCAATAGGCAGCTAACCTAAATATCAAATGTAATGTCTAATATCATGTCAAAGCCAATAGACAGCTGAACTGAATACAAAATGTAATGGCTAATGTCATGTCAAAGCCAATAGGCGGCTAAGCTGAACAAAACATATAGAGGGTCATTCTGACCCTGGCGGGCGGCGGGAGCCGCCCGCCTGGCGGGAACCGCCAAATGGCCGCTCCGCGGTCAGAAGACCGCGGATGCCATTCTGGCTTTCCCGCTGGGCCGGCGGGCGACCGCCAAAAGAGCGCCCGCCGGCCCAGCGGGAAAGGCCCTGCAACAAGGAAGCCGGCTCCGAATGGAGCCGGCGGAGTTGCAGGGGTGCGACGGGTGCAGTTGCACCCGTCGCGATTTTCACTGTCTGCTAAACAGACAGTGAAAATCTTTATGGGGCCCTGTTAGGGGGCCCCACGACACCCGTTCCCGCCATCCTGTTTCTGGCGGTGAAAACCGACAGAAACAGGCTGGCGGGAAGGGGGTCGGAATCCCCATGGCGGCGCTGCAAGCAGCGCCGCCATGGATGATTCCCCCAGCCGGGGGAAATCCGGCGGAAAACCGCCGGACCCGGCTGGGCGACCGCAGCTTCACAGCCGCGGTCGGAATACAAAATGAAGCACCGCCAGCCTGTTGGCGGTGCTTCAGCCGGCCTCCACTCTGGCGGTCATAGACCGCCAGGGTCAGAATGAGGCCCATAATGTGCTACTGGTGAACATTGAGCAACTAATATGCGCAGTGGTGAAACACAAAGTCATTGGTCAAACACAATTAATAGCATCACATTCCACCCTATGACCAATGAATTTTTGTTTCACATACCTCTTATTTCAAACAAAAACAAAAACATCAACACAAAAAAAAGATTTGAATGATAAAAGCAATCACTGTAAAGCAATGGAAGTGGATTAACATATTGATCTCATAACTTTTCACATCAGATACATCTACACAGAAAAGACTGAAACTTATATACTCTGATTGAACAGTGTCTCTAAAACAGCAGGTTGATACAGCATGAGTTCTACTCATGTAAAGGTGCACGGTCCACCTGAAAGATTTGCTGGCGAAAGTCAGAGTTCCACACGAAAAAACACAGACAGTTAACTGTTAAGGTTGCTTAGTTCCAGTGGAAGAATGCAATCAAACAAGTTGAACTTGAACTGAAGGCGCCATTTGCGCAAAATGGATCCATGGTGTTTGTACTTTACTTAGTCAGGTTCAGGTTGGGGGTTCGGTCCCTTCCCCGACCCCACACGCACACACCCGAAGGGAGACCACACAGCACACTCATGGTCAGTGGCGAAACGTGGTAGGATCTGCAAAAGAAAAAAGTATGACTTTTCCTGCAAATAACATTTGTCATCTGAAATGTGCCCTTCCTTTCCCTGTTTTATAATCAGCAGGATGTTTTTGGTGCCCTTTGTTATGATTTCTGCAGGTTCTGGATGGTCATTTGGGGCTTCAACCCACACCTCAGCACTGACGTTTTTATCTGCTGCACCACAGCTTCCCTTTTCTTGCACTGTCAGAAGGGCTGGGGCAGACTCCTCCTTTACCAAACCTCCATTCACTGCACTTTTGACAAGTTGGGCCATTCTGTCTCCAATTTGTATGAATGAATCAGATTATTTTCTAGGTATGAGCATAATTTTGATTTCTCCTTGGTAATCTGCAGCAATCACTCCCCCTAAAACCTGATCAATTTGCCATATCTGTCCTGGTAACTTTCCTCTCTCCAACTGCTCTGTGACTGCTTGTGGGACAGATTTCTCTTGTGCGTGCTGCACAGTTTTTATCAAATCTATGGGAATGTGCATCTCTCTCCTCTCTGCCCACCTGTAAGTGGCTTTTTCTCCCAGCTGTCCACATTTCTGGTGCACCCACTTAGCCATCCCCGCTAAGTCAAAATTCTGGGTGGACACTTCAGACTCTGAATTTTTCTCTTTAACATCTTCAAGGGAATTTAACCAGTTATGTACAAGCCATGTGGAAAACCAAACGGCTAAACCATTGGCAGTGAACCAAGAATCAGTGTAAAAATGACACATCTCACGCAGCTCTTGCTTTAAAGTCTGACATACATTGTACAACGCTGTTCCTTCTCCTGTGCTAGAAAACAACTTTTCAGTCAATGAATCATTAGGCAAACACACATGCTTTTTATCCTCAGGGGACACGAATTCAAATGGTGCACTCAATTTCACTGGTGACTCTTTTACCTGTGGTACTCCCTGCACCCTCTCCACAATTCTGAAAAGGGGCTCATGACACCTGTTCATGTAGGGCTGCAGTGACTCTAGCCTTGTCTTGCAGGGGTACTCCTTTCTTCCCCTGTTCCTGATTTACATGTAAATGTTTCCCTCTTGCACTGCACAGAAACCTAAAGTCTGAATTATTTCATTTGCCAAATTAAAAGTGCGCAGCTGATTATATTTTTTCCTAGTGACTTTATACCAAAGTGTTAGGATTTCACTCAGATGAGGGCTATACTGTTTCCAAAAATCAAACAAGCAAATGAAACTCTGTGTCTCTTGCTTAGTGCAAACAGTAAGAAACTCTAAAATCTTTTGTTTTACTTGTGCCAGTAACTGCACATTTTGCGACGGTACCTCTGCCATGTAATTAATTTTCCTTTGCAGAAGCGGTCTGTAAATAACATTCTGAGCTCTGTTCTCCATGTTATCAGTTAAGGAATGCACTTCAACTGCCAAAAACTGAGGGGTATTTTGTTTCATGCCCGGTACACACGGAGGCTCAGACTGGCTCACAGCTGTCTTAACCCCCTCATTACTGGAATGGGAAAAGCCAGATTCTTCTAAAACAGCAGTTTTATAGATTTCAGCATTATCTTGCATTAATGTGTTCTGGCTAATTTGCTCACGTAAATTCTTATTTTCATGTTCTAACTGCCTACATCTCTCCTGCTTTTTTCTGTAAGCAGATAAAAGTATCCAAACCCTTCTGTCAAAAACAAAAGGAACATCATTGCTTTCAAAAGGCACATTTTCTAAATATGCTTTATCACAGCAAGAAAACATGTTTCTCACAGCACCATCAGGCAGTTTAACTTCACATGCATTTTCAAACATGGTCTGCCGTGCTTCTGTAATTCTCTAAACAACAAAAAACAATTACACTTTTAAACTGTGCACTAAGAAATCTCTAATTTCCCGACTCTGAAAACTGACAACTAAGCCATAATATTCTGCTTTCCCTCTTATCTCATAACCGAGCTTACAGAACCTCTCTGGAATGCACTTCTGAGTTTAAAGAAGACATTTATTGTTGTTAATTCCCCACCCACAAGTTCCTGAGAGACAAAATTAGTAGATTGGAAGCACACGTTCAAAAGTAGTTGCAGCAATGAAAGCAAAATATATCAAAGTACTTCTCAGTTGCAATGTACACAGCAAATATAGGTGAAGACATTTATAGCATAACTTCAAAGCAAAGCATAAAAGTCAAAATTCATCACTGTATGGGCAAGGCTGTAGGACCTATACTCAGCTTCATCTTTCTGGGGTCTGCAAGTTGATGATTCCGGTCAACTGCGAGAAAGAGATTCTCTACACAAACTGGAGACGGGCAACTGACGTCTAGTTCCCGTCTGAAGTCAAGCAGATTCAAATCTCACTCACTGTAGCCCAGAGTCATTCTTAAAAGCAAACTCAGTGTGAGAGCAGAATAACCTTGGAGAGGGGCCAATTCTCCTGAGCTCGCTCACTCTCAAACTGGATTGCGAGGTAAACACAAAATCGACAGGCTATTATCAGCTATGGTCTGGTGTGAAGAAAACAGCTTGGTCCATCTTGTGGGAAAACACAGCTTGGAAAAACACAGCTAATCTTCAATGTCTCATCTGCAATGTCTAACCCCATGTTAAAGCCAATAGGCAGCTAACCTAAATAGCAAATGTAATGTCTAATATCATGTCAAAGCCAATAGGCAGCTGAACTGAATACAAAATGTAATGGCTAATGCCATGTCAAAGCCAATAGGCGGCTAAACTGAACAAAACATTTAATGTGCTACTGGTGAACATTGAGCAACTAATATGTGCAGTGGTGAAACACAAAGTCATTGGTCAAACACAATTAATAGCATCACAGAGGTGCGTCTGCGCATGCACACAAACTAAGAAGTCCTGCAGGACCGAGCACGCGAAATAGCCCTCTTGGTGAACCTAGCTGTCCGGACAGTAGTGCTTCATGAATGTATGGAGTGTCAACCACGTAGCTGCCTGGCAGATGTCCATGACTTGAACTCCGCTTGCCAACATAGTGGCAGTAGCATTAGTTCTGGTGGAATGAGCTTGCGGTCCTTCTGGATGGTTCTGCTTCTGAGCCAATGTGTTGCAGATTTTAATGCAAAGCATTATCAAACTGATCTTTTTTGACACAACCTTGCCTTTTTCTACTCCAGTGAATCCCACAAAGAGCTGATCATCCACCCAGTGGTTCCTGTATGATTGATGTAAAAGCATTCTTAGTGGTGGTAAATAGATCAAGGCAAGGTTCTCCACCACTTTCACAGAAAAAACCTTGCCTCACTTCTGGGTGCAACTGCCATTTGCGATATGCTAGGCATTGACATCCGAATTCATCCACTCCAGCATTTAAAGACCCTGCCAGGTGGTTCGACACCAGGAAAATCCTGTTGTGGTCTAACATGTCAAGAGGTGCAAAGCCTCATGAAATGGGGTCCGTGACCCTACCCAACCCTGTTTGTTGCAATACCACATGGTACTAGTGGTCCATAAGCACCAGTTTACCCTTGATGGATGGAAGGAAGGCTTTCAACACCAAGCAGATGGTCCTCAGCTCCAAAAGGTTGATGTGGAGCCTTGATTCCACCAGTGACCAGAAGCTTCTGATTTCCATCTTTCCCAGGTTTCCGCCCCATCCCAAAAGTGACGCATCAGTTATGACTGTCAGGTCTGGGTGGGGTAGGAAGAGGGGTCTGCCGATGACCAAATCGTGCTCCAGTAACCACCACTGCAGATCTTTTGTAGTCTCCTCTGAAATCTGAATGTGGTCAGAGATGTCCCCTTGATGTAGAGGCTACTGAGACTTCTGGTCTCACTGCAGGTCCACATATGCCACATGGCGTACTTGACCAACAGGATGCTGGAGGCCATCAATCCCAACAGCCGTAGAGTTGACCTCACAGAAATCCAGGATTGAGGCTGAAATATCAGGACCACAGCCTAAATGTCCTGAAATCTCCCTTCCAGGGAAGAGGCCTGGAATCAGACCATGTCCAGGATGTGTCACATGAAAGGGAGCATTTGAAAAGGTGTCAGGTGTGATTTCAGCGTATTGATAGCAAATTTCAAAGATAACAGGATGTTCACAGTAGTCTGCAGATGGTTCATGACCACATAGGATGAGCCTGCCTTCAACAGTCAGTCCTCGAGGTTAAGGAAGACCGGAACCCCTCACCTCCGAAGGTGCGCTGGTAGAACTGCCACCACTTTCGTGTACACCCAAAGGGTGCTGGTGAAAATATAGGGGAGTACCACAAACTGCAAATTATCCTGTCCCACCATGAAGGGCAGGTAGCACCCAAGGACCTGCAGGACAGTAATATGGAAATATGCATCTTTCAAGTCCCGCTTCATCCAGTCTCCTGTGTCAATTGCAGACAAGACCTGGGTCAGAGTAAGCATTTGTCCTTCAAGAACAAGGTATTGAGACAACAAAAGTCTAAAATAGGATGACAGTCTCTGTCCTTCTTGTGCACCAGAAAGTAGTGGGAACAACAGCCATGGTCCACTTCTGGCACAGGCACCTTCTCGATAGCCCCTTTGGCCAAATGACTCGCACGTCCTGCTGTAAGAAGGATTAATGGTCCTCAGACAGTTTATCTGGGCCGGTGGAAGGTGCAGAAGAGTGACTAAGAAAGGCAGAGAGTATTGCCTCTTGACAAGCTGAAGCTGGAGGGCCCACCTGTCTAATGCTATGTCCTGCCAATCAGGAAAGAATTTTTGGATCTTACCTCCAACTGGGTGGCTGTGCTAAGAACATGCAAAAAGGCTTTTGCTGATGGGCTGTTGGGGCGGGGATGGTTGTGAGGAGTAGGCTGACTGACTAGTTGACCCTGAACATAGAGTTGGTGAGTGCCACAGCCACAAAATTGCTGGGCATGTGGTGGTTTGGGATGCCTGCGCCAAAACCACTAAAGGAAAGGAATGGATTATTCAGCTTGCGCGACAGGGCAGAAAGGCCAAAGGAGTTTGCTGTAACCTCACTTTTTTTGAACTGCTGCAAAGCAGAACCTGCATTGTCCCCAAAGGTATGAGTCCTGTCAAAGGGCATCTCCACAAGGGATGACTGGACATTGGCTGAAAAATCAGTTTACCGCAGCCGCGGGGTGACATAATGCATTTGTGAAACTGGACATCGCACGACCATCCTGTATGGCTTGGGCCAGAAAAGGCTGAAAGTCTTCCAGACACCTGGATGGACCTGAGCCACTGAATCCCAAAGAGCATGGGAATAAGGGCCCAGTATGCAACTGGAATTGACGGATCTGAAGGCAAGCTGGTGGAATAAAATACCCTCTTACTGTCAACACCAGAGCAGTACGTGCTCTATTGGTGACAAAAATGCAAAAACCCAGCACTCTCAAAACAACATAATTTATGCATTGTGCTGATATGTTGTGGTTTAACCTTTTGCATTGCAGAGTTCAATCCTGAAAACTTATTTTTAATACGCTTACAAATACTGTTCCATTGCAATGTATTGCTGCAGGTTTTCAGAGTGTGTTAGGGTGTGGCCCCTTTCCAGGGCCTTCCAGAGACTTTCCCTGCAACATCCCTGGGCGTGGTTCTGGGCTGGGCCAAGACTCTATAAAAGAGAGCCAGCCCAACTCCCAGTGCTCACTATTCAGAGGTCCCTGTGCAGAGCAGCAGCTTCTTCCTGAGCTCCTGTCCCGGCGGCCTATTTGGATCTTCCAGTCTTCTGCCCTTCATCCTTCATTGGTGATCATTGTTCCAGGCAGTAAGACGGTGGTTGGACTGTTCCGACACTGTTATTGAGAATTTTCATATTCTTGGTTTAATTCTTAAATGAGTAACAGATTACTTGCGCGCTACCATTTCTTGACATTTATATGGTAGTTTACAAATAGGCAAGACGCACGATTTGTTTCATAAAGGTTTGACTTTGTTATTCATTGCGTGCTACCATTTCTTGACATTGGCATGGTGGCTTAAGAATCGGCAAGACACGCGATTCGTTTTATGGTGTTTAAACATTGTTGTCCATTGCGCGCTACTATTTCTTGACATTTACATGATGTTTTACGAATTGGCAAGACGCGCAACTCGTTTCATGAGGATTTAACTTTGTTGTTCATTGCGCGCTATCATTTCTTGACATTTACATGGTGGCTTAAGAATCGGCAAAAGAAGCGCGATTCGTTTAATTGTACTTTGATCTTGTTATTGATTGTGAGCTGTTATTTCTTGACATTTACATCGTGTTTTAAGCGCAATTCGATTAATGATGATTTGACTTTGATATTCATTGCGTGCTACCATTCTTGGTATTTTACATGGTGACACTCGAATCGGCAAGACGCACGATTCTCTCCTCGTTTATTTCATGTTGTTAATTGTATGCCACTATTCTAAGATATTTATTATGTAATATTCGAGTTGACAAGTTATGTGATTTGTTCCCTGAATCCATATTGTGTTGTTCATGGTGCACAATCCTTTTATGGTGTTTACTATATATATATATATATATATATATATATATATATATATATATCTGCAATTTGTGTTGAAACATTTTAAGAGTACACAGAAGGCCAGAGTTTCTAGATGCAATATTGTATGGTCCTAGTATACATTCTCAAAACAGGATTTATATGACTTGTTTAAAATTTAGTCAGAATGTTTTTTCTGATTCTCATGTAAAGGAAAGTACTTGAATAAGAAAGTTTTCATTTAATTCATCTTGATTCCCTTACAGGTATCCGGCCATCTTGAAACTTAGTCATTTTAAACTTAACTCTTAGATTGTTCATGTTTTCAGAGTGACTAGGCTTAGAATCATAGTCTAGTATTGATTTCAGGAGATATAATTTTCATATCGTGTGTTCTAACCTTTTTCTTACTACAGGTCTCCTTCCCAGCTGTTCCCTTCCTAATCCCCTCTTACCCTCTTGAACTCTCTCAGTCTCTGTGATTTATCTATCAGAGTCTTGGAGCTGTTCAGTGGTGGACGTGTTGGGAACGTGCACAGACCCCGAGGATCTGGTGACTCTGACAGAATAGTGAGCCCACAAATTATTATCCTCCTGGCTTGTGTATATTCTCAGCATGGCCACGCTAGACGAGTTAGTCAAGGCTATCACCCAGCTCCAAGCAGAGGTGGTATCATCCAAAGAATTGACAACTAGCTTATCAGAGAGAGTGAGCCAGTTGCAAGATAAGGTAGAGAAGAAGGAACAAAGTCCCACAGGTGTGTCTTGGCCAGGTACTTCTTCTCAGGCTTCTGGAAGAAATCCGATTTCCCTAAATGTTCCTTCTGCAATTCCTTTAGCTCCCCCAGAACGTTTCTCAGGTGACCCTTTGAAAACGCAATCTTTCCTGGTTCAAGTGGAACTACACTTCACCTGCAGACCAAATACTTTCCCGATGCCCAGTCCAAAGTAGCTTTCTTGTTATCATATCTGTCTGGGGATGCAGCTACTTGGTCAATTCCTCTTGTGCGTAAAAATAGTCCATTGTTGTACAACTCGAGAAATTTTATTCGTGAATTTGAGAGAGTTTTTGATCGTAGAACTGTAACACAGTCAGCAGATCGTGAATTATTAGATTTACGCCAAGGGAATCAAGACCTAGTGTCGTATTTAGCCAACTTTAACCGGCTGGTTGCCGAGACATCCTGGCCTGAAGAAAAACAAGCGGTCTTGTTTTACAAGGGACTCAAAGAGGAACTAAAAGATATCTTAGCGCAAATCGACCCACAACCTACAGACTGTCAAGAATTAATAAATCTTGTCTTGAGACTTGATCATCGTTTAGCAGAACGTAAAGGAACTCGCAAAAAGATTGAAAAATATTAATGGCGTATTCATGATAACAGAGACTCAAGAACTCCGAAAGAAAGAACGCCGAAACCGATGGAAATTGGAATCATCAGAAGACCTTTGACCAAAGATGAAAAGGACCTATGCAGAAAAAATGGACAATGTCTTTATTGTGGCCGAAAAGGTAATTTTGCCAAAGATTGTCCAATCAAACCAAAGAACAAGCAAGGTCCAGTTCAGAAGGTGACAGCCAATGCACCAGTCGAGTTGGAAAACTAAAACACCCAAGATGCAGAGAAGGGTTGCTCTTGGGTGTCACCGTGGACCCTTCACAATCTAGAGATCTTAAACTGTAAATAAGAGTTCAGGTCAAGAAAAAGATCTATTTAAAAAAAGCTCTAGTCGATTCTGGGGCTACTGGGAACTTTGTTGATGTCCAATTGGTTTGTGCATGGGGGATCCCATGTATTGAAAAGAAGACCCCAGAAATCATCCAGGCAGTCGATGGAAAACTCTTGACTGGAGGTCCGGTAACTCTTCAGACTATCCCCTTGTCGATGATTTGTGAAGATAAGAATCAAAGAAAGAAACATAAAGAGAAAATCATCCTTGACGTGATCCATTCTCCCCAATATGGGATTATCCTCGGCTTGTCATGGTTAACTCATCACAATCCGGAGATCAATTGGGCAGAATGAAAAATCGTGTTCTCATCTGTGCTATGTAACGAACAATGTCTCCAAAAGATTCAAGTACCAAAAGTTTGCATCTCTTACATAGCTACTGCCGCGGAGAAAGAAATTCAGCTGCCCAAACAGTATTCATCTTACAAAGATGTATTTGATGAGAAATGAGCAGAGACTCTACCTCCTCATAGATCTTATGACTGTCAAATTGATCTAGCCCCAGGTGCGATACTTCCCAACTGTCGTGTATATAGCCTGTCAGAACATGAAAATCAACATTTACGAAAATACCTAGATCAATTTTTGGAGAATGGCTTGATTCGCCTCTCTAAGTCTCCTGCAGCTTCGCCTTTGTTTTTTGTTCCAAAAGCTAATGGAGAACTTCTAACTTGCATTGACTATAGGGGTTTGAACAAAGTCACCATCAAGAATAAATATCCTTTACCCCTAATTCCGGTCTTATTGGAACAAGTAAAGAGAGCAAAAATCTACACGAAGCTTGACCTTCGAGGTGCTTATCATTTGGTCAGAATGAGAGAGGGTGACGAATGGAAAACAGCGTTCAAGACAAGATATGGCCTTTTTGAATACACCATCATGCCTTTTGGTCTGTGTAATTCTCCAGCAGCATTTCAATTTTTCTTGAATGACGTTCTTAGAGAGTACCTCAACATATTTGCCATAGCCTACATCGATGACATTTTTATCTACTCAAACAATGAAAACAAACATGTCCAACATGTCAAGAAAATTCTTGCAGCCCTTCGAAAACACCATTTATATTGCAAACTAACCAAGTGTGAGTTTCATGTTACCACAGTTGAGTTTTTAGGGGTTATTCTTACCCCTCAAGGTATGGTGATGGCAGAAAAGAAAGTAAAAGCCGTATCTGATTGGCCCACCCCAAAGACTGTTCGTGATGTACAATGTTTCCTGGGGTTTGCAAAGTTTTAACGGAGGTTCATAAATCATTTCTCTCAGACAGTGGCTCCAATCACTAAGCTACTAAGAAAGAAAGAAAAGTTTGTATGGTCCCCAGAAGCTGATCAAGCCTTCTCGACTTTGAAGGAAGCTTTCTCCACTGCCCCAGTCTTGACTCATCCTGATGCGAATTAACCTTTCATAGTGGAAGCTGATGCTTCAGATGTAGCAATAGGAGCCGTCTTATCACAACAAAATAAAGACACTGGTCAACTTCATCCTGTAGCTTATATGTCTCGGAAGTTGAACGAAGCCGAACAGAACTATGTCATTGCTGAAAAAGAGCTTCTGGCAATTCGTGATGCCTTTAAAGAATGGAGACATCATTTGTTGGGTGCCAAATACACTGTCATAGTATATACTGATCATCGTAATCTTCAATTCATGAGTTCCGCCAGACTTTTGACCCCTTGGCAATTACGCTGGATGCTTTTTTTTTGGCCGAATTTGATTTTGTAGTAACCTTCCGGCCTGGTAAAGATAATCGCAAGGCTGACGCCTTGTCCCGTCAAGAGTCTACCACGTTGCCTCCATTTCAAACCTCCAGAGCTATCATCGCTCCTGACAAGGTTCTATGTATCATAAAAACTGAAGATTTCTTTGAAGAAATTCGCAACTCTTTCACTGTTGAAAAATGGCAAACATGGGCCCAAGCAGATCCCAAAAGGTCAATCAAGCAAGGTTTACCCTTTCATGACGCTTGTTTGTTCGTACTCACTACCAAACTTCGCAAGATAGTGTTTCATTGGTTGCATGTTATACCTACGGCAGGTCACCCAGGTACTCCTAAAACTCTTGAACTGATCCAATGCTATTTTTGGTGGCCTACCCTAACAAAAGATTTAAAAGCAATGGTACACAACTGTGAAGTTTGTGCTCGCATTAAAACAAGTCATTCAAAACCAAAAGGGTTGTTACATCCACTTCCAACCCCAAGTCGTCCATGGGAGCACATTTCTTTAGACTTTATTACCGGTCTGCCAGTGGTTCAACAGCATTCAGTAATTCTGGTGGTAGTAGATAGTCTCACGAAATATGGACATTTCATTGCCTGTAAAAAATTGCCCACTTCTAGTTAATTGGCAACTATTTTACTGAACAGAGTGGTTCGTTATCATGGACTGCCAAAGGTTATCCTCTCCGATTGGGGGTCACAATTTTCCTCCAATTTCTGGAAGACATGGTGTAAAACACTCCAAGTGACATCTACGCTATCTACTAGTCACCATCCTCAAACAGATGTCAAACGGAGAGACTAAATCAGACTTTGAAACAATACCTACGTGCCTACGCTGAAAAGGCACTTCATTCTTGGACATCTATGCTCTGGTTAGCTGAGTTAGCTTAAAATAACTCATTCCACACTTCTATTGGCGTTACACCCTTTTTTGGTTTATTTGGCTATCATCCTGACACCTTGCCCATCACAATTCCTCAAGAAAGTTCTCTTACTCCAGCTGTGTCAGAAACCATTCAGCATTTACATCAAACCCAGAAACTGATTCAACAACATTTAGAAAAAGCCAAAGAAAAATATAAAAGGTATTATGACAAGAAACATTGTGAGGGACCGCAATATCAACCAGGTGACAAAGTGTGGCTTTCCACAAAACATATAGACTTCAAGAAGAAGCACATGTTTAACCCCAAATTCATAGGTCCTTATACTGTCCTTCAGCAAATCAATCCGGTGACCTATAAACTACAATTGCCCAGATCCTTACGGATTCATCCAGTGTTCCACACTTCCCTCTTGAAAAAGGCAGTCCAAAAGGTCCACCCTCATCCAGCTCCTGTTCTAGTACAAGGGGAAGAAGAATATGAAGTTAAGAAAGTGTTGAATTCTTAACTGAGAGGGCGTAATCTATGGTACTTAATCTCATGGAAAGGTTATGGTCCTGAAACTAACTAATGGGTTTCCGCATCTGATGTTCATGCTCCAGTACTTGTGAAACGCTTTCATCATCTTAATCCAAGCAAACCAGGCCCTAGAGCGCGTCTGGGAGAGGGGAGTACTGTCAACACCAGAGCAGTACGCGCTCTATTGGCGACAAAAATGCAAAAACCCAGCAATCTCAAAACAAAGTCATTTATGCATTGTGCTGATATGTTGTGGTTTAACCTTTTGCATTGCAGAGTTCAATCCTGAAAACTTATTTTTAATATGCTTACAAATACTGTTCCTTTGCAATGTATTGCTGCAGGTTTTCAGAGTGTGTTAGGGTGTGGCCCCTTTCCAGGGCCTTCCAGAGACTTTCCCTGCAACATGCCTGGGCGTGGTTCTGGGCTGGGCCAAGACTCTATAAAAGAGAGCCAGCCCAACTCCCAGTGCTCGCTATTCAGAGGTCCCGGTGCAGAGCAGCAGCTTCTTCCTGAGCTCCTGTTCCGGCGGCCTATTTGGATTTTCCAGTCTTCTGCCCTTCATCCTTCATTGGTGATCATTGTTCCAGGCGGTAAGAAGGTGGTTGGACTGTCCCGACACCGTTATTGAGAATTTTCATATTCTTGATTTAATTCTTAAATGAGTAACAGATTACTTGCGCGCTACCATTTCTTGACATTTATATGGTAGTTTACAAATAGGCAAGACGCGCGATTGGTTTCATAAAGGTTTGACTTTGTTATTCATTGCGTGCTCCCATTTCTTGACATTGGCATGGTGGCTTAAGAATCGGCAAGACGCGCGCTTCGTTTTATGGTGTTTAAACATTGTTGTCCATTGCGCGCTACTATTTCTTGACATTTACATGATGTTTTACGAATTAACAAGACGCGCAACTCGTTTCATGAGGATTTAACTTTGTTGTTCATTGCGCGCTACCATTTCTTGACATTTACATGGTGGCTTAAGAATCGGCAAAAGAAGCGCGATTCGTTTCATTGTACTTTGATCTTGTTATTTCTTGACATTTACATCGCGCTTTACGAATCGGCAAGACGCATGATTCGATTAATGATGATTTGACCTTGATATTCATTGCGTGTTACCATTTCTTGGTATTTTACATGGTGACACTCGAATCGGCAAGACGCACGATTCTCTCCTCGAGTTTATTTCATGTTGTTTATTGTATGCCACTATTCCAAGATATTTATTATGTAATATTCGAGTTGACAAGTTATGTGATCTGTTTCCTGAATCCATATCGCGTTATTCATGGTGCACAATCCTTTTATGGTGTTTACTATATATATATATATATATATATATATATATATATATCTGCAATATGCGCAATTTGTGTTGAAACATTTTAAGAGTACACAGATGGCCAGAGTTTCTAGATGCAATATTGTATGGTCCTAGTATACATTCTCAAAACAGGATTTATATGACTGGTTTAAAATTTAGTCAGAATGTTTTTCTGATTCTCATGTAAAGGAAAGTACTTGAATAAGAAAGTTTTCATTTAATTCATCTTGATTCCCCTACAGGTATCCGGCCATCTTGAAACTTAATCATTTTAAACTTAACTCTTAGATTGTTCATGTTTTCAGAGTGACTAGGCTTAGAATCATAGTCTAGTATTAATTTCAGGAGATATAATTTTCATATCGTGTGTTCTAACCTTTTTCTTACTACAGGTCTCCTTCCCAGCTGTTCCCTTCCTAATCCCCTCTTCCCTTCTTGAACTCTCTCAGTCTCTGTGATTTATCTATCAGAGTCTTGGAGCTGTTCAATGGTGGATGTGTTGGGAACGTGCACAGACCCCGAGGATCTGGTGACTCTGACACTTGCTAACAGTCTCTTCTCTTTTGGACTCCCAATCGGGGAGGGGGAGTAGTTAGAAATGTGTTTGAGTTTGTCCAGCTAGTAGACGCTTGCACCAGTAAGCTCGCAGGAGCGGGGTGCTGTGACAAAAATGCAGGGTCACCCGGTGCAGGTTGGTGGCATCTGCCAATTTGGAAATTGACTGGGGGGGACAGAGCAAGGATTAGCCCAGCCCCCTAGGAGGGTATCAGTTAGTGCATTAGTAAAATGAAGAAGGGGCTCAGTAGAGGTTACCAGTCAGCTATGGAGCTTCAGTCAAAACAATGGTTTTGACCTGTAAGGTGGGGAGCTTGAGTAACTCAGCCACCCTCTGCATGACCACCACAAAGGAAGCACTCACTTTGGTGGCAGGACCTATAAGTGTGAGGAGGCCAGAATTAGGAGAGGTGTCAAGACCACCGGTCTCCAGGAGGTCATCATACCAATTCTCTTCATGGCAGGGTTGACCAATTTCATCACCTGCATCATAATCATTGTCCAAATCTGTGGAAAACAAAGAATGCAATGTGTTGATGTGTCCTTGTGGAGGTGGGATGTCAAGCACAGGCTGAGGTTAGATAGAAACAGGGCACTGCCTCAATCAAGGTTAAAGCAGTACCAGCTCAGAGTCAGAGGGCATAATGGGCACCCAGTCCCCCGGTGTCAATGGAGTTGGCATTTATATCAATGTTCTGGGACCGGGGTGGAGTGAGGAGCTAACAGCACTGTTGATAATGGAGTCAGGAGAGACCAGGTGTGGGTGTTGCAGGGTCCAAATAGCACCAGTGGTATCCTAGATCGAGGGCTTCTCAGCTCATTGGAGCCTACATGTGTGCCAGAGGGAGTTGGACGGGATCCCAAGACTCAGACCATGGTCTACTGGAACTCTTTGATCTGCATTGGTATTGTAGATTGTCTCGGGTTGTGCTGGCACAAGTTGCAGAATATACTCCGAAGTCAACCAACTGTGGGAGTGCGAAGAACTATGATGCCCTTGCACTTTCTTTGGAATAGGAGAATGGTGAGAAGGGTAAGAGTCTGAATTAGAATTTCTCTGTTCTTCTTTGACTTACCCATTGATTTGGAGTGCAAAAACAAATAACCTTGGGATCAACTCCTGTGACTTCTGAACCTGAACCAACACTGACTGTTGGACTTGGACCGATCTTTATGAAGATTCTTCCGGTGCATGGCGACATAGAGTTTCACTTCACGGTCTCATATAGCTTTCATGTTCATCAACATGCAGTTACTACAGGCCTTAGAGTCATGAGTTGACACCAGGCACCACAGGCAAACCTGATGGACATCTGTCAAAGACATTTATGTGTGACATTCCTTACAGGGTTTAAAACCTGCCATTTTGGGAGGAGACATTTTGTTATGCTCAGGTTCGGCGCGCGCTTTTGCGTGCCGAACCCGTTCTGCCTTGGTCGCATCTGGGGGCTCGAGCGTGGGAGAGGGACGGTTGAACGGAGGTGAAGTGGGACGAAGAGACACGTTTTCTGCGCTCTTCATGATTGATTTATTGCCGAATAAAGAAAACACAAAACGATTACCTCGGTGTCTCCAGAGTTGATACAACAAATCAGCAAGTTGTGTTGGGGATACAGTACGTGTACTGATTTGTACTGGATATGGCCTTTTTAGGTGCCATCTTGGAAGTTCTTCTTGCATAAATCTTTTCTGTGATATATCACCAAGAGAATTTTATTGTTACGTTGTTCAAAGCACATTGACTGTGAACGTCACGCCTGGTTTTAAGTAATGCAATCAGTCAATCCACCACCACCGTTCTTGGAAACTCCTGGGGCTCCTCCGATTCCATGGAGACAGTGGTTTGATGGCTTTGAAACCTACCTGGGTGCCATAGGAGCATCTCGTTTTCACCCTGAAAGAAAGAAATGTTTGCTTTTACATTCATTGGGGTATGAAGGGAGAGAGATTTTCAAACATTTACCTGAGCTACCGCAATTTGATGAAGAAGAACTAGATGAATATTTGATGACTACCAAAAAATTGTCCACAAGATTTGACATTTTACCTAGTCTAGTAGTTATGTGGCACAAATTTTTCAAGCGTCAGCAAGCGAGGATGTTGATGCATATGTCAGTGCTCTAAGACAACTAGCTTCCAAGTGTGAATTTTGGGATTTTCAATACCAACTCATAAGGGACCAGTTCATTGGTCATTGTACAAATAAACATATTCAACAGAAATTACTCACCATGGGAAATCCAACGTTGGATGAAGCTATCAAAGTAGCCAAGAGTGTGGAGCTTGCCCAGATCTCTTTGATGGAACTTTCTTCTAGCTCTACGGTGAAGGGTTCGGATCCTCTTCATGTCAGTGTTGTTACTAAAAGGGGTGCAGCGAAGTATACTGACAATCCTTTTTTTAGAACTTCGAACATTTGTTTTAGATGTGGAAACGTGCCTCATATCAAAGATGGCAAGTCTTGTCCTGCAAAGAACGTTATGTGTAGAAAATGTGGTAAAGTTGGTCACTTTGCTAGAGTCTGTCAATCCACTAGTAATAAGCAAGCTAATGTCACGTGCATAGTGGAGGACGAGGAAGAAAATAGAGAAGAATCTTTTGTAAAAGCCTTCCAAGACATGATTGTTGTGGTCACAGATAAAGTATTAGGGGTCAAGGAACATAACCAATGCATAGATCCCATGGTGGATATTTGGGTTGGGGATAAAATGCTTCGTTTATTGGTGGATTCAGGTGAACGCATTACTATGATTTCGTCAGAGCTGTTCCATAATACTTGGGGTGACAGAAAGTTGTTCCCTCCGATAGGTCTCCGGTCTCGTATGAAGGCAGGAAAATTGAGTTAGAAGGTTACATAGAAGACTGTTTAGTGTTCAAGGGTCGGAATATTTTTGGTATAATATATGTGACATATAACGGTTTGAATATTTTGGGGTGGTATCATCAGGGTTTGTTTGGCATGGTGCTGAAACCTGGAACTAAAGAGCAAGTTCTGGTGGTGGAGTGTGCAGATTCAAAGACACCGTTTGAGGATGAGTTTCCTGGTGTTTTTGCCCAGGGTGTGGGGAAGATTACAGGATTCAAGCATAGAATAAAGGTTAAGGATAGGGCCATTCCTGTAAGACATAAAGTCAGGTCAGTACCATTTAGTTTAAGAGAAGATCTTAAAACTGAATTGGACAAGCTTCAACAGAATGGTGTAATTGAGCCAATTGAGTCCAGTTTGTGGCTTTCTCCTTTGGTTGTTGCCCGTAAACGTAATGGAGACCTGCGTTTATGTGTGGATCTCAGGAGTCTCAATAAGGAAATATGGATAGACTCGTATCCCTTACCCAAGATCAGTGACCTACTTGAAGGGCTCAGGGGCTCAGTATGGTTTTCAAAGATTGATCTGGCGTCTGCTTATCACCAGGTTGAACTGGATGAGGATTTGCGCCATTACACTGCTTTCAATTCACCCTTTGGCACTTTCCAGTTTTGCAGGATGCCATTCGGGTTGGCTTCTGCAGCGTCAGCGTTCCAACGCATCATGCACAAAATTTTGGGGGAAATCCAAGGTATTTTAATCTTTCAGGATGATGTGTTGATTCAGACAAGGGGTTTAGAAGATCACAATGAGAAAATTAGATCAGTGTTTAAAATTTTTCAGTCCTTTGGCGTCTCTGTAAAGAAGGGAAAATGTGAGTTTTATAAAAAAGAAATAGAATTTTTGGGCCATTGTGTGTCTGGGGAAGGTATTACACCTCGTCCTGGGTTAGTAAAGGCGATTGTAGATTCCCCTAACCCTAAAGATAAACATGAGTTACGATCTTTTGTTGGCATGTGTGAATACTACTCAAAGTTCATTTCCAACTATGCTAGCAAAATGAAAGTTTTGTCCAATATGCTCAAGAGCAAAGTTCCGTTTAAATGGGACAGTGAATGTCAAACCATTTTCGAAAGGGTCAAGCAAGAGTTGGTAGACACCAGACCACTGAGTCCTTACGATCCCAGTCAACTGTGTACTATTATGGTGGATGCTAGTAGGTATGGGCTGGGGGCTGTGTTGTCGCAAGGTCTAGGAAAAGAGGAGAAAGTTATTAGTTATGCTTCTAGAGTCTTACGTGATCCTGAACTGAATTATTCAGTGATTGAAAAAGAGTTGCTAGCATGCTATTGGGCTAGGGAAAAATTTAGGAGTTATGTTTGGGGCAGAAAATATGTAATTCAAACAGATCATAAACCGTTGGTTTACATTTTAAATGGTGATAAGATTAACCATATGACTCCTCGTATCGCACGCCTCACCACAAAATTGTTGCAGTATGACTTTCAGGTCAAGTATATTCCGGGGAAAGACAATTTCACAGCAGATTTTCTATCTCGTCTACCTATAAGTGAAGAAAGTAATCTTGATTTGGAGGATGATGTGGAAGATTGTTTCATAGCTGCAATTGATGCTGATGAGTTCAAGGTGTGCACTGAGACTGTGTGGAGGGAGGCTGAAAGCAGTGATGAGGTTTTGTCCATTGTTAAGCAGCATATAATCAATGGTTGGCCTAAGGAAAGAAATGTGAATCTTGAAGTTCAGCCATATGTCAAGGTAGGTGAAGAATTGTCAATTGAAAATGGGATCATTTTGAGGAATGATAAATGTGTTCCCCCGTGTGAGATTCGTACAAGGTTGGTGGACCATGCTCATGAGGGTCATCTTGGTGCCACTATGACTAAGAGACGTATTAGAGCACACTATTGGTGGCCTTCTATGGACAAGGATGTAGAAAGAGTGGTTGGTGGGTGTGTGGTGTGTAATGGTGCAGAAAAAGGGTTGAAGATTGCTAAACCACCATTACAACCCATATCGTTACCGGATAAGGCTTGGTTCAAAGTTGGGGTCAATATGGTTGGACCTTTCAATTTTCTCCCCAGCCAGATGCGTTATGCTTTTGTTTTAATGGATTATTACAGTAAGTGGCCAGAAGTGCATTTTTTTGCAAAGCCTACTGCGGGTAGTGCGATTCAGTTTCTCAAAGAGATTTTTTGGAGGGAAGGTTTTCCGGAAACCTTGATTTCGGACAATGGTGTACAGTTTGTAGGTTATGACATGGAAATGTTTCTGAGAGAATCTGGTGTGAAACATTTGAAAAGTTCTCTATACCATCCTCAAACGAATGGTTTAGTGGAGAGAATGAATAGGGTGGTTGTGGAGTGTATCAAATGGGCTAAAGCAAGTAAACTGGATGTGGAAGAGGCCGTGAATTCGATGTTGTGGTTCTATCGCACTACTCCACATTCTGTACCTAAAATTTCTCCTTTTGAACTGCTTAAAGGAAGACGAAGCACCTCAAGACTGTTTCCAGCGTGGTTAGCCAGAGTGGTGTCAGGTAAAATTCCTGATTCTGTGAACAAGGACGGGGTGTTGGGTGAAGTAAAAAAAAATCAAGAAAAGGTAAAAGCTAGGTATGACCTGAAGAATTCTACAAAAAAACTCTCATTTCAACCTGGAGATCTGGTGCGCGTCAAGTTACAGACATTTGTGAGGAAAGGGGAAGCCTGCTATGGTGCTCCTGTGAGGGTAAAGAAAGTATGTGGTAATGCCATCATGGTTGAGGGTGGTCAATGGTGGAATATGGGGAAGGTTGTTAATGTTAAGGATGTTGGGCACCGTGGAGTGGGAGGAAGTGACTCCTCTGGGTCAGAGGGCATTCATCAGGAACGCAAGGTGTTAGACAATCATTTGTTAGAACCCGACACCTTGAGGAGGTCTGTCCGTGAGAAACAGGTTCCGATCAAACTCAGAGAACATCATAGTATTTAGCAAGAAGGTTTTAAGTATTTTTTTTTATCTCATGTACACACTGATGTGATTGTTAAATGTTATGTAATGCATAGGTTATCTAATGCTCTTAGGTTTTTTGTCCAATGCTCTTATGTTTTTTGTTCTTATTTATGTAAGTTGTTTTTTGTTAAAAAAAAAAAAAAAAGAGGGAGATAATATGTTATGCTCAGGTTCGGCGCGCGCTTCCGCCTGCTGAACCCGTTCTGCCTTGGTCGCATCTGGGGGCTCGAGCGTGGGAGAGGGACGGTTGAACGGAGGTGAAGTGGGACGAAGAGACGCGTTTTCTGCGCTCTTCATGATTGATTTATTGCTGAATAAAGAAAACACAAAACGCTTACCTCGGTGTCTCCAGAGTTGATACAACACATTTGTCTTGCACAATCAGAAAATATGAGGTAAAGGGTTTCAAAAGAGACAAGAAGTAGCTCCAGACCCCCGTCGAGTGACTCGGAAAGAAAGGAACTAACATTAGTGTGCAAGAGTGGCACCTATATAGGCTTTGCACATCATTTCCAGAGTGGAGCTGTGCCAGTGTGCAGCTGCACAGTGCCACCTACCAGCATGCAGAGATACTGAGGAAAATGTTTCTGGATCCAATCTGATGACTGAGGAATATTCAAAGGGTGAGGAATTTGGGGTTAGTAGTCTCTATTAGAAATGGTGATACATGTGAGTAATTTTATGTTTGTTATTTTCATATATTATTTTTGTTTACTTTGTTTATCCATAGTTATTTTTCATAATTTAATTTTTTTAAGGAGTTACTGATTTCAAATATATTTTTTCCTTATTTTTCACCATATTATTGGGATCAAGTGATTCAATATTTTTGATATTTTCTGTATTCTTTAATGATAGACAATATTTTTGTGTTTTGATTTTTGTGTGTTTGTTATTGTTAAATTTGAAGTTTTTAATGGCAATATGTTTGTCATCAATATTTGCAAATTTGTGGGTAAGTGTAGGATGGCAATATTTTTGTAATCAGTATTATTTTGACAATATTTAGGCTACACCCATTTAAGGGCTTTTTGACAAAGGAAACAGGGGAAGGAGTTGAAGGGAAAATTCTGATTGGCTCTTGAATCACACAGGATATTTGGGAGGACTCAGAGAAGAATGAGTAGAATGCAGTGGATGACATCGCTACTTACCCATGTCCCTGGACTAACTTTGCTACCTCTCAGTTGATGTTCTTTATGTGAGTCTTCATCTCAGCAAACACATACAGGAAGTAGTTTCTGTCCTCTGAGTTGCCTACCAGGGCCTACTGGCCTGCCTTGAGATTGTCATGTCTCAGTTTGGTTCCTCAAGGACATCAGTCATTATTGCACTGTAAGGCCCAGCCCCAGATTTGGCTGCAGATGCCAGATGCCTTGGGTAAACAATTGCCCTAACATTTGAAATCTCCAGGAGAAAATGTGATAAGGGGGAGTAATGAGGAATTACCAATGAATCATGCCTAGAATTACTAATTCACCCAGTAATTGCACATTCCTGATGGGATGCTCACGATTCCACACCTGATCCTCTTGTAACTTTAAACTCCTAGAGGTACAGGTACCTCCAGTATGAAATTGTAATTTACTTTTTTAACATGCATATGCAGTACTTGCTCTTGTACTGTCTCCAGTTTGGGAAGATTAAGGGTGTGGGAAGAGAGGAAAGGAAGACTGAGGGAATGAGAATTGAGGAAGAGCAGAAACAGTCAAAGCAAGAGCCGGATCTTGAAGCACAGTGCCAGTATAGGAATGGATTATTTTAGCTGGAGGACGTGAAGATGAAAAAACCAGTCCTACTGAATTAGACTGTTTGAGGATCAGCACTCCCATGCCTCGGGCATCCAATTAAAGCAATCAAGGATTTCTAAAGCCAGGGCCATAATTTCACCTTCAGTGGAATAGACCAATATCTTCTGGATCAGGTTTTAAAGATGCTGTCCGCAACACCCTCTTAAGGGGCTCAACATTTAAATGTGTTGGCATCTGGAAAGGGCTTCAGGTGGTGAGCCTTCTTGAATACCAGTACTCAAGATAGCAAGACAGTAAAAAATAATTGTTTAAAATGTATAATGGCAGTATCAATGTATATCATTCGAAATATTGAAAAAAACACATATCCTAAAATTATCATATGTGGATGTGAGAAAGATGGACAGTGATTTACTGCTGCTGTGAGGCAAATATGTTAAAATAGTTCAGAATGGAAAAAAGAATTATCAAAAAGCCCGCTTATAGTTGCAGATAAACAGAACTCCCAAGTCTTGCTAAGTGATCGGTAACAGTTGAAGTATCCTAGCATTGTGCCCTCAATGCACAATTGCATTGTATAGTGTTTGATTCCACTCTGGTGACCCTGCAGCTCTGTCTTGGGTGGGAGAACAAGAAGTACGCTAGTTTATTATGCATGATTGTTAGGATGCCTGCTTTTAGTGTAACGCTGGGTATTGTACCTAATGGCTGGAGAGATGATCCAGTCATGTTGCTGCAGAGTTGACGCTGCGGCTATGTATGTCAGTGACTCTGATGAATGCAATGTAGGTAGAGTAATGCTAGGCTACATACATCATCATTCCAACTCCTCCATACTTGGATCAGTTGGCATCTCATGATGGGTTGAGCTAAAGTTGAGGGGTGGTTCTTGTTGTGTGGAGGGTTCTGTTGTTAGTGGATGAGGCAAAGAATCTTTTTGGTGAAGAAGAATTATTTTTATATCTGATTTTCTTGGGGTCAGAGAGAAAGTTTGGAGATCGTGAAGATTCCCAAGTGCTGGGCTTTATTGTTGACATCCAGTGTGTGTCTCTGTAGTGCTGAGGTTGAGAGGTCCACTGGAAAGAGGTGAGGGTCAAAGGGTGCAGCAGTCCAGAATGGAGGAATTTTCTGGTTTCTGGATGAACTCAGTATCATCATGGCAGGTCAGGTCAAAACGGCTGTTGGTGCCTGCTAAGGGTTGGTAATAGAATATCTCTGTCAGAAAATCATCTGAAATAAACATCATGAGCTATATATACAAAAATATCACCCACCACCTTGCAGCTAATGTTACAAAATCCACCTACAATGGTACAATATTTTGGTAAACAATATTTAGGACACAACATTTATGTCAGACAATATTTTGGTATGCAATATTCTATTGTATGAATATCCCTTATGGGGCTGATGGAGGTGCTAAATAGCAGTGTTTGCAATGGTTGTTCCTTGTGGAAATCCAGGGTAAGCAGTAAAAGGATGAGACTTGAACAGAAGGAGGGAGTTGAGAGAGGGAGATTATGTGAGATCTATTTATAAAATGAGATCCACTTCTGGAAAGCTGCTCAAGACCTAAAACTTTCTTAGCTTGAGCATGAAATTGCAGAAAAAACCTCCCCTGTTAATTGTTTACTTTGTCCTGTACAACAAGATAGGCCCAGAAAATGAGGATTCAATTTCTAAATAAACAGTGGTGCCCTAGTGAATGAGTACTTTAATCAAGTGCACCCTAAGTGATGAATTTGACACATTTTAGAAATAAAAGAGGTCTCAAAAGCTAAAAGTAGATAGAAAGTTATGCAATTCTTCAGACTTCCTATTTCTCTGAAATGGGAGAAAATGGGTACAAGGAGTGATGAAAAAGAGCAAACTGCGGATAATAGTAAAAATTGAAGATCCTGGGAAGAAAATAGTAAAAATTGAAGCTCCTGGGAATGGATAAGGGGTTTGATATAGAACTTAAATGTTATCTCAGAACGGAAAAAAATCATTACCATTATAAAAGGATATACATGGAAAACAGAGAGGTTTCTAGTTCCATGGAATATCGCAGGAATAAACACATGTCTAAAAGAAAAGGGAGTAATAGAATTTTTGAAATCCTGATGACATCATATGTTCTAAAGGAGTATGGAATGCCACAGTTTTTAATGGAATAAGCACTACATGGATGAAGAGCAAAGCAGGGCCCTTGAGGAAGACGTAAGGGTGGGGCTTTCATCATTCATTATTCACAGCCATATTTCAAGTAACATAAGTGACAAAGAAATTGCAATGAAATTGAAGGCATCTTGTCAGTTACATTTTCTTTACACAAAAAGGAAATAGAGTGTTGTAGTGATGAGATCACAGACGCTTTGGTACAATTTTATCACGTTCCTCTAACAAACTAGCGTACACTAAAATGTCATCCTGAAAACGGTTAAATTCTTCATGCCCTGCAGCATTTTTGACATAATCTTTTGAAAGACTGATGCAGCAGAAGGCAGGCCAAACAACATTCTACAAAATTGGAAAGTATGATCAGGAGTGGCAAACACAGTCAAAGGATGCAACTTCTTAGCCAACACTACCTGATGGTGCGCTGACTTCAAATCCACCTTTTCTTAACCATTTGGCCTGTCCCACTGCTGCAATAAGATCTTCAATCCGTAGAATGGAAAAAAAGTAGAAATCATCAGAACTCTTTTTGGCCAAGACAACCGGTGACTACCAAAGAGTAGCATCAACTGGTTCAATTATACCAGTGTGTTGCATTTGAGAGAAAATATCAGACAAATCACTTCTAACACTGAAAGGAACATTTTACAATTTATGCTTGACCAGGATAGACCCGTATTTCACTCTGATAACACGGACAAAATCTTTGATTTTCCCAATTTTCTTTGCAAAGACTTCCAGGAACTCTGAAAGTCAGTGGAGAATTACACTGACATTAATACCCCAACCCTGTGGTTTCCTTCCAACACAACAGGATATTATCTTCAAGGTCCTATCACTGTCCAAAATCCACCTGGTGCCACCACCCTAACAGATTGATGCCTTTCTTAGCCAAGTAAACCTTGCCTTTGATCACCTAGATAGAAAACCCAATGTCTTCCCAAAAGTACCCCACTAAATGTATTCTACTCCCTTCAAATGCTGTAGTAATTACATCAGGAGGTAAAGACACCTGATCACTCCACACTTCATTAAACTTTGTGATGTCAATAATGGTGATCCCTGCCCCAGAGCCCACCAATAATGTAATGGTGTGGTTGTTACTGGTAAATCCAACCCATGGATCACTGTAGCATTTGGGATATTTGTTTTGTTTCGACAACATCAACAACAAGTACTAATTCATCAACTTTGTTTTCTAAGCATTGAAAATCTTCCATCGGATCACAACTCTGCACATTGTGAACAGTCGTGCCTTTAGAGAATTTTGGTTTTTGGACATTTCCTAGATGTTTACCATCTCTACAAACTTTGCCAAAAAGCCCAACTTTGTTACACTTCCAAACATTCTTTTGACACAGCCGGACAATCCTTATAGTAAGACACATGGAAAGCTGAGCCACACCAAAAACACACAGTTTTAGAATTACCCCCACCTCTGGGTGTCTGTGTAGACCCTCACTGGTGCTGGAATTGGCAATTAAATTGTTGAACTCTTCTAGCCCCTTGATTGACGCTACTTGCTGAGATCCTGTCTCAAACAATTTGGCATTTAGAAGATTCTATGCTCTTCGCAATATCAACAGCCTCATCTAACATGGGGTTTGTACACGCCAAAAGACGCTGCTGAATTTTCTTATAGCAACAACTTTCTACTAATTGGTCCCTTATCAGCTGTGGTGTGAAGTTTTTAAAGTCACAATAAGAGGTAAGAACTTTTAGTGCTTTGATGAATGAACCAACAGATTTCGAAGGAGCCAGTACTCTTGTAAAACACGTATGCATATGCACAGCAAGGTTCACTTTTCCCTCAACTAGAGTCTCTAACTGTTTAACTGCACTTTGGTACTCATCCAGTTCTACCTCACTGGGTTAAAGTCAGGTAAATGATCAGGAATATTCTGACCTTCTACACCTAAATAATAATATAATAGATTCCGTTTTCTATCTGGTTTAAATTCCTGACCATCAATTGCTACTAAATAGGCATGAAATGATGTGATCCAAATACACCATTTCAACAGGGATTAACCCAGGACCTTGCAAGAAAGGAGCTGGCGGTGTGTCTGTTTGCTTCATAATGCACTACTTCACTTCAAATAATGTGTACTACAAAAACAAGCTATACACTATATACAAAGTAAACACAGTACTATCACAGAACCTTTTGTTCAAAGATGCAGTATGGTCAAGGTATCAGGACGAAAGAAAAAGAAAAGAAGAAAAAAAATAGTCATTTTGTCCAGAAGCATGCCAATCACTGTGGATGGAATGACAGTCTTTCAAAAGCTGCTTAACCAAATGCAGGGTAAACTGTTGCCAAATTAGAACAGGTACCTCGTATTAAACATTATGGGGGTGATTCTAACCCTGGCGGTCGGTGATAAAGCGGCGGCCAACCCGCCAACAGGCCGGCGGTCCAAAAAATGGTATTCTGACCCTGGCGGGAACCGCCAACACAGGCCGCCACATTAACACTCCGACCGCCACGGCGGGACCGACAAACAGCGCGGCGGTCACCGCCAACAGACAGGCGGCAGACAATGTACCGCCCACACTATCATGACCGGCCAATCCGCCACCTTTTCCGGGGCGGGAGCACCGCCGATAAAAACACGGCGGAAACAGACTACGAACGGGAAAACGCGCACCTCTACGCACTCCACGAGGAAGGAGGACAGCATGGAACCCGAATTAAACATCCTACCTGCTCTCGTCTACCTGCTCATCTACCACGAGTACGAACGCCGGCGCAGACGACAACGGTGAGTACTGCACCTACGGCACAGGGGAGGGGGGAGGACGAAAGGTTATGTGCACACATATACGCGATACACCCACCCCCCCAAACCATGTACACACCAATGCAGAGCAACAAGTCACAGTGAAACCACCCAAACCCCCGTTAAAAAAACAAGGACATAATTAAATTGTGACTCGAAATTTATGGGAAATAAAAACCACTGATAAGTCACGGTCAAATAGCAATAACAATTCAAATATATCAATTCAATATCCAGTGCATACGATAAACCGAGGCAATAAGTCCTGCACATCTAACGAGATTCCAAGTATCCGTGGGCCAAAGTGTAGCAACACAAGGGCAAAGCCCACACAGGAGACCTGAGTCCTTTGGAGAGAACACTGCAGGGGCATCTGATGAAAAAACCACAGGCACCTCAGGGGGAAGGGAAGGGGGGGGGGCACCACAGCCACATGATTCCACGACGCCAGATCCACGAAGGGGCCACCATGCCCACTGTGCCATCCTGGGGAGTGCAAAGCCACAGTCTCTCAAGTCTCTACAGTGGGTGGCTTGCCCACTCGGCCATCCTGGGAAGTGCAAAGCCACAGTCTCTCAAGTCTCTACAGTGGGTGGCTGGCCCACTCGGCCATCCTGGGGATTGGAAAGCCACAGTCCATCAGGTGGATAACAGTCTCCACCGGTCAAGGAGGCGGCATGGTGGGCACAGTGAACCGTCAACAGTAGCTCGAGACAGATCCGGCACTGTCATTGTGCCAGTGGTGCTTGAGACGGCGGGGCCCAGCGGAGCGGTGCTTGAGACGGCGGGGCCCAGCGGAGCGGTGCTTGAGATGAAGGGCACAGCGGAGCGGTGCTTGAGACGGCGGGGCCCAGCGGAGCGGTACTTGAGATGAAGGGCCCAGCGGAGAGGTGCTTGAGACGGCGGGGCCCAGCGGAGCGGTGCTTGAGATGAAGGGCCCAGCGGAGCGGTGCTTGAGACGGCGGGGCTCAGCGGAGCGGTGCTTGAGATGAAGGGCCCAGTGGAGCGGTGCTTGAGACGGCGGGGCCCAGCGGAGCGGTGCTTGAGATGGCGGGGCCCAGCGGAGCGGTGCTTGAGATGAAGGGCCCAGCGGAGCGGTGCTTGAGACGGCGGGGCCCAGCGGAGCGGTGCTTGAGACGGCGGGGCCCAGCGGAGCGGTGCTTGAGATGAAGGGCCCAGCAGAGCGGTGCTTGAGACGGCGGGGCCCAGCGGAGCGGTGCTTGAGATGAAGGGCCCAGCGGAGCGGTGCTTGAGACGGCGGGGCCCAGCGGAGCGGTGCTTGAGATGGCGGGGCCCAGCAGAGCGGTGCTTGAGATGAAGGGCCCAGCGGAGCGGTGCTTGAGACGGCGGGGCCCAGCGGAGCAGTGCTTGAGATGAAGGGCCCAGCGGAGCGGTGCTTGAGACGGCGGGGCCCAGCGGAGCGGTGCTTCAAATGAAGGGCCCAGCGGAGCGGTGCTTGAGACGGCGGGGCCCAGCGGAGCGGTGCTTGAGATGAAGGGCCCAGCGGAGCGGTGCTTGACAGGAAGGGCCCAGCGGAGCGGTGCTTGAGACGGCGGGGCCCAGCGGAGCCGTGCTTGAGATGAAGGGCCCAGCGGAGCAGTGCTTGAGACGGCGGGGCCCTGTTCAGCGGTGCTCTTCTGCACGGTGGGGCCCTGTTCAGCGGTGCTCCTCTCCAGGGCGGGGCCCTGTTCAGCGGTGCTCTGCTGCACGGCGGGGCCCTGTTCAGCGGTGCTCCTCTCCACGGCGGGGCCCTGTTCAGCGGTGCTCTTCTGCACGGCGGGGCCCTGTTCAGCGGTGCTCCTCTCCACGGCGGGGCCCTGTTCAGCGGTGCTCTGCTGCACGGCGGGGCCCTGTTCAGCGGTGCTCCTCTCCACGGCGGGGCCCTGTTCAGCGGTGCTCTTCTGCACGGCGGGGCCCTGTTCAGCGGTGCTCCTCTCCACGGCGGGGCCCTGTTCAGCGGTGCTCTTCTGCACGGCGGGGCCCTGTTCTGCGGTGCTCCTCTCCACGGCGGGGCCCTGTTCAGCGGTGCTCGTCCAGTAGGTCAAGGGAGCCAGACCTGGCCTGGACTCCCTGCTCAGTCGCCCTCCGACCGTGCTGTTGCTGGACCCTTCGGTGACGGAGTCCTGGGCCCTTTGGTGTCCTTCCTAACACCCGGGATGGGGCTTGTGGGCCCCTCCTGCTCCGCGCTCCTGCTGGCTGACTTTTCCGCCCTGCTGCCCTTTCGCTCCTTAGATGGGGCTCTCGGGCCCTTGCCTCCCCTAGATGTTGTGGCTGGTGAAGTGGGCGAACTTTGCTCCTTGGGGGCAGCCGTGTCAGTCCTCTCACGGCGGCCCTTTAGCTTCCTGGTCTTCTTGCCTGGTGGGGGGCTGGCTGTCCCCTTGCTGCTGATTGAAGTGTCACTGCTGGCAAAGGGTGGGCTCCAGAACCCATGCACCACAGTGACACTCGAAGCTGGGCTGGTGGTGGCTGAGGTGCTCTTGGGACTCTTTGCAGATGGAGGGGGTGGGTCAGTGGAGGGAAAGAGGTCAAGATTAGCAAGGAAAACTTTCTTAGGACCAAGGTAAAAGGTAGGAGAAGTGGTGATGGAAGTGGAGGAAGAGGATGTGGTTGTAGGAGAGTCAGGTGTGCTGTCTTTGGGTGCAGGTGCTTGTGCTGGAGGCTGTCGTGAGGTGGATGGCTGTTGGGTGGGTGTCTGCCTGCGTTTGTGTGTCTTGGAAGAGGGGGTGACAGACACAGCGGGAGAGGACACAGGGGACGTGTAAATGGTAGTGGGGGTGGTGACTGCACGTGTGCGGACTGGACTGGAGGTGTGCTGGTGATGGAAGCACTGGCTGATGGTGGTGTGCATGCAGGTGTGAGTGTAGACGTCACAGGGAGGGAGGAGGGAGACGAGGAGGAGGGGGACACAGAGGTGGTAGTGACTGTTGGAATGTCTGCATCTGGGTGTTGCTTGCGTGAATGCTTGTGGCTTCTGTGGTGCTTGTGTCTGGATGAGCTGCCCTTGGGTGTTGAGGTGTGTGCAGGCTGGTCTGATGGTGTGGATGGGATAGGCTGAGGAACAGGAGACAGAGACAGGGTGGAGGCAGTCAGAAGAGGGAGGCTGGAAACAGAGACAATGGCTGCCGTCAGTGCTGAGGCCAGAGCATTGAACGATCGTTGATGGGCAGCCTGACCCGAATGAATGCCCTCCAGGTAGGCATTGCTCCGATGCACCTCCCTTTCTACCCCCTGGATGGCATTCAAAAGGGTAGTCTGCCCAACAATGATGGTCCGCAGGAGGTCAATGACCTCCTCACTGAGGGCAGCAGGGGTAACAGGGGCAGGGGCTGAGGTGCCTGGGGCGAAGGAGACGCCTGCCTTCCTGGGCGAGCGGGCACGGAGCATAGGCTGAGGGGCTGCTGGGAGGGCGGGGCTGGTGCGCTGGGTGGCGGCTGTACCTGTAGAGGCGGGGGGCCCGGATGTTGCCGCCACCGCTACGGAGCTCCCATCCGAGGATGTGTCGCTGTCGCTGGTGTCACCACCGGTCCCCGTTGTGGTGCTCCCCTCGCCCTCCGGATCACTGGTGCCCTCGGTGTCTGTTCCTGGTCCCACCGGGGCCTTGTGACTTGCAGCTCCCTCGTGCTCCGATGCCAATTCTCCTCCTCCTGATGATGCTATTGCACAGATGCACAAGAAGACAAAGAAGAAGGGTGGGGGGAGAAAAACGAAGAACAGGTTGAGTGCATGCAATGTCAACACCGTTGGTGGAGAGGACAGACACAGGAGCCTCATGCACTAAGCCGCGCATTCGGGGTACACTACTCAGTACTTCTGACTAGGACAACAGGTCTAGAGACGACAAAGGCGCACATGTGTGATGCTGGACCATCGATAGCTGTACTTGTCACCCTACAGAGGTGGGGGCCGGGAGCACAGGGCCATGCCTAAAGGAGAGGACTACACTACAGAAAGCGCCCTGGCCTAATGTCACCCCCAAACCTCCTCCCCACCCAGACGCCTCCACTGCGCAGAGAGATAGCAGAATGTGCTGATACTCACCCCCTTGTGTCTGCTGGGATGTCCTCAAACGCCCATCCAAATCAGGGTAGGCCACCGCCAGGATCTGGGACATCAGGGGGGTCAGGGTACGACTGGAACCCCTCCTAGGTTGGGAGGCCATCCCCAGCAGTGACTCGGCGGTCTTCCTGGTCCCGCGGCGGATGTCCTCCCACCTCTTGCGGCAGTGGGTGCCCTGTCTGACGTGGACCCCCAGGGCCCGGACTTCCTTGGCGATGGCACGCCAAATGTCCACTTTCTGATGGGCGCTGACCTATTTGACATGTACAGGGTGGGAAGGAAAAATCATCATTTTTCTGCATGTTAGATGCGATTGGTCCCCCCTCCCCAACTTTGCCATATGGCACATGCTCTCATCTGTCGTGCGTTGCACTCCTCATTCGCCCCCCACCCCACCTACTTAGCATCCACCCCACTCCACACAGGCATAGCCCATTCAATGTGCACCCAGTGTACTTACCTGTTGGTCTGGAGGACCGTAGAGTAACGCATACTGGGGGAGGACCCCATCCACAAGTTTGTCCAACTCCTCAGACGTGAAGGCAGGGGCCCTTTCCCCAGTCGCAGCAGCCATTATCACTTCCAGACCGAGGTCACAGCAGCACTTGCAGTATAGGTCCTCTCCTGTGGATGATCAGGTCTCGAGTGATTAAGCAGATAGAAAATGGCGGTCACGCCCGCGGCGGTGCGTACCGCGGCGGTGCGTACCGCGACCGCCGGCGCACCTCGTCATTGGCTCCTGAAACCCATAGGCCTCAATGTTAGCCGATGCGGCTTCGTATAGCGGTCTTCGACCGCCTACCGCCACGGTGTGCCACGCCAGCGCATTGACCTCACATCCCATTGTCCCACTTCACAGGTCAGGCAGCCGCCATTTCAAGGGCCCACATGGCATTATTTGTACTGCGTCACACAGGCCTAGGCCTTGCATTGCCACACATACACGCCTTTCAATACATAGATAATCGTGTGCTATGCATGCAGTGGTGAAGGTACCTGTGATTTGCTTGACTCTGTGCGCCATGTTGTCCTTCCTAGGCACCGTCCGCTGGGACTTGCGAGGAGAAGGATGAATCCTCGCGTGTACCGACCGCTGGTGGACCTGTCGACAATGGAAGAACGCCACATCATACTACGATACCGACTTGACCGAGCCACTATACAGGAACTGTGTGCCAGCTGGAGCCAGACCTGATGTCACCCATCCGCCAACCCACAGGAATTCCCCCTCTAGTGCAGGTTCTGTCAGTCCTCCATTTTTTGGCAAGTGGCTCATTCCAGACAACAGTGGCCATGTCATCTGGAATGTCTCAGCCTATGTTTTCAAAAATCTTGTCTAGAGTGTTGTCTGCCCTGACGAAACACATGCGGCGCTACATTGTATTCCCTGAGGAGGTTGATTTGGCCACTGTGAAGGGTGATTTTTATGCCCTTGGACATATCCCCAACATAATTGGTGCCATTGATGGGACCCATGTGGCTTTAGTACCCCCAAAAGACGATGAGCAGGTGTACAGAAACAGGAAAAGTTACCATTCGATGAACGTCCAGGTGGTCTGTTTGGCTGACCAGTACATCTCCCATGTGAATGCCAAGTTCCCTGGGTCAGTGCATGACGCGTATGTGATGCGAAATAGCAGCATCCCTTATGTGATGGAACAGCTACAGAGACAACGTGTGTGGCTAATTGGTGACTCTGGTTACCCCAACCTGCCTTGGCTATTGACCCCAGTGAGGAATCCCCGGACCAGGGCAGAGGAACGGTACAATGAGGCCCATGGGCAAACTAGGAGGATCATTGAAAGAACCTTTGGCCTCCTGAAGGCCAGGTTTAGGTGCCTGCATATGACAGGGGGATCCCTGATGTACTCACCAAAGAAGGTGTGCCAGATCATCGTGGCCTGCTGTATGCTTCACAATCTGGCATTGCGACGTCAGGTGCCCTTCCTGCAGGAGGATGGTCCAGATGGTGGTGTTGAAGCAGCCGTGGAGCCTGCGGAGAGTGAAGAGGAGGAAGACGAAGAGGACGACTCTGACAACAGGGACAGAGTTATCCAACAGTATTTTCAGTAGCACACAGGTAGGAATCACCCACGCCATTTAACATTTACTGAATGCCCCCTGCATCTTTACTTTGTGTATTTCCCCCCAGTTCTTTTAAACTGAAGTTTACTTTTCCCTTCCCTTTTCAGTGCTGTATGACCCACTGCGTGACTTCTGCTTGGTTAGCCCATGGACTAATGCTTATTGACATCGGTATGTTGTCCACACATAAATAACAGAACATTATTGATAAGTAATGTGTTATACATTTGTAAATAATACAGGCTGACTCCAGAATGATTTCTGTGCAATGAGTGATTTATTTTTAGTGCTATATACTGGTACATGATATTAAAACGGTGATGGGTGAGGGTGGAGTTATGTCCATGGCAGAGTCCAGTTCTCGGTCGCACAGGTGCATTGTTCATATGGCTGTGGAAGGATGGAGCAGGGGCAGTTCAAGGTTGGACAGGGTGACACTGTGGGACAGTGGAATGACATCCGGGGGGATCTTAGGCTGGCGGGGGCCTTGGCATCCTACTCTGTCTTCCTTTGAGATCTCAGGTTCCTCTTGCGGGGTGGTTGTTCTTCAGCAGGAGGTGGGGTTCTGGTGGCCCGTCGTTCTGTGGGGGCCTCCTGACCACTAGCGCCGGCGGAGGTGGTAGGCTGTTCCTGGCTAGTGACAGGGGCCCTTTGCGGTGCCACATGGTCCCGCAATGTGGTTTCTATCCGGTTGAGGGCCTGGACTATGGTCCCCATAGCGGTAGCGATGTCCCGGAGTTCATTGCTGAACCCCATGTACCGTTCCTCCTGCTGTGCCTGGATCTCAGTGAACCTGGCCAGTACCGTCGCCATCGTCTCCTGGGAGTGATGATATGCTCCCATGATGGTGGTGAGGGCCTCTTGGAGAGTCGGTTCCCTGGGCCTGTCCTCCCCCCCCTGTCGCACAGCAGCCCTCCCAGTTGCCCTGTTTCCCCGTGCCTCTGTCCCCTGGACGGTGTGCCCACTACCACTGCCCCCAGGTCAATGTTGTTGTTGGGGTGTTGGGTCAGCCTGGGTGCCCTGTAGTGGCGGACACACCGCTGATTGACGCGTCCGCGAGACAGAGGCATGGGCCCGCTGGGTGGGAGCTGTGCTGGTGTTCCCAGAGGGGTTTGGGTCTGCTGTGGCCTGTGTCTGTGTGTGGGGAACCGACTGTCCAGAGGTCCCCGATGGTCCGGGCTGGTCGTCAGGTTCTAGGTCGACAGAGCTGCTGTCCTCGCTGGGGGCCTGTTCTGGGGGTGGGATGGACAAATCTGGACCCTCCGTGGCGGTGTGTTGGCGTTCGGGCCCTGCAGGGGTAAAGGAGTATGGTTATTGTTTCTGTGTGTGCCATGGCGTGCATTTTGAGTGCCCTTGGCCCCCAGTGCTGGCATTCCCTTGTGGGAGGTGTTGTGAGGGTTTGGGGGGGGGGTGTATGGGTATGTGCAATGGTCATGCTTTGGTGGTGGCTGTCTATGGTTTGTGTTGGCATTCAGGGGTTGGTGTTGTTTAGGGTGGGTTGTGCTGGTGAGACATTGGCAGGGAGGTTATGTGCTGGGGGTGAGATTGGGGGTGAGGGGGGGGGGGTTGGCATGCTGGTGGTTGGGGGGGGGTGAAGTAGTTGAGATTCGACTTACCAGAGTCCATTCCTCCGCCTACTCCAGCGAGGCCATCAGGATGCAGGATGTTTACCACCTCTTGCTCCCATGCTGTGAATTGGGGTGGAGTGGGTGGGGGTCCGCCGCCAGTCTTCTGCACAGCGATGTTGTGCCTGGAGATCATCGAGCGCACCTTCCCCCGTAGGTCGTTCCATCGCTTTCTGATATCTTCCCGATTTCTGGGATGCTGTCCCACAGCGTTGACCCTGTCTACGATCCTTTGCCATAGCTCAGCCTTCCTTGCTATGGTGGTGTGCTGCACCTGTGTGCCGAAGAACTGGGGCTCTACCCTCATGATTTCCTCCACCATGACCCGGAGTTCTTGGTCAGAAAACCTTGGGTGTCTTTGGGGTGCCATGGGGTGGTGTGGATGAGGTGTGGGGTGGTGTTTGTGGTGATGTGCGTGGTGATATGTGGTGATGTGTGCGTAGATGTGGTGTGGGTGATGAAGTTGGGTTCCTGTGTGTGTTGGGGTTTTCTATTGCTGTGCTCGCTCTCTCTATCTCTCTCGCTCTCGCCTTCGCTCCGATTTCCAACTAGTGGGGGTTTGTGGGTGATGTGGGTGTGTGTTTTATAGTTGATTGGATGTGTGGGTGTGTTGTTTGTATGTGTCTCAGGTGTGCGTATTTCAAGATGTCCAATGTGGCAGTGTTTTGGAGCTGTGTGTGTATTTTGACCGCGCCGGTGTGTACCGCCAATGGAATACCGCGGTTGAAAGACCGCCACGTGGATTCGTGGGTCAGAATGGCATGGGCGTGTTTGTGTTGGCGTGACGGTGGAGGTTTGGTCATCTCCAGTTTTCCGCGGCCCGCTGATGTGGCGGCCTTCCTTGGATGTCGGATTTTTGGCGGTTTCACAGTTGGTGGTCAGAATGACCGTGGCGGTTTACCGCGGCCGCGGCGGTAGAATGGCGGACTTCTGACCGGCGGTAAGGGCCTTTTACCGCCGAGGTCAGAATGACCCCCTATGTGCCAAAAGTTGTAGCGCTAAAATAAAAAGAATTGACAAGCATGCCAATCGCTGTTGTAGACCTTCAGATTGACACTAAAAAGGATAATTGACAAGCATGCCAATTGCTGTATAGATCTTCAACCTGGCACCCCAAATGAAGCATGCCAATTGGTGTTGTATGGAGATCCACAAAATTAGCAGGTGGTGCTGTGAAACAACCAATGGTAAGCAGCTGCTCGTGGTTCACAGAACATAGACGGGACCAACAGAAGGAGATCACCCTACCGAAGGACACCAGGTAAGTAAAGGTGCTAGCAGTTCGCAAAACAGTACAGCTCGCAATGAAATCCACGCTCACAAGCAGGGCGCAATCAAAGCCGCAAGGATGGACTCGTGGAGACGAGTTCAGGGTAATGTGAAGTATCGAGCAGTTGACAGTGCGCTCAAGCGTATCGTAAAGTTAACGGCCCAACAGCAGAAACGCAGTATGTGAGCGGCCATTCAGTTGCCGCATAGATCCTTTGAAAGTCTTGAAACACCTCAGATCTTGAAACACCAGAACAACAGGATCTCAAGTGCCTGCCTTCCTCGTTAACTGTTTCCTAGGCTCCTGGAAATCACAGTGTTCTTAGCTCCACGCAGGGTTCTTGAAAAGCCCCCAGTTATCGCCAAAATTGTAGTGATGAGATCACAGACGCTTTGGTGATAAACTACAAAAGGTTTATTAGAGTATACGCTGCGAGTACAAGAGCCAAAGAGACCCCTTCAGCTGCCAACCATTTCCTCAGACATCAGGGCATTCCGAGCCTTCCTATGACCCTAGAACATCACAGTGTCACAAGAGAACCTAGGACATAACATCGTTAACATAGATGACACACTATACCACAAGGGTGTTCGTTTTTTGTTGTAATACTTATCCACCACTTTTTGGCAGTTCCATAGAAACTACCATGTGCTAATTCTTCAGGTCACTTGTTGATAGGTTCAAAAATACACCATTATTACTGACCGGAGATTGTGGACTGCATGAATTAAAATGAGCATTCTGTGGCTAGTAAAAAAATATCCAATCATCTTTGAACATCATCAACCTCTGAAAATGACTCACAATGCATATAATATAGCGAAAAGGATAGCTAAAACAGGCTACACACAAAGTGGTGAATGGTTTCAATGTTTTTATACATAGAAACAATAAGAAATGTTGAAGGGCTGTTTCTAAATCTTATGGACCTTGTAGGAAGTAGGATCTATCAAGAAATGAAGTCGGTTGGTACAAGCATATAGTATTTCTATCAGTGCTTAATTTGTAAATAAAAACATGCTGGTGCCCAAAGCGCTCCTCTTAAACACGCATCTGCTGCAATTAAATGTGCGAACACGGAATACTGAGGCAGTGTAATACTGAAGCCATCTCGGGTCTCTTCAATCCATTTACAGCCACCCCTGCCACTTCAGTTTACTCTTGCAGCTTTCTACCATTGCAACGCGTTTTCGTTTTTCTCTTCCTCCGCCTTTGCCATATGTGTCTTTTACTGCCAGTAAATGCTTGAGGCAGAAAACTCAAAAATAAGTGCCGGTGCTCCTCACCCGAAACAATTAGCACAAAGTAAGCACTGATTTCTATATAGTTCAACAAGCTTGAATGCTCAGTTGAAGTTACCATCTAATGCTTAACTATTTTAATCATTCTTTTTGAAAAAAATATAAAGCTTATTAAAGATGCAGGATCATTAAGAGTGCGTGGGGCTACTGGTATTCCCACTGGTGTTCTATCGCCTGAGTTTTGGCCCTAACAGCCAAGCTAACCTTCTTTAATTATACATAAGAAGCTGGTAATATAGTACATTCTTGGCACATGAGCAAGTTGGTTACACCCACTCATGCAGGGTGTTATATATAACCCACAACATTATCAGCTCATTTGCTTTTTGGATGTGGAAGGGAACCTTGTTCATAAAATATCCGCTCCCCTGTACATTAGTGGGCCACTGAACATAACATATTGCATTGATCACAAACGGGATATTGGTGGACCTTAGGAAAACAATAACAAAATAGCACTAACAGTGTTGACAAATGAGGATATATCTGAGATGTCTAAGAAAGACTGAGCATTATGCTCCTGCTTCTTGAGCAACAGCAGTGCTTTTGGCAAATTTTATAATGAATATTTTGAAAAAAGTTAATATTTTATGGTATCAACTTTATTTAATTGATATCAGTAAATACATTACATAATGAGCTCATGCTCAGGATACAGCTGAGGAAACATGTGTCTCTTTCCAACAAATACCTACAGGAAACAGACTCTCCCAAGACTGTATAATGGCACCAAATGTATTGCATTGGTATTTAACAGATCTAGCATGTGATTATGTGTCACACACTTGTTATTTCAAAGATAGGAGATGAACATATCTGCATGCTCTTTTACACTGAGAGATGAAACCCTCAGATTTCATCAGTGCTAAAAATGATTTATTAGAAATCTAGCTAAAAGTAAAGTTATCACTTTTGGCAGTAAATATAAAAAAGATTTCATTAATAAATGACATTCCTTTTACCATACCATGTCACCATCCCGGGTTTCAAAGGTCCTCGAACCCAACATTGATTAACTTTTTTGACATGGGGCACTAGATTAGAAGAACAACGAAATATTGAGCTGAACACAAACCATGTCAGTGTGTTAAGATGTAATTTTAATCACAGAAAGGGAGCTTCACAAGCCATAATACAATTAGACTTCCATCACACATCTGTATGTAAAGCTGTTGACAAATCAGATTTATTTTAATATTTGAAAACTAATTGAAATTCTATCAATAAACTATTTAATTTTGGATTATACACTGATCAGTTATGTTGTGATTAATTTGTAATCTATAAACTGATCCTGGGAAGAAGCAAAGATATTCATATGGTTTACAATTTTACAATTTGCAGATTATATTTATATAAGGTCGAGTACTTCAGCTAATTCAAGGTTCTCTGCCTACCCTAGCTCTAGGGTCTATAGATCCTCCTACAAGAGCATCTTTGATTACAAGATGTGGAGCAAAGTACGTTTATAGAAATAACAACTACAAACCAAAAATAGATTTTCAATAGTCCATTATAGGTAATGTTTCAGAATGTTTACTAAACAAAGGACTACCTAAACATCTACAATATATTAGGGTAGCACTTATTCAAAAAAGATACAGGCCCTCATTATGAACATGGTGGCAATCACCGCCGTCGCGACGGTGAACAGAAGACCGTCAGTGGCGGTGAACAGCAGATCACTGTATAATGATGCCAAAATCAAAAACCTCCAAAAATCCAGCAACCTCCAGCCACTGCCAGGGCCCATAATGGCGGAAAGGCTGTACACCTCACCCTGCCACCGTCAAGCAGACAAATCCTCTGCCCACCAAATAATGATGCACAAATGAGCGTGGCGGATAGTGGATGTCGAACTACCATTGGCGGTACGGACCGCCATGGACAGCAATGGGACCCACAGCAAGAAATACACATATTGGCAAATTTGAAACTCACACACCTGACACACATCCACAACACTATAAAACACTCACATACGCACCCCAACAATCCTTTGCAATGGCAATAGCACAAATGAGACTGATAACATACACGCATACACTGAACACAACATAATAAAACTCACACACACATATACACAAAAGCACCCTCACCAATACACCCAGAACACCACACCCATAACACACTCCATGGCACCCCCTAAGCACCCACGCTTTACAGATAGGGAGCTAAGGACCATGGTGGACGAAATACTGAAGGTCGAGCAACAACTTTTCGGGGCATAAGTGCAGCAGACAACTATCGCCAGGAAAAATGGAGTTATGGCAGACAATTGTCAACAAGGTCAACACAGTGGGAAACCATCCAAGCACAAGGGACGACATCCGCAAGAAATGGAATGACCTGCGCGGGAAGGTGAGGTCTATGGCATCCAGGCACAACATTTCGGTACAGGAGATTGGGGGAGGACCCCCACCTACACCCCGTGCCTACACCGACTGGGAGGAGAAGGTACTGGCTATCCTGCACCCAGAGGGCCTCACTGGACTCACTGGAGGACTGAACTCAGGTACGTCAACTACAATTACTTCATATCCACCACACCTGTAATGCATGTACCACCTCACCTCTCCAACTACCACCAGGACCACATCCCCACCAAGGCCACTACATCCACATCCACTCACCCTGCATGCCCACAAACCCACTAACAGGCCCATATCCACCCCCCCCCTGTGCACAGTCACCTACCCCTACAAGGATTCACAATGGCACTACTGCATCAAACAATGCACCTCCATATCCCACGCAAAATGAAAGGATAATCCCACAAAAGGTCCCTGCATGGCCCGACAGGGGAATAAACAGCACAAAATAGGGCAGAGCTGTGCATCCATTTTTGATTCAGTACATGTAACAGACATGTCCATTCCCCCCAACAGGCACCACCACCCCTGCCACCTGGACAAAAAGGCCAAGGAGTGCCAGCACCCCACATGGAGACAGAGTGGTGACGGAGAGGAATGTATTGACAGTGAGGAATACCCTGGCCCATCACACAGTCCTGGACCGTCACCCTCCAGCAGCCCCACCCAGGATACCACTGACACCCCTACCACCCAGCCACCACCATCAGCTCTGGCGAAACGACCCCACACCAGTGTCTCCAGGCCACAGACTGGTGGACCACATGTACAGAGGCCAGAGTCTCCACCAACCAACAGACAGGATGATGATGGCCCCAGTGCAAGTGGGACTGCCAGAACTGTGCAGGGGACACAGGCACAGGGGGCAAGGGCCAGTGGGAGGGCATCAGTGGCCCTGGGGAGAGGCCAGGATGGATTCTGCAGCCCAGGGGGTGATATCTGAGGTCCTGGGTGCATACCACCATACCCAAGACAGGATGGGCCAGATCCTGGCCACTCTGGAGCAGAATCAAAGGCTGCAGATAGCACAACACCAAGAGGCCATGGAGCAATGGAAGCAGCTCAATTCCACCATGGCCACCATTGCAGGGGTGCTGCAGCACCACTATACTAGCCAGCCTGAGACCTCCACCCACATGGAAGCCCCTACCACTGCCCAGGACACAGATCTGCCATCCACATATGCAGCAGGTACTGGACTGGTGGCACTAGCAGAGGACATACAGGAGACCAGCACCCCTAGCCCTGCAGCCCAGCACCAGTCACTCAAATGTGCCCTGAGACCCAGATATGGCACTGGAACACCTGCCAAGACCAAGGCCCCCATTAAGAAGTGACTCTGCCCTGAACTGTCTCCCAAGTGTGCCACTCTGCTACCATGTTGACCCACCAATACCAACATACCAACTAGCAAGGAACATATGGACCAATACCCACTGCCACCAATCGCTGAGCTCATGTACATGGTATGGATAAGCACCATTAGCCCACTCCTTATCACTGTAGAGCGCACTTATGAAATTCTGACATGTAATAAAACACATCTACACCATATCGCATGTCCCCTGTCATTAAGAGTTTACATTTGTGAGTGTGTATGCATTAGCCAGTCAATTCCATAATCATACCTTTATTGCAGGAATGGTACCACACGCACAACAGGGTCAAAAGTAAGACAAAAGTTACTCCATTTCTGTTTCCCTGGCACATGCCACTCAGATAACAGTGTCAATGACTACAGACAGCACATCCCTAAGCAAATGAGTCAGACTAACATTATGCAGTGCAGACAACAGCATCAGTGAACACTACCTCATAGTCACTTGAAGTATAGTCAGATCAGCTGCTTCTTGGAGTTGACATCTTCCCCCTCTTCATCCTCACCGTTACTCTCATCCCCTCTCGGAGTTTGCAGGTCTGGATGCACAGCACCCTCCTCCTCTAGAAGGGGGATGGCTCTCCTTACAGCCAAGTTGTGCAGCATGCAGCAGGCCACCACTATTCTACACACCTTCTCAGGGCCATAGCACAGGGATCCCCCAGAGAGATGGAGGCAACTGAATCTAGCCTTCAGAAGACCTATAGTGCGCTCAATCACCCTCCTGGTACGTCCATGGGCCTCATTATAATTCCTCTCTGCATCTGTCCTGTGATTTCTCACAGGTGTCAGGAGCCATTGCAAGTTGGAGTACCCAGAATTACCTGCAATAATGAGTGAAAGAGGACCTTAACATAATGCCATAACTTGCATACAGCTGCTTGTCAGCTATGTACAGATCCAGTGTCATAGACACTCACTTATGAGCCATCCTCTCTCCCCTTGTTGTCCCATCAAATGTGGTACACTGCTGTTCCTCAGGACAAAGGAATCATGGACTGATCCTGGAAACCTGGCATTGACATGTGATATGAACTGGTCATTGGTACACACCAATTGTATATTCATTGAGTGGAAGTTCTTTCTGTTCCTGTACACCTGATTCATTCAATCTTGGGGGGATGAGAGCTATGTGGGTTCCATCAATGGCACCTATCACATGGGGGATGTTAGCAATGGCATACATCCAGAATTGATGGCAGGGAGTTCAGCCCTTTGGGGAAACTGGACTTATGTCTGCATATGTTGGACAAATGCATGCAGGAATTTGGACAGGATGAGGCCAAACATTGGCTGTGAGAACCCTGCAACCAGGCCCACTGTCACCTGAAATGATCCTGTAGCCAAAAACTGGAGTACAGATAGCACTTCAGTATTGATGGCATGCTGATTCCGATTAGATGGTCTAAGTACAGGATCCAGTACGGCACATAGCTCATGGATTGTTGCACAATTGAGTCTGTAGGTGACAATGAAGTGACGTTCATCCTTGGTTTCCAAATCAACAAGAGGTCTGTACACAGATGGTGTCCTCCCTTGCCACATGAGTCTGAACCTATGGGGGAGAAAAGAACACATATGAGGGGCACACATACATGTGCAAAACAGGTTGTAAGTGAACAACCGGTGTGCAATACGTAGGTTACACACACAAGATAGGTATTATGTACAACGTTAGGCACATGTATGCAGAGATACCTCTGTTCTAATGGCATGCCAGTGTGGGAATATTTCATAAGATGGGTGAATGTGAGGATCACTCACTCATGTGCGCATGCGACTAAGGGCTGGGATTTGTAGGCTCTGAATGGGGACCCTGACTAGGATATATGTACGTGGTGCTAGCAAATGGCAGCCTCCTGCCATCCAGGTCTGAGGGAGTGGAAGTGACATCATTCCGCTGGCGGTAGTTGTCATGGCGGAAGGCGGTGTTCACCGCCGTGCACCCATTCATTGGTTTACATGGTTGTCAATGGGGAAACTGGTCCTATCATGATCGCCGCCTGCGGTGACCGTGCATACCGCCGTGGAGCGTACATCATATCATCACACCCATTACACTTGACTCCCGATTCCCGTGCATGCAAGTACTCCACTGAGAGTGCTGCTGTGTCCTGACTCTGGTTATTCCAATGGCGTGAGTCAGAGGGGACCGGTCGCCGGCCTTCACCAAGGAGGAGTTTGATAAGCTGGTGGACGGGGTCCTACCCCTGCATGCCAAGTTATATGGGTGACCAGAGGAGCAGGTGAGTTGGCGGTTGTCTTGCTTGGATGTGTGTGATGGTGGCGAATGCCTGCATGCATGTGTGCTCGATATGTGACTGCACAGGCATAGAATGTGTGGCATGTACTGTTCGTGAGTAGGTAAAGTGATTCTGTGAAGTTCTGCGAAGTTTCTAACCCATAGGGGACGACATGTCAGCTGTATCAGATGCCCATATCCTGACGTCAGTTTTTCTTCTCTGTGTGTCCCATACAGGTCAGCACCCATCAAAAGAAAGGGCCGTGGCAAACCATCGCCAAGGAAGTGCGGACCCTGGGGGTCTAAAAACGGCAGAGCACCCACTACAGGAAGCGGTGGGAGGACTTGAGGCGCGGGCCAGGAAGACCTGTGAGGCCCAGCTGGGGAAGGCCTCCCAATGAGGAAGGGGTGCTTGTCGGACCTTGACCCCCCTAATGGCCCGCATTCTGGCGGTGGCCTATCCAGATTTGGATGGCCGCTTAAAAGCAGCAGAGCAGCCACAGGGGGTGAGTACCAACACTGTTGTGATACTACTTTGATGGATGTGTTTGGGTGCTGTGATATGTATGCTGTCTAGTGCCAGGCACTCTGACAGGTGTGTTCCTGCAGTCCGCCCCCCCCATAAACACGGAAATGGTGTGGGGCAGGTGTTGAAGGTCAAAATAGGCGCATGGGGGTTGATCTTCTTGTACTCTTGGATACTTTGTGTGCCCATGGACTAGTGGGTGGATGCGCTGGGCATGTTCCCCCATGTATGTAGTCCACACAGTTCATCTGGTCCATGTTTCATGTGGGAGATGAGTTGTATGCTGGGATAGTGGCTACTAGTCAGGGGCATAGTCATGACTATTGTTGTAGGTGCAGCTTGTAGGTGTGTGAGCTAGATGTGGTTGTGTGTGAACCAAGTATGTACATTCATTCAGGTAATTACAGATTTCTCTCATGTTTTGTCTCCCCACCCCTGTGCTCTTGTGTCCTTTGTGTACATCAGCATCACCTGGTGAAGTAGCAGTGGCACCGGCGAGTGGGAATGCAGTGGCCCATGGTTCCAAAGAGGCAGAGTTGGCGGAGCCCAAGAGAACCAGTAGGTTGGAGGGCGAGGGGAATACCACAAGGGAGGCAACTACCACTGGCGGTAGTGACTCTGATACCTCCTCTGATGGCAGCTCCCTGGTGGTGGCGGACCCTGGTGGGCCCACCCATTTTTTGTCATCTTCCGCCACCCCCATGCCATCTCCACCCTCCCAGTTGCTCCCCACCCAGTTGCCTGTGCCCGCTCACCCAGGAAGGTGGGTGTCTCCTTCGCCCCAGGCACCTCATCCCCTGTCGCAGTCGATCCTGCTGCCGTCATGGAGGAGGCTATTGACCTCCTGAGGACCATCTCTGTAGGGCAGACAACCACTGCGAATGCCATCCAGGGGCTAGCATCCCAGAAGCAGCAATGCAATGCATACCTGGAAGGCATTCACTGTGCCATGTCTGGCCTACAGAGATCTTTTCAGGCTCTGGCCTCCTCTTTGATGGCAGCCAGTGTCCCTGGTCTTTCCGTCCCACCACCAACCACCTCTACCCCTTCCAGCAACCCCACTCCCTTCACCCATCACAAGCACATGTTCAGACAGCCATGCACACACCTCAACACACAAGAAGCACAAAGAGAAACACAAGCACCACACTTCCCACCACAGGCATACACAAACCCAACATACAAAGGCACACACAACAGCATCCACTTCCCCCAGTGTGTCAACCTCTCCCGCCTCCCTGTCTGTTACTTCAGCATGCACACCCACAGACACTACACCCTCAGTCATTGCTGCTGGCCCCATTCGTGCAGTCACCACAACAGCTGACATCCAGTCATCCACCCCAGACACCACACCTGCACTCACCACAACTACATTGACTGACACATGCAGCACACTCACCAGACCTGCAGACACCCAGACAACATCCATGTTCACTGGCAGCCTGCCTTGTTCCACTGTGTCCACCCCCCTCCTCCCAAGACACTCAAACGATCACAGACATCCACTCAACAGACATCCACCACACATCAGCATCCTGTACAGGCACCTGCATCCATGTCCAGCACACCTTCACCTGATACAAGTATTCCCTCTACCTCCACTCCCACACCTTCCTCCATGTCCACCCCAACTGCCCCTAAGAAACTTTTTCTCTCCTGTGTTGACCTGTTTGAACCCACTGGCCCACCCTGTCTCGTCCCTAAACGTGCCCATCTCATTGCCCAGTCCACTCCTTTCATACCCAAGTCCGTCCCAGTACACCCTTCCCATTCTCGTGCCCCTTCCCTAGGGAGGAAGAAGCCCCATGTCGCCCCAGGTACCTCTGACAACCCCCGGTCCAAGCCCACTCCACCACCTTCCAAGGGCAAGCCCAAACCCCATCCACCTCCCAAACGTAAGCCCAAGCCCCTCACTTCCAGATGTAAGTCCCCACCCCCGCCAACCCTGCCCCTGTTCCCTGAGGCGTCTGGCTGCCCCATTGTTGTCCCTTTACAGTGAAGTACCCTGTGCACATGTGGGAGTCAAGTCCGGCCTATTTGGGTCCTTCAGGATTTTCAGTATGGACTGGCCAATGGCCTTATTCGGATATTACTTTTGTTTATATTTTATTAAAGTTTGAGTGCCCAGTGGTGCTGTTGGCACACTGTGGGGACGTTGTTCGTCGTTTCATGTGGGGTGTGTGGTGTGCACATGTGTGTACTTTGGTGCAGGTCTTTGTTGCCTTGTGTCGGGTAAGTACATCTTATTCTGGTGTGTATGGTGTGGGATGGTGGGAGGGGTTGGGAGTGCGTTGCAGGGTGGGTGGGGTGGGTGTGTAACTGTGCTCTTTCTTCCCATGTGTACTAGGTTGCAGTACTTACCGTTGTTGTCTTCGTCGGCGGTCACGGTCGTGGAGGTGTATTGCCAGGAGCAGCATTGGCATTATTTGCAACTCTCTCTCCATGTCTGCTTCGGTGTGTTGTGTGTGCCTACGGTCAGTGTTTCCTTTTATATTGTTCATTTCCGCCAAGCAAAGCCCGTGGGTGGCCGCCTCTGTCCTCCTCACCACTCCACTGCTGATGGGGTGTGGCTAGTCCGCCACTTGTTTCTCAATTGCTTCATTATTTGGCGGGCCGGACAACCAGCCTGTTGGCAGTAGTTTCAGCAACCGCCGGCGGAGCAGTGTTTCCCGCCATGTTCATTATGACCACCACAGTGTTAGGTGTCGTTTAACTTGTAATTATCAGCACAATATAGAGGGCATATTTAAGAGCCTTTTGCATCACCTTAGTGCCACCATAGCTTCATTGTTTTTCTCTTAGGCGGAGCTAAAGTGGCTATTTCCCTGCGCCATATTCACAAAGTGGTACAATACACCCATTGCTCTACTTTGTAAACTCTTGCACCACATAATGCATAGGCCAGGAATAATGTATGCAAGGGGGGTGTTCCTGCGCAAAAATGGCACAGTGAAATTTAACAGATTTCACTGCGCCATTTTTGCTGTCACGTTTAACACCTGCTCAGGCGTAAAAATGATGCTCCCATAGAAACCTATGAGCCTCATTGCACTTTGCTACACTAGCGTCAACATTTTTTACACTAGTGTAGCAAAGCGCCACAATAGCATCAAAAAGTATTGACGCTATTGTGCTAACGATCGCCATGGTGCAACATATTATAAATATGGTGCAGGCATGATGCTATTAGGTGCCTGTAAGGGGGCGCAGAAAAAGTGGCACATCAGCTCTAATGTGCCATTTTTCTTAAATTGAGCCTAAGCTTTTCAGAAGTTCTATTTTAGGAAAAGGCCTCTTTTTGTATGCCCCTGACCCATTTTTCTGAACTGATGCTGCTATTTTTTCACTCTGAGCACTGGGACACTGTGAACCAGACCCCAGTGCATGTGCTCTGAACCCTAAAACGTGTCAGAATTGGTTATACTCCTGATTGGCATATTTAACTTATCTATAAGTTTATAGTTTAATGGTAGAAGTGGACTGCAGCACATATTGTACCACCACAAAGGTGGGGAGAGAATGTAGAATAATGTCCAGAACTGCTGACTTTAGAGCTGGGGAACCAGGTTCAAGTGTCGGAGTCTGCTCAGCATCCTCTAATTCTGGACAAATCACTTAATCTCCCCGTGCATTAAAAAAACCAAAATTAATGTTTCATTGGGTAATATAACTGGTGCTCATGTAAAGTGCTTCCATACCTTTGAGTCAAGTTTGCACTTTATAAAACTATTTTTAAAAAGTGTCCATGCGAAGCATGTCTCCAGACCTGCCCCTGCAGCTGAGGTAGGCTTTTTTTTAAACTGCCAATTTGACTTGGAAAATAAGCCTTCTTGCAGGCCTAAGCCTTCATTTTTAATACTTATAGATCACCCTTAAAGTAGGCCCTACATGCCCCTAGAGTCAACTCCATGTTATTTAAAAAGTAATGTATGTGTGCTTATGTTGTACTTAACCTGGCAGTGAAAAATCTTCAAACTTCATTTGGGGAACACTTGGAAAAATGATTCAAGAACTCATTATAATAGAAGTTTAACATCCAACTTAGTTGCCAAGTTGGATTTCATATTACTATTTTGAAAAGGGCACTTTTAGAAAGTTTGATTTTCCTGTCTGAGTAGGATGTGCCTTTCTGCCAGTGTTCAGTGTCACCTGACTGTTAATGGTTCTCCTGTGGTGAGACGTGTATTGCTCCCAGATGGTGGACAAAAGACTTGAGTGTGTGAAGATTTTTTTTGGCCCTGAGCCGGATGGCCTGGGGGCTGTGCCATGTCTCTTCCTGAGCTTCAAAGGTAGCCTCTCTTTTGTCCTAATAATCAGCCTGTCTTCATGTTCAGTGAGAGGAGGGAGCTACCCCAGAACTGATTTTAAGTGACCACAGGAGAGGGTTGCCGATTATCATAGCAACAATTCTGGGTTGGCATAGGGAGCTTTGCACAGGGGAAGAAAGGTTCTGCCATGTTGGTTTTAGGAAGAGTGTCTAGGGTCAACCGTGCAAACTTTTAATCCGTTGGCTTGAGAGTGGCCAGGATGTTCTATTTCCCCCATGACTGGCACTGGGTATAAATGTGGCCTCTTAGGAACACCTATGGACCAGTGGAAGGCAAAAAATGACTGGACACAGTGTTGTGACCTGTGAGGGGAGTGCTGAGGGCTGTACCATTTCCAAATAGGAATTTCATCAACCTACCAATACACCCTAGTAATCTCCCTGATGTTTTGTTTTTAAAATATGTTTTGTGAGTTTAGCCAGTCTTTGGTTTAATTTATGAAGATTACTTATAAAGCCCTTTGTAACTTACCCTTTCCTGCCTCTTTGCTCTCTTGCTCCTTATGAACAGGTCCTTTATAATGGTACAGTGCAGGCACTGTGCAACTGTAATCACAACTAAAGTTGTAAAACATATCAAGGATGTAAAAAATCAAGGAAAGTAGTTGAACCAAGGAAGTAAATATGACATGGATGTAAAAATTCAGTAATAGAATCTAATGCGTGACTAAATTTATCATACAAGCTCAATCTTCAATGGGAATATAGCATATGAATGTAAATATGTAATAAAGTAAATCTTCTCAGAATAAAAATCTCATAAATGTAAATATACTAGGAAGGTAATCTTCAGAGTGGGAAAATAACACATTTTGCAGTTACTGGGATTAACATTACATGAACATGCCAATGTAAGTACATGCAGTACAACACAAGAGCGTCTGTAGTTAATGCCAGTAACATTAGATGAACACAGTAGTGTGAAACAAATTCATAACAGCAAAAATTTATTTGCAGTTACTGGCAGTAACATTACATGAACATGATAGCATTAAACAAATCCAGTACAACACAAAAGAATTTGCAGTTACTGGAAGCAGCGGACAGTGAATGGTATGAAACGAATACAGTACAAACGTGTTGCAGTTACCTGCAGTAACATTAAGTGAACACAACAGCATGAAACAAATGCAGTATTGCGCAAGAGCATTTGCAATTACCAGCAGTAACATCACATGAACACAGTAATTTGAAAGTAATGCAATAGAGCACAAAAATGTTTGCAGTTAATGGCAATAACATTACACGAACATGCAAGTGTTAAACAAAAGCACAAGAGCATTTGCACTTAGTGGCAGTAACATCAGATGAACATGTCAGGATGAAACACATGCAGTACAGCACAAGAGTATTTGCAGATACTGGCAGTTACATCAGATAAACATGCCAGCATGAAACAAATACAGTACAGCACAGCACAGGAGCATTTGCAGGTACTGGCAGTAACATTAGATGATAATTTTAGTGTGAAACAAATACAATACAGCACAAGAACATTTGCAGTTACTGGCAGTAACATTACATGAACATTCCAGTGTAAACAATGCAGTACAGCACAAGAGCAATTGCATATCAAATTAACATGCTAGTGTAGAAGAAATTCAGTATAGCACAAAAACATTTGTAGTTACTGCCAGTAACATTACACAAGCACAATACGGTGAAATATATTAATTACAGCAAATAGCTATTTGCAGTTACTGAAAGTAACAATACATGAACATGGTAGCGTCAAACAAATGCAGTACACCAGAAAAGCATTTCCAGTTACTGCGAGTAACATTATGTGAAGCAGTAGCATGAAACATCCAGTACAGCAAGGAGCATTTGCAGTTACAGGCAGTAACATGCTAGAATGAAACACATACAATACAGCTCAAGCTCATTAGCAGTTACTGGCAATAACCCTGGATGAATATTTCAAAGTGAAATAAATGCAGGACAGCACATGGGCATTTTTGGTTACTGACAGTAACATCAGATGAACATGCTAGCATGAGATAAATTCTGTACAGCACAAGAGTATTTGCAGTTAATGGCAGTAACATCAAATGAATACAGTAGCGCCTGCACTTACTGCCAGTAACATTACACAAACACAGTGCAGTGAAACAAATACAGTACAGCACAAAAATGTTTGCATTTACCTTCTGTAACATTGTATGAACAAGCATTTCCGGAAGCATTACATGAACATGTCAGAGTCAAACAAATGCAGTTACGTGCAGTAACATTACATGGACAGTTTAGCATGAAACAAATGCAGTACAGCCCAAAACATTTTGCAGTTAGTTGCAGTAACATTACATGAACATGCTAGCATGAAATAAATGCAGCAAAGCACTGGAGAATTTGCAGGTACTTGCAGTAACATTATATGTACATACTACTGTTAACCAAATAGAGCAAAGGACAGGAGAATTTGCAGTTACTGGCAGAAACATTACATGAACATGCTAGCATGAATCAAATGCACTACAGCATAAGAGAGTTTTCAGTTACTGACAGTAATATTACAGTTAGAAATTGGGTCTTTGGTTGGCAGTCAGGTTACCCCCTGTCCAAGCAAGGACACTCACTCTAGTCAAGGCAAAGGAGAAAGACACCTGGTTAACCCCCACATACCTCCTTGGTAGCTTGGCACGAGCAGGAAGGCTTAACTCAGAGGCAATGTGTAAAGTATTTGTACCAACACGAACAGTAATAGCAATACAAAATGGACACCACACCAGTTTAGAAAAATAGGTAATATTTGTCTAAATCAAACAAGACCAAAATGACAAAAATCGAACATACACAAGTCAAGATATGAATTTTCAAAAGAATAAGAGTCTCACTCCATAGAAAACAATGGAAACAACGACTTTGCACAAAGTACCTGGTTTGCGTAAAAATTAAAGCCGGACAGGCGAGTGTGCATCGGAAAAGGCAGCTATGCATCAATTCCTTCCTCGCAAGGGAGGCTGTGCGTCATTTCTTCTTGTGGTGGGGTCGGCGATGCATCGTTTTTCTGCCTTGCAAGAGAGCGATGCGTCAATTTCCGGACAGGGCACTTTGGATCCGTGCAGAGTCGGGTTGTCTTTGACGCCCAGGAACGATACGTGGAAAATCCGGTTGCACAGTGTTAGAAAAAGGACTGCATGGGGTTTGTGTCGTTATCAGCAGCTGCAAGCAACTGTTGCACGTTGTTTCTCCAGCCACTATGTGTCGATCTCCCAGCTGCGTGCAAATGGAGTGTCAATTTTAGCTGCAAAGCCAGCGGCATGTCGTTTATAAGCTGCGTTCCAGATGGTGCATCGAAAATTTCCTCGTACGGCGTTCTGTGGTGGATTTTCAGCTCTTGTCTGCCAACTTCACCTTCAAGGGCCCAGGGACTGGATAGGACACCACTTGTCAGGGTAGAAGTCTCAACAGAGAGTCCAGATGTTAGCCAAGGAAGTCTTTGATGGTCCTGAGACTTCAAAACAGGAGGCAAGCTCAGCTCTAGTCCTTGGAGATTCTTCACAAGCAGGAATATACCACAAACTCCAGTCTCTGTCCCCTTTCACAGGCAGAAGCAGCAACTGCAGGATAGCCCAACAAAACACAGTCACTGGCAGGGTCAGCACTTCTCCTCAGCTCTTCAGCTCTTCTCCTTGGCAGAGGTTACTCTTGATCCCAGAAGTAATCTTGAAGAAATCTAAAGTCTGGGGTTTTTGAGTCCACTACATATACCCCTTTCTGCCTTTGAAGTAGGCAAACTTCAGAGGAAAGTCTCAGTTGTTCACAAGATCCTGACTTGACTGGGCCAGGCCCCAGACACACACCAGGGGGGTTGGAGACTGCATTATGTGAGGGCAGGTGTAAGTGACCACTCCTCCCTCCACTCTAGCTCAGATGGCCCATCAGGATATGCAGGCTACTCCCCAGCTCCCTTTGTCTCACTGTCTAGAGGGGATTCATAAACTGTCAGTCTTACCCAGACAGGGAATCTACAAACAGGCAGAGTCACAGAATGGTTTAAGCAGGAAAATTCCCACTTTCTAAAAGTGGCATTTTCAAACTGACAATTTAAAAACAACTTCACCAAAAGATGTATTTTTTAATTGTGAATTCAGAGACACCAAACACCAATTTCTATCTGCTCCCAAAGGGAATCTACACTTATAAGTTATTTAAAGGCAGCCCTCATGTTAACCTATGAGAGAGAGAGGCCTTGCAACAGTGAAAACCTAATTTGGCAGTATTTCACTGCTAGGACATGTAAAACACATCAGTACACGGCCCACCTTTAACATACACTGCACCATGCCCATGGGGCTACTAAAGGCCTACCGTAGGGGTGCCTTACATGTATAAAAAGGGAAGGTTTGGGCCTGGCAAGTGGCTACACTTGCCAAGTCAAACTAACAGTTCAAAACTGCACACATAGACACTGCAGTGGCAGGTATGAGCCATGTTTACAGGGCTATACAGGTGGGTGGCACAAACAGTGCTGCAGGCCCACTAGTAGCATTTGATTTACAGGCCCTGGGCACCTCTAGTGCACTTTACTAGGGACTTACTAGTAAATCAAATAGGCCAATCATGGATAAACCAATCACACATACATTTTACACAGGGAGAACTTGCACTTTAGCACTGGTCAGCAACACACAGTCAAAACCTGGGAAGCAGAGGCAAAAAAAGACAGGGGAGACCACACCAAGGATGCCAGGTCTAACAGTTACATGAACACAGTAGCATGAAACAAGTGCAGGACAGCAAACAAGTGTTTGAAGTTACTTGCAGTAACATCAGTTGAACATGCCAGAGTGAAGCAAAATGCAGCACAGCTCAAGCTCATTTGCAGTTACTGGCAGTGACAGTGGATTAATATGCCAGTGTGAAACAAATGCAGTACAGCACATGAGCATTTGCAGTTACTGACAGTAACATAATATGAACACAGTGCAGTGAAATAAATGCAGTACAGCACAAAAGTGTTTGCAGTTATCTTCTGTAATATTTTATGAACATGACAGCATGAAACAAATGCAGTACAGCACAAAATAGTTTGCAGCTACGGGCAGCACTGTCAGATGAAAGGTATAGTGCAGCACAAGAGCATCTTCAGTTACTACCAGTAACATCAGATGAACAAGTTAGAATGAAACAAATCCATTACAGAACAAGTCAATTGCAGTTACTGGGAGTAGTATTACATGAACATGATAAAGTGAAACAAATGCAAGATAGCACCATCGAGTTTGCAGTCACTGGCAGTAACATTATAAGAACACAGTAGCATGGAACAAATGCAGTACAACACAAAAGGTTTGCAGCTACTGGCAGTAACATTACATGAACATGCAAGCAAGAAGCAAATGTAGTACAGCACAAGTGCATTTGGAGTTACAGGCAGTAACACCACGTGGACACAGTAGTGTGAAACAAATGCAGTATTTCACAAGAACATTTGCACCTACTGCCAGTAACATTGCATGAATACAGTACCATGCAACAAATGCAATGCAGCACAAAAGTGTTTGCAGTTAGCTGCATCAACATTAATTGGCAATCCCAATGTGAAACACTGGAGGTAGTGCATGCGGTTGCTGCAGAACCACAAAGTAAACAAACTGGAGTTCAGAAGGTGAATGAGCAGTACAGATGACTTTAAATGTTGGTTTATCTTGTCATAAAGGTCAACTGCCAGGCTCTGATTTCTGACAAATCAATGCTTATTCATTTAACATGGAGGTTGGTGTTTGCTTTTCTTTGTCTGACTGCAAAGTCAGAGGATTTTGTAAAGTGAACTATATGAAAGTCTAGTTAGGGTTCAGATGGTGTGAAAGGAAGGACTGTAGAGTGTCAATTCTTTTCTAACACACACAACACTTAAATACACGTACATGAATTTTACAAATATTCCAAAATATATCAGCAGCTAGGAGAGAACAAGTGAAGCACTTTTGTTTGTAATCCTGAAGTGTGATGACATAGAAGATTTTAATTACACCAAACAAAATCAAGACACTTTACTTGGTGAATCACAAATGATAACTAAAATCAGTTTTCCATTCATTATTGTTCTTGCATGTCTGTGCAAATTTAGTGGCCATTTCAATACAAAATATGCTGTCTGTAAGTAACTGTGTGCTACCACACCATACTTTAGCAGTATATTTGCAACAGTATGCTCCAACATGCACCTTCAGCTTTATATACTACACTCATACCACTATCCTGGTGAATTGGCTCGGCTCATTTTATGCCTTTATTTGTGTGATGCTTGGATTTTTCACAATCCCTGTGACATCTGTGATGTGACACTGATGGCAGCAACCCCACACTGAACACGGTTCCAGCACCACTGAGTTACGGGCAGTAACATCAACTGAACACATTAGTATGAAGCAAGTGCAGCACAGTGCAAGAGGATTCAGAGTTACTGCCTGTAAGGTTACAGTACTGTGTAACAAATGCAGTGCAGCACAACAGTGTTTGCATTGTAATTACTAGCAGTAACAATAAATGGACATGCCAATATGCAGGAAATGCAGTACAGTACAAGAGCATTTGTAGTTACTGGCACTAACATCAGATGATCATGCCATGCATTACAGCACAAGAGCATCTGCAGTTACTGTCAGTAAAACAGGATGAACAATGTAGCATGAAATAAATGCAGTACAGCACAACAGTATTTCCAGTTACTTGCAGTAACATTACATGAACATACTAGCATGAAATAAATACAACAAAACGCCTGAGTATTTGCAGTTATTGGCAGCAACATTACAGGAACATGTATGTGTGAAAAGAAGGCCATAAGGCACAACAGTATTTGCAGTTACTGGTGGAAATATTAGATGAACATGCTAACGTGAAACAAATGCCCTACAGCAGTAGAGAGTTTTCAGATACTGGCGGCAACATCAGATCAACCTGCCAGCTTGAAAAAATTCAGTACAGCACAAGAGCATGTGCAGACGCCGGCAGTAGGACCAGTTGAACATGCCAGCATAAACCGAATGCTGTATAGCACAAGAGCATTTGCAGTTACTGGGAGAGAAAGTACATGAGCATGCCAGTGTAAAACAAATAGAGTGTAGCACAAGAGCATTTGCAGTTATTGGCAGTAATATCCCATAAACACATTAGTGTGAAAGAAACACAGTGCACCACAAGACCATTTGCACTTACTGTTAATAACACTGTGACACCACAGTGCAGTGAAACAAATGCAATACAGGGCACAACATTTGCAGTTACTGGCAGTACCATTGCATGAATATAGTGTGAAACAAATACAATACAGAAGAAAATGTTGCAGTTGCTGGCTGTAACATTACATGAACAAGCCAGCATGAAGCAAATGCAGCATGCACAAGAACATTTGCAGTTACTCGCAGTAACATCACATCAAGTGGAGTATTATGCAAAAGTGTTTGCAGTTAGTGGGGACAACATTACATGGACATGCTAGCATGAAGCTAATGCAGTACAGCATAGGAGCATTTGTAGTTACTTGCAGTAATTATACATGAACACAGCAGTGTGAAATAAATGCAGCAAAGCACAAGAGTATCTGCATGTACCTGAAATAACATTACACGAACATCCTAGTGTGAAACAAATACAGCTTAATGGTTGCAATCTTACATGAATATGCACAGCATGAATTAAGTGCAGTAAAGCACACGAGTATTTGCAGTTATCAGTAAAATTACATGAACATCCTAACATGAAAGAAATGCAGCACACGCACAACAGAATTTGCAGTTACTAGGAGAAACATCACATGAACATGGTACATGAGACAGATGAACTACTGTCAAACAGAGTTTGCAGCTACTGGCAGCAACATTACATAAAACTGCTAGTGTGAAACACATTCAGTACAGCACACGTGTATTTGCAGTTACTGGCAGTGACATTACATGAAGATGCCATAGTGAGACAAGTGCAGTTGTGTAGGAAAGTACCATCTTGCCTGGCATGTTACCCCCATTTTCACTGTATGTATGTTTGTTTTTGCCCATTTGTCACTGGGATCCTGCCAGGCAAGACCCCAGTGCTCATAATGTATGCCCTGTATGTGTTCCCTGTGTGGTGCCTAACTGTATCACTGATGCTCTCCTAACCAGAACCTCAGTATTTATGCTCTCTCTGCCTTTCACAATTGTCACTGCAGGCTAGTGACTCTCTTCACCAATTCTCATTGGCACACTGGAACACCCTTAAAATTCCCTTGTATATGGTACCTAGGTACCCAAGGTATTGGGGTTCCAGGAGATCCCTATGGGCTGCAGCATTTCTTTTGCCACCCATAGGGAGCTCAGACAATTCTTACACAGGACTGCCACTGCAGCCTGAGTGAAATAACGTCCACTTTATTTCACAGCCATTTTTCACTGCATACAAATAACTTACAAGTCACCTGTATGTCTAACCCTCACTTGGTGAAGGTTAGGTGCCAAGTTACTTAGTGTGTGGGCACCCTGGCACTAGCCAAGGTGCCCCCACATTGTTCAGGGCAAATTCCCCGGACTTTGTGAGTGTGGGGACACCATTACATGCGTGCACTACACATAGGTCACTACCTATGTGTAGCGTCACAATGGTAACTCCGAACATGGCCATGTAACATGTCTAGGGTCATTGAATTGTCCCCCCCAATACCATTTTGGTATTGGGGGGACAATTCGATGCATCCCCGGTTCTCTAGCACAGAAGCCGGGTACTGCCAAACTGCCTTTCCGGGGTTTCCACTGCTGCTGCCAACCCATCAGACAGGTTTCTGCCCCCCTGGGGTCTCGGCAGCCCAGGCCCAGGAAGGCAGAACAAAGGATTTCCTCTGAGAGAGGGTGTTATACCCTCTCCCTTTGGAAATAGGTGTGAAGGGCTGGGGAGGAGTAGCCTCCCCCAGCCTCTGGAAATGCTTTGATGGGCACAGATGGTGCCCATCTCTGCATAAGCCAGTCTACACCGGTTCAGGGATCCCCAGCCCTGCCCTGGTGCGAAACTGGACAAAGGAAAGGGGAGTGACCACTCCCCTGACCAGTACCTCCCAGGGGAGGTGCCCAGAGCTCCTCCAGTGTGTCCCAGACCTCTGGCATCTTGGATTCAGAGGTGTTGGGGCACAGTGGACTGCTCTGAGTGGCCAGTGCCAGCACGTGACATCAGAGACCCCTCCTGATAGGTGCTTACCTCTTTCAGTAGCCAAGCCTCCTTTCTTGGTAGCCAAACCTCGTTTTCTGGCTATTTAGGGTCTCTCCTCTGGGCTATTCCTCAGATAATGAATGCAAGAGCTCACCAGAGTTCCTCTGCACTTCCCTCTTCAACTTCTGCCAAGGATCGACCGCTGACTGCTCCAGGACGCCTGCAAAACTGCAACAAAGTAGCAAGACGACTACCAGCAACATTGTAGCGCCTCATCCTGCCGGCTTTCTCGACTGTTTCCTGGTGGTGCATGCTCTGAGGGCTGTCTGCCTTCACCCTGCACTGGAAGCCAAGAAGAAATCTCCTGTGGGTCGACAGAATCATCCCCCTGCCAACACAGGCACCAAACTTATACATCACCAGTCCTCTGGGTCCCCTCTCATCCTGACGAGCGTGGTCCCTGGAACACAGGAGCTGGGTCCAAGTATCTCCCACAGTCCAGTGGCCCTTCTGTCCAAATTTGGTGGAGGTAAGTCATTGCCTCCCCACGCCAGACAGCAAACTTGTGTACTGCATGATTTGCAGCTGTTCTGGCTTCTGTGCACTTTTCCAGGACTTCCTTTGTGCACAGCGTAGCCTGGTTCCCCAGCACACCGTCCTGCAGTGCCCAACTTGCTGAGTTGGACTCCGACATCGTGGGACCCTCCTTTGTGACTCTGAGTCGACTGCTGTCCTCAGATCTTCTAAGTGCCTGCTCTGGTACTTTTGCGGGTGCTACCTGCTTTTGCGGGGGCTCTCTGAGTTGCTGAGCGCCCCCTCTGTGTCCTCCTCCAAGGGGCGACATCCTGGTCCTTCCTGGTCTCCAGCAGCACCCAAAATCCTCACTTGCGACTCTTGCATCTATCCAGGCTTGTTTGTAGTATTTCTGCCTGGAAACACTTCTGCCACCTCCAGCATGCCGTGTGACATCTTCCATCGAAAGGAGAAGTTCCTAGCCCTTTTCGTTGTTGCAGAATCGTTGGCTTCTTCCACCCAGAGTCAGCCCTTTTGCACTTTCATCCAGGGTTTGGTGGGCTCCTGCCCCCCTGGACACTTGCATGACTCTTGGACTTGTTCCCCTTCCTCTACAGGTCCTCAGGTCCAGGAATCCATCTTCAGTGTTTTGCTGGTGCTTGTGGTTCTTGCAGAATCCCCTATCACGACTACTCTGTCTTTCTGGGGTAGTAGGGTAACTTTACTCCTACTTTTCAGGGTCTTGGGGTGGGGTATCTTGGACCCTACTGTTTTCTCACAGTCCCAGCGACCCTCTACAACCTCCCATAAGCCTGGGGTCCATTCGTGATTCGCATTCCACTTTTGGAGTATATGGTTTGTGTTGCCCCTAGGCCTATGCCTACCTATTGCATCCTATTGTGATTCTACATTGTTTGCACTACTTTTCTTAGTGTTACTTACCTGTTTTGGGTTTGTGTACATATAATGTGTGTATATTACTTACCTCCTAATTGAGGGTATCCTCTGAGATACTTTTGGCATATTGTCACTAAAATAAAGTACCTTTATTTTTAGTAACTCTGAGTATTGTGTTTTCTTATGATATTGTGCTATATGATATAAGTGGTATAGTAGGAGCTTTGCATGTCTCCCAGTTCAGCCTAAGCTGCTTTGCCATAGCTCCTTCTATCAGCCTAAGCTGCTAGAAACACCTCTATTCTACTAATAATTGATAATTGGACCTGGCACAGGATGTAAGTACCACAAGGTACCCACTATACGCCAGGCCAGCCTCCTACAAGTAGAATGCAAAATGATCTGCTGTCATTGGCCAATAACTTGCTAACCTGAAACAAACTGAGCAGCCAGCAGCAACACAAGATAGAAGAGATTGCTTGCTAATAAGTCAAACTTGGGACATATGCATACTTGCCTGCAGATATCTAATAAAAGAAGTGGAATTCTTTTGCCAGATGGGTTTCACAATCTTGTGGGTGGGGTAGGATACAATTCATGACGGTATCTTAAATATTCTAAAGAGCACTCCTTATAAAATATAATTTTGTTGAGATTTTAACTGAAACCATACTTTCAAAAATATTTTAAGAACATTGTTAATAACACTATTAAAGAACAAACAATGAAGGTGAACTCATTGAGTTGCAAGTATAAGCAGATGATTATTTTATTCTTTATCTAGTTGAACTTTAAACCACACTGCCATTCAAATTAACTTATTCCTGTCGAAGTTACAGGAAAGAGATTTATGAAATTCAAACTTCATTATGCTCCTTTAGAAGCAAATACTGAATGGTGGTATGATCGAGGTTCATCTATTATATGCAGATAATGTTGTTGGGGAAATTAGGACCTAAAGAACATATTATGCATATGCTAAGCATTGCAATGTTTCATTAAGATCTACCTATATTCATCCAAGACTGATTTATTTTAATGATGGCAGAGTTAGATCTGTTGACGCAAGAAGCAGGAGAAGGAGTCGTCGGAGGGTGATTCAACGCTATAGTTGTATGTGTGTCTGTGTGATTTTGTTTCTGTATTGCACAAAAAATTAATCAATTGAGGTATTTTGTATATTTTACAGATTTAACAATTGTTTTCACCACTTTTGCCCTAATGGATAAATCTCTATTTGAAGCGCACTGGAGCAAATTCAGCTCCAGAATAAATTATAAATGTTACATAATCTGAAACTTGAGGTAAAACTTGCACAAAAGAAAGGAAAGGATGTTTAACTAGATTATTGTATTCCATAACTGAGTTCTTCAGGAATGATGTACAGTGAGAGGGCTGATTACTGGAACCAGAAGCTTCATTGCTATTTCGCCTGGTTACATACAAATAGTGTCTCGATCTGAAAAACGTTATGACTGAAGTTTGTTGGTGTCTAAGGTTTAAATATTGTAGTGTAGTGCCCCAAATGAAAAGGAAAATGGAGGATTGAAGGAGATAGCTTGCTGACCTAGGCAGGGGTGATGGGGGCTAAGGGGTGGCGGTATGATGAAAGGGGGTAAGGGAAAAGGGGAAGACCGTAATCAGTAATATTATGGCCAAGAATTAGGACATGGATGAAATACTGGGGGGTAAGCATGAGGTCCAGGAAGAAGGCCACAAACAGGGGGAGGACCAGGAGGACTAGGGGAAGGATTAGGTAGAGGAACAGGAAAAGCAGGACAATTAAGAGCAGGTCCGGTAGGAGACGGAAGCTGGGGGAAAGGTGACAGGCAGAAGGAAACAGTTGAGAAGTTGAGGAGGACCACTAGCAACATTTTGTGTAGTAACTCAAGAAAACGTTACATGCATAATGGATACTAGATTGCTCTTAATCACTATTTACCACGAATCTCTGCACCCACAGATTGAGTATCGTTTAACAGTAACAGGAGCGTTATGGCTGACCGGCCTCGTACACCAGCCCTCTGAATGATGTGATACCATCACATTCTAGTGGTCCGATTTTTCAAGTCTGATATGCTTGTTCACCTGCTTCGAGTGGATTTAGGTCATGCGACTAGCAATTAAATTGGCAGGGAGTCTGCTTGGAGCCAGCATTTGATCTATAAAATATGTAAAACATGATTTGGAAATAATTGCTTTATTTCTACAATTCGTTTAGGATTCTGAAAAGAAGCCTCCATGCTCCACCGCTGGGGTCTTACTGCAGCCTCTTTTTCTGCGCTTTTGTGCACTCCCGGCTCCCGTTAATCGGCTTACTTTCGGCACGATTTATATATACTATGGAGCAGATGGCACTCTGCCACGTTGGTTGTACTTTATTAGAACAGCAGCTGTATAAGATTGCTCTTCCTTTTATATTTAGCCTTCAAAACCCCCCATGCACCACAGCCTCAGGGGTGAAATGCGTGACCAGAAATCCTGGTAAAAGTGTTGAACTTTAAAAAATTTACTTCCTGCACCAGTCAACAAAAGCATTGACAAAATACTTAACTAGTGAATGTTCTATCCTGAAAACTAGTTATGCATGCTGCCACTTTCATGCCTTCAGTACCTTTATTTCAGCAGGTAGTGCCTGTCCTGAACTCAAAAACAAAGAGATCTCTCTGAGCCTATCAGCTTTGGTATATGCAGTCTATGGAAGTTAGGAAACTCTCCCCGTTCAGCAGTGGTAGGATTGTCTCCAATGTCAGCATCTTGAAACTCTGGTAAGGTATGTAGCAGTTTACTGCATTGAAATCGAGAACTGGTCTCTACCTTTTGGAGGCTATCTGACAGTGGCAGCTCCTCCGCAATGGCAGAGGAGCGTTGCCCCAATGGTTAAGAGCCAAACAGCTGTAAAATAAAACAATATTTGATTATTGTTTTATTTTACAGCTGCTGGCTCAGCCAGCATTTGCAGGGAGGGGTGGGGCTGGGCCATGTGATGTGGGGGGGGATGAATGTGGTGCACTAAGTGCGCATGTCAGTTTGGCCAGCCATCTTAGGCTGGCCAAACTGACATGCGCAGTTAGGTCTCTTCAACCTGGCTGTGTTGCACAGCTGGGTTGGAGAAACAGCGCAGTCCCCATTGCAGTGTCTGAGCAGCAGACCAAGCTGGTGCTAGTCATAGCATGAGAGCAGCACCAGGATTGCATAGGGAGCCTCTGCTGGTGTCCCAGACACTGCTGGAACACCAGGAGAGCAGAGGAGTGAGGCAGCAGAAAGGTATGTTTTTTTAAAATTATTATTATTCTTTATTTCCCCTGTCCCAATCATCATCATCCCCCCACACACCTTGAGATTTGCGACCACCACCGCTGCTATGTGATTGAAAATAATGATTGAAAAGCAGCCCTTCTTTGCTTGACTTTTAAATGGAACTTCTTGCTGGTCCCTTTCTGTTTGAAGAGTTGTCTAGCAACCAGGTATTGCAGCCCTCAGTCTCTCACAAGATCGCCATGCTTCAAAGAAGACACAGAATGCCCACATGAAGCATAGTCAGCTGACAGATTCAGGCCACTAATGCTGGTCCTAATTTAAGCACTCAAAATGCATTGGACCATCAAAATAGGTCTCAATGGGTTCTCTGAACATGCATCCGTTGATCGCTGCACAGCACCACATACAGGGGTGTGTACATACATATCTGCTGGCTAAAGTGAGACCCTGACAATAAGTCAAAATGATTAAATTAATAGACGCTGTCTTACCTTATCCTCAATAAAGATAGGCACCATTTGTTGACAGAAATGAAAATCCAGAAAGTAGGGCAAGAGCAATTCCTCTGTATGCTGTTAATACAGGAAGAGAAAATCAGCCATCTTCATAGTTGATTTTTGGTTTTGCTAAGGTAGGAAAGCCATTTCTGTTGCTAGACATGATATCCCACCCAGCAAGGAGTGGGATGAGGAAGAGGTAAGAAATGGTAATCATTAAGTTGTTGTTTGAAGAATGTTACACCTTCCCTCTTATCTGAAACCTCTCAGTGGAGTTTGATGGCACACCTTTTTCTTATGAACATTATGCATATTTCTACACCAAAAGTGAATTTGTGCATTCAAAGACTGACAACTTTAATTTTTTAGGTCTCACCTGCGACAACGCATTCACTGAATGTGCTCCCACTTTCAAACAATATTGTATACAAAGGGCTTGCAGCCCGCCCACTGCTTAGTATTCGTTTGTGTCATTGTTACTCTTATTTGTTGTAGCCAGCACGTGCTGCCTTCGCTTCCTCTTCTTTCATCTGGAACATTGACCATGTACTGAGTGCTTCACCTTGATTGCTGCCTTCTGCTGATCATGCTGTGATTGACAACCTACTTTTAATTTTTCTTTAATTTTTCTTCTGCCCTGTCATATTTATTCAACCTCTTGCCATTTGTAGCAATGTTTTACTATGCCACACACACTTCAAATAAGCCCTTTTATGCTTTGAGGTGGATATTTATTGTGTCAAGAGGTGTTATCTGGTTTTATTGTGACAACAGATGTTATCTGCTTCCAAAAGTGTTTTCAATGAGACATGGAAATGGTGTGTGCTTTCTTTATGTGACAGGATTGTTTGCCAAATGTCATATTTTTTCCCTTTTCATCCATGGAGAGATTAACTGGTTTTCTCAGAATCACAGGTATGTTGTGCTGAGACCTAGTATGCTTTGGCAAAGCCAATAGGTCTTTCCTTTCAGGCTACTGGCTCTGCCATTCCCTTTGCGTTCATGCTGTACAGCAAGGGCATTGCCAATTTTGGCAATGATTTGTAACCGTGCTGTGCAGCGTGACTAACAATAATAATAATAACAATAATAATAATAATAAATTATATAATATATAATAATAATAATAATAATAATAATAATAATAATAATAATAATAATAATAATAATAGAAGGAATGATGCACCCAGTCCTAATGCACTTTTTAAATTGATTTTGTCCACACTGCTGTTCAGCATTGCTGCAAAACACTTCCAAAGCAAATGGCTTTCTTAGGGGAGACCTATTGGCTTTGCCTGTTATGCATATATTAAATAATGACACTCCCACCACTCCAATGATGGATCTGGGCTGCACGTTCAGGTGGCCGCTGAAGCCTGAGATTTCCGTCTCACTGAATCTCATGTCGTGGGTCTGCTTCTATAAGGCCTCTGCTGTCTCTGCGCGGCCACGCGAGCTTCGGAATCCCTCCTGGAGGTCATTAAAAGCGGAGAGTCGGAATAAATCTCCTCTGACAGGGGCTGGCTCCCCGACTGTAGAACTCTGTGGAGCGACGGGGCTTTGGCAAGGAGGGGCTGGAGCAGTGGGAGAGGCACGGCGAATTATATCGCAAAAAAAATGTAAATGCTGTCTCCCTTAGAATTCTAAACAGAGCTGGAGCTGCTGGTCCCACTAAGGGATGGACTTGTCATGTAGGATTCTACTGCAGCAGGGGTGAGCCCGCATTTGCCGCCTGCTGAGTGGCTGAAACTGTGATGGATTACAGGCTTCGCACAATAAAACACTATTTTCTTTGCTTGCTTTGATTTATTAAGGACCAGCTAGTAACCTTAAGGCATGTCTGGGCGCTCTATACCTAACCACGCGAGAGAAGGAAGATTTAATGTGCTTGCAAAGTGTATGGTCTCTGTCTGAGAACTGATGTGTTTGAGATCAGACGCAAAAAGTGTTTGAAATTCAAATTAACGTTACGATTTGCATAGGGACAAAGTGAAATCGTGTGCAAAAACTTCTCGGAGAATTGGATACCCTGTCGAAACGGTATTTATCTTTATTTGATTCAGATGTTGTAACGCATAATTCAATGGTGTTTGGCACTATGAGGCCCTGAATTAACTCGAATTGAACTTCCAGCACCTTAATCTTTAAAATGGCACTGCTCAGCAGATCCTAGTGAGGCACCTCAGCGAGTGACACCAATCATGGCTTTCAACAATTAAAACATATGCTTGCACCATTGCTGGATCATCTGTTGCACAGCTATGGCTCAATTCCCTTGGACCAGATAATTCTCGCCTCGGTGCCTAATCTAATGAATGGGTCCCACTCTGTAACTCTGGGCAATAGCTCGCTTAATCTCCACCGGGGCCCTGACAGCGCTTGGATGCCTGGCTTCACCCTGGGGGTGCCCAGGAGTGGGTTCCTCACAGGGAAAAGCCAGGAGGGGTTCCACAGCGGTATGCGTACAGCGCCTTGAGACCCTAACGGGTGAGTAGTGCGCTATACAAGTGCGAAGTTTACAGGTTTTATTTGACAGTTTACATCTACAAACAGAAGGGGGAGAAGGCGAATGCATATTTTAAAGAGATAACAATTACTGTATATTAATTGGGTATAATTATTTTCTAGTTGGCTGTGCTACCCCCAGTATCCAATACCCCGTTCAGGAGGTGCAAACAGGGGCTACTGGGTAACAACTGTGGTGGGAGAGGCCATATGCCACTGCTGTCCTGCCTTTTCTACCATGGCTTTGCAAACTTAGCCAAGTACAAGCCTTCCGTGGTAGCAATTGCAAGTAGTCACAGGCTCTTCAGGGAGCTTAGTGTTGGAGGGAGCTCAAATTCAGTAATCAACAACCGTCGCCGTCCCTCAACAGCACAATAAGATCAATGTCCAGCCCAGTACTTCTCTATTTATAAAAGATACATGCTTTATTACACAGCAAACATGGAATTCCATGACACATACAATAATGCAAGGATACCCGATTTACAGCTGTGAATCTTTATGTTTCCAGGGATATATTTCGTCCAGCTACAACCTCCACCTGTCCATTGTGGCTTCTCCTTTCTGTGGGTTCACCCTCCAGGTTCAGAGTTCAAGGTACTGCCTATGGGTGTAGCTTGTACTACCAACCTTATTTGGTCTTAGCACTCAGACTCCTGGCATAGGCCCTTTTAGTCTCTCTCCCAGTCTTTCTCATGCCCGCAGGTGAGGATTCTTTGTCGCAGTGGTCCTGGGGTGCTATCTTTGGCATGCAGTGGCTCGAAGCAATAGCACCTCATGACATCTCTCAGATCACATGGTCTTCAAGACTTCAAGTAGTCAGTGCAGCAGTCACACTTTCTACTTGTGGGGCATACAGGTCATTAGCAGTTGCTTATGCCAGCTTTGGTTAGGCCTAACACTTGGGCGCACAGCTCAAGATGCCATGGTAGCTTTGACAACAATCAGTGACAGAGAGCACACTGCCTGGTCTGATAGCACCACAATTTCAACAGCAGCGGCGGCTCCTCCGCTATGGCAGAGGAGCGTCATCCCCCGCCAGCATCAGCAGCTGCAAAACTTTTACAAGAAAACGATCATAAAATATGTTTTATTATTGTTTTCTTGTAAAAGAGGCGGGGCCACAGGTGATGAAAAGGACTGAGGGGGAGTGCACAGCACTCCCCGTCAGTGCACATGTATGCCTGGCCGGCCGTCTCGGGCTGGTCAAACACACATGCGCACTAGGCTCCTTCCAACCCAGCACTGTGTTACCAGGTTGGAGACAGCAGGCAAAGACATCCACTCTGCCTCGGAGCTCCCTGGCTGTGTTCTCTGTCCAGGCCTAACGCTGCTTTCATGCTACTAGTAGCATGAAAGCAGCATTAGGAGTGGACGCAGGGCAGGCTGGGAGCCAGTGCCTGCAGAGGCGGAGAGGAACGGAGCAGTGCAAACGTTAAGTTTAAAAAAAAAATTGTTGTATATTTTTTTTTTTTGTCCCCGCCACAGGCTTCGATGCCCCCCACTTTTCCCTCCTGAGCCGCCACTATTCATCAGAACATCTGCTTAGCATGTCTGTATCAGATGGTCCCTACACCAGGGTCAATTAGGGCAGTCCCGCGCATGATCAGTTCCTCATGCACAGTTGGCACTTCCTTCCCTTGCTCACAGGCAGGATGCTTAGCATCCAAGATAATCCAGTAACTCCTTCACATCAGACTCCAGGTGACATTCCCTCACCTCTGTGGGGTTGGCTGTCTGTGAGACACCAACCCTTGGATGCCTCATAGTCCCTGAATATACTGCAAAGTACAGCCTCTTCGGTAGAAGAAACCACAATAACGAACAGTGGTGGGTCTTGGGCTCCCATCTTCACACCGATTTCGCAAACGGAGGACGTTTACTCCAGGTCTGCTCCTTGGAAATGGTTTGGGTTAGTTTCCCTTTCATGCACCCTGGCCACTCTACCTCCCAGCTATTTCTAAAGAATGCCTGCTTCTTCAATCCTCACTGTATTTTCTGGTGTTCTCCACTCTCATCTAGGATATGCCAAGCAGTGGTGTAAACAACTTGAGGGGGCTTCCCGGCAAAATACATGGAGAGGCCCCCTTCCGGACTTAGTCAGGAGTGCTCAGTTCTGGCTACTGTGCTGAGGGGCCCCCTGGAGCCTTGGTTTCACCACTGATGGCAGGAATACTAGCAAATGTAGTCTGGGGAAAACATCCTGTTGGGATGGAAAAGTCCCTCGCATGATGACAGTCTTGTACTCCTGCCCTGTGTGCCTAAGCTGCAATGATGTTTATGTCTCTGGTGCTGATTTTTGTTGTCATGGCGTATACGGGTCATGGATGTGCGCCATGACATAGACCTGTCTTGTGGATTGTGGTCTTGTTAGACTGGGATGGGCACCCAAAGCAATACCCTCATATATAGTGGTGAAAGGCTACTGTCTTTGCCAGGAGTTAAGTAGCATGAGTGCGTTGATGACAGAATACTGTGCGGTGATCAGTAGAGGTGAACAGGCCTTTGTACCTGTGTCACTGGAGTGAGGTCTACAGGCCCACTCGTGAAATTCCGCTGCTAGGAACTTAACTGACCCTTGGCTTACATCTAGTTAGTATGTAGTACTGTGGAGTGCATGAGTTGTATGCATTTGCTGTCTATACCTGTGCCTGTTAACGGTACAATGCATAGAAGATTCTGGGTTCCATTTTGGGAGACCTTCTCATGAAGGAGATGGAGTTGATAAGAGAACCAGTGAGAGTAGGGCTGAGGTCCTGAGGCAACCTTTTGATACACATATTACTGTGACTGACATCCAGGTGAGAACATCTAGCCACTCCCACAGCCTGTGTTGTGGGGTGATTGTATGAACCAAGCATACCGGAACAACACATGCCTTAACAACACGATTGGAACAACGACCGTGTCTTTTCCACTCATGCATTTACAACTAATTTTGTTGTAAAAGCATGCTTAGTAAAGGCATATGTGGAAATGGCATGTGTGGTTCTGTCATACAAACCCACCCCACCTGCCCAGAGACTCAAAACTACCCCCACCTCTAATAAGTAAACTACCCAGACACCTCCAACCCGCCATGAGTTCTAAAACCTTCCCCACCCCTAATAACTAAACTACCTCAACCCCCCACTCACCCTAAGCCCTAACAAACCCTACCCCAGTGCCTCACCCCTGCCTCTAAAAACGAAAGTACCTGTAAAACCCTCCACCTGCCCTGAGTCCTGAAACCTTCCCCCCCCTCATAAGTAAACTACCCCAACCCCCACCCACCCTAAGCCCTAAAAAAACTACCCTGTCCCCCACACATAAAAAGTAAACTACCCTGACACCCCTACCCGCCCTGAGCCCTAAACCCTTGCCCCGTCCCGAATAACTAAATTACCCCCCAACCTCCCACCCATCTTAACCCCTACAAAAACTACCCAACCCCCCACTCCTGTCCCTAAAAACAAAACTACCCAGACACCTCCCATTCGCCCTGAGCGCTATATCCTTCCCCCACCCGTAATAGGTAAACTGCCCCCACCAAACTTAAGCCCTAAAAAATAAACTACCCCAACCCCCTCCACTCCCACGCCTAACAAATAAACTACCCTGAACCGCCCACCCACCTTAAGCCCTAAATCCACCCCACTGCTAAAAACTACCCCTAAACCCTTCCCCAACCCCACTTACCTCACTGTGTTCCCTCCCGATCCTTCCTCCTCCTCTCTCTTCCCCCCTTCCTTAAACCTTCCCAACTCTTAAAAAATAAACTACCCTGCCTCCCCACCCAACCCCATAGCAAATAAACTACCCGCTCGGTGAATTATGACTGCTGGCAGCCCTCCGTCCTTTTTCGGGCGGAGAGCCGCCAGCAACCATACTGGCGGTCGGCGGGGAAGTGGAGGTTGCTCCACCACTACCGCCCGTCATCAGAACACCGCCCAACGAATCACGTTCCATGATTCGGCGTGGCGGTGTTCTGGTGACGGGGTGCTGGCGATGGAGCAGCCCTCATGGATCCCATCACCTCCCGGAGGATCAATGGACAAGGTAAATTGATCGTCCGTTAGGGGAGGGCGGTGGGGTGGGGGTGTTGTGTGTTGTGTACGTGCATGGGAGTGCGCGTGTGAGTATGTAGAGGGGGTGTGTGAGTTCGTGTATGCATTCAGGGGTGTTGTGTGTTAGAAAATGTGTGCATGTCTGTTAGTATGTCTGTATGTAGGTGTGCGTGTATGACTGTGTGTGTGTCTGTTGGCATGTTTGTTGGTATGTGTGCAGGTATGTGTGTTGGTGGTGTCTGTATGCGTGTAGGGTGGGGGGGTGTTCCGATGTTGGGGGTAGGGGTGGGAAGGGGGGTCCTGCCACCTTTAGGGGGTGGCAGGGGAGTGGGGGTGTGGGTGGAGGACTTGGGGGTGGGGTGGGGGAGACCCCTATCAGTGCCAGGGAAGGAATTCCCTGGCACTGATAGTTCTTTCCGCCATGGATTTCATGGCAGTTCCCAACCCCACGAAATCCATGGCGGTCAGCAGGGTCCTGATACCGTCGGCGGTCTTGTGACAGCCACCGGGCTGGAGACCGAAGTCTCCTGCCCAGCGGTCGGAATGGAGAAGTGGCGGATGACCATGGCGTTAACCGCCATGGTCATAATTCCATTTCTTTTACCGCCAGCCTGTTGGTGGTAATTCCACCACTTCTCCACTGTCCGCCAGGGTCATAATGAGGGCCTTAGTGTCTGAAGCCTGGAGCACCAATGCCTGCCTGCTTCCCAAGATCAGTGCACCCTGTGATAAAGAGGAGAGAGCTGGAGGGTGCTAGGTCCAATAGGGCATCCTGGTGACTGGATCCATGTAGCGAGGTGTGTGGAGACAGCTGCTGCGCCGAACAAGTGGTCATCCATGTGCAGATTCAATTCAGCACCCAGTATGCTAGAGGCGACTACTGAGAAGTTAGCTTTGGTCAGTATAATTGCTTTGCTGATTGGGTCGTAGCCCATATGCAGAGTAAGCTTGGTGACCCTGTATGTCAGGTGGGGCCACTGTGAAGATTATTGCAGTGCTGATCAAGCAGTAGCCCACGTGCATAGAGAAGTCGGCAACCCTGTAAACCAGAAAGGGCCGCCGTTATGATTACTGTTGTGCCAATCGGGTTGTAGTCCACGTGTGGTGTGCAGTTGGTGACTCCTTTTGCCAGATGGGACTGCTGTGAAGATTAATGCTGTGCTGATCGGGCCATAGACTGTGTATGGAGTAAGGTCAGTGACCCTGTATACCAAGTGTTGCCGCCATAATAATTACTGCTGTGCCGACTGGGCTGTGGCCCATTTGTGGAGTGAAGGACAAGGACTGTTGCTGTGTTCAATTCATTCTTGTGAGGAAAAGCCGCCATGGTGATCTGTGTGGTCTTGAGCGCTGACTGAGGATCGGAACGAGGTCATCCTACACCCCACCTGTGGGAAGGTTCAGAGCAACTTACTGTGTCACAGAAGGAAGCGCCATGGAAGCCCAGCCGCTGCCCCTGCTGATCTGTGACAGCTACTCACCAACAACATCTGCTCCCCACAGGGACTCCAGTCACACCACCCTTGCAGGAGGCGGTGAGCTTGTTCTGTTACATAGCACCTCTGGCACTGGAACACTTTTAACTTTCAGCAGAGTGGTACTCCTGAGACTCAGGCTACCGGTTGGGGCTTACCTTGAGGTGGGCAGAACTCACAGAATTTGACTCTGTGGAATTCCACAGAGTTACATATAAACTCTGAAAGATTCCGTGGAGTTTCACCAATGGGCGTAAATAGCCATGTCACACTTCTTGTACTGTGAGTTAGCACTGAGAGTGAGTTCCGTGCTGACAAATCATTGCGAATGGCACTACATTGTGCGCCAGAGGGCGAAAGTGATCACTTGATTTTGCTGTCATTTGAGTAGATTTTCTACTGGAGTGGCAGCCTTCGGCCCATGAGCGGTCGCGCAACCCCGGACCACCTGTGTTGGATAAAACTCGCCGGATGTCCTCCTAGAGACTGAAAATTGCATTAGGGGATGCCAAATCACACTCACTTGCACTTGCCAACTCACCATTTTGGAGCCGCGTTCAAGAAGAAATTCCACTATGCGATGATCAGTGAAATTTTTCCGAGAAATCACATTACAATCATAATGCAGAGTTGGCAAAATTCCACCAGTTCCATCAGCGGAACAGAATATTTCACCTACCCCTAGGCCTAACCTGAATGTCACACATAGTGAATGGGGAATAATCACTGCCGCTAGTGAGAGGGAAGTAGAACTCATGGACCTACCTACTGAATATTACAGCCCTGACTTCAGGGGGCTGTGTTTTTTGTTTATGTATGCCGTATGTCACATTGTGTTGGTATATGTTGAATAATTTTACCATAATTGAAAGCATTTGACTGGGCAATCATTAGTTGTTGCTACTGACTGCACTTTGAGTTGTGAATCTGTGTTCACTTCCCCTGATCTGCCTTCCCCTCCCTCCTGAGAAGCCTTGATCCAGGTGCCCATGACACATAGTAGGTTGGGCTCCAGGACATCGGAAGTAAAAGGCCTCAATCCTCATTGTTGGACCCAATGGTTCCTACTTGTCCCATGGCCCTCTGAACGGTGTTCTGGCACAAACTCTCCTCTATCAGATACTTTAGTCCAGGATGCAAGCTTTCAAAATGGAATCCCATGTCTGCACCACTCATGCATGGCACACTATCAATCATAACACACAGACATATACAACGCATGGGATGTTGACATCCAGGATTACAAGTTTATAATGATGGGCAGAACTTTAGATTAGTGGGCCTGTAAGTGTGCATTTATGCCTCACAGGTCAAAAGATTTATCACTGTAATTCTCCAAACATGGTGTGCTGCAGTCACCACTCTCCATGCATGAAACTCGCAAAAGGGATGGTAGGACTCTGTCACTATCAGGGTGTGATTTGTGTGTGCCTTATGGTTCAGGGCAGGGTACAGAACCTATGATCTTCAAAGATCAGGCCTAGGTCAACGAGTTCAACAGGATTGCTGTGTGGCATGGCCAAAATTCAAAACCCAGTACCACAGGTACATTATCTTTGAACGTGTTGGCCATGGGAAACAACTATTATGTCCTGCAGTGAACATTCCCATCTCAACAAAATGACACAGCTTATTTTAAGCTTATATAGGAGTGAATCAAAACTGTTGTTCTGACCTACTTTACATTAGCAGTCACAAAGAGGCCACATTCAAAGAAAGATAGTTTAAGGTGTTACAGCACCTGTTGTAGATATTGTGGTGCATCTAGCATGTCTGAGGGAATAATAGATGAGATGGTTATTACATTTACTACAAAGATCTGTGTGTGCAATCTGATGGTCACAGGTTTGAGCATCACAAAATAAATAATAGGATTAATATTCCTGCTGCAGAGCACAGGCAGCATGTGGTATTAGTCAGTGGTCTTTGCACAAGCCAGTCAAACTTCTTGTATATGGCCAAAGAGTGCACTTTAATGCACAATTCTCACACAAATGTACAAAAGAAATCACTGGTTCTGAAACGATACTCGTGAAATATTACACCATTTTAACAATGTGCATAGAAAACCTCACCAAAACCGTTTCAAGGGATGTTAGGAGTTCACCCCAGGTGATGGTTAGTGCTACTCGGAGTGTGGGCCTGATGCATTGTAGCTGGGCTGTGATGATCTGGTGCATGTCCAGAGAGTGGTAGAGGTTGGAGGCATTCGCAGCACCAAGTGCAACTTGCAATATTCAGAAAGCGCTGTGAAATTTCTTCAGAAACTTATGTTACTCATGGATTTTGACTCACGAGTCTGGCTAACAGAGTTCCTGCATCAATGGTTAAAGCTACTAGCCAAATGTTTAGAATATTTGGCACCAATTGGGACTATTACAGTTTACAAGGAACCATTGAAATAAATTAAAAAAAATTACGCAAATATATTGAGAAACCGCAATATTTTTTATAAAGGCACTTTTGCCCCTTAAAGTTTGATACATTTAAGGGGGGCACATTGTAAAGTGGCTCACAGTGGCCCCCGGCTGGCTTGGGGCAAATTCCCAATTTCCTTCCAAAAATGGAGGAGAAAATATCTCTTGAAAATGTATCGCAGGTGGCTTATTTAGAGAAATAAATACTTTCTTATTTCTCAAGAGCTTCTGTTAAGTGAGAATCTTGAACTTGCTGAAAATGCTTTCAGATTTCCCTCTCTATCATCATGCTGTCTAGCTATGATTTCAACAGAAACAACGAGAGATGCTAGCACAGAGGCAAGGTCACAGGTTCCATTGGCCAATATGGATTTTACGCTGCCACACCTTGATCCAGTATCCTAAATTCTCTCTCTGAAGAACAAAGAAAATGAGATCCGAGGGCTTGTTGGAAATAGTTCTCTTTACAGTCCAGTCAAGTCTAATACAAATTGATGATCTTTCAAATACTCCAGATTTTCCGTTAAACTCCAGTGTTATTTTACCAGGGCAATAAGGTAATGTATCTGAGGCTCTCAACATTTTACACGGCATCTTAAACTCTATTTTAAAACTCTTGGAAAAATCAGTTTTCAATTCTGAACATATTTTGGAAACTTGATCTTCAATTTTAATTTCTCTGTCAAACAAGTTAGTGGGAATACCCCTTTTAATGGAGCAGGTACTAAGTCTAGTTTATGTATCACAAAATGAGTTAAGATCTGTCCAGAAAGATCCTCCAAAGGGAAAACATGTGGCCAGTCAAGCTGAAAAGCCTGTGGTAAATAAGGAAATGAAGGAGGGGAAAAGGAACAATTTTGAGGTATACTCCTTTTCTGGGCTCTTTATGCAAGAGTAAACCTCTTCGCCAACCAACCCTCCATTATCTCCTGGAAATTTGAAAAATAAGGAGCAGATCAAATACTAACTGTTTTTATCTTCCAAATTAGAAAGATATGCTTTTATGTATATGCCCTCTCGGCTAAAAGAGCTTTTGATCTAAAAACATGTTTCGTCTCACATTCCGTGCATACTTGAGTTTAGAGAACTATTTCCTGTGGACTATATTCTATTAAATAGATCAAAACTATGGATTTGCTGCATGTGTCCCCTGTTGCAATCTTTGATGTCTGCTGAACTAAAAGGATGGTATTTTAATACAAATAACATATTTAAAGTTCAAGACAACTTTTGTACAGTCTAGTACTGGGTGTAATTCTGGGCAGTGAAGATTTTTTTTCAGGACAAAAGGTTATAACGTATTTTCTGTTGATTCTATACCAACTTTTTCTCCAGCTAATTTAGTTGCCTATGTTGGGACATATCCATTTAACCATGACACCTCAGTAACAGAATTGGAAAACTGAGTAACTCATGGGTGATCGTTCCCTGCACTTAAAACCATGCCTTGTTCAGTGATGTTTCAAATCAGCATTGAAGGTAGGCCAATAAATACAAAAGATATAACCATCCTTGGTCATGGTTGGCAAGTACTTTAAATAGGAGAATCCCTGAAAATTGGTGACTGAGGCCAGTTTATGGTGAAGGTTCTTCTCTGTTCTAGGAATTTGGCAGGGCTTGCTAAAGGGAAAATTAGGCATTTAGAGAAATTGAAAGCCTCTGTACTATGTCTCAAAGTGACATGGGTAACTAATCATTTTACAACCAATCATTTTTATATATTCTCTGGTCCTGGGAGTGGCTCATTAGGAGGGCACATAAAGGGAGACAAGGCTATCCATTTAGCAACACATTTCGATTGGAATGCTGTTATGTTTCTGTTTCTAGAAATACTTTACAGTACCTCAAGATACATTTTTCAAAAAATGAATATGATTAGAGAAATGTTTTCCTACTTTTTAATGCATATACTCCTTCTGGGGATGATTTTAATTCCCATTTTACTTAGGCCTCATGGCGGTCGGACATCAAGGGTACCGCTGGGATCAGTAATCCCAACAGGCTGATAGTGGCAGAGGTTGGACTCAGCCAGGGCGGTGCTGCATGCAGCGCCATCCTGCTGATTACGACCTGGTTCTCTGCGAGCCTTTTCATGGTGGTATAACCACCATGAAAAGGCTGGCAGAGAACAGGTGCACGGGGCCACGGGGGGCCCTGCACTGCCCATGCACTTCGCATGGGCAGTGCAGGGTGCCCCCTGACCAAAATCGTTGTAAGGCGCACTGTCTGCTGTGCAGACACTGCGCATTACTAGCGTGCTGGTGCACCCTGCGGTGGCAGCATTGCCGCCTGATCGATTACGAGCTTGCGACAATGCTGCTTTCACTTTCCTGCTGGGCTGACGTGCGGAATCCTTGGTTTCCGCCCGTATACCCAGCAGGAAAGTTGTAATGGTTCAGGCAGGGAGGTCGCAAGTGTGGCAGCAACTTCTCAGTAAAAAAAAGTTCGGCGGACAGGTCTTACCATCTGCCAAACTCCTAATCAGGCCCTTAATCTTATTGGGGATATAATTGAGCGGGAGAAAGAGACCAAGGTATATGTAGTCTGAGATTTTAACATTAAAATCTCTAAATAATTGTCATAGGCTTTTTCAAATTTTTATCTTGAGGAAAGTTGTGATATTCCTAAATCTGTAATTCCAAATAATATCAGAACCAGCAAACGTGGAATTATGTAATTAAAAGAGATCAATTCTTTGGGTACAGTGACCCTAAATGGAAGACTGGTTCCTGGTAGTCCAACAAATAACGCTAAATGTTCCTCTTTTCAATATTCATTAATCGACTATATCATTGCAATGTATGACACGTTTGGATTTGTGTCAGAATTAGATATATTGTATACTTCATGTAGTGATCATGTGATTCCGGGCATCACCTTGGAAATAGCCCTTTCCAATACGAACAATTGGTCTTTGGAAATGAACTCAAGTCAATCTGATGTTCAATTAAACAATGCAAGAATACACCAGAAACTGTGAAATATTGTATTCTTCAACAAAATGGTGTCATCTTTTAATTCAGATCTCCTGGACATACAGTATTATTCTCCAATCTAATATGTGTGTTTGAGTCCTGTTGCAAATATCTGGTACAATACATGAAAGAAAAAGATAACTTCTGGGTAAGTTTTAAAGGATTATCAAAGGATAGATTTGAGGTGAAATCATTTATTGAAATATATCAATTTACCCGTTTATAGTTACAACATTTTTCTTTAGAAAGAGTGAGAGTAATTAACTTTCGCAAGAAAACGACTGTGCAATACACACAGAAATTACGAACTGGACATGAATTGGCATGACTTACACTGAACCATTTAACAAAAACAATTGAGTGTGTTTTGGCAAATTGTTGCCGTCAACTGCAGTTCAAAGGTCAAAACAACTATTAATTCAATCCCAGTACAGATTTTGAGAAATTATAGTTTTCGACATTAAAAGTTGAATTCAGCTACCAGCATGTTCTGTGTTAAGCCTTAAGCTTCTTCTAAGATTTCTGCTCCAAGCTAAGGTGAAATTTGCCGCTGTATAAAAAGAGCAAGACTGTCACCAGCAATGGGCCTCGATAAAATCCGAGCAACAGTATTGAAAGAGAATGTGGATGTATTGGGCAAAATCTTTGCTCCCTCTGTTCTTACTTTGTTATGCAACCAGAAATATTCCAATATCACAGTGGGGTAGTGTCATCATGCCACTCCATAAAAAAGAGTGTAAGAAGAATCTGGGAAACTAAAGGCAAATTGCTCCCTTGGATGCAACTGGGAAATATTAGTTTGAAGCCTCTTGGAACATCTAGAGCAGTGGGCAAGCTCAGGAAACATTAGCCCTTTGGAACAATCAGGCTTTCATTCATATAGATCAGTCACAGATAACATTGCAGTGATTCAGACTTTTATTGATAGATATGTGGTTGGAAAGAATTACATTTTATATTCAGAATTCCTTGACTTTCCAACCGCCTTTGATAGAGTAGATCAATCTGCCCTATGGTGGAAATTACATCAAACAGGAAATCCTTCTGCTCTATTAAGCCTGATTGTTGCACTTCACTTACCTACATGGAGCAGAGTTTTATTAGGGGATTCAAAGGTCTATCTGTGCACACAAAAATTGTTTCAAACTCGGTTGTCTTTTGGCACCAAAATCAGCTTAAGACCAGTGCATATTTCGATGTACACAGATGATGTAGTGTTATCTGACCTAACCCAGGAGTGGCTCGCGATGCTAAATAGGGGAGGGTGATGCATGCGCGGGTGGGGGAATTAATTACTCACGCTGCTCTTCTCCTGCAGGCTCCAGGCAGAGGCTTCCAGTCCGCCCTGCGGCCAATCCTGATGCTGCTCAGAGCAGCGTTAGGATTGGTGGAGAGCGTCCAGTGAGGGTACTCCCAGGCAGACTGGGAGCCTGTGCCTGCTCTCTCCAGCCCAGCAACACAGTGTCGAGCTTGAAAGATCCTATTGCGCACGTGTGTTTGGCCGGCTCGAGATGACTGGCCAAACATACATGCGCAGTCAGGGGGAGTGCTGTGCCTGTAGCCACGCACATTTTTCCAAAATACATTAATAAACATAGTTTATTATCTTTTTTTAGTAATAGGATTGCAGCTGCTGCTGCTGGTGGGGGGCTATACCTATCCACTCTAACGAAGGAGCTGCACCTGACCTAACCCGAAAAGGTCTCCAAAGATCTTTGTCTGAATGAAACCATTTGCTGAAAACATTTTTTGAAGATAAATATCTCCAATACAAAGATTTTAGCATTTACTGGAAAAAAGGGGCCTTCATTTTCCTGATTCTTAGAAGTAGAAAAACTAGAGGTAGGGAAAAGATACAGTGGTCTAGGAAGGACACTAACTAGTAATTTACGTAACCACGCTCAGTTTGTAAAAATAGGGAGAAAGGCTCTGGCCCAGACTTGATCTCTTGTACATTTTTATAGTTTTATATTTTTATATGTTTATAGATTTATATTGCAAGTTGCAATTAAGAAAGGATGCCCTCGGACACCCGTTCCTAATTGCGAGTCGCATTTCCAATTTAACGAGTTGGTAACTGGATACTGACTCACAAAATAGGGATGGTACATTGTACAAGGCCATTTTGCAGTCACAAATGGCAATTTGCGACCGTAAAATTGCTTTGTACATATGGCCCTTAGTTTATCCAGCACACTCGTTCAGTCAGTTGCAAAAATTATTTATTGTGGATAAAAAGGCCTCCAACCCCCCTAAATATCATTTGGGGCTTTGCTTAGGAATGATTAATTAATCCCACACAAGAATATGTGTCCTTTCTCAAGAATCTCAAAATAGCTCTTAATAGTTTTAGTTGTAGTATTGATCTTCTTAAAAAATTAGCTCCAGGGCACTCATGCGTACTTCTGAAAATAGAGAGTGTAAGGTTGAGGGTAAAGCACAAAGCGGAATACTATGGGAAGTTTAAGTTACATAAAAATGTAGTTGCTGGTAATGCCCAGCCATATCTTTCGTTTGCTATCGATCAAAATGTAAGGCGATGTATACTAATCTTTAGATTAGGTAATCTGCACCTCTGCTCTTTGATAGGGAAGTGTTACAGCGATTCATGGAGCTCTTCAATTTGTAATTTATGGAGGGCAGGCATTCAAGATTTTTTTATGATCTCCACATTTGCCGGGCATTTAATGGGGAGAGAAGATGCTATAAAGTACCAAACTACTGTACATTTTAATATTACAACTCATGATGAACTGTCATATGGTTTCCCCAATTGAGCGAGTCTGTTTTAAGATACTTACATTCTTTTAAAGCTTTTTCTACTTATGTTAATGTATTTTGCATTAGTATAAAATACCTATTTTTTCAATATACTTTATTGCCTTATAATTTTATATGAATCTGTTAAATATAAATTGTACATGGTTGATCTCAGTTGGAGGTCTAAATCAATTTTATTCCAAATAAACTTGAACTTGAAACATAAAAAGCTATAGGTTAGCAGGCAAATCACCCAAACAGTTTCACATGGTCTACCACTTTTCATGACGTCATCTGTCTTCACTTCTACTTTTCACTATATTTGTTTTTTTTATCACGTCTTTGCAATTTTACCACCATTATGTCAAGACCAGCATTATAGCATGGGTGGGCATTTAATATGCTAATGATTAGCACTATCATCCAATGACCACAATTATAACAGTGGCACCATCATGTCACATATGCCTTCTGTATGGCTAGAAATACTACCATTATGCTAGTGCCAATATTGTACCATGGATGGGAACATCACACTATCCCCTCATGTACACACAGGCATGCAGCAGCAATAGAGATGTGTTTGTTTATTTACCAACAACATCTATCACCCAGTTAGCACTTCTGCTTTCTCCTGGTTGCCACTCTTTGCTCCATGTCAGACAGTAACAGGATGGGGTGTCAAAGAGCCTCCATTCTCCCTGCAAGCAGGAGCTCTGCAAAATTGAATGTGTGTGTATAGCACTGCAGTACTCTCAGCCGTTGGGTTCCCTATGAAGTAAATCAGTGGTTCTTATCCTGTGGTCCCAGGACCACTGGGGGTTTACTAAGCCTAGTCAGGTGCTTAGAACACTAAATAGTATTAACAGATTGATAACGTGTATATAAATAAAGAAGCAAAAAAGTACAATTGAAAATGTCAACACTCTCTGTAAATGTGAAGGAATTTGAAATTGGATGATTGAAACTAAGGGCCAGATGTAGGAACCGTTTTGCATGTCGCAAACTGTGAAAAACGCAGCTTGCGCCATGCAAAACGGCCATCGCGATGCTGATTCACATTTTGCGAGTCGGTACCGACTCGCAAAATGTGAATCCGACTCGCAAATAGGAAGGGGTGTTCCCTTCCTCTTTGCGACTCGCACCGCGATGCTGAATTGCTTTGTGACCGCGAAAGCGGTTGCAAAGCAATTCGCAGTTAACACCCACTTGAAGTGGGTGGTAACTCATTCGCAAACGGAAAGGGGTCCCCATGGGACCCCTTCCCCTTTGTGAATGTCACTACAAATAATTTTTCAGAGCAGGCAGTGGTCCAATGGACCACTGCCTACGCTGAAAAAATGAACCCAAATAGTTTCATTATTTTTTTGTATTGCAACTCGTTTTCCTTTAAGGAAAACGGGCTGCAATTAAAAAAAAAAAACTGCTTTATTACAAAAGCAGTCACAGACATGGAGGTCTGCTGTCTCCAGCAGGCCACCATCCCTGTGAGTGCAGGGACTCGCTATGGGGTCGCAAAATGCGACCCACCTCATTAATATTCATGAGGTGGGTCTTTGCGACCCCATAGCGAGTCGCAGAAGGTGTCTGAGACACCTTTCTGCATACAATTTTGCGAGTTGCAAATTGCGAGTCGGTCTGACTCGCAATTTGCAAGTCGCAAAATTTTCTTTTGCTACATCTGGCCCCTAATCTAGTATCCTCAGATTGATTTGTGAAACCAGTGGAGCTGCATCAAATGGAAAATAATGTGGATGACCTGTGAACTAAATACATTATTGCATCATTTGTGTATTTGACGAATGCTTGTTTCTGTATTTGTTGTGCATTGTTTTGTGGTTCAAATCATAGAAAATACTTAGCCTGTGATCCCGGGCTTCCAGTAATGACTCAGTGGGGATCCCTGGATCACAATAATGATTCAGTGGAGTTACTCGGGTTTCAGTGATGATTAAGTGGAAGTCCACAGAAATCAAAAGGTTAAGAACCACTGAACTAAATAACTTCACTTTATCGTAAGCACTGAGCTGCAAACCAGGAATAAGCAGGAAAGTGGTGGCATCTGGTGTCAGTGCTTCTATGGGAAAGCCATCAGGCACAATTCTCAGCAGGTGTCAGTAACATCTCTCGCAGTGAGTCAAGCATTGAATGCATTTGTGAGACGTCTTGCAGTGATAGGGAGCACTGAGTCGCGCCAGTGGGTGTATGCTGGACAGCAGTAGCACATGCTGCCAGTGCTTCTATGGAAATGTCACTTGTGAGTAACACTGAGCAGGTGCCAGTAATATCCTTGTCAGTGAGTGCTGCATTGTCTGCATTAGTGAGAATTCTTGAATGGATCGTGAGCACTGAGTGGATGGGCGAGAATATGCAGGACAGTTGTAGCAGTGCTCTTACGGGAAAGCCACCAGTGAGTGAGACCCGCAGCTGTCAGTAATATCCCTCTCAGCAACTGAAACATTGCGTGCACTAGTGTGAAGTGGACACTCGATAAGGGTAAGCGAAAGCCTTTCAAGTGTGTGAAAAAAGATGGAGGTGACACCCTTTGCAGTAACTGCAGCTTGACTGGTGGCATGGCCATTCTTTACAGACACTGATGATCATCATGTATCTATTAAAGGAACTGAAGTTGCAGATAGTGATACTCAACAGGTATTGGAAATATGTAGTAATGGATAGAGAATAATATCAGGTTTCAGTGATATGAATTGCAGTTGGGGACAGTGATACTCAATAGACATTAATGAGATGCCTTACATATGTGGATAGTGATAATGGGTAGAAGTGAGATGCCTTACAGTCTCAGGTTGTGATACTCAACATGGATCACTTAGATGGGTTGTGGATAGTGATACTCAGCAGGTATCAGTGAGCTGCCTCGTAGTCACAGATAGGGACTCTCAAGGTATCAGTGCCATCACTTGCCATCCTAGATAGTGATATTGATGCTAAACAGGTAACTGTGACATATCTTGCAGTCCTGTGTGGTGCTAGTGATACTCAACAGGTCTCAGAGATGCACACGTCATGTATAATGATCCTTGACAGGTGTCAGTGGGATGCTTTGCAGTAGCAGTGATACTGGTACTCAGGTATCAGAGATGTTCTACGTAGTCATGGATAATGTTCCTTAACAAGAATCAGTAAGATGCCTTGAAGTCGTGGATGGTGATAGTGATACTCAACAGGTTTCAGAAACGAATGCAGTTGTAAATAGTGACACTTCGCGGGTATCAGTGAGATGCCTTGTTGTTGCGGATACTGATACTCACCGGGTATCGGAGAGGCAACAGTCGTAACCAGTGGTCCTCAGCAGATATCAATGAGATTCTTTACAATCACAATAGTGATAGTGGTACTCAACAGGCATCAGATATGCATGCAGTAGGGAATAGTGATCCTCATATGACTCAGGGAGATGCCTTGCAGTCACGGGTAGCGATAAGGGCACTCATGAGGAAATAGAAACTCATGCAGTAGCGGACAGTGGCAGATATCAGTGCCACTCAGCTAGTGCTAATCATCAGGTCTTGACAAGTGGCCTCCCAGTTTCAACCAGTGATCTCACTGTCATCCTCACAGTGCGTGAAACTTGAGACCCCAGTGAGCTCTCTTTCAGAAAGGATCATTCAGTAGGTGTAGGTGGGACTTCCATTGGTGATGCTACGCAGATACTGGACTCTTAGGGCCAGAACTAGGTAGGAAAAAAATAGCGACTTGCAAATTGCGAGCATTTGCGACTCGCAATTTGCGAGTCGCTAACTGCAATTCAGGTAGAAAGTGCGCGGACAATTTGCGACTCGAACCCGGAGTCGCACCGCAGATAGCGAGTCCGCTGTTTGCGAGGTCGCTTTTTGCGACCGCGCAAAAAACAGACTCGCAATTTGCGAGTGGGTGTCGCAAATTGCGACTGTGCTGAAAATTGAAAGCAGGTGCTGCAGAACACTCTAGAAATCACTTCAGAACACTCAGGAAAACACTTCCTGGCACATGATGATGACATCACAGCCAGGAAGTTTACAAACACACCTGGGAGGAGGGAGGACCACACCCTTTTTAACTGCAGCACAGCTAACAGAGCTCCAGCAACCATGGCTGACACTCCCAGGAAAAGGAAGCTCAAGTTTGCTGAGAAGGAGTTGGAGGTGCTAACAGATGAGTGCTGTCAGCACCATGACGAGCTGTTTGGCAGGGCAGCCCTCACTGTGCCAGACACAGAAAAAATACGAATTTGGCAGGATATCCAGGACAAGGTAAACTCCCTGGGGGTCAGCCACCGGAGTGTGGAAGAACTTAAGAAGAGGTGGTATGACCTGCGCTCCCGGACCAAGGAGAGGGTGGCAGAGCGGCTCCGGGAGATGAGAGGCACAGGAGGGGGACCATCTACCATACCACCACCCACACCTCTGGAGGAAAGGGTTGAGGAGACCCTTGAGCCTGAGGCTGTCAGTGGAATTGGAGAACTGGACACCTCTGAGCCAGGACCATCAACCGGTGAGTACCATGTGATATGCTTGTACCCCCATCTATGCCATACCCCCACCCACCATGTACACAGGGGCATGCACAACCAAGATAGCTCCATTTCAGAGTAGCAAACACCAGAAAGATGCATTATGGGCAATGTAGTCAAGTAGGCAGTTCATAGGCAATTGTTTATTAGGAAGTTTTTAACTGATAGTAGACACTGACAGTGTGTTCCCCATGTCCCGCAGGTCTCCCACAAGACACCCCCACCAGCCCAAGCAGCCAGGTGCCAATGGTCAGCCAGCACAGAGAGGAGACAACAGGACCTGCCAACACTCCCACCTGCACCACCAACACCATGCCCTCTCTGGAAACACCTGTTGCAACAGTGGTGTTGGAGCCTGCACCAGGTACAAGCCAGAGTGCCACGTCAGACATTACAGGGCCTCCACCGCTGCGCAGGCGACGCAGGATGACAACAGCAGAGCAGCAGGCAGAGTCAGGGCTTGCCTCCACAACACCAACGGAGGCCCAACTGCTACGGGGTCAGCGCCTGCAAAACCAACAGTTAAGGAGGATTAGTGGGGTATTGCAGCGCTTTGAGAGAAAACATGCCATCAGCATGCAGCAGGTGCATTCTGAACTGCAGGTCATTGGGAAAAACACAGGTGACCTTGCACTGTCTATGCGCGAACTGGTTGCAGGACTGCTAACGCAGAGTGACAGTGCACGGCGCAGGGACCGCCAGCTGCTGCAACGCCTGGACAGGATGGCCTCCTCTATCGTTAGGCTGGCAGTTAACACAACTGGGCTGTCTAGGCGAACAGTCAGCCTCCAGGTTGACATGGGCCACTTTGCGGCTGATGTGGCACGGGGCCTGGGCCGGATCAACCATGCAATAGACCTAATGGAGGCAAAGCAGGTGGCCAGGGGCACAGGCGACACCCCACAAGACAGTGAGGAGGGCTCCACTGTCAGCAGTGTCTCTGCTGGTGACACCAGGGTGCTACGTAGTGGAAGCACAAGGCAGAGCACTGCTGACCCACCTAGTACCAGCCAGGCTGGCCGAGCCCGCCGTAGGGTGTGAGCTCCACACTGTCCCTGGGGTTGGGGCACATGATGTCAATGTGTCCCATGCCAGGTGGACTATTGAAGGCCCTGGACTGTTTTTTCATGTATATAGTTTGGTTATTTGCACTTTTTAAATCATTTGTTCTTTCCACTTAACACATGGACTGTTTGTTCTATTGGTGAGTATGGTAGAAGTTGGCACGTACCTTCCAAAGTATTGGTTTGCAATGTGTTCCCGTCTCAGTCTGCCTTGATTTGCGATGCTCCTATCCCCATGATGGCGATGTGGTTGCTCTTGCTCTTCATCCTCCGAATCTGGGTCTTCAGGGGTGAGAGGTAGCCCACGTCGGGTGGCAATGTTGTGCAGGATAGCGCATGCGACAACTATTTTGAATGCCGTTATTGGGGTATACTGGAGGGCACCTCCACTTCGGTGGAGGCATCTGAACCTTGCTTTCAGCAGTCCGAAGGTTCTTTCTATGATGTTCCTGGTCCTCTTATGTGCACTGTTGTATCGCCTCTCGCATTCATTGCTGGGTGTTAAGTACGGAGTCAGTATCCATGGACGTAGTGCATATGCACTGTCACCTGTTGGGCACAAAACGTACACTGTTAGCAAGGCATGGGTGGTTTGCACATTGACCTGTGTGCATGTCTTCAAGGTGTAGTCAGCTCTACCTAGGAGGTATCCGTCTCCAAACTCCCCACGTTCCAGGCGTTGGTGTATCCCACTGTGCCTAAAAATGTAGGAGTCATGAGTACTGCCTGGAAACTTAGCAACCATGTCAGTGATGACATAATGGGCGTCACATACCACCTGAATATTGAGTGAGTGGGTACACTTCCTATTGCAGAACAAATATTCCAGGTTTGCAGGAGGGCATATTTGAATATGTGTCCCGTCTACACACCCTATGACATGGGGGAAGTTGGCAATCCAGTAAAAGTCCAACTTGGTACTGTTGATTTCTGCCTCATTTCTGGGTAGGTATATGTATCGGGACATGTGTGTGAGTATGGCATCTAGGAATGCCCTGAAGAACCTTGATAGTGCACTTTGGGATACCCCACCTGCCACAGCAATGACCCCCTGATAGCTACCCGAGGCCAAGAGGTGCAGTGAGCATAGGACTTGCACATGCGTAGGGATGGCGCAGCCGCGCACAGTCTGGCGTTGTAGCTGTGGTTTGAGTAAATCTATTAAATCTAGTATAGCTGCGCTGCTAAGTCTATATTTGTCATAAATTTCCTCCTCAGTTTGCTGGAAGAGTGTCTGCCTTGTTCTGTAAATCTTCTCCTGTCTCTGGCTCCTCCTCCTCCTCTGCTGGGCGGCGTGGGCTCTCCTCCTCACTGCTATCAGGTATATCTCCGCCATCTTGTGTAACCCAGATGCCTTCTGGGTCTCCTTTTATAGGTTGGTAATGGATACCACCTGCTGTGAGTTAGTGGTAAATTGGAAGTGCAAAATGGGCTTTTTGCGACTAGTCGCAATTTGCGAGTTGCTATTGCATATGGTTTGCGACTCGCAAATTGCGACTTCCTATTTGCGGGTCGCAAAATGGGGTCACAAATTTTGCGAGTCGGTACCGGCTTGCATCGCATTTTGCGAGTCAGAAATGGGATTTTTGCATCCCATTTCCGATTTTGCAGGGTCGCAAATAGCGAATCGGGCCATTTGCGACTCGCAAAATTTTGCTACATCTGGCCCTTATTCACTTAGCTGAAGACGCAGGCTCACAAGTAACCAGAGCTTATTTTAAAGTGGAATGAATGATAACCTAAAGAAGACAATAGCCTGTTTTTGTATGCACTGAGTGATGTGCTATTTGCTGGTACTAAACACTGAAACTAACAGTGTTACAGTTACCAATGTATTAGTATTCCAAATATATTTATGCCTCATGTCCGATGTATCTGGGTCTTGTATGGAGTACCTTATTCACACTTCCTCATCCACACCCCCTTAATGAAGAGTAGCAGAGACGCCTCAAAAATGTGAGCGGTCTGGGACCTTGTGACATGCACACTTTCAACACATTTTTCCCTTTGCAGGAAAAGCATCCTAATACTACAACGAACCACCATGCACCACCCCCATAAAACTTTAAAGCACTTTACATGAGATGGAAGTAGGACAACAGCACCAAACCTCCAACGAACGGTACCAGGCCACTCCTAGAGACATCTGCTAAGTCAGGAAGTCTGGTGGATAGAGTTCGAATTTTCCAAACATGTCATGCAAAGGAATAGATGGGAAGCCAAGCAGGGGCAGAGGCGTGTGTGGGAGGTGGTATTGAAAAAACAAGGGGTGGGGGAGGATGTTAGGGGTGACCAGTGACAGGGAGCATTGTTTTCTGAAAAGTAAAAGGCATTCTTAGATACGTTCAAATCTTGAACCGTAAATCACAATGTAAGTAATTACACCTAGTTGACCTTTGCTGACTGAAGAACCACTAGTTCAAAGCCCTTACCCACACACTACCCCATTAATGAGACATCCGTAGAGCTCTCACAAATCACGGTTTAAAGTGTGTTCAGAAATCGCTTTAGGTCACAGATGGCTTTGTTAGCTACTCCATCGATAAACCAGATAGTGCTGGTAATGGGCATTACAAGCCTCATCTGGGTTATGAAATCGGTGGTCACTCTATGGCCCATCGGGAGATGGGGGCACGTCGGACTGGGGTGGGGAAGTGAAAAGATTGGTGGTGATATCAAATGGGGATAACATCGGGAATCAGTTGCAGTATTCCGTACTCCCCAATTCTTAGTCGATCCCGTGTGTGAGCGACTCGAGCGGCGGGGCAGGGAATCTGTTTTCCGTTCGCTTGTGATAGGCTATTCAAAGTGCTCTTAAAAATGATTTCGGCTTAATGTATTTAGTAAGGCTCCGAAGCAAGTATCTCTCTCGTTTGTTAAGGCAGTTCAAGGGGTTAACAAGTCTACTGCAGAAAACTGCTTGACCTTTAGCTTCACACTTCATCTTCCGGAGGGGACAACTAACCTTCTGATACTTTTGAGGTCAATACAATGAATAGCATTGAGTTTGGGTGATTTATAATGCGTGTTATTACCTGCCTCAAGGTAGTTCTCTTGAACTGTGCTCCAGCACTGTCTATTCCATCTGCATAACTCGAACGCATACAGTTTCCAAATAGGAACAGTGGACGGCTTTACAGAGAATGTTTTTAAACAAACAGTAGTCTGCCACACATCCAACAGATTGTGATGATTCTCGTTCCTTGGACATAATTGAGGGTGACAAGGAAACGACTACCAAGACTGTATAATATTTTAAAAGTCGTTTTTTTCTACATCCCTAAACCCCTGCAATAAATATTGCCCTTGGATAAAAACTGATTGTTTTCCTCTGCCTTCCATCTATGGAATGGCTCTCACATTCCTTCCTTCCTACTCTGAGTATAGCCTACTTTTAGGCACGTGATTCTGCCTTATTCTTTATTAATGCATTTCTACAATTGACGGCAACTCGTTTCATAGATCACAACGTCTCCTTATTTGAAGCCATATCCCTAAATCTAACAATAATTAGTACCTGATTTAGAGACTGGGGCTAGGGTATTCTGTCACAAATCTGATGGCGTACCCTGTCCATCAAACCCTTGGCCTGGCTTCCTTTTTTAAGTCAGGTGTACGTTATCTTTTCATGAGCAGTTTTCCCCAGATGGTCTGATGTCAATTATTTCTGTCCCTCACCTGCATGGAAAACCTGGTGAACAGAAGACTTAAAATAATGACCCCTAGACCCAGGGGAAAAATTCATTCGGATATGGGCTCATTAGTTATTGGTTTTTTTCAAAAACAAACTTCCCCCTTTGGGAACATGTTTTGAAAAGCAAAACATTTGGAGGACGGACGATCGTCAAAAATAATGGCAGCCGCCCACCAAACGTTTAGGGTTATGTATGTAGCTTTTTTTGGTCACAAACTGCCCCATTCCCAGACTTGCAGTCCTGTGTACGAATGTTTTGTGACCGGAATGCGGTCACAGAACATTCGCTTTTTAACACCAATTTCAAATTGGTGCTAACACATTTGCAAACGGAACGGGTCTCCAAGGGGCCTTATTCCCTTTGGGATTGTATGCGAAAATGTTTCATAAAAGCAGGCCGTGGTCCCACGACCACTGCCTACTCTTAAAAAATGAAACGGAAATGTTTAGTTTTTTTCCTTTGCAAACGTATCCCGTTTTCCTTTAAGGAAAACCTCTGCGTTTAAAAAAATATACATATTGCTTTATTTAAAAGCAATCACAGGTATGGTGGTCTGCTGACACCAGCAGGCCACCATCCCTGTGATTTTTGCGATTCCTGGTGGTTCGCAAATTACGACCTACCTCATTAACATTAATGAGGTAGGTCTATTTGTGACCCACTGGGAATCGCAAAAGTAACTCAATGGAGTTACGTACATTTGGAATTACGATTTCCTGATTGCGATTCATATGGAATCACAATTAGGAAATCGCAATTCTTAACGTACATACTGTAGCCCTAAGTATCGTCAAGGGCAGTTCAGCTGAAGTGACAGAGATCACAACTGAGAAAGCTGTGATCTCTAAATATAGCATTCCTAATGTCCATCAAGGTGATAGACAAAATGTCCTCTGTGGCAAACAGTTGTAAAATTGCCAAACCTTAAATCAGGCGCTTAACATCTTCTAGCCTATCTCTTCACTCCGTCAAACATCTGCAGGAACTCACATTACCCTGAACCAATGATCACACCGTACTTCCATTACTTAATTACTGCAAACAATGGGAGTGGATGGTATGGTTTTCTTGAGAGCACAAAGCTAATAAAAATAACTAACAAGAATCATTTACATCAGCTAAGCACTATATAAATGCATTTAAAATATACTACTGATGTATGTTGCTCCTATTGTATATTTTTAGAACTATATTTTTCAGAAATATTTTGATTGTGTGGTTATGAGTCAGATTACAAAAAATAGCAACATATATTTTGGACAGTACTAGTACAGCTTACTGTACTGATAGAAGGTAAGTTTAGTCCAGTCACGGCTCGTGGTTTGTGAAGGGGGCGGGGCGGCGTGGGGGGGGATTTGCAGGGAATTTAACAAATTAAACAAAAACACACTTACCTTCCCGCACCGCACTGCCTCCATCACGCTGCTTTTCTCCTGCAGGCTTCAGGCAGAGGCTCCCAGCCTGCCCTGTTCCAATCCTGACGTTACTCAGTGCAGCCTTCAGGATTGGCTGGAACGCCCAGCCAGGGCGCTCCCAGGCAGACTGGGAGCCTGTGCAGGCTCTCTCCAGCCTTTGTTGCAGGGCTAGAGGCAGCCTATTGCGCATGTGTGTTTGGCTGACCCGAGACGGCCGGCCAAACACACACGCGCTCCGAGGGGAGTGCATAATGCACTCCCCTTGTCCAGGTCACCCCACAAAGCCCCACCCATTTCATAAGAAAAGGATAATAAACATAGTTTATTATCCTTTCCTTGTGGAATGGGTTTGCAGCGGTTGCTGCTGGTGGGGGGGTGACACTCCTGCACCCATACAGAGGAGCCGCCACTGTGTCAGTCATTTGATAAGCTGGGGTCCCAACTGAGAACTGGAAGGTCAAAGGGAATGCATTTGAACATAGGAATAATAACATCTGTTTCTTTCTTTGGAGGAACGGGGCTCACGCTATCCATTGCCTCACTCCACTATCACAACAGGAAAAGCTGCCTTATGGCATCTTGGAGAATGTATTTTTAACATACTTTCACAGTGTGCAAGTACATAGGTCTAAAAAGTCAGGATTTTCTTGCTAAAGTCACACAACAGAGAATTATTAAAATATATATGTAATCATTTAAGCACATTGTGTATTACCCATTTGAAAAATAAATATTCAAGGAAAAATGTCATATACTTTTGTTCTTCTGTCAAAACACCCAATCCCACAAAATATTAGAGAGCTGCAAACACACATAAGATGTTTGGTATTTATCGAACACAGAAGATGTTTGGTATTTATCGAAAGTACTCTCTACCCATCACTTGCAAAAATATTTTATTGTGCGCCTGTGAATCTCAAAGGAACGGGTCAAAAAATAAAATTTTGAACATGGGCCAGAAGGTCAGAAGGAACAAGAAATAGTTCTAAAATGTGACGTTTCTGTGCAGGACTTTATTATTGAACCAGCAGCCAGGCCTTAATGTACGTTAATCATTCCCTTCGTTTTCCCTGTGTTGGGTGGGGAGATGAGAAGGGTTTGGTAAAAAACGCACTGCGATGAGCAAATTCTTATGCCCTGGGTGATACTGAACACAGATGAAACTTGAACATAAGCATTAACATTAGAGAACAAATTAGTATTTTGAGAAAGCAGACGTTCGGACATTGTAAAAATAAACCCCACACAGGAGACACAACCCCCCAATTTGTTTTACAGTTTTGAATGAAGTGAAATCACTACAGTTCAAAAGACCAAACAAACTATACAAAAGAGGTCAGAACGATTTCAAAAAGCAGATTCTATTAATTTACTTCAGAAATGTGAAAATGTAAAATCATGGTTTGCGGTAATCGTCAGTCATCTGTGACCAAAGTATCCTTCTTCCATCATAGTCTGCTCCTGAAGCTTCAAGCGTCAGGGTGACGTGAATTCTCAGCTCCAGACGGGCAGTCACTGAGCCTCGTCTGGTAAATGGTGCACGCTGGGGTAGGCGAGTGGAATTCAGTATCATCCTCACAATATCAAGGAAGTGCACACACAATAAAAATATGGATTCACTTACCAGCGAGCACTTGAAGACAAACTGTGACAAATACCGCCACACCAAGGGCTACTCACCTGAATTCTTTCCAGGACATCTGAGGAAGTGAAGTCCACTTCCTTCTGAGGTTAATCCTTAGTAACTGAAGCGATGACTGACTCCAATGACTGATCCTCGGGCAAAAAGGATGTTGGAGACAGAGCGGGAAGTGGCATCAATAATGTAGTCAGTTTTATGCAATACCTTTACCATGCATCCACTACTACTCACATTCCTTTGCCACGCATGTCTTTACCACACAATATACCTTTATCACGCAAGCCTGGAGGTAGGTAGTTATAGTTAGGACCATGTTTCCATAGAAGAAGCGTTTTATGACTTTCCTATATCTTTGGCGCCGTTTGACGAATCTTCACGAAAATTTCCCCAAAATTTGCTGGTGATTCTTGTTGGGCATGTAAAGTTTCAGGGTGATCTGTCAAGTGGGGGCAGGAAAAAGGGGGCGGAGTAAAACAAAGTTGTGTTTCCAATGTTAATTTCCCATAGACTCTTTAGACCCGCCAGCAGCCCAAGCTGCTGAATGTAATTACACCAAAGTTGGCAGAAAGGTAGCTTTTGGTCTGCAGAAGGCTGCTTTTGATAATTGGTGTAAATCCATTCAGTAGTCTATCAGAAATTAAGGAAAATCAGAATTTGTATATCTAGGGTCACAAATATTCGAGAATTTTCATGAATGCACATGCAAGTAGAAGCGCTATAAATGTCTGGGCTAACCTGAACAGAAAGTTGTGGCTGCCATTTTAAGGTCCCAGGACACTGTCCCGGGGCCTGAAAAACAAAATGAAAAGTAGCATAAGGGGTCAGGATGACAGTACCCTGACCCAGGGGTGTGGTATAGAGGTGTTTGAGGGTCAAAATATGGGTTTAAAATGATTTTTCTTCACCATGCGCGATATTCGAGAATATTCGAGAATATTTACGAATAAGCACAACACAATTTTTAAAACATTCACAGACTCATTCATACACTAATTCATTCACTCATCCATGCCCTCAGAAACTCATGGACTCACTCACACACCCATTCAGACACTCATGCACCCACTCGGACCCACTCATAGACTCATACATCCACTTTAAGACCCACTCAGTCACTCATGCACCCTCTCACAGATCCTCCGACAGAAACACGCCCTATGGCCAACCCCCACTGCGCATGGCCAAAATCTGTGCATGGGCTTGGATGGTTATAAAGGCTTAGCCGAAGGGCCCTGCAGGCAACCCCTGCCACGCACAGCCACAGTCGGCAGTTGTTGGATTAACATATATTAATTAAAATTACTTTACATTAAAAAAATATAGAAATTCAGTGAAAAACCAAAAGGTTACCGCATTGTTATGGTTAGGTTCTGAATTTACGAGTATAAAACCATAGGCATTTAGTAGTTATAGTTATTTCAAATAACCATAACTCGCGCCCTAAGGTAACTATAACTCATGCCTTCGCCATGCACAGCTAATTACTCCACATATTAAAACATTGATGACACCCAAATGTGCATGGCGAGGGTGTGAGTTATAGTTTACCTTAGGGCACAAGTTCTAGTTGCTTGAAATAACTCTCACTGTAACTGCTGAATCTCTATGGTTTTGTAAGAGTAAATTCAGAATCTAACTTTAACGTCCCTGTAACCTTTGGTTTTCTCAGTGAATATATATATATATATATATATATATATATATATATATATATATATGCAAAAAAGAAGAGAGAACTCTGGGTAACTCCCACAATTAGGTGGAAAACAGCTCCAGTAAGGAGCATCCTGCAACACCAGGTGCACTCTAGATTTGCTCACCTCAAATGTCTGTTTTTCTAGCAAAGTTTTAAAGTATAGGATTAGCACAGTGCCATCCACGCGGAGTTGGATAGGAACCAAGGGCCACATGTACGAAATATAGGTTTTGCGACTCGCATAATGCGAGTCACAGCGACTCGCAAATTGTGAGTCGCAAAATCTTATGTACAACAGTGTTAATGACACTGTTTGAGATCCGCAAGGAGGTAGCAAATGACCTACCTCATGAATATTCATGAGGTAGGTTGCAATTTGCGACCCCATTGGAAATGGCCTCCCTGACAGGGATGGTGGCCTGCTGGAGACAGCAGACCACAATGTCTGTGACTGCTTTTAAATAAAGCATTTTTTTTTTTTAATGTAGCCCGTTTCCCTTAAAGGAAAATGAGATGCATTTCAAAAACAAAAAATGAAAAGTTTTCTTTTAATTTTTTCAGAGCAAGGCAGTGGTCCACAGGACCACTGCCTGCTCTGAAAAAATGTTTTTGCTGCCATTCACAAAGGGGAATGGGTTAGCACCAGTTTCAAACTGGTGCTAACTGCGATTATTTTGCGACCGCATTCGTGGTCACAAAACAAATATACACTGGACTGCGACTCGAAATTAGGAAGGGAACACCCCTTCCTAATTGTGGCTCGCAAACCCTTTTGTTTACCAGATCGTAAAATTGGGTCTGTACATCCCAAATTGCATTTTGCGCATCGCAAACGGCCCAATTCACCGGTTGCGACATGCAAAATGCTTCGTATATGTGGCCCAATGTCTTTTGCCATTTGTACAGCAAAACCTTTAAGCATAGGATTGGCACAGTTCCATCCTCACAGAGCTGTAAAATGACAAAAGCTTTTCACCACTCCAGGCCAAGTATTACAGTTTGGATGGGTATAATACCATCCAAGCCAACATGGAATGTGCAAAACCAACCCCTGACACTTGTTTTGCTATCATTACAACTCAGCAGAGAGAGACACAAGGGAGCACCCAGTATAGGTCAAAACAAAACCCTTTCAAGGTCAGAGTGACGCATAAGTTATGTAAAAAAGAAGAGCGAACTCTGGGTAGTTCCCAAGTTTAGGTGGAGAGCAGTTCCAGTGAGGAGCACCCTGCAACACCAATGACACTCTAGATTTGCTTACTTCAAATGTCAGTTTTTCTAGCAAAGTTTTTAAGCATAGGATTAGCACAGTGCAATCCAAGCCGAGCTAGTAAGGGACAAGGTATTTTGCCATTTGCGCAGCAAAAGCTTTAAGAATGAGAGATGGCCACAGAAGGGAAACTCCTGTTGGAAATAAAGTTTAGGGATTTATTACAAATTCAAGCTTGAAACTATGTAAATCATTTGCAAGACCAAATTATAAAGATACATAATCACCAAAGGTTGCCCAAGGTGACAAAATAGATTCAGGCAAACTAACATTAATAAAACTAAGCATTCAAGAAGGACAAGACATATCATCAAGAGAAATATCTATGATACAAAAATTAAGTGTTGCTCAGGATTAGCAATCACTAATTAATTCAATTTAACAGAGTCATAATTTAGCTGTGCACGGAGAAACCCTACCACTATCAGTTTAATATATGTGTTGGGTGCAACACATGCGGGCAAAAGACTAAAAGTGCACAAATAATTTGGGAAAAGATAATCTTCGACTGCAGGTTAATAACTAAGGTGGACAAAAGATAGGTAAAAAGGGACAGCATCATCATGTCAGAAGCTTGATCATGAGTCTTCTGAAGGGGATTGTAACAGGTGTCAAAGTCTCAAAGGGACATTTCAAAGGGGAAAACACAGGGAGAAAGAAACCTCTTAAAAAAACACAGTGTTCTTCTTAAGCAAAAACATCTGGAGATCTCTGACAGCATCTCGAAGCATCTGAAAACTGACTAAAGTCCAACTGATCATTGCTATATTAAAGTTTATAAAGCATTCTGATTTGCCAAAGGTATCAGTCTAATTTGCGTTGAAGGAGCATCGTCCAATAGAAACCGATCACACGACGCCAAACTGCAACATTTACATTCTTTGCCTGGTCTTTCATGAGAACATCTTCCATCGGTGTGACTCCATGAAAGTTTGAAACAATTGTATACAATGTCAGTTCATGTTCCACAATGTCCTGCGCTCAAGGACAATATGATACATTTTCTCTATGTCTAAACAATAGGGCCTATTACCAAAACCTAGTCTTCTCATAGGAACAAAATATGAATGAAAACTCACGTTAAGGAATGGATCCACATTTCCTGCACAGTCACGAAATACTGACTTAACATCCTTCACTTAGGCTAACGCAAGAGAATGACAGCAATACATTCAATTAATACATTTTAATAAAACACATATAATATATAAACGTATAGGTCCAACCTTAATAATACTTCATTATTATGCATAATACATTTAATTTTAAATGGGGAAAACTTTGTTAATGCATTTCATTCAATGTAACAGCAAAGTAAATTTCTCTCATTTTTGTACACATTTTTAATTCATTAATCATTAGAAATTCAATATTGTTTCAATACATTCTGTAGTGTCTAAAGTCTAAATTACATCATAATATCACTTTAATCCTTCTAGTATGTGATTTATTTCAAATACCCCCTATGTTGAACTTTACAATGTAAACAAATGCACATTTAAATTGCGTTTTAGTGCAGCTTTTACGTTCAAGCCATTAGTGCTTTGATTAACTTAGGACTTAAACTCTCACATTTTAATAACTTTTGTGACACAAGGGACTCGACTAAAATTTAGACTACATCAGCCCCCCTTTGATGGTGAATGACACCATCACAAAGTACTCCCACTTTCATTTTCAGTGAGACAGCTCAAACTTTCAGAGGTTTATTTCAGTCAGATCTTCTGAAATCCTATAGCTACTTGATGTTACTATATTATAAGTTTCTCCTGGTCTCCATTTCAATCTCTTCTCTGCCTACTCTTGGCTCTTTTCTCCTTCAACATCTTGTATAACTTGTAAAATCCAACCGCAATGAGGGCACACACAACTACCTTCAAAAGAGTACTCAAAATGGTTCCCACAATACCTCTTCCCAAACTTCGAAACCACTTTCCCGTGGCTGACAAACCACTATATGCACCTGTTGCTGTTAATCTTTTCAGCTCCTGTTTCAGATCAGTCATGTTTGCAATGTATTTTCTCATCTCCTTACTGTTGTCAGGTATATACGTACAGCATTGTTACACATGTAACATTTTGCAAACTCTGCTTTCTTTTGCTAGGAGTATGTCTAACACAATACCATTGATCTCATAGCTACCATTTCTATGTCCATTAACAATATAGTACCTGTAGTGTCTGTAGATAGCATATCTACCATTGTTGACAACTTTCTTATCTTGATATCATTCAAGCTCACACCTTCTGATGGAATCATGGCACCACAAATGAGTCCTACAATCTCTAAAGCAATAGCTCCTCATGTTGACTCTGGAGTCTGATTTGTCACTCCACACTGGATCAATAAAATGGTCCTTGTGATACATTTTTGGAAAAACTACTTCCTGGTAAAACTAACATGTACCATACTAGCCTTTCGGCAGCTTGTGTTAGCTGCTCTTTCCACATATGAAATAAACACCTGTTATGGTGGGGTCTTGGCTATTCAGCATGAAAGTCAAAACACTCTGAAACAAAAATTAATGTCTATGTTCACTACTACCTACAAAATGTGTGTCAGTCTTTGATCTAGGCCGATATATATGCATAGCTTTCTTACATGTTACCAGTCTGTAGCCAGGAATCCTTAATTTCCAGCTACTGAGTGTGTTGCATCTTTTTCCCAATTCTGTAAAACTACTGCTTATTCTATCTTGGCTTTCATTGCTCTTTTCTTTCTCAGCTTGTCCAATGAATTCCTTTTCTACTGGGCTAAGAATACAGGTCAAATTATTTTTGTATGCATAGACTGTTCCAAATGTCAATGTAGGTTCAAATAAACTCCCACAGTGTCAATGTTCTTTGTTTTTGCACAGTTACCCAAATATTTCATGATGGGGACAATTGAAGACACTAAATTATAACTAGAAGTATTGATAATACCCCTGCTGATAAAACAGTGTTAATAACAAGCTGCAAGAAATTCAATAGGTTAGAGGCAAACTGTGATATTTGATTCCCTCACTTACTGATGAAGGCAACTGTGTGCATGCATAGAAATCTCTAGCTTCCATGGTATCTACATATTCATACAAAAGATTATCGTACATGTTGGTTGATAAATAACCACTGGAACCATTAATGTGTCAATACTTCTCATCATTGTAAAGTGGCTGCTGATCTGCAATAGGATTTACTAAATTTGGGACACACATGGGCTCAAACTTTTCTGAATTATTTGCTATGGGCAAAATCAAACGTATAACCAATAATATAATCATGATAATTGTAACACTTGGTAAACTTATACATATATACTTACACTTACCACCGCTATTCTACTCCAAGAGTTCTTTAATTACAGACCAAAAAGTAGAATTAAAAAATCAAAAGTCAAACTCAAAAAACAAAAATGCAATGAGGCTTTAATGTATCTCTGTCTCTTTTGAGCCCTTTTTATTTGTGAGCAAAGCAAAAATAAATAGCTTCTTCAAAAATAAAATCATTCAAAAAGGCACTTGGGGGGTCATTCTAACCCTGGCGGTCGGCGACCGCCAGGGCTAAAATGACGGAAGCACCGCCAACAGGCTGGCGGTGCTTCCTTGGCCATTCTGACCGTGGCGGTAAAGCCGCGGTCAGAAAAGGGCAACCGGCGGTTTCCCGCCGGTTTACCCCTGGCCCAGGGAATCCTCCATGGCGGCGCTGCTTGCAGGTTTTCACCGCCAGGAACAGGATGGCGGTAACGGGTGTCGTGGGGCCCCTAACAGGGCCCCACTAAGATTTTCAGTGTCTGCAAAGCAGACACTGAAAATCACGACGGGTGCCACTGCACCCGTCGCACCCCTTCGACTCCGCCGGCTCCATTCGGAGCCGGCATCCTCGTAGAAGGGGGTTTCCCGCTGGGCCGGCGGGCGGCCTTCTGGCGGTCGCCCGCCGGCCCAGCGGGAAAGCCAGAATGGCCGCTGCGGTCTTTTGACCGCGGTTCGGTCATTCGGCGGTTGCCGCTTGGCGGGCGGCGACCGCCGCCCGCCAAAGTAGGAATGACCCCGAGAGTCTTCTCTACTTGCAAAAGTTCCAAATTTCGACTAACAAGTTCAAATGTCTCTAATAAACGCACACTTTGTAGTCAATGATAGCCACTTCCAAAATGTAATATCTTTGTTCATCAAACTGCAATGAGATTTCAAAGTTCAGGTCCAATACAGTTTCAATCTCAAGAATGTGAAACTGGATTCAAATTGTTAGCTCAAAACGTAATAAACTCCTGTTCCTAGCAATGTTCCCTCTATTTGTTTTCTACTGTGTGCGGCAGTGTAAGATCTCTGTATGCTGCAGCCAAGGATACTTGCGCCAAGAACTTCACCATTCACGCGAGCGCAGCGCGTAACTACCAAGATCTTTGGCATTTGCTCTCATAGCTTTGTTTTACCACTAAAGCAAAAAAGGGCTATTTGTATAAACATTGCTCCATGTAATAGGGCATTAAGGCAGTTTTGTGACCTGGTGGCACACCCCAATGACCAGACCTGTTGAGTGCCACCTACACACCAGTTAGAGAAAACAGAAATCAGGATGTTGAACCATTATGAAACTTTAATGAATACTCTCAGTGTGCTTCAGAGGGCCGTGCACATCAAATAGAGCACATTGTACAGTTAGTTAACATTTACAATTTGATGAACACACTACTGATAAATGCAATGAGGCTCCTGCCAAGAGATAGGCTGAGAAATGTCCTTACCCAAGCCACATCTGAACTGTAGGAGGAGCCGCATCAGAGTTTAGACAAGTCAGGTATCAACAGTAGATGTGTGACATGTCTGTTTCTCTCGCCGGTCCTTGCCATTCTTCCAGTGCTGATAAACTCGGTCTACAGTAGGTCAACCTTTCCATTTGAGAGGTCGGCCTTTGTCCTCATCAGCATATCTAGGTGACTCTCCTCAAGTCTGTTTCTTAATTTGGACTTGATTGCATTCATGAGGCTGAATCATTGTTCACAGTCTGCACTTGAAGCCTGGAAAGTTGCACAGACATCAACAAGCTGAGATACAACACTATACTGTGCAGCATTCTGCAGAGTGAAATGCACCTTGTCTTGAAATGTCCTAAACAATCCGCTTTCTATATGTTCTGCCACCACATATTTATAATCTCTGTATTGCTGAAAAACATCATCAGGAGTGTCACCATCACCCAGGAACAAAACCTTCTTATACTTTTCAACACGTCTTTGTACATTCTCAGTCCCAAAATCAAACTGTGGTTGTGTTGTTACTGCATGGAAATCAAAGCTTGTCCATTCCTTCAATTCATCTTCTGGGAACCTTCTTTCCATGTGCTCACAAATAGGTTTATTGAACGATAAGATCGGCTCACTATCATACTCTTGGTCCTCTCTGTACAACGCCATCAGATCTCTTACTGTGTTGCTCCAAAAGACAGTGTCGCCCAAGTACTGTTCCTTTATTTGACCAATTTTTGCTCTTGAATATTGTACAGCTTCAACAGTGGTAAAATAGCTTTTCTGAAACAATTGCACAAAGATGCAAGTTCACCCAGAATGTCATTCAGTACTGCAAAGGAAATATGGTAGTTGGCGTCAGATAGATTTTTATAGTAATATTTAGCAATTGGGTCATCCTCCTCAACTCTTTCATGATCAAAGTATTTGAGAGCAACCTCATAATTACGCAAGAGTGCACCAACAGCAAAATGCCTTGAAAGCCACCGCACTTCATTGAGTGGCCGAAAGGAGGCTGCTTCACATTCAGTGACCAAAGCAATTTAGTTCAGCTTGGACTTCCTTACAGGTGAGGGAGAGAACACAGTATAGACAGTCCTTAGTAATGTTTCCATTTCCCTGATCATTGGCACTTTTTTCAAGGCATCATCAACTCCCAAATTTTCTCTGTGCGAAGCACAGTGCTGCTCAACTAGATGGGGAATGGATTGTTTGAGGTGGGTAGCAATACAATTCTTCTTTCCCAGCATCACTGATGCACCATCTGATGAAAACATGACCATTTTCATTAGGTCCAGCTTATTGCAGTGTAGAAGTCTTTACAGCTATAGTGATAGCCTCCGTATTGCATGTACTCAGAGTTACAATTCCCCCAAACACTGTGTTGTGCTCTGTTGATGTTACAGATCGGAATTTGAAGTAGACGATGAGCAATTCTGTAACAGAAATATCTGTGCTCTCTTCAATTATCAATGTGTGATACCGAGCACTGCGCAGTTCTGCCATGAAGTCAGAGCGTATCACGCTGTTGATTGCCTCCAAAAACTCAAAGGCATAGTTCTTGCTTCTCCAGCTGTCTGGTACCTTCTCATACAATGTGACGTGGTCATGGATGTCTTGAACAGATAACACTGAAGTGTTCATTTTGACTGCTAGCAACACATTGTTGATGACAATCTTTATCTCCTTAGGCAGAGATCTTTGCCATTCAACGACTTCTAGTCTGTTTGCTCTGTCACTGGCGTTTTCCGTCAGCATGGTGCGCACTCCAAAACCCAGCCTGGCAGCTACACTTTTATTTCTTAGGGTCACCAAAGCAGATTTATGAACTTTGCTGCATAGATGGCATTTCAAGTAGTCCAGCTTCCAGCCATCACTCCATTTCTTCCCAGTAGAAAAGTCCCCTGCGATCTTTGCTTCTGCACATACTTTGCAATCAAGCCTATTTCTGGATTGTATAGAAATAGCTCTCCCAGTTGTACGCAAACCTTGCTTCGTGACTTCTGCATCTCAGTCTCCACAATTTCTTTCAGCCATTCTCCTTTGAACACAAGACAGCATTTCTTCTTTTGTGGTGAAGCACTGCTCTCTGCAGAAGTCACAGCTTTGCTCTTGAACATTTTGGTGGCAATCAGTCTGAGCCTACCATGCCGCAAAGCCTGCGAAAAAAAAGAGGGGACATTTTTTTAAAGTGAGGAACATTATTCAAAGTTGGTTCTTATGCTATTGAACGCAGTCTACCAGACAATTCTGAGCTATCTCTTGGAAAATGTAGCAAGTAATTACCTGGGCCTTTCTGTTTGTTCTTACACCTGCCTGTAGATGTAATACTGGCTGCGATGTCTGCAATAGAAGAAAAAAATGGATACAGCAAATGCTTATGTTCCAATGTTTCAGATGTACTACAAGGAAAAACTACTAAATAATCACTTGGTCTTTCTGCTTGTAGTCACTTCTGCCTTTTCTAATCTATGATCAGCATTGTCTAAGAAGCCTGCAAAAGAAGAAAAAAAAGGGGTTGAAGAATGTTGTTACACTATAATGTACTGGGTGCGCCACAAGTGAAATATACCAAATACTTACCTTGTCTTTCTGCTTCTACTCACATGTGCCTTTTGTAATCAATGAGTAGTGCTGTCGGAGATGCCTGCAAGAGAAGAAAAGGTGATTAAAGTAGGTTGTCAGATTTCACTGTACTAGGTGCACCACAATGGAAATCTGCAAAAGTATTACCTTGTCTTTCTCCTTCTACTCACATGTGTCTGTTCAAATGTATGTGTAGCAGGGTCTAAGATGCTTGTAAAAAAGGAAAAATTGACTAAATTACCTGATCGTTTCAATGGCTCATATTCAGTAGAAGGAAAAATGAGCAAATAATAACCTGCTCTTTCTGCTGCTACTCCGGTCTGCCCGTCCTCCTCTATGACCAATCCTGTCTGAGATAACTGCAACAAAAGAAAAGATGGTTAACAGTTAGTTACAGCCAGATGGGGGACCTACCAAATAATTACATGGTGCTTATACTTCTACGCATGTCGGGCCATTCAAATCTATAACTTGCTCAGTCCGACAAACCTGTAATAGAAGCAAAAGTGTGGATCATGAACGCAATTTATCTAGAGACCCTTAATCCCACCTGGAATGTCTACAGAATTACCTGGTCTTCCTTGGTACTCACGCCTGCCCGTTCAAATCCAAATGCTGACTGTCTGTAATTGTAAAGAAGATATTTAGAATAGGTTATAGGAGTTACAAAAACATTATGCATGACAGTTCCAGAGCAATTGAATAGTTACCTGGGGTTTCAGTTTAGACGAACTCTAGTTCCATATTGTCATCCATTTAGAAACCTACATCATGCGTTAGACCTTCAATAATGCAGCCTTTACAAGCCTCAAGTTATCTGCTTGCCCACTCGCTACGACTAATCGGATTTTACAAGGGTGGGCTAGGAAGGAACTTACAGAGAACATTGCCAATGAGAGCAGTAGGTCGCACAATCATGAAAAACGACTTTTGGAGATTTTCATTACCAGGACATTTAAAACGTAATACTTCAAGTCCTGCCTCCTACTTAGTTCTTAGTTAGCACCCTGCCCTATGGGCTATCTAGGGCCTACCTTAGGTGTGACCTATGTATAATAAAAGGGGAGTTTAAGGGTTGGCAAGCGGCTTTAAATGCCAAGTGAAGGTGTAGTTGCAGGCCTGAGGGATGTTTACAGGGCTGTTGAATGGCTGGCACAATCAGTGCTGCTGGCCCACTAGTAGGAGGCCCTGGGTAAATGGTATACCACTTTACAAGGGACTTAAAAGTAATTTAAATATGCTAATTGTGTATACACCAAGGTTTGCATGTTTAGGGGAGAAGCACATGCACTTTAGCACTGGTTAGCAGTTAGCAGCGGTAAAGTGCTCAGAGTGCTAAGGCCATCAAAAAATACAGCAAAAACAGGAGGTGAAAGAGAAAAGGTCTGGTGTAAGACCACTCTAAGGATGCCGGGTCTAACACATGCCACTAAATGGTCCCTTAAAATATTTGTTTTCTACAAACTTCTGGATGTCTTAGATTATCCATTCTGGGGCAAATGTGTGGTAGGAAAGCACCTCCACTACTTAATTTGAGCAGGTTGATACCAGTTGGGGGCTACTGGCACTAATTTTGTGGGACCAGCACTTATTTACCCTCATCAGACATTTCCCATGAGTGAATAACACACAACAAAAATAGATGGAAGAAGAGAAAGACAGAAAATCTGTCACTAAGGTAAAAAACAGAAACCTGTTAAGTGTGAGATTACAGGACTGTCTGGCAGATAATTAAAAAGCCATCAAAACACATGGAGAGAGTATAGGGAGAAATGGGAAGCTAGGAGGAATGCAACCGTACTCAGCTCCCTATATATATAACCAAAAATCACACAAAAAAGTACGGGGTTCTCTAATAGGTCGAAGAATAAACGTCAGGGGTACAAATTGTGCCCTTGGTTACTCGTGATCCTTTATTGGAAGGATGAGTTCAGTGAGTGGTCAGTGAGTTGCTGTGAAGTATTGAGGGGAAACAGGGGAATTTCCTTCACTGACTAGGTGGTCTCACACACTATATACTGTCATGCTTCATCATTTGACCACCTAGCCCCACCCAGGTAGGACAATGCCACCTGGGCGGACTCAACCTCGCTGTTAAAAGAACAGGAGGGAGTGTGTAAATAAATTCTTGGTCTGGAAAGATCGGGATCCAGCTAATCTAGTCAAAATAAAAACACCTAAGCAGCCACCTGTATGAAGTTACAATTTAATAATGGTGTCTGTTTGGTGTGGTTAAAAACATAGAGTGGGACACCTCCGTGAGAACAAGGATTCACAGGGTCACCTATCTAAAAAACAGTAGCCAACATGTTTCTGCCCTTAGGAGTGAGCCAAGGAAGGTTTCGGGCATTCATCAGGGCCTCGGATCCCTAAAACTCACATTTAGAGTTAAAAAGAAACTCTTCTCAATTAGTGAAAAAAGTAATGTGTGACGTAAACCGCCTACCTTACCCAAGGAATTACCTTGAGGAGGCCTGTAGAATACAAAACAACACACAGATAATTAGAGCAATAGTGAAACACAACACTGCACAGCAAACCAACCACACACGTGACAGGGAAATGTACTCATGCACAAAATACATACATTCATGGAAGGCAATACTCATGCACAGTCTTCATGATGACAACCCATTCCTAAAGCAGATCAAACTCTGGAAACAATATATAGATGACATCCTACTGGTCTGGACAGGAACTAGAGAAGAGGCTCACACTTTCTCGAATTGGCTGAATGCAGCCAATCCGTTCCTGAATTTCACCATGACAATAGGTGACAACCGGCTACTATTCATAGACCTACTCATTTATGAAAATGACGGAGCCCTGGACACGGAGGTATACTACAAATGGACGGACCGTAACAACCTGCTACAGTTTCAGAGCTTCCATCCGTGGGCGCTGAAGGAGAACCTCCCTGTGGGACAATTTCTACGTCTACGACGGAACTGCTCAACTCTGACAGACTATCGCAAGCATGCTGACAAACTGGCCACAAAGCTACAAAATAAGGACTATCCAACACATCTGGTCAGAAGAGCCTGCAAAAGAGCACGCAATAACAACATGGACCAGTTACTGCAACCACGCGCAGCCAAACCAGACATGGAACAAATAGTGTGTGTGACTACCTTTAACCCGCGATCTAACAGGATCCAGAGAATCATTAAAGAAGATTGGAAGATCCTCACGTCTGGTGCTTACCTTTCCAGCAGCCATTGCATGCCTACACGAGAGCCACGAATATACGGGACATGGTGGTCCACACAAGACCCAAAGAAAAATCCCAGACCAGACAGACTACACTCTGGCGTTTATCCCCACCAACAGGCCACCACCCTAGTGGCAATTGTAGTGTCTGTCGTTTGACTCATAAATCTACAACGATAGACCTAGACCTGAAGACCCCATGGGTACAAAAATTCCTTACTAACTGCAACAATAAAAACGTGATTTACCTGATTAAATGCCCCTGCCAACTCAAACATGTGGGAATGTCCACCAGGAAGGTCAGCACAAGGATCTGTGAGCATAGGAGCACAATCCGTTGTAAATGTGACGTTACCAAGCTGACTAACCATTTCCTTTTGAACAACCATTCCCCAGATGACTTATCCTAGACTGTCATAGAGCAACTGCATCCATCGACTATTAACATGACACAGAAACTGTTCCTGGCTGAACAGCGCTGGGTCTGGAGATTACACTCAGACATTGATGGTCTGAACGACGAGATCCCTTGGTTCTCACTTAACAAATGAGTCCTCCCTTCTTTTTGTTACCCTGACCCCTCCCCTTCCTCCTGCTTTGTTCTGGTCCCCCCTTTTGTTCCCCTTCCTGTTGTCTTCCCCACTGGTCTGTTTATTGCCTTCCACCCCCACCGTGTTGCCACTTCCCCTTCTTCTCTCCTCCCCTCCTTCTTCCCCCCCTTACCCTATCCTTCTCACCCCTTCCGATGTCTGGCTGTGTCTAATGTTCTGTTGTTTAACTTTGATCTTTTTTCCTTTTTCTTTTTTTTCTATATTTTCACTTTTCAGCGCATTTTACTTTATTTGTTTTCACATTCAATTTTATTTTTCATTGTTGTTATTTTTATTTATAGTTATACTGATATTTACTTTTACTCTCTTTTATTTATTATCTGCCTTTGCTCACCTCCCATCCTGTTTTCGCCCCCCCCTTTTGTGTTTCCATTTTTGCCTTCTTCTGTCCCCTTCCTTTCTGTTCCATCTCCCCATCTTTCCCCCCTCTTTCTTCTTTTCCTTTTTCCCTTTCTCACCTCCCCACACCCCCCTCCTTTCAAGAACCCCCTCCCCCGCCCTCCTTTGGTTCCCCATGGTTCCCCCTTCTCCCTTCCTCTCGCCGTTGAAGGCACTCTAGAGAGCGAGGCCGCTGGGAACTACATTTCCCAGCGGCCCCGGGCCGCCCGCAATGCCTCTGAGCTCCGCGCGACAGCTCTCAGCCCCGGCAGGCCCGGACCTCCTTCAGCTCGGAGCCGGCTCTCCGGCACAGACGTGGGAGACACGTTTCCGGTCTCCACGTCGGCTTTGCATATGCACCGTGGGCCCGCGGCGGTGATTGCATACACCTGTTTCGAAGGCCATCATTACTGACAACGCTAATTTCGCGCGCCTTAATTCTAATATCTGCTATAAAGAGACCGTCTCCCCTTGACCATTTCTATCAAGCGGTCCAAGGAGAGGACGGCATAGGCGCACAGCGAGCGCCCCCTTTGATGCAGTGAGTGACTGATCGGACTACAGGCAGCACAGATAAGATACCTCTTCTCTTTCTTCCTTGTATTCATTCCAGCATTATCTGTTTCTGATTACAATTGTTATTGGTCCTTTATTTACTGTCTTTGGGCTGACATCTTCCAACCAGCATTTCCTTCCAAGATAATGCAGGTACCCTGCTGGGTTCCTTTCTGCCTGATTTTCTCTTCTACAGACATTGTCATAATCATAGGTTACCTTCCCAGTTTAAATGTGGACCCCCTCACCTTGCCTCTTTGTTTCTTTTCTTTCATGTTTACCTTAGTGTTTGACAATAAGGGGACACTCCCCCTCCTGGATACCAGAGGCAATTAGCCTCTGGGGATAGGGTAAGATTCTGTAATTCCCTTTAGGGGTAGTAGTGCCTACCATTTTTTTATATATCCACTCTGGACATGAGTGTTGCCTACCATGAATGTATGTATTCTGTACATGAGTACATTTCCCTGTCACGTGTGTGGTTGGTTTGCTGTGCAGTGTTGTGTTTCACTATTGCTCTAATTATCTGTGTGTTGTTTTGTATTCTACAGGCTGCCTCAAGGTAATTCCTTGGGTAAGGTAGGCCGTTTACTTCACACCTTACAATTTACACTAATTGAGAAGAGTTTCTTTTTAACTCTGAATGCGAGTTTTAGGGATCCGAGGCCCTGATGAATGCCCCGAGACCTTTCTTGTCTCACTCCTAAGGGCAGAAACATGTTGGCTACTGTTTTTTAGATAGGTGACCCTGTGAGTCCTTGTTCTCATGGAGGTGTCCCACTCTATGTTTTTAACCACACCAAACAGACACCATTATTAAATTGTAACTTCATACAGGTGGCTGCTTAGGTGTTTTTATTTTGACTAGATTAGCTGGATCCCAATCTTTCCAGACCAAGAATTTATTTACGCACTCCCTCCTGTTCTTTTAACAGCGAGGTTGGGTCCACCCAGGTGGCATTGTCCTACCTGGGTGGGGCTAGGTGGTCAAATGATGAAGCATGACACTATATAGTGTGTGAGACCACCTAGTCCGTGAAGGAAATTCCCCCGCTTCCCCTCAATACTTCACAGCAACTCACTGACCTCTCACTGACCTCATCCTTCCAATAAAGGATCACGAGGAACCAAGGGCACAATTTGTACCCCTGACGTTTATTCTTCAACCTATTAGAGAATCCCATACTTCTTTGTGTGATTTTTAGAGAATTAAAGAGACCTGAGATGGATTCATGACAACGTACCTTTGGTATTCAGCATACTAACATTTTAATAGTGCTGACCAGGGGTGTCTGAGCAGCACATTGGGCATCGCCACCTATTATTTTACAAACAAAGCACCTAGCACCTGTACACCTGATATGTTCTAAATATGTGTGCATATTTCGGATTGCAAGAGACATCAAATAAAGGAGCACAAATTAATATTCAATAAACAGTTAATGTATTACATTATATAGCACCAGATGCTTATAATGTTATATAATAGATAGTACACATTTTTCCCACAATAGCTTTTCAGAATAAATAATAAACACAATACAAAAACAAGTGCAAATGCATAGACCATTGCTAATGAAAGGCATGAGTATAATAGTAGCATTTTAAATTAAAAATAAGGCAAACATTGAATTCTAGTAAGAAATTATATAGCCTTATCACCTGTCGCAATACGCTAAACCTATCATTAATGACTTTCCAAGTATTATCGGCCTGAGTTAGAGGCAATGGTTATTTGAACAGTCCCCTCTGTTCTGCCACAATAGAAAAAATAAAATGAGCTTAAGCTAGAAGGTCAGCAGGTGTAAACAACTAGCCCGCACCCTTTGCTAGAAGCTTTTCCCTCCCACAGCTTCATCTGTTATCCAATAACAGTGTTAAAATGATCACACAAATGCTGCTGTTCACGAACTCCTCAGCAAATGGCACTGAGTGATAATAGGCAACATGGAAGCAAGGAGCAGAGGTTCAGTTCTGCACAAAATGTTTAACAACTACACCGTTTCCAAACAAATGTATTTTAGGTTTATTTCAGCCATAGCGAACAGGTTTAAACAGAACACAGTGTGAAATAATAAAGCTTTTCAAGTGTCACAAATGCCAGTGCAAAAGGGAAAATGTGCAGTGCTCTTTTCATGAAATGAAAGCAACTGCTGGGACTCCACGGGGCCTAAGATGACTATGCACATGGAAGACAGTCCCTTATGCTAAATTTCTGATTTTATGGAGAGCCTTTCCATATTTACTTTCATGACTATTCTGTGAAATGTGGCTCCCTGTTATTCCCACTGCATTTGTTTGCAGATTCAGGGGGTCATTACAACCCTGGCGGTCTTTGACCGCCAGGGCTGTTTCATCAGATTTCACCACCAACAGGCTGGCGGTGAAATCCTGGGGATTACGACTGCGGCAGAGCCGCGGTCACACCCCCGGGACCGTCGGTTTCCCACCACTTTTGTCGGGAGTAATCCATGAAAAGGCTGGTGGAAAGGGGAGTCGTCCCTGGCCCTGGCCCATGCCACTGGCATGGGCAGTGCAGGGGGCCCCTGCCATGGCCCCGTGCAGCTTTTCACTGTCTGCTATGTAGACAGTGAAAAGCACGACGGGTGCAACTGCACCCGTCGCACAGCCGCAACACCATTTGGAGCCGGCTCCTGTGTTGTGGCCGATATCCCCGCTGGGCCGGCAGGCGGAAACCAGGTTTACACCCGCCGGCACAGCGGGGATCTCATAATGGGCGTGGCGCGAGTGCGGCTGCATTGGTGGCCGTCCGGCGGTCAGGTTGTAATGAACCCCTCAGTGTTTGGCTTCTTTAGATAAACAAGTCCATCTGCCACTCATGAACACATATGAAAAATACAGAAATAAAACCAAACACACAAAATAGAAAGGGAGGCAAATGCAGATAGGATCTTCTGTAGGGGTACTTGCAATATCAGGGAAAGGAGAAGCAAAGGTATTTTAGATCTTGCAGAATATATTCTGAATATAACAATGATAAATCGCAGACTGTGATAAAAGCAATGCAAGACCACTTGCTCAGCCTTCTCTGTGAATCCCAAAGCATGACTAAATATGAAATTGTGAATTTTGGCTATTTATCTATTCTCTTTGTAAAATGTTTGATGACGATAAGGATCAACAGGGGAGAAGATCCGAAACATTGGAAAGAATCTTAGATGAAGCAGGTAAAGAGCTGTCTTGAATCTCACATTTACATTTACATTTGACCCTTCGAGTAATTTGTCTTGATTATTTTAAAGGATGTGGATTGCAACAGCAAGAAAAAAAAACTGACACAAGGTAGTAATTAAAACTTTATTCCACCTGTTTTGGGTCACAAAAGACAGCAATATACAAAACACACCATATAATAAATAAGACAACAATACATAACAGTACTTAAATACCTCAACACTCATGCATACACATAAAAAACTTTTTTTTTGTATTGTTTATTTATGCATAGAAAGGAACACATAAAACTATGCACTACATCATAGCAGATTACATTTAAGGAAGAGTACAGTCAGTCGACCAATCAAAGGTAGTACCGTTCGAGGCCCCCACCCGAGTTCACACATTGTGCTCTGACCTTGTAGGCATAGAGAAATAAACATTTATAGTACTAGACTAGGTCGAACTAACCACCTCAAACGTATTAGATACATAGATTAGTGGCGCCAACCACTACATATTCAGTGCAGTGCATTCCAATACATTAACTATCAAACAGACAGAACACTGTGATTATAGTGAGCACTGACAGAACAGAAGATAGTGCAACAATGCCCATACGACATCGAAGGTATCAGGCGGCCAAAAAAGGGGCGAACACCTGGGGGGGGACAACTGGACAACATTCCATATAAAATTCAGGGACAAGGATGAGGAGGAGTTCCACTCATGACGACCCCGACATCAAAAGCCAACCCTGGAGACACAACCACCATGATACCTCAAAACTCACACTCATGCCTCTATAACTGCCAACCTCATTCCTTGAGTGGAGTAACTATGTCCAAAGCTCAGCAGGTGGAAGCCTCTGTTAAGGGGACCTCCCCCTCACTCTCTCGCACACCGGATAACTAATTAATCATGTCATGCCAGAGCTCCAAGTCGCGGTCAGCATGTTCATCCACTGGAACCCTTCGCAGGCGACACTCCTCTGCGGTGGCCCATTCAGCCAAGTCACCCAGCCAATCAGCACGCAGCGGGGGTGCGGGCTAGCCCATTGGATCACAATACGCCTCTTCGCCAAGATAAGCCCCAGCTGTGCAAATCTATACGGCATCTTACGACCCTTCTTAGGGACAGGGAGCAGGCACAGCAAACAGTGTTTCTTTCCTGCCTGCACTTGCACAGCCGTGAGCTCCCTGAGTGCCTCCACTACCTGACGCCAAAAGGGCTGGACAGAGCTACAGACCCATGCCATATGATCAAATGAAGCCGACGGCGCCCCACAACGGCCACAGCTGTCAGGTCTTGAGGGGGATATTCTATGCAGGCATTGAGGTGTCAGGTATGCTCTGTGCTAGTAATTGAAGTGTGTCAACTTAAATCGAGCATTGCTAGTTGCATCTTGCACCAGTGAACAGGCTCTATTCCATTTCCCGCCCGTGAGTGCTACACCCAGGTCAGCTTCCCAGCAGCCCCTGCTTCTCTGCGCCCCAATTAGCCTATCTCCCTTGAGAGCTTTATAAGTTTGGGACAGGAGACCGTGGTCACCTCCAGGGTCAAGAAGAGTCCCCAGGACTCAGCTGGCTCCTCCGGAAATGTCACCCAAATCTCTCTGGCTGTCCGCTAAATGTTTGCATACTGTAGGAACTGCCCCCAGCCCACTCCAAACAGGACTCTGCTTCTTCCCATGTAATAAACTTGCTATTGTGGTATAAGTCACCCACATTATTACAACCCCCTGTGCGCCACTTCGCAAAATCCATCACCTCAGCGGCCTTGACAAAGGGCCGGATCCACCATAGCGGAAGAAGACGCGTGTATGGGGCCCTACGTAGAACCCGCACAACCGCACTCTCCCAAGCTCTCGACCCCTGTTCTACCAAATAGGGGGCACCTTGTGGAACCCTAGAGCCTCCCATTAGTATATGCGGGAGACGCTCCACACAGACAGAGCCAGTTAACAAATCCTTTTCCCAATTAGGAGTGTCCTCACACCACCGGACTACGTACTGTAGTATCCCCGCTAGGTAATATAGGTAGAGGTCTGGCAGTCCCAGCCCCCCACTAGCCAGGTCCAATTTCAGGAGTTCAATGCAGACTCTGCATCTTTTGCCCGCCCAGACTAGAAATAATAGTAATCTATCCAGCTGCCAGAATAATGAGAGAGGAAGCTCACAGAGTGAATTCTGCATGACATACAGGCACCGGGGGAGAACAATCATTTTACTAAGTGCGATTCTACCCGTAACCGATAATGGGATAGAGGTCCAGAATTAAACGGAGGCGCAGAGGGCCTCCAGGACTCTTCCCATGTTTAGAGTAAATTGCAGTTGTGGGGAGTGCGTCACTGGAACGCCTAAATATGTAAAGGACTCAGTCTCCCAAGACAGCCCCAAACAGGGTCGCTCTGGCGCCGCCAATGTCGACAAACCTGCCATCGGGAATAATAAGTAAAAGATGCACCCAGGATAGAAAGACGGGGCCTATACCCATCATATGCATCACCTCCTATAAGTATTCCCAGGATAAAGTGTTGAACGCTTTCTCCATATCAAAAGCCACCAGGGCTGCGGGAAACATGGAGTTGCGGGTCTCGTGTAGTATATGTGTTAAGCGCTGTATGTTCATTTGAGTCTCCCTCCCCGGTACAAATCTGCATTGATCACTCTGTACCAAATGTGCCACCACTCGACTCAAACGAGAGGCCAAAACCTTGGCCAACAATTTAACATCCGCATTTAGCATGGATAACGGTCTATAGGAACCCGGGTCATCCGCCGCCTTCCCAGGTTACGGTAGTATGACTATCAGTGCTTCCCGCATATTCTCCAGGAGAAGGCCCTCACCACGTGCCACATGAAGCACTTCCAACAGTCGCGGCAGAATCACAGCGGGATAAGTTCGGTAAAATTCGACTGGTAGCCTGTTAGGACCAGGCGCTTTCCCGGATGCCATTCCTCCCAACGCCTCCACCAGATCATCCAAGGACAAGCCTCCGTAAGGCGAGGCATCCGCAGACCATCCAAGTACTCCTGTATCCAGGTCACACCTTCACCACATGGTTTGGCATAAATAGCCCGCAGGTGCTCTCGCAGGTGCAAATTCAGCCACAGCTGTCCTCCAGAAGGACCACAGAGCATCTGGATGATAGGAACGGGACGCTCCCACCGGAGGAACTAAGCCAACATACGCCCGAGCGGTCCCCCTCCTGAAACAGCCGCTGCCTATAATTCCGGCGGACATAATTGTCCAGTCTATCCCAGAGTTCTACAATTATGCCACGCACCTCCAAGGCAATCTGACTCCGACGCATCGCTGTTATCTATTTGCCTCTGTAAGGCTGCCAATACGTCTTCCTATTGCGTGTGCTCCAGGTCCAAGTGCTTCCTAATACCATATGTTTTACTGAGGCTTTCCCCTCTCAAAACTACTTGCAATGCCTCCCATTCGACGACTCGGGCCGTAGCCGTACCCCAATTTGTACTAAAATAACCATTCAGCACACGTTGGAGGTCTTGTTTATATTTGGGATCACCCAGTAGGTCTGGCCAAAGACGCCACAGGGGGATCGCAGGCTTGGGTATGTGTGTTTCACATTCCAAAAGGAAAGGGGCATTGTCTGATGAGAACTGGACCTGGTAAACAATATTGCGGACGTCAAGCGATCCGTCATTGGCAGGGAGGAATCGATCCAGGTGGCTGTAAGCCCCATGGGTAAGTGTGTAACACAAAAATATTCTAGAGGTGGGATACATCTCCCTCCATACATCCACCAAGTGTAAATTCCTCATAACAATCCGCAATTTGGCAGTCATTTGCGACTTAGGGGGTGATTCTAACTTCGGCGGGCGGCGGAGGCCGCCCACCGAAGTTCCCCCACCAAAATACCGCTCCGCGGTCGAAAGACCGCTGAGGGTATTTTGGGATTTGCCCTGGGCTGGCGGGCGGCTGCCAAAAGGCCGCCCGCCAGCCCAGGGCAAATCAACCTTCCCACTAAGATGCCGGCTCAGAATTGAGCCGGCGGAGTGGGAAGGTGCGACGGGTGCAGTTGCACCCGTCGCGTATTTCAGTGTCTGCTAGGCAGACACTGAAATACTTTGTGGGGCCCTCTTACGGGGGCCCCTGCCGTGCCCATGCCATTGGCATGGGCACGGCAGGGGCCCCCAGGGGCCCCGCGGCACCCCCTACCGCCATCCTGTTCCTGGCGGGCGAACCGCCAGGAACAGGATGGCGGTAGGGGGTGTCAGAATCCCCCATGGCGGCGCAGCAAGCTGCGCCGCCATGGGGGATTCTAAGGGCAGCGGTAAACCGGCGGGAGACCGCCGGTTTACCCTTTCTGACCGCGGCCAAACCGCCGCGGTCAGAATGCCCTGCGGGGCACCGCCGGTCTGTCGACGGTGCTCCCGCCGACCCTGGCCCCGGCGGTCTGAGACCGCCGGGGTTAGAATGAGGGCCTTAGTGTTCATCTTTGGCGGGTCCCTATCTAGGATGCCGTCTAGGACACAATTAAAATCACCAGCCCACAAAATGGGCATCCCTGTGTAAGATATTAATTCCTGTTGGAGCTGATGATAGAACCCCACATCATCAGTGTTAGGGCATAAACATTCACCAGACAGAGCTCCTGGCTATCTAATACCCTGTGTAAGAATATGTATCGGCCTTGTATGTCTGCTTTTAGGCTTCTTAACATAAAGGGAGTCCCGGGAGCAATCCAAACAGAGACCCCCCTAGTGTAGGAGGAAGAGGTCGCCGAACAAAACTGGCCCCTCCATTTTTTCTGCACTTTTTGCGCTTCACTTTCTATCAAATGCATCTCCTGTACGAGAGCAATATGTATGCCAAGTCACTTAAGATGTGTGTACTCTGTAGCGCTTCACAAAGGAATTCAATCCTTTAACATTCCATGTAACTATGCATGTCAGGGTACATGCCATATTTTGTTCCACTCCGCCTGATCCACTACAGTGCTCGACCGCCCCCTCCCCGCCCACATGCAGCCCCCCCAACACCACCCGCCGGCATGGCGAATGCGCAACCCGATGATCCGATACCTTCTCAGCAGAAGAATGCCCACAGTGCTCAAATTGTTAAAAACAGAATACCAACACCAATTAGAACCGATATAACATTCCCCCATCCGACGCCAGGTAAACACCACCCACAACTAGTGTCTGCCCAATCCTGTGTGTACCCTGGTATCACTTCTAGTGCCCAGAAGTGAGGGACAATCGCCACTCCCGCTCGATAGCCAGATTCAGGTCCGGACTACACTGCAACACTCCCAACACTCACCAATCGGCCGGCCAGCACACACACACTGTTCCCAACAAGTGAACTAACAACGGGGGGTTCACAGGCTCACCACTCTGCCACAGCCCCAGACCAACCGCCAACCAGGACACCCGCATCCCCAGCACCTAAAAGGCAGCAATAGACAGGAGAAAACAAAGGGCCATAGAGCCAGGGGAGAGCCAACAGAGGGAGGACCCCGAGCATCGACCCAGAACTAAAGTACTTGACTCCAACCATAACAAAAGGTCCAATATATAATTCAGGTGACCTCAGCTTCCCCTTCTGGAGACAAACCACTCGTGACACAGGGGGATCCAGAGTGTGAGGATGCCTCTGACGTGACAGTTTGTACCAACAGTTTGGCCTCCTCATGCTCCTGTCTCCTACGCTCAAGACTCAGAGTACTGTCCGAGCGCACAATTACTCAGCTTCCACGGCCGGCACGATGGCATCTGGTACTTCTGCGCGCTGCAGTACGCACTTCCTCTGGCCCTCGGGGTCTCCCACCACTCTCCCCCCGCAGGGATTCCGGTGTTCCTATCCCATCCTTCTGCTCCAACCAGTCCCACGCTGCTTCAGGAGATTTAATTAAATGTGAATGGCCCGCATGAAGAACATTCAACTTGGCGGGATACAACAACATATAAGTGTAGCCTAGGTCTTATAACTTACGTTTAACACCAGCATATGACTGTCGTTGGAGCTGCACCGCCCTGGTGTAGTCAGGGAAAAAACGGATAGTGTGATTCTCAAATGTAGGATCTCTATGTTTGCGCACCTCTTGCAAGATTAGTTAAGGACCTTGGCTATGATCGTTCGTGGAGGGGCTCCAGGCGGCGGTGGCAGCGCCAAGGCCCGGTGTGCACGCTCCACCACAAACACAGCCGACAATGGGGCAGCAGGCAATGATTTATGGATCCAGTCCTTCAGGAGGGCCTCAACATTCGCCCCCTCTACTCCTTCGGGGAAGCCCACTACACTGAGGTTACAGCGTCTCGCCCTACCCTCTGCATCCTCGACATGTGCTTCCAGTTTGTGTGATTTAGCTTTGAGGATGGCCACCGATGCCTTCAGCGTGTCCACATCAGATTTCATGCAAGTCACTTTTTACTCAGTGGCCACCGATTGTTCCGCCACTACCCTTAAGTCAGCTCTCAGCAGGTTGACATCTACTGATATGGCCGCAATCTGAGTTTGCGTTGACCGGCTAGAAGACTCAATAGCAGCCAGGATTTGCTCCCGGGTGGGCTCCGCTCCCTTCTCCGAGGGGCCAGGGAGATCTTTTTGCAGACTCGTTCCTGCATTCTGCGCTGTGTATTGATCCATCGGTGTTTGCTGCGTTCCCTTGTTCGCTATGTCCTTGCCCATGGTGCACACTTGATGAGGCGCCTGCTACAAGCGAATACTCCCAGTGCTGTGCACCACACTACCAGGTGCAGCGCAAGTGGTCGAACCTCGTGCCCTGGCCATGCACCACCACCTGGTCCCCAACTGCCTCACTCTCACCGGACCACTACAGGGCGAACACTGGCACAGGCAGTAGCAGCGCAGGCATCGTCCTCCGCTCAATGCTCACAACCAGCCAGACCCTCACTCCAGGAGCCGGCCGACACAGGGCCACCCAATCGGAACACCACCGCAGAAGGGGTACCTTCCCAGAACAAGCTCAGCGACAGTCCCCAGCTACCTTTGCACGTTCAGCGTAGCTCCGTCCGTCACCAGCAGCCCAAGCGTCCTCCTCATCTGTTCAAGGACCGACACCCTGCAGGATCAAAGTCACTATGATGGGCCTCCAGGCCTACGGGGGGGCACCTCCAGCTTCATGCAGGGGGAGAGGGGATGCGGGGGGTACGGCGCCAGGGCACCACTGAGTCCAGAACCTGAAGGCACCCCCGACTGGGTCACTCCCCCTAAATTGCACCTCACTATCTCTGCAATCAGTCGATTTTTACTGATTTTCAAAACGCGCCCGCGATAGTGGGCGCCATCTTGGGGTCAGGCGCTCTTCACATATGCTCCCCGCCGCCCGATTGTGAGGTCCTTCACCGGTTGCAGGTACTCTCGTCGTCCTCCCCTCCACTCCAGGGGGCTCCAGGACCCGTCTGCCGGGTTTGCAGGGGCCCAGGGCGGCAGGATCGCAAAGGATGCCGAATCCGGGACCGGGAGCACTCCTCTAGTGCTGCAGGTTGGCCATCTTGCCGGCCACGCCCCGTATACATAAAAAACTTTAAAACTGCCAGCCAACAGCTAAAAAGAAATAATAAAACAGTACATACACCCTACCTCAAAGGTCATCACAGATTCATAAAAGAGCATAGTAATAATACTCCAATTCTAATAGCAGACTTTAAAAAAGAACTCATGTAGAAACACATTTCAGGCGAGCTCAACTGTTGTAAATGAAACAGCTCTTCTCTACAGCAGTGATGTCCTAACTTTTTCAATAGGGGCAACAGGAAGTGGCTTCATGAGAATTTATAAAGACTACAGAAAAGAATCAAGTGCAAAAGTGACTATTCAGTACCCATGTTCCCTGTAAAGTGCAGCCCATAAAGAGCAGGGTTGAGAACATTGTCGACCCTGACATCTACAAAAAGATTGATCTCTAGTACTTGAACAAAGTGTGTGTTACCACACAGAGAGTGAAGAAAATGAAAGGAGAGCAGAGAAGATGCCCTCTAAGCACACTTACCTGCTTGCATTTGGTGAGGGGGTTCTCCTCCAGTCGCAGTTTCTTGCCTGCTCTGCCGCGAAGAGAGTGACCGTGTTTTTGCACTGTTTCTTTTTAAAAATGTAGCGCTGATGTACGGTTTCACTCTCTCGTGTGAGGCAGTGATGTGTCGTGTAGGCACTGGTGCGGTGAGCGAAGGAAGGGTGCATGCGCGCTGGCGAGCGCACTTTACAGGGAACATTGGTTCCCAGTGATCAACAGAAAAATCGTCCATTCAAGTACTGAGTACTTTTATCTTGGCACTTTTTTTCTCTTTGACTTGACTCTGGGCATCTCTGTAAATCTGACTCGACTCAACTCTTCTCTTCATTTTCTTCAGCAGTAGTCAAAGGTACTTGTACAGTAGGCACAGTTTTCTCTTTAGGCCAATTAACTCCTGGTACAGCTCTATTACTCACAGCAATTCATCCTTCATCAGCATCCAAGCTAGCATGAGTCAACTGATTCAGTCTCTACACTTCTACACCATTCACTGTTGTTGACTCGCTCAGAGCCCCATCGGCCCTTGCTGTAGCAGCCACTTGTCCAGCCCTAATAGCTTGGCTAACCTGATCCCTCCACTCACTCTAACCGCCCCTTCAGGAACAGGTTCTGTTTCATCCAGGGGACATGGAACTTTACAAGTGTGGTTCCCATGCACCCAGTCCAGGAGACCAGCACACTTCACAGCTGTGGTGATTATTAGGCCCACCTGATGAGGGCCTTCCCACTGCAGTTCCAAGCACATTTTTCTTACACTCTTCTTAATCATGACATAAACACTGCTGGCAGGCCCATGGTTCTCCCCTTCATAATTTCATGCAGGGGCAATTCTTTCTTTCTGTCGGGCGTACTGCGCTTACTCATCGAAAAAAGAGACAATGCATCTGGTCATTTCAGTGTTGTGGATGCACATACGTTCGCCAAACTGGACTTCAAAGTTCCATTAATCTGCTCTACCAGTCTTCTGATCTATAGCTGCAATGCAGTCTTGGCTTAACTTGTAATGCTGCACACAACATTTTTAGGATCTCACTGTTCATATGAGTTCCTCGGGCTGATTCTAGAGAAGTTAGAAAGCTAAAAAGTGGTATCAACTTCCTAAGCAACAGTTTCGCTACTGTGAGACTATCATTTCTCCTGGTAGGCTGAGCTTTGATCCAGTGGGAGAAAATGCATCCAGTGACTGAGACATATCTCAGTCCATTGTACACTGGCAGCTAGATAAAATCTAGCTGCATTCTGTTAAATTGTCCTCCTGATCTACTAATATGACTCAGTGTAACAACTGTGCATTTTCTACATTCATCTGTTGACATGTGACACATCTGTGCCATGTGGCTTCTGCAACCAGTCTGAAACTAGGATTAAAGCATATCTGTCTGAATGTTCTGATCATTGTATCTCTACCTATATGTGCTTGTCCATGGTAATGTCTTGCCATAGGGGAAACTAAACTGTTTGGCAACACTGCTCTTCCATTACTTGAAACCCAAACATAATCTTCATTTCTCTTAACACATACTGCTCTGACCCAACTTTGCTGTTCTTCCTCTGTCACTTCTTTCTGCAATCTCTTCGGTTCCTCCTATGTATCAACAGCAGTCAATAAAAAACTTAGACTTGTCTCATCTTGTGTTTCACTGACCCACTCTCCATTGAAGAAGGAACAACCAAGGACGCAATATCGGGCACCTTCAACTGTATAAGTATTTCCTAAGGTTACATAATCAGTTTCTGTGCACCATGCATTGTACAACAGCAATTTTTGTAGGCAACTGTAATGCATTCAATAGATTGTAACTCCAGTCACTGTTTTAAATTGGGGAGCCAGAGGACGTCATAAAGCCTCTCTGGGACAACAATTGTCTGAAATCATGAACAACACAAAAAGCAAATGGACTATCAGTGAAAATTCTCACTTTAAGCTGTTCAGAAATATATCATGCTCTGGTAAGAGCGATCAGTTCAGCTGCCTGGGTTGAAAAGGCTCCTCAAAAGCAAGAAGGTTTCTATCACACCTGAGACTGTGCATACCACATAAGCTGCTCTCAGGGTACCACCTTTATCTCTTAAACAGGAGCCATCAACAAATATTACATAGTCATTTTAATCTAATGGGACATCTTGAACGTCAAGACTTGGTTTAATGCACAACTCAGTCATATCGACACTGTCATGCTCAACCGCATCCTCGCAGTCACTTGCATTTTCAACAGGATTAGGCATGAGAGTGGCAGGGTTCAGCACAGTACATGTCTTGATATTTACACTAGAGGAAGCCAGTGTAACCTGCTCATAATGGGTTAAACATGCACTTGTTAAATGTTGTGCCTTTGTAAGGTGATCAAAATTTCCACTGAGTAGGGAATAAAAACGTTCAGTGGGTGTCCCATAACAATGCCTTTGCAATGTTCAGTGCTGATGCTGTGAGCTGCAACGGCTTTCAAACAACCAGGCAGCACTGATGCTCCAGGATCAAGTGTAGCAGAAAAATAAGCCACAGGCTTGTTCGCATTTCCATGCAGCTGTGTCAAAACTGAGAGAGCACATCCATCTCTTTCACAGAAAAATAAAGAAATCATTTGTTATAAAAAGGCATTCCCAGAGCTGGGGCTCGGCAGAGGCTTTCTCTCAGCTCTGTGAAGTTACATATACAGTTGTCATCCAATGGTACAGCTCAGATACATCTTTATGTGTTAGCCTCTGTAAAGGCTTGGTCAAAATGGAAAAGTTTGGAATCCACTGGTGACAGTAACCAACCATTCCCTGAAGCATTCAAACCTTGTTCTGTGTGACGGGGTATTAATTTTCATGATTGTTGAAAATCTCCCTTGTGACACTTTCCTCACACCTTTCTCTATGTGGTGACCCAAATCCAAAATATCTTTCTTCTAATACTGTAATTTTGCAGGGGAAACTTTATGGCCTTTTTTTCCTAAATGATATAAGGGACCAATTGTATCTCTTGCGCATGCTTCTCGGGTGTTTGACGCAACTAACAGGTCATCTATCTCCTAGACTTTGGGCCTCATTATGAGTCTGGTGATCCTGAGACTGGCAGACTCGCAGTGGTGGTCGGACCGCCACATTCCTGGTGGTGCCACTGCCATATGACGACCTTGGAAGACAGATCACCACCACCGCCAGGAACATGGATTCTGAGGGGTTGTCGGGTTTGGGAAACCTTGGATTTTTGCATTTTCTGCCAGTCAGCCCAGTAAAAACTTCATAATAGGGCCAGAGGGAGCCGGCCAGCCTCACTGCAGTCTCGTCCTCATTGGTCTGACAGTTTGGGTTTCGGACCGCCAGACTCTTACTGAGGATCTTAGACTGAATGATCCAACATTTTAAGGGACTCCAGATTCTTTTTCAAGATCTGGTTTAAAATGGATGGTGACTCAATATATCTTTGTGGAGTTCGGCACCATGCCAAAACATGATTGTTGAACTTGAATGCAATAAAGAATTGGCTTTCCTCGTGCAAGTGTATGGAAAAGAAATCTTGCAGAAGGTCAGTCAGTGTAAACCATCCTGCTTCACAGAGGATCTGAAATAAAATCACTGCTGGATTTGGTGCCACAGGACAACATGGAACATCAATCTTATTCACTTTTCTCAAATCTTGAACTATGCAGTATTTTCCATTGGGCTTCTGCAGTCCTAAAATGGGTCAGTTACATGGGCTTACCAAAATCTCTTTTACGATAACTTGTTCAATCAGACAATTAATCAAAGGGGTTATTCCAGCAATGGCCTCTGGTGACATACTATACAGGGCTGTTTTTGGATACACTTCAATTGGCTTCACTGTTATTTTCATAGGCTCAACTCCTTAGATGTGTCCTATTTCTTTTCCTGAAAAATCCCATACCTCAGGTGTCACTGTTACTTTTAAATCTTCGGGCAGTTGGTACAATGTGATACTCAGATAGTGCTGTATATTTTTACAGGGCACATCTTCCCTTTTTGTCTGAATTGCTATTCCTCTGTGTGTGCAGGTAATGGAACAGTTTAGCTTACACTGCAGATCAGGTCCTAGCAAGCTTACTGGACTTGAATCACAGACCACAAATTGGTGCTCTTCATCAAATGAGCCTATTTTTACAGGGACATATTCTGTTACATGGTTGGTCAACTGCTTTTTGAAAATCCTACAACCTGGATTCTCTATCCCAAAAGGGACAAATTTGGCACTTTTTCTGTTCTGACAGTGGAATGTGTAGCTCCTTTGTCAACTAAAAATGACACATCATGGGCTATAGCATTGTCATTTACATAGGGACTATGTTTATCTACTTCTAAGGAAGCACCTGGCATGCATTCCTCCTCATGCGAGCTATCAGTTTGAAGAATGTCTAAAATTCCTCATCACTCAGGCCAATTAGGGGAAATTGAGTTGCAAACTGATTCACATTTACATTTGCCATTTGGTTCATTGTTTCGTTGGGGAACAATCACTTGCTGTTGAGTCATTGAGGCTTGTGGTACCTTCACCTTGCTGTACTGGGGACAAATTCACATTTTGAACTCAGGTCTTTGAACTCTTTGAACTCTTTGAACTTGATTATTGGCTTGTATCTGAGCAACTCCAGCATTCTGCACTTGATTATTCACATTATTAGATGGACAATCTCACCACCAATTACCAAAATGTCGACACACATGACACCAATTAGCTCTCTTCGATGTCTGGACATCAAGAACACCTCCACTTTGATTTAGCTGAACACTGCGACCTCTCCCTCTTGACTGAACAACATTCGTCACCTGCTGTGGTACTCCTTGCATCACACTAGTCTTTACCATCATCTGCTGATTCTGATTTACTTTCTGTGCAGCTTTCAATTGGAAGACCATTACTTTTTCTTTAAACTTATTCTGCTTCAGTTCTAATTCATCGCTACAATATTTTGCATAACAAAGAATCTCATCAATTGGTTTATTCCGCCAACAAATCAGTTATTACTGAATCTTTTAATTACCTTTTGCTTCAATTGCTGCACAAATCTGAACACAAAATGACCCATATCTTTAGCTTCTATAGTTCCAGTACCACTGTGATACTTGAAAGCTTGTAACAATCTCTTACAATAAGCATGGATTGACTCTTCTGGTTCCTGGGCTGTTCTGTCAATATTCTGCCAATCTATCTTCCAGGGACACTTTATTTTTCAAAAATTCAATCACCTTATAATACTTTTTCATCACTTCTTCAGATGGTACACCTGTTACCAGATCCCTTTGTGGTTCGCTATCAGGCCAATCAACATGCACCTTGCATGCAGCCCACAAACCAGTTGGAACCACAGTGCCAAACAACATATGCAAATCTTCCTACAGGCATTTTGAGTGTTGCTCTCGGCTTGATTTGCTCTTGCCGGAGGCACATTTGGCTTTGCTTTCTTCTGATCTTCTTTCTTCACCCATCTACGCCCATCTACTTTCTCACTTATCAAAGCTCCCTGTGTCTGTATGTATGTAATCGATTCTTTAGTTTGCAATTTATCTTACAGGAGATCTCATGTTAACCAAGTCTTTTGTACTGAACTCTAATCTGTAAATTCTCTTTAAGGGTTTTGATTTTTCTAAATCCACATCATATTTTTCAACCACTTCTGCTAGTCTCTCATAAGCCTGTCCTGCATGTTGTGTAGCATCTTTGCACACAAACCGAAATTCATGTTCTGTGTAAGTTTCCAGTTGAGCTGTGTTTAACATTATTAAAATCATTTCATTTAATTCCAATTTCAATCTGGACGCATTTACTGATCTATCTCTCTCAGGTGTCTCTTCAGTTCTGGCATTGCAATTTGTCACACCTGTTGCAGCTTGAGGACTCAAATTATTTAACGGTATTTGGACAAACTATTGAATTCAAAATATTGAGATGCAGAAATATTGAGTTTTAAATATTGTGATCCACAAATATTGTGATGCAGTAATATTGTTGACAAAAACATCGATTTTAGAGGTAAGTAACATTGATGTTAAAAATATCTATGTTGTAATTATCATGTTAAAAATATCTATGTTGTTAATATCGTTTACAGAAATATCTATGTTGTTAATTAATTCATTACTTACCGGTAATTTTCATTACTCCGAATACCCTGTTTCTCATCCCAATCCTTACTAAATGAGTATTTTGCCTCTACCAGACCCACGTGCCCTAGCCAGGCCCAATCAAAAAAGTTCCCCTGAAACTCCTACCCTCCCATCTCCTATCCTCCAATCACCCTATACCAATATAAGGGCAAGAAACCGAAAAAACAACCTGAAAATCCCCATGCAACTGAATTAAAAGGGAGGCAGGGTGAAATCCGGGAAGGAACAGGGATGGAGGGATGCAAGGATTTGTACAAGAAACAGGGTAATCAAAGTAATGAGAATTACATGTTTTATTGCAAACCAGCAGTGTAGCAAACAGAAGAGTCAAATTCCTCATGGAACTCCAGCCGCCAAAACCCGGGAACCGGAGACCCAGGAATCACAAACATTCAACCTGTAATGGGAAACAAAGTTAGAGGGAGTCACCCAAGTAGCTACCTGACAAATGTCCTGAATAGAAACGCCTTGCTCCTCTGCCCAAGAAGCTTCCATGCCCCTGGTGGAATGGCCCTGGACCCCCAGCAACATTTTTAGAAACATAGGCCAGTGAAATCAACCAGCGAATCCAGCGACTCAAAGTGTAGGTAGGAGTCTTGAGACCATGACGAAAGACCCCAAAGTTCACAAAGAGCACTTTCACAGAGGCGAAAATCCCTATTGCATGTGAGGTAAATAGAGACAGCCTGCATCACATCTGTAGCATGCAAAGATTCCTCCCCAAGAGTAGCAGCCTCTGGATAAAAGAAGGCAGAATAATATCCTGAAGCTGGTGGAAAGCAGAAACTATTTTAGGCAGGAAGCCCAGATCCAACCTCAAAACCAGACTATCTGAGAACAACTGTAAATATGGATGCCTAATAGACAAAGAGGCTATTTCTCCCAAACGCCAAGCTGAGGTGATAGCCACCAAGAAACAAACCTTCAAAGAAAGGCATTTTAAACCCATCACCTCTTGGGGCTCAAAAGGAGTAGCCTGAAGAGCCCAAAGGACGAGAGGCAAATCCCAAGCAGGAACCACAGAATGAACCCGGGCCTCAATAGGGAAAAACCTTTGAGAAGGTGTAACTTAAAGTCAGCAATTCAGGCACAGCAAAAGGAGAACGAAGGGCCCTAACAGCAGCCCACTGTACTCTCAAGGTAGCAACCGCCAAATATTTTTGAAACCTGTCATGTAGGACTTGAAAAACTTCAGAGATGGGACAGGAAACAGGAACCAACTGCCTAGATATACATCACTGAACAAAGGAAGACCACTGGTGAGCGCATGCCTTCTGAGTAGACCCTTTACAGGAGTGCTGAATGGAATCAGCCACTGGAGAGGAAAGACCCTGCAACCTCAACCTCCTCCGATCAAGAGCCAAGCCGTCAGACGTAGCTTCTGACAAGTGGCAAGTGGAAGCAGAAGGGGACCCGGATGGAAAGGAAGGACCCACTCCGGTGCTGTTGCCATCAATTTCAACAGAGGAAACCACCCCATCCAAGGCGAAAAGGGGCCACCAGAATGAGACATGCTGTCTCCCTCTGCAGTCTGGCCAGCAGTTTGGGCAGAAGAGGAAATGGTAGGAAGGCATACAGAGGAACCGGAGGCCATGGAAGAGACAGAGCATCCACCCCTGAGGGCCCCAGTTCTGGGGATCTGGAGAAGAAATGAGGCAGAAGGCAATTGTCCCCTGAAGCAAACAGATCCACCTGAGGAGTGCCGAAACTGTGGCAAAGGGGAGCGAAAATGGAAGGGGCCAGACAAAATTAGAAGGATGAAGGAAAAACCTTGCTGAGCCTGTCAGCTAAAACATTGTCCTTTCCTCAAATAAAGGCTACCGACTGAGAAGGAAGATGGAACTCTGCCCAACAACCCAATTGAAAGGCCAGGAAGGCCAAGGAGCGGGATCCCCCATGCCTGACTGCTTGCTGATGTAAGACTTGGCAACAGTGTTGTCCGTCCAGACAAGCACCACCCGGTCTTTGGTCAATGGAACAAAATGCAACAAGGCCAGAGCCTGTTCTGCTGAGGGGACCGTTGTCCCTGAACTGACTGATCGTCCAAAGTGGCTCCCCGATCCAGCCTGCTGGCAATGGTAGTGATCACTTTTGGAGGGGGAGTAAGCAGAGAACACCCCTGGACAAATTTGTGGGACTGAGCCACCATTGGAGCAGGAGCCAAACTTGGGTACCCACAGGAACCTGAGAATCCAAGGACTGAAGATGTGGGAACCAATGAGACAGCAGATGCTGCACCATTTACCCAGGTGTAGATGAGCCCAAGGGACAGCAAAGACGCAGGATGTCAGGAAAAAAAAGAGAAAACAACCTTAAGCAAGCAAACATAAAGGCACACTCCAGAGCAGCAATTACATCAAAAAGCCAAGACTACATACAATATGGCCTTGAAGACGAAGCCACTCCAGAGCCGTTGCCATCCTCTTCAGACCCAGGGACCACAGAAGGTCGCACAGCACTTGGGCTCAGTCCCCCGTAAACCTGAGTCTGCCCAGGGCTGTCTGGGAAGGAGGGATGATGCACAAGCCAATCGTCCAGATATGGATGAACCATCCCCCCAAGCCCATGAAGATGAGCTACTGGGAGGGGGACATGACCTTGATGAATAGCCTGGGAGAGGTAGCCAGGTTGAAGGGAAGGACCCAGAAATGCCAATAGATCCTGTTCATACAAAACCGAAGAAACTGCTGATGGGAAGAAGCTACTGGAATGTGAAGATATGCATCCCTCAATTCCAAGGTGACAAGCCATTTGGCGGGACGAATCAACGGGATAATATGTTGCAACATCTCCATCTTGAACCTTGGCTTTCGCAGAAAGGAGTTCAGTCATTTGAGGTTGAAGATGAGGCGAACCTTCCCAGTGGGCTTCAGTACCAAGAAAAACAAGGATTAAAACCCCTTCCCTTGATGCCTCGGCAGGACAGGAACACCAGGATATTTTTTGAAAAGAGCGGAAATTTCCAGAAGCAGAGCCAGAAGGCCAGGAGCACCGGCAAGGGACTCAGCGGTACCTGAAGGAGGAGAAAAGTTTTCAAATTCCATGGAGTAGCCTTTGGAAAGGATATTTAACATCCATGCTTCGGAAACATGACATTGCCAAGTAGTAAGGCAGCCAGACGACCCCTCCTGGCAGGGATGAATAGTCAGGAGCACTGACTAGGCTTAGGCTGCTGCAAAGGCTGAGGCTTGGAGAAAGGGCGAGCAGGAAAAGAAGAGGACTGCTTAGCCTTGGAGCAGAAGCCCCCCGAAAAACCATGAGAGAGTTCCTTAGAAGGAGCCTTCTTGGAACGCTTTTGATTTTTTGAGGCTTTATGAAGCATAGGTTCCAAATCATAATAAAACAGGAGGCTGCCAGTGAAGAGCATGTGTAACAACCCAGGCTTATGAGCAGAATCAACCTTCCAATCATGAAGATACATGTGACAGCGTGCCGCAACTGAAGAAGCCATAGCCGAAGCAGAGGCCTTCAAGACATCACAAGACACATCTGCTAAAAACTTGGCCTGTGTCTCCATATGAGCAAGGAACATACATCACCTTCCTGGAGAGCCATAGTCAGAGAATTGAAGTCCTTCACCAAGGATTGAGAGGCATAAACAGCATATATACCCACCCTAAGAGCCAGATTCAGTCCCGAACAACACTGCTTCAAAGAGGCCTCCACATGACGGTCCACAAAGTCAGAAATAGGAACGTTCTCCAACATAATAGAAGGCCTCCCAGCCAAATTGATTGTGTAGCAGACGAAAAAAAACTGGTTGTTTTCTGGGCTCCATGCCCTTATATTGTATAGGGTAATTGGAGGATAGGAGATGGGTGGGGAGGAGTTACACGGGACCTTTTTTGATTGGACCTGGCGAGGGCGTGAGGGCCTGGGTATTGGCAAAATACTAATTTAGTAAGGATTGGTACGAGAAATAGGGTTGAGGTGGTAATATCGATGGTAAAGATATCTTATTATAATTTGCAAAAATATTGTTGTCAGTAATATTGTTTTTTAATTATTTTTATGTGTTTTAGAATATGTCCTAATTGTATATGTTATAAATTGTATAAATGTTGTAATGTTTTTTAATATATTTAGTACATTTGTAGTTTTTTTTTTTATTTAATTTAAATGTTTATTTAAATTTTTAGTGTTGTGGTGGGTTGTGGGTTTTGTTGGGGCATTGGGTGGGAAATAATTTAATTACAACTGTAATATTATTTGTGTAATTTTTTAAATGATTTAATTGATAATTAATTATGTCAATTTTCTAATTATTTTTTTTTTTCAGTTAAGTTTTAGGTGCTGGTTGTGGGTTTTGTAGGGGGAGAGGGTGGGAAGTAATTTAACTATAATTAATTAATTATTAATGTTCAATTATTATTAATTACTTAATTGATAATTCTGTAAATACTGTCATTTATTTTTAAGTTATTTTTTAGGTGCAGGTTGTGGGATTTATAGGGGTACAGGGTGGGAAGTAATTATAATTATTTAATAATTCATTTAAATTATTATTCATTATTTAATTGATAAGTAATTATGTACATTGTGTAATTATACATTTGTTTAGCTTATATGTTAGGTGTGTTTTGTGTTTTTAAAGTTAGAGGGTTGGAAGTTAATAAATAATTTTTACTTCATTATTTTGCAATTGATAATTGTGTTAAGTTATATTTTAGGTGTGTGTTGTTTACTTTGTACAGAAATGGGGGAAGGTTTTTAAGTAATTATAAATTGAAAAAATGTTTTCAATTAAAAAGTCTTCAAATTTTTTCATAGGTGAATTGTGTTATACTTTCTTTTCTTTTTTATTACATCCTAATAGATTGCTGTTATGTTTGTGGAAATTTATTGTGATATTTTATTTATATGAATAATATTTGAGTTAATTGACAATAATAACTAAAATGTGTAATAGTTATGTTATTGTTAAACTATTTGTTTATATAAAGAGATTTAGGGTCTGATTACGACCACAGTACCATCTTTGGACGTCTGACTACCGCCTTGTCAGTGGTCCGACCACCTGATTACAATCTGTGCAGTTGGTCTGCCACAAGACCGCCGCCACTGCCGACATTTGAGCTATCTCGGCAACGGGGGTAGGGACATCGGCGGTTAATGGTAGCCGTGCCGGCATTGGCACCGACGTATATATTATCACCTGCCTTCCCACCGACCTTTTCATGGCGGGGACACCTCTATGAAAAAATAGTCAGTGGAAAGGCAAGTAAAGGGCCACATAAAAGGGCCCCACGGTGAATAAGCCCATGTGGATTTCCCCCTATGCCTGCAATGTCAGTGTGCACACTGTTTGCCATGCATGACATGGTGCATGGAAAAAGTGCACTCGATTTGCTGGAGGTGCAGCAGTGTAGCCGGCATTGGCTTCAGACTCTCTCCTAGAACCGAAGCATACCACAGACTTGCCCTTTATATTTTGGGCTGTTCAATAAAGTTGTTAAAATATGTTGTGTGTTTGAAGTGAAGTATTCTATTTTTACTGCACCAGTAAATGGGGTGGGAATAGTAAATTTTACCTCTTCTGAATCTAACACTTTCCATACTGTTGCACCAGCTGGAGTGGGAATAGTACATTTTACCCCTCCTGAGTCCAATACTTTCTCTACTGTTGCATTCACTGGAGTGGAAATAGTAATTTTTACCCCTTCTGAACAGTTTCCATACGGTTACACTCACTGGAGTGGGAATAGTAAATGTTACCTTCCCTTAGTCCGTTTTCCCTACTGTTGAAATTACAGGAGTGGGAATAGTAAATCTAGCCTCTCATGGGTCCAAGAGTTTCCCTATTGTTTTACACATCAGAACAGAAGTAGTAAATTGTATCTCACCTGACTCCAGTGTTTTTCCTACTGTTGCACTTACTGGAGTGGGAATAGTAAATGTTACCTTTCCTGAGTCCAACATTCTCCCTATTTTTGCACTTACTGGAGTGGGAGAGTAAGTTTATTCTCTCCTGAGTCCAACACTTTCCCTACTAATGCATACACTGGAGTGGTAATAGTACATTTTACTCCTCCTGAGTTCAACGTTTTTCCTACTGTTGCACAGACTGGAGTCAGAATAGTAAATTTTACCCCTCCTGAGTCCAACGCTTTTTCTCCTGTTGCACACACTGGAGTGGGAATAGTAAATTTTACCCCTCTGGTGTCAAACGTTTTCCTTACTGTTGCACCAACTGGAGTGGGAATAGTAAATTTTACTCCTTCTGAGTATAACACTTTCCTTACTGTTGCATACACTGGAGTGGGAATAGTACATTTTATATTTCCGGTGTCCAACGATTTCTCTACTGTTGCACAGATTGGAGTGGGAATAGTAAAATGTAACCCTCCTGAGTCCAATGCTTCCCCTACCTATTTTGTTAATATTGTTTAAATATATATTGCAATTATGGGTTTGTCTAATTAATTTTATATTGTTTGTATGTATAAATGTATGTAGTTTTTAACATATTTTTAGTCAAACGTATTTTTATCAATTGTTTACTTTTTATGCATAATTAAATTGGAAATATTTTAAATGTATGTGCAGTTTATTTGTTATATTCTTTATTTTGTTATGTAAATATATACATATATTTGTTATATTAATAATTAAAAAATAGAAAATGTTTATACAAGTTTAAATTAATATTTGGTATAATAGTTTTACAGGATATATGTGTATATACGCTTTAACTTATACAAATATATGTGTGTGTGTGCTTAATTAAGTATCTATTATTTAAAAATATGTAATTGACATTATATTAATGTTATTTGGTAAATGATTTATTATTTACTGTTTTTAACTACATTTATGTTAAAAATGATATTTTTTTCAATAATAATGTTAAATTATATTTTTGTACTTACCATATATGTATAAGAAAACAATATTTTTGTGATCAATATTTTTGACATTATAGCACTCATTACAACTTTAGCAGTCTTTTTGGAAGACCACCGTGCTGCGGCCACTAAAAGACCGCCAGTGATGACCGTACAGTGAACGCTGTATTACGAGACAAACTGAAGACCACCCAAATGCAGCCACAAATCCTAAACCCCCAGGACGACCAAGGGTGGGAGAGAGACTGTCCCACCTCCAGTACCGCCATGGCAATAACACCCATATTATGACCCACAAATCAGCACAGCGGTCATTGCATGGAGGTAAACCATTGGTAGTGCGAAACTGCCACTGTTAAAACATCACCTCCACCAGAACCTGAAACCACATTAGATAGTCTGAATACTGCACTCCTGACACTCATCACACACACTTGCTAACTGCACTATATAACACGCCCTCACACACACACACACAATCCTTTTTCAACCACAACTACCAACAGAGAGACAGGAGTGCCACAGGGGGAGACAGGATCGACGAGTACATCTTCGGATTCCTTCTCCGATGGACGCTCCCTGGCGGTGGTGGACCCATCTGGTACCATCCCAGCACCATCATTGTCTGCCACCCCCCTTCCCAGCACTGCCCTCCCTGTAGCCCCCCCACCCAGTTGCCCGCTCCCGCTCACCCAGGAGGGTGGGCATCTTCTTTGCCGCAGGCACCTCTGCCCCTGCCTCAGTCAGCCCTACTGCCTTCAATGATGAGGTCCATCTCGGTGAGGCAGTCAACCATCATGAATGCCATCCAGGGACTGGCATCACAGATGCAGCAGTCGAATGCCTACCTGGAAGGCCCTGCAGGGATCGTTTCAGGCTTTGGCCTCCACATTGACAGCAGCCAGTGTTCCTCCTTCTTCCATCCCCCCTACAACTACCTGTTCTCAATCCCACATCCCTCTCTCCTCACTCATCCAAGGCACACCTTCATACCAACATGCATCCACATCAACAGACCCAGATTGCAAAGACAAACACAGGCACCACAAAAGACACCACCGCCTTGCACTCACACAACATTCAGATGTAGACACAACAGCATCCACTCCCTACACGGACTCCCCCGCCACCTCTCCCCTCACAGAAACTACACCACTCATATCTGCAGTCACCACATCATCACTCCCAGATCCTGCCACAAGTGCACTCATTCCCACTGTCACCACAATAGCAGGGGTGCATGCGCCCCATACACCACATAACCACTCAGCACAACTGTCAACACCCCCACATGCAGCACATCCACTCTACCTGCACACACCACCACAACATACATTCACACATCCACCCTGACATCTCCCTGCATCTCCTCCCCCTCTACGCCCATACTCACACACCCAACAGTCACACAGCACACATAACATCCACGCTCGCACCTGTACCCAAGGCACCTCACCGTACTCACCTCACTACCACTCCCTCTCCCTCTCCCTCTACTCCCAAACGTTACTCCCATTCCCAACCTTGTGCCCCTAAAAAATGTTTCCTGAATGAGTTTTCCCTGTTTCCTCCCACAGACCCAGTCCCTGTCCCCTCCAAGTGCCCTGTTCCACACACAAAACCCCTGCCTTCTACCGCCTAAGCCTCTCATAGTGCACCTGGCACTAGCCATGCCCCTACCCCACCTAAGACATCTACCCCCACCAAGGCCAAGGTTACCCCCACCCAGAGCAAAACCCAAGCCCCCTCCCCAAAATCTAAATCCAGAACAAAAGCCCCCCCAACTCAAACCAAAGGGCCCCCCTCAAAATCCCCACCTAAGGACCCCCCTCAAAACCCAACCTCCCACCTCAGCCCCCATCACCCCTGAGGTGCCTGCATACTCCATTGATGCCCCTGCCATGTGGAGGCCATTTTGCAGTCAGGAGTCAAGTTGGGGCCATGGACATTGCCATGTGTGCCTGTGGCACCCGTTCAAGTTGGACTGGCCAGTAGGCCTATGTTGTTTCTTGTTATGTTTATTATGCAGATTGCTCTTCATTATATATACACCAGGGATCCCTTGGTGTCAAGGGTTACATAATCGTTCTGGATTACCTTCCACATATATGTGTTGCATATGTGTGATTTGTTTTGTGAGGTTTGTGTATGAGTGTGTGAATGTGTGTGTTTGCTGCTACGGGTGATTGTGTGTGTTTGTGCATGGCCGTCACTAGCCAGGCCGTGTGTGTGTATTATGTGTGTGTGTACTAATGTCCTTCACTCCAGTGTGTGCTAGGTGGCTGTACTTACAGTTGGTGTCTTCATCGCCAACACGTGGCCAGCAGGAGTTTGGGAAGACTTCCACTTCTGGTTCCATGGCCGCTGCGGACGTGTCTGTGTTGCTGAAGGTGAGTGTCCCCTTTTATGTGGTTCGTTTCCGCCAGCCTTTTTGTGACGGGGAAACCATGGCAGAAATCCTGGCTGGGTGCAACCTCGTAATATGCTCCCCGCCGGCCTGGAAAAGCCTACCGCCGATAGTGACGGTCTGCCCACACTAGCGGGACTGGTGGAAACTTGGCTGTGTTCCAGTTGGAACACTGCCATGGTCATAATATGGCAAACTGCACCACCAGACCCGCGGCGCTGTAACCACCACCCCCACCGCTGCGGTCATAGGACTGCCAAAGTCGTACTGAGGGCCTATATTTCTGCATCACGATATTTGTGGTTTTGATATTGTGTCACAGAACCTTATTTAACCAATAAGTCAATTGCTGTAGTGTGAAACCTTGCAAACTAATATTATTTCTCCAGGGTAGTTCTGCTTGCAGGGTACTGCAATGTACATTCGGAATCTGATCAGGTATGGGCATGAAATGAGGTGTGGTTCCCTGAGGAAACTGCGCATCAGGCATAAGTCCTGCTTGATTCAACATTGGGTTAGCATCTGCATTTTGTGTAGGGGTCAAAAGTGGACCAAGAGAAGCTGTTCTCTCCATTTCTGAATTATTTGAATAAAATGACCTCTGCATACCAATTGGTGACACCCCAGCAGACGTAACTGGTGTATCAGCAACAGTCTGAACATTTATTGAATGGGCATTACTTCCAGAGTTGCCTGAAGCACACAAGGCAACAACTGGACCTATAGTCACTGTAACCGTTAATGCATCGGGACCCATAAGATTTGTCTGATTCTGAGCAATTGTCATTCCTGCACTCTGTCCTGTTAAGACAGTACTGAAACTTTGTCCTGTTTGACATGGGGTAACATTTGACATTGACTGAACTGAACTAAACATTGGCATAGGTTGATTCAGGGTACAATTTGGCATGGATGGATTCATATAAGGTGACTACACTGCTTGCCTCACATTGGGATCTGGCACAACTTGATTTACAACTGGACTTGGGACAGGATGAACTGTGTCAGTTTGAACTGGTGGATAGACCACAGGCACTAGTGTCATCGAATTTACAGGTGTACTTGGTACTATCTGATTCGGGGTCCGTGCAACTGAAGCAGTTGGCACATTAGGGGTTACATTTTGTACTGACTCAATTCTCGCTCCTACATCAACCGATTGATACAGAGGCAGATGATTCATCACTGTCTGATTTATAAACCCATCCTCTGCATCACTGTTATATGTTACTGACTTTTAATTTTCAGTTTCAGTTGTCTGTTCTGTCTTTTCTGTCAGTTTATTTGTCTTGGGTTTAGTGCTTTCACCTTCTTTATTTGAAATAGCTGGCATTCTGACTCCATATATTATGTCTGCTCTCCACATTTTCTGCTCTGCATCCCATTTGGCTTCTGAGAGTATCTTAATTGCTCTCTGCAGCCTATTCTTGTATACGTTCCCAAATACTAAAAGCTTCAAGTGTATGTGTCTTGGAGGCATTTTCATTTCATACATTATTAGTCTCAAATTATTTTCAATTCTCAAATGAAATGTTCCATAATGGGGAAATGCTGAGGCACCTTTTTTTCAGCATTCTTGCAACATTGTTCAAGCCAAGTGCATGCATGAAGACCTTTAATAGATGACACAGTACAACCTGGAGTTCCTTCTGGCGGTGTTTCTTTACTCTATCCAACTGGAATAAATACGCCTCCTCTTAACGTGCTTTTAAAAGCCTAAAATTTTTTCATTTTCTGTCAAATTTCAATTACTCACAACAAATTTGAATCGAATCAGGAAGTAACTTCAATCCCACAATCCTTTGCTCTCGATGTTCTCAACCATTAGCAACCCAGCACTGTCCACCAATGCCAGCGCGGTTTAAAACCAGAAGACCTATACCAGCACAGAATGACAATACACTCACTTCTTTCAGCAGCTGCAGTCACTCCACAACTGTCTCACACACAGTCACTCACACAGACCTAATGCAAATTACTGCAAGCAAAAAAATCAACAGCACTACAAGTAGGAAAATAAAACACTTCAAAGCTGTGCAGGCTTACACTTTCCGAATGCAGCGTTCACAATTTCATAACGAGTGAAACTTGACCAGCAATTCTCACTCCGGTTGATACAGGTCCTCCATGTAAACTCAGGATTCACTTAATGCCAACCAATAACTCTCTTGCACTTAAAGAAACTATTGGCACTATCAATGACGTCTTATGACAAGTACCTCATTGCAGACAATAAATTAACCAAGTGTCTTCTACACTTGTGCGTTATCCCAGGATCCTAGGCCCTGACGGACCTTTCAACAGCAACAACTGCAGACAATTTTGATCAAAAAAGTACCACAATCACTTTGAGTACAAAAACTCTGCAAAACACTTCACAACATTACACTTCACCGCAATCTTCAAGCCAAAGCAATGCAAGGACAAAACCCTATTAATAGTCGCACATCTGTCACTTGTAGGCACGACACTGGAACTTCATCAACCTTCAGAAAAAAACATGGGACAGATGTCGGGGTGAACAATCTTTGGACTGGTCAATAGCATCAATAGTCCAATCCTATTTTCCTAATACCACACAAGAATGGTTCTCCTCCATTATGGGACAAACTATAACTCTGTTACTAGAACTGTTAGAGCATTTTCATCCTTAGCAGGAATCAATGCCCTTCAATGTTGATGGATCTTTGGACCCAGTAAGTGGTGTGGTAGAACCACTAACATATTTTCAATACAACCCCAATTAATTTAAACACCATGACCGATGTGGCCACGGAAGGAAAACTCCAGTTGGAAATAAAGTTTAGGGATTTATTACAAACTCAAGCTCAACGTCATGTAGACAATTTGCAAGACCAAATTATAAACATACGTAATGACCACGAGTTGCCCAAGGCGTTGAAACAGATTCAGGTGAACTAACATTAATAAAACTAAGCATTCAAGAGCAACAATACATATAATCAAAAGAAATATATGTGATACAGAAATTAAGTGTTGCTCAGGATTAGCAATCATCAATTAATTCAATTTAGCAGAGTCATAATTTAGCTGGCCACGGAGAAACACTAAAACTAGCCAAATCAGTGAAATACTTGTAAGGGGTGGAACACATGTGGGTAAAAGACAAAAAGCACAAAAAGGTCAAAAGTAATTTGGAAAAAGATAATCTCAGAATGTAGGTGACTAACTAAGGTGGACAAAAGATAGACAAAAAGGGAAAGCATCAACATGTCGGATGCTTGATCAAGAGTATTCTGAAGGGGATTGGAAAGGTTTCTATGCCTCAAAGGGACATGCCAAAGGGGCAACAACAATGAGGAAGACACCTCTCCAAAGGGCACAGCATACGGAGTTCTTCAGCAAAAACATCTAGAGATCTCTTACAGCATATGGAAGCATCTGGGAGCTGACTAAATTCCAAGTGATCATTGTCATATTAAAGTTCATAAAGCATTCTGATTCACCAAAGGTATCAGTTAAATATACATTGAAGGGCATACTTATGTCATATCTCACTCCCAGGCGCATACACACCACATACCCCTCTCAAGACCACAAAAGCCCTAATAGCGGGCTTGACAAGGTCAACTTTCTCCATTTGACATGAAGCTGCCCCACAATCCTGAAATTCTGGTAGGAGATTGTCTCCCAGTTGAAAGCAACTCCAGGATGGGGTGTTCTGTTGGAGATTGAAATATGTATATTGGACTTCTCCCATAAAACCCCACCAGAAAGTTGAGTAGGCACTATGCAATGCTGGGCCTTGTGGTTGCTAAACAATGCATAGCTATCCATTGGTGTAGACCCAGGCCCCAACAAGACATAAATGGGAGACAGATATAGTAGAGTGGGCAGGGGCAGAGGAGGTACACTTCTAAAGACCAGGAGGGGCAAAAGGGCACAAGGCGCACTATCAGCCTGGTCAGAGATGACTATGGCACTGCTCGCATATACTGTCATACAAACTAACGCACACATGTCTCAAGGGCAAGAAGCTACCTTATAACTGCATGGATGGAGAAGCGGGGAGGGTTTTGTTCAATATTCACAAAATAACTACAACAATAGACTGAAATTGTGCAAGGACAACCTTATTAAATACTGACTTAAAGAAGATATTAGACCCAACGTGAAAGCTCGTATGGGGGTTCTAAATCGTGTTATTTGGTTCAAATGACTACAACGTAAACTAATTTTCCTATGCAACGTGTCAGGTTGACTGCTCATATAGGGGGTCATTCTGACCCCCGCCGGCGGCGGATTCCGCCGGCCTGGCGGGAACCGCCAGAAGACCGTACTGCGGTCAAAAGACCGCGGCGGTCATTCTGAGTTTCCCGCTGGGCTGGCGGGCGACCGCCAGAAAGCCGCCCGCCCGCCCAGCGGGAAACCCCCTTCCACGAGGATGCCGGCTCCGAATGGAGCCGGCGGAGTGGAAAGGGTGCGACGGGTGCAGTTGCACCCGTCGCGATTTTCAGTGTCTGCTATGCAGACACTGAAAATCTTTGTGGGGCCCTGTTAGGGGGCCCCACAACACCCGTTCCCGCCAGCAAGGTTCTGGCGGTCAAAACCGCCAGAACCAGGCTGGCGGGAAGGGGGTCGGAATCCCCATGGCGGCGCTGCCTGCAGCGCCGCCATGGAGGATTCCTCAGGCCAGGGGAAAACCGGCGGGAAACCGCCGGTTTCCCTTTTCTGACCGCGGCTTTACTGCCGCGGTCAGAATTGGCCTGGATGCACCGCCAGCCTGTTGGCGGTGCATCCGTGGTCCCCGATAGACCGCCAGGGTCGGAATGACCACCATAATGTTTAATAAATACAATATTTAAAACAAGAATTTACATTGAAAGGGCATCATTCAAAAGAAATCGATCACACAACTCCAAACTGCAACATGTACATCCTTTCCCAGGTCTGTTATGAGAACATCTTCCATCTGTGACGCAACTTAAGTTTGAAACAATTGCATGCAACGTCAGTCCATGTTCCACAATGTTCTGACATATGATGCATTCTCTCTATGTCTAAACATTAGGGCCTATTACCAAAATCTAGTTTTCTCATGGGAATGAAATCTGAAGGAAAACTCACATTAAGGAATGAATCAGAATTTTATGCAGTCACAATATACAAACTTAACAGGCCTCTCATAGGCTAATGCTAAATAATTTCACCAATACATTCAGTTAATACATTTTAATAAAACACATATACTATACAAACTTATGGGTTCAACATGATTACATTACAAACATTATTATCCGTAATACGTGAGAATCCTGGGGCCCCTGATCAGTCTAGGAGGGGGCCCATGCGTCCCCCCACTGCCCCAAAATAAATATATATTTAAGCTGGGCCCCAGGGGATGAGGTCCCCAGGTCCAAGATCAGCCTGGGGAGAGGGGCTGTGTGGACCCCTACCCAAAAAAAACAACAATTAGGCCAGGACCCAGGGGATGTGGTCCCCAGGGTTGGGGATGGGCATGTGAGCATGTGGCTACCTACTATGTGCATAGCCAAAGGCCATGCTCAGAACAGGGTTGGATGGATATACAGGTTGGAAGTAATGCCTGACCTGTGGCCAGGCCCTGCAGCCAATTGCTGCCACATACACAGTGGTAGTTTGATTAATATATAGTAATGAAAATTACCTTACATTAAAAACGTGGAAAGTTGCTGAAAAGAACAAAGGTTACAGGGATGTCATAGTTAGGAAATAGAATTTGAAAAACCATAGAAGTTCACTTAAAAAAAGCTACTTGAGATAACTATAACAGGTGAATTTCTTTGGTTTGGTACGTTTAAAATGTGAGCCTAACTATAGCGTCCCTGTAACCTTTGTTTTTTAAAGTGAAATACATATCTATCTATCTATATATATATATACATATATATATGTATATATATACATATATAAAAATACTTGGTAGTTATATTTAGGGCCTAGTTTCTATAGAGAAAGCGTTTTTTTACTTGCCTATATCTTTGGCACCGGTTGACAAATCTTCACAAAAAATTCAACGCTCACATCAGCTGCTGTCTGGAAAGGTTTGGGGTGATCAGTCAAGTGGGGGCTGAGGGAAAGTGGGGGGTCCCAAAAAGCTTTTTCCCCATGCATTTTTCCGTAGGGATATTGAACAGCAATAGCTCCTGAACCACTGAATGGAATTACACCAAATTTGGCAGAAAGGTAGCGCTTGGTCAGGAAAGTGGCCTTTTTCTTATTTGCTGTAAATCCATTCAGTAATTTTTGAGAAATTGAAGAAAATCTAAATTTTTATATATAGGGACGCCAAGGCTCCAAGAACCCTCCCAATCTCCTGCTGAGATATGATTGGCTGACAACACTTCAACAAGGAAGGAAGGATTGGCAGCCATGTTGGGACTCGGCTTCATCCGAGTCCCAGAAAAATATTTTTTTTAAAGAAAAGGAGCCAGGGTAGGGACACCCCTAACCCTTAGATCTGGTGCTGGGGTCCCAGAGCGACACTCCCAGAGCAAAAAAGCATTTAAAAAAAAAACTTCAGCAGGAGTCATGGGAGATCTACGGATCCACTGCAAATTTCAAACAAACAAGTGCAGGCTCCCTCGCTTGTTTGAACGCAGGTCCCAGGAGCATTTAAATTTTGAATGCGGGAGGGCCTCCTGGTCCCCCCACAGCCCCAGGGACTGCCACTTCCCTGGGGCTTTAAACTAAATGGATGCTGGGGGCTGTCCAGCCCCCTGCAGCCCCGGGGACTGCCACCTCCCTGGGGGCTTTAAACTAAATGGATGCGGGGGCTACCCAGCCTCCCCACAGCCCTGGGGCCACCACCTCTCCGGGGCTTTAAACTAAATGGATGAGGGGGCTGCCTCACCCCCCCTGCAGCCTTAGGAACCACCACCTCCCTGGCCTTTAAAGTAAATGGATGTGGGACGGCTGCCTGGCCCCTGCACCCCTGGACCGCTACCTCCCCAAAACCTTAAAGTAAATGGATGCAGAGGCGGGACTATAACGTTAACGGATGCCCCCCGCTAACCTCGTGCTGCCATCTCCCTGGGGTTTAAACCATAATTAAGGGGGGGCATGCCCCCCCACAGACCTGGGGACCACCACCTCCCCGGGGCTTTAAACTAAATGAATCCGGGTGTCTGCCTGCCACCATGCAACCCTAGACTGCCACATCACTGGGGCTTTAAACTAAATGGAGGAGCAGGCAGGATTTGGTGCCTTTCTGTTCTTGCAGAAGAACCTCTGTTCTCGTTCCTCGGTTATCCTTTGTTCCTGGTCTTCTTGTGTCCATCGAATCTGATCGGTAGGCCTAGGCACACCTACTAAATACTGCATTTAGGGGGATTCAGGGGAAGTACCTGGAATTGTCCCTGTGACCTTTGTGTTTTTAGTGAATTTCTATGTTTTTTTTATTTTACGGAAAGCAATTTTCATTACTATACATTGATCCAACCACCGCCACGCATGGCCTTTGGCAGGAGGCCACCCCCCTATAAACCACCCAACCCCGTGCCTGCAGCCAACTCCCCTATCCACCCTTTGGCCATGCACAGCGGAAGATGGCCGCAGGGCCTCTCTCTGATTGTCAGAGGGTGTCTCTGTGTGTGAAAGTGGCTATGAGAGTGTCTGTTTGGCAATGAGAGAGGGTGTGAGAGGGTCTATGTGGGTATGATAGTGGGTGTGATAGTGTCTGATTTTATTCCAATAGATGAAAGATTCATGCACCTCCATGAAGGAATTCAGATCGTTTTTCAATATGGAATCCGTAAGTAAATACACTTGCTTTGCCTTCACCAAGCCCAGGAGTTAGGATCATTTGTACATTCCAGACGTGGAGCTTCAGCTGGGGCACCTGTTGCATTCATATTTGTAGGTGCTTCCTGTTGGGGTTTAATTTCTGTGAAGGTAGAGGCAGGCAGGAGGCAAGCAAACAATTGGGCTGAGACCCTGGGAAAAGCTGTGAGACGGAGGGACAGACAGGCAACAGGCACGCACACAATGGGGCTGAGAGCCCAGGGAACGTAGTTGGAAGGAGGGACAGGCAGGCAGCAGGTACGCACATGATGGGGCTCAGAGCCCAGGGAAATCAGGGAGACAAAGTGGCAGCTGGGCAGCAGGCACACACACAATGGGGCTCAGAACCCAGGGAAAGCAGTGAGAAGAAGGGGCAGACAGCAGGCACGTGCACATCAGGGTTGAGAGCCTGGGAAAGCAGTAAGAAGAAGGGACATGCAGGCAGCAGGCATGCACACAATGAGGCTGGGAGATTAGGGATGGCAGTGAGAAGGAGGGACAGGCAGGCAGAAGGCACACACACAAAGGAGCTGAGAGCCAGGGTCATTTAGTGAGAAGGAATGATAGGCAAAAAGCAGGGATGCACACAATGGGGCTGAGAGACCGGGGAAAGCAGTGAGATGGAGGGAGAGGCAGGCAGCAGGTGTGCTCACAATGGAGCTGAGAACAAGGACTAAACAGTGAGAAAGAGGGACAGGCAGGCAGCTGGCATGTGCACATCAGGGCTGAGAGACTGGGAAAAGCAATGGGCATGAGGGACAGACAGGCAGCAGGCACACACACAATGTGGTTGAGAACTATGAAAAAGCAGTGAGAAGGAGGGGCAAGCAGGCAGCAGGCATGCACATGACGGGGCTGAGAACTCGGGCAATGTATTTTGTATGAGGAACAGGCAGCAGGCACATACATGTCGAGGCTGAGGGCCCAGGGAAAGCAGTCAGAAGCAAGGGCAGGCACACAACAGAGCTGAGAGCCTGGGAAAAGCAGTATGAAGGAGGGACAGGCGGACAGCAGGCATGCACACAATGGGGCTAAGAGCCCAGCTACAGCAGTAAGAAAGGGGCTGCAATCCTGGAGAAAGCAGTAAGAAGAAGGGTCAGGCAGGCAGCAGGCACACACACAACAGGGCTGAGAGTCGGTGAAAGCAGTGAAACATTGAGAAGAAGGGAGATGCAGGCCGCAGGCATGCACACAATGGAGCTAAGAGCCCGGGAAAAGCAGTGAGAAGGAGGGAGAGGCAGACTGCAGGCATGCACACAATAATGCTGAGAGCCCAGGGAAAGCAGTGAGAAGGAGGGGCAGGCAGCAGGCACACACACAATGGGCTGAGAGCCAGGCAAAAGCATTGAGAAGGAGGGATGGGCAGCAGACACACGCAAGCCGGGGCTGAGAGACTGGGGAAAGCAGTAAGAAGGAGGGGCAGGCAGGCAGCAGGCATGCACATAACGGGGCTGAGAGCCCAGGGAAAGCAGTGAGAAGGAGGGGCAGGTGGCAGCACAAAAGAGCTGAGAGACTGAGGGAAGCAGTAAGAAGGAGGGATAGGCAGATGGCAGACACACACACAAAGCTGCTGAGAGCCCAGGTAAAGCAGTGAGAAGGAGGGGGAGAGGCTGGCAACATGCTCACACACAAAGGGGCTGAGAGCCTAGGGGAAAATAGTGAGAAGGAGGGAGAGGCAGGCAACAGGCACACACACAATGGAGCTGAGAGCCCAGGGAAAGAGGTAAATCATTCATAATAGAAAGGGATGCACCAGGCATGCAACCATGGCCCTGAGAGCACAGGGAAAGCAGTGAGAAGGAGGGAGAGGCAGGCAGCGTACACACAATAGAGCTGAGAGCCTAGGGAAAGCAGTGATAAGGAGGGAGAGGCAGGCAGCAGGCAAGCACGCAACAAGGCTGAGAGCCTGGGGAAAGCAGTGGGAGGAACTGGCAGGCAGCGGGCACACACAATGGGGCTGAGAGCCTGGTAAAAGAAGTGAGAAGGAGTGGCAGGCAGACAGCAGTCACAGCAGGCACACACACAACAGGGTTGGGAGCCTGGGGAACGCAGTGAGAAAGAGGGACAGGCAGGCAGCAGCATGCACACAGCAGGTCTGAGAGCGTGGGAAAAGCATGTATCATGTGCCACAGGGATGTGGCAGTCCCTGGGGTTGTGGTGAGTCTTGTGCCCCCCTGCATTGATTTCATCAGGTGCCCCGGGGAGGTTGTGGTCCCCAAGGCTGCATGCCCCACCCACCATTTTCATTGTTATTTTAACCCCAGGGAGGTGGTGGGCCCTGGGGCTGCACATCCCCCCGCATTTAACAAGCACAGGAGCCTGCTTTTCCCCATATATTTTGAGAGGGAATAGCCCCCGAACAACTGGATGGAATTGCACCAAATTTAGAGAAAGGTGGTTCTTGGTACAGAAAGCTCATTTTTTGTTATGTTGTGTAAATCTGTTCAGTAGTTTTTGAGAAATTAAAGACAAAATGAATTAGTATATATAGGTAAGCGAAGGCCCCGCAAACCCTCCCGATCTCGTGCTGAGATCTGATTGGCTGATTCACTGTCAGCACTTGAACAAGGAAGTCTTGGCAGCCAGAAAAAAAGATTAAATAATGAAAGTGGGCCAAGGTATGTGCACCCTGACCCCTTAGCTCTGGTTCCCCCATGGCAAAAAAGGCATTTATTTTAGTTGAATTTTCAGTAGGAGTCATGATGGGTCTGCGATTCTGGCGAAAAAAAAAAAAAACACAGGCTCCAGTGCTGGTTTTGTAAACTGCCCCCAGGTAGGCCATGTGTCCCCCTCCCCAAAAAATACATATAATAATGCTAGACCCTAGGAGATGTGGTCCCCCGGGGTGAAATCGGACAGAGGAGGGGAGTAGCATGGTCCCCTCCCCCAAACAAACATTTTTTAGAATGCCAGGCCCCAGGAGATGGGATCCCCAGGGCCGAAATTGGCCATACACAGAATGGGGTGGCCACAGGGACCTTCCGCTTTTTCTATTTAAACGTGGTCCTAACTATACCTACCTACTGGTGACCGCCACATATCATATATATATATATATATATATATATATATATATATATATATATACATATTGTATACACATTATAGATAGGCTCAGCTTCTATGACTAACTATGACTTGTACCCACACCATGCACAGTGTTTCTGTCAAAAATGTTACTGCAAATATTACATTGATATTATCAATGATGTTATCAAAGATATCCTGAGTGACATAATTTGTGGGGTAGTTGGCAGTGCATGGCAAGAGTGCTAGTTATAGTTACCTTAGGGCACGAGTTATACTTACTTGAGATAACTCTAACTATAATATGGTTATGTATGTTTAAAATGTGAGCCTATCTATAATGTCCGTATAAACTTTGTTTTTTTTCAGTGAATTTCTATGTTTTTTTATTCCACTTCCTAACTATAACCTCCCTGTAACATTTGTTTTTTTCAGTGGATTTCTATGGTTTTCTTAACGTAAAATAATTTCGATTACTATACGTTAATCCAACCACCCCCGCGCATGGCCACAAGGCCTGGCCTGTGGTCAGGCCCTGAGGCCAACCCCCAATAAGCACCCAAACTTGCTTCATGAAAGGCCTTCGTCCGTGCATGGCAAATGTTTCCCGCAAGGCCTGGCCTGCAACCAGACCCTGCAGCCAACCCCACGCTCTACAAGGCCCTTTGGCTGCGTGCGGCGGGAGTTGGCCTCAGCCTGTCTCTCTGGGTGTAAGAACAGGTGTGAGAGAGTGTATCTGGGGGTGAAAGTGGCTGTTAGAGTCTCTGGGTGTGAGGAGGGCATGCATCAGTGTCTTAATGGATGCGTCAGTGTTGGTGCAGGTCTGTGAATGTGTGCATAAGGGTTTCAGTGGGTCTTGTGAGTTGGTATGTGAGAGTGTGAGTGATTCTGTGAGTGGGTGTGTGAGTCCCTGTGTGAGTGTGTGCCTAAGGGTCTGAGTAGTGGCTGAGAGTGGGTCCATGAGGGTGCATGAGTTTCTGAGTGGATCTGTGAGTGGGTGTGTAAGGGTCTGAGTAAGTGTGTGAGTGGGAATAGAGAGAGAGAAAGAGAGCCAGAGGGAAAGCGATAGAGTCTTTTAGGCTTTGATGGGTGATATACTTAGAATTAGATATTTCTAGATAAATTGAAAAGAAAAGTGTATTTGTCAATTAAAAAGAATGAGATTACCTTTCAGTATGAACCTTACACTTTTAAAGTTTAAAACAATTTAAGAGTGAAAATGACAATGGGCACACTTGGAGTAGACCCATCAACTTTCAGCACAAGGGTCTGTGACTGGAACCTCTAGGACATAGGGGACACCTTACAGTGATGCTTCAAGAAATACCTATGACAGTCAAACCCTTGCATGTGATTGAAAAGAAGTGTGAATGTTCCATCACTTGGAAGGTTTATCAGTCAAAACACCAGTAAATAAACAAACACACTGCCAAGGTATACTAGGATTTGAACCTTTAACCTACTGAGTGATAGCACAAGTTTTTTACTATTAGTCTAGAAGTGACTCTGTTCCACTCTGCATCGAAACGTAACTATAACATTTGTCCCAAACATCTTGCTAGTCTTACTCTTTAAAGGCATTGCATGGAGAGACCATTGCAATGACAATCTCTCTCTCTCCCTCTCTTCCATCCCGTTATGGGATGGAAGTGAGGGACAGAGAGTGACAGGACCATGGGGGGAGCCTGAAGGACCCTGCAGACCTATCCATCTCCCCTTGTCCTGCGGGAGCCAGGATTGCTCCTATTAATAGTAGCTCCCTGCTTGGGGGAGCAATGTTCTCATCTGTCTTCCCTGCATGCATACTTGCATGCAGGGAAGACAGATGAAAACTCCGCTTTCTGCAAGTAAGAGCTCTCACTAGCAGAAAGCAGAATTAGTTTGCTTTTTCTTGGTGGGAGCTGTCAACTCCTACCAAGCAAAAGCAAACATTTATGCATAAAACCTACTGGCATGAGCCGTGTGCAGTGTGTAGATGGCTGCATGTTGGAGTTGGCCAACCTTTGGGCTTGCATGGCGTGGAATTGGGTGCATACTGCCAGCCCCTTGCCAGCACTGTTTTGGCCACTGTGTGGGGTCAGGGGCATGCAGCAGGTTGGCTGCAGGCCCGGCCCTGTGTCCAACCCCCCACCACGCATGGCCAAAGGCTTGGATTAACGTATTGTAATTAAATATTACTTTATGTTAAAAAAAAAATTAGAAATTTACTGAAAAAAACAAAGACTACAGGAACAGTATAATTAGGAAATAGAATTTAAAAAAACTTAGAAATTGACTGAAAAAAATAAAGGTTATAGAGATGTTATAATTAGGTTCACATTTGATAAATTCTCTGTAACCTTTGTTTTTTCATATATATATATATAAAGGCTTTATACTTGACTGTGAAATACTTGCATTTTCATTGTAAAGGCATGAAAAAATTTGCATGGGAAAGGCATGCGTGGTAAAGGCATATGCATGGTAATGGTCACATAGTAAAGTCATGCGTGGTAATGGCATGTCTGGTCCCACCATACATCTGAGAGTGCAATGAGTCTGGTGTACCCGGAACTCCCACAGAAAAAAATGATTGATGTGTGTTGATCCTTTTGAACAGGACCCTGCAAATTCTAGTGGTAAGGCACACTCCTTCTTCCAGGATTGGTACTCTGAGACAAAAGCACACAATCACTTTAGGAAACCATACATGAATACTTGACAGTCAACTTGAGCATACTTTCCTTGCCTTTGTCAGTTATTAGGGGCTTACCTTCACAATCCCTAACCCCACTTGCAGAGACCAGCATCAAGTTTATCCTTCTACTCTCCATAAGATTAAATTTGATATAAATGAAAAATTGCTCTTTTTAAAAAAAGGTTAGTTTAGAGTTCCTTGGGTGTGAGTCCTTGAGAAAATATCAAACAAGAATTACTGAAAGAAATCAAGAGTCCTCTTGGAGGTCCTTTGAACACTGACCCCTTCTCTAAATCCTAAGCACATAGTTTTAGTTTCTTCGCTAATGACAACAATCCTATTAACTGTCTTTTGCGGTGTGTTACTTCACACAACCCACATAATTTGTCCTTTTTTCATTTCCTTCCACTGAAATTTCCTAATTGAAATTCAAACTGAAAGGGTGTCTTTAAAGAAAGGAGAAACTAAAATGAATGTCACCCAGCTAGTGCACTAACCTGAGGTCTGTGTAATGGGCAAAATAGCTAGATCATTGAGCAGTGGTGAGATAATGATGGCCAAGGTAAGGGAGGTGTGGTGGCACGGGCTAAACAACCAGGGTTCAAAATTGTAGAAAGTTGTATTGAAGGAACAGAATTCCAAGAGAATTTGCAAACCCCCAGCTTTCAGGCAACAGTGTCTGGGTTGCTCCTGTTCCTGGTGGTTATGGCTTTGAACCCATAGGTGGTGCTGTTGGTAGATACAGCTCTCTCTTCAGACGGATTGACAAAGCCAAACATGTGGTCACTCTTTGAATGTGATAGTCATAGCCCGTTATGCTAGTAGAGAGTGCTGCCTGCCAATCAGAAGAATGGTGCAGGAACAGAGGCCCTTAATTAGTCAGCAGTCATTGTATAAACAAAAAACAAAATACCAGACACTCTGATGAGAAACAAGGGCATCAGAAAATGAGGGCAGCAGGAAACTGAGGTCTTTAATTGCACAGCAGTGTATAATTGGTCAGCAGCCATTGTACAAACAAAAACAAATACCAGACACTCCGGCAGGAAACAAGAACAGCAGGAAACTGAGGCCTTTATTTCATTGCTTAGCAGCGCACTTTGTTTTTAAAAAAACATACCAGACACTTATACTTTATTAAGCAGGCTTGTTTACAGAGCACACAAACTGAAGTGCATATCATGCCTTTTGAATTAAACATTCAACAGAGCATTAAAGTAAAATACATAGAAGAGTATATGGCGCCCACCTAATTGAAAAATAGTGATGTCAGCTGGGAACATACAGCACAGGTTGACTAGGGTATGACAAACACCAAGGATTACTGGCAGACCTCCTGTATTCTGAACACCACTGGCACACACCTCTGATGAACAAAAAACAGCACAGAACTATCAGCAAACAAATAGTTAAAGAGAAAGAGGAAGGACTAGGAAATGTGGGAAATGAGTGACTGACGAGGGATGCAAAAACAACAAATGCGAGGGATGCAAAGCTGGACAATAAACTATAGTGACTAGAGGGAGCCACAACACCCCAAACACAATGTTGCCAAGAACCATTCTCATATATCTCAGCCTCGTTAGACTGCTACTGCTCAGCTTGACCTGGAACTATTGTAGGACCTTGGTTTTGCAGATGACCAGCTGGTTTGGAAGTGATATATGCTAGTCTTTTTCCTACGTGTCTAAGGCCGGTTCTCCATGGTTTCCACTCTTGTAAACCCAGTACCCTTCTCTGGTTTCCTGTCCTGATGTTCAAATGTGTGTGTTTCCAAGCTCTCTGTAGATCTATTCGTACCAGATTTGTTCCCACCCTTGCCCTAATAGGTGAAGAACCCACTAACTGGTAGGTGAGCTTAGTATGGGACTGAGAGGTAGATAGAAAAAGGGTGAATAGCAATACTTCATCTCCTGCTTTATGATAAGGAGATGGTGTGCAATTATGGTTAGGAGAACTTCCTAGCGAGCAAGGAAGAAAAAGTCATATAAACATATTGCCAGAAGAAGCCATTGTATCCATGGCCATTGATGGTTAAAGAACACTCCTGTTTGGCTTAATAATCTACCACAACTAATATTCCTGTATGATCTTCTGATGCTGAAAGTTCAACTATAAACTCCATCGATATAAGATCTCAAGGTCCAGATGATATGGGAAAAGGCTGTATTCAACACATGGGACGCTGATGATCCAGCGTGGTCTGCTGAAAATGCAGCATGTTTTCAGATAGTCCTTGATACTGTTTTAAATCGCTGGCCAGCACACACATCTAATCAATAATTCTAATGTCTTTATCTTCCCAGGATGACTTGCCACACAGGCATTATACAACATTTCAGCACGTCATGCTGTAACAAGGGATATGGGAAAAAATCCACTGTTATTAAACATAATTGTCTCTTACAATACAATTGATCTGGTTCTTCTTGAAACCATTCAATATGATTGAAATCTCTTCTGGCTATTTCAGTTTTTTGTAAGAATGTAGACTCATTCATGTCTGAAAGTGTATCTAAAATGGCTGGGGCTGAGTTTAAAGGATCTTCTTTTCCCTCCCTGGACCAAGCATTTACCCTTCCATGACGGTTTCAGTTCTAAAGGAGCTCATATATTGGAAATGGCACATTTCATGGTCTTCACAAACCCTTAATTTTTATGATTGGCCCAAAGAGTTATAGGATGAGGATAGCCTTCTAAAAAATCTCACCACTGTACAAATGCTTCTTTTGTAGCCAGATGTTCCAGATCATACATTGTATTGTTTCGCTCACATTGGGTCAGAGTTTATGAATGTACTGTGTGTGTGACTGGATCTTTGTGGGGACAAAATGGCTCTTATAAAAAAGGTGAAGACGTATATTTCACCAGCAAAATGAGCAAACATGTTTGGATGATGCAAAATTGGAGCTCTCTTTAATGTGCTTTTGTAGGAAGCTAGCCTTGTGTGTGGTGGGTACCTATGGTACTTACCCCTTATACCAGGGGTCCCCTATTAGTGAAGTGTAGGCAGTGTCTAGAAGCCAGGCTCTCTAGAGGTAGGTGTGGATGAGCAGCCAAGGCTTATCTAGGGGACATGCAAAGCTCATGCAATACCACTGTAGTTATACAGCATGTACACACATGAAAGAACCACACAGTGTTACAAAAATAAAGGTACTTTATTTTATTGACACAATTACCAAAAGTACTAAATAGGCAACTCTCCAATAGGAGGTAATTAAAACACATTAAATATGTACACTAGTAATCAGAAATAGGCATAAAAAGCAATAGAAAACAATGAAATAGCAATAGGCAATAGTGACCCTGGGGGAGGCCAAACCATATACTAAAAAAATTGAATACAAAATGCAGGACCCCCACCCAGGTAAGTGGAATCTGTAGAGGGGAGCTTGAGGAAGTAGGAACCCGAAAAGGCACGTACCACAGTGCTCCCCAGGTACCAGGAAGAAAGGAGTAAGGTACTGTTTTTTTCCCCAAACAAAAAAATGACTGAAAAGAAGAAGAATGCAACACCCAGACAATACTGCAAGAAACCAGTGGTGGATCCTGAAGAAAGAAGACCTGAAAAAGTGGGGGACCAATTCCAGAACTCGTGGAAGTGTCCGGTGGTGGCATGAGCCACTATCCACCCGTCTGTGGTTGCAGCAGTTTGTCGACGGTAGGACGAAGATGGTCAGCAATGCAGCCCTGGAATCGGTAAAGAGTTCCTGGAGGATGCAGTCAATGTCCCATGCTGTATGGAAGATTGCAGTCTGTCTGTGGCATGTAAAAGCCACCAACAAGCCATGGCAAAGGCAAGAGTCGCATTAAATGAGAAGTGGAGCTGCTAGGGACCAGCAAGGTCCAGAAGGACTCAACCCATGGAAGGTAGTCCTGGGGGACCCTCAGCAAGGACGACAGTCCACAGAAGAAAATGCAGCCACCACAGAAGACCCACTGGAAGACGACCCAGGAGTTTCAGAGGAGCCCACGCAGCACAACTGGAGAAGGGTCCCACACCTCAGAAGAAGCATTCAGAGGACTGTGCATCACAGAGAAGAGTGCTGCAGGCTGGGGCTACCCGGAGCCTGAAGATCCTTTGGAGGGAATGCCAAAAAGCCTTGGTAGCTGCAAGAGATGTGGTACAAGCGGGTACTGTCCTGCGTGGGAAGGCAAGGGCTTACCTTTACCAAAGGTGGACAGCTGGCAGAGAGGACCAAATGGACTACTTAGACCACCACCAGTGATGCAGGATCCATGCAGCTCAAGATGAGCGGAGATCCAAGCAGCCGGCCATCATTGCAGATTTTAAAGATCTAAGTGAGAACAAGATGATAGTCAATAAAGAAGCTGATAAGGGTGGCAATATAGTAATTCTTAATAGATTTTACTACAGTGAGGAAATTAAACAACAGTTGGCAGATACAGTATCATATACGAAGTTAAGTGAGAATCCTATGAATCAAATTGTGCATAGACTGAATGAGCTATAACAAATGTGGCAAGAACAGTGTTTGATCCCTGACCTGGAGTACAGGTATATACTAAATACACACCCTATGGCTCTATGTATTTATATACTACCAAAAATACATAAGAATTGTACATTGCTGCCAAGAAGACCTATTATTTTGGGAACTGGTTCTACTGAAAATCTCTCGGAATATTTAGATAGCTACTTACAACCGATTGTTAGAAATCTTCTCTCATTTTTGCAGGACACGAAAGATGTCCTTGCAAAATTGGAGGACTTATTATGGACACCAGAAACGACATGGGTAACATTGGATGTTAGTTCATTATACACCTGTATTCCTAAAATGAAAGGTTTGGAAGCAGTCCACTATTTTCTTTCACACCGATCTGCATCCCATCTAGAACATACAGATATGCTGATCAAATGATTGAATTTATACTGCATAACAATGTGTTTATCTATGAAGATGTTTGGTTTCAACAAGCTCAGGGAGTAGCTATGGATCTCGGTTTTCCCCATTATACCAAAATGTATATATGGGCTTTTTTTAACAAACACAGATTTGGCAAAGAGGTCTCCCACATCTGACAGAACATATATTTTTTGGGGGTAGATATATTGACGATATCTTATTGATCTGGACAGGACCTGAATTACTACTACTGGAGTTCTGTATCTATCTCAATGCGAATTACTTTAATATACAAATTACCTTTGAATTTAGTAATGATTCCATTTGCTTCCTGCATGTACAACTCATTACCAAAGGTAATACAGTTCAAACAAAGATTTATCACAAACCTACTGGAGGCAATGCGTTGTTACATGCGGACAGTTGCCATCCTAATACCCAATTGTCAGCCATACCTTTTGATGAGATGACCAGGATAAAAAGAGATTGTAGTGCAGTAGATGTATGTGAGATGGAGTTGGATCACTTAGAGAATAGACTCCTACAAAGGGGATGTACTAGGAAAGTTGTGTCAGAGGCCAGACAGAGGGTTAACAAAGTATCTAGAACGTCCTTATTAGATAAACAGAGAAAATATAAAAAGAAACCATCACAAAATTCTGTTACTTTTTATAGACCTTTTAGTCAAAACAGTGATGATATCTATAAATTACTATGTAGAATGTTTTGTGCACAGACAATACTCTATCTCGCATAATTCCTTCCAAACCAAAGATGATACATAAAAGAGGAAGAACAATTAGGGAGGTGGTCTGTAACAGTTATCTGCCCCCTATAAAGGATAACATTGGAATGTGGTTCTCCACAAGACTGTGTGGACTTTATAAATGCATTTGTTGTAATATGTGCAGTATAGCACTACATAGGACTTTTAGTTTTAGTTTTAATTGTAGCAACATGGTAGCAACACATACAAAATAGACACCTTAATTAACTGCAATACAAGATATGTGGTCTATATTTTATTATGTGAATGTGGCAAACTCTATGTGGGCAGTACAACTCAGTCTTTAAAAGGGAGAGTACAAGAACACATGTGCTCATTAAGGAACAATGATCCTTCACCTCCTATGGTACGCCATATTAGTGAAGAACATCCAACATCAGAAATCCCAATAATTAAATATATGGGGATTAACCAAACTACAGAAAGCCTTAGGGGTGGCCATCGTATGTTGGAATTAAGAAAATAATTGGCGAGATGGACCATTAGATTGAAAACTGTGGAAGTGGGTATGAACATAGATAATGAGATGGATTATTTTTTATAATCATCCATTTAGTGAATGTATTCATCTGATATATACGCTATATGATGGTTGTTTGTTTAAAATGTGATAAAGAGCAAAAACTATTGGATATGTTTTGGCCGGGAAACACCAGCCAACTAACGTACAAAAATATCTTTGAAAATGCAGCATCAAGTGTAATGATTGAATTATGATATAATTAATCTATGAATCATAAATAATGCATGCTACACATCTCACTTTAATTACCCATATGTTAAGGGTATTCCATCTTTTGGTCAACCACTACTACAAACCATGACATCAATGTTAATTGATTATTTTGCTATTTACACTTTCTAATACATATATTTGGGCCAATTTTATTTTGTCAAGTAGGTATAAGTATGGCATGTTTACCATCTCAATATGGTTCTGCAAATCTTGGTACAAATATATGTTCTCTGGTTGAAATATGAATGTATCAATTTATTACAAGAATACAATCGTTCATGACGTGTGATCATTTGTTTATAGGATCATACATTTCTGAGAAGAATTTGACGTAAATTATTACACATACGGTTAGATTACATAATGTTACTTGGGCTTAGTTTACTTTGCTATTTGATTATAATTATGGTGCTCGTACCTTTTTAGTATATTGCTGTGGATTCCAAATTAGTATATGTCATTTGATAGAAGTATAGATCTATAAATCCATTACAAGATGGCGACTGTTCGTGATGTGTGGAGTGTGACTATATTTTTGACACGACGTCAGGCTTCTGAAAAAATTTTAATTTAATTGGTTACACACATTGGACGGATTACAAAATGTGATTTGGATTAAACATATAACCACTTTTAATGAGTGAGTCTAATCATGGTGCACATATCATTTTAGTACAATTTTGTGAACTTTGGTACAAGGAGATATTATATGGAAGAAAAATATGGATATATCAACCCATTACAAGATGGGGACCATTTGCAAACTCTAGCCCCATTATTGGCTTTGACTTACGTTCTGAGGAAACTATAACATGATTGGATATTTAGGTTTTTTAATTTCAGTTGATGGAGGTGTCACAGGTTTGCCAACTGTTTGAAGGGACGCTGCTCATGAGGTTACTTCCTCTCTTCTTTTGATGTCCTTGAAGTAATACGGGTAAGAATTTCACTGCGAAGGGACATAAGTCCATGCACTAAATAGTGTAATTTTTAATATGGTGGCCTGATAACACGGGACGATTCAGTAGTTGTTATGATGGTATGATACCTTTCCAATGTTTCAAGAAGATATTAAAATAATTATTGTTGCGTATCTTTGAAAAACTAGCATTGAATTGGTTAGTATATTGTGCACGAATAGGGTAGCAACATAAGACATATGGTGACATATATGCCAGTGTATTAGGATATAATATATGAACATTTCGTGAGGATATCAGAGTGCCAAGGTATTATTTTATCTTTTTGAAGGGATACAGTTAAAGTTGGATGAAACTTATTGTAAATGTTATCTTGGGATAATATCTCTAGTAGGTCATAGTACACGTGGTACCTTTTTGTTCTTAATAAAATATATAAACAATCATATATGTGGAGTCCTAATTTAGTGACTTGAATTTTCTCTCTTCAGTGGTTGTGCGTTTTCCACTACAAAGTTTTTGATACCAGGTGCACGGTAATCAAGTGATATAATTAGCTGTTTGCAAAGTTTTCGAACCAACAAAGGACCTTCACTAATGACTTAGCTTCGGGCTTATCTGGTGTTTGTTCAAAAAATCTTTTCTTGCTTTCTATCACTGTTTGGGACTCATGAGTAGAAAATTGTCTACACAATACTTGCGGGTACATTTTGGAATCTCTCTATTTATCCACTCTGTTTTTTGGGATTATAATGTAAAGACTTTGGTAACTAAGCATGGGCACATATTTGTGGTGTGGTGTCTTTTTTGATAAGAGGAGTTTTTGTATATTTATGTCAGAAGATGTTTCCATAGCTGGATTCATGTTTGTGATTAAAGTAATTATGTATTTTTAAGTAGGGTGGGAATAAAGAATATGTTTTAATGGTGTTTTATGTTGATATCTAACAAGCCCTGAAGAAGTCCTGTTGTGGGACGAAACACGTGTCGGCTATAATCTTCAACTAATCGGGCTGAGGATGTAATCTACAACTAATTGGACTGCAATTTACAATAATTGGCTATGAACATCTTTTTAGGAAATGGGCATATACTGTTAAAAGTATAGTGGCACTGGACAAGTACATAGTGATATAAATAATGTAAGCAAAAGGAAAATGTGAAAAAAACAATGTAAATAAAATCTTTGCAATTATTTTTGACATGTATAGGAAATAGGGAACAACACCTGGATGTCCTTGAATAATTTGCAATGGATGATTTGATTATTATATAAATGAATTGAATTGGAATCATAGCAGTATACATATGTGTGCCCCACTGTTATTTTGTTTTGATTGTTGCAGATGGTGCTTGCGGATGCAGGGGAGTGACTCCTTCATTCCAAGAGAGATTCCTTCTTGCTTCTTGTGCAGACTGTGTCGTAGTTTGGACTCTTGCTCTAGGCAAGACTGCTGGTTTAACAATGACAGTACTTATGTTTGTAGGCGACTATGCCTATCCTACAACAAGTCACAACTGTCGTCCCAACCCTTCCGGCTCACTAGCAGCACCTCACCAAAAACCCAAATAGTAAAAGGTGATTTGTGGCAGCCTTTATGCATGGACTCGAGAGTAAGACATCTCAGGGAGTGTTGTGGTTAAACGGAGATTACCCCTTTCTCACAGATACATCATGTATCATCCAAACACACTCAATAAAGAAGATGCAGAAAAGTTTCAATAGTTTTTATGTAACACAACTGCAATCTGCGAAATGTTGCATGGGCTGCAATGATTAGGATAATAAACAGTGCAAGAAACAGAATTGTAAAGACAACAGTCATTATTACAAAGACCCCCACCATCTTGCAATAGCATGAAAAGACGTAAGGTGTGTAATATGTCCTAATACCCTAATATGATAGGCCTAACCTCCTACCTAAAGGAGAGCTGGGTTTGTTAAACCTAATCTGCCAATGCCATGTCCATGAGAGGAGCCCCCAACCCTCGTTACCTTGGAATGAGGTCTCTATCTCAGACTCCTCAGGGACACGAAGACTGGGTCAGCGTCAATACGACGTGCAGCATCGATGTCAGCGATGGTGGCGATGCCCTCTGGTCGGAATCCCTCTGATTATCTGTCTCAAGTGTGATGTATTTATACAGATCTACTTGGACCCCTGACATAGGTGTGTTCCCAAATAATAGATAACAGACATGCTTGGGGCGGCAATTAATATAAACAATTCCCTCGAAAGTATACAGAGGGAAAGTCCCTAAGTGTGAACACCTACTGTTTGTTTGTCTTTTTCACTTGATCTTGATGCCTTAACGTGGTGGCATTGATAATTCAAAGCATAACAAGTGGCCTAACTATAAACAAGGCAGCCATCTTAGAAGAATTAAATAATTAAATGGGCTAAGACAGAGCAAGCTAAGTAGGTTAAAAGTCACTAGGTGATGGGGGCACGAGTCTGCAAGCCGAAGGCTAAGCTAACTCTTGTTATCCCATTAAAACAAACTAGGATTCGCTACACGCTCCCCATTGCCGTAACTGGTACGACGAAGGTACAGGAACCCAAACGCTAAAAGTTCTCTGGACTAAAAAGCTAAAAGCATAAAACTAGCTAAAAAACATTTAAAATATGTTAAAAGATAGTACAACATATTAGCTAAAATACATACAGAGAATGTTAATCTCAACCATGACAAGCACAGCAGGCTAAAGTAAAGGCAATTTGAATGCAGACTTTTAATCGGGAATGGCAAGCCAATTCATCAAATTATTTGCTATAGTCATGATCTTGAAGAGTGTCATCGAAGTCACCAACCAAGGACCTAAAAAATGAGTCCACATCATCAGATGTTAAATTGATCGCCGGGCGGGCAAACGGATCCACAGAGCAGTAGTGCGTGTCAGTCTCTAGTGCAGAGACATCTTCAGCAGTGCCATCGTCCATGGTAGACATTAGAACAGAAGGCTCATAGAGGCGACCTCTGACCCTGCATCCTTGCAGGCAGGTCGCTTCCTCCTCACCACTGCTCCGGTAAGTGCTGCCATTGTTTTGGGCTTTTTTGGGCTTGTTTGGGCTTGTCTGGGCTTCTTGACTTCTCCTCTCCCGGAAGGCCCCACCCCCCTCCCTCCTCCTCGGAGCTCTTCCCGCTCCTGACTCCTGCTTCCCCCGCCCCCTGCACTCCCATTGGAGGTTTCCCTCCCTCCTCCCAGCTGCCACTCCCTCCCACCTCCCCTCTTATGCCGGCCGCAGCGCTGACGCGCTGCTGGCGCACCAAAGGCATGCCAAAGGCAAGCCCGTCTGCGCCCATCCGCGCCAAGACCGTGTCCAGAACCAGACCCCCTGGCCAACACGCCTCCCGTGCCACCAAACACTTTTACACTGCCAGCGAACTCCACGCCCTTAATCCAGGACGCTCCTCCATCTGCTTCCAGTCCACACCGACGTGCACCAAAGGACCCTTCTCCTGCAAAGCCTGCAATTTCACCTGCAACCTAACCTCCAAACTCCAAATCAAAACAGACAACCACCTAAGATGCATCCTACTTAACACCCGCTCCGTCCACAAACATGCAATTGAACTCTGGGACCTCCTGACCACATACTCGCCCGATGTCGCATTCCTCACCAAAACCTGGATGAATTCGGCCTCAGAACCAGACGTAGCCATAGCCATACCAGAAAACTACAAGATCACCAGAAGAGACCGAATCTACAGACCAGGAGGAGGAATCGCCTTAGTCCACAAAAACACCATAAGAGTCTCCACCAACTCCCACGACACCATCAACTCCACCGAGCACCTCCACTTCAAAATCCACATCAACGCCAATTACACCCTCAGAGGAACACTGGTCTACAGACCCCCTGGACCCAGACCGCAGTTCTGTGATGACATCGCCGATGCCATCAGCTCCCAAGCCCTCGCCTCAACAGAATACATCCTCCTTGGTGACCTAAACTTCCACCTAGAAAATAACAACGATATCAACACCACCAACCTAATCGACAACCTCGCCAACTTCGGGCCTCAAGCAACTCGTCACTACACCCACCCACTCCGCAGGCCACACACTCGACCTCATCTTCTCAGCCAGCAACCACATCTCTTTCAGCCACACCACGGAACTCAGTTGGACAGACCACCGCTGCATCCACTTCTCCTACCAAAAAACAGTCACTCACCACCACCGCACACAACCCCCCGATGCAACTGGAGCAAAATATCAACAGATCAACTGATCTCCACTCTCGCCCTGGCCCCACCCCCTGGGACCCCAACATAGCCATCACCAACCTGCATCGCTGGATAGAAGATTGGGCCAACACCGTCGCACCACTCAAAAAAAAAAAAAAACACTTCCCACAGAATCAAGGCCAGCTGGTTCACCGCAGAACTACATGAATCCAAACGGCTATGTCGCAGAATGGAAAAAACCTGGCACCTTGACCCTACCAACTCCAACCACATTGCTTTCAAGGATGCCCTACGCAAACATCACCAACTGATCCGCACCACCAAAAGGACCCACCTCAAAAACCCCATCAACGCCAACGCTCACAACAGTAAAGAGCTCTTCGGCATCGTCAATGAGCTCTCCACCCCCAGGACCTGCCATAACGAACCCCTGCCATCACAGGAGTTCTGCAACTCACTGGCAACCCACTTCCGTCGAAAGATAGAAGAAATCCACAATAGCTTCAAACCCCAGACCCACCAGCTGACTACAAACACCCAAGAACCCAACGCTCCAAGCAACACCCACCTCATCCACACCTGGACCCCCGTCAACATAGAGGACACTGCCACCACCATGGCCTCCATCCACTCTGGATCACCATCGGACCCCTGCCCACACCATATCTTCAATAAGGCAAACATCATCATCGCCCCCCACCTCTGCAAAACCATCAACAGCTCCTTCGAGTCAGCCACCTTCCCAGAAAGATGGAAGCACACAGAAATCAACACCCTGCTAAAGAAACCAAAGGCAGACCCAGACGACCCCAAGAACTACCGGCCGATTTCCCTCCTCCCCTTCCCAGCCAAGGTCATCAAAAAAATTGTAAACAGCCAACTATCCCAGTTCCTGGAAGACAGCAAGGTACTCAACACCTCCCAATCCGGATTCCGCAGAAACCACAGCACTGAGACTGCACTCATTGCTGCCACAAACAACACTAGGACCATTCTCGATGAAGGAGAAACAGCAGCACTCATCCTCCTGGACCTCTCCGCAGCTTTCGACACGGTATGTCATCACACACTCCACACACGCCTACACAACGCTGGAATCCGCAACAAGGCACTCGACTGGATCTTGTCATTTCTCTCAGGCAGAACCCAGAGAGTCCGCCTCCCACCGTTCCTGTCAGAAGCTTCCAGAATCATCTGTGGAGTTCCCCAAGGATCTTCGCTCAGCCCCACGCTCTTCAACGTTTACATGGCCCCCCTCGCCAACATCGCACGAACCCACCACATCAACATAGTTTCCTACACAGACGACACTCAGCTCATCCTCTCCCTCACGAAAGACCCTACAACTGCAAAGAACAACCTCCACAATGGACTTCATGCCATCGCCAGCTGAATGGAATTAATCCACCTCAACTTAAACTCAGACAAGACAGAAATCCTCATCTTTGGCACCAACCCCTCAACTTGGAATGACTCCTGGTGGCCCACCTCCCTAGGAACATCATCCTCATCAACCACCCACACATGCAACCTAAGCTTCATCTTGGACTCCACACTCAGCATGACTCAGCAGGTCAATGCCATCTCCTCTTCCTGCTACAACACTCTCTGCATGCTCCGCAAAATCTTCAAGTGGATTCCCGTCAAAACCAGGAAAACTGTCACTCACGCCCTGGTCAGCAGCCGATTGGACTACGGAAACGCCCTATATGCAGGAATAACAACCAAACTCCTAACAAAACTGCAAAGAATCCAGAACGCATCCGCCCGCCTCATCCTGGACATCCCATACCGTGACCACATTTCCCCCCACCTCAGAGACCTTCACTGGCTACCAGTGTCAAAGAGGATCACCTTCAAACTTCTCATCCACGCACACAAGGCCCTCCACAACACAGGCCCAGCCTACCTCAACAACAGACTCACCTTCCACACCCCCACCCGCAATCTTCGCTCTGCCAGTCTTGCCCTCGCCTCCATCCCCCGCATCCACCGCACCACCGCCGGAGGAAGATCCTTCTCTCCCCTAGCCGCCAAGACCTGGAACTCCCTACCGCTCCACCTTCGGCAGACCCAAGACCTCTTGACATTCAGGAAACGCCTCAAGATATGGCTCTACGACCAGTAGCTCCCCCCCCGCGCCTTGAGACCCTAATGGGTGATTAGTGTGCTCTATAAATCCTTGATTGATTGATTGATTGATTGATAAGTTGCCTTGCGGAGCAACCTTAGTCTCAAGGGGCATGACCGTGTATGAACCCTCATCTGGGACATCAGCAGTTTGTGGTCCACAGGAGATGCCGGTGCAACAGCAAGACGCACCATAGGCAGGTGTTCAAAGAGGCACCACATGCAGCGGAAAACTGGTTGTACGCACCAGAGAAGTGGCCAAAATGACCACAACCAATCATGCTCCAATTCCACCAGCAAGGGAGCACCGAAGATCCGAACCATGCGTTCACAGCACAGTTGAGTTGGTGGGAGCAGCTCCATTGCTCTGGGTAGCTGGAAAGAAACAACCACTACGAATCAGAAGAAATAGCAGTAGCAGTTCGCCAATCAATGCCAAAATAATCGGAAAACCACCAAACACGCTTGAAAAGAGCGAATGGATGGCTGATGCGATGACTCCGAAAACAGTCTGGAAGATGGACACGAAACCAGACCCGACAGCCTTAAAGAAATGGACAATCCCAGTAGTGCTGGAAGCATTTAATATTCTGGATACCAGTTCTCCAAAGTGCTTGGGGAAGTTGGTATTTAATAGGGATTGTACCTTGGCTGATGATCTCGCTATCTGGAGAGCATACGTCTCTCTAGCAGATGTCAACGCGATCTGTTTTTGAAGCAATAGCGCCTTTAGTCTGCTCAGCTTGTCATAATTACCATTAATAGTATCTATGTGGGACCAAATGTCAGATACTTTTATCTCTCGTGTGGGGGGAATAAAACATGTCCGCAACACGTAACGACCTTCGAGACCGAGATTTCGTAGGCAATTCCTGGTCGCATGTTGCAACAACTTTGATTGCTCAGTACCACATAACTTCCATTGGAAAGTACATGAAATACCGGTCGAATCAAAGGGACGGGAGTACCCTTCAGAAAACAGGGCAGGTTTGTGGCCCCCGCACTCCAAAGGCCATGAAGGGACACCTGCATACATATCATTGAATGACTAACAGTAGTCTCACATTCGCTTCCGCTTAGAAAAACCTCTGTTTTGCCGTTCAAACATTTATAATCAAAGGGCAGCTCCCACTCTTCCTTAATATAGCTATCACCTAGTTGCTTGAACCTGCCCACTGCAAGATGTTTCAAGAAGCTTGAGAAATGAAAGGTCGAAAAGGGCAAGTTAATTATGCCATGTAAGAGCCAAATAGTTGAAGGACTCTTTGCTACCTTGAATGGCAACTTTTCTAACTTCTCAACGTGAAGCATGGTGAAACTAGCTTCCCTTTTAGCCATTGTTGTTCCACTGAAAGGTTAAAAGCAGTGAACAATTCACTACCGTTAATATACTTCCATGGAATGCGGCCATTTTTCAGCGTCTGTAATGTCCAACCTAGCTACATGATGGAACGTAGCTGTGTTTGTCCATGATATAACCGGGACAAGTCCGTCTGAGTAATATCAATAGCAGACGACACAATGTATGGTAGTGAATAAATCCTGTTGGACAGAGTGTTCATGCCGTTGTAGACAACTGCTAAAGCCTTCTCTAAGTTTTCCTTATCTAATTGCCTTAAACGTGCAGCAACTTCTATCTGTGAAAATTTCAAGATCTCATTATACATAGCATATATGAACCTTTTAGAGTGCTGTTTCCTAGGACCTAGCAGAAAATCCTGCAAGTCTACATTTTCAGAAAGAGTGTTAAAATGTTTTTTAACTGCGGCTAACTTGTTAGTCTGTACCCATTGTTGGCACAGTTTACCCACACTATGGGGGTCATTCTGACCCCGGCCGGTGGCGGTAGCCGCCGGCCTGGCTGGGCCCGCCAGAATACTGCTGCGCGGTCAAAAGACCGCCGCGGGTATTCTGGGTTTCCCGCTGGGCTGGCGGGCGACCGCCAGAAGGCCGCCCGCCAGCCCAGCGGGAAACACCCTTCCATGAGGATGCCGGCTCCGAATGGAGCCGGCGGAGTGGAAGGGGTGCGACGGGTGCAGTTGCACCCGTCGCGATTTTCAGTGTCTGCATGGCAGACACTGAAAATCATTGTGGGGCCCTGTTACGGGGGCCCCTGCAGTGCCCATGCCATTGACATGGGCACTGCAGGGGCCCCCAGGGGCCCCACGACACCCCATACCGCCATTCTCTTCCTGGCGGCCAAAACCGCCAGGAACAGGATGGCGGTATGGGGGTCGGAATCCCCATGGCGGCGCAGCAAGCTGCGCCGCCATGGAGGATTCCCCAGGGCAGCGGGAAACCGGCGGTACACCGCCGGTTTTCCGTCAGAATGCCCATGGGAGCACCGCCAGCCTGTTGGCGGTGCTCCCGCGGTCGTTGGCCCTGGCGGATTTTACCGCCAGGGTCAGAATGACCCCCTATATGTTGTAATTAAACCTGTGTGTTCACCTGATACAAAGCGAGGGTCTGGCCTGTTAATTGAAAAACCTCCTGAAGAGTTCAAAAAACGTGCTTGACACCTACTGGTGTCAGTTGGCCATATTAACCACCTGCCGGGACTGGAAAGTGAAGAATTATAGGTACCAGCCTTAACCATTGCATCTAGCTTTTCCTAGGTAATGTTCAGGAAATACTGACAATCATTAATCTTTGCCGGTGTGGGGATACTGGGCGTGTTCACGTCTTTAATTTTTGCTAACCCCAGACACGATCTGTTGGATCGTGCCATTTAAAAAGATCATTTGCACAGGAATCAGGTATGCTCTAAACAAGGCTTCTTTACCCTGTATCTGCCAATCTTGACTTCCCCATACACGTTTTAAGTCAATAGCGCTCTTCCAGTATTCGTAACCTTCAACTGCGAGCCAGGAAACAAAGGGATCTGAATAAATCAGTTGCATGTTAGTTAGCAAAAGTTTCCTGTACAGTGCTTTGGACTCCCCACTGGTGGTGTTGAACAGTATTCCCACTGTGTATAGTTTAACACTGGCCTGTGTCTAGTGGCACAGTGTAGGTAGTAATATCCCCAATTGTTGTAACAGAACATTTCCCCATAATTCATTGTATGTTCATATACATCATCACTTTCAAATACGGAATAGTCCTTCATTTCAGCTAGCATGGAATCAACTGTTTGGACATCCCACTCATCAGATACAACATCAGGTGTGATCACATCTGTCATAGATATTTTGAACACGTATGGTATTTGAATAACCTTAGTAGGCCCATATATATATCAAAGGGAACAGTGTCCCACACAATCCCATCAGAAATTGGTATTGCTGTAATATTCACAAGGGACAAGTCTCTTCGGACCTTATATGAGGAGTGATATGGAGTTAAGACCTCAACCACAGGCTCAACAGAGGAGCGCTCAGGAATATAGTGACCATTTATGAGCAAAAAGAAAACAGTCACAAAACCGACCCCCCAAAAATATGCTGAAAATGTCAAACAGAACCATAAATAGTTCCATGGGTAGTTCAAATAGTTCTTTCTAAGCCATTGATAGAGCTTTCATATTTTTGGAACATTGTCAATCACAATAGTGGATGAGTCTAGGGAAAAATAATCAATGTCTACGAAATAGCCAGAGGTAGTCTCTGCAAATACCGGAGCCGGTGCATTACTTGTACATTGGTCCACTTCGCGTAGAGGCTCTTGGTAGACAGTGTCATCAGTCTGTGAAGTGTTCATGTAAAAAAATGCCAAATCTTGGACAGGTGTTGTCATTGAAGTGGTAATTGGAACTAGCAAGAGTTTGTTTTCCACCCACCCCATGGTCGAGGAGGTATCTGTAACAGCATTGGGCATTGTTGCATAGTCCGTAGTAGTGTTGTTCATTCTACAATGTAGAGGTATGTCCTGTTGGGTAGTGAGAGGGGATCGGGAACTACCCAAGGGACCTCTTGCTCTACTGTGAAGGATCGGCCACATGGTGTAGTTTGATATCATCAATGGAAATTAATCTGTTCATTCTGGAACCAGATAGTGGATGTAAGATGACAGTCCTGGTACCTTGAATTCCCAAGACCGGTACAGGTGCTCTGTATGATGGACCGAATTCCTTCTTCACAGCGATCTTCTCACGAACCAGATCCACAACTTTAGGAATCCAGCCAGTCAAAGTTTTCGGTAAATCCCTTATTCCTAAGGTGGCAGCACTGGTAGATGATTCATCATCACAAAATTGCTGAAGCTCCTGTAAGACAGTGAGACGTTCATTTATGTCAAATAGTGTTTCTGCTGCCACCAAACCAGAGGCATCAAGATCTGGGACACACATAGATATCCCAAAGAGAACCTCATAAGGAGTGCGTCCCCCCAAGGACCATCTTGGCGATTATTCAGTGCTCCTTGGAACCCATAAAGGTGATGAAGCCAACTGCGGCCTGAACCTAATACTCGAGCTGTTAAGGACTGCATTAGATCATGGTTCCGCCTCTCCACGACCAAATTTCCCTCTGGATGGTATGGTGAGGAGTAATGGAGTTCAACACCCATCGTCCCCATGGTGTCCCTGAATGCCTTAAAGGCAAATGCAGGGCCCTAGTCCAAATGGAATGCTGCAACCGCATATGTACCGATAAAGATCAGCAAGTCTTTTATAACAGTTTGAGCGTCAGCCAATCGCTGCGGCCATACCCACAGGAATCTAGAACAGGAATCTACAGCGACTAAGATGTATTTGTATGCACCATCAGGTTGAAGTGGACCACAATGATCCAGGTACACACATTGTAGCGGCCTGCTGGACACTAAGGGGGTCATTCTGACCCTGGCGGTCAGTGTTAAAGCGGCGGCCAACCCGCCAACAGGCTGGCGGTCCAAAAGATTGAATTCTGACCCTGGCGGGAACCACCAACACAGGCCGCCGCTTTAACACTCCGACTGCCACGGCGGCACAAACAAACAGCGCGGCGGTCACCGCCAACAGCCAGGCGGCAGACAATGTACCTCCCACCCTATCACAACTCACCAATCCGCCACCTTTTCCGGGGCGGGAGCCCCGCCGATAAAAACACGGCGGAAACAGACATTTCCAATGGAAAACGCTCACCTCGACACACTCCACGCGGAATCGGGACAGCATGGAACCGGAACTCCACATCCTCCCAGCCATTGCCTTCCTGCTCTTCTTCCAGGATCACGAACGTCGCCGCAGACGACAACGGTGAGTACTGCACCTACAACACAGGGGAGGGGGGAGGAGGAAAAGTTACGGGCACACACATACGCCACACACCCACCCCCACCCTCACCCCCACCGAAATACCTACACACCAATGCAGATTGAAAAGTCAGAGTGACACCCCCAAACCCCCATAACTAAAATGCAAAGACAAAAGGCAATGATTGTAAAAATAGAACTATATTATATCAATAATTAAGTATAGCGAACTTACCAATATATAAAGAATTAATACACATCTAGAACTATATATATACAAGTAGCAAAAGTCCGGCACAGTTTTGCAAAGTCCAAATGTCCGTGGGCCAATGTGCAGCAACACATGGGCAAAGCCCACACACGAGATCGAGTCCATTGGAGAGAACACTGCTGGGGCATCACAAAAATAAAATACTGGCACCTCAGGGGGAAGGGGGGGCACCTCAGCCACATGAGTCCACGACGTCAGATCCACGAAGGGCCTCCATGCCCACTGTGCCATCCTGGGGGGTGCAAAGCCACAGTCCATCAGGTGGATTACAGAGTCCACTGGTCATGGAGGAGGCATGGTGGGCAGAGTGCCTCGTGAAGCCCTGCCCGACACAGAACCGGGCCTGCCAATGGGCCAGCGGTGCTTGACAGGAGGGCCCAGCGGAGCGGTGCTTGACAGGAGGGCCCAGCGGAGCGGTGCTTGACAGGAGGGCCCAGCGGAGCGGTGCTTGAGATGAGGGCCCAGCGGAGCGGTGCTTGACAGGAGGGCCCAGCGGAGCGGTGCTTGACAGGAGGGCCCTGTTCAGCGGGGCCTGTCTTGGCAGGGCCCTGTTCAGCGGTGCTTCTCACGGCGGGGCCCTGTTCAGCGGTGCTTCTCACGGCAGGGCCCTGTTCAGCGGTGCTTCTCACGGCGGGGCCCTGTTCAGCGGTGCTTCTCATGGCGGGGCCCTGTTCAGCGGTACCCTTCACGGCGGGGCCCTGTTCAGCGGTGCTTCTCACGGCGGGGCCCTGTTCAGCGGTGCCCCTCACGGCGGGGCCCTGTTCAGCGGTGCTCCTCACGGCGGGGCCCTGTTCAGCGGTGCCTCTCACAGCGGGGCCCTGTTCAGCGGTGCTCCTCACGGCGGGGCCCTGTTCAGCGGTGCTCCTCACGGCGGGGCCCTGTTCAGCGGTGCTTCTCACGGCGGGGCCCTGTTCAGCGGTGCCCTTCACGGCGGGGCCCTGTTCAGCGGTGCTTCTCACGGCGGGGCCCTGTTCAGCGGTGCTTCTCACGGCGGGGCCCTGTTCAGCGGTGCTTCTCACGGCGGGGCCCTGTTCAGCGGTGCTCCTCACGGCGGGGCCCTGTTCAGCGGTGCTTCTCACGGCGGGGCCCTGTTCAGCGGTGCCTGTCTTGGCGGGGCCCTGTTCAGCGGTGCTCCTCACGGCGGGGCCCTGTTCAGCAGTGCTTCTCACGGCGGGGCCCTGTTCAGCGGTGCCCTTCACGGCGGGGCCCTGTTCAGCGGTGCTTCTCACGGCGGGGCCCTGTTCAGCGGTGCTTCTCACGGCGGGGCCCTGTTCAGCGGTGCTCCTCACGGCGGGGCCCTGTTCAGCGGTGCTTCTCACGGCGGGGCCCTGTTCAGCGGTGCCTGTCTTGGCGGGGCCCTGTTCAGCAGTGCCTGTCTTGTGTTTCGAGTGAACCACACCTGGCCAATACTTCCTGCTCAGTCAGCATCGGACCTTTCCGTTGCGGGGCCCTCCTGTGATGGAGTCCTGGGGCCCTGGGTCTCCTCCGATACCACCAGAATGGGGCTGGTGGGGCCCTCATGGCCAGGTCGGCTGCTCCCTGCCTTTTGCGCTTTGCTGCCCTTGCCCTCCTTGGCAGACTCTCCGTGGCCCTCAGCTCCCTTACCCGATGTGGCAGGTGACGGTGCAAGGCTACCCTCCTTGGGGGCAGGCGTATCAGGCCTGTCGCGCCTGCCCTTCAGTTTTTTGCTCCTCTTCCCGGGGGGGGGGGGCTGGCTGTGCCTTTGCTGCTGGCCGATGTCCCTGCACAAGGAAAGGGCGGACTCCAAAAACCAGCCACGACGTTCTTGGGAGTTGCTGGGCTGGTGGTGGCTGAGGTGTTTTTGGAACTCTTACGAGATGGAGGGCGTGGGTCAGGTGAGGAAAAGAGGTCCAGTTTATAGAGGATTAGTTTTTTAGGAGCCATGGGAAGGGTAGCTGGAGTGGGTATGGGAGTGGAGGAAGAGGATGTGGTTGTAGGAGAGTCAAGTCTGGTGTCTTTGGGTGCAGGTGCTTGGGCTGGAGTCTGACGTGAGGTGGATGGCTGTTGGTTGGGTGCCTGCCTGCGTTTGTGTGGTTTGGAAGCGGGGGTGACAGACACACTGGGAGAGGACACAGGGGACGTGTACATGGCAGTGGGGGTGGTGACTGCACGTGTGCGGACTGGTGTGGAGGGTGTGCTGGTGATGGGTGTACTGGCTGATGGTGGTGTGCATGCAGGTGTGAGTGTAGACGTCACAGGGAGGGAGGAGGGAGACGAGGAGGTGGGGGACACAGAGGAGGTAGTGGCTGTTGGCATGTCTGCATCTGTATGTTGCTTGTGTGAATGCTTGTGTGTTCTGTGGTGCTTATGTCTGGATGAGCTTCCCTTGGGTGTTGAGGTGTGTGCAGGCTGGTCTGTAGGTGTGGATGGGATAGGCAGAGGAACAGGGGAGTGGGACTGGGTGGAGGGAGTTAGAAGAGGGAGGCTGGAGACAGGGACAATCGCTGCCGTCAGTGCTGAGGCCAGAGCGTTGAACGATCGCTGATGGGCAGCCTGACCCGAATGAAGGCCCTCCAGGTATGCATTGCTTTGATGCACCTCCCTCTCCACACCCTGGATGGCATTCAAAAGGGTAGACTGCCCAACAATGATGGTCCTCAGGAGGTCAATGACCTCCTCACTGAGGGCAGCAGGGATGACTGGGGCAGGGCCTGAGGTGCCTGGGGCGAAGGAGATGGCCGTCTTCCTGGCCGTGCGGGCACGGGCCGAAGGCCGAGGGGCTGCTGGGAGGGCGGAGCTGGTGCGCTGGGTGGTGGCTGTACCTGTAGTATCGGTGGGCACGGATGTTGCCGCCACCGCAAGGGAGCTCCCATCCGAGGACGTATCGGTGTCACTGACGTCTGCACGGGTCCCCATGGTGGAGCCCCCCTCGCCCTCCGTCTCACTGGTCATGTCGGAGTCCGTTGCATGGCCCTCTGGGGCCATGTGAGATGCAGCTCCCTCTTGCGCTGATGCCACTTCTCCTCCGCCTGATGATGCTAATGCACACATTCACCGAAAAACAAAGAAAATGGGGGGGGGGGATGGAGAAATAAAGACAAGTTGAGTGCATGCATTGGGGACACCGTTGGCGGAGAGGACAGACACAGAAGCCCCCTGCACTACGCTGCGCACTTGGGGTACACTACTCATTCCCTGGGACATGCCCTACAAGCCTATGGGCGACAACTGCCCACACAGAATACACAGCTCCATGAATAGCGTTACTAGGCACCCTACAGAGGTGGGGGGCGGGGGCACAGGACCATACCTCACGGAGGGGCCTAGCCTACAGAAATCGCCCTGGCCTAGGGATACCCACAGCCCTCCTCCCCCAGTCAGGCACCTCCACTGCGCGCAAATTTAGCTGAATGTGCTGGCACTCACCCCCTTGTGTCTGCTGTGATGTCCTCAAGCGCCCATCTAAATCGGGGTAGGCCACCGCCAGGATCCGGGACATCAGGGGGGTCAAGGTACGACTGGCACCCCTCCTAGGTTGGGAGGCCATCCCCAGCTGAGCCTCGGCGGTCTTCCTGCTCCCGCGGCGGATGTCCTCCCACCTCTTGCGGCAGTGGGTGCCCCGTCTGTTGTGGACCCCCAGGGCCCGGACGTCCTTGGCGATGGCACGCCAAATATCGATCTTTTGATGGGTGCTGACCTATGTGACATGTACAGGGGGGGAAAAGAAACATCATCACTTTTCTGCATGCTCGATGTGTGTGGCCACCCCCCCCAAACTTGCCAGGTGGCACATGCTCTCATCTGTCGTGCCAATCATTCGTAATTCGCCCCCCTCCCCTCCATCGTACATCCACCCCACTCATCACAGGCATTGCCCACTATGCATTGGCCCCCGTGTACTCACCTGTTGGTCTGGAGGACCGTAGAGTAGCGCATACTGGGGGAGGACCCCGTCCACGAGCTTCTCCAACTCTTCGGAACTGAAGGCGGGGGCCCTTTCCCCAGTCGCAGCAGCCATTGTCACTTCCAGACCGAGGTCACAGCAGCACTTGCAGTATAGGTCCTCTCCTGTGGATGGTCAGGTCTCGTGTGATTAAGCAGAGAGAAAATGGCGGTCACGCCCGCGGCGGTGCATACCGCGGCGGTGCGTACCGCGACCGCCGGCGCACATCGTCATTGGCTCCTGAAACCCATAGGGTTCAATGTTAACCAATGCTGCTTTGCGCCGCGGTCTTCGACCGCCTACCGCCACGGCGTGCCACGCCAGCGCAATGACCTCACTTCACATTGTCACACTTCACAGGTCAGGCAGCCGCCATTTCAAGGGCCCACATGGCTTAATTCCTACTGCGTCACACATGGCTAGGCCTTGCATCAACACTCATACAAGCTATTCAATCCAGAGAGATTTGTGTACTGTGCAGGCTGTGGGAACTTACCTGTTTTGTTGATTGACTCTGTGCTCCATGTTGTCCTTCCTAGGCACCGTCCACTGGGACTTGCGAGAAGACGGAGGAGTGTTCCCGTGTACAGACCGCTGGTGGACCTGTCGACAATGGAAGAACGACATGTCATACTCACCTACAGACTCAACAGTGCCACTATACAGGAACTGTGAGCCAGACCTGATGTCACCCATCCGCCAACCCACAGGGATTCCGCCTCTAGTGCAGGTGCTGTCAGTACTTCATTTTTTGGCTAGTGGATCATTTCAAACTACAGTGGCCATTTCATCTGGGATGTCTCAGCCTATGTTTTCAAGGGTGTTGTCCAGAGTGTTGTCTGCCCTGATGAAATACATGCGGAGCTACATCATTTTCCCTGAGGTGGGTGACTTGCCTACAGTGAAGGGTGATTTCTATGCCCTTGGACACATTCCCAATATCATTGGTGCCATTGATGGTACCCATGTGGCTTTGGTTCCCCCAAAAGACAATGAACAGGTGTACAGGAACCGAAAAAATTATAATTCGATGAATGTCCAGGTGGTCTGTTTGGCTGACCAGTACATCTCCCATGTAAATGCCAAGTTCCCAGGGTCAGTGCATGACGCGTACGTCATGCGAAATAGCAGCATCCCTTATGTGATGGAACAGCTACAGAGACAGCGTGTGTGGCTAATTGGTGACTCTGGTTACCCCAACCTGCCTTGGCTATTGACCCCAGTGAGGAATCCCAGGACAAGGGCAGAGCAACGGTACAATGAGGCCCATGGGCGTACTAGGAGGGTGATCGAGCGGACCTTCAGCCTCCTGAAGGCCAGGTTTAGGTGCCTGCATATGACAGGTGGATCCCTAATGTACTCACCAAAGAAGGTGTGTCATATCATCGGGGCCTGCTGCATGCTTCACAACCTGGCTTTTCGACGCCAGGTGCCATTCCTGCAGGAGGATGGTCCAGATGGTGGTGTTGTGGCCGCTGTGGAGCCTGCGGAGAGTGAAGAGGAGGAAGACGAAGAGGACGACACAGACAACAGGGACAGAGTGATACTGCAGTATTTCCAGTAACACACAGGTAAGAATCTACTCCTGCATTTTATTATTATTTCAGTGATGTGGTCCCCACGGAGTGCCCTCTGGTTTATTTCCCCATGGACTACCGCTGTGTGACACTGGTATGTTGTCATCACAATGTATTTGGACATTTTTGGTTGGTTATATCGAATACATTTGGTTTAGAAAAATAAATAGCAGACTCCTGATGGTTTTTGTGCAATAATTGTGTTTATTGAAGTGCAAAAATTGGTGTATAGTTAAAAAAGGGTGATGGGTGATTGTGGAGGCATGTCCATGGCAGAGTCCAGACTCACGTTTGCACAGGTGCATTGTCCATATGCCTGTGGAAGGTGGAGCAGGGGCAGTTCAAGGTTGGACAGGGTGAACAAGTGGGACAGTGGGATGACATCCGGGGGGATCCGTGCATGGCGGGGGTCTTGACATCCTACTCTGTCTTCTTCCTCGATCTCAGGCCTTTCTTGCGGGGTGGTTCATGTTCTGCAGGGGGTGGGGTCCGGGTGGGCCGTTGCTGTTGTGTCGGGGCCTCCTGACCACTAGCGCCGGCGGAGGTGGTGGGCTGTTCTTCCTCCATGCTAGTGGCAGGGGCCCCTTGGGGGGCCACATGGTCCCGCAATGTGGTGACAATCTGGTTGAGTGCCACCACGATTGTTCCCATTGCGGAACTGATGCTGCGCAGTTCTTCCCGGAACCCCATGTACTGGCCCTCCTGCATGGCCTGGATCTCCTGGAACCTGGCCAGGACTGTCGCCATCGTCTCTTGGGAGTGGTGGTATGCTCCCATGATGGTGGTGAGGGCCTCTTGGACAATGGGTTCCCTAGGCCTGTCCTCCCTCTGTCGCACAGCAGCCCTCCCAGTTCCCCTTTGTTCCTGGGCCTCTGTCCCCTGGACGGTGTGCCCACTACCACTGCCCCCAGGTCCCTGTTGTTGTTGGGGTGGTGGGTTGCCCTGGGTGCCCTGTAGTGGTAGACACACCGCTGCTTGACCTGTCCTGGAGACAGAGGCATGGGCCCGCTGGGTGGGTGCTGTGCTGGGGTTTCCAGAGGGGGGTAGGTCTGCTGTGGCCTGTGGCTGCCTGAGGGGAACCGACTGTCTAGAGGTCCCCGATGGTCCGGGCTAGTCATCAGGTTCTAGGTCGACAGAGCTGCTGTCATCACTGGGGGCCTGTTCTGGGGGTGGGATGGACATTTCTGGACCCTCCGGGCCAGTGTCTTGGCGTTCGGGCCCTGCAGGGGTAAAAGAGTATGGTTATTGCTTCTGTGTGTGCCATGGCGTGCGAATTGTGGGTGCCCTTGTCCCCCAGTGCTGGCATTCCCTTGTGGGAGGAGTTGTGAGGGTGGTTTGGGGGGGGGATGGGTATGTGCAGTGGTCATGCTTAGGTTATGGGTGTCCATGGTTTGTGTTGGCATTCAGGGGTTGGTGTTGGTTTGGGTGGGTTGTGCTGGTGAGACATTAGCAGGGAGGATATGTGCTGGGGGGTTGAGGGTGAGGGTGGGGGTGGGGGTTGGCATGCTGGTGGTTGGGGGGGGAAGTAGTTGAGATTAGACTTACCAGAGTCCATTCCTCCGCCTACTCCAGCGAGGCCCTCAGGATGCAGGATGTTCAAGACCTCTTGCTCCCATGCTGTGAATTTGGGTGGAGTGGGTGGGGGTCCGCCGCCAGTCTTCTGCACAGTGATGTTGTGTCTTGACACCATCGCCCGCACCTTCCCCCGTAGGTCGTTCCAGCGCTTTTGGATGTCTTCCCGATTTCTGGGATGCTGTCCCACAGCATTGACCCTGTCGACGATCCTTTGCCATAGCTCCGCCTTCCTGGCTATTGTGGTGTGCTGCACCTGTGTGCCAAAGAGCTGGGGCTCTACCCTAATTATTTCCTCCACCATGACCCTGAGTTCTTGGTCCGAGAACCTGGGGTGTCTTTGGGGTGCCATGGGGTGGTGTGGATGAGGTGTGGGGTGGTGTTTGTGGTGATGAGTGTAGTGGTGTGTGGTGTTTTGTGCGTAGATGTAGTGTGGGGGATAATGTTGGGTTCCTGTGTGTGTTGTGGTTTGCGTTCCCTGTGCTCTCTCTCTGTGTATTGCGCCTTGTCTCTGAATTTCGATTTGTGGGGGTTTGTGGGTGATGTGGGTGTGTGTTTTATATCGTATTGATTGTGTGGGAGTGGTGTTTGTATGTGTATCAGGTGTGTGCATTTTGAATTATCCAATGTGGCTGTGTTTTGTAAAGGTGTTTGTATTTTGACCGCGGCGGTGTGTACCGCCAATGGGATACCGCAGTTGAAAGACCGCCGCGTGGATTGGTGGGTCGTAATGGCATGGGCGTATTTCTGTTGGCGTGACGGTGGAGGTTTGGTCATCTCCAGTTTATCGCTGACCGCTGACCGCTGATGTGGCGGCCTTCAGTGGAGGTCGGGTTTTGGGCGGTTTGGCAGTTGTGGGTCAGAATGACCCTGGCGGGTTACCGCGGCCGCGACGGTGTTATGGCGGTCTTCTGACCGGCGGTAACTGCCTTTTACCGCCAGGGTCAGAATGACCCCCTAAGAGGGACGTCTGTGGTGGGTGTTTGATATTGGAGCCCTTTATTTGCTGGCAAATGTCACAACAAAGGACGTACTTCTTTGTCCGTCTGCATAGACCAGGCCACCAGAAGCGTTTCTGTAAGAGTGTTATCGTGGCCGAAATACCAGCATGTGCAGAAGTGACACTCTCATGCGCTGCTTTTATTAGATCTAATCTCTGGTCTTCGTTGGGGATCACTTGATCTCCAACCCGTGGAATTGTTGCAGATGCAACATTCTGTGCACTGATATGGTAAGAATAATTTGTAGGGTATCCTTTCGGGAGGGGCTTGCCTGCAGCCAAAGCTTTCATGGCAGTTATTATTTCATTATCCAATCTCATCTGTGAACGAGTCACTGCAGCCACAGAAGCCGTAGCTACTGCAGATTTGACTGCTTCATCAGCCAAAATATTGCCGGTAACGTGTACTCCTACACGTCGATGGCCCAGTGTATGTACTACGTGGACACTTGGGCCCTCATTCCAACCCTGGCGGTCATAGACCGCCAGGGAGGCTGTCCACGGAAGCACCGCCAACAGGCTGGCGGTGCTTCATTTGGTATTCCGACCGCAGCTGTACAGCCGCGGTCGCCCAGCCGGGTCTGGCGGTTTCCCGCCGGATTAGCCCCGGCTCGGAGAATCCTCCATGGCGGCGCTGCAAGCAGCGCCACCATGGGGATTCCGACCCCCTTCCCGCCAGCCTGTTTCTGGCATGGGCAGTGCAGGGGCCCCCTAACAGGGCCCCATTATGCTTTTCACTGTCTGCCTAGCAGACAGTGAAAAGCGCGACGGGTGCTACTGCACCCGTCGCACACCTGCAACACCGCCGGCTCCATTCGGAGCCGGCTTCAGTGTTGCAGGCCCTTTCCCGCTGGGCCGGCGGGCGCTCCCTTGGCGGGCGCCCACCGGCCCAGCGGGAAAGTCTGAATGGAAGGCCGCGGAGCGGCCAATTGGCGGTCCAAGTTTGGCGGGCGGCAACCGCCGCCCGCCAAACTTAGAATGACCCCCTTGGTAGCTTATCCTTAAGATCAGCCACCTTCCCCCACAATGTTTTGTGATAATGGTGTTCCCTTTTGAATCTCTAAACCCGTTCAGCTTCCAATGATTAAGATAATCATTGTATGACTGGACACAGTAATATGAGTCACAGACTATTAAAGTCAGGCATCCTGGCTCTGTGTGTTCTAACGCTAATATAAGAGCTTTAAGTTCAGCCGACTGAGCTGTGCAGTCCCCTAGGATCTGCGTGTAGGTGTTGTGTGGGTGAAAGACTCCATCTTCCATCACTCTGCTCATGGCTGCGCAAGCGGCTGAGTACTGATGTTTAGTACCTACAGCGGGTTGTGCTGATCCATCAGTGTAAATGACAGTATGGTATCTGTCAAGTGGCAAGATATTTAGGGGAGTGGGCTACTCCTGTTCTTACTGGAGAAACTCTTGTGCCTGAAGTTTTGGATCAAAGATGTAATCAACATCAGTGGCGGTCAGAGACGTTGCCCACTGTATCCAACGTGGATGTAATGCTTTTGCTTTGGGAACGCTTGCTTTGGTGACAGCCTCCAAGGCCGCCACCGGGGTAATGACAATGATGCGTTTCCCCTGGGCAAGTGGCCCCTCCTTTATGACAGCCATCTGAACTGCCGTCAGAATCTTTTTTGTAGGTGCAAAACATTGTTCTGCGTTTGAGTATAAATGTCATTTATATGCTATGGGTACTGTGTTGCCTTCATTGAAGGTGACATAAGTAAATCCAAAGGCACCAGCAATTATTCTGATGACCAAATTCGTTTTATTGTCACTTGTGTGCAAGTGTTTAACTTCTAGCATGTCCTGTTGCAATTCCCTAAGGATGCGTGTGTGTTCAACTGTCCAGTGTCTGCTAGAAAAATTGGGCTGAACCAAGTCATAAAGTGGCTTGATACGTTGTGCATAGTCTGGAATATACGTTCTGCTGAAATTGAAGAAACCTAGTAAAGACTGTATTTTCTTAAGAGTGTTAGGAGGGTGCAATTGTGCACATTTTTCTAGAAAGTGCGGCGCCAGGCTTTTCCCCTTGTTCGATAGCTCATATCCAAGGCACAATACACTGAGAAAGGCAGTCTTACTTTTCTTAAAGTTAAATTTGTAACCGAGGTCTGCAAATCCCCAAATGATCCGATCGACCCTTACAAGATGAATGTCGAGGTCGTCGTCCATGAGATATATGTCATCCACGTAGGATAACGCCTCTGGATCAATATCATGTAATATTGATGTTACACGGGCTGAAAACAGCCCTGGGCTGTTTTTATGGCTTTGGGGTAAACAACAGAAGCGTCTCTGTGAGCCAAATGAGAATGCACTTAGGTCCCGACTTTCATGTGCTAAATTCTGGCAGAAAAATCCATTAGAAATATCCAATGTTGTTTTATATTTTCTACGCACTATACTGTTTATTAATGCTGTACTACGTGAGTTTTGTATAGCATATGTACGTATATGGCTATTTAAATGTCTGTAATCAATTACTATTCTGTAGGAATGGTCTGGCTTTGCAACAGGGAATAACAGGTTATTCATTGCAGATGTACAGGGCTCAATTACTCCCTGATACTCGAGTTGAGTGAGGATCTTCCTCACCAGAGCTTTTGCTTCATGTTTAACAGGGTATTGTGGCTGAGGTTGGGGTGTAGACCTAATGGGAATAACATGACAAGGAGACTTCTTGTCCCAACCTACATGATTGTGGTATAACGCAGGTGCCTTCGCTAAAGCCCATTTAACAGCATAGGCTTGTTTTTCTGCTTCTAGAACAAGATTAGAGAAAGAAGGCAAAATGACATCTTCCCCATGTGGGAGCTTACGGACGTGTTCAGGTGGCCAGACTCTTTCGGCCAATAGGATGTCACTTGTGAGCTCATCCCAGAATATTACACCAATGGTGCGCTCCACGTCTCCCTATATTTGAATTTTTAAATCAGAAACCCTGTCGGGTGGGAGAACGCGGCCATCCGCTGTCTCAACTGCAATAAAATCGCTAGTTGCTGTTGTATCCAGATGATCTTTCAGACTCTGGCGACATATCGTGACCTCTGCTGCGCTGTATAACAGACTCACTGCCCACATCTTGTTCTTCAACAGTGTTCTCAAGTGTACTGGCATTTTTAGCTGACAGTGCTGCCACCTTTTTTAAACTGTGGCTTTTGCTGAGGAGTCTTTTCTTCTTTTTTAATTGTATGCTGCGGCGAGTCTTTCTGTTGTTTCACGTATTCAGGACGTCGATTAGGATGGCCCCCTCTCTGTCTACGTCTATCCGGTGCGTCCTGAAAGGAACGAGAGGGACGTGAATCAGTATATCTGTCTGGAGTTTTAATATTCTCCCTATTTCTGAGATTGTATCTCCTTTCAGAGTTCTCCGGGTGTGGAGAATCAGCTCTCTTATTTCTTCTATCCTTAAATTCGTTTTGTTTTTCCCACTGCTTTTTAGAGCCCTCTTGTGCCTGTTTCGTACCTTCCTTAAGGGTGGTACTTTGTAATTCTAATTTATTTGGCTTGGCTCCCAAACTATCCCGCCCTATACTCGTATAGGTGTCGGAAATTATTTTCGGTAGCTGTCTCTCCTGTTCCAATTGTGGAGTTTCTCTGAGAGGCTGGCGTATTGCCAGTGCTACTGCTTCCGCTTTAATATTACTGAGTATTATTGAGGGAATTGCATCAAAGTTATGCATTAACTTCATCCCCAAATCTAAGGCTGGTGCAGCCCTGTGCTCATTCTGTATTTGTTTTAACACTTCTGGTAAATTGGCAAGTGTCTTGGTACCATTGTGGTAGTATATATATCAGCGAAGACTGTACCCCATGTGGAGCAGTCATCCACAGAGGGAACCATCCCGAAGGGCAAACACATAGTGAGGAGTCTATGTTTTCCCTGTGGTCCCGTATGGGGAAACACAGCTTCCAGCTGATTTGTTTTCTGGGCTATCCAGAACAGTATTTTCTCTCGTTCTGTGGGTATTTTACCTATGATAGTATGCACTGTTTGTGGATTAATCCCAGTAGCCAATTGGTATCCACCAGGTGCTGGTGGAGCTGGACGCGCTGGTGTTGTGTTCAAAGTTCGCATTACGAACCTAACTAGTCGTCTATATAATGTCACTAATTCATTATATAACTTTTGCAGATCTGCTATTTGCATTTTTGGTATGTCTGTGTGAGGTGTGTACATGGCAAACATAGGCCACGTTGGTCCATCATTACTTAAGGGACCTAGCCTCACTCTTTGTAATACATGTGGTAGGGCGCCTTCAAACCAGTTCTGATGCTCTTGGTATGTGAGCGATATTTCATGATACTGGTATGCTCGGTACCGTTGAGGTACGTCTGCAATTTCATATGTGTGGAATGTATGTGTTCTTTGGTCCACCTCATGAAAGGTGACCCAACAGTAAAATGTTTCTGTTTGGTATGCTTCATTAGCTTCTTTTAGAAGAGTAACATCCCCGTCCTCTGGTGTAAGGCCATGCGCTAGTAACTGTTGTGTTAATGCTTGTCTAGCATTCTCAGGAGTCTCAATGGCGTTAGCCATATTTGTAAAGTTGGTCAGAGAAGTGGAACACCAAATGGGGAGCAAAGTCCTTTTATGAGTTCGAGCTCTAACAACCTACAGCTTGATCAGGTGTTACCCTTTCAACTGAGGATGATTTTCCCAAAGACCACAGACGTCTCCGTTTAATGGTACTTAGGGTACCTGTTGTCTGTGAGACAGTGATAGTCAGGGTATCCGTAAAGGAGTGCCTAAACACCATCGTTGGTGGTGCCATGTAGTAGTTTGGACTCTTGCTCTAGGCAAGACTGCTGGTGTTTAAGGATGACAGTACTTATGTTTGTAGGCGACTATGCCTATCCTACAACAAGTCGCAACCGTCGCCCCAACCCTTCTGGCTCACTAGCAGCACCTCACCAAAAACCCAAATAGTAAAATGTGATTTGTGGAAGCCTTTACGCTTGGACTCAAGAGTAAGACATCCCAGAGAGTGTTGTGGTTAAACGGAGATTACACTTTCTCACAGATACATCATGTCTCATCCAAACACAGGCAATAACGAAGATGCAGTAAAGTTTCAATCGTTTTTATATAACACAACTGCAATCTGCGATATGTTGCATGGGCTGCAATGATTAGGATAATGAACAGTGCAAGAAACAGAATTGTAAAGACAAGAGTCATTATTACAAAGACCCCCACCATTTTGCAATTGCATGAAAAGACATAAGGGTGGTCATTACAACCCTGGCGGACGGTGTTAAAGTGGCAGTAAGACCGCCAACAGACCGGTGGTAAAAAATTTGCAATTAAGACCGTGGCGGAAACCGCCAACAAAGACAGCCACTTTAACACTCCGACCGCCACGGCGGTACAAACAAAGAGCACAGTGGTCACCGCCAACAGACAGGTGGGAGACAATGTACCGCCCACACTATTATGACAGGCCAATCCGCCACCTTTTCCGGGGCGGATTCACCGCGGATAAAAACATGGTGGAAACAGGAATTTCGAAGGGAAAACGCTCACCTCTACACACCCCACGAGGAATGAGGACACCATGGACCCGGAACTTCAAATTCTACCTGCAATAGTCTTCCTGCTCCTCTACCAGGAGCACGAACGCCGGCGGCGAAGTCCACAGTGAGTACTGCACCTACGACACAGGGGAGGGGGGAGGGAAAAAACAGGGACATACACACGCAACACCCCCACCCACTTCAACACACACACTAATGCATATTAATACATCACAGTTACACCCCACAACCCCCCGGAAGAATGCAAAGACAATAGAAAATGAGTGTAACCATTGTAATATATTAAAATCAAGTAGCCAAAAAAAAATATATATATACACCATTTACAAAAGATATACCAAGCATAGTTGTCCAGGTAGTGCTCCAATTAAGTCCGTGGAACACTGGGCCCACACGGTATGGGCGAGGCCCACACAAAATCCCCGACCATCAAGGAGAGAACACTGCAGGGGCATCAGACAGCAACTAAACAGGCACCTCAGGGGGAGGGAAAGGGGGGCACCTCAGCTGCTTGAGTGCACGACGCCAAATCCACGAGAGGGGGCCACATGCCCACTGTTACATCCTGCGGAGTGCAAAGCCACAGTCTCTCAAGTCTATACAGTGGGTGGGTTGCCCACTGTTCCATCCTGGGGAGCGCAAAGCCACAGTCTCTCAAGTCTCTACAGTGGGTGGCTTGCCCACTGTTCAATCCTGGGGAGTGCAAAGCCACAGTCTCTCAAGTCTCTACAGTGGGTGGCTTGCCCACTGTTCAATCCTGGGGAGTGCAAAGCCACAGTCTCTCAAGTCTCTACAGTGGGTGGGTTGCCCACTGTTCCATCCTGGGGAGTGCAAAGCCACAGTCTCTCAAGTCTCTACAGTGGGTGGGTTCCCACTGTTCCATCCTGGGGAGTGCAAAGCCACAGTCTCTCAAGTATCTACAGTGGGTGGGTTGCCCACTGTTCCATCCTGGGGAGTGCAAAGCCACAGTCTCTCAAGTGGATAACAGTCTCCACTGGTTCTGGAGGGGGCCTTGTGCCAAGAGTGCTTCATTCTGCCCGTGACGGGCTCAGTAGCGTCAGTGCCCTTGGTGCTCATGGTGCCCTCTTCAGCGGTGTTTGAGACGGCGCTGCCCTGTTCAGCGGTGCTTGAGGCGGCGGTGCCCTGTTCAGCGGTGCTTGAGACGGTGGTGCACTGGTCAGCGGTGCTTGAGACGACGGTGCCCTGCTCAGCGGTGCTTGAGACGGCGGTGCCCTGTTCAGCGGTGCTTGAGGCGGCGGTGCCCTGTTCAGCGGTGCTTGAGACGACGGTGCCCTGCTCAGCGGTGCTTGAGACGGCGGTGCCCTGTTCAGCGGTGCTTGAGGCGGCGGTGCCCTGTTCAGCGGTGCTTGAGACTGCGGTGCCCTGTTCAGCGGTGCTTGAGGCGGCAGTGCCCTGTTCAGCGGTGCTTGAGATGGCGGTGCCCTGTTCAGCATGCTTGAGGCAACGGTGCCCTGTTCAGCGGTGCTTGAGGCAGCAATCTCCATTGCAGGGACTCAGCTGCTGGCGGTCCTTCGTGGCTCAGCAGGGCTTGTGGTGGAGGTCCTTCATGGCCCAGCGGGGCTTGTGCTGGCGGTGGCCTCCTGGGCAGCTGGGCTTGCGCTGGCAGTGGCCTACCGGGTGACTGGGCTGGTGCTGGCGGTGACCTTCTGGGCAGCTGGGCTTGTGCTGGCGGTGGCCTCCTGGGCAGCTGGGCTTGTGCTGGCGGTGGCCTCCTGGGCATCTGGGCTGGTGCTGGCGGTGGCCTCCTGGGCAGCTGGGCTTGTGCTGGTGGTGGCCTCCTGGGCAGCTGTGCTTGTGCTGGCGGTGGCCTCCTGGGCAGCTGGGATGGGGCTGGCGGTGGCCTCCTGGGCAGCTGGGCTGGTGCTGGCGGTGGCCTCCTGGGCAGCGGGGATGATGGCGGTCTTCTCCGCCGTGCTGCTCTTCCCACACTTGCCGGGTTTCTTGTGGTCCTTCCCCACCTTGGAAGGTGTCACAGCTGACTCCACACTCCCACCGGGACCCCTGGGAGCGGCTTTGGTGGCTGGAGTCTTCCCCCTCTCCCGCGGGGCACTGGCCAATTTCTGGTGCTTCACAGGTGGGGGACTGTCCGTGCTGTGGCTCCATGCCACACTGGCTGCCCTGGTGGCCGGTGCACTCCAGATTCCGGTGACTACAGGCACCACTGGTCCCGGAGATGTTGTGGCTGAGGTGTTAGTTCGGGACCTAGGAGAAGGAAGGGGTGGGGGAGGTGTGGGAAAGAGGTCAAGGTTGGACGGGAAAAGTTTTTTTGACACACTGGGACGGGTAGCTGGAGGGGGTTTGGGAGTGGAGGAAGAGGTTGTGGTTGTAGGAGGTGTACGTTTGCTGACTTTGGGTGAAGGTGCATGCGCTGGAGGCTGTCGTGAGGTGGATGGCTGTTGGGTGGGTGTGTGCCTGCATTTGTGTATCTTCAGAGGGGGCGTCGCAGACACACTGGGAGAGGACAGAGGGGACGTGTGAATGGTAGTGGGCTGGTGACTGCACGTAAGCGGGGTGTGGTGGTGGGTGTGTTGGAGAGGGACGTAGTGGCTCTAGAGGTAGTGCATGCAGGTGTGAGTGTAGACGAGACAGGGAGGGAGGAGGGAGACGAGGAGGAGGGGGACACAGTGGAGGCAGTGGATGTTGGTGTGCCTGCATGTGCGTGATGCTTGCGTGAGTGCCTGTGGGATGTGTGGTGCTTATGTTTGCCTGAGCTTCCCTTGTGTGTTGACGTGTGTGCATGCTGGTCTGTAGGTGTGCTTGGGATAGGCTGAGGTACAGGGGATTGGGTCGGGGTGGAGGAAGTTGGAGGGGGGAGGCTAGACACAGGGACAAAGGCTGCCATCAGTGCTGAGGCCAGATTCTGAAAAGCTCGCTGAAGGGCCGCCTGACCAGAATGAATGCCCTCCAGGAATGCATTTGTTTGTTGCAACTGCCTTTCCACACCCTGGATGGCATTCAAAATGGTAGACTGCCCAACAGTGAGGGACCTGAGGAGGTCAATGGCCTCCTCACTGAGGTCAGCAGGGGTGACTGGGGCAGGGGCTGAGGTGCCTGGGGCGAAGGTGATGCCCACGCTACCGGGTGAGCGGGCACACGGCGAAGGCTGAGGGGCTGCTGGGAGGGCGGTGCTGGAAGAAGGGGTGGCGGCTGTACCTGTAGATGGGGGAGCACAGATGTTGCCGCCACCACAAGGGAGCTCCCATCAGAGGACCAGTCCGTGTCACTGGTCTCAGCTCCTGTCCCCGCCGTGGAGTTCCCCTCGCCCTCCGTCCCACTGGTGAACTCCGAGTCCGTAGTGTGGCCCTCCATGGCCATGTGGGATGCAGCTCCCTCATGCTCCGGTGCCACTGCTCCTCCACCTGGTGATGCTAATGCACACAAGAACAGGGAGACCACAAAAAGGTGGGGGACGACAGAAGAAAGACATGTTGACTGCATGCATTACCGCTACCGTTGGCGGACACGACAGACCCTGAAGCCCCCTGCACTACGCCGCGCTCTTGGGCTCCACTGTTCAATTCCTGGGAAATGGCCTACAAGGCTATGGACGACATCTGCACATATAGATGACACAGGGGCATGACTAGTTGTACTTGGCACTCTACAAAGGTGGGCTGAGGTGCCACATGGCCTGCCTTACGGAGGGACCTTGCCTACGGAACTCGCCCTGTCCTAGGGAATCCCACAGCCCACCTCCCCCACCCAGACCCCTCCACTGCGCGCAAAGTCAGCAGAATGCAAGTGTACTCACCCCCTTGTGGCTGCTGTGATGCCCTCAAGCGCCCATCCAACTCCGGGTACGCCACCGCCAGGATCCGGAACATCAGGGGGGTCATGTTGAGACGGGCACCCCTCCCACGTTGGGAGGCCATCCCCAGCTGAGCCTCCGCAGTCTTCTTGCTCCAGCGGCGAATGTCCTCCCAACTTTTCCGGCATTGGGTGCTCCGTCTGTGGTAGACCCCCAGGGTCCGAACGTCCTTGGCCATGGCACGCCAAATATGTTTTTTCTGGTGGGCGCTGACCTACATGATTTGTACAGGGGGAAATTAAAGTTATTACCAACTGTACCGTCAAAGTGATTGGCCCCCATCCCTACCCCTGCCATGTAGCACATGCACTCACCGTTGTTTCATGCACGCCACACTCTCCCCCCTTCCTTCTTACATCCACCCCTCTCCACACAGGCATAGCCCATACATCATGCTCCCAGTGTACTTACCTGTTTTTCTGGAGGACCGTAGAGTAGCGTGTACTGGGGGAGGACCCCATCCACGAGTTTCTCCAACTCCTCCGATTTGAAGGCAGGGGCCCTTTCCCCAGACACTCGAGCCATTGTCTCTTCCAGACCGAGGTCACAGCAGCACTTGCACTGTAGGTCCTCTCCTGTCGAAGATCAGGTATCGAGTGATTGAACAGATAGAAAATGGTGGTCACGTCCACGGCGGTGCGTACCATCACCACCGGCGTACATCATCATTGGCTCCTGGGACCCATAGGCTCCAATGTTAACTAATGCAGCATTGCGCTGCAGTCTACGACCACCTACAGCGACGGTGTGCAACTCCTGCGCAGTTACCTCACATCCCATTGTCCCACTTTAGAGGTCAGGCAGCCACCATTTCAGGGGTCCCCCTGGCTTCATTTTCAACTGTGTCACACATACCTAGGCCTAGGCTCAACACACATACAGACCACTTTTTGAGTATGAATGGTGTTCTGTGTAAGCTGTGGGTACGTACCTCTGAGTTGTTTGACTCTTTGCTCGCTGTTGTCCTTCATAGGCACCGTCTACTGGGACATGTGAGGAGATGGCGGCATCCTCCGGTGTACTGACCGTTGGTGGACCTGTCGACAATGGGGGAAAGACACGTGATGATCACATACAGGCTTAACTGTGCCACAATCCAGGAACTGTATACCCAGCTGGAGCCAGACCTGATGTCAGCTATCCGCCATCCCACAGGAATTCCCCCTCAAGTGCAGGTGCTGTCAGTGCTCCATTTCCTTGCAAGGGGGTCATTTCAAACTACAGTGGCCATAGCATCAGGGATGTCCCAGCCTATGTTTTCCAACGTGTTGTCCAGAGTGTTGTCTGACCTGTTGAAACACATGCGGAGCTACATCGTTTTCCCTCAGGTTGAGGATTTGCCTACAGTGAAAGGTGATTTCTATGCCCTGGGACATATCCCCAACATCATAGGTGCCATTGATGGGACACATGTGGCTTTGGTTCCCCCCCCCCAATGGAGTGAACAGGTGTACATAAACCGGAAGAGTTATCATTCGATGAATATACAGATGGTATGTTTAACAGACCAGTACATCTCCCATGTGAATGCCATGTTCGCTGGCTCAGTGCATGACGCTTACATCCTACGGAATAGCAGCATCCCTTATGTGATGGGTCAACTCCAGAAGCACTGTGTGTGGCTATTAGGTGAGCACCTGGAAGCTAGTCAGTGGGAATGGTTGTCTGGGTCTGGGGATATCCCTCCAGGTTAGTGTGTGTCTAACAGTTGTCCCTCGCCATTTGCAGGTGACTCTGGTTACCCCAACCTGTTATGGCTACTGACCCCAGTGAGGAATCCCAGGACCAGGGCAGAGAACGCTACAATGAGGCCCATGGACGGACTAGGAGGGTGATCGAACGCACCTTCGGCCTCCTGAAGGCGAGGCTCAGGTGCCTCCATATGACAGGTGGATCCCTATTCTACTCACCAAAGAAGGTATGCCAGATCATCGTGGCCTGCTGTATGCTTCACAACTTGGCTTTGCAACAACAGGTGCCCTTTCTGCAGAAAGATGGTCCAGATGGCGGTGTTGTTGCAGCTGTGGAGTCTGTGGACAGTGAAGACGAGGAAGCAGAGGAAGAAGACATGGACAACAGGGACTCAGTGATCCAGCAATATTTCCAGTGAAACACAGGTAAGAATACTAACCAGCCTACTACATGTACTTATACACTACTACCTCTCTACTGTCTGTCTTTTTCACCCAGTGTATGGTCACTGAGTTGTCACTTTCCCTTACGATGTCACAGATCTGGGTCCCACAGTGTGACATCTGCTTTGATTCCTCATGGATTAGAGCTGTGTGACATAGGTATGTTGACATTACAAATGAAAGAGCTTTTTGCCACAGTTCTTGCTAATACAGTATTCCGAAATCACAGACAGACTCCAGATTGTTTTGTGCTTTAAGGGTGTTTATTTTAGTGCTCAAAATTGGAGGGGGTAGCAAAATGGTGAGGGTTGATGGCGGAGGAATGTCCATGGCAGAGTCCAGTCTATTAGTCTCACAGGTGCATTGCCCAAATGGGCATAGGAAGTGGAGCTGGGGCAGTTTAAGGGTGGACAGGGTGACAAAGTGGGACAGTAGGATGACAATCAAGGTGGTCTCATTTCTTGGCGGGGGTCTTGGCATCCTTCTCTGTCTTGTTCCTGGATCTCAGGGACCATTTGCAAGGTGGTTCTCCCTCTGCAGGGGGTGGGGTGCTGGTGTGGTGGTCCTGTGGTGGTGCCTCCTGTCCACTAGCGCGGGCGGAGGTGGTGGGGAGTTCATCGTCCAGGCTAGTGTCAGGGGCCCCTTGTAGTGCCACAGTGTCCCACCTGGTGTTGAGTACTTCCTTCTGCACCCCTACGATGGTGCCCAGGGTGGAATTGATGGTTCTGAGTTCCTCCCTGAAGCCCATATACTGTTCCTCCTGCAGGCGCTGGGTCTCCTGAAACTTGGCCAGTACCGTTGCCATCGTCTCCTGGGAGTGGTGGTAGGCTCCTATGATGGAGGACAGGGCCTCGTAGAGAGTGGGTTCCCTGGGCCTGTCCACCCCCTGTCGCACAGCAGCCCTCCCAGTTCCCCTGTGTTCCTGGGCCTCCGTCCCCTGGACCGTGTGTCCACTACCACTGCCCCCAGGTCCTTGTTGTTGTTAGGGTGGTGGGTTAGCCTGGGTTCCCTGTAGTGGTGGACACACTGCTGATTGACGTGTCCTGGGGACGGAGGTATGGGCCTGCTGGGTGGGTGCTGTGCTGGTGTTTCCAGAGGGGGGACGCTCTTTAGTGGCCTGTGACTGGGTGAGGGGAACCGACTGTCCCGAGGTCCCCGATGGGCCGGGCTGGTCATCTAGATCCAGTTGGACAGAGGTGCTGTCATCACTGTGGGCCTCTTCTGTTGGTGGTGTGGACATGTGTGGACCCTCCTGTCCAGTGACATTGGGTAGGGGTCCTGCAGGGGTATAAAGGCATGATTATTGCATCTGTGTGTGTCAAGGTGTGCAATGGGTGGGTGACCGTGTACCCCAGTGCTAGCATTCCTGTGTAGGACTTTGTGTGATGATGGTTTAGGGTGGTGTATGGGTATGTGCAGTGGGCATGCTTTAGTGATGGGTGTCCATTCTTTGGTGTTGCATGCAGGGCCTGGTGTTGGGATGTGTGGTTTGTGATAGTGGGACATTTGTGAGGAGTAGGAGTGATCGGGGTGAGGGTGTGGGTAGGTGATAGCATGCACGTGGGTGGGGGATGAAGTAGTTAAAGGTTTGACTTACCAGAGTCCATTCCTCCACCTACTCCTGCGAGGCCCTCAGGATGCAGAATCACCAAGATCTGCTCCTCCCATGTTGTTAGTTGTGGGGGAGGAGGTGGGGGTCCGCCACCAGTCCTTTGAACCGCAAAGTGGTATCTTGAGACCACGGAACGCACCTTCCCCCGTAGGTCGTTCCACCTCTTCCTGATGTCCTACCGATTTCTTGGATGCTGTCCCACTGCGTTGACCCTGTCCACTATTCTTCGCCATTGCTCCATCTTCCTTGCAATGGAGGTGTGCTGCACCTGTGATCCGAATAGCTGTGGTTCTACCCAGACGATTTCCTCCACCATGACCCTGAGCTCCTCCTCCAAGAACCTGGGGTGTCTTTGCGTGCCATGGGGTGGTGTAGGTGATGTGTGGGGTGGTGTGTGGGGTGATAAGTGTGGTGATATGTAGTGGGGTGTTGTGTGAGGTGCGTGGAAGTTATGTGGGTGATGGTGATGTGTGCCTGTGGATGCTAGTGTTGTTCATGGTGGTGTCTCTCTCTGGCTTTCGTTCGTGATTTGTTGTCGTAAGGGTTTGTGGTTGATGTGGGTATGTGTTTTATAGTGTATTGGGTGTGTGGGACTGGTGTGTGTATGTGTATCAGGTGTGTGTGTGTATTTGGAATTGTCCAATGTGGCTGTGTTTTGTAAGAGTGTGTGTATTTTGAGCGCGGCTGTGTGTACAGCCAATGGTTTACTGCGGTTGAAAGAACGCTGCGTGGATTTGTGTGTCGTGATAGTGTGGGCGTATTTCTATTGGCGTGACGGTGGAGGTTTTGTTTTTGACAGTTTATCACTGACCTTTGGTGCGGCGGACTTGTGTGGGTGTCTGAATTTTGGCAGATTCCGAACTATGGGTCATAATAGCTGTGGCGGAATTCAGTGGCCGCGGCGGTGTGTTGGCGGTCTTCTGCACGGCGGTAAGCGGCTTTTACCGCCAATGTCATAATGAGGGACAAGGTGTGTAATATGTCCTAATACCCTAATATGAGAGGCCTAACCTCCTACCTAAAGGAGAGCTTTGTTAAACCTAATCTGCCAATTCCATGTCCATGAGACGAGCCCCCAACCCTTGTTACCTTGGAATGAGGTCTCTATCTTAGACTCCGCAGGGAAACGAAGACTGGGTGGGTCAGCGTCAAGACGACGTGCAGCATCGATATCAGCGATGGTGGCGATGCCTCTGGTCTGAATCCCTCTGATTATCTGTCTAAAGTGTGAAGTATTTATACAGATCTACTTGGACCCCTGACGTAGGTGTGTCCCAACAATAGATAACAAACATGCCTGGGAAGGAAATTAATATAAACAATTCCCTCGAAAGCATAGAGAGGGAAAGTCCCTAAGTGTGAACACCTACTGTTTGTTTGTCTTTGTCACTTGCTCTTGACGCGTTAATGCAGTGGCACTGATAATGCAAAGCATAACAAGTCGCCTAACTATAAACAAGGCAGCCATCTTAGAAGAATTAAATAATTAAATGGGCTAAGACAGAGCAAGCTAAGTAGGTTAAAAGTCACTAGGTGACAGTGGTACGAGTCTACAAGCTGAAGGCTAAGCTAACTCCTGTTATCCCATTACAACAAACTAGGATTCACTACAACTGAAGACTTGCCACCCTCAGAGGATGCACAGCTGGGGAAATATTGCATTTACTGGAAGAGTCACAGAAATAATGTTGCGGGCGAAGTTGTTGCTGGAGCTGCAGATTGTAGGTTCCTGTGAAGTCCAGTTGCGGTTCTAGTGGCCAGAAGTTGAAGTAGACATTGCAGAGGAGTCCTGCTGGAATCTTTCAAGTCGAATCTGACGACTCACTAAAGAGGGGGATCCTAAATAGCCCTGGAAGGGGGATTGATCACCTATCAGGAGGGGGCTGTGACGTCACCTGCCTGACCTGGCCACTCAGATGCTCCCAGAGACCTCTGCCCACCTTGGATTCAAGATGGCAGAATCGAGGGACCCTCTGGAGGAGCTCTGGGCACCACCTCTGGGGTTTTGATGACAGGGAAGTGGTCACTCCCCTTTCCATTGTCCAGTTTTGCGCCAGAGCAGTAACTGGAGGACCCTGAACTGGTGCAGACTGGTTTATGCAAGGAGGGTACCAAATGTGCCCTTCAAAGCATACCAGTGGCTTGGGGAGGCTACCCCTCCCAAGCCATGGAACACCTATTTCCAAAGGGAGAGGGTGTTACCCACCCTCTCCCAAAGAAAATCCTTTGTTCTGCCTTTCTGGGCTTGAGCTGATCAAGCAGCAGGAGGGCAGAAACCTGTCTGAGAGGTGGCAGCAGCTTGGGCTGCCCGGAAAACCCCAGAAAGCTAGTAGGAGAAATGGTGGGGTCCTCAAAGGAGCCCCCAGAGTGAATGGAATTATACTTCCAATACTGGCAACAGTATTGGGGTATGATTCTGACATGTTTGATACCAAACATGCATAGGCTCGGAGTTACCATTATGTACCTGGACATAGGTGGTGAACTATGTCCAGTAAATGCGTAAAATAGCGTCCCCGCACTCACTAAGTCCATGAAATTGAAGCTGGAGTTCATGGGGGCACCTCTGCTCATGCAGGGGTGCCCTCACACACAGATACCTGCACCCTGCCCTCTGTGCTAGGAGGGCCTACTATAGGGGTGACATACACTGAGTTGGTGCAGTGACCTGTAGTGAAAAGGATGTATGCACTCTTTCACGCAGGCTGCAATGGCAGGCCCGCAGATACACTTTGCATGAGCTCCCCATGGGTGGCATAATACATGCTGCAGCCCATGGGGGACCCCTGGTGCCCCAATGCCCTATGTACCTGGGTACCATATACTAAGGATTTATATGGGGGCACCCGTATGCCAAATGTCTGGGGGGTATGGTCCAAGCAACACAATTTAAAGGGAGAGAGCATAATCACTGGGATCCTGGTTAGCAAGATACCAGTGAACACAGTCAAAGCATACTGAAAACAGACAAAACGTGTGTGTACCCATTCCAGAAAGATGGTACTTTCCTACATCTCTCTGTAATGTTTTGAAAGCTGTCTCTTGTCTCTTTTCTTAGTTAACTCAGTGATAGTGGCTATAATTTCTGAAAGTCCTTTAATGATGAGCCAGTAAAAAAAATTGTGAGAAACTCTGCATTTCTGTCATTGTGGAAATTGTTGCAAAATTGCAAACTGCTTGTACTTTCTTTTCATCCATTCCGAAACCTTCAGCTGCTATGAGAAAACCCAAAAAGAAAAGGGATGACATTTCAAACATTAATTTTAGTCCTTAGCATGTAACCCATGAGACAGGATGTCACTCATGTGTTTGCAATGTTCTTTTAGGGCAGTGGAAAACAGCAACAATTCATCAAAATAGGCAATGATGTAACTATTCTGGGTATCTTGGAAAACTTAATGAGTAACATGTTCAAACATGACTGCAGCAGCGCATTGACTAAAAGGCAACACAAGGTACTTAAAATGCCCATAACGATTGTTGAATGCTGTTTTCAACTCATCACTTTCCTTCCTTCCTTCCTTCCTTGATTCTTACCAACGTATATGCCATTCTCAAATAGATTTAGGAAAAATACGAGCCTCCTACGTCTGATACATTAGTATTAAAATCAAAGTAAGGAGATAGAGGTTTTTGATGGTAATGATGTTGAAATCTAAGTAGTCAATGCAAAGTATGAACATGCCACCAGGTTTGTGGCTAAAATAAATAGGGGCCCCTTCTGAAGAACCCTATACACCTATTTGCAAAATTATCCTCAAAATACTCTTTTAAAGCTTGATCCGTCTTGGCTGAAGAGGGTAAATTTGACCATAGACAACCCCAGCCCCAGGTACCAGATCGATTGCACAAACATAAACGCAATGTGGCAGCAATGGTCCACTCCCTTTTTGCTGAAAACCTTACTGAAGTCTTCGTAACCTAAAGGACACACTGTAGATTCAGTCAAAGTGGAAAAACAAGACAAACATTGCATCTTGAGAGAAGCAAGACATTTACAGGAAAAACAACTTTGATGGCTAATATTGGAGTTAAACGTGATGTGTTGGCAATCTCAGTTGACGTGGGAATTATGATGTCATAACCATGTGGTACACAACACTATTGGAAAGGATGGAGAACCAATCAGCTCAAAACTGATTTCTTCCACATGTCTATTTTCCATATAAACATCATCACTGATGTTGTTTAAAAGCCTACTGTTTCAGGTAAGGTAAGCACTGTACCACCAACACCCTTGACCTGCTTGGTATGCTGTTGCTTTACTCTTGGCATCTTGGTTCCTGCATGAAAGTTGATATCCATAAATAAACCAGAAGCTCTGGAATCAAGTAATGCCTCTAACACCAAGATTCCCTCACTGGTCACCAACATGACATACATTAAATAATTTGCCCTGTTGATGGCAGATCTTACCTATGGAGAAGCACCCTCTTCTGCTCTGTTCTTCAGTGTCTGGTGCTTGTTTCCTTGTAGTGAAGAACAATAGTGAACAAAGTGACCTTTCTCTCCACAGCGCAAAAAAAGTCCATTCTTTCTTGTCTTACTTTTTCGCCTGAGGTTAACGTCTTCCTAACATTTCCAATTTGCATTGGCTGTTTAGAGATACCAGGTTGGTGGAGGGGGAGCACAGGGAGGAAATTTCCTGAACTTACATCTATATCCTCCTCTGCCGTTGCTGTGCTTCAGTCTGTAAATACAGACCAGTAAGTGCTGTTGTAGTCGCAGGATGAGTCACAATAATGGAAAAAGTATTCACAAAGACCCTGGGACAAACCTGCAGCCTTGGTCTCATCAGTGTAGGCAACCACAGCTTGCAATTGCTGAAATGTAGTGATGTTACTCAATAAATCATGGGAATATTGTTTTAGGGTCACCAGCCCTGCATGTCCTGTTTGTGCAGTCTGTTTCTGTCTACAAATTGTGGAGAATTGTTTCACAAATTCATTAAAATCCTCTAACCAGAGGCGTGATTTCAAAATGAAAGTAGTGGTCCATAATCTAGTGTCTTTCCTAAAGTATGATATTGTGAAAAATTACTTTAGCATTATCGGTAGTAAAGTATTGGGGCAGACCGTTGAATGATAGTTGGCACTGTTCAACAAAGGACTGATCCTGCTGAGGTTCCACCGCAAATCACTCAAGAACAGCTAGTTGACGAAACTGAGATTAGCTGGATGTTGTTGCATGGGATGAAACTCACAAGGAGTATCTGGGCTATGTTTTATGTGTGCTTTGTGTTCTGTCTAGTGTTTTCTGTTGGATGTTTTCTGTTATTTAGTACAACTGTTGTGTGCACAGCAACCTCTAAGCACCAGTTCCATCTACTTGGCTCTGCACACCAAAGCACAGCTTCAGAAAGTGTGCACAGTTGTGTTTAATTTATTGTCACGTATGCTGTTCCACCTTGATACCCTGCTATATGGATATGGATCCAACTCGTCAAGTAATACCAGTATACACATTTATTTAGGCAGAAGAGGACATCAATATCTGCCACCAGATTCCTGCTGAAACAGAAAACACGTCCAGAATTTATAAAAATCTTCACGGCCAGAGGTCATCTGGTTCCCTGTAAGCTGAATCCTGTACCATCATAGGGCCATAGTTATACTTTTTGACGCAAAACTGCACAGATGCAGCTTCAAAAGGTTTAAAGCTGGCTAACGCCATTTCTTTGGGCCACCTGGGTGTCAAATTTATACATTGACGCTCCGTGGCGCAAACCACGGGTTAGAGTAATTTTTTTTTTACTCTAACCATTGCACCACGCCGTAAAGCAAAACAACGTTAACGCGGAGAAAATGACTTTAATCCGGTTTACGACATCGCAAACCGGATACATGCCATTTTTCCCCACAATAGCATCAAAAAGCAGCACAAACACAGCAAAATGTTCAAAGGAGCCCCAAAATGGGTCCCAGAAGCCAGGAGAGACCCCAGGAAGACCCCAATCAACCAGGAACCAGCCAGGAGGACCCAGACAAGACCCAGGAGAGGGAGAAGAAGAAATGAAGTGTTGTTTCAGTGCAGAGGAGCAGGAAATACTGGTGAAAGAGGTGACGGAACACCAACATAAACTTTTTGTCACCTCAAAATTGCCAATTGGGAGGAGAGAGGCAATTTGGCAACAAATTGTGGACAAGATAAACATTGTGGCAGAAGTACGGAGAACAGTCACTGAGTGCAAGAAACACTGGCATGACTGCAAGCGCAGGACCAAGGAAAAAAGGGCAAGGAACAGGAAGGCAGCACTGCAAACTGGAGGTGGGAGTCCAGCACCGCAGGAGGCCCTGGACCACATGGAGGAGATGGTGGCAGCCGTATCCCAGAGGAGATTGTCACAGGGATTCAAGGACAGGACAGCACAGACTACCAGGAAACAACACAGATGCAGGGTAAGTTGCATGGGGGACAAAAATGCCTAAATGTTACCTGCAAGCAGGGGGGCATACCTACTACACAATGCATGTCAGCCCTGAAAATCAGGCAGTGGAAAGGGCAAAGGGGCACGGCACGGGTGCATGGGCTGTGCAGGGGAAACCAGGGGCACAGCACAACACTACACCAACAAACTTTGCATGGGGGTACTCTGCCACGCCAAAGATGTTGGAAAGGCAAAGCCAGTCCATGAGGGTAGGGCACAACGTAAAACGGGCCTGCTGTCACACGACAGCTGGTATTATCACAACATGAACTAGGGCTCAATTTCCAGTCTCAGGCCATATTCGCAAGTACCATTTACCATTGACAACAGTTGCCACTACCACCTGTGCTGTGTGTGCTGGTCAAGTAGCAAATGGAAGTTAGGTGTCCATGGATCAAACACACCCAAAATAGAGGGTTCAGGATGACGACGTTATCAATCCCCTGTAATTCCTAACAAAGTATAAATCCTGTCAAATGGTCATGTCCATAGGCGCAATAAACAGCAGGTATTGTTACTTACATTATAAAGTACACAGCAGTAATGTCATACCCATGCTGCACATTTCAGGGTCTACCCCGTGCCTGTGTTACAATAGCTGCAATACCACCTTGCAACATCCCAAATGTCATACTGCTAAGACAACAGCATTAAGAGGGAGGACATATGTGTCTAGCTAGTTAAACACACCCGCACAGTCATAAGAGGAAATGGAACACTGCCAGGCCCATCAGTGCAATCCAATGTAGCACACATTCCCCAACATCAACATGACACACTACCAATGCTGACACCTGTATCTTGCCATGCCAATGCTATACATAGTATGTGCTTGGTCTCAGCAACATATAGGTGTATGTGAAATATCAGACACTGGGTCAGTCCCATATTGTTAAGTGTGGTGCAAGTGGCATCAGAACACCCACAGCCATTGCAAGACATCACTGTGCTAATGTAAGTGGACGGAGGGTTGAGTAGGACAAGAAGGTTGCAACATACAATTTGGACAGAACCTACACCTAGAGGATGTGACACAGACAATTCCCCAAACTGCCCACACTACATGTAACATGCAGGTGGGGCATAGACCTGTGAGAATGCTAATATTAATGACAGGAACAATGAACAGGAACCAAGATTACAATGTATCACTAATAGGAAGTAACATCACATTAGAACTGCCTCAACACAGACACACTAATTGAACAATATCTCATTGCAGAGGACAATGGCTCTCCTGTGGATATGCCTGTCCTGGACTTCCCTGATGACATGGATGGTGAGCTGACAAACATTAGCCAGCAGACCCTCCAAGATGTCCTTGGAACCTTCCAGACCCCACCTTCAGTCACAAGGAGGAGTACAGATGCAGCAGCCATCACAGAAGACCCACCCACCACCCCAATAGTACGACCTGTAAGCTCCAACCCAGCTGAGGACTCTGAGGACACTGGTACCACCTTTGAGAGGACAGTAGTGGGAGTACAGCGGGAGCTGGCCAAGGAGGTGCGGGTGGGGATGCAAAATATGGCAGCCAGCCTTGAGGGGATGCACATGTGCATGATGTCATGTGCAGAACAGGCAGCAGCTGTGCAAGCGCTACCATCCCTCCTGCAAGGACTACAACAATGTGTGAGGGATTTCACCACAGCAGTTAGGAAGTTGCCATAACACCTGGCATCCCAAGCCTTTCACTGTGTGCACAAATGCAATCATGACCCCCTCAGGGCTAACCTGGCTGCCTACCACAGTGATGTAGCAGCTATACTCAAAAACCAGCAGCTCCTCCTTGCTGCAGTAATGCCCTTAATAGCCCCACAGTTGCCCGCTACTGGGAATTCAGACTCCACGTCGTCAAACACTGAAGTGTGTGTTGCCCCTTCAAACCCACCACCACCCAGGGCAGAGGAGACGACGCACACATCAGAAGAAGAAGACGTGGAACAGATCACCTTCACCCGTAGCAGTACCCGGTAGCAGAAGTCCATGCCACATGGGCACTGATTTCCTAGGTCCTGTGCTTGTTAACATGCCAGTCTTGCTACAGTTGGTAACCTGCACTGTTCTCCAGCACACTGTTTACCTTACCACTATGCACTTCAATTGTCTCTCACTACCTCATTGGCAATTCATGTTCCTCTGCACTGAATGACACTTCACCCCAGCATGTCCAATGACATGTCCCTCACCATTGCACTTGTATTGCACCACAATAGAAGGTGTCACACTAATGGACTTACAATCCTGGACTTTGTAAATATTGCACTACAGCACTTTAAAATAAATAGCACTTACACAACCACGTTGCCTCTGTGTAATCTGACACATCAACTGTGTAGGAGATTTGTGATGTATGTAACATGTCAATGGCCATCGAATGTCAACACAACAGTGTAGAAAGAATGTGGGCTGATAACTATGCACTGGGGTCTGGATTTTATCATCATCAGGGCTTCCTTAGGCTTATTTCTGAAGTTAAATGAGAACAAATAGTATAATGCTGTGTAGAACTGAAAAAGTCTGCTCCAAAGTATGTATAAGATGAAACTCAATGTAGCCAACATTCCCTTCAAGACAATCTTTATGTATGTGACATCTGACTATAAACTTTAATCACTCACACCATACAGTAGGAATGGATGTGTACGAGTGTATGGACAATTCTGTAACCTGGAAGTACAATGTAATAAATGATAGGCGTGAGTTGTGTATACAGAACTTCATAGGTTTATAACATCACTCAGCTTATCAGGGTTCACATGAACATCAGCCTGCAGGCAGGTGTTCCAAAGTGGCCAAGAATCCGATACAGGACTCAAACGATGACAGATTTTAAAACACACCAACCTTTACAACACATTGGGAACAATAGTAACCTTGAGTGGTGGGTGCAATGGATGGCAGATGCATAGATAAGTAGCTTTGTTGTAGCTGCCAATGTGACAGCTCATTTGGAATTGGGAATAACCATGTCAATAATGGGATTCTGATGTAGGATTGAACACAAATGCAAATACTAAATTAACACTTTACACCCATGCCAAGGCCCTGATCCCCAAGCATATGACACATACTGTAAAGGAGTACCTACAAATGTATTTTACAGTAATAAAGGAAACTTGAATTAGGGGAAACACCTTAACTAACCTAACCTATCCTAACTATACATTACCCACAACTGGCCCTAACTACCCTAAGCTAAACTTACTTACCACATTTAACTAAACACTCTAAACATCAACCCTCCACCCCCCATATTTGACGGGACACATGTAGGACAACATATACTAACCTAAACACATACTAACTTATCCTAAACAAATATATATTTTTGTCATTTTTTTTGTATTTGTTTGTGTTTTATTTTTATATACACATAAACCCCAACATCATCCCCCATCCACCCACAAAAAAACATGTAATAATATAACACACTCCACCCCAACCCACTTATGCTAACTAAACTAACAGCCTACTCTAACCTAACACTAAGCCCCTTAAACCCACTAAAGAAAAGAACGATGAAAGAGGAGGGAGGGGATGAAATCATGTGTGAGGATCCAAAAGTTACAAATTGGCCCTCCGCAGGATCTTTTTGATACCCCGCAGTCTTCTGCTATTGCGGGACACCTCCCGCTGCAGCCTGTCCATCCTGCGTAACATTTATTGCATGTGACGTTTCAGTGTCTGTAAATCCTGATTGTCCATCACAGCAGCTGGGGTTGTCTGGTTACCACTTGTAGATGCCATTGCTGGTGCCGGTGCTGTGGTTGGAGGGGGAGGTGCAGGAGGTGCTGCTTGTGGGCTTGGAGCAGACGAAGTCGAGGGACCTGCTACAGTGGCTGTCATCCCTGGGGCCACTGTGGTCTGAGCTGTGGTGGTGGTGGCAGTTGTGGGCAATGCTGGCCCCCTTTGGACAAATGCCCTTCATACTCCTGTGACCCTCTCATGGCGATGTTGATGTGCCATAATGCGGAACCCAGCCTCCACATCGAGTATGTGGCGGTAATGCACTGCCCTCCTCTGGAATTCCTGTATCTCCTGGGCAGCTGTAAAAATAGAGAAAGCCAAACATTAGTGACATCATTGTGTGAGACATCTATAGATGATATTCTAAAACGTCATCAAAAATAGCATATACAGTCCAAATCACAGTACAGATGATAGAATGTCCCTGAGGAATGACATGCCAACGCAGCCTACCCATCAACTCTCTAACAGCACAGCAATGCACAACAAGGTGTCTACTTAATTAAATGATCTGTGCATCATTGTACTGTTATTAGTCACATAACAAACGCTGCAAGTACTCCACATGTGCCAGGCCAACTAATAACTATCTTCTGGATGACAATCAAGGCACAAAAGACCTGTGATTTCTAAATGGAACTGCCTGGATTGTATGCAGTTGGTAATCATGGGGGGGCATTGTAGTTTCAAACACATGAATGTCTGAATTACATGTCTGTCATCTACACTGGGATCATCACACCTAAGTACACATATTTCCTAGCCCTAAACCTGTGCCTCAGGTGGGGATGGACATGAAACACATTCTTTCAAACATCAAGGACAGCCACGAAGCTTTGGACAGCTGTCCTTGGGTTTAGTCAGTCCACCACAGGTAAGGAGGGCTGCCAAGTAGGATTGACTCAAACATTGGACAATCACATAGACACTAGTTTTTCTAATTTTGGACAATTGTCATCATCATTACATCTCACTGACACCTTTCCAAAATCAAGCACATTGATGCAAGCACCCATCTGGCCTTGACCTGCATGCACGCTTATGACATTTCACTCAAGTGCCACATAAATGGAGCACAACATGTGGAGGCAGGGATCCTGTGTATTACTTGATGACAATGTTACACTAAACATGGATTGGCCATGTATCTGATTCAAAACAAACAAAAAGATGTATGCTGACTGTGTCTAATTTGATAATCCGTGACAGAATGAATGGGCACAGGTGTAGTCATTGCACCTGAAATGTGTTACTCTGGCCCCTGTGTACCTATATCAGGTATTGTAAATCACACTTTGCCACATTCATTAACTTAGAATTGCCAAGTTGGGTGATCTGTGGTAATACAACAGAACTGACACAGTCCGCTAATTAAAACATGGGTTAGCAAATGTCCTACTTCTGCAATCTTGATGAGGTAAGTCTCTATTTGAAAGCACCTTGGGAATGGCGGCACTCACAGGAATGCTGGCCAGCTGATCTTAGCATACCACCATGTCTGTGATAGCCTTCATACTGAGAAGTTAATAATTGTAGCTATGCTGCACTATATCAGCGGGGTGTACCAAAAGTAAAATAACAAACTATTTTGTCACTTAAAATGTATAATGGAAGCAGTCAGTGGTCCCTTGCACAACATCATGCAAATAAATAGTTTGTGACCATGCATTCACAAAGAGCAGGGATCCCATGATGAGCCATTCACTTTACAAAATTGTTTGGCTATAAAGTGACACAGATGGTAACTGCACCAGCCCTGTACCAGCAATTGTGCCGAAGGCAAAAATATTGTTGGGCCATGCTACGCAATGATAGGATTTCAACGCCTACTCCGAAAAGCTAAGAGATTAACTTGTTTTGTGCTACTGAAATCTGGTAGCATCCGGGCACAATTAGGTTTGGCCATGTGAAAGATTTTTTGTCCAGATGTAAACACACAGAAACAATGAATTTAGGGCCAGATGTGTTTTCTTTTTTGTGTAGAATTTGCTTCATTTGTTTACACTACAGCTATGGAAAGTAGTACAAACAAATTTGATTGTAGCAAGTGTGCTACACTTTGGCGCCCAGAAATAATGCAAATACTGCACAAACAAAGTAGAAATATTGGCCTAAGATATAAGCAGAGATTAGGAAGAGCTTTGTACGTATGGTCATGAATACTGTTCAGACATGATTTTTAAAAAAGGGACTACATTGGTTCCTTGTTTTAGCATGTGAAATACATCCCATTCCTGGTACACTCACAGGCCCTGAATCATAAATTGGTTTGTGTTGCTTTACCATCCTCTCTTGACGTCAAAGCGGCACTAATTTACAAGATAAAGTTGTCTTTTGTAAGTTTGTGCAGCTTTCGCGTCAACAAATGACTGTAATGCATTGCAAAAATTGTATAAATCAGGGCCACAGTTTGTTCAACTTGCATTCCACATGTCCACAAATATTGCATGCAGAATGTCACAAAATCTGCTTCTGTCACTCCAGAGCATTGTACTGTGCACATTAGTCAAATTTGTACTCACCAACAGGGCCACTAATCACCACACCTAGGTGGTCCAGCAGGTCCTGCTCTCGGGCCACCAGGTCGGCCCAGCGATGTTTCAATTGGTGGTTGTTGCGCTGGCTGTTGAAGATTCTTCTTAGGTGGAACAGCACCTTTGCCCACCTGAGTCTCCTTGCCTCTGTGTGACACCGCTGTATCACCTGGCCCCCAGCCTCCAACATCAGGTGGAGGAAGTGGCACACTAGCCACACAAAAGACCATAGCTCCTCCTCACCCATTCTCCCCAGATGTGGCCTTCCCAACATCTCCAAAGAAATAGGATAGGAAAGGGTAAAGAGGGAAAAATAGGGAAAGGAGGTATGAAAAGGAAACTTAACTAACTCAGAGACAGTCCAACAATACCCCAAATAACAATACCCACAAACACACTCCCAACAGTACAAAGTCAAATATAATCACAATAAAGGACAATAAAACACTTACACGGAATAAACAGACACTTAAGAAACAACAGAATACAATAGCAATAGCACACAGGAGACAAATATTCACAGAGACAACTCAAGACACAGCCACACAGTCTAGAATAATCACAGACTGCAAAGTGAAAGTGAAAGTACCCACACTGTTCCATTTCTGTGAACAGGATATCCTATTGCACCACTTCGTGTCTCAATTGCGGGGCTTTTTTTAATATTGTGTGTAATTTTATGACGCTTACGGGGTTTGAGTCAATATTTTTTGATGCATATGCATGAAAATTCTCCCGCAATCAAGGATCAATACATTTTTAATGGATAACCAATTTCCTGGGGGGCGGTGTTGGAATTAACGCTAGGGACCAATCGATGTATTATGGGGGTGAGCCTAATTTTTAAACACATATGCGTTATATTTTGCGCATATGGACCTTTTTTATGTTTTTGCATCAAAAAATCTGTCTTAAACTGTGTTTGTGTTATTTTTCATTTTTTTACATGCATGCAGCCTATAACTATACAAAGATAGGATGATATGACCTGCAGTGTGTGTGTTCTAGTGTTTGGGCACATGTGGCAGACCATACCACTGCGGACCATAATACTTATGTTGTTGTGCCGGATTAGCTCTCTTAACTGACGCAACACAAACTTTTGGAATAAAATTGGTATTTCCTAGTTTGAGCAGGTGTTTCATCAATAGAGGATAGCAAGACTATGCAACTAAGCAACTAGACTCAAGGCATGTGTGTTTATGTCTGTGAATTGGCTCTTTAAATTGTTGTTGTGCCTCTGTGTGAACGTCACAAGAAAAGTTTGGCGTAATGTGCATGTAGGAATGTGTTATAATTGTGTATACCCATCAGATGCCATTCATTGAGGTATATCAGTCATGATATGTGTTTGTTATATCTGTTGCATCTCATGCTGTGTGTACTTCCTTGACTTTGGGGACAAAACATTTCCCGTGACGAACTATACACAGGCTAGAGGACGGTTGATAATGCCTATGTCAGATATGTAACCCATCACATTTAATGAAATGTTGAATACCACCTCATGGTCACTTGTGTGTACACTACCAATGAGTCAGGCATTTGAACATGCTAGGTAGGTACAGTGTTTGTGACACAGAGTCTCAAATCCAATCGTAAAATTGTTATGTACACCATAGTTTGAGTCATGTAAATGACCTATGTTTCTCCTGTGTCTGTGGAGGACCAGCAGACCATGCTGCATGTGTTCACATATTTCCAGTGGTTCATTGCACAAAGGTGTCCAGTTCAAGTGTGTGGCCATGTGTACCCTGCGTCAGTATTGGCCTCCATGTTGTCACAGTTATGTGCAGTTCTAGTCAGTAGTCTGTGGGGCCAATCCCTGAATTAACAGAGTATCCTTCAAAGCAGAATTGACCTAAAGCCAAAGATCAAGTAACGACACACATAGGGATAGTCCAGCTATGGCACTGCAGAACTTTTATAAGGCTGACGACAGGGCAACCTTGGTGTGCTCAAAAACTTTATGGATCAGTAATAGGAAACAGTCAGCTTTCATCACAACATTTGTACACAGGGTGGGCTCTAAAATTCCCACTGCAACAGGTAACATCAGTGCCTCTGTGCTGATTAATCTCACAGCTAGTCACCACGCAAGCCCCATCAAAAGGTGGCGGCAGAAGTGAATCTGTGTGTGGACCGTCAGGGCACAAACATGTTTTGTCCTTACATACACATTAGCAACCCGTTTTTGTTGTGCTGGAGGCACCGTTCAGAATCCATGCATACACCCATTGCACACTGTCACTGTTTGGCCCTAATGAATACATGCAAAACCAGACAAGGGATGGGGGCTGGATTAGGCCATTTGAATACATGTCCAAGAAAAGAATACAATAAGTAAACTGATTAAACTATACTATACATTTGAGGATTCATTGTAGACCTATCAGACACAATACCCCAGGAGGGAAGAGAGGGCATGGAAAGCAACTATGAGACAAATGTAGCCACAGGGAACCTCAATGGTAAACGCAAAGACTGGAACCAGTCAGGCTAACAGGATGCAGGTTCTGTCAGGAACAAACATGATCAAGGTAAATACACAGTGAGCAGAATCTGACTGGGAAAGCAGGAACAACACTGTGGGAACTAAAAACAGTTTGTGCTAAGGTCTGCAATGTTACACAGTCCCCCAAGGGCTCTGGTACACAAGTGATTTGTATGCCAATGCACAACAAGGAGATTCAGAAAATGGCAGCTTCTAAGCAGTTCCAGCCAGCAGCAAGGACAGGGCATGTTCAAATGCCTGGTCTGCATGGACGTGCTCACAGGTGTGTGCACCTTCAGTCTTTCACAAGTCCTGGAGTTGAGAATCAAGTTCAAAGGGCCAACTGGACCTTTCACATGCGAAGCAATGGACAGCTGATTACAGGTCCTACCGACTACCAGGCAGTGCATTATCGGACCTGAAGTCCATGCAGACTGATGAACTATGACTATGGCATGCCATACTGAAGAGGGAAGCACGCAGGAGTCAGAATGAGAGTCTGGGTGTGTGTAGATGAAGAGTCTCAGGGTACAGATAGTCCACTTACAGGGCCCCCTAGAGAAGGGTGGGCAGAGACTGAAAACATGGCAGTGGCAGGACTCATTACCTGGGATGGACTGCGCAGGGCATGTGTTGTGAGCAATGCTTGTCATACCTGGGTCACTCGTGCTATCCATTTTCAGCTTAGATGGACTTCTTGTCACACATGCTCCTTGCAGAAATAGCTTATGTCACACTTACTGCCGTCAAGGGTCTGGTCATACGTTCCTGTTACCAATGCAATAGCACATCCACTGCCTCATGTATGAAACACGTTTTACCTTATGATTGATGGTACCTTAGTTGTGTGTCATTTGCTGCAATGGACCATGTTGGCAACATGGATGTGTCTCATAGCTGTGGTCCTCTGATATTGCCCTTCAAATGTGAAATAGACAGGATAGATGTCATTTACACTGTGTGTGATGTTTGTTGTACATTTATACCCATCAAATGTGATGTGGCTTTTCCATTATCCTAATCTGTATTTCTGCAATGCTCCATAAGGCTAAACTCTGATTATGATTCATAGGGATCATGTGATGCATAAATAATTACCCAGAGCATGATTGAGTGATGAAGTGAGGTGTTTAATTACATATGATGACAAAGTGGTGATGGTGACTATAGTTCGAAGACGTTTTGTACGATGTGTTGCCTCCGACGTAATCCTGCAGCTGTGTTTGGATGTTCCCCCTCATTTTCACGGACAGCATCCTCCTCTTCCTCCTCTTCAGGCATTTGTAAATCTGGTTCATAGAGGGGAATGTTCCTCCTCACACAAATGTTGTGCAGGATGGCACAGGTCAAAATGATCTTGCAGACCATTTCAGGGGAATATAGGAGGCTGCCTCCGGTGATGTCTGGCACCTGAATCTGGACTTCTGAATGCCAAAAGTCCTCTCAACTATGGTGCGTGTCCTACGATGTGCCTCATTATAGGCACGCTCTGCTGCTGTGCTTGGGTTGGCAATTGGGGTCATGATCCATGGCTGGATCCCGTAACCCTGATCAGCTGAAAGAGAAAATGAGGGTAAGTATTTGGTTGTTGGTTGCACCGTGATTGTCCCTTTGGATGGCAGTTGTTATCTTGTGTTGTCTGTGACTCATCAGTGTTTGTGGTATTGTGTGGGATCCTAGGCTTCTGTGATGTTCTTTCTGCATTGGCTTGTTTAACTATCAAAACTGGCTTTTGGCTGATTGACATGATATCACTGGTATATTTGGAATCTTGTGGTTCAGTGTGTAATGTGAAAGAAGTGTCTGTGTGCCTTCAATGGAGGTGACATGATACTTCCACACACACAATCAATTCCACTGTGGTGGTAACACTGTTTCACTTTATGGCCTGAACATCCCATCCAATTTGACATATATGATTGCAGGTGAAATGCAACAGTGAGACCCTTTGATTTGGCTAGGTGACAATGCACAACACATCTCCATAAATTGGCAGAATTGAAGTGTTCACAATTGACAATGCACAATTATCCCATGTGTGACAAGTTCTATGCAAACCTATTTTTGTGCCGTCACCGAGTTGGCTCATGTGCAAACGTGTACCTACACTACTGAACTTGCTCCAGGTAAGCTGGCTAACTTTGTTGTGGGGGTGAAGGTTTTAGTGTCAGAAGGTCCATCTGCCTGTACATCTGTTATGTATATGGGGAATTGTCTCAATCCGTATGTGTAGCAGTGTGCACTTTGCATTAGTGTCACAGCCACATGTTTTCATAGCACAGTCCACTTCTTTATTGATAGCTGGCAATGTCACCCCAGGAGTGATGTGAGATGTTGGTACTGCCTCAATGATTCCATGTCACCTTCATTAGAGTCAGCATCATCATGCTATGTGTCTCATGGTGTTTGACCTGCAGCAAAACACATTATAAACCCCTTACACAGGACGTATTGCTTGGAAGGGTGTGGGATTGAGTGTTATTGATGTGATATTGAAAGGTTCATCTTCCAAGTTGTACTGCCAGTTAAGGCCATGTCATTGTCACTGTGTCATTTTAAATTGGTCCCGTGTATCTCTAGAGTGGCATCTTTTGTTATTTGCATCTGTCATTTGTCCATAGGTGTGGATCTCATTGGGTCAGGATATCAAACATGACTACCAGTGTCACACCTCAGTGTCTTCCTAGCCAAGTGTCAATGTGGTGGTGTATGTGTTGTGTGTCCTACAGGGTTGCTGTGCTGTGTGTAAATAACTAGGTTTCTGTACTTACCAACAAGTAGGCCATTGCCATATCGTCCATCCTGGAAGTGCTGATTGATGGTGCTGTGGCGGAAGATGAATGAATCATGTACACTCCCAGGATACTTTGCCATGATGTTGGTGAACAATCCACAGTGATCCACAATGGCCTGCACATTGATGGAGTGTGTGTGCTTCCTGTTGCGGTATAGATGCTCCATTGCAGCAGGTGGCACAATCCGTACATGTGTGCAGTCAATGGCACCAAGCACATGTGGGAAGCCATGAATTTGATAAAACCCCTGTTTGGTCTCCTGCTGCTTCTGCTGTTTGTTGGGAAAGCTGATGTGGCGGGGTGTGAGGGAGATGATGGCATCCAGTACCTTGGGAAGGAAGGCAGAGAATGAGGGGTGTGAGATTCCGCCAACCAGGGCACCAGTGGTTTGAAAAGAGACACTTGCCAACATGTACAGGACAGCTAGCAGCTTGGTCTTCGGTGGAATGATGTGGGGTGTCTGCAAGCTGGGTGCCAACTGTGGCTCAATGTGTCGCAGCAGCTGCTGTATGGCTTGCCAGTTTAGTCTGTACCTCTGGATGACGTCACGTTCCCTGAGGCCCTGAAGGGCTGTCCTCGTCCTGAATTTCCTCTCCTGCCTTCTGCATTGCCTTTGGGGTCCCTGTTAGTGTGTTGGTAGCTGCTGCTGTTGCTCCTGTGCTCTCCGTCTTCCTGCATGCTGGATGAATAGCACCTCCATGTCTTCCTTTTTGATCTATGATGTTGCTTCTGTGAGTTTTCCTTAAGTAGTGGTGTGTTTTCTCCATTTTAATACCAGCCTTGACCCAGACGTTAAATTTTGGCGCAAATCGGGATTTGCACCGTTTTCCGGCTTCGCCTACCAGACGTGCGCCATTTTTGCGCAGTTGGATAAATATGGTCCACTGGTGTTTAAGTCATTTTTTAGACAGGAATGCCTACCTTGCATCTCATTGACGCAAGGCGGTTTCACGCATCCAGAGAATGGTGCACACTGGGATATTTTGGCATTAGATTGGTCTAGCGTCAAAGTATAAATATGGTGTTAAGTTTGCTCCGATTTAGCATTAAAAAAACAACGCTAACCCGGCGCAAAGGGAGTATAAATATGGCCATAATGCTTTACAGCTTGACAAGTGAGCAACATATTTAAAAAAGGCTTCCTGAAATCAGTAATAGTCACACATTCCTAAAATGTGAAAATAACGCGCTTAACCTTTAGTGGTGTACAGTGCTATACATTAAGCCATGTGTAGGGACAGCAGACGTTTCAAAGCAGAAAGACCTCGCTTGCATATTCTAGGCCCACACAGGAAGAAAGGTGACCTGCACAGATACTCTTGGTTTTGAGGAGTTCACAGGGCACAAGTTTGGTTCTGCATATACGACGTTTTCTCATTATGGGTACTGTTGTGTTTTTCGTTTATCTTCCACAGTAGCACAGTGTCTAATGTGTGGCGCTGAGTGTTTATTGTCGCTTTATGTGTTTGTCTCTTACACTGTAGGGACCAGACCAGCCTCCACTGTGTGTAGGGTTTGTGCTCCTTTTACATCTCATTCAGGCACTGTAAAGAAGAATGCTTCAGTATGTACCTTCACACTGCAGTGCCATTTCATTGCTACATGACTTAATTAGTATAAGCTTTCCACAGCAGATTGTTGTAATGAAGCAATACCATGGTTAATTTAATTATGCAGCAATGAAGGAAAAGATATGCATCAGAGTTGACTATGATGCAGCAAGGAAAGTCAAATTGTGCAGCAAGAAAAATCAAATTGTGAAGTATAAGCAATAAGCAATAGAAAGCAAATTATGTTGCTCATTGTGTAGCGCTGTGGTCTAGCAATTTTGAGATCTTAGCACACATTATTACATAATGCATCCCAATACTGACATCTATGTTTCTTAAACGATAGATACATATCAAACAGATCCCATTCAAAATGTTATCAATTAGCATATAATGAGTTTTTCTTTCAAAGGAGCTCCAGGATGAGCATTTTATTAATACTGATTTTTTCTACTTCTCACAGTAAAATAAGTTGTTTGATTTATATACAAGGTTATACTGAGCAGAAAAAAGTCTAGATGTGCACATTTCTAGTTGCGAAAGGAGGACCTCGTTTATTTAACATATCACTATTATAAAACCTACCTTTAGTTCCTAGCTTACCTTCTGTTCAGACTACAGGGCCGTCAGAATAACCTCTTTCCACTGTGAAACTGCCCTGCAGAAGAGTATTGTCATTACATATGTATATCTACAGGTCTCACCAGGCTATACCTTAGGATTCAAGACATCATACCATAGAAATAGATGTAACAGCGTCTGTAATGGAAACATCATTTTTGTATGAAGAGTGAAAAAAATATTTTCATGATAAAGACGGAAATTTTGTTTCTCGTATTGCATTACATTTAAGTATTTTTTTTTTTTTTTCTGCACACAAAGGCAGTTTGCCCGTGGTATCCTTTTACATTTTAAAGTGCCTTATCGTGGCAATTAATAGCTTAAAGGTGTCCACTTAACTTTTAAAAAATTTCAGGCTTAGCACTGCACCTCACTTGTTTGTTAAAATATGGATATTATGGAGTAGACTATTAGTTTTGAGAAGCATATCCCAAATTAACATTGGCATGAAATTAACGCAGCTGGGTGATCATGTATTTCCTGGGAAGGGGCGTCTTGCTATAACAGACATTCTCAGTTAATAAATATCTATCTATCTCTCTATCAATATACTGTCTATCTGTCTTTGTGCCTATCTATCTAGCAGGCAGTGCTTAATTTGTAAATAAAAAGGTGCCAGTACTCAAAGCTCTCAATTAAAAGTGCGAGCATATAATACTGAGGCAGCGTAATCCTGAAGCCACCTCGGGCCTCTTCAATCCATTTACAGCCACTCCCTACCCCTTCAGCTCACTCTTGCAGCTCCCTGCTTTTCCCCTTTCTGACGCTTTTTCGTTTTTCTCTTCCTCTGTCTTTCCCACGTGTCTTTTGCTCACAGTAAATACTTGAGACAGAAAACTAAGCGCCGGCCCTCAAAAATAAGTGGCAGTGCTCTGCACCGGAAACAATAAACACAAATTAAGCACTGCTAGCAGGTCATCTACTGACAGTTAACCATTATCCTTTCACTACTTGTCTATCGTGTAACAACCATAAACCTTTTGAGAACATTGTTCACTTCTACCTTCCAACCCTTCCTTTGTGGGTCCCAGCATTCAACGATCCATTCCACAATATTTGGCACTCTCTGCATTGCCTCTCTCTGTTTGACCACCCTCCATTACTCTTAGGGCCAGATGTAGGAAAAAAGCAAATTGCGACTTGCAATTTGCGAGTCCGTGCGACTCGCAAATTGCAAGTCGCAATTTGCTATGCAGAAAGGTGTCTCAGACACCTTCTGCAACTCGCAATGGGGTCGCAAAGACCCACCTCATAAATATTTATGAGGTGGGTCGCACTTTGCGACCCCATTGCGAGTATGGGCACTCACGGGGATGGTGGCCTGCTGGAGACAGCAGACCACCATGTCCGTGACTGCTTTTTAATAAAGCAGTTTTTTTTTTTTCTATCTGCAGCCCGTTTTCCTTAAAGGAAAACGAGCTGCACTTAGAAAAAAACCCGAAACCTTTTGTTTCGGTATTTTTCAGAGCAGGCAGTGGTCCATAGGACCACTACCTGCTCTGAAAAATTGTTTTTGTGATCATTCACAAAGGGGAAGGGGTCCCATGGGGACCCCTTCCCGTTTGCGAATGGGTTACCATCCACTTCAAGTGGATGGTAACAGCGATTTCATTTGCGACCGCTTTCGCGGGCGCAAATGAAATTGCATAGCATTGCGAGTCGCAAATAGGAAGGGAACACCCCTTCCTATTTGCGAGTCGGAAATGCATTTTGCGAGTCGGATCCGACTTGCAAAATGCATTTCTGCATAGCAGAGAGGCTTTTGCGCCTCGCAAACGGCGTTTTTCGCCGTTTGCGAGGCGCAAACCCTTTGCTACATCTGGCCCTTAGCATCTGGTCTATTGGTACACCTGGCAACTTGTTCACATACTTGTATCCAGTGGGTGGGGGGGGGGTAACCAGGCGGGGAGGAAGGGGCAGCCCTAATCACTCTCTACATAATGTAGAGGCACAGCACTCAGGTCCAGGTAACTACGGCCCACTCAGCTGCACCGGCCATTTTCAGGTATTGCTGTTACCACAGCCAATCCAGGGCAATACAATAAATCTGGGCTGTATTACAAAGTGATTGTGATAAAGAGTCGTTAAACAAATCCTTTCAAGCCCTGCTGCTGAAAACGGGTTTTCGTGCAGCAAAAGTGTATGTGTGTATGTAAAATGTTGTAAAAAGATTTTCAACAGAAAAACATGACATTGCACTGCCAAAACACCTACAGGGTTCTAGTGTTTCCTAGGCAGTTCCCTGTATTCCACTCCCTCCTCACTCTAACAATAGTTGTTATTCCCCATTCTCTGTAGCCAGCATCCACTTGTAGTCCAAGCTCCTCAATGCAGTTATGCAGCTGCATCAACCAAAGGTTTGTCGTAGCTCCTCCGAACTAGGTTAGTTTTTTGGTCTTTGCCACGGTAAGTGGGGGGAAGTAGTGCAAAGGTCCTGATACTGCTCCTCTGTCACAGTGCAGGTCTGTAGGGCTCCCCACTGTGGCCTTTCTCCTCTAGTGACGATCCTGACTGGTCACACTTTCAGCTTGTTTCCAGTGAGCCATTCTGTCATACGTAGTCACTGTCTGCACTGCACAGGGCTCCGACCTGATCCGCACAGCAGATTCCCACACAGCAGCCTCTCCTGCCAAAGAGGGGTCACCGGCTGATCACCGCACAGGTGTTTCAGCCCACTCAGCACAGCAATCTGTCCACAGTGGCCCCTCCTGGATTACGGGGTTACTGATTCCTCACAGCTCACGGGCAATGACCCTGTCAACACAGCTTACTGCAAGGCAGCCCCTCCTGGCATACTGGGTCGCCAATTCCTCATTGCATACGGGCGACGGCATGTTCGGCACAGCAACAATCACAGCGGCCCTCTGATGGTATCTGGGGATCCCCAACTTTTCCTGCACATGGGCAATGACCCGATCCATGCAGCAACTGCTTCCTCACACCTTCCAAAGGGAGTCCACTCAACAGGATTCCCCACTGGATCTCGCTACCATCAATGCTTTCCTCTTCCTCACAGGGCACACTGTTCTGGGAAGCAGGCAGGTGCTTCTCTCCAGGGTCCAGGGTAGGGGGTCTTAGAGTACCTGGGTTATGTCCTCTCACCCAGCTGGGAGACTAGCAGGCCTTGGAGCCCAGTAGTGGTCGCAGACAGAACTCTTTTAGAGTTTCTCCTCCTTACACAGTTTGACAGGTTGCTTGACAGTTGAAACTTTTGGGGTCTCCATCTCCCCATCTTTTAATCAGTTTCTAGACATCAAATGTGATTTAGAGTCTGAGTCTTTGAATTTTATGTTTCAGGTCTGCTTCCTTTTTAAGTACTGACTCCTCTCTCTCCCCTCTCTTCCTCCAGAAAGCAGTCTATCACAGCGGGAGTGACTACAAAGCTGGTAGCCCTACAACACAGATCATTGGAGTGACTAGAGTTTATACTTGGATGTCAGCCACAGTGATATGTGTATCAGAAGGTTAATTTACGGTCTGAGATTCTCTTATCAGCCCCATCTCCTTCCTGAGATGTGCCCAGGCACATTTCTTGTGGCCTCTCTCTCACCAAAGAGCACAATTTGATGTGTACTGGGGTAACCTGGCTCTCTCTTCTCCAGTGTGTCCCTCCCAGCTTACAGAAATGCAGCAATAAACAAATCTGTCTGAGAAGGGATTTCTTTTTCTCTTCTCATCGTGTTTCACCATGCAGCCCTTGGTCTCTCATAATGGAACATAGAGTCAGCCATGTACTGTACCATCCACAGGTTCACATACCCTCAACACATATATACAGCATGCATGCAGTGCACAGCATAGATCCTTCATATAATCTACCACTCATAGGCACACATACACCCAGCTCATGCGTATAACATGCATGCACTGCACAACACTATACTCTTCATGTATTGTATCACTCTTAGGCACACATACAACCAGTACATGCAATATAACATGCATGCACTACACTGCACACCAAACAGATGTAAACCAAGGGTGAGTAACCACACAGCAGTAGAACTTTAAATTAGTAAGTTTGTTGGCCTCACTCCAGTAATACATATTAAAAGGACCCCTTCACTCCTACTGATCACTACATGGTATGCTGCCACCACTGTCTGTACTGCTTAACTCCTGGTAAAAGTAGGAGCCTTCCAAAACTATGAGGATAGCGCTTTGTGTGCACCTCCCAGTCCAGCAAGACAGCAAGCCGCGGCATAGTGTTTACCTATAAGAATAAAAATCAGCATTAGAGATGCAGACATCAGCTTGGTTGCAGCACTTTAGGCAGGGAAGCACATCCATTACCATTCATTACTATGTGGAGGTCTTTTCCATCCCAACGAAACCCAAAACAATTTGAACAAGCATCTGCCACGCAATAGGTCTTGCATTTCTAAGAGTTCGAGCTATTGGCGTTGTAAATGACAATGGCCCGCATTGTGACAATGGCGGTATAAGCCGCCTACTGCCACGGTGACGGCCGCCAAAAGACCGTCACTGTGGCTACCATCCATTCACCAGATTATGACCACAGCTGGACTTCCGCCACAAGAAGGGCGGAAATCCGACTGTGGCCATACTGGTGGATGGTGGTAAGGTGGCACTGCTACCACCAGCACCGCCACGCCAGTAGACCGCCGCCAGCCGTAACATGACACATGATACAGCCTGGCGTGTTCTGCTGGCGGTAGCAGCGCCCTGTCCCATTCCCTGCCGAAATACCCCCTGGATGCAGGTAAGTTTGGCTTCTCACAGGGGAGGAGGGTGGGGGTGTTGTGTGTGTGGGGTTGTGTGCATGAATGTGTGAATGTGTGCGTGAATGCGACTGTGTGTGTAGTGTTGTTTGCGTGGGTGTATGCATGTTTGAGACTGTGTACAAATGGAAATGTGAATGCGTGTCTGCATGTCAGTGTGAATGTGTGTACGGATGTGTGCGAGAATGAATGGATGCATGTGCGAATGAATGCATATATGCCAGTGTGAGTGAGTGTGTGTATGGGTGGTGCATGTCTGCGAGTGTGTGCATGTATGGGGGTGGGGGATCAGAGGGGGGAGCGTGGATGGAAGGGGAGTGTGGGGGGCTTCTGGGGAGGGTTTGGGGGGTGGGTGAGCCTCCTATCTGTGACAGGGAAGGAATTTCCTGTCACTGGTAGGGCCTACCGCCATGGTTTTCGCGGCGTTGCAAACGCCATGAAAACCAAGGCGGTAGGCAGGCTCAAAATGCCACTGGTGGTACAAGAATGGCCGCCGGGCTGAAGATTGTTATCTCTGGCCCGGCGGCTGCTACCGCCATGGCCATAGGAATGGTACATTTTCAATCCACCAATGTCATAATGTGGCAGTATGTACCGCCAGCCTGTTGGCGGTACTACGGCCACATTATCACCTTCCGCCGTGGTCATAATGACCCCCAATATCTTTTACCTATGTGTTTTGATTTGGAGTGGAGTAGATGTATGTGTTGTGGAGTGGAATTATGGTAAAGAAGGTTTGATAGATGTATTGTTTGGAATGAAGTGGTAAACTTCATTTAGGATAGAGGATAAAATACCACTTAGCAAATTGAAAATGTTATCGGTGAGGAGGGTGGAGGAGTATTTTGGCTATAAACCAAACAAATTAGTAATTACAAAGGTTCAAAACAATGGTTATTTCAAAACATTTACTTTAACTGAATTATGCAGTTCTGTAGCTGCATCATTTTCTGCATCATTATAAATTTGCTGCATTTCCCATCATCTGCTGCATAATGTCCAGATTTAAAAAAAAATAATGTTTCTAGCTCAAATGGAAGTAACACAATCACAAAGTGTGTTGTATTACGTTGCATAATTTGCCTTTCCTTGTCGCACAACTTAGTCAACCCTGCGGCACAATCTGGACTTGCCCTTCCAAATAATTACAGTGGTCCTGCTTAAAGTTATTAGCAAAACTTTCTGTAGCATTCTCAGCAGCTGCCTCAAATTAATGAATGGTGCACATTATCAGTACTTGTAAAATATAATTCAATATAGAAGTCCAGATATTTAGAAAAGGAGTCAAAAAGTGCATAAATTCCAGTTCACAAAAAACTAAGTTTGCATTGAGCAGATGGAATGTTTGACCTCATGGCCAAAGGTTCAAAGTCAGCAGGATCCACTCAGCCTTTCCTCTTTCTGGGGGTCAATAAATTAAATACCCTTGAGTTAAGTAACAATCAACACCTGTTATTCAGCAACACGATGCCCTCCCAGGACAATGTTCATTTCACAAATACTTATGTGTTTTGATGTTCTAAAGCAGCGTGGTAAGGCAAGTTGTATCAATGAAAGTAGTGAAGAAAGTGGACCTTCACTTCCAAAAGTGTAATTAAGTTTAATAACAGATTGTTGTGCCGTCGGTCACATCATATGGGGGCACACTACAAGCACCAAGTACACGTCTTATCGTGTACACAGTCGAAATCATACAGAAAGATGGATAGATTCACAGTCACGATATGCCCCCTTTTGGACAGCTCACTCACATTACACTGCAACACTACATAAAAACACATGGCCACTCATCTCAGGCACAGGGGTATTGAAGGCTACACAACATTGTCTCACACATCACCAACAAAATACCAACACCACATATACAAATAAAAGTTCCATAATCGCATTTTTGACAGGCCATGGACTGTTTTGACATACAACACACATATGTATGGATGTGGCATGGAACACAAACGATACTACCATTAAACAGCCCTGCAATGCACACACACACACACACATTACAGCACAATGGAAGAACAATGACATGTACAATCGACAGAGAGACAGATAGACAAAGAGCACTATGGTAAAAATACCTGCACAATAAGAATGGGGGCATCAGGAGCACTCAGGGAAGGAGGCTGCACTGGGACATATATGACTTTGCACATGCCCATTAAGCAACATTTGGACAGAAAATGACCCTACATGTGTCTCAGGGACAAACAGCACTAGACTCAAATGACATGTCCAGCTGCACAATGTGGAAGTGCAAGTCACCAAAGCACATACAACTCCAACTGAATGTGACGTACACCTACAGGAACAAGCGGCAAGGGACACACAGGTAAATGGACACATCCACGGTCAAATGCAAACAAAGCTAGTAAAATTGAGCACACCCCATGTCTGCACAAACAAGACTCAAGCTGACACACATTAGATGAACCCATAATCCTTATCAGGAGGACATATCTAACATCATACATGCTCACATTGGACAACATAAGATGAATTACTTATTATAACAAACAGTACACAATGCCATGAGACCATCATTGTATTTACACCCACATATCCATGCACTCAACATATACCTTTTTTCCTGGGGGACACCAGCACTGCCTACAAAGTCAGGTACTGCAAACAACAGCAAATGGATCAACGAAGAGGTTGAAAAACACCAAACTATAGGCAGACAACACAAGTTACTCAAGAACAAAATAAAGGTAGAAAAGGAATTGCAGTACAAATGTGTACTCAACAAAACAACCATTTGGGTTGATTAGAAAACAAATGTAAATTGTTCAAGTCCATTGACCAGTCCAAATATCTGTCCATAATAACACAGTGTTGTGCCAACACTTGACTTCTAACTGCAAGGGAATTGCCATAGGAAGGGGCATCTAGGGGGCAGGCAGACACCTCTGGGATCATCTTTGAGGGGGCAGTTTGGGAGGGGGGATTTGGGCTTGGGAGGGGTGGTCTTCTTTTTGGGAGTGGCGGTATTCTTCAAGGTGGGGAGAGGTATGGGTGCTTGCAGGGGAGGCCTTAGAGGTGGAAGGGAGGGGCTGGGAGCTGGGTGGGGGCCTCTTGGGTTTGGGATGGGGGTGGAGGGAACAAGGGAAAGGTCAAGGTAAAAAAAAAAACTTTCTTAGGGACACAGGGAAAGCCATCAGAAGAGGGTCGGGAGTTGGAGGACGAGAAAGTGGTTGTCTTCTATGTTGCTGTGGATGGAGTGAGTGCGTGCTTCTGGGACGTATTCCTGTGTTTGGTGAATGTCTGTTGGGTGGGTGAGTGTGGGTGTGTCTTGGGGTCTGGGAGGTAGAGGTGCTAGGGGATGGAGTGGTGGATGTGTGTGTGTGTGTTTGTTGTGATGGTGACTGTGGGTATGGTGGATGTGGTGTGTCTGTAGTTGTGGTGTCTGCGGGTGTGGTGCTTGTGGTTGATGTCTTGGGGTCTGCTGTAGTGGTGACAGTGGGTATGCTGGGTGTGGTGGGTGTGTCAGTGACTGTTGGCGCGGTGCCTGTGGGTATGCTGGATGTTGTGTGTCTGAAGCTGGGGGTGGCGGGGTTGTCTAGGGAAGGTGTGACTGTTGTTGTGTCTGTGGGTGGCTGTAGTTTGCTTGCATGCTGGTGTGTTTTGTGGTGCTTAGGTTTATGTGTGGTCCTCTTGTAAGTTGATGTGGATGCATGTGGATATGTCTGTGTGCTTTGGGTAGGTAGGGAAAGTGGGGATTTGGTAGGTGGAAGGGGGTCAGAAGGTAGGAGTGACTGTCAGTAAGGAGACCAGAGCCTGAAAAGATCTCTGTAGGCCAGCCATTGCACTGTGAATGCCTTCCAGGAATGCATTCATCTGTTGTAGCTGACTTGCCAATCCCTGGATGGCATCCACAATGACTGGCTGACTCACAGAGGTTGTTGTCAGGAGGTCAATAGCCTCACTGTCGGCAGCAGGGGTAACAGGGGCTGGGAATAAGGTGCCTGTGGCAAAGGAGATGCCCACCCTCTTGGGTGAGTGGGCACGGCCAACTTGGTGGGGAGCAACAGGGAGGGTGTCGATAGAACGGTGGCTGGCAGACACAGATGGTACAGGGGGAATGCCCCGATGGGTCTGCCACCAATAGGGAGTGATCCCTGGAAGAGCAATTCAGTGATGATGATTATGATGTTGCGGTCTCCCTCATGGCACTCCCCTCACCCTCCAAACCACTAGGTCCCTCAGTGTCGGTGGTATCTTGACCCGAAGCCACGTGACCAGATGCTTTCCCACCTAGCTGTGCTCGGTCCCTTTGCTTTCCAGTGCTGATGCTGCAAATACAAAAAGGAAGAGGGTCATCACATGTCCATGATCACACTTGAACAACAGTTCTGATTAGCAAACATTACCATGATGTCAAGTAGGCCCCAGCATCAAACTCAACCTAAGTGGCCCATGCATGTGCCATACCATATACATGCATGCCATATGAACTGTCAACAGTTGACCACAGGAAAATCAGGATCTCAAACAACTACAATTGCATGGGTGAAGTTTTGCAATCACAATAACCGTTCAACCATTAGGAGACACTATCACCCTCAAAGCTTTTCCCCATGGAGCAGACCTCACTCACCTGTTGGCATACAATGCATTTCCACAGATCCCACACAAGGTCATGCAGACAGCTATTTGTCACATACATGAAGACCCAACAATGAGAATGGAAAATCATGCCATGTTGATGACCATAGTACAATATCCTGGAGACGGTGACATTGAAATACCCATGTCACTCTGGAAACATATCAACAATGCACACTTCACCAAGTTATATTTGTCCCAGTAGAGTCATGGAGGGAGTATTACTGTTGCTCAGATAGGCCACACATGTGGCATAGAAATGAGTACTAGACATCATGTGCAATTTGTCAGGGAGAGGTGTGCCCAATATACACAACACAATAAATCAGAAAACCCCAGGGTAATCACCCCTAATGTCTGCCACCCCTTACAATGACATACTCTGGGTGCCTCAGTAGAAGCCATTAGTACTTTGCATGTTGGGGAGACACAGAAATTTGTAAGGACTTGCAGAAGGTCCTTAGCATGTTGCCCAATGGGGAGCTACATCACTGCCCCCATTGTGGCCATGCAAACCCAGATGTCTGTCTGTGGGTGAATTACTGTAACCAAACACATGTGATTTCAATATAACTGCAAGTCACTCCATGATGCATGCCAACAGTCAGAGCACAAACCATAACCATTACACATGTGCAGTGCACATTTCCCCCTGATGCCACATCAAGGGCATAGGTATTCACATTGTGGCTCTAAACTCTAGGCCTGTCTGTCATGTCCCTCATTGCTACGGCAGATGTACATGCCAAATGACATGCTATGACAGGTGAGGGTATAAGTCAGTCGATAAACAATGGTCACACACTTCTGTATGAGGCACAACATGAAATGTATCTCCATTGTAAATGTATTAGTCCGCAAACAGTTTGCCATACACATATGTAAGGGAATATAGGCATCATCCCATCAACATAGGTAGACCATGCATGAAAGTGCAGCTTACAAATGTTTTCTAAAGAGAAAGGGACACATGCTGACATGTAGGCACAAGGAATATTTACAACAGTGATGGCACATAAATCACTCCCGATTTACCAAGGGAAAGTAGTGATCTATAGCTACATCCAAAGAACAATGTAAGCCCTATTACGTGTTTGTTGGACACCTTCACATTACAGATTGCAGTGCGGCACCAGCACCCTTCGTATGCTGAAGAAAACTAGCTTCTGGGTGGCAGATGCCTACATACACATTTACCCCGATACATGGCAGAGGACAGTGATCCATCACCTTCTTACCTTTGGCCTGTAACATTCAGGAGCAGTGGTCTGATGCATAGAAATGACACCTTCTACAACAACAAACAGTACTTGATTGAACAATGTGCACAGCCATCTGTCGCCAATGCAGAGCAAGTGATTTGTGGATACCACCCAGTTGTGTCCTAGATCCCTGGGACACTAGTCAAAGCAAATCCGTGTACAACACATGACATGTCTACACAAATAATTACTCATCCATTGTGTGACATGTGGCTCATCCCTAATCATCAGGGGGAGCTGTGAGAACCTGACTCAATCACTTGATAATGGGACAGGCAGGAATATGCCCTATACTCACCCCCTGGTGGCTGCTGTGCTGCCTTCAAACGCCCATCAAGCTCTGGATAGGCCACTTCCAGAATGTGGGGCATTAGGGGGGTCATGGTCCGATTGGTACCTCGCCCACGTTGGGAGGACAGCCCCAGCTGATCTTCTGTGACCTTCCGGGCCAAGCTTGTCAGGTCATCCTAACTTTTTCTGCAGTGGGCGCTCTGCCGGCTGTGAACCCCCAGGGTCTGCACATTCTTGCCGATGGCTCTCCATATTCTCTTCTTTTGATGGGCATTGACCTGCAAGGATCAAAAAAAAAAATGAGAGATTATGGCCCTCATTACAACTTTAGCGGTAAAAGCCGCTTACCGCCGTGCAGAAGACCGCCAACACACCGCCGCGGCCGCAGAATTCCGCCATGGTCATTATGACCCACAGCTCGGAATCTGCCAAAATCCAGACACCAACACAAGTCCGCCACACCAAAGGTCAGTGATAAACTGGCGATAACAATACCTCCACCGTCACACCAACAGGAATACGCCCACACTGTCATGACCCACGAATCCACTCAGCGGTCCTTCAATCGCGGTATTTCATTGGTGGTACACACCGCCGTGCTCAAAATACACACACATCTACAAAACACTACCACATTGGACAAATCGAAATACACACACCTGATACACATACACATACACACACCACTCCCACACATCCAATACAATATAAAACACACTCCCACATCACCCAACAACCTCTACGTCAACAATTGCGACAGAAGGCCAGAGAGAGACACCACCAGAAAGAACAATAGCATCCACAGGCACCCTACACCATCACTCACACAACATCCAAGCACCTCACATAATACACCTTGAAATATCACCCCACACATTACAACACACACCACCCCACACATCAACCACACCACCCCATGGCACCGCAAAGACACCCCAGGTTCTCTGAGGAGGAGCTCAGGGTCATGGTGGAGAAAATCATCCGGATCACAGGTGCAGCACACCACCATAGCTAGGAAGATGGAGCTATGGCGAAGAATCGTGGACAGGGTCAACGCAGTGGGACAGCACCCAAGAACATGGGATGACATCAGGAAGAGGTGTAACAACCTACGGGGGAAGGTGCGTTCCGTGGTCTCAAGACACCACCTTGCGGTTCAGATGACTGGCGGCGGACCTCCACCTCCTCCCCCACAACTCACTACATGGGAGGAGCAGGTCTTGGCTATACTGCATCCTCAGGGCCTCGCAGGAGTAGCTGGAGGAATGGACTCTGGTAAGGCAAATTTTTACTACCTTATCCCCCCCACCCCACCTGCATGCCATCACATACCCCCACCCTCGCCCTCACCCCCATCACACCAACTCCTCACGTATGACCCAATATCACAAACCACACATCCGAAACCCAAGCCCTGCATGTAACACCAAAGCATGGACACCCATCACCAAAGCATGTCCACTGCACATACCCATACATCCCCCTAAACCATTATCACACAAGGTAATAAACAGGAAGGCAAGCACTTTGGTACAGGGTCACCCACCCATTGCCCGCCATGGCACACACAGATGCAATAATCATGCCTTTACACCCCTGCAGGACCCCTACCCAACGTAACCGGACAGGAGGGTCCAGACATGTCCACTCCACCCACAGAAGAGGCCCACAGTGATGACAACAGCTCTGTCCAACTGGATCTAGATGACCAGCCCGGCCCATCTGGGACCTCGGGACAGTCAGTTCCCCTCACACTGTCACAGGCCACTACAGCGCTCCACACCTCTGGAAACAGCAGCACAGCACCCACCCAGGGGGCTCATACCTCTGTCCCCAGGACACGTCAATCAGCAGTGTGACCACCACTAAAGGGAACCCAGGCTAACCCACCACCCCAACTACACCAGGGACCTGGGGTCAGTGGCAGTGGGCACACGGTTCAGGGGACAAAGGCCCAGGAACACAGGGGAACTAGGAGGGCTGCTGTGCGACAGGGGGAAGACAGGCCAAGGGAACCCACTCTCCATGAGGCCCTCTCCAACATCATGGGAGCCTACCACCATTCCCAGGAGACTATGGCAATGGTACTGGCCAAGTTTCAGGAGACTCGGCGGCTGCAGGAGGAACAGTATCAGGGCTTCAGGGAGGAACTAAAATCCATCAATTCCTCCCTGGGCACCATTGTAGGGGTGCTGAAGGAATTCGTCAACACCAGGAGGGACACTGTGGCACAACAAGGGGCCCCTGACACTAGCCTGGACGATGAACTGCCCACCACCTCCGCCGGCGCTAGTGGACAGGAGGCACCGCCACAGGACGACAACACCAGCACCCTACCCCCTGCAGATGAAGAACCACCTGCAAGCGGTCCCTGAGATCCAGGACAAAGACAGAGAACAATGCCACGACCCCACCAAGAAATGAGACCACCCTGATTTGTCATCCTTCTGTCCCACTTTGTCACCCTGTCCATACTTAAACTGCCCCAGCTCCACTTCCTATGCCCCTTTGGACAATGCACCTGTGAGACAAATAGACTGGACTCTGCCATGGACATTCCTCCATCACCCCTGACCATTTTACAAACCCCTCCACTATTTACCACTTAAATAAACACCCTTAAATCACAAAACAATCTGGAGTCAGTCTGTGCTTTCACAATTGTGTATTTGCAATAATTGAGGGAAATAGCAATGTCCATTGTATTGTCAACATACCGATGTCACACAGCTCTAGTCCATGCAGAAACAAAGCAGATGTCACACAGTGGGACCCACATCTGTGAAATCGTAAGGGCAAGTGACACCTCAGTGACCACACACTGGGTGAAAATGACAGACAGGTGAGAGGCAGTAGAATTAAATCAGATGTAGCAGGCTGTGTTGTCTTCTTACCTGTGTCTCACTGGAAGTATTGGTGGATCACCGTGTTCCTGTTGTTTCTGTCCTCTTCTTCTGCTTCCTAGTCTTCACTGTCCACAGGCTCCACAGCTGCCCCAACACCTCCATCTGGACCATCCTCCGGCAGAAAAGGCACCTGTCGTCGCAAAGCCAAGTTGTGAAGCATACAGCAGACCACGATGATCTGGCATACCTTCTTTGGTGAGTAGAATAGGGAACCACCTGTCATATGGAGGCACCGGAACCTGGCCTTCAGGAGGCCGAAGGTCCTCTCTATAATCCTCCTAGTTCGCCCATGGGCCTCATTGTAGTGTTCCTTTGCCCTTGTCCTGGGATTCCTGACAGGGGTCAGTAGCCATGACAGGTTGGGGTAACCGGAGTCACCTGCAAATGGCAAGGGACAACTGTTAGACACACACTAACTCATAGGGACATCCCCAGACACCTATTCACACTGTATAGGGTCCATGTCCTCACCTAATAGCCACACACGGTGCCTCTGGAGTTGCCCCATCACATAAGGATGCTGCTATTCCTCAGAATGTAAGAGTCATGCACTGAGCCAGGAAATTTGGCATTCACATGGGAGATGTACTGGTCGGCCAAACACACCATCTGCACATTCATCTAATGGTAACTCTTCCGGTTTCTGTACACCTGTTCACTCCTGCAAGGGGGGACCAAGGCCACATGTGTCCCATCAATGGCACCTATGATGCTGGGGATATGTCCCAGGGCATAGAAGTCACCTTTCACTATAGGCAAATCCTCCACCTGAGGGAAAACGACGTAGCTCCGCATGTGTTTCAGCAGGGCAGACGACACTCTGGACAACACGTTGGAAAACATAGGCTGGGACATCCCTGATGCTATGGCCACTGTTGTTTGAAAAGACCCACTTGCTAGGAAATGGAGTACTGACAGCACCTGCACTAGAGGGGGGATTCCTGTGGGATGGCAGATAGCTGACATCAGGTCTGGCTCCAACTGGGCACACAGTTCCAGGATTGTGGTACGATCAAGTCTGTATGTGATGATCACATGTCGCTCCTCCATTGTCGACAGGTCCACCAGCGGTCTATAAACCGGAAGATGCCGCCATCTCCTCAGCTGCCCCAGCAGACGTTGCCTATTGAGGAGAACAGCGAGCAGAGAGTCAACCAACTCTGAGGTACGTAAACACAACTTAATTGGAAAATGTTTGCAAATCGACATATGGCTGTATTAGTGTTGAAGCAAGGCCTAGATATGTGTGACGCAGTCCAAAATAATGCCAGGTGGGCCCCTGAAATGGCGGCTGCCTGACCTGTAAAGTGGGACAAGGGGATATGAGGTAACTGCGCTGGTGTTGTACACCGTCGCGGTAGGCGGCCGAAGACCGCAGCGCAATCCTGGATTGGTTAACATTGGACCCTATGGGTCCCAGGAGCCAATGACGATGTACGCCGACGGTGACGGTGCGCACCGCCGTGGACGTGACCGCCATTTTCTCTCTGTTCAATCACTTGATACCTGATCTTCGACTGGAGAGGACCTACACTGCAAGTGCTGCTGTGACCTCAGTCTGGAAGAAACAATGGCTCGTGTGTCTAGGGAAAGGGCCGCTGCCTTCAGCACGGAGGAGCTGAAGAAACTAGTGGATGGGGTCCTCCCCCAGTACACGCTACTCTACGGTCCTCCAGACAAACAGGTGAGTACACTTTGAGCATGCTGTATGGGCAATGGCTGTTTGCAGTGGTGTGGATGAAAGATAGGGGGGGAGAATGAGGCGTGCATGAAACGACGGTGAGTGCATGTGCGTCATGGCAAGGGTAGGGATGCGGGCCAATGACTGTGACGGTGCGGACGGTTATATCTTCTTCTTTTCCCCTGTACTATTCCTGTAGGTCAGAGCCCACCAGAAGAAGGATATTTGGTGTGCCATCGCCAAGGAAGTCCGGACCCTGGGGGTCTACCACAGACGGAGCACCCACTGCCGGAAAAGATGGGAGGACATTCGCCGCTTGAGCAAGAAGACGGCAGAGGCCCAGCTGGGGATGGCCTCCCAACGTGGGAGGTGTGCCCATCGCACCATGACCCCCCTGATGTTCCGGATCCTGGCGGTGGCGTGCTGGGAGTTGGATGGACGCTTGAGGGCATCACAGCAGCCACAAGGGGGTGAGTACACTCTCATTCAGCTGATTCAGCGCGCATTGTAGGTGTCTGGGTGGGGGAGGTGGGCTGTGGGTTCCCCTAGGCCAGGCGAGTTTAGTAGGCAAGGTCCCTTCTGAAGGCAGGCCCTGTGGCACCCCACCTCACCTTTGTACAGAGCCAACTACACCTAGTCAGGCTCTTGTGACATCCATGTGTGCAGCAATCGGGCAGAGCCTTGTAACCCATGTACCTGTGATTGATTAGGGAACTCCAAGTGCACAGCGTAGTGCAGGGGGCTTCTGTGTCTGTAGTGTCCGCCAACTGTAGTGGTATTGCATGCACTCAACATGTCTTTCTTCTGTCTTCCCCCCCTTTTTGTGGTCTCCCTGTTCTTGTGTGTATTAGCATCATCAGGCGGAGGAGCAGTGGCACAGGAGCAGGAGGGAGCTGCATCCCACATGGCCTTGGAGGGCGACACAACGGAGTCTGAATTCACCAATGGGACGGAGGGCAAGGGGAGCTCCACGACGGGGACAGGAGCTGAGACCAGCGACATGGACTCCTCTTCTGATGGGAGCTCCCTTGCGGTGGCGGTCCTATCTGTGCCCCCTGCATCTACAGGTACAGCCGCCACCCCCTCTACCAGCACCGCCCTCCCAGCAGCCGGTCAGCGTTTGCCCCGTGGCCGCTCACCCAGGAGGGTGGACATCTCCTTTGCCCCAGGCACCTCAGCCCCTGCCCCTGTCACCCCTGCTGCCCTCAGTGAGGAGGCCATAGACCTCCTCAGGTCCCTCACTGTTGGGCAGTCTACCATTTTGAATGCCATCCAGGGTGTAGAGAGGCAGTTGCAACAAACCAATGCATACCTGGAGGGCATTCATTCTGGTCACGCAGCCCAACAGCAAGCTTTTCAGACTCTGGCCTCAGCACTGATGGCAGCCATTGTCCCTGTCTTTAGCCTCCCCCCTCCAACTTCCTCCACCCAGACCCAAACCCCTGTACCTCAGCCTATCCCAAGCACACCATCAGACCAGCATGCACACACCTCAACACACAAGGGAAGCTCAGGCAAACATAAGCACCACACATCCCACAGGCACTCACGCAAACATCATACACATACAGACATACCAACATCCACTGCCTCCACTGTGTCCCCCTCTTCCTCGTCTCCCTCCTCCCTCCATGTCTCTTCTCCACTCACACCTGCATGCACTACATCCTCAGCCACTACCTCCATCACCAGCATACCCACCACCACACCCCGCTCAGGGACAGTCACCACCCCCACTACCATTCACACATCCCCTGTGTCCTCTCCCAGTGTGTCTGTGAGCCCACCTCCCATGGTACACAAACGCAGCCACACACCCACTCAACAGCCATCCACCTCACGACAGCCTCCAGCCCATGCCCCTTCACCCAAAGTCAGCAAATGTACACCTCCTACAACCACTACCTCTTCCTCCACTCCCAAACCACCTCCATCTACCCGTCCCAGTGTGCCCAAAAAACGTTTCCTGTCAACCTTGAACTCTTTCCCTCACCTCCCCCACCCCTTCAGTCTCCTAGGGCCCGCCTCTCCAGTTACCAACCCAGTGCCTCAGCCACAACATCTGCAGGGACAGTGGTGTCAGTAGTAACCGACTTCTGGAGTGCGCCAGGCAGCAGGGCAGTCAGTGTGGCAAGGAGCCAGAGCACGGACAGTCCCCCACCTCAAAAGCAGAAAAAGTTGGCCAGTGCCCTGCGGGAGAGAGGAAAAAAATCAGCCACCAAAGCTGCTCCCAGGGGTACAGTTGGGAGTGTGGAGACAGCTGCGCCACCATCCAGGGTGGAGAAGGGGCACAGTAAAACCGGCAAGTCTGGGAAAACCTGCACGGCGGACAAGACCGCAACAAGCACCACTGCTAAGGACACCGCCACCACCAGCAGCGCTGCCAATGACACCGCCGCCACCAGCACCGCTGAACAGGACACCGCCGCCACCAGCATTGCTGCCAAGGACACCGCCGCCACCAGCACAGCTGAACAGGACACCGCCGCAACAAGCACCGCTGCCAAGGACACCGCTGCCACCAGCACCGCTGCCAAGGACACCGCCGCCACCAGCAACGCTGAACAGGACACCGCTGCCACCAGCACCACTGCCAAGGACACCGCCGCCACCAGCACCGCTGAACAGGACACCGCCGCCACCAGTACCGCTGAACAGGACACCGCCAGCACCGCTGAACAGGACACCGCCGCAACAAGCACCGCAGGCCAGTGAGTGCCAAAGATTCCGACGCTACTGAGGCCGCCACGAGCAGGATGAAGCACTCTGGGCACAAAGCCCACTCCAAAACCAGTGGAGAATGACATCCACTACCTCAGTCCTTAGCAGGATGAAGCACTCTGGGCACAAAGCCCCCTCCAGAACCAGTGGAGAATGACATCCACTACTTCAGTCCTTGGCAGGATGAAGCACTCTGGGCACATAGGGGGTCATTCTGACCTCGGCGGTAAAAGGCTCTTACCGCCGGTCAGAAGACCGCCATTCTACCGCCGCGGTAAACCGCCACGGTCATTCTGACCCACAACTGCCAAACCGCCGAAAACCCGACATCCACAGAAGGCCGCCTCATCAGCGGTCAGCGATAAACTGGAGATGACCAAACCTCCACCGTCACGCCAACACAAACACGCCCATGCCATTACGACCCACGAATCCACGCGGCGGTCTTTCAACCGTAGTATTCCATTGGCGGTACACACCGCCGCGGTCAAAATACACACACCCATACAAAACACAGCCACATTGGACAATTCAAAATACACACACCTGATACACATACACACAACACTCCCACACACCCATCACCATATAAAACACACACCCACATTACCCACAAACCCCCCCAAATCGAAATTCAGAGACAAGGCGCAATACACAGAGAGAGAGCACAGGGAACGCAAACCACAACACACACAGGAACCCAACATCATCACCCACACCACATCTACGCACACATCACCACACACCACCACTCACATCACCACAAACACCACCCCACACCTCATCCACACCACCCCATGGCACCCCAAAGACACCCCAGGTTCTCGGACCAAGAACTCAGGGTCATGGTGGAGGAAATAATTAGGGTAGAGCCCCGGCTCTTCGGCACACAGGTGCAGCACACCACAATAGCCAGGAAGGCGGAGCTATGGCAAAGGATCGTCGACAGGGTCAACGCTGTGGGACAGCATCCCAGAAATCGGGAAGACATCCGAAAGCGCTGGAACGACCTACGGGGGAAGGTGCGGTCGATGGTGTCAAGACACAACATCGCTGTGCAGAAGACTGGTGGCGGACCCCCCCCCCACTCCACCCGAATTCACAGCATGGGAGCAAGAGGTCTTGAACATCCTGCATCCTGAGGGCCTCGCTGGAGTAGGCGGAGGAATGGACTCTGGTAAGTCTAATCTCAACTACTTCACCCCCCCACCCACCAGCATGCCAACCCACACCCCCACCCTCACCCCCAGCCCCCCAGCACACATCCTCCCTGCCAATGTCTCACCAGCACAACCCACCCAACACAACACCAATCTCTGAATGCCAACACAAACCATGGACACCCATCACCTAAGCATGACCACTGCACATACCCACCCCCCCCCACAGACCACCCTCATAACTCCTCCCACAAGGGAATGCCAGCACTGGGGGACAAGGGCACCCACAAATCGCACGCCATGGCACACACAGAAGAAATAACCATACTCTTTCACCCCTGCAGGGCACGAACGCCAACACACCGGCCAGGAGGGTCCAGATTTGTCCATCCCACCCCCAGAACAGGCCCCCAGTGATGACAGCAGCTCTGTCGACCTAGAACCTGATGACCAGCCCGGACCATCGGGGACCTCTGGACAGTCGGTTCCCCACACACAGACACAGGCCACAGCAGACCCAACCCCCTCTGGGAATACCAGCACAGCTCCCACCCAGCGGGCCCATGCCTCTGTCTCCAGGACGCGTCAATCAGCGGTGTGTCCGCCACTACAGGGCACCCAGGCTGACCCACCACCCCAACAACAACAGGGACCTGGGGGCAGTGGTAGTGGGCACACCGTCCAGGGGACAGAGGCCCGGGGAAACAGGGGAACTGGGAGGGCTGCTGTGCGAGAGGGGGGGGACCGGCCCAGGGAACCCACTCTCCAAGAGGCCCTCACCACCATCATGGGAGCATACCACCACTCCCAGGAGACGATGACGACGGTACTGGCCAGGTTCCAGGAAATCCAGGCACAGCAGGAGGAACGGTACATGGGGTTCAGAGACGAACTCAGGAACATTGGTTCCGCAATGGGGACCATCGTCCTGGCCCTCAACCAGATAGTCACCACATTGCGGGACCATGTGGCACCCCAAAGGGCCCCTGTCACTAGCCCGGACCACGAACAGCCTACCACCTCCGCCGGCGCTAGTGGACAGGAGGCCCCCACACAACGACAGGCCACCAGAACCCCACCTCCTGCTGAAGATCAACCACCCCGCAAGCGGAACCTGAGATCACACAAGAAGACAGAGTAGGATGCCAAGACCACCGCCAGCATGAGATACCCCCTGATGTCATCCCACTGTCCCACATTGTCACCCTGTCAAACCTTAAACAGCCCCTGCTCCATCCTTCCACAGGCATTTGGACAATGCACCTGTGAGACTGAGAACTGGACTCTGCCACCCCCACCCATCACCATTTAACTATCATGGACCTATATGCAGCACTTAAAATAAATCACCAATTGCACTACAAAAATCAGGAGTCTGCTTCTATTCTTAACAAATGTATTGCACATAACGGTGCAATAATGTTCAGTTACATTGTGATGACAACATACCAATGTCAATAAGCATTAGTCCATGGGCAAACAAAGCAGAAGTCACGCTGTGGGTCATACAGCTCTTAAAAGGGAAGGGAAAGTCAAAAATCAGTTAAAAGGAACTGGGGGGAAACACAGACAGTAGAGAGGCGGGGACTGTAAGTAAATGTAAAATGGCATGGGTGATTCTTACCTGTGTGCTACTGAAAATACTGTTGTATAACTGTATCCCTGTTGTCCGTGTCGTCCACGTCGTCTTCCTCCTCTTCACTCTCCACAGGCTCCACAGCTGCTACAACACCACCATCTGGACCATCCTCCTGCAGGAAAGGCACCTGGCGTCGCAATGCAAGATTGTGAAGCATGCAGCAGGCCACAATGAGATGGCACACCTTCTTTGGTGAGTACATTAGGGATCCACCTGTCATATGCAGGCACCTAAACCTGGCCTTCAGGAGCCCGAAGGTCCGTTCTATAATCCTCCTAGTTCGCCCATGGGCCTCATTGTACCATTCCTCTGCCCTTGTCCTGGGATTCCTCACTGGGGTCAATAGCCAAGGCAGGTTAGGGTAACCAGAGTCACCTATTAGCCACACACGGTGTCTCTGTAGCTGTTCCATCAAATAAGGGATGCTGCTATTTCGCATGACATACGCGTCATGCACTGACCCAGGGAACTTGGGATTTAGATGGGAGATGTACTGGTCAGCCAAACAGACCACCTGGACATTCATAGAATGGTAATTTTTCCTATTTCTGTACACCTGCTCATTGTCTTTTGGGGGTACTAAAGCCACATGGGTCCCATCAATGGCACCAATGATGTTGGGGATATGTCCAAGGGCATAGAAATCACCCTTCACAGTGGCCAAATCACCCTCCTCAGGGAAAACAATGTAGCTCCGCATGTATTTCATCAGGGCAGACAACACTCTGGACAACACCTTGGAAAACATAGGCTGAGACATCCCTGATGACATGGCCACTGTTGTCTGAAAAGACCCACTTGCCAAAAAATGGAGTACTGACAGAACCTGCACCAGAGGGGGAATTCCTGTGGGTTGGCGGATGGGGGACATAAGGTCTGGCTCCAGATGGGCACACAGTTCATGTATAGTGGCTCGGTCAAGTCGGTATCGAAGAATAATATGTCGTTCTTCCATTGTCGACAGGTCCACCAGCGTTCGGTACACGGGAGGATTCATCCTTCTCCTCGCAAGTCCCAGCGGACGGTGCCTAGGAAGGACAACATGGAGTACAGAGTCAAGCAACCCACAGGTACGTTCACACAGCTTGCACAGTACACGAATCGCTATGCATTGAAAGGCTTGTATGAGTGGCAATGCAAGGCCTAGGCCTGTGTGACGCAGTAGTAATTAAGCCATGTGGGCCCTTGTAATGGCGGCTGCCTGACCTGAGAAGTGTGACAGTGGGATGTGAGGTCAATGCGCTGGCGTGGCACACCGTGGCGGTAGGCGGTCGAAGACCGCGGTGCGAAGCCGCATTGGTTAACATTGAACCCTATGGGTTTCATTAGCCAATGACGATGTGCGCCGCCGGTCGCGGCACGCACCGCGGCGGTACGCACCGCCGCGGGCGTGACCGCCATTTTCTATCTGCTTAATCACTCGAGACCTGATCATCCACAGGAGAGGACCTATACTGCAAGTGCTGCTGTGACCTCGGTCTGGAAGAGACAATGGCTGCTGCGACTGGGCAAAGGGCCCCTGCCTTCACTTCAGAAGAGTTGGAGAAACTTGTGGATGGGGTCCTGCCCCAGTATGCGCTACTCTACGGTCCTCCAGACCAACAGGTAAGTACACTGGGTGCACTTTGAATGGGCTATGTCTGGGTTGTGTATGGGGGATGTAAGATGGTGGGGTGGGGAGCGAATGAGGAGTGCAAGGCACGACAGATGAGAGCATGTGCCACATGGCAAGGTTGGGGAGGGAGGGGCAATCACATCTAACATGCCGAAAAATTGTGATTTTTCCTTTCCAACCCTGTACATGTCAAATAGGTCAGCGCCCATCAGAAAGTCGACATTTGGCGTGCCATCGCCAAGGAAGTCCGGGCCCTGGGGGTCCACAACAGACGGGGCACCCACTGCCGAAAGAGGTGGGAGGACATCCGCCGCGGGACCAGGAAGACCGCCGAGTCACTGCTGGGGATGGCCTCCCAACGTAGGAGGGGTGCCAGCCGCCAATTGACCCCCCTGATGTCCCGGATCCTGGTGATGGCCTACCCTGATTTGGATGGGCGCGTGAGGACATCACAGCAGACACAAGGTGGTGAGTACCAGCACATTCTGCTATATTTACGCACAGTGGAGGTGTCTGGGTGGGGGAGGAGGGCTGTGGGTGACATTAGGCCAGGGCGCTTTCTGTAGTGTAGTCCCCTCCTTTAGGCATGGCCCTGTGCCCCCGCCTCCCACCTCTGTAGGGTGCCAAGTACAGCAATCCATGGTCCAGCATCACCCATGTGTGCATATGTTGTCCATAGACCTGTAGGCCTAGTCACAAGTACTGAGTAGTGTACCCCGATTGCACGGCGTAGTGCAGGAGGCTCCTGTGTCTGTCCTCTCCGACAACGGTGTTGGCAATGCATGCACTCAACCTGTCTTTATTTCTCCCCCCACCCTTTTTCTTTATCTTCTTGTGCATGTGTGCATTAGCATCATCAGGCGGAGGAGAATTGGCATCGGAGCACGAGGGAGCTGCAACTCACAAGGCCCCGTGGGCCATGCTACAGACACCGAGGTCACCAGTGATACGGAGGGTGAGGGGAGCTCCACAACGGGGACCCGTGGTGACACCAGCGACACTGACACGTCCTCGGCAGGGAGCTCCCTAGCGGTGGCGGCAACATCCGTGCCCCCCGCCACAACAGGTACAGCCGCCACCCAGCGCACCAGCTCCGCCCTCCCAGCAGCCCCTCAGCCTTCGCTCCGTGCCCGCTCGCCCAAGAAGGCGGGCATCTCCTTCGCCCCAGGCACCTCAGGCCCTGCCCCAGTTACCCCTGCTGCCCTCAGTGAGGAGGTCATTGACCTCCTACAGACCATCATTGTTGGGCAGTCTACCCTTTTGAATGCCATCCAGGGGGTAGAGAGGGAGGTGCATCTGAGCAATGCATACCTGGAGGGCATTCATTCGGGTCAGGCTGCCCATCAACGATCGTTCAATGTTCTGGCCTCAGCACTGACGGCAGCCATTGTCCCTGTTTCCAGCCTCCCTCTTCTAACTGCCTCCACCGTCTCCCAGTCTCCTGTTCCTCAGCCTATCCCATCCACACCATCAGACCAGCCTGCACACACCTCAACACCCAAGGGCAGCTCATCCAGACATAAGCACCACAGATCCCACAAGCATTCACACAAACAACATCCAGATGCAGACATGGCAACAGTCACTACCACCTCTGTGTCCCCCTCCTCCTCGTCTCCCTCCTCCCTCCCTGTGACGTCTCCACTCACACCTGCATGCACACCACCATAAGCCAGTACTTCCATCACCAGCACACCCTCCCGTACGTGCAGTCACCACCCCCACTGCCATTTACACGTCCCCTGTGTCCTCTCCCACTGTGTCTGTCACACCCTCTTCCAAAACACACAAACGCAGGCAGCCACCCACACAACAGCCAACCACCAGACGACAGCCTACGTCACAAGCACCTGCACCCATAGACAGCACACCTGCCTCTCCTACAACCACATCCTCTCCCTCCACTCCCATACCCACTGCACCTACCCTTCCCATTGCTCCTAAAAAGCTTTTCCTCTCCAAACTTGACCTCTTTGCACCACCTGACCCACCCCCTCCATCTGGTAAGAGTCCGAAGAGCACCTCAGCCACCACCAGCCCAGCATCAAGTCTGACCATTGTGCACGGGTTTTGGAGTCCACCCTTTCCCAGCACCGATACATCGGCCAGCAGCAAGGGGACAGCCAGCCCCCCCCTGGAAAGAGAACCCGTAAGACCAAGGCCCGCCGTGAGAAGGCTGACACGGCTGCCCCCAAGGAGCAAAGTTGTGGCCCGTCACCTGCCACAACATCAAGGGGAGGCAAGGGCCAGAGAGCCTCATCGAAGGAGGGCAAGGGCAGCAGGGCGGAGAAGTCAGCCAGCAGGGGCGCGGACCAGGAGGGCCCCACAAGCCCCATCCCGGGTGTGACGGAGGACACCCACGGGCCCAGGACTCCGTCACAGGAGGGTCCAGCAACTGCACGGTCGGAGGGCGACTAAGCAGGGAGTCCTGGCCAGGTCTGGCTCCCTTGATAGAGAATTCAGGCACTGCTGAACAGGGCCCTGCCGTGAAGAAAGGCACCGCTGAACAGGGCCCCGCCGTGAAGACAGGCACCGCTGAACAGGGCCCCGACGTGAAGACAGGCACCGCTGAACAGGGCCCCGCCGTGAAGAAAGGCACCGCTGAACAGGGCCCCGCAGTGAAGACAGGCACCGCTGAACAGGGCCCCGCCGTGAAGACAGGCACCGCTGAACAGGGCCCCGCCGTGAAGACAGGCACCGCTGAACAGGGCCCCGCCGTGAAGAAAGGCACCGCTGAACAGGGCCCCGCCGTGAAGACAGGCACCGCTGAACAGGGCCCCGCCGTGAAGAAAGGCACCGCTGAACAGGGCCCCGCCGTGAAGAAAGGCACCGCTGAACAGGGCCCCGCCGTGAAGACAGGTACCGCTGAACAGGGCCCCGCCGTGAAGACAGGCACCGCTGAACAGGGCCCCGCCGTGAAGAAAGGCACCGCTGAACAGGGCCCCGCCGTGAAGAAAGGCACCGCTGAACAGGGCCCCGCCGTGAAGACAGGCACCGCTGAACAGGGCCCCGCCGTGAAGACAGGCACCGCTGTACAGGGCCCCGCCGTGAAGAAAGGCACCGCTGAACAGGGCCCCGCCGTGAAGAAAGGCACCGCTGAACAGGGCCCCGCCGTGAAGACAGGCACCGCTGAACAGGGCCCCGCCGTGAAGAAAGGCACCGCTGAACAGGGCCCCGCCGTGAAGAAAGGCACCGCTGAACAGGGCCCCGCCGTGAGGAGCACCGCTCCGCTGGGCCCTCATGTCAAGCACCGCTCTGCTGGGACCTCATCTCAAGCACTGCTCTGCTGGGCCCTTCCTGTCAAGCACCGCTCCGCTGGGCCCTCCTGTCAAGCACCGCTCCGCTGGGCCCTCATCTCAAGCACCGCTCCGCTGGGCCCTTCCTGTCAAGCACCGCTTCGCTGGGCCCTTCCTGTCAAGCACCGCTCCGCTGGGCCCCGCCGTCTCAAGCACCGCTCTGCTGGGCCCTTCCTGTCAAGCACCGCTCCGCTGGGCCCTCATCTCAAGCACCGCTCCGCTGGGCCCTTCCTGTCAAGCATGCTTCGCTGGGTCCTTCCTGTCAAGCACCGCTCCGCTGGGCCCCACCGTCTCAAGCACCGCTTCGCTGGGCCCTTCCTGTCAAGCACCGCTCCGCTGGGCCCCGCCGTCTCAAGCACCGCTCTGCTGGGCCCTCATCTCAAGCACCGCTCCGCTGGGCCCTTCCTGTCAAGCACCGCTCCGCTGGGCCCTCCTGTCAAGCACCGCTCCGCTGGGCCCTCATCTCAAGCACCGCTCCGCTGGGCCCCGCCGTCTCAAGCACCGCTCCGCTGGGCCCTCCTGTCAAGCACCGCTCCGCTGGGCCCCGCCGTCTCAAGCACCGCTCTGCTGGGCCCTTCCTGTCAAGCACCGCTTCGCTGGGCCCTTCCTGTCAAGCACCGCTCCGCTGGGCCATTCCATCTCAAGCACCGCTCTGCTGGGCCCTTCCTGTCAAGCACCGCTCCGCTGGGCCCTCCTGTCAAGCACCGCTCCGCTGGGCCCTCATCTCAAGCACCGCTCCGCTGGGCCCTTCCTGTCAAGCACCGCTCCGCTGGGCCCTCCTGTCAAGCACCGCTCCGCTGGGCCCTCCTGTCAAGCACCGCTCCGCTGGGCCCTCATCTCAAGCACCGCTCCGCTGGGCCCCGCCGTCTCAAGCACCGCTCCGCTGGGCCCTCCTGTCAAGCACCGCCCTGCTGGGCCCCGCCGTCTCAAGCACCGCTCCGCTGGGCCCTTCCTCTCAAGCACCGCTCCGGTAGGCCCTTCCTGTCAAGCACCGCTTCGCTGGGCCCTTCCTGTCAAGCACCGCTCCGCTGGGCCCTCCTGTCAAGCACCGCTCTGCTGGGCCCGCCGTCTCAAGCACCGCTCCGCTGGGCCCTTCCTGTCAAGCTCCGCTGGACCATTGACAGTGCCGGTTCTGTGTCGAGCTAGTGTTCACGCTGCACTCTGGGCACCCTGCCTCCTCCATGACCAGTGGAGACTGTTATCCACTTGAGAGACTGTGGCTTTGTACTCCCCAGGATGCTGCAGTGGGCAACCCACCCACTGTAGAGACTTGAGAGACTGTGGCTTTGCACTCCCCTGGATAAAGCAATGGGCAAACCACCCACTGGAGAGACTTGAGAGACAATGGCTTTGCACTCCCCTGGATAAAGCAGTGGGCAACCCACCCACTGGAGAGACTTGAGAGACTGTGGCTTTGCACTCCCCTGGATAAAGCAGTGGGCAACCCACCCACTGGAGAGACTTGACAAACTGTGGCTTTGCACTCCCCTGGATAAAGCAGTGGGCAACCCACCCACTGGAGAGACTTGAGAGACTGTGGCTTTGCACTTCCCTGGATAAAGCAGTGGGCAAACCACCCACTGGAGTGACTTGAGAGACTGTGGCTTTGCACTCCCCAGGATAAAGCAGTGGGCAAACCACCCAATGGAGAGACTTGAGAAACCGTGGCTTTGCACTTCCCAGGATAAAGCAGTGGGCAAACCACCCAATGGAGAGACTTGAGACACTGTGGCTTTGCACTCCCCAGGATAAAGCAGTGGGCATGGAGCCCCCTCGTGGATCTGGCGTCGTGCACTCATCCGGCTGAGGTGCCCCACCTTCCCTTCCCCCTGAGGTGCCTGTTTTATTTCTATTCTATCTGATGCCCCAGCAGTGTTCTCTCCGTCTTGTTCGGGTATTGAGTGTGGGCCTCGCCCATGCATTTTGGGCCCAGTGGTCCACGGACTATGATGGTAGAATCCCTTGGACTTGTATTCTAGGTATATGTATTTGTTTAAGGTGTGAATATCTTTATATATGTATATATTTTTGATTCATGTATTTGAATATATTACTATGATTCGACTCATTTCCTTTAGTCCTTGCATTCTTCCAGGGGGGGGCTAGGGGGTGTAACTCTAATGTATCATGATGTATTAGTGTGTGTGTTGTCGTGGGTGAGGGTGGGGATGGGGGTGTTGCGTGTTGCGTGTGTGTCTCACTCTTTTCCCTCCCCCCGCCCCTGTGTCGTAGGTGCAGTACTCACCGTGGTCTTCGCTGCCATCTTTGTTGTTCCTGGTAGAGAAGCAGGAAAATAAAGGCTGGCAGTATCTGGAGCTCGGGTTCCATGGCGTCCTGATTCCTCGTGGGGTGTGTGGAGGTGAGCATTTTCCCTTCCAAGTCCTGTTTCCGCCGTGTTTTTGTTTGCGGTGAATTCGCCCTGGAAAAGGTGGCGGATTGGACTGTTGTAATTTTGTGGGCGGTACATTGCCCTCCGCCTGTCTGTTGGTGGTTACCGCCGCGGTGTTTGTTTGTACCGCCTTGGCGGTCGGAGTGTTAAAGTGGCTGTCTATGTTGGCGGTTTCCGCCATGGTCGTGATTCCAATTTTTTTTCCGCCGGCTTGTTGGCGGTTTAACACCGACCGCCAGGGTTGTAATGACCACCTATGTTCACAAGTCACATCAGAGATGGTTGAGTCACATACATGTCAGTAACATCAAGCTAGAACTTTCCTATTAGGCAATACTCTCCAGGTGTGACACATACAAGCCAATAAGTACAGGTCCATAACTACAGACATAGATTTCCCAATCTGCAGACCAACCCACCACTCTGCTCAGGGCCTGTACTGGCTAAGCAAGCTTACTTACATCATGTGGAACATGCTCTCTAGCAACCTGACTGAGATGTGAGCCACTGTGTGACACATCACACCTCTGTGGCTTCTGAATGGTAAACTCCTTAGGCATGAATGGGCTACACATTCACACTCTCTGAGAATGATTCTCTGCATACAGTCCTTACAGGCTACTGCCAGAGTACAAACTCAAACATCACACATGTGTAGCATTGAGGGGACTGGCATGGTGAGTACAGAAAGTGTCTACCCTGTCCAGGTGTGGACATGTGGCTGAACAAATGCAGACTCATGCCACTTCAGGGGGTATGGTTCTGTGTTATGTACCTGTATGACATAACACGCTTTTGGACATATGTGTACTTCCTACAGAGATGGCATCCAACAAACATAGGCATGCATTGTACAGTTTCTGCTATGTGACCAAGCTACTGAGTCAGATATCATGGCCTCCCAGGAATCAACACACTGTCTGCACTGTCGGAATGTCATGTATGCAATAAGCCTGCACAGGAGTAATATGACCTGTGTGAAGGTGACAACAGGCTGTGGGATTAAGGGACCTGCCATGAGTCAAAGACACACATTGACAATGTTCTAAGTGCACATGTGGACTAGATCAGTGACTCACCTCTGAACCGATTTCTAATCTAATCAAAGCAATGAGGCCTTTTGGGCAGGAATTTACGCCAGAGACTCGTATTGCCCATGTGACAGGATCTGCTGGTGTACAGGAAGTAGGCACAGGGCCACAGTTGTATAGCCACAGTGACTCCACCTCAGCCTAGACTAAGACCCATACTGGGAGATACCTGTGGCAGGCCCTGGTCTCTGCAAGATGAGAAGACAGATCCTACATGACACTACATTCCCATAGCTTCCATGCATGACAGTACAACAGCAAATTGACATGTGGTGTGTGTGGAAAGCTGAAAGGCTGAGAGAGCCATGATATGCCTTCCAAACAACAGTCTAGCAAGGGCAGGTGTGTGAAGAAATCTTTGTGACACCATATATATTGCTCACAGACCTCACAACTGACTCATACAACATTCATACTCAGCTCATGCTGTCATGCATATACATGTTGTCTGACATATACAACAATCCTGAGGTTAGAAAGGTCAGTGGATGGCAGTAATGTCTACTCACCTAGCTATGTGCATCCAACACAAGGAGGATCTATGAAGCCCAAAATCCCACACACCACAATCTGAATGAACTCAACACATGGCAGTGGCCACCAATACCTGCACATTGACCCTCCCATTAATGTCACAAAGACTGCACCTACAGGCCCATGCACAGGCAACCTGGCACTTATGGCCACATTCTAGCCTATAGGAGGGGAAAGCATGGTGAAGTTCAGAGAGAACTGTGCACATGAGGTATTTACCTGCTCCTCTGCTGCACTGTAGAACTGTCTATACAGGGGTAGGGTCTCAGCTACAGGCCTCTCCATCTCCTCTGGAGAGAAGGCAGGGGCCCTATCAACTGCTGGATGTGGCATGATTGCTCCCAGAGGCGTTACACAGCAGCCCGGTAGTGGAGGTCTTGCTGGGACAGTGTCATAAGTCAAGTGAGTGATTCTGCAGAACATGGCAGTCACGTCCACTACATATGCGGTCATCACCACGGCAGACACAGACATTGGCCCGCGACCTCCACTAGCATTAACGTTAGCCTAAGGTAGTGTCCGCCGTGATTGCAACCACCTACTGTCATGACGGCTTCTGCCAGCGGTCGCAGACGGTTCCTAATGTCCAGTGGAGTAGGTCTGGCAGACACCATTTTAGAGACCTGAAATTTGGTATTGAGCTTCAAAAACTGCGTCACACCTCCGAAATTGTTGTTTTGAGCACACAAACATACTTATTCTGTCCTGTTATGTAGGTTCTCCTACTCAGACACCATTGTGATATGTTTCAGGGCACAGATGGCATTTTACTGTACGATACAGTCCAGCCTGTCAAAGGTCATTTCTGCAGTCGTGTTATCCAGTCACATTTCGAGGGGCATTTGTGATGCACATATTTGAGTTTGGTCCAGATACATGTTGTGAACACATGTGTGGCAAACAGTGGGGGGGTCACATGTTACTTTTGTGTTATTAGCAGCTGTGATGTGTACTGGTTGCCATGTCTTACCCATCTAAAATTACTTGTCACGTGTTATCATTGACATGCATCATGTATGTAGCTGGGGACACATGTTAGAACTCATTTCTTGTCATATATAGGTACCCTTGGAGAGGGAGGATACATCAACCACCTGTCTTCCGTCCATTGCTGGACCTTCAGACCATGAAGGAATGCCATATTATCATGTACTGACACCAGAACAAGCAAACAATAGTGGACGTATGTCGTCAGTTGGGGCCAGATCTAATGCCAGCTATTAGTTATCCAACCAGCACACCACCCATTGTACAAGTCATGTCAGTATTACACTTCCTAGCCACAGGGTCCTTCCAACATGCAGTCACCCTGTCAGCTGGCATGTCCCAACCAATGTTCAGTCTGGTTTTGAAGGATGTCCTCTCAGCAATGTTGAAAAACCTGGACAGCTACATCCAGTTTCCTTGACATCAGGATTTAGTGAAGGCTGACTTTTAAGGTTTTGCATGCCTCCCACATGTGGTGGGGGCTATTGGTGGCACACATGTTAGCTTGGTCTCACCGCATGCCAATGAACAAGTCTATTGCAACAGAAAGAATTTCCATTCCATCAGCGTGCAAGGTGTTTATTTGGCGGATCTATACATTTCACAGTTCTATGCCTGTTATCCGGGTTCAGTCCACGATTCATTCATTATGCGGAACAGCACTATCCCAAAGCTGATGTCACAACTGTACCCAGAGAGGGTCTGGCTGGGTGGTAAGCACATGTGTCCTGTTTGTGTGTGTGCAATGTCTGGTGCCACAATTCTGATAAGATGGACACATTGTTCCACGTATGTCCCATTCCTTAACAGGAGACTTTTCATCTCCAAACCGTCCTTGGTTATTGACGTCAAAAAGGAATCCAACTACGCCAGGGGAAGTCCGCTTCAATGAGGCCCATGGAAGAACAGTTGGGTAGTGGAGTGGGCTTTTGAGCTCCTGAAGGCCAGATGTAGATGTCTGGACCGGACTGGTGAAGCCCTCCTGTGCTCACTCAGAAGCGTGTGTCAGATCACTGTGGCATGCTACATGATCCACAAAATTGCCCTGCGGAGGAATATATCCCATATATTCCAGAAGAGGGGCAGCCCACAGTGCCACCGGGTGAGCCTCCTGAAATGCCAAGTGAGGATGACAGTGATGAAGAGGAAGGAGCTGACTTGTGGGAAGATCTCATCAATACCTACTTTTCTTGAGTGTAAGTATGTCATGTGACATAATGACTGTGACGGCACGAAGAACTGTAGTTATTAGAATGTGTGTAGTAGAGTGTTGTTGAAAAAACTGGGGAGCTAATTCTCTGCAAAATTTAGCCAAAGGGCGTTTGAAGGGTTAGCCTCTGACATATTCCTACCTTGATGTATCTACATTGTTTGCGTCAGTCTCTGTAGGATGCTGGCCTGGTTTATAGTAGGTACCTTGTGGTACGTACACCTTGTGCCAGGTCCAGTTATCCCTTATTAGTAGAATAGAGGTGTTTCTAGCAGCTTAGGCTGTTAGAGGTAGCTATGGCAAAGCAGTTTAGGCTGACCTAGGAGACATGCAAAGCTTCTACTATACTACTTATATCACATAGCACAATATCAGAAGAAAACACAATACTCAGAGTTACTAAAAATAAAGGTACTTTATTTTAGTGACAATATGCCAAAAGTATCTCAGAGGATACCCTCACTTAGGAGGTAAGTAATATACACAAATTATATGTACACAAACCCAAAACAGGTAAGTAACAGTTAGAAAAATAGTGCAAACAATGTAGAATCACAATAGAATGCAATAGGTAGACATAGGCCTAGGGGCAACACAAACCATGTACTCCAAAAGTGAAATGTGAATCACGAATGGACCCCAGGTCTATGGGAAGTTGTAGAGGGTCACTGGGACTGTGAGAAAACAGCAGGGGTGTCCAAAATACCCCATCCCAAGACCCTGAAAAGTAGGAGTAAAGTTACCCTACTACCCAGAAAGACAGTATAGTCGTAATAGGGGATTCTGCAAGAACCATAACTTCTATGAAAGCACTGAAGACGGATTCCTGGCCCTGAGGACCTCTAAAGGAAAAGCTGAAGATTCTGCAACAACGTAAGGTGCCAGGAACTTCTCCTTTGGTCAGAAGATGTCCCACGGCGTGCTGAAGGATGCAGGAGTGTTTCCACGCAGAAATACCGCAAACAAGTCTTGCTAACTACAAGAGTCGTGCTTGAGGATTTTGGGTGCTGCTGGGGCTCTGGAAGGACCAGGATGTCGCCCCTTGGAGGAGGAGACAGAGGGAGCGCTCAGCAACTCAGGGAGCCCCCACAGAAGCAGGCGGCACCTGCAGAAGTACCGGAACAGGCACTTAGAAGAATTGAGGACAGCGGTCGACTCAGAGTCACAAAGGAGGGTTCCACGATGTCGGAGTCCAACTCAGCGAGTTGGTAAATGCAAGATGGAGTGCTGGGGACCCAGGCTAGGCTGTGCACAAAGGAATCCTTGGAAAAGTGCACAGAAGCCGGAGCAGCTGCAGATCATGCAGTACACAGGATTACTGTCTGGCATGGGGAGGCAAGGACTTACCTCCACCAAATTTGGACAGAAGGGCCACTGGACTGTGGGAGACACTTGGACCCAGCTCCTGTGTTCCAGGGACCACGCTCATCAGGATGAGAGGGGACCCAGAGGACCGGTGATGCAGAAGATTGGTGCCTGCGTTGGAGGGGGAAGATTCAGTCGACCCACAGGAGATTTCTTCTTGGCTTCCAGTGCAGGGTGAAGGCAGACAGCCACAGAGCATGCACCACCAGGAAACAGTCGAGAAAGCCAGCAGGATGAGGCACTACAATGTTGCTGGTAGTCGTTTTGCTACTTTGTTGCAGCCGCCCTGGAGCAGTCAGTGGTCGATCCTTGGCAGAAGTCAAATAGGGAAGTGCAGAGGAACTCTGGTGAGCTTTTGCATTCGTTATCTGAGGAATAGCACAGAGGAGAGACCATAAATAGCCCAAAAAGGAGGTTTGGCCACTGAGAAAGGAGGCTTGGCTACTAAGAGAGGTAAGCACCTATCAGGAGGGGTCTCTGACGTCACCTGCTGGCACTGGCCACTCAGAGCTGTCCATTGTGCCCCAACACGTCTGTATCCAAGATGGCAGAGGTCTGGGTCACACTGGAGGAGCTCTGGGCACCTCCCCTGGGATGTGCTGGTCAGGGGAGTGGTCACTCCCCTTTCCTTTGTCCAGTTTCGCATCAGAGGAGGGCTGGGGGATCACTGAACCAGTGTAGACTGGCTTATGCAGAGATGGGCACCATCTGTACCCATCAAAGCTTTTCCAGAGGCTGAGGGAGGCTACTCCTCCCCAGCCCTTCACACCTATTTCCAAAGGGAGAGGGTGTAACACCTCTCTCAGAGGAAATCCTTTGTTCTGCCTTCCTGGGACCAGGCTGCCCAGGGGGGCAGAATCCTGTCTGAGGGGTTGGCAGCAGCGGCAGCTGCAGTGGAGACCCCAGAAAGGCAGTCTGGCAGTACCCGGGTTCTGTGCTAGAGACCCGGGGATGCATGGAATTGTCACCCCAATACCAGAAAGGTATTGGGGTGACAATTCCATGATCCTAGACATGTTACATGGCCATGTTCAGAGTTACCAGGATGCCCAGACACTAAGTAACTTGGCACCTAACCTTCACTAAGTGAGGGTTAGACATATAGGTGACTTATAAGTTACTTATGTGCAGTGAAAATGGCTGTGAAATAACGTGGACGTTATTTCACTCAGGCTGCAGTGGCAGTCCTTTGTAAGAATTGTCTTAGCTCCCTCTGGGTGGCAAAAGAAATGCTGCAGCCCAAAGGGATCTCCTGGAACCCCAATACCCTGGGTACCTAGGTACCATATACAAGGGAATTATAAGGGTGTTCCAGTGTGCCAATGAGAATTTGTAAAATTAGTCATTAGCCTGCAGTGACAATTTTAAAGCAAAAAGAGAGCATAAACATTGAGGTTCTGGTTAGCAGAGCCTCAGTAATAGAGTTAGGCACCACACAGGGAACATATACAGGGCATACATTATGATCACTGGGGTCCTGCCTGGCAGGATCCCAGTGACACATGGGCAAAAACAAACATACATACAGTGAAAATGGGGGTAACATGCCAGGCAAGATGGTACTTTCCTACACAACCTCCCCACCCCCCAAACGAAGGACAAAAAGGCTAACCTTGCCCAGATGAGTCTTCATTGTCTAAGTGGAACTATCTGGAGAGTCCATCTTCATTGGAGTGGGTACTCCCAGGTCTATGTTCCACTGTATAGTCCATTCCCTGTAGAGATATGGACCACCTCAACAGTTTAGGGTTTTCACCTTTCATTTGTTTTAGCCAAAGTATAGGTTTGTGGTCTGTCTGAACAATAAAGTGAGTACCAAACAGGTATGGTCTCAACTTTTTCAGTGCCCAGACCACAGCAAAGGCCTCCCTCTCTATGGCAGACCAACGCTTTTCTCTAGGGGTCAACCTTCTGCTGATAAAAGCAACTGGTTGATTCTGGCCCTCAGTATTCAGTTGTGATAGTACTGCCCCAACCCCTAATTCAGATGCATCAGTCTGTACAATGAATTGCCTGTTTGAGCTCCTCAAAAGCTTTTTGACAGCTGGCTGTCCACAATGCCTTCTTGGGCATCTTCTTGCTAGTGAGATCATTAAGAGGGACTGCATTGAGGCCATAATTCTTTATGAATCTCCTATAGTACCCCGTGAGGCCTAAAAAGGCTCTCACCTGGGTTCGAGTTGTAGGGGGAGTCCAGTCCATGATAGTCTGGATCTTCCCCTGTAGTGGTGCAATCTGTTCTCCACCTACCAGGTGACCCAGATAAACCACTTTCCCCTGCCCTAACTGGCACTTTGAGGCCTTGATAGTGAGGCCTGCCTTTTGCAGGGCCTCCAAAACTTTCCACAGGTGGACCAGGTGATCATCCCAGGTTGAGCTAAAGACAGCAATATCATCTAGATATGCTGCACTAAAAGCTTCCAACCCTTGCAGGACTGTTTTCACCAACCTCTGAAAAGTGGCAGGTGCATTTTTCAGACCAAAGGGCATTACTGTGAATTGGTAGTGCCTTCCAATCGTTGAAAATGCAGTCTTGGGTTTAGCATCTTCTGATAACCTAATCTGCCAATACCCTGCAGTTAGATGAAAAGTGCTTAGATACTTGGCAAAAGCCAGTGTATCTGTGAGCTCATCTGCCCTGGGTATAGGGTGAGCATCTGTCTTGGTTACTTGATTGAGCCCTCTATAATCCACACAAAACCTCATCTTTCTCTTTCCATCTTTGGTGTGAGGTTTTGGTACAAGAACAACTGGGCTAGCCCAGGGGCTTTCTGAAAGCTCAATCACCCCTAAGTCCAACATTTTCTGTACCTCTTGTTTAATGCAGTCCCTAACATGGTCAGGCTGCCTATAAATCTTACTTTTGACAGGTAGGCTGTCTCCAGTATCAATTGTATGTTCACACCAAGTAGTAGTACCTGGTATAAGTGAAAAGAGTTCAGAAAACTGACTTAGGAGATTGACACAGTTGTCTTTCTGTTCAGCAGTAAGACAATCTGCTAAGACCACTCCCTCCACTAAGCCATCAGCTTCAGTGGTGGAGAAGAGATCAGGGAGAGGGTCACTCTCTTCTTCCTGTCCCTCATCTGTTGCCATGAGCAGGGTGAGATCAGCCCTGCCATAATAGGGTTTTAGGCGGTTGACATGAATCACCCTAAGGGGACTCCTGGCAGTGCCCAGGTCTACCAAATAGGTAACCTCACCCTTTTTTTCAACAATTTGGTGGGGTCCACTCCATTTGTCCTGGAGGGCTCTTGGGGCCACAGGCTCCAATACCCACACCTTCTGTCCTGGGTGGTACTGAGTCAGGGAGCCTTCTGGTCATGACATTGCTTATGCACCTCCTGGCTGGCCTGAAGGTTTTTACTGGCCTTTTTCATATACTCAGCCATTCTTGATCTTAGGCCAAGTACATAGTTCACTATGTCCTGTTTAGGAGCTTTTAAAGGTTGTTCCCAACCCTCCTTCACCAGAGCAAGAGGACCTCTCACAGGGTGCCCAAATAGGAGTTCAAAGGGGCTGAAGCCCACTCCCTTTTGGGGTACCTCCCTGTAAGCAAAAAGGAGGCAAGGTAACAGGACATCCCATGTCCTTCGGAGTTTTTCAGGGAGTCCCATTATCATACCTTTGAGAGTTTTATTAGACCATTTGTTTGTGGATGGTAAGTTGTGGTAAACTTTTAGGTTACACTACACTCCTTCCACATTGCATTGAGGTATGCAGACATGAAGTTAATACCTCTGTCTGACACCACTTCCTTAGGGAAACCCACCCTGGAAAAGATTCCCAGGAGGGCCTTTGCCACTGCAGGAGCTGTAGTGGTCCTTAAGGGGATGGCTTCAGGATACCTAGTGGCATGGTCCACTACCACAAGGATGAATCTATTGCCTGAAGCTGTTGGAGGGTCAAGGGGGGCAACTATGTCAACCCCTACCCTTTCAAAGGGCATCCCAACCACTGGAAGTGGAATTAAGGAGGCATTTGGAGTGCCACCAGTCTTGCCCCTGGTTTGGCAGGTCACACAAGAGCGACAAAACTCTATAGTGTCCTCTGACATATGAGGCCAGTGAAACAAGGGGACAAGTCTTTCCCAAGTTTTCGTCTGGCCCAAATGCCCAGCCAAAGGAATGTCATGTGCCAGGGTGAGAAGAAACTCTCTGTACTGAAAGGGGGTGACCAATCTCCTGGCAGCTCCAGGTTTAGGGTCCCTTGACTCTGTGTACAAGAGGTTGTCTTCACAATACACCCTATGGCTATCACTGACATCCCCATTCCGCTGTTTGACAGTTTGCTGTCTTAAACCCTCTAATGTGGGACAGGTTTGCTGTGCCACACTCAGCTCTTCCCTGGAAGCCCCCCCGCACCCAAAAGCTCAGCAGTGTCTGCTGCCAGCTCCTCTGGTGTAGGTTCTGCACAGGGAGAGGATTCCTCTTCCTCAAAAGGAGAATTATCTATAGAGGGAGGGATAGTGGGCAGGGAACTCCACTTCTGCCCAAGCTGATGTTTCCAAATCATTGCCCAGTAAGCAGTCTACAGGGAAATCAGTGGCTACCACAACTTTCTTTGGACCAGTAACCCCCACCCTCCCCCCAGTTGAGATTCACAACAGCCATGGGGTGGCTAAGAATGTTATTATGAGCATCAGTCACTTGGTACTTCTGACCAAGTAGGTGTTGGTCAGGGTGGACCAGTTTTTCTATAACTATAGTTACCCTGGCTCCTGTGTCCCTGTAGGCCTCAACCTCAACACCATTGATTAGGGGTAGTTGCTTGTAATTATCCATATTAAGGGGGCAAGCAACCAAGGTGGCAAAGTCAATGCCACCATCAGAGACTAAAACAGCCTCTGTGGTCTCCCTAACAAGACCAACCCCAACTACATTACCAATAGTGAGCCCAGTTACACCCTTAGATTGGCTATTTGTAGTAGATTTACTACCACCACTGCTATTACTAGGGGCACTAGAGGTTGCAGTTGTGGTTGTGGTGGTGGGAGGTTTGGTGTTTTTCTTTGGACAAGTGGAATCACTTGCCCAATGGCCTTTTTCTTTACATAAATAACACCAAGGCTTTTTCTGATTGGTTGAAGAGGATTTGGACCCACCACCCTCAGAGGATTTTTGTGGGCCTGATGAAGACTCAGAATGTTTTTTATCTTTGTCCCCACCCTTGTCAGAAGACTTACCATCCTTCTTCTTGCCATCCTTGTCACCCCCTCTATGAACTTTTCTGTTCACTCTTGTTCTGACCCATTTGTCTGCCTTCTTTCCCAATTCTTGTGGAGAGGTCAGATCTGAGGCTACCAAGTACTGGTGCAACATTTCAGACACACAATTGTTAAGAATATGCTCTCTCAGGATCAGATTATACAGGTTTTCATAGTCAGATACTTTACTGCCATGTAACCAACCCTCCAAGGCCTTCACTGAACAGTCAACAAAATCTGTCCAGTCTTGAGAGGACTCTTTTCTGGTGTCCCTGAATTTAATCCGGTATTGTTCAGTGGTTAAGCCAAATCCATCCAAGAGTGCATCTTTCAAAACTCTGTTATCTGAGGAATAGCCCAGAGGAGAGACCCTAAATAGCCCAAAAAGGAGGTTTGACTACTGAGAAAGGAGGCTTGGCTACTAATAGGGGTAAGCACCTATCAGGAGGGGCCTCTGACGTCACCTGCTGGCACTGGCCACTCAGAGCTGTCCATTGTGCCCCAACACCTCTGTATCCAAGATGGCAGAGGTCTGGGACACACTGGAGGAGCTCTGGGCACCTCCCCTGGGCATTTCCAGAGGCTGGGGGAGGCTACTCCTCCCCAGCCCTTCACACCTATTTCCAAAGGGTGAGGGTGTAACACCCTCTCTCAGAGGAAATCCTTTGTTCTGCCTTCCTGGGACCAGGCTGCCCAGGCCCCAGGGGGGCAAAATCCTGTCTGAGGGGTTGGCAGTGGCAGCAGCTGCAGTGGAGACCCCGGAAAGGCAGTTTGGCAGTACCCGGGTTCTGTGCTAGAGACCCGGGGATGCATGGAATTGTCCCCCCAATACCAGAATGGTATTAGGGTGACAATCCATGATCCTAGACATTTTACATGGCCATGTTCGGAGTTACTATTGTGACGCTACATATAGGTATTGACCTATATGTAGTGCACACGTGTAATGGTATCCCCGCACTCACAAATTCCAGGGAATTTGCCCTGAATAATATGGGAGCACCTTGGCTAGTGCCAGGGTGCCCACACACTAAGTAACTTGGCACCTAACCTTCACCAAGTGAGGATTAGACATATAGGTGACTTATAAGTTACTTATGTGCAGTGAAAATGGCTGTGAAATAACGTGGACGTTATTTCACTCAGGCTGCAGTGGCAGTCCTGTGTAAGAATTGTCTGAGCTCCCTATGGGTGGCAAAAGAAATGCTACAGTCCAAAGGGATCTCCTGGAACTCTATTACCCTGGGTACCCAGGTACCATATACAAGGGAATTATAAGGGTGTTCCAGTGTGCCAACGAGAATTGGTAAAATTAGTCACTAGCCTGCAGTGACAATTTTAAAGCAAAGAGAGAGCATAAACACTGATGAGGTGATGAGGTTCTGGTTAGCAGAGCCTCAGTGATACAGTTAGGCACCACACAGGGAACACATACAGGGCATACATTATGAGCACTGGGTTCCTGCCTGGCAGGATCCCAGTGACACATGGGCAAAAACAAACATACATACAGTGATAATGGGGGTGACATGCCAGGCAAGATGGTACTTTCCTACAGTCTCATTGCAATATAATTTCCTTTTTAGATGCTTGCCATATGAATTGTGTAATAGGATTTCTTTCAAGCCTATACTCCTTGTTTTGTGTTTGTACAGGGTCCTTCACCATGACATCCTCCTATGGGCATTTCGGAGTTGTGACATTGGCAGGTATCTGATGCTGTTCCAACATAGGAAGTAGACATGGATTGTTCCAGGTAATGTAGGTCACACGTTTGGGGTGTATGAGACCTGGGCCAAAGTAGCTTGATCAATATTTGGGTGAAAGATAAGAATTACAGATTGGACTTGTTTACTGTACTGTAGTGGGCCGATTGCATAATGTATGTGATTGTGTGGACATTAAATATTTTGTCATTAAGAACAAGTGATGCATTCACCCTTCACATAGTCTTGTGTGACTTGTATGTAGCTATAGATGTGTTTCATCATTGCAGGCCACAGTGCCTGTGCCACAACACTGAAATATATTTGTGTCATACCACCAGATGCATGGTCATTGGATCATGATGTGCCTGTGATCACGGACTTCTATACTGCCCTCTGTCTATACCTTGGTGTATGTGATGTTGTATTGCTTTGGTGTTGTATGTGATAAGGCTCAAGCTGATTTCACCACCCACTTTTCTGTTTGCATATTCTGCAGGAAAATGTCTGACAAGGCTCTTTCTTCAGTGGTCTGGAGGGCTGTACCTTGGTCTGTGTACCTTGGTATAATTTGAGTCACCCATTCTTGGCTATGACAGTGCAGACATTTTGACAGCCTATGTGCTGTACAGTGGAATCAAATGTTTGGTGTGACCAGACACTTGTACCAATGTGTTTGTGTGTGTTGGTTATAATCCTTAGCAGGACACTGTACCTATAACACATACCTCTTTCACTAGTATCTTGTATCTTCATCATTTGCTTCACAAAGTCTTACATATCTAAATATCAAAATTTGAAACGGAAGCAAGCAAGAACAAACTTTGTGATAAGTGGTATTAACTGTGAATTTGTGCATAGAATAAAAGTAAGGGACATGACGGAACAGAAAAGTGAAGGGTTCAGCCATGGTGGATAAAATCATTGTAGTAGATAGATGCCACAGCTTTGGAATTCCAAAGTACTGTGTACTCTTCCCATTGGTGATGGAAAGTGGTGAGGAACAGTCAACAGAGTGAACATGTGGCACACAAAGGAGGTAATTTGGGAAAAGGTCACTTTGTGGCAGTGGTAGGTGTCTTGGCATCCTCTCCTCCCAGACAATCCGCTGGATGTCCCCGCTTGTGTGAGGGTGAGCTGCTGCTGCAGAGGCAGGGGTGTCTAAGCAGGTCCTTCCGCTGCAGGGCCTCCCTTCTAGTGGCTAGCACCGATGGTGAGGTGCCAGGTGTAGACATGCAAAAGGAAGGGGTGGAGTCTTGCTGTTGATTCCTGTTTAGGGTGGTGTTGGTGTCTCTCAGCACCACTGTTAGGTAGGCCATGTTGGTATTGTGGGCCTACCACTGTGCATGCACTTCCTGTATGAATTCCCTCAGCATCTGCTTCATTTCATGGAGTTCAGTTAGTACCTGGCCCATCATGCATTGGGACTCCTCATAGACCCCAAAAACATGGCTGATGATGTCTTGGCCAGGAGCAGCCCTAGTGGCCTCACCCCGCTGGCCCACAGCAGCCCTCCCATACCTCCTACCCGCACAATGGTTGTCAGTGTTCTAGTGGCACAGGTTGAGCGCGCATGGTTGTCCATGATGTTGAGGCAACCAGGCTGGGAGGTGTTCATGTGGCCACAGTGATACTCACTGGTGGCGTCTGACCAGGTTGCCCAGATGGGCCAGAACCGTCCTCCACGTCTAGATGTCCAGGATCGTTGTCATCACTGAGGGCTTCATGCTGGGGGGTAGTGGCATTCTCTTCAGTGGCCTTTGTGTGGCCAGTGACAGCACAACCTGTTGATGTGAAAGATACAATGTTACTAGTTGTATTGTGACATCTATATTCAACCATTTACAGTTACATTTCGCAGAGACCTTGAACATAGTTGTTTATCAGGTAATCCTGTTGTGCCAGGTACACATGGTAATGGTTGTTTTGACATGTCATTTGTGGAGCATGTCTGCTCTCCTTGCCTGTCACAGCTGCTGAGATGTACATATCTTGGTCCCTAGGGGGGATGGCCTGAGAGTGTCAACTTGACACAAGTGCAAGCCAAACAGTGGATAGGCAAGTTAGGTTTTTGGTCATTTTGAGGCCTAGTTGAATGTGATACAGGCAGACCGATGAGTTTGTGGTATATAGTATATATGTGACAGTATTCATCATATGGTTAATGCAGTGTTAATGTATGTTCTGCCAATACCAATCTGGTTATACCTCTTGAGGCCTTTAGAATTATTGTTTAGCACACTGAGTAAGCTGTCCTGCCTGTGTCCTCAATGGTTTCATCTTGGGTTAGTAGGTCAAGATGGCGTTAGGTAGCCAGACACATTTCAGAGTTAGGCATGATCTGTATGCTGCTCACTCCCAGGGGAGTGAACATCAAATGTGACTTATTAGGATAAGGTATTTGATCATGTGGCCACTGGTGTCTTTTTTTTTTATATTTGGAGAAATAGTGCCTCCTGGGAGTCAGACTCATGTCACTGTCTCCACTGCAAACATGACAATTTACATCGTCCAAGGTGTGTAGAATTAATTTGGGACTTCTCCACTAGACTGGTTAGGGCAAGTGAACTCTAATTTTGGTTTCGGAGTTTATGGGACAGGGCCTATTAGGCTTAGATTTCCACTCACTCCCTCCACTTCACACCATTTCACAAATGGTCTCCTACCAGGTGATTAAACATCAATTGGGATTTCACAGACATGGCCATTTATGCATCCTGTCCTGTCCTGTCACTCCCTCTACTACACACACTATACAAACGATATACACACATCTGAGTAAATTGACATTGAGAGTTGGAAAACTGACCTCTTTCATCGGATGTACACTGTTCTGGTGTTTGTAGTCAGAGTAACAGTGCCTCCTGTGAGTTGCAGTCAGGGAAATATATGTACTTGACATACCTGACCAATGTCATCCACCAAGGTGAGTAAACTTCATTTATGAGTTGACAGACAGGGGACAAGGGTATACTGTGCTGTTACTTGAGGTTATAGAAAGAGTACCTCCTAGGATCAGCAGCCCTGTTGCTCTCTCTACTACACACCATGCAAATGTTGTTTCCCCAGGTGAGTATACTTCAATTTAGAGTTACCAAACAAGGGTATTTGGATAGGTGCACACTGTGATAGTGGTTGGAGTTACAGACACAATGCATGCTGAGAGTAGCAGTCCGTCAGGTCATTTACTCTAGTTTACACTATACAAATAGTATCCTCCCAGATGAGTACAATTTCTTTGTGAGTTACCAAACAAGGATATTTGGGCAAGTGTACACTGGTCTAGTGGTTGAAGTTACAGACACAAGGCCTGCTCAGAGTTGCTGTCCCGTCAGTCCCTGTAGTGCACATACTTTACAAATGAGAACCACCCCAGGTGAGTACACTTCATTTGGTACTTGCCAAACAATGGTATTTGTAGCAGTGAACACAGGACTGGTGGTTGGATTCACAGACACAGGACCTTCCTGGCCTTCGCAGTCCTGTTAGTCCCTGTAGTACACACACTATACAAATCTGAAGACCCCTCCCTTCCCCCCCAGGTGAGTACATTTCATTTGAGAGATTACTAAAAGAGTATCTGGAGAAGAGAACACTGTGCTGATGGTTGGAGTTACAGAAACAGTGCCTCCTGGGAGTTGCAGTCCTGTCAGTCCCTGTAGTATACACACTATACAAATGTAACAAATGTAACAAATGTAACCCCCTTCCAACCCCCAGGTGAGTACACTTCATTTGATAGAGTACCAATAGGGTATTTGGACAAGAGAACACTGTGCTGATTGTTGCAGTTACAGAAACAGTGACTCCTGGGAGTTGCAGTCCTATCAGTCCCTGTGGTACACACACTATACAAATGTGAACCCCCAGGTGAGTACATTTCAGTTGAGACTTGCCAAACAATGGTATTTCTAGCAGTGAACACTGGGCTGGTGGTTGGAGTTACAGTAACAGTGCTTCCTGGGAATTGCAGTCCTATCACCCCCTGTACTACGCACTCTATATGTAAAAAGAAATAAACAGGTGGGTTCCGTTCAATTGGGATTTCACATATAGGAGTATTTGGAGGAGAGAGCACTGGGCTGGTGAGTGGAGTAAAAGTAAAGTAGGGAAAAGGTGAGCTGTGAATATACGACGAAACAACGACTGCAAAAACAACTACTGCCTTAACAACGAGGTCGGAACACCGACCTCGTTGCTACTACTAATGATTTTACCATGAATCCCTTAACAACGATATTTTGTTGTAAAGGCATTCCTGATAAAATCATTAGCAATAGGCACCATTCACCCTACATCCCTCTCCCCATCCCTCCAACCCCCCCCAAAACCTAAAACCCCCTGACCCCCACCCACTCCCCAAAACCAAAAACGCCCCACCCCCAAACCCCACCCTAAAACCTAAAACCCCCTGACCCCCCACCCACTCCCCAAAACCAAAAACGCCCCACCCCCCAACCCCACCCTAAAACCTAAAACCCCGTGACCCCCCACCCACTCCCCAAAACCAAAAACGCCCCACCCCCCCAACCCCACCCCAAAACCTAAAACCCCCTGACCCCCCGCCCCCTCCCCAAAACCTAAACCCACCACTTACCTTCGCCAAGTCCCTTCTTTGTACCTTAACCACGCATGTTCGTTGTTCAGAACATACGTAGTTAAGGCACAAAAAACCGAAGTCCTGGTTAAAAAAAGCGTTGTTGCGCTTTCGTTAACCACGACCTTCGTAAAAAAAAAAGTCGTAAAAAAGGATGTTTCCCATGAGCTGTGGCATGCATACATGAGAAAGCATTTTGGTGACATTTTTGTTGTTGTGAATTACCAGGCTCCACTCCCCCAGGTGTTCATATCAAGCCCTCGGGATGCAGGATGGCCAAGACCTTCTCATCCCAGAGAAAGAGATGTAATGGGGCACTGGGAGGGCCACCGTCAGTCTCCTTGGCCTGCAGCTGGTGCCGGGAGACCAAGAAATGGACCTTGCACCTGAGGTTGTTCCCTCTTCCTGATGTCCTCATGTGTGCAAGGTGGTGCCTACAGCATGGACTCTGTCAACTATCCTGTCCCCCATTTCTATTTTCCTACTGAGAGGAGTGTGCTGGTCTTGGGCTCCAAACAATTGTGGCTCTACTCTAATGATTTCATCCACCATGACTTTCAACTCATCCTCTGTAAAACGCTGGTTTTTGGAGTGTGACGTGGTGGTACACAGAAAAAAATGAGAAAACGGGTGACAGCTGGTAACTAAACTGGGGTAGTGCAAAAGGCTGTGAATGGAGTGAAGTGTGTGCAGGGTGTGGGATGGGATGTTGAAAAAAATAGAAGGTGTGCCTATTGTATTGCTGTATTGTATAGCTCTGTCTTGCTGGCACTTGCTGTGAAAATGATGAGATTATTGTAGTGTGTGAAGGGGTGTTTTTTACAGTGCCCTTTTCAGATGTGTCCAGTGTGGCAATGTGTGTCAGCTGTGTTGTTTTCAAATCCATCCAATATCCTGTTGTGTATTACTTTGGTGACCGTGAAATGCTGTGGGTTAGGTCGTCATTGGCTGACCGCCATTGGTGCCCACCACTGCGACTTGGGCTTATAATATGGTCAGTGGTTGTTGTGGTGCTGTCAGTGCTGGAGGTTCGACTGCCTATTTACGGGCCTCCACACCATTGCTAAGTGACAGCGCAAGCACTGCTGAGGCTTGACCTAAAAAGGGCACTCATGAAATATTCTAGTATTTACATAGTGTGCCAGGGATGCCTAGCCCTTTTCAAGACCTGACTCAGTTTGTTTCAAAATTTGCCATAGGTTCACCTCATATCTTGAGAATTACTTCCAATACACCAATGCTAGAATTTTGTCCTGGGTGCACTTCCCCTCATATACCTTAGGGGCCTCCATGTGGCAACAAGCATTAGCAATGGCAGTGCCAATAGGTTTCACCTATGCAAGATCTATTGACCCTGTCAATGTTTTTTATACATGTTGCACAGCAGTGTGGGCTGCTGTGTAACACTGCTTAAAGACAAGAAAAAAGTGCTGTGACATGTCAACCACATCATGGTGCTTTTTTCTTTCGTGTATGCCATGTTGCACGGCAGCATGCCCTGCTGTGCCACATGGCTTAAGGTAAAGGGAAAAAAGCACTAGGACATGGTCAGCATTGACTGCATCATAGTGCTTCTTTTAAGGCATGTTGCACATCAGCCCCTGCTGCTGTGCAAAATGTCTGAAAAAACACAGGGGAGGCAAGCAACAAAAGGGAGCTTCAGAAGAGAAGGAAAGAAACACAAGAGAGATAAGGGGAGCAGGGAGGGAACAGCAACAATGGACAGTGGGAAGAGGATGTAATAGAGAAAACTAAATGAGGGAGGTGCAGGGGAGGAAGGAGGAGTAGCAACAATCAGCAGCAGGAGGAGGGGAACAAGCTGGGGAGGGAGATGGACTGTAGAGTGCTATGCATTCTTATATAGTACATGTCAAAAACAAAAACAAAGTACCTGCAGGAGTGCGAGGCCAGTGGAAGAACACAGGCCATGAACAAGGAAGCTCTACTATGTCCATGCTCCACAACAGGGGCAAACACTGAAGCAGCAGGAAGAAGCAGGAGGCGCTGACCAATAAGAATGGAGTGGAAGCCAACCAATGGTAAATAATGGTAAGTAAAGGACGGGCTCTAGGCTCGTATTAAACTTCTTTTTGTTAACAAAAGATTCTGCCAACAGCGTGTGCACTGTCTCAGGTAAAATCTAAAATAATACCTCAAATATGCGAAGGCTGGGATTTTGCAATGGGTACCACCTACAGTGGATGCATTCTGTTCTGCCAAGAATTACTTCCAATATGTCAATATCAGCATTTTGCCACTTGTGCTTCCATATCATTGGTGCCCTTTCTTCTGCCAAAATATTCCTTTTATATGTTACCAACAGCATTTTGTCATGATTACCACCAAAGGTTACCTCTGGTAAGCCAGGACTTGCGTATTGACACAGGTATATTCCAATCTATGTGTCATGGGTGCACTGCCACATAAGCCATTGTGCCAGGATGAGCAGGCACACTGGAAAGCATAACACACACACACACACATTCTCTAACATGCGTTTGCATTCTTGTGCACACTCACACACACACACTCACTCTCTCACACACATACACTTTTTCTATCGTGCTTATACTATCAGACTTTCAGACACTCACATGCACACATTTCCTCACTGGATCTCTTTGATATACGTTGTCACTCACACTACCATTGTTTTAAATTTCTTTTAGTTGTGTTAGAAAGTATTTCACTGCTGCTATGCTTGCTAGACCTGTCGTGTTAGCTAGTAAAGTTCAGAAAAAACATTTTCTTTACGCACTATTCAAAACTCAAAACCAATGTCATTGTCAGTATTTGCTTTCAGGTGTAATGTGAATAAAATTGTGCAATTCCATAAACAGATGAAAATTTATAACATTAGAAACATTACTGCTGGGGCTTCTTTCCTCGGGCACAGCCCATGCTTTCGGGAGCTTTTAGAGCCCTTCAGCTGAAATACTTTTGGTGCCTGCGCCTCAGTGCCACATAGAAGTGGTCCCCGTGGGATTCAATGAAAAAACGATCAAGCGCTGCTAATTTTATGACAAGACCGAAGGCTCCTATTATGCGTTTCTTTTCTCGCTTTATTAATACAGCAGCGGTCAAGAAGAACTACAAATCCCATAAGGCTAACACAGACAGCCAATGGGATTGAAAAAGTAGTATAAGAATATCACAACCAATAGGAATGACCCCATGCCATTGTGATGTCACTTGACTGCAAGCAGCCCTCTTTTCTTGCTGCTGCAGGTAAGATAAGTTCAAAACAAAAATTCCTCTCATGACGCTACTTTATTTCAAACTGTTTGTTTATAATTATTGATTTAACTGAGTTCTGCTTTCATATTTTGTTGTCGGCATGTTGCTGCATTGATTTAACAGCGCGCTTCGCTCGCGCTCGCGTTCCCTTCTCGGAACCCAGGTAGCAACGTCGGTTGCTCCTGGGCTGAGAATCTGAACAGTTTTGTGCGCGCCTCACGCGCGGCATTCTAAACGTGTTTCCTCGCGTCTGGGAAATAACCGTCATTCGTTCTTTTCCTGACGCGAGGAATAAACTCCTCATTACCGCTCCTACCTTGCTCTGCAGTTTGTCCGACGACTGCTTCGGCTATTTACCCAGCTTCTGTCAGTCCCGAGTAACTCGTTCCTCAGCACGCCCAGGGGGAGGAGGAGTTTTTTCTGCTCCAACTTTGGTTTATTCCTCTGTTAACCCTTGGTTGCCTGGGTTTTTAGCCCTATTTGTTATTTAGGCATATTTTTTCTACCTATTGCTTGAGATTTTTTCCCCTATATTTAAATAATATATATTTTCTTTATAATGGAACCTAATACCTCTCCAATGGAACAGAGTGTTCCCAGTGTAGAGGAAATAAGGAATGAACTTCGTAATTTTATTAAAAGTTCTGTTCAGCAGGCAATGGCGTCATCGATTCAAAAACTATCAAAAAACTTGGAATCAAATTTTTCTAACTTATTAGCTAAATCTCCGGCCCTGACTGCAGGGGAATGCAGTCAACGCCTGCCAGTCAACCCCTCGGGTTTGACTCAAAAGCAGAGTGAGTTTAACTCACACATGACAGAGGACGCGGTTCCTCCTACGGCTCCTGCCAAGGAGTATAACAATATGGCTTCCAGACCCTCTCTAAAAAGAAAATCCAAACAACATAATATACCCCCTTCTATTCCCACGGCCTCTGCTCCAGATACTGATGAGGACATGCCAGACGCTGATTCAGACTACTACGTTTCTGATAAAGACGATGATGATTCTTTTAAGGCTCCCCCTCCAAAGAAACATAAAGTTCCCTCCGTCTCCCCCCTCTTTGATGCAGAAGGTTTTCCTATGTTCGATCCCTCCCACATTCTACATCCCAACTCTACAGAATGGTTCCCAGCTGAACATGTTGGCTGTTATGTGGCACAAAAGTTATTCTCCCCCCTTGATAAACAAACCAGAGCCAAACTGAAATCAGAATGTCCACATCCAGTGCTTCCGCACAAGGCAACTGCTACTCCAGCCATTGACCAGCAGATGTTAACCTTTTTTACTAAGCAAGGCAAGGACCCTCGCAAAGGGGTAGATAAAGCGTGGTCGTTCTGCCAGGACAAGTTTCTTGACGTAATTGGCCCATTAACAAGAATCTTTGACATGGTGGAGGCGGCCAGACTGGATGGTACCTTTTTTGACCCAGTGGAGCTTTCCTTCTGGGTCCAACGTTGTTTTTGCCTTTTAGGGAATGCTAATTCCGCTTTCATTCACGAGAGACGTAAAGGCCTCCTGATCAAATTGGACCCTAAATTAATGAATTTGGCGACTGTACATCCTCAGATCCATACTGAGGGACAACTGTTCGGGGATTCCTTCATAAAGGACCTCAGCAAGTATGTAGCCACTTTTACCTCCTTGGATAAAGCACAACAATCCATGAGGAAGATGTTCAACCAACGGGTTTTTGCCAGGGCCAGTAGAGGCAGGGGCCGCTTTACCGGCCGTGGTTTTTCCAATCTAGGCTCCAGAGCTTACTATAATTCCTACCAACAATACTTCAGACCTCAATTCTACCCCCAGCGTGGCAGAGGTTATCGTGCCAGGTCCTTCAGACACCCTAGAGCCTCCAACCCTACAGGTAAGCCCTCAAGTTGGTCTCTTTCCAACAGGGGGTCGTATTTTCCATTTTCTTTCAAATTGGTTAACAATTACAGCAGATGTGTGGGTTCTAAACACGGTACAGGGTTACAACATAGAGCTTTACTCTACTCCGGTGCAAATATTTTTCACCCCTCTTCCCCATTTTTCTGCAGAAACGAACGAGTTGATATCTGCCGAGGTAAGCTCTCTCTTGCAAAAACAAGCGATTTCAATCACTCGTCCTCATCCCTTGGGTTTTACCAGCCCAATTTTCCTAGTTCAAAAGAAAAACAAAAAGATGCGTCCGGTCATCAACCTAAAACATTTCAATTGGTTTGTGGTATACCGACATTTCAAAATGGAGACAATTCTTCATCTCAGAGATATACTTCTCCAAAACGACTGGATGGTCAGACTGGATCTTCAGGACGCTTACTTAGTGGTTCCCGTACATCCGGCTTCCAGAAAATTCCTTCAGTTCCTATGGTTAGATCAAACGTATCACTTTACCTCTCTACCCTTCGATCTATCGTCTGCCCCTTGGTGTTTCACCAAGCTCCTCAAGCCTGTAGTTGCTTATCTAAGGGCTCAGGGTATAAGGCTCCTAATCTACTTAGACGACATCCTCATTTTGAATCAGTCTCCTCAAACTCTGCTACTCCATTTGCAGACAGCTTGCTCTCTCTTAGAGGACCTAGGTTTCATAATAAACTGAGAAAAATCTCTCCTAACTCCCTCCCAAGTCCTAGAATTCTTGGGTTTCCAGATCAATTCCATTTCGGCTACCCTTCTTCTTCCTACAACGAAAATAAAATCCATAAAACCTCCCTCATCTCTCTCAGAACATTAGCTCGAATAGTAGGTCTGCTTTCCTCTTCCATCCAAGCAATCTTTCCAGGTCCCCTTCATTACCGCTCACTTCAAAGGATAAAGATCCAACATTTGAGGAAAGGGCTGTCTTATTCCGACCTCGTTCCCTTAGATCTCGAATTTCGCACAGAGCTTCAGTGGTGGATAGACCATTTAGATGCTTGGAACGGGAAAAGTATATTTCCGTCAGCCCCAGATCTTGTGTTAGAATCCGATGCAAGACATCTAGGCTGGGGGGCCCGGTGTGGTCCCATCTTGACTGGGGGTACATGGTCTATCGAGGAGTCCAAATTGCACATCAATTGTTTAGAGATGCTTGCCGGATCCTTTGCAATCAGAAGCCTGGCAAAACACAAGGTACATTGTGCAATTCTTCTCAGAATGGACAATACATCCGCAGTCAGGTACATAAATCATCTTGGAGGTACAAGGTCCAAACCTCTGGCGGATCTGGCCAAGAGTTTTGGGGAATTTTGCCTTTCAAACCATCTTTCAGTTCATGCAGAATACCTTCCAGGGGTCCTCAATTCAGTGGCAGACTGGCATTCTCGTCATCTTTGAGATTCCAGCGATTGGAAACTTCATCCTTCAATTTTCCACAGGATACAATCATTATGGGGTCCGCTCTCCATAGACCTATTTGCATCCCGACTCAACACACAGCTTCCTCGATTTTGCAGCTGGTGTCCAGATCCATTAGCCTTAGCATCAGATGCTTTCTTACAAGATTGGTCTCATTCGCTCAATTACGCCTTTCCCCCTATTATCATGATCAACAGAGTCAGACGTCAACAGGCTCTCTTATTCTCATAGTTCCGTTTTGGCAATCCCAGGTATGGTTCCCTATCTTACTGGAACTCCCAGTGGATTTTCCCCTGCTAATTCAGCCCTTCCCAGACTTACTTCTAGACCCTCTTCATCGTCCTCACCCCCTCATTACGGACAATCTCCTTATTCTATCCGCCTGGAAGATTTCAGGAATTCCCAACCTTTCCCTCTCATTTCGTCAGAAGCTTCTCAATACATCGCAAATTCCTGGGCCCCTTGCCCCAAGAAAGCCTACAAGGCAGCCTGGTGTTTATGAGACGGCTGGTGTTTGGGAAGGCACATTAATCCCTTTTCAACAGATATAATATTTATAGTCAATTTCTTGGCCGCAGAAGCCAGCAAAGGCAAAGCTTTCCGTACTATCAACCTTTACAGGTCAGCTATTTCCTCTAACCATACACATGTCAATAGGAAACCGGTCGGCGAGCACCCGCTGGTATGCCGATTACTAAAGGGAGTAAAAATTTCAAAACCTCCTCTACCAAAGTACAATAAATTGTGGGATGTTAATGTTGTTCTAAAATATTTGAACTCTTTGCCAGACAACTCAATTTTATCACTAAAAATGTTATCTGCCAAATGAACAATGTTATTATGTTTAATTTCTATTAAACGTCTATCGGACGTTAAAGCATTGGACGTCTCCAACCGCCAATTCACTCCTTCGGGTTGTTGTTCTCGGTTGTTCGACGTACCAAGACCAACTTATCGTCAGTTTGTTATCCTTATTTCCTTCAACATCCGAAATTATGTGTAGGCCAATGTCTCAAAGTTTATGAACAAAAAACTACATAGTTGAGAACATCCTCTTCCCAACTTCTTATCTCTTTCAGGAAACCTCATAACCCGGTTTCATCTGCTACTTTAGCGCCTTGGGTTAGATGGATCATGTCTTTAGCGGGCATAGATATTTCCAGATTTGGAGCTCACTCTGCCAGAGGGGCTATGGCTTCCAAGGCCTTCTGGGCAGGTTCTCGTTTGGAGGATATTCTCAAATCTGCAGACTGGTCCAATGATAATACCTTTTGAGTTTTTTATTGCAAACCTGTTGATAATGTTTCGTTGAATGTAATTAATATGCTTTAAACTCGCATAATCGGAGCCTCCGGTCTTGTCATAAAATGTAGATTTTCCTAGTTTATGACAGAAAGTCTTAATTTTATTAAAGACACGGAGGCGAGTATTATCCCACCTCTGGATTAAACTTTGTTTTTGTCTCCCTCCCTTTCTTCCAGCGCCAGTTTCGGCTACGCAACCAACATCCTAATTGGACCTCCTGGCATCATGTGGAGTGCCCACTCACTTCAAGTTCGGAATCGAATCCCTCGGATTTAATGGAACATCCCTTCCTTTACAGGATACTTGACTTTTGTTCTGAAGTTTTTGCTTTTCTTATGGCATTGTTTATCCTTTGTTCTCTATTCCCGTTATTCTTCAATGATTGACTTTATTCGCAAGAAAAGAGGGCTGCTTGCATTCAAGTGACATCACAATGGCATGGGGTCATTCCAATTGGTTGTGATATTCTTATACTACTTTTTCAATCACATTGGCTGTCTGTGTTAGCCTTATGGGATTTGTTGTTCTTCTTGACTGCTGCTGTATTAATAAAGCGAGAAAAGAAACGCATAATACTCGCCTCTGTGTCTTTAATAAAATTAAGACTTTCCGTCATAAACTAGGAAAATCTACATTATGGAGCCTACTGGCTTTGAAAGCGATTAGAAATGTTTACTAAAAGTTACGAACAGACCTTTCCTACTAAGACCCTGCTGGCGGACTTTGTGCCTCTCAAGGTAAGAGTGTACATGTTAGCCACCTCAGGAATTGTGTCCTTAGTATTTCAGACTGCTCTTTTTGGCCTAACTTCAAGGAGTTGGAGACTGTTACTGGCAGAATATTTGGTGTTGAATTAGAATAGGTCTTCGAAAGAGAAGGCTTTACCTCTAAGAAGTATGGTGTTGTAGTAGAGTACTGGACCTACCGTAAATAGGACGCTGTACGCTCGGGTAGAGCGAACATGCCAATGTTATTTCCATACTCTTCTAAAGATCGCACCTTACTACATCGACCTCCCATCAGAACCCCACTGGGCCTCGTATCAACACATGGGAGGGATGGCCTGGCAACCTTTGGGTAGTGGGCAACATCCCGGGGATGGGGGTGGGGTTGGGCTTTGTGTGGGTGTATATCTCTGGTCTTAGGGGAGTTCTTGAAAATTGAGAACTTTCATTTTAGCCTCTTTCTGCCACGCAGCAGATCTGCGGTTAGCTTTCATATCAACAAAACCTTCACCTTTCCTGCGAAGCTGTCGAAACCATCAAGCTTAAAGGTAAGTCTGAATGAGATTCGTTGGTTGTAACATTTGAAATGAAACTGAAGCCGTGTTTACAAGCTGTGGTGCTAAAAAAGCTTGTTCCCAGCGTTCAGCTAGGCAGTTATTAGGCATTGTGAAGGGTGAGCCGGAGGACACGAGCGACACTGTACAAACATGGCCCATTACTCCAGCGTGGCGCTGTCTTACCACAGTCTGCAAAGAGGCGCCAAGTTCGAGCATGAGACATTTCAACCTAACTGTACCACCTTTAGAAAGCTAAGTAGGGTTGGGAATAATGCTAACTGGGACTAACCCTGTCATTAGGAACATAACAGCATGGACCTTCAGATCAGGTTTCATACACACTAGGGACCTTACTACATGTCCACGGCTACATTTCGATTCCCATCAGAATTATGAGTTGTATGATAATTATTACACCCCTGCAGTTTATCCGTTGTAGCTTCCGACAGGCCTTACCTGCCGAAATGTATCTGGTTGCAAGAGAAGGGGGATCCCAGAAAAAAAGTGCAGAATATGTGGAAGTTGACTCAGAGATTCTGTATGTTATGCCTCCATTTCACATTGAACAATCTGATTAGGCAGTATTAATCATATGAAATAAATACCCCCCCGTGTGGCAATGTCATTTACAGGATGTGGTTAATGATAAATACGCCACCCAGTTCTGACCACTTTGTATTGAGGACCTATGTGCATAGTCACAACATAGATTATAAGAAAGTAAACGTAGCTGTGTGGTCTTGTTCCAATGCAATCATGTGCAGAGCTCTAAAAACCATTGTAAACGATGCATTAAACTGAATTAAATGCTAATGTGTAAAGGAGTCTTTGATATTCTGAATACCTAGACCCATAGTCGATAAGACCTTTTCTCACTGAAGCACTGGACTGTGACTGAGAAACTACATCTAAGCCTTTTTAGGGCTAAGGCTATTGTCAAACAAATTATGGAGCATGGTGATGAATAAATATGACAATTCAGTCCTACATGATGAACATTCCAGTAATCAGGCAGGTATTTTTCTTTGCTGTTATGCAGGGCCCGAGTCAGGAAGGAGTCTCACAGAAGCCTTTTTAAAGAGCCTGTCCATTCCTGAAGTAGTTAAATACTATGGCAACTCAGTAAGGGGCCCACATGTGGGTGGGGCCTGGTCTCCAATGGGTATGACTCGAAGAGGTGGGATTTCTACCAAGCTCGGCCAACTGTAACTTTTGTTATGCTGTTTGTTGCACACTGGTGGCCTTCTATACTGGTTGCACAGACCGCCACGCTTGTGATTTAAGGTTAGGACTCATTTTGAGCCAACTTCTCTCAGTGCAAATGTCTACACTCATCAACCCCCACCTATCTTTCACCCCATACAATTACATTTGTGCTCCTATGAGCTTGAGGTAATCAAAGACAGTCTTTTCGATAATCCATAAGAAGGATTACTGTGCAGGGTCCAAAAAATGTGAAACTCCCTCTCGCTAAACCTCTATCAAAAAATAACCCCCTCCACCCCCACCACCGTTTTTGTGATATGCTGTAACATAGGTTGCCACCACTGCAGAACTCTGAAAAACTCATCTCCAGGTTATTTCCTTTAGTGTAGAGCAGTACATAAATATATTATCTATGTTGCTGCTAATGTATTTGATGGGCTTCAAAGTGCATAGTGCTGAGTGGCATGTTTATATTGCAATTTGCATGTTTAAAGAGTGGAAGGAGAGTCAGTGGCTTGTTTAAAATAACCCTGCCGCACTGCATTATTCCTGTCACACTACTTCTCAGAATTCACAATTTAAGAGATTAGGGAACCGTAATGAAAATTGATCCGGATCCGCTGAGTGTTCAGAAGAGGAAACAGATAGTCCATTAAAGGGACAATAGCGAAAAGACGACCACAAAAAAAGGTAATTAGATTCGGCTGAGAAGGTACAGTCACTGGGTCAAGAGCAGCTCGTCAGCAGTCAGCACTGATATTCATTTTTAGCATTTGAAAGTGTGTCACATCTTTTAGGCATTGGCTGATTTGGGGATCTGCAGTCCCACTGGTGTATCACCACTCTCCTCCGCATGTTGCCAGAGCCAAGGGAAAGGGTGAAGCTGAAGAAAGGAGCGTCACCAACAGACTCCACCCTGAGAGCCGCAGCAAGCAATAAGCTCTAATGTTAACCAGGGCAATATTTTAAAGAATGACTGCAGAAAAAATCTCATCAACTTAGCCATTCTAGATTCCAGCAAGACATTGGGGTGGCAGTGCTAATGGGAAAGTAGCCACACTCTTGTCATGGGGCATATGGTGAGCTCCTGCTGGGGCTAGGGAGACCCTAAAATTGCCTCCAGTTGCAGTAGAGCCCAGGGCTGGCCTGGTGCGAGTGGACACAGGAAGTCCTGCAGGTGGACTGACAACTGGCACCCATTTCCTTCTATTTTGGGCTTAACTATGATGACAGCTAAGACCAAAGGAATTAAAAACAAAAGTTTGCCTTTTCTAGACTGGATAGGGCAGGATTCTGTAAACTAAGCAGTTCGGGTGGGAGTGGTGGGGAGAAATGGGGGCTGACATGAAAGTGCTGATGGGGAGGAAGCACGTCCCAGCAGGAAATAGTGAAACTAGTGATTACACTTTACGTGAAAACAGCGATTTAAGAATTTATAAATACCCACTAGATCTGTCACTTCCTCTGTGTACTCCACATGGACTCAGCTGAGATAAAGGCCCCCATTAAGATTTTGGAGGGAACCCTCTAGCAGTTGACGACCATCCCAATGGTTCCACACTAATGAGTACCAGCTGCGGGAATACTAGGCCTAGTTTACATGAAGTTGAACCGTTCAATGACATAATATTTTGGAGATTATTAGACAACTGCTTCGTGCCTACACACTATTTATACCAGACTAGGAGACAGGACAGAAGACATTGTTCATCTTTTGCACCATATCTGGGTGAGTTTTGTCCCTCTTTCGTTGGATTTAGTTACCTATGGCCTATGACTGATACACATATATTCTATGTGGGTGAGCCACAGAAGCTGCATTTGGAAGCAGGTGGCAATTTGACTGAGACGAAAAACCTGGTTTATATTCATCTTTACAGAGGAGACTTGATAAGTGCTAAGCCCTCCTACTTGACTTCAATTGTTCTCTCATGATCATACACACGTAACATGGATGACAATTATAATCTTTCACCAAACAGGTTGTGTCCACATATTGTCCTGATGAAGACCCAGATAGATATATCATGTACTTTGATTGGGGATGAAACGACAATGCAACAATTTGTCTGTACAACACAGTTTGGCTGGTTGTCATTAGAGGACAGTGAGGACTGCCCAGTCTAAACAAATGTAGGAATTATGATGGACAGACTGAAACAATTAAATTACCTATTTAATCACCTTTGTGTATATATATATATTTTAATATATATATATATATATATATATATATATATATATATATATATATATATATTTATGTACATGCACTCACTTGCAGCAAGCATTTTTTTCACTGCCTACAGTGCACCATGCAATGTTATACTGGTCATATAGTAAGTCTAACTGATGTAAGACAATATAACTTTCACCAATGGATACACAGGTTCTGATTATTGTGTGTGTTTGAATCGATCGTGCTTTGATTGCTACTCTTGAGGGACGATGAGCTTTGTATTTACCCCTTCTGATGATTTAACTTACCTCAATGAATTCTGACAAAACCACTGCTTGTGTTCTGTACTTCGATGAGATTAGAGGATCCACAATGCACACTCGCCATTCCCTCAGTCTTGTTCCCCTTTTTTCCCTCTCCCACGTTTCCACCTTTACTACCCCCTAATCACTAAGGCGACTGTGTTATCTAATTATGGGTTCACAGGTGTGATTGGCAGGTTGCTCAAAGTGCTTTGCAGCGGGCAGATTAACTCTCGAAAGATGTTTTATGATTATTCAGACTCACTAGGAGGATATACAAGTCCACACACAGCCACAAAACTGGCCCACACATTGATCTGGCATACTGGCCCTTCTGGCACTTCCAGTCGATCCCTGGAGAGGAGTGAGTGTAGTACTATGCATGGACAGTATCTGGCACTGCACCCAGTCGAGTTCTCTCTAGCAAGAATTATAAGACAAAGGGCCACCCGCTACTCTTGGGAACCTGTTTAATAAAGTAATAAGCAATAACAGTGGTTTCCTCAAACGAGCTTAGAAAGAAAAACTACAGACACTTCTGGGGGTCCAAAATAGTGCTAAACCCCAAAGTAGAACAAATACAAAAATGACAGACTTTTAACACGATAAACTTGTATCGGTTTTTCTTCAGTGAGCTAACAACAATAATACAGGGGCAGTGAATGTGATTAGTTGAAAGAAGGTGATTGTGCACAGTAAAATAATAGAACAAAGGCACAGTATTGACTGTGTGAAACAATTCCTGTTTGCGCCAACCTACAATGTCAGTTCACGACCTGAAGTTCTGTACAACAAAGACTCACTTGGTTACTTTGCTTTGCTGGTCGAAGGGCACCTTAATGCTTTGCAGTGAAGTCGAGCTTCTTCTGAGCCCCCACTTTCCTCTCTCCCATCACTCTGACCATGTAGCGAGGTGAGGCGTAAAGGATCACTCATGTGCAACCAGACTGTGTCTCAGCAGCATGTGCATTACCTACAAGACTACACATCGATGTGATGCTGGAATATGTTCTACACCCTGTCTGAAAGCTGCACGGTGATGAGAAATTTAAACTGAGGCTTTGAAAGTTATCTCCCTCCCAGCGCACACAGTTGCTGGGAGGGGGGGTGGTTGTTTCCAACTTCAGGAAAAATATTGTGGCCGCCATTATTGAACGCAGGGACTCCCTGTGCCCCGAGAAAATGACAGGTGCCATCAGGGATCAGAGGCAAGTTTCATGGGCCTTTGATGGGCTTTTTAGGGGATTCGTGGACCAGAAACGATGAAAGGCCCAACACATGCCCATAAAGTTTACTATGTATTTGTGGTCTAGGGCCATGAAGCTTGAACTAGGCTAACGAAACCCATGCTATGGTTCGCAAACATTTTTTTACAAAGGCATGGTTAAATTGGGTTGGATGCCCATTGAGGGGTTGGACGTAGGTCCTGATCGAAGTAGCCAATTCCTGCTGTAAACAGCCTTCAGGTGTGTGCAGCAGGGCGTGGCTGACAGCCGCAGGTTGAAGCAGAGCCTTGCCATGCAGCTACCACCGAAGCACACAACTGAAGGCCGTGTGCAGTGGGCGGGGTTCACTGCCCGTGACAGGTTGTAAAACTGTTGGATTGGCATATGATTCAAAACACAAATACTCTCTAAAACAACAAAGGTTAATGTGAAGTTATAGCTATCTTAGGTTATAACACCTTAAAGTAGGTTTAAAACCGTTAAGAATTCACTGAAAAGCAATAAAGTATTAAAACCAAAAAACAATGAAATGTACAAGTTATGTTTATAACTGCTACTCATAACTCACGCAACAAGCATGTAAAACATAACTTGCAGTGCTCATGGCTTCATCATTCACCACTGATGTAATAGATAGAATTACAAATATTGAAAATAATCTTTCAGTTTAGATTACATACCACATTACCCTTAACACTTTGAAAGAGAGAGGAGTATGGATTTAGCATGATTTATTGTAATGAGTCTGTGTTTCTACTTAAGGACTTGTGATGATTTTAGATGTTATTTATTGGTATAAATATTGTGAGGTCATAAGCACTGCATTTGGTGTGCTAGTTATGTCTTACCTCGCTGTTGTGCGAGTCATGGATTGCCGAATTACAGTTTTTTTATCATGTACCACATTGAACATTTGAGTGCATTGCCTGGTGACTGATCCCCATTTCCGGCCAACGTCCGCAGCGCACTGATGACATCCCTAAATAAGTGTGCAATTACATTTGATGTTAAGGGGACAGGGTTCTATGTATGTATAGCATGTGCCCTTAATCGTCTATTACCCATCACCACCACCCCCACTGTTTCCTCCCGACAGAATTTACTAGGGTATAACTGGCAAAATGTATTTAGAGCAAAAGCTGTGGTACAAAGGCAAATTATGCAGATTTCAGTGCCATAAATACTGGATTCACATGCATGTTAAGCCTCATTCCAAGGTGGAGAACATGTAATAGGAGCTGCTTACAAAACATGGTCAATAACCCTTTGAGGATATGGGTAATTAGTGCATTTGGTAAATACTCCAACTTATTCCACCTTACTCAGAATTAGGTCCTTAGTGTTCTGCAGAGGAGGTGGAGACATGGACTCACGTTCTGTTGATAATTCTGCATAAAAAGGGTAATAGTTTCCTGCCCTTGGCATGCCAATGCCAGAAGAAAATAGATTCTATCATTGCTACTTAAATTATCTAAAACGTAATGTGCTCAGGTAATTGTAGGGCATTTATTGTTTATACTTAAGTCAAGGAAATCTTATTAGAGAAATAGTGAAATTATCTCCCTCTTCTGGAGGAAAAGCACACTCAACCTCAGCTTTACTTTTTATGGTGGTACACCAAAACTCCCCCAGAGGCACCATTTAGTCTCTGTAATTCCGAAGAGGTCATTGCGCCTACTTGTTGCCTCGGATGTCATAATCAGAGAAGGTGGCAAAGTTCCAAGACTCACGGTGGCTAGTGCACTTTACAAATACACGTAACAGATGGGCAATGGATACATTTTTCCCTAATCAGAACTTTTTGTTTCATGTTTTTGAGAGCCCATGTTCTTATGGGTTACAGGGTGAAAACAGAAGTGGCATTGGGGATGACGAGCACTGAGGGGATTGCACTGTGCACTCCCCTTAGTGCGCATGTGTGTTTGGCCGGCCGTCTCAGGCCTGCCAAACACACAGGCGCACTGTGATCTCTCCAGCCCAGCACTGTCGTGCTGGAGAGAGCCTGCACAGGCTCCCAGTCAGCATGGGAGCGGCCTGGCTGGGCGCGCCCAGGCAATCCTAATGCTGCTCTGAGCAGCATCAGGATTGGCCGCAGGGCAGACTGGGAGCCTGTACATGCCTGCTGCTGAGGAGACGGAGGTTCGGTGGCATGGCATGCAGGTAAGTTTTTTAAAATTAATGTTTACATTTTATTAATATCCCCCCTGCTCGCTGCCCTACCCCCTCTAACCCCCGTAAGCTGCGACTGAGATTAATGTAATACAATACAATGCAATCCTGCAATACATAAACAGATATCCCTTTACTTATTTGAGAGACATTATTTGTACACTGAGGAAAAGCATTATGGCTTTGAGTATGGTCTGTATTCATTGTAAAAGCCTTGCTGTCAGGAATGAAAGTCTTCTTTATATATTCCTGCACACCTGGATGATTTATACTAAGAAACATTGCTCGGTACTATGTTGCCTTTTCTGCTGTGTCAGAGTTTTTACCTAGCGCAATTTTCATCTTTTATTCATCACTAGGTTTATGAAAGTCTGGGACTTAAATTACAGAAACTTTGAAGCAGTCTCTCCTCTTTGAGACATATTTTGACCCTGATTTAGGATGGCCTAGCAACTCTTTAGCGCTGCCTTAGCATAATTTTTTTTATGCTAAGGCGGTGCTAAGGTGGCATTTTCCCTGCACCAGATTTGCAAAGTGGCACAATGCATGCATTGCACTACTTTGTAACCCTTTGCGCTACATAATGCCTGTGACAGGCATAATGTGTAAAGGGGGCGAACCCTCGATGGGGGGGGGGGGGTGAGAAAATAGAGCATAGAAATCTAAGAGATTTCTTTGCATAATTTATTTGGGCACTTTTAACATCTGCTCAAAGCAGGCGTTAAAAGGAGGCACACCATTGCTTCCAATGGGCCTCAATAGCCTTTGCAGGATTACCGTCAACATTTTTTAGGCTAATCCTGCAAAGCTCCAAACTAGCGTCAACAATTTTGATGCTAGTTCCCTAACTACCGCCATGGTGTTCCGTATCTTGGATACAGCACACACATGGTTGAGTTGGGCGTGCGCTAAGGGGCATAAGAAAAGTGGTGCTGCACTGTGTTCAGTGCCACTTTTCTGAAATCTGGCTCTTAGCGTGGTGGGTGAAATATGAAGGCCCAGCTCTACTAATGCTGTGTGTCTGGTTTATGTTACTTTTGTAATGCACACCGAACACAATGTGTTATGGTTGGATTGACTATCCAACACAAATCTGGACTTGTGTTGGCTATTATCCCAAAGTAATGCTGCACTGATTTGCATTACTATGTGTCAAGGGGGTGTTCTATGGTGGTTGATGGGTGTTCCATTTCAATTACCCATGAGTTGTGACACAAATTCCTAGCTACAAAGAATTGTAGATAGAAATTTGTACCAAAGTTCTATGCCTCCTTGAGAGGAATGTTTTCATTTTCCTTCATTTTTTCTAATTTGCATGTGTGCTACATTGTACAGCAGACATGCAAAATGAAAATGGAAAAAGTCTTAAGTTAAAGCAGTTTTTGTTCAGGATAGGACTCCTTTTGGTACAAAACCTAAGCTTTACAGAACACAGATGCCCTTGCACTATGTCACTATGGCACAGGTGTGTCTGATGTGAAGCATGGCTGCCGAAAGTGCACCATCACAGAGAAATACATTTAATAGTCTTTCAGGAGTCAATAATGAGAGTTTTAATTTAATTTTTAAGATTTTATTTAATCATAAGTCTTTCTTTATTAGTCTTTATTCTTTATTAGTTAATAGAATTTACAGAGCATTGTATAAAGCTTATCCCACAATCTATCCCTAGTCTAGTATTCTAAATCAGTAAAAGTGTAAGTCAGTAAATTAAAACATCTTAGAGCCTCATTACGAGTGTGTCAGTCCAAGCATTGCCTCACTCATTGTGACAGTCTGACTGCCGCACTAAAGGTGGTCTGGCCGGCACATTACAATCCTGCGGTCAGACCCAAACGGGGACCACTGTCCCCACCAGGAACATTGTTCCCGACAGGCTGACGGTGACCTGAGCTGTACTCAGCCACGGCAGCGCTGAACTCAGCACCGTCGTGCTGATTACAACTCAGCTTTCCACCATCCATGGAAAGGCTGGCAGAAAGCCAGTGCTGGGGGGACGCAAGGGGGCCCCTGCACTGCCCCCTTGGAATGCAAACGGTCTGCTTTGCAAACAGTGCACATTCTATTGGAGCCTGTGTGCTTCTGTGGCTCACTTTGGGTGAGCCACAGAAGCTGCATTTGGAAGCAGGTGGCAATTTGACTGAGCCAAAAAACCTGGTTTATATTCATCTTTACCGAGAAGACTTGATAAGTGCTAAGCCCTCCCACTTGACTTCGCGGTATTGGCCTTGGCTCCCTTAAAGGAGCTGAGGACAATATTGTAGCACTGTTCCTGCTGGTCAGCCCACCGGGGAACGCGTAATACAATGTTCCCACCGGTCAGCCCAGCAGGAACATTGTAATACGCTTGGGGGACGCCACTGGTATGATGGTGGCATCCTCCCCACGCCGACCGCCAAACTCATAATGAGGCCCTTAGTAAATGAATAGCATAAAGAATAGAGTTTAAGCAGCAGTCTGGTCTGCGAAGCTATCAGTACTCATAAAGAATACTGTAACAAACTACTGGTAGGGAATAGTCTAGGCAGAAAGCAAATCTGTCTGTGTCAGGAGCTCAGAGAGAAAGAGTCAGGGTCTGAGAGCAAGGAGCCAGGCCAAGCAAATATCTCCTCTCCTCCAATCCAACTCAATCCCAACTCTTTTTTCCTTGGGGCACTTTTATACATGAATTGAAAAAGATACACAACTGAATACATAGTTTATTCTCAGATGTTAGACAGCCAATCAAATATGCTGAAATTCGGACAACAAGGTCTGCTTCCATTGAAATGGAAATGTTAACAAAGACAGTACTACCACAAGAGATATTTAATATTGTTTCTACATAAGTTGTTATATCAGACAAAATTCCCACTTGTCTTGGTTTCTGAAAGAAAAGACATTTGTGCAAAATATTTTGTACGAATGAAATTAGATCATGCCTTTCCCATACATCTCCACACTAAAGCCTATTCATAAAAAAGCACGTTTCAGTCTAGTTTCCAGTGCGGGTCAGATGGTTGGAAAGAATAAAATAATATAATGTTCCTTGTTAGCATAGGAAGTCTGTGCCATGCATAGGCCATGCTAAAGTTATGACAGAAAGATTTTTGTTCAGTTAGAGCTTGTTGGAATTTGTCAATGTTAGCAAATCAAGCAAGTGAAGCAAATACATGTCATGTAAAGTTTAGGAACAAAATCTCAAGTTTAAATGCAGCTTTGGGTTAGGCCTGGTTTTCAATCATACGTAATATTTAATTAAATTGATTTTCTTTTCTACTAAAATCTCTAATAAGGCTTTACATCATAGCTTAATTTGCAACAAAATAAGTGCTGGAGACCAATAAGGGGCCACCACCGGTTGACTTCCGGGGCTGCTAAATACTAAGGTTGCCTAATCTTGATTTCACCCAATGCCTCCTATTTCCACCACCCTACACTCCCTTTCTCTTTATCTCAGTCTTGAATGTTCATTATCATTTCTGATTTCCCCCTTTGTCACCGTTTTCCTACCTTCCTCCATTTTTTGTCTTTCTCTTTTGCTCTGAGTTAAAGGTTGATGATGAAAAATATGGTCTGAACGCCCATGCCCACTGTAAGTCAGTAACTCAGATGGCCACTGAAACCTCTGCAATGCTGTTCTTGTATCAGTAGCGAGAGGTGCTCTGCCACATCAAGATCTGCATGCATTTTTTAGATGTATGTGAACTTTAGGTACGCTTTTACAGAGCAGTAGGTTCATTGTTTGCACTGGGGACATCCCCAATAAACAAAGGGGGTCATTCTGACCCTGACGGTCATGGACCGCCAGGGCCAACGACCGCGGAAGCACCGCCAACAGGTTGGCGGAGCTTCCGGGGGCATTCTGACTGCGGCGGTAAAGCCGCGGTCAGAAAAGGGAAGCCGGCTGTTTCCCGCCGGCTTCCCGCTGCCCCAGGGAATCCTCCACGGCGGCGCTGCAAGCAGCGCCGCCATGGGGATTCCGACCCCCTTCCCGCCAGCCTGGTTCTGGCGGTTCTCACCGCCAGAACCTGGCTGGCGGGAACGGGTGTCGTGGGGCCCCTGGGGGCCCCTGCAGTGCCCATGCCACTGGCATGGGCACTTCAGGGGCCCCCTAACAGGGCCCCACATTGATTTTCAGTGTCTGCTTGGCAGACACTGAAAATCGCGACGGGTGCAACTGCACCCGTCGCACACCAGCAACTCCGCCGGCTCCATTCGGAGCTGGCTTCCTCGTTGCTGGTGCTTTCCCGCTGGGCGGGCGGGCGGCCTTTTGGCGGTCGCCCGCCAGCCCATCGGGAAAGTCAGAATGACCGCCGCGGTCTTTTGACCGCGGTACGGTCTTCTGGCGGTTCCCGCCAGGCCGGCGGCTTCCGCCGCAGGCGGGGGTCAGAATGACCCCCAAAGTCTTATTTCTAAGCAGGTTCTCAGTTCTCACGGCCATACTGGAGGATTGGCCTAATGATGCCACCAAGTGGTTCTAACCACATTCTTTCTGATGGGCTCATATTGAATACTATTTTAATGTAAAATACCATCAGGGCATGGAGGGATTTTGTGGTGTTCATCACGTTTCAGGGTGAGTGGAAGTTGTAATTCATTACATGTGCCGCTGGCGAATCCTTAAAATGAAAAGAGTGTGGATTACTCTCATTTTATGCTTCTCTATTTTTCGGAAACTCATTACTGTGATTGCTGCTTTATTCATTTTTATGAAGGACAAACTAAAGAGTCTTTGTTGGGTGCCCAAGATTTATTGCAGGTCTTCCTTTGTTGGTGACAGACGTACTAAACCATCAGCTTAGAGGAAACAGTTTAGCTTTCCATCATAAGTAACCCTGGAAGTAAGTGACTTCTCCAAAGTAATAGGCAGGCCACTCATGGGCATATTAAAAACAGAGCGTGCGCAGACAGCAACTATTACCTCCTTTCCTTGTTGCAGAGGATTTTGGCTTCTTGTTGTATACTTTGACACTGTATTTTATCTGAAACTACAGGTCCTTAATTATGTCACATACTCTTTGTGATATATCTCTTTGAAGATGCCTTAATGGCATTTCTTTGTGCTTAATACAGTCAATAGATTTTTGAAAGTCAACAAATTAGGCGAATATGTTCCTTTTGAGCATTCTGAGTAGCAAGAGCGACCCCGCAGCGAAAGTGACTGGTGGGCGCCCTGACACTTATGGTTATTTTGTAGGAAAAAGTTTCAAGACCCACCTTGTTGGTCAGAAGGCCATCAAGACTCACACCAGCCACTCCTACACTAGGTTTTCCAATTGCAAGTTCCGACATTTCCTACTAACGATCACACTGATACAAGTGTGACATTCTGGACTATTGCTAGCCACCCCGAGCTCTAAGGACGGACTATGCACACTCATTTATTATGGTTTTAACAACGGGTGCAGGCACAAATTAAGCACTAAGTGCCTCACACTAATGTGTGCAGAGGCAGCACTGCTTGGTGCAGGAACACACTGAAGCCACTCACGTGCGAGACCATGCAGATTAGCAGAAGATTTTGGGTAAACTCTATAGAAAGGAAACAGGCTACTAGGGAGGCCTTCTGGGAAGATCACGGCATAGTTCACACGCAGCACAGTGTAAGTGCCATTGCTGCTGTTGGCCTTGATCTGGACTAATCTGCCTGTTACTTCCAGAGAGCTTGCTGGCTGGCTTTATTTTAAACACTAGGGGCCTCAATCACAAGCCTCTTGCACTGCTGCTGCATCATTTTTAGGTCAAGCATAGAGCAGTGCTTTTTTTCCGACGTGTTGGTATGTATCTGGGTTTTAACCACTCCCACCGCATGCCAATCACTATCACTCATTCATGCCTTTCAAAAATCCTTTGTTTTTGTTGGTAAATGCTTTACGTTTGTCCTTCCTTGGGGCGGTTTTGTTACAGCCTTGGCCATCGACCCTGTTACATGGATAATTGCACTTTTGCCAATAACTTTGACTGTGAGCAAACTTCCTTTTCCTTTTGTATCTCTTCTTGTTGCTCACGGTCATGGAAGCTGTGGCACTTTGAATCGGCTCGCTTATGTCAACTGTTTTATTTTTTATTTTCAGTTTGTCTGGCAAGAAAAGTCCAGTTAGAAATTTACAACGCTAATAGCTCTAACTCAAGCAAATGGGAGACACATTGCATGTTTTGTTTTACACAGCGGCTGCACTAGCAGTGCACTACATTATTTCTTATTTACAAACTGAAGCACTGTGCCCAATGCATCAATTTGTAAAGTCCTAAGTAAGGTATAATGTATGCAGGGTAGACGTTCCCACGGAAAAAGTCACGTGGAACTGATGCAGTGAAATTTACAACTTTTCACTGCGTCATTGTATGACTTCACTGCATCAAAATGTTACCGCCTACTCAGACCAGGCCTAAATTTGACGAAGGGCTTTTTACAATGGATTCTCCTCGCATTGATGGAGTTGCATCAGTTTAATGACGCAACTCCAGCAATGCGTCACTTTGGCAGCTACAGAAGCATCATAATTTCTGACACATCTGTGAAAACGTGCGCCATTAGAGCTCTGTATTGTAAATATAGCACATCCATGGCGTTGTTAGGGGATGTGCGGCACGCGCAAGAAAACTGAAGCATCGATGCCAATGCGTCAGTTTCTTGTAAATGAAGCCCTTGGTATAGAGCTCTGAGGAGGAGGGCCTGGATAGCAGGGTCTCATAAAGGGGCAGTCCAAAATCCACAAACATTAATTTACTCATTACCCCACCAGTTCAGGAGGCACATGGCAAGCTGGGCTACTATGCCACACCCGGTGGAACTGGGCTCGTTAGACTTTGATGTACAGGAATCCGGCTTGTTATGGCTCTGCAAACTGGGCAAAGTATAACTCCTTCAATACTTGACCCTCAGTGCTGGTAATGGGGAGATTAGTGTGGGGTACAACATTGCACTAATCTTATTGTCTTTCTGAAAGGAGACAGTGTGCAGTTTTGAATAAAACTGAATACTGCAATAAAACATGAAAGCTGAATACTGCACAAGGGATAACAGATAGTACAGGATTCTGGTGCAGAGATCACCCTTCTGTCTCCTTCAGCCTACCTTATTCTAATGTACCCTAGAGTAGGTTTCAGCACAGTTGCAGTGCTCGCCCAAACCCTTTGGTCTGGTAGGCACTAGCAGGTGCTCAAGTCTCTCAATGTTTGTCACCTTGAGTTCAGGCACTAGCGGTAGGCCTCTTCCTGGTCTCCTGTTTTTCTGTCCTGCTCCTCCACTGTGGAGGAACATAAACCAACCTCAGTTGCATTAGGAAGCCTCTCTAGTCCTACAGAACAGATGTGGGTTATGCAGCAAAGTCCAGGCAGGCATGCAACTATCATCAATTGAAGGCCCTCTCTGAGCACACAGTAGCAGCAGTGGATGGACCTGCATGTTTGTCTACTGTCTGAAATGTGTGTGTTGCTGATTTAGCAGTTTGATATCCCCATGGTTGAGACTGCAATGCGGTCGGCTTCCGGTTGCAGTTTTGGGACTTCAGTTAAGTCACTTCAAAGTGTAGTAGTGCAGCTGCAACAGCTTGGTCTGCTTGTGTGAAGATCCAGTCAGCACTTTGGCAACCACACAGTCACTCGAACAGTGTTCAGACAGTGGCCTCACTTCTGTCAGTGTAGTTCACAGAGTCACACTTAGGGCAAGTGTCACAGGGCCGGACATTCTACAAGTCATTTGGGCACCTTTGAGGTACGTTCCACAGCTTCAACAGTAAAGGTAATACAGGCACACTTGTTGAGTGCCATGATTTAGCAATAGTTTCTTCTTCAGAAGCACAGACCTCTTGTGCATACTTACAGATAAGTGCCATGTCTGTGACAGCGGGGACAATGGGACAATCCACTTTGGAACACTTCAGTAGTGCTGCAATTCCACCACTTTAGTGATCGTGACCTACCTAGGCTTGAAGCATGTCAGTCACAATCCTAGTTCTTCTTTTGGGTTAGACCATCAGGTGATGGTGCCCCCTAATATCTGGAGAGCTCATAGTGAAACACTAGACATGGATGTCCACTAGCCTTCTAGGTACTCTGCAGAGCACCCCTCCTTGGATGAAAATAACTTGGAAATGAGCGGTCCACAGCTCCCACGCTTATACAGCAGATGGAGCCTTGTCTGGAGAGATGCCCCCTGCAGGAGGATTGTCTCCAGGTTAGAGTACCCACAATGGAGGCATAACAAGAGGGCTATCAGAGACGTACCTGGCTATTGGAGTCACACATGACTGAGATCAGGTAGAGAGACAAATGATGACACATCTCTAAAGACTCCTTCACATTCTGAGAAAAGGACCTGCAGTCTGACCTTTTACTTCTACCATCCTAGATGTTTAGGGAGACTAATGTACAGCTCTCTACAGCAAAAGGGACCTCACTGAATTTCTAAGAAGAGCTCGTCTCTTTTTCCCCCCTCTTCAGTAGCTCTGTTCCTCCAGTCTTATGAATGTCAGCAAAACACTTCCACCATTCAGGAAGGTAACAGCACCTCAATCGTGTCCATATAAATAGATCTGGGGCAATCCAAATGGATACAATAGACCTTCTTCACTCTAGAGTAGTCAGATATGCACAATATGTGCAGAACATACACACACGCACTTTGGATAACAGTGTATGGATTCAGATTCACCTGTAGCAATGGACTTTTACAGTGTGCCACCAGTCTTGTGGCATAGAAGGAAAGGCTCACTACAATCACAGAAACTGTATGCTGCCACCACTGCACTACATGTTTGAACCCATAATAGGGGCAGTAGTTCTCTGTTACTATGGAGTGTGCACTTGGTGCATCCTTCCAAGTCCGCGACAGGTCCAGTAGTGGACTCACAGCAAATGACAGGCCTAGCCTTTTCTTCACATGCTAAATTAGTGTGAGACTGTGGCCACATACACAAAAATTAGGATACCAGATACTCACAGTTGGGTCCTAAGGGAGGGGACACAAACCTCTACCATTCAGGCGACATTCCCATCCAACCACTTATTGATTTACTCATCACATATCCATAGCATTCCACACACCTCACCAAAATGTAATCACAATATTTATCCACTAAAATTAATGAAGAGCATTTTGACTGTGTGGTTACAGCTGTTCACAACGAATGAGCTGAGTCTTGCCCTGTTCTTGCCCATCTGTGGCAAGTGCAAATTTAGGTTTTAGGAGCTCGTTTATAGTATATATATTTGGGCAGGAAGGTATCCATTCTGTCATATCTTAAGAAATCCTGCTCGTTCAGAGGGATTCCTGAATGATCAGAAAGACATTCCATATTGATGGTGAGTTACTTTTATTTATCAAGGGAAACGTTATGTTGTACGCAACGGACCCAGACCAAAGATGATGCTGAGGCAGGGATAAGGAGGGAGTTGTAGTATTTACTGGCAAAATAAGTAAAGCTCCTCCGTCATCCTTTTCGGGAATCCTCAGTTCTTCTAGTGGAGCATTTGGGGGGTAGTAGACAACATAAAGACTCTAATATATCTTACCTGGGAAAGAGGTCAGAGCCTTCAGCGGTAGGGGCAGGAGCATCTACCCACTGGATTGTAGGGAAAGGAAAAATAAAATGATAATAACACGATGTTATTATCATTTTATTTTTTCCTGGCAGTTATGGGTGGGGCAGGGCAGAGAGGGGGCAGAAGGAAAGCTGGAGGAGGGGTATGTGCATCACAAAGGGCCAGATGTAGGAAGATTCTGAATTGCGACCCGCAAATTGCGAGTCAGACCGACTCGCAATTTGTGAGTCGCAATTCAGAATGTTGGATGGTGTCCCTGACACCATCTGTGACTCGCAAGGGGGTCGCAAAGGGCCACCCCATGAACAATCATGAGGTGGGTCGCAATTTGTGACCCCCTTGCGAGTGGCGGCATTCACAGGGATGGTGGCCTGCTGCGGACAAGAAAGGAAGAAAAACGAGATGCATTACAAAAACGAAAAATTAAACGTTTTTGTTTAATTTTTTCAGAGCAGGACCACTGCCTGCTCTGAAAAAATGTTTGCAGTGCCATTCACACCGGGGAAGGGGTCCCATGGAGACCCCTTCCCTTTTGCGAATGGGTTACCACCCATTACAAAAGGGTGCAAACTGCGATTGGTTTGCGACCGCGTTCGCGGTCACAAAGCAATCCTGATTTGCACTGCGACTCGCAATTAGGAAGGGAACACCCCTTCCTAATTGCGACTCGCAAACCTGTTTTGTGATTCGGTAACCAGGTTACCGAATTGCAAAACGGCGTTTGTGCATTGCAAAGTGCATTTTGCACATTGCAAACAGTGATATTCCCTGTTTGCGACGTGCAAACTGCTTCCTACAACTGGCCCAAAGTGCGTATGTCTGTTTGGCTGGTCGTGTTGGGCCGGCCAAAAAGACATGCGCATTTTGCATGTTCTCTACCTGGCTGTGTTGCACAGCCGAGTGGAGAACATGCACAGGCTCCCATTCCCAGTCTGAGCCGCGAAGCAGGCCACTCAGATCAATCATGACCCTGCTGTTATGCTTGTGACAGCAGGATCGTGACTGACTGGGAGCCTGTGTGCAGCCGGAAATAGGAAGGGCGGAGGGGAGACAAATGTATTCCCCAAAGCTAAGCGTTTGTTTTTCTTTTTTTTTCTTTTTTTATTTTTTTACCCACCCCACCCCGCCTCACCACCCCAGTTGAGTGGCAGTCCCCGCTGTTGGCGGCATGAAAGACACAGAAGAGCGCCTTGCACAGGCATCGGTTCCACACCAGAAGCCAGAGAAATGTATTAAGATCACTCGAGACACAGTCAAAGCATCCAGGTTCCAAGTTCAACCAGGCGGCAGCGGTTTGAACAATCAGGAGGAGCACTGAAGATACTAAGAGAGGGACCATTCTCCACTGTGTGGCTCTAATTTCCTTGTCAGGCCGTCTAAATGAGCTAGTTTTCTCCATACCTGCCTGAGACCTGCCGGTTTTGCATTTACTCTTAGCAGGGTGGTGGGGGGGGGAGGGATGTCAGCTAACGACTAAAGGTACACAGAAATAAAGAGCAAGGGGTGGCCCAGCGGCCCCCAGATCATTGATGCCACACAAAAAAATATAGTTACGAAAATGGCACAGTGAGGCAGTAAAACGTTTCAATTCGTATGTACAATTTCCACAGATCTCTACCTATAAGTCAATAAGTCAATAAGTGTTCAATAAGTATTTATGACTATTTACATATACCGGTATACACTTGACCATCTATACCTACTGACCTATCTTTATCTATCGATACTTATATAGAACATTGTTATCTATACAAATCTGCATCTATCTGTCTATATCTGTCTCTCAATCTACATGGATGCGTAGCTATTTATATCTATCAATCTGGTGCTACTCATCTATACCTATCTCCCTATCTGTACATATGTACCTCTCCTCATGTAAGGATGTGTTTCCCTGGCACCTCTCAGGGACTTCCCTTGCCATGTCCCTCTTTCTGTCTCCGTTGCTCTGTTTCTCTCTCTCTTTATATCTGTTTCCCTTTCTATTATCCTCTCTCTGCTTCCCTTTATTGATCCTCTGCCCCACTTCTCCTGCCCAACTCCCCCTGCTTCTCCCCATCCAAGTGCATTAATCTGCATTTACGTGCATTGAGTCACAATCTGCCCCAGCATCTGGGGGACAAGCGTGAGGTCTGTACACAATCTGCTCCTGCGTCCGCAGCAACAGCGGTCTTAGCCGCTAGCACGTGCAGTCTAGAGGTGGGGTTGATGACCCTGCGCAGGTGATGGGTCCAGCAGTAGCTGTTATGGTGTCACGGTGAGTACATAGGAAGTTTGGCGGTGGTATCATGTTGAGGTGGCTCAGCACCGATGTCACTGTCAGGGATGGAAAACTTGGTGCTGCTTGAATTGAGAGGAGAAAGAAAGCGTATCATTAGTTTTACTGTTAGGTGGTCATGGTGTTGGTCAGTGCTTAATTCGTGCTTGTTGTTTCCGGTGCGGAGCACCGGCACTTATTTTTGGGGGCCGGTGCTTATTCTTCTGCCCCAAGAATTTACTGCGAGCAAAGGACACATATGGGAAAGACGGAGGAAGAGAAAAACGAAAAAGCGTCACAATGGGAGAAAGCAGAAAGCTGCAAGAGTAAGCTGAAGGGACAGGGGTGGCTTTAAATGGATTGAAGAGGCCCGAGATGGCTTCAGGATTAGGCTGCCTCAGTATTCCGTGTTCCCACATTTGATTGCAACAGACACGTATTTAAGAGGAGGGCTTTGAGCACTGGCACAGTTTTATTTACAAATTAAGCACTGGTGTTGGTGTGAGTGGATGGGAATCTCGGCAATGGTATCACTTTGAGGTGATGGGAAGTTATACCAGTGTTACACTGAGACGGTAATAATGGTGCTAGTGACACCGAGAAGGGAAACTGGGCACTGGTGTCACTATGAGTAGATAAGATTGGACTAGGTGTATTATGAGAAGGGAAACTCAGTTCTGGATTCACCACGGAGAGAAGAGATGGGAGATCAGTTGCTGCTGATGCTATAAGTGGAGGCATCCTGGAGGGGAAATGTGAGGGAAGGCAGAGCTATTTACCTTTAAAAGACAGCACCTAGGCTGGTATACGTTCCTCATAGCACTGTAACGAGAGTCTAGATTCGCTGAGCATTGGACGGACATAGGCAGAAATATGAAATTGCAGACCTTTCTTGTTTCTCAGGTCTATTCGTGATTAGCTCATCCAGTTTAGCTATTTTGCTTTGAATTCTGGAACTTGTAGTTCCAAATTTTATAACAGGATAAACATGTCTGATAGTCCCAAATTAAATGCGAAAACGTAGACTGAAAGAGTTGATCATGGACCTAGGAAATTAGATAGCTCCGAAATTGTTTCTGTTTAAAGCGATTTCCTTTGGCTCTTTGAAGCATTAGCCCTCTTAAGAAGCCATTGAACATTTTATGAACTCTCACGTTTGTGAGCTGTCATGGCTCCAAATAAAGTCCAGGTAGCCCTTGTGGAGCACTTTATTTTGAAGTGTCAGAGATCCAGCATCCGACACAAAATTTATTGACAGAATAGTAGAAAAAAGGGAACATTTAGAGGTATACGATAGAGACTAGAGATATACAGAGGAGAATATAGTGTGAGTTAATGTAGATAAAAAACTATGGGTGTTAGACCTGGCATCCTTGGCGCGGTTTCCCACTAACTTTTTGCCTTCAAACCTCCTGTTTTTGCTGACTTTATTTTTGCTGGCCTAAGAACTCTGCACATGATATGATCATAATTCCTGTCCCTTAAAATTAGTTACTTGGAATGTGAGAGGGCTCAAATATCTCCATAAATGTAGGCAAGTGCTTGGTTATCTGAACAGGCATGCGATGGATATTATACTACTACAGGAAACATATCTCTCCTGGTAGTATGATCAACTTGGCATCCACATTGGGCACAACATAGAGTACCTTAGAGAAAGACGATTAACTAGAGCTTGAGAAGCATTCTTTGGTGCTATGACATACTTTGATCTGGTTGACTGCTGGAAATCTAAACACCTGGCCACATGTGAATATACAGTTCACTACTCATCACATGACACCTCATCTCGCATAGACTGCTGAATGGGGTCTAAAGATGTGCTCGGTTGGCTGGGAGAGATTATACACCTCCTCAGGACCCTGTCGGGTCACTCTCCAGTAGTGCTCTGCCTGGAAATACCCACCAGATGGCATCAGATGCATATGTAGCGCCTCCAACCCCAGAACACGTTGGAAGCTTTTTTTAAAGAGGAAATTCGACAGGCCATTAAGGCCCATATTGAATTAAACAAAGGTTTGCTTTCCTCAACTACCAGCCTGTGAGAGGCCCTTAAACCGTAATTCGGGGGAAAAGTATTGCAAAAGGGCACGGTATTTTAAAATCAATTAGAGCTAGACTTTCTGCACTGGAGCGGGTACTGCATGACCTAGAAAAGCGCTTTGAAGCTACTCATGATAGGGAAGCCCTTGGCCCCATGTGAACCACCTTACTTGAATTCCATCAGGAGGCAGACAGAGAATTGAAATTCCTGAGTAAATGCAGTCGGGCTCTGAGGTACGGGAAGGTAGACAAGCCAGGATACACACTTGTGGCCCTCCTTAAGCATAGCTGAGCATCAAATCATATACTTTGTATATACATGTCAAATGAAAGTATAGTGTATGATCCCTCAGAACGCAGGCCAAGGCTTCTGATATCCAATTCTACCTGAACATGGTAACCCTGACTTGGGTGGGACATGATGACCACCAACTCTTATGCCAACCCATTACCGCAGAAGAGATCAAAAGATCATCAAACGGCTACGAAATGGGAGTGCTCCAGGTAGCGACGGCTTACCTGCAGAGGTTTATACGGAATATGTGGAGTATCAAGTACCTCTGTTATTGGAGGTTTATGGTGAGGCCTACACAATAAGAAGGCTCCCGCGGACGTTGAGAAGCCATAGTAATAACTGTCTATAAACCTGACAAACCCTGACAGGTGTGACTCTTATCGGCCCCTCTCCCTCGTCAATATAGATAGCAAGATCCTCTCCAACATAGTAGCAAACAGGCCGCTTCCCCTGATGCCCTGTTTGGTCCGGCCGGATCAATCCGACTTCATCCCGGGCTGCTCCACTGCCAACAATCTTAGATCCCTCTTTGCTCTCTCAAACCAACCGAACCTCTAGCTGAAGGTAGTTGCCACTCTTTCAGATGCTGTCAAGGCACTTGATACTGTTAAATGGTCATTTTTACCGGAAGTGTTGGGCAGAATGGGACTCGGTAAGGCCGTTGTGAAATGAGTCAAACTTCTATATACAGACCCATTTGCATGGATACGGGTAAATGGAGAAGCGTCCTCTATAGTCCGGATCTGCAGAGGGACACAGCAGGGTTGCCCCTGTCCCCTATTTTATTTGCCCTAGTAGTGGAGCCTCTGGCTTGCACTCTTTGTGAGTTTCACTGCAGATGTGGGATCAAAAAGGGCCTTTGTTATACACTGTTGTCGATGTATGCAGAAGATGCCACGCTGGTGGTCAGGGACCCAGCCGTAAACGTATGCCCCATCTTTGATGAAGTCATACAATATGGCCGTTGGTCGGGGCTTCGGATCAATTGGTCGTAGTTCAATATGGTCCCCCTGACGGGAGCCACAACACGCCCTAACATCTCATACTGGTGACAGTGGCAAACGGGCCTTTGGCATACTGCGCCACATGGGTATTCGGACTATTCTCAGGGAGACCTATGGGACTTACATGGAGGAGTTAAATGTGCGTTGATTGTTGTATCACCCTGCCCTTGTCCCTGGTGGGCAGAACAGCCCCGATAAAAATAGTGGTTTTACCAAAGCTCCTGCCCATGTTTCAAAACATACCAATACCATTAAATAAGGTGTTCTTTAATCAGCTGAACTCGCTCATGATGAACCTAGCGTGGGCAGGCAAACAACTCGGACTCTAATGGCATTGTTTGCAACTTCCCTATAGCAGGGGAGGTTTTGCAGTACCTAATTTTAAAGTGTACTTTCTGGTTGCACAGGTGCATTTTATACACTACTGGATACACAACAGCCGGCATGCACCACACATTACTCTCGAACAGAAGCAGATACATCTGCTCCCCCTACAAGCTGACCCATCTGCTGAATTAACCAGACCCGCTTGTGAAATACCGTGGTAGCAAACAAATCACCACACTGAGAGACCTATTCCCGGAACACAAATTGAAAACATATCAGGACAGCCTGGAGGATTCTGCCAGCACTCTGGTGGGTGTCATCACATATAGCAAGCTCTCTCATGGAGCCCGTTGGCTCTTCATCACGTTCCCAGAGGAGCCGCCAGAGTGGTCAGTGCTAAATATCTTATTATCTACTCCCTATCCATACAAGCTCATTGCCAGGTTGTACACTGCAGTGTTTGAGCAGATCGAGGCAGTCTCGCCTCATGCTCAGGTGCACTGAGCAAGGGATCTGCGCATTGATATCACAGATGAGATGTGGCACCATTCCTGCCAGAAAACCAAAGATGTCTCCCCTAATGGGAGATCTAAACCAATAGAATATAAACATTTGCACAGGCCGTACAGGACCCAGACAGTACTGGCTAGGTATAATCAAACACATAACAGTAGATGTAAACGATGCAGTGCTTGGGGGGGCAGACTTTTTCACCTCAAATGGGCATGCCTGGAAATCACCCAATACTGGGCACAAGTTATGGCTACTGTGATTGATATGACTGAACACTCCTTCCACCTCACCCCTGATATTGCTTTTCTTGTATATGTCAAGAATATACCAAAGGGGTACCGTAAACTCACCACCAACACATTGCTACTAGGTAAACACAGAATTGCCATGGTGTGGGGAGGTTGGAGAGTCCCTCTTTTCCAAGACTGGCTCAAGGATATGACCCTATGTGAAGAATGGTCTGGGACTTATGCAGCCACTCTTCCCAGTGCCACACGGCAGAGAGACTTTTGGAAGCCATTATGAACTTACTTATCTGCCTTGCCTTACTGTTGACGTCTGTAGTGTTCCAGGTCACCCTCCATGGGCTCCTGGTGGCCCTTATCCATAATCACAGTGAGTCATTCCTGTGGCTTACCTTTATATAAGATATGTGAGGAAATGTATGGGAAGCTTCTGAATTGTGAAGGTTTAAAATGACTCATGCAGGGTCAATGACCTCTGTAGGTTTCATGCTCTTGTATGTTCAGATACTGCAGTTGGTTTTTAAATATCCCTCAAGTTTCCGTCAGACTCCTGTAGACTCAGAAGACTATGGGGGTTATTCTAACTTTGGAGGAGGTGGTAATCCGTCCCAAAAGTGACGGAAAAGTGACGGATTTACCACCAGCCGTATTACGACTCCATTATATCCTATGGAACTCGTAATACGGCTGGTGGTATATCCGTCACTTTACCGTCACTTTTGGGACGGATTAACACTCCTCCAAAGTTAGAATGACCCCCTATGTTCAGAAATGCCGTTTAAATATTTGCAAATATACACGCTGAATCAGAAAGACGTTTGCGGGCGCAAAGACCTTTGTAGGCACACTGAGATGCTTTCAATTTCAGAAAGACTTCTGCTGTTTGAGAAAGACTCCTACTGATTCAGATGAACTCTTGTCGGTTCAGAAATACCCAGCAGGATCAAAAAGACTCCTGCAGGTTCAGAGAGAATCCTTCAGTGTTAGAAAAACTCCTACAGGTTCTGAAAGACTCCTGCAGTTTTTGAGAAAGCTGTGGAGGTTCAGAAAAACTCCTGCAGGGCCACAAAGATTCGTGTAGGTTCAAAGACACCTGTAGTTTCAGAAAGACTCCTGGAGGAAGTTCATAAAGACCTCGGCTGCCTCAAAGACATGTGGAATTCCCTCATGATTAGAACAGCTTCTGCACATTCTGAAAGACTCCTGTAGGCTCCAAAAAGCTGCTGGGGTACAGAAAGAGTCCTGGATGTTCAGAAATACTTCAGCAGGCTCAATACATCAGCAGGGTCAGAGAGAAACCTTCAGGACCAAAAAGACTCCTACGGGTTAAAATGATCTTGCAGGTTCAGGGAGAATGCTTCTGTATCCAGAAGACTCCTACATGTTCAGACAGACTCCTGTAGGTTCAAAGACACTTTGGTTTCAGAAAGACACCAGCTGCCCCGGAGACACCTAGAGGTAAAGAGAGACTCCTTCAGGATAAGAACGACAAACCACTCAGACACATTCTGCAAGTCTTCTGCAGGCTCCAAAAAGCTGCTGCAGGTACAGAAAGAATCTTTGAGGTTAAGAAAGACTTCAGCAGACTCAAAGAGAAGAGCAGGGTCTGAGAGAATCCTTCACGATCAGAAAGACTCCTGCAAGTTCTGATAGGCTCCTGCCGGTTGAGAGGGAATCCCATAGGTTCTGAGAGGCTCGAATTGGCTCATGTAGACTTTTACAGGGTCATAAAGATTTGTTGAGGTTGGAAAAGAAAGAACTTCTGCAGAGGAAGTTGCAGAAAGACTTCTGTAGGTTTAAAAAGGGGCCCGGGAGGTTGGTGTGGCCTGATCGAGGATGAAGTAGGATGGAGCTTGCCCTTGCTCCTACCTCGCATGGGGCTTAAAGAGTTCCTGCATAACCCTGGGGGCCCTGCAACTGGGGGTCCCCTCAATTTGCTGCTGAGCCCCTGACTGTTGAGTAGGACCTGGCTCTTTTTGCCTCCCCCAGCCCAAGCGCAACTACAAGCTTGGGTGCAGCACCAGGAAGAAGATGGCAGTGTGGGGGAGCCCTGAAGTTGGGCGCACCTGGGCTTTAGTGATGTTTCTGTGAGTGCAAGAAGCCACAGCAAACCTGGGCAAAGAAGCCGCCTAACGGACCACGGGCCACACACCTAGTGGTCAGAAGCAACACACGCCGGTAGACTTGTGAAGGTGCAAGCCGCTGTTTTCAGGCCGGCCTGCGCTGGGACGCAGCGATCTTGCGGGCGGCACATTCCTGGGGCTGGGAGCGCTGGACAACATCATCAACCCCCACATCTGAGGGCCCTCCCTAGGTGAGTGGTGATTGAAAGGGGTGAGCTGGGAGGCCCTGGGCGAGACAGTGAGGAGGAGGGGGCCTCGCCCCAGATGGGGACGGCCTGTGTGGCCTGGTGGAACTGGCAATTACATGAGTTTTGCAGGGACGAGGCCCAAGTGCAGCTGCAGCTGGACTGGACCTTGACGCTCCCATGATTGATTGTGGCATATCAAGAAGTGTGCACTGACCTCAGACCTTTGGGCCTTTCTTTGGGAGATCCTTTTATTGGTGGACTCCCATGGAGAGGCCATTGAGGCCTATGCTGGTGGGGGCCCTCACCTATTGGTGGTAAGGTAATTCACAGAGAGGTTCCCTCATTGATCCCAGGAACTAGCTGTGCAGCTCTCCTCCTTTGTACATCCTCTTTCAGGACCCTCAACTGACTGAGCCCTGGGACACTCAATGCCTCAGACCTTGGATGTAACCTCTCTGGGAAAAGTCTTGGGGCCTTCTCACTGGTACTGCTTGGTCTCTCTCGAATCTCCTGGCTGCACTGCACGGCCCTGGTGCTCCAGCAGTTGGATATAGGGGCCACCAACATATATGCCTGGCTTGACTCAGGGGTCTGTTGGATCAGAGTGGTGTCGCAGCCTCCCTCTCCCCTAAAGTTCCTGCTTACTCTTCTCCTACTTCTATGTTGAAGGGCAAATACTCCAGACAGCTCAGTTGCATCGCTTTTGTCCAAATCCTCCCCGGTGGCCACGACCAACAAAGGTGAATCATCCTCACAAGCCCTGTGGGCTTCAGCAGCTCAACCTATCACCTAGGAATAAATGGACACATTTCTGAGCGATATCACGCTTAAAAGGGACACTTTTAGGCCAGGTTTTAAGAGCTGTATGCAAGACCTCTGCAGGGAGCTTACAGAAGTGGGCACAAGGGTGGATGACCTTGAACGCACCATGAATGCTTGCACAGAAGACCATGAAATGCTTTGGTGCCAACAGATTGAAATCAAGGCCAAGCAGAAAGATCTAGAAAGTTGCAGCTGCAGAAACAACATTCACATTCGAAGAGTCCCCGGGGGGGCGGATGGAGACAACATCATCACTATGAGAAAAGACTTGCTTCAGGCCATCCACGGAGGCTTGGATGATCAGCCCCTCCTCCTGGATCAGGGCCACCGTATCATACCTATGGCTGTCTGCTAAAGATACTACTACTGACATTCTTACTTGAGTTCATTCTTCCAATAGAAGGATGCCATCCTCATGGTGGCTAGAGGAAAGGGGGACCTGGTCATCCCTGACCAAACCCTGCAACTATTCCAGGATCTCTCCCCCTTGATGCTTAAGAAGCAGAGAACATTTAAGCCTCTTATAGAGAAGTTGAGAGAGCAGGCAATCAACTATCAATGAACTCATCCCTTTGGCATCCTCTTTCAGTGAAACAGCAAACAACGACTGGTGAAGTCCCTGACAGATGCTAAACAGATGTTGAGCCTCCCTGAGAGCTCCATAGGCCAAGAACTCTCACCACCCAGAATGGGAGAACCTACTGGCTGGTGCACAACCTGAAGCACAGTTGGCAGACGTGGCAGAGTGGTGCCAGTAAAGCAAAAGCACTTCACGCTGTAAAGGAGGACATCATCACACATTTTCAGAACATGAAACATGAATCCTCCCAGAACTCTGAGGGTGCTGCTTGACCATCCCTTGTACTCCAGACTCCAGATTTCCTTCTGAGTATAATGTTGGAACATCTTATTATGCTAATCTTAATCTTTCCTTTGCAGGGGCCGTGGATTTAAAAACAGACTTACTTGTTTGTAATTCATTGTATCTTCTTTGAGAGATTAATTTATTAGTCTTTGGGTCTCTTTTTTCTTCCCCGGTCTCCCCTCCCCCACTTTAAGTATTTACTCCATCTGGGGTGACAACTTGTCAGAGTTTGATGCGGGTTCTCATCAGTCCGCTAATAGAGACACCTGTCAAATTGGGCCCCTTTCTGTGTTTGGAGGGTTTCCCTTTTACCCTTTTCCTTCTTCACATATTAACTCATCTAACTGCTGGTTGGGGGGGGCGCAGACCTGGGCATGAGTGACTTCTACCACTTGGGCCTGCCCGCATCCTTAAATGGATCAACTGCTGCCTCTATGCCTCTACACTCACTCTGGGCAGACCATTGGGACCCTGGCTAGTACAAAACGTCTGAGAGTACGAGGGCTTAACTCACTGTTATGCCATTAATTGTGTTTGACCAATGACTTTGTGTTTCACCACTGAGCATATTAGTTGTTCAATGTTCACCAGTAGCACATTACATGTTGTATTCAGTTTAGCTGCCTAATGGCTTTAATGTGGCATTAGACATTACATTCTGTATTCAGTTTAGCTGCTCTAGGAAGTTGGCTCTGTATATACTATTTCAAAGTAAGAAATAGTGTGCACAGAGTCCAAGGGTACCCCTTAGAGGTAAGATAGTGGAAAAAGTAGATAATTCTAATGCTCTATTTTGTGGTAGTGTGGTCGAGCAGTAGGCTTATCAGAGGGTAGTGTTAAGCATTTGTTGTACACACACAGGCAATAAATGAGGAACACACAATCAAAGACTTACTTCAGGCCAATAGGTTTTTATATAGAAAAATATGTTTTCTTAGTTTATTTTAAGAACCACAGGTTCAAGATTTACAAGTAATACTTTGAATGAAAGGTATTTCACTCAGGTATTGTAGGAACTTTGAATAATCACAATAGCATGTACAGTTTTGGCAAAAATGGCAATAAGCAATTTTAAAAGTGGACACAGTGCAAAAATCAACAGTTCCTGGGGGAGGTAAGTAATTGTTAAGTTCACAGGTAAGTAAAACACTTACAGGGTTCAAAGTTGGGTCCAAGGTAGCCCACCGTTGGGGGTTCCAGGCAACCCCAAAGTTACCACACCAGCAGCTCAGGGCCGGTCAGGTGCAGATGTCAAAGAGGTGCCCAAATCATATAGGCTTCAATAGAGAACAGGGGTGCCCCGGTTCCAGTCTGCCAGCAGGTAAGTACCCGCGTCCTCGGGGGCAGACCAGGGGAGTTTTGTAGGGCGCCGGGGGGGGGGGACACAAGCAGGCACAGAAAGTACACCCTCAGCGGCACAGGGGCGGCCGGGTGCAAAGTGCAAACAGGCGTCGGGTTTTAGATAGGAAGTAATGGGGAGACCAGGCACGGGGGGTCCTCGGGATAGCTACCACCTGGGCTAGGCAGAGGGTCACCTGGGGGTCGCTCCTGCACTGGAGTTCGGTTCCTTCAGGTCCTGGGGGCTGCGGGTGCAGGGGTGGTTCCAGGCATCAGGTCCCTTGTTACAAGCAGTCGCGGTCAGGGGGAGCCTCTGGATTTCCTCTGCAGGCGTCGCTGTGGGGGCTCAGGGGGGTTGTCTCTGGCTACTCGCGGGCTCGCTGTCGCCGGGGAGTCCTCCCTGAAGTGTTGGTTTTCTGCAGGTCGAGCCGGGGACGTCGGGTGCAGAGTGGAAAGTCTCACGCTTCCAGCGGGAAACGTGAAGCTTTTAAAGTTGTTTCTATGTTGCAAGAAAGTTGCAGATTGTTGAACAGTGCCGCTGTTCACTGGAGTTTCTTAGTCCTTGGTTGCAGAGCAGTCCTCTGAGGCTTCAGAGGTCGCTTGTCCCTGTTGGATGCGTCGCTGTTGTAGTTTTCTTCGAAGTTGGGAGACAGGCTGGTGGGGCTGGGGCCAAAGCAGTTGTCGTCTCCATTTTCACTGCAGGGCTTCAGGTCAGCAGTTTTTCTTCTTGATAAGGTTGCAGGAATCTGATTTCCTGGAATCTGGGGAGCCCCTAAATACTGAATTTAGAGGTGTGTTTAGGTCTGGGAGTGCAGTAGCCAATGGCTACTGTCCTTGAGGGTGGCTACACCCTCTTTGTGCCTCCTCCCTGAGGGGAGGGGGGCACATCCCTATTCCTACTGGGGGAATCCTCCAAATCAAGATAGAGGATTTCTAAAGGCAGGGGTCACCTCAGCTCAGGGAACCTTAGGGGCTGTCCTGACTGGTGGGTGACTCCTCCTTGTTTTTCTCATTATCTCCCCTGGACTTGCCGCCAAAAGTGGGGGCTATGTCCAGGGGGCGGGCATCTCCAGTAGCTGGAGTGCCCTGGGGCATTGGTACACAAAGCCTGAGCCTTTGAGGCTCACTGCTAGGTGTTACAGTTCCTGCAGTGGGGAGGTGTGAAGCACCTCCACCCAGAGCAGGCTTTGTTTCTGGCCTCAGAGGGCACAAAGGCCCTCATCACATGGGGTCAGAAACTCACCTCTCAGCAGCAGACTGGCACAGAATAGTCAGTCCTGCACTGAACAATTGGGTAAAATACAGGGGGCATCTCTAAGATGCCCTCTGTGTGCATTTTTTTTATAAATCCAACACTGGCATCAGTGTGGGTTTATTATTCTGAGAAGTTTGATACCAAACTTCCCAGTATTCAGTGTAGCTATTATGGAGCTGTGGAGTTCGTTTTTGACAAACTCCCAGACCATATACTTAATATGGCCACAACTGCACTTACAATGTCTAAGAATAGACTTAGACACTGTAGGGGCATATTGCTCATGCAGCTATGCCCTCACCTGTGGTATAGTGCACCCTGCCTTCGGGCTGTAAGGCCTGCTAGAGGCGTGACTTACCTATGCCACAGGCAGCATTTTGTGTGCATGGCATCCTCAACTTTGCCTTTTTCTCCCCACCAACACACACAATCTGCAATGGCAGTGTGCATGTGTTAGGTGAGGGGTCCCTTAGGGTGGCACAACATATGCTGCAGTCCTTATGGACCTTCCCTGCTCACAGGGCCCTTGGTACCACTGGTACCTTTTACAAGGGACGTATCTGTGTGCCAGGGGTGTGCCAATTGTGGAAACAATGGTACATTTTAGGTGAAAGAACACAGGTGCTGGGGCCTGGTTAGCAGGGTCCCAGCACACTTCTCAGTCAAGTCAGCATTAGTATCAGGCAAAAAGTGGGGGGTAAATGCAAAAGGGAGCCATTTCCTTACAGCTGCCTATTGGCTTTATCGTGGAGTTCGACATTGCAGTTGAGACATTGCAGATGAGCTGTGTTTTTCCACATGGTAGACCAAGCTGTGTTTTTCGTATTGTGTTCACACCCAACCCTAGCGTGATAAGAGAGTGTATATTTTGTGTTTTCCTCTCTACTCAGCATTGGGAAGGAGCGAGGAGATCTGGCCAATCTCCAATGGCTTGTTTTCTTCCCAACTCTGCATGTTTTGACTAGTAGAGGAAAGGGCCTGTAAGCAGGCTTTTTAATTATAAGACGGTGTCCCTGGGCAGCAGCAAGGGGGGGGGTTTCCAGGACTTCAGTCAGGAGTGGACGTCAGCTGCCTGACCTCCCGTTTGGGTGGAAAATCTCTTTCTCACAGTTGAACAGGACTCATCAACTTGCAGGCATGAGAAAGATGACGAGCAGAGATAGGCCCTACGGTGATGAATTTTGGCTTTTATTCTTTGCTTTGAAGTTATGCTATAATATAATCAAATGTATTTGCTGTGTACATTGCAATTGAGAAGTACTTTGATATATTTTGCTTTCATTGCTGTGACGTGTGCTTCCAACCTACTAATCTCGTCTCTCAGGAACCTTGTGGTGAAGTAATAATAATAAATGTCTTCTTTAAACTAAGAAGTGCATTCCAGAGAAGTTTTTTCAGCTCGGTCATAAGATAAGGAAAGCAAAACACTCACATAGCAAGCACCAGCAGATATGATGCTATCTCCTTCAGCAGAATCCTGATATTATTTTCCTACAACAGACACACCTACTCAGGGAGTACTGTCCCCGAATGACCCACACGCTCTTTCCTTGTCAGCTCTGGGCTTATGATAAATCCAGGACATTAAGAGCAACTATCTTGTTTAAAAATTGTTTTTTTTACACCAAGCTAATGCGGATGGTCAAGGTCACGGGGAAAGGTCTTTGATGGTGGTCTTAGAGAGAGAGGGCACTCCAGATAAATTTTCCTCACCTTTACACTCTGAACCATGCCCAAGACACTTTCCTGTGCACAGTTCATAGGGACCAGTTCCAACTGTTTAAAAGGGAGGTTGTAGTTGGTGGAGACTTCAACTTAGTTTGGAACCCTGCACTAGACAGGAACACTACTCACTTCCAGGGTACGGGAGCCATGTCGAGCCAGCTTAAGAGGGACTTTATCAATGACAGTTTGGTGGTTGCCTGGCAATATATCCACCCTGAAGCACAGGACTGCTTTTACTTCATATTCTCAGGTTCACTTATCTTATTCCTGCATCGACTATGTGTTCCATACACACTCCCTACTTTGTGGACTTGGCTCGACAAGTATATCAGACATCTCCATTTCCAACCATGCCCACATAGAATTGACCTGGTCCCTATAGGTGGGGCCCTGCGTGCCTCTCACCGCTGGCATCTCCCTTCCCAGATTTTGTGGGACCTAGTGGACAAAACCACCATTCAATATGCCACAGCGGAATACTTTGAGATAAATGCTTTACCAGACACCCCTCCCCACATGTTCTGGGATTGATTTAAGGCTACAATTTGGGGCAATATTTCCTCCATTGCTATAGCCAGAGTGTGAGGTGAGGAATCGCTATTCAAAACTATTCTCACTGCGGAGATTTGCTCTTTGGAGGCCGTCGATAAGCAAAACCTCTCTGGGCTCATTATATAAGGCAACTAGCAGTACTGCAAGGCCAATTATGAGCCCACCAGGTCAACAAAGTGGAACGCTCCTGTTGGACTTTTTCCCTTACGCAGGGTCATCCCCAGTCTTCTTGCCTCCTTCCTCCTGGTTTTTCTGACCTCTCGCTGTTGGCTCTAGGACTCTGAGCACTTTATCACTGCTGACCAGTGCTAAAGTGCAGGTGCTCTCCCATCTAAAGTTGGTATGATTGGCTTATACCTAATTGGCATATTTAATTTACCTATAAGTCCCTTGTACAGTGGTATCTCTATACCCAAGGCCTGTAAATTAAATACTACTAGTGGGCCTGCAGCGCTGCTTGAGCCACCCACTGAAGTAGACTTTCAAACCTGTCTCAGGCCTGCTAGCGCAGGGCCTGTGTGCGCAGTTTTCTGCCACAGGGACCTGGCATCTAAACTTACTTGCCAGGCCCAGAACTCCCCTTTTACTACATGTAAGCCACCCCTAAGGTACGCTCTAGCTAGCCTTATGGGCAGGGTGCCATATATGTAGAAAGGCAGGACATGTGCCATATTGCATGGCCTATCCTAGTAGTGACCAACAGCCTAACTTGGTGTCTCACTGCTGTGAGTGCTGCCTTCTCATAGGATTGCATTAGAAATGCCCTGCCTTATGTGTAAGGGGTATTGTCTGATTTATGAGGGGTAGCGTAGGCGTGTTTGGTATGGTTGTGATGGTGATAATAAATGCTGCTTACTGGTGTGGGTGTATTTTTTATTACTATCACAGAAATGCCACTTCTAGAAAGTGCACATTTATCTGTGCTTATGACTCTGGTGTTTTGCAACTTGACCCCAATCCATGTCTGGGCAGAGTGACAGTTGGGGCTTTGTGCATACTTTTCAGACAGCCTGTACACAGGGAGGGTGGAGGTGTCACAGAGGTGCATCTGCATACTGAATAGTCTTCCTGGGCTGAGAGAAGGGAGAGGTGGGGCACACCTAGATTTGTAAAGGCTGTGCCCTGGCCTCACACAATAGGGTCGTTAACCCCCCACTGATGTTTTGAGCCTGTACTGAAAGGAGAGAGGGGGGACTCCCAGAACCAGTTGTAACTGGCTGGAACCTCCTCTCCCTACCATTGCAAAACATTGTAAGGACTGAGTATAAGTATAGGGGAATTTTCCCCACAATTTGGAAACTCTTGGAATCATCTTGGAAGTGGACCCCAAAGGCTGAAGGGACTCACAAGGAACTGCCATGGACTGCTGCTGCTGTGCTGACCTGTGACCTGCCTGGTCACTGTGAAGGACTTGCCACTTGCTGCCTTTCCCTTGTGCTGGCCTGTTGCTGGGCCCTCCAACCGAGGACCTTTTCTTAAGACTCTGCTCCCCAGGGGCAGGGTGCTCTGGCCCCTGACCCCTGCATCCATTTCTTCACGAGGGGTGCTTCTCAGTGGTTGCGTCTGCCATAACGCTGATTGCAGCGGGCTTATGGAGCCTTGGGAGCTCGTAGGCTCCTTGCTGCAATGTGCCCCTTTAAAAATGATCACCGCCGCAGCCCAGGCTTCAAGAGTGGCTTTGGTGGTTTGAAAAGTGCTCTTTTTGATGCCCTGAATCACCGCCGCAGCCCGGGCGTCTGATATTTACAGAGTGCGAGTCTCGTGCACTCTTCAGTGCCCCCGGGGTACCGTCCGCTCCCTAAAGCGCCCCCGAGGCACCAGCCGCCTCCGATCTTTGAGAAGATCACCGCGGCGGCCCGGGAAGCTAGAAGAACACTCGCGCACCGCATCGGGTGGGGGCGAGTGTCTGCTCGGGCCCCAGGAGGGGTCTGATCTTCTTTTGGCTTCAAGCAGGACCAGGGGAAGGCGCGGGGAGTGCCCCTTCCCCCTGGCCTCTGCGGTAGGAGCAGGAAACTCCTTTACAGCTACTAGTTAAAACAGGCATTATTGCGCCCCCCCCCTTTTGTGGAAGGGCCAGTGGTAAGTTCTTGCTAGAGACTTTGCTAGTTTATGTGTTGCCTACCTGTTTGATGTGTTTTTACATATGTATGCAAATGTTCCTTTTATGGGCATGACTTGCTAATATGTTTGTCTAACTAGCCATATGTTTTCTAATGTTCCTACTATGGGCGTTTCATGATATTCTTATGAAAAGTGCTTTAATGTGATAACGTGTTTCCTGACTACTGCTTATGTTGCAGAATATTGAGTAACCTGTGTTACTTGTGACTACTGCTAGTTCGCAAAGTAACTAATGTGTAACGTTCTGACAACTGCTAAGGTAGCAGGATACTACTGTTATGTGATGTTGGTCTAATAATTACGTTGTGCACAATACAGTATATTTATATATTATCTGGTGTTGTGTTTCCTTTGTGGTGGGGATATTGCGTCACATGTGTTGTGTGTGTTGTGCAAACGCTTTACACATTGCCTCCGGGTTAAGCCTGACTGCTCGTGCCAAGCTACCAAGGGGGTGAGCAGGGGTTATCTTGGACGTGTAACTAGAGTGGGTGGGTTCTGCCTGGCTGAGGTGCATACCCTAGCCAACCAGAAACCCCATTTCTAACAGCTCCTTACTAGCACTTAAACAGAAATGTAATGATTAAGGGGATAAGGTTGGCTCAACTTATGGCCCATTAGCTGTGCCACCAACAGGTCCGCTCATACATCACTTCAAACGAGAACTAAGGGATGTGCAATCCAATAACCAGACAAACAGGAAGCCTTTAGGGCTTAAGGACACCTTTAGGGCTTACTATCAGACACTTTACACTGGTGGGGGTGAGGATCAGGCTGCTATACACTCATCCCTCTGGGACAGCGTTTGGCCATCCTTGGACCTGTAGATAACCTAGAACTTAGAAGCCCCTTTTAGGGCAGTAGAACTTTAAAAAGCCTTAGTGGGACTCTCAATGGGGAAAACCCTGGGCCCTGATGGCCTGCCGGTCATTTTCTATAAGGTGTTCTACACCTACCTGAAAGACTACTTGCTCAGGTTATTTAACTCCTTTTCACAGAGTACTGGCCTCACATCCACTATGTCTGCAGCTGAAATATCATTGCTCCCCAAACTCTTAAAGATCCTACTCTTAGTTCTTCTTATCGGACCATAGCTTTATTAAATACAGACACCAATTGTTATACTAAGAAGCTGGTCAATTGGCTGGAACCCATCCCGCCGGGCCTGATTAACCTGGATCAACAGTCCTGCCTCCGCCTTAGTTATCCATATCAGATTAAATGGGAATTCCATCGCACATCAGGCATTACCCAGAAAAAGTGTGAATTGCTGTAACAAGGAATTCCTTAAATGCACAAAAGTATATTCCAGCAAGAAACTGCTTAGAAACTTATGTTCCAATGGTACTATACTCCGGTTCAACTGTGTGCTATATTTCCCACAGCATTGTCTTCTTGTTGGAGGTGTGGGTACCCGTTCGGGGACTTTCAACACATCTGGTGGTTATGCTCTCTCCTCACTGATTTTTGGAAAGACATTCTGGGGCATATTAAAAACACCTTGGGGTTCCTGATACAGGCAGACTATTGCACAAAAATTCTGGGTTTTTGCCCGACCACACTTAAAGCTCTAACTTAAGCAGATTGGTACCTAGTCCGGCACATCACAGTCGTGGTGAAACAGCTCATTGCTCTATCCTGGAACTCCTCTGCTGCTTCTCCCATTGCTTCTTGGTTCTCAAGGCTCTGATATACTCCAGCCATGGAGCACTTGTCACATAAACTTTCCTTCACGGATAAGAAATCCACTTGGCTGTGGCAGCCTTTACTTGATTTTATGTCCATAATGGAACATTTCTGTTTCCACCCCTAGACTATGTGCTCTTGACTTGTTTGATTGACACTACCACATTGGTGCCCTGGTCTCTCCTGATTCTCAGCTTTTTATACCCCAGGGTCAATCTCGAACAATTTTTTAAATACTCTTTTCCTCCTCTCCCTTCCCTTGGCATTAACCTCTCCTCGCTCCTGCTTCCTTCCCTCCCTGCCCAGCCCATGGCCTACTAAACGGTCAACCCCACCTCCCCCATTTTCAGTTTCATCTCCTCCTAGTCCTATGGGGAGTAGGATGGACTGGAAGTTTGGCCCTTCTTTGTCATATCCCTCCCTTTTTTTCTCCTCTTTCTCTTCCCTCTCCTTTGTTGAATATGTTTGGGTCCATTGGCCTTTGGTTCTTACAATAAGATTCTATTGATCAAGCATTGCCATAGCTCAGCATGTGTCTCACAGGCCTTCAAGAGCTCTGCTCTGGGAGGCTTCAACAGGTGACACCACACACCTTTTACACCATGCTTGAATGGACTGCGATGCCCTTATGGAGCTGTCATAGATATGTGCCTACATAACGGCACATACGCCATGTTGGCATAGGTAATGTGTTTGCAACGCTTTTTGAATGTACTACTGTCACTTTGCAATCTGTGCTCTGCAACATACTATCCATATTTGGGGAAAAGGGAACAAAGCCACAACACCGTTTGTTGTGTGGAAAAGGCAGCTTTATTGGAAACAGGTGCACTTACAATTAACAAAACCATGGCCTTCGCCTCACAAAACTAAAACCTCACTATGCATCCAAATCACCTATCCAAACTTCTACCCCTCCCCTACCCTGTCCTCCCCTCTCCCTTTAACCTTACCCTGCCGTCTCTTCCTCCATTCATGGTTTTAATACTGTTTTCCCTATCAAACCCGTTTGTTCTTCTTACCCATGTCCTAATGAAACCTGACAATCGACTTTGCAAAGTATCATAACTGCTAATGCCAAGTTTCCTTCCTGTCCGTTCTGTCCTGCTGTTGTCCCCACCCTTTAATTTATGAAAGTGTCCTGCCAACTTCGCTATCTGTACCTATTTCAGTTGTCATGTGAACTCTCTCTGCCTCCGTTTGAACCTGCTCCAAGCGACAAAATACAAAATACAATAACTCCACCCTGTGCACCCGTTCTCCTCTACACCGTCCTGTCCACACTGACCACTTCATATGTCCCTCCTCTGAAACTTTAAAGGGACGGTGGGTAGGGAGAAACTTTTACCCACTTAAGAACTGGCCACCGTGTCACCTATGACAAAATGGTGGTCGGCACCCAAAATGCCCCCTTAGTATACCCCCAGCCCACTCCCATAGCCCTAATACAGCCCAAATGTCACCCTGGGCCATGCCACCTTCCCCAATAAATCAGCAGTCGCTCCCTGGGGCCCCATTGGGGAACAGGGAACCAAGCCACAACACCATTTGTTTGGAAAAGGCTGCTTTATTGGATACATGTGCACTTACAATTAACAAAACCTCGGCCTTTGCCTTACAAAACTAAAACCTCACTATACATCCAAATCACCTATCCAAAATTCTCTCCCCTTCCCCTACCCCTGTCCTCCCCCTCCCTTTAACCTTACCCTGCTGTCTCTTCCTCTATTCATGTTTTTAATACTGTTTTCCGTGTCAAACCCATTTGTTCTCCTTACCCAGGTCCTAATGCAACCTGACAATTGACTTTGCAAAGTATCATAACTGCTAATGCCAAGCCTCCTTCATGTCCATCCTGTACTGCTGTTGTCTCCCCCTCTTAATTCCTGAAAGTGCCCTGCCAGGTTCGCTATCCATACCTATTTCGGTTGTCATGTGAACACTCTCTGCCTCCGCCGCCAGAAAAAGCAAACTACCCTGACTTTTTCTACTCTCCCGCCCGTCTCGCTTGTCTCTTTTTTTTTTAGATTCCCGCAGCATCTCCTTCAGTGTTTCTTTCATATGGAGCAGATACAACTCCATCCCCATGAAAGACAAATGAACCCCGTCCCCACTAAAGAATTCTACACCCTCAAACCTTAGGTCCCTGTGCTCCATATAAGTAATACCTCGCCCAACACAAAGACCCTTCATCTCCTTATTCATTTTCTAACTCAATGGACCCTGGCTTTTTAGCCCCTCTCCAGACCCGATGCGTAACAAAAGCTGTGAAAATCACGTGGCACCCTCGCCAGTTGTGCAGAATCTCCTGCAGATCCCTCTTCATATCCTTCATGAGATCCAGCCCCGTTTTTGCTACCAAGCCATTTTCTCCACATGCAAAATCAAAACGTCTGGACAAACACCTCGCACCGCCAACTTCTGTAAACCAAGTAACAATTCCTGCCATTTCATACCCCCTTTACCGCCCCAGCGCACAAGATACCGTGCCTCATCCAACCCAAGGTTTTCTCCAATGGCTGTTTGTCGTGCTTGGTGCTGTGCCCACTTCACAAAAGAATGTCCCACAACCCAGATAGAAAGAAAAGTCACCTCCCGACCTGGCACCACACCTGCGGGGAAAAAACAAAAATATTAGATCAAATTCCTAACCACTGTTGCCGCCCCATCTAAAATACCTCCTAAAGCTTTCGGACTTCCACCTCCCCAAGCCCATTGAGGCCCATATTTATACTTTTTTATACCAGCATTTGTGCCGCTTTTGACGCAAAATCGGCATTTGCGCCGCTTTTGCGTCACAAAATTATGCAAATGCAGCACTAAAGAAATATAAATATGGGCCTAAGTCCTCCTTGCCCCATGCCCTCCTTCCTGCTTCAGTAGTGACGCCAATCCTGAAAGAGTGAGTTCCAAATTGCCCTGCCTCCTGTCCTATCACCGTCTGGCCCTTCCTCATGACCGCTAAAAGCTGGCATGAAGTGACCCTCTTTCCATCAGCATGTTGGACTATCGCCCCCGAGCCCCGCTGTGCACCTGCCACCGTCTCCCGAGCGATTGGGGGCATATCGACGCCACAAGATTCCGCTGTAGAACAACATCAACTCCTCTCCCCAACTGATCAGTTTTGGAACTCTGCAGCTGTATTGTTAGGCCACGCCCATAGAAATGAACATCATGCCAGGTAATGCCCGCCCTTCGTCCAGAGCCCAACAACTCAGAGACCCGGAAAGCCCCAAAAAACATCCAAGCCGTAAGGGTCCTAAACAGCATTGCTTCCCGCACATCCACACACACGTCTCTCAAGACTCCCAATATGTCCTTCAACATGGTCAGTGACAATGGCTGTCTCACCCTTTCTCTCCTGTCCAAGTCCTTAGCCCAACCCTCGAGAATCCACTGGCCCAGCTCCCCAGCCGATGGCTGGTACCCCCACAAAAGCTTTCCCATAAAACCCAGTGCCACCAGCTTACCTGCTATGGGTACCCTGGACTGCCCTCGGTCTATTAATCCCATTATAAACTGACCCACATCTTCCACCCTCTCACTATGAAGGTCCCTCCTATATGCTCCAGACCTCAAAAACTCTTGCCATGTGGTCGCATAAGCTTTTTGCGTGGCTGGGGTCAACTAATTAATCACCAATCGACGCATCCTCTTGTGCCTATGCTCCACAGTGCATCTGGCATCTCCGTCCTGCTCAGGCCCTTGCCCACGACTAACCCATGGAATCTCTCCCACTGTGAACGTGAGAAAGCATCCGCAATGTAATTGTTCACTCCTGGAACATGCCCGGCCCTGAACAAAAAGTCCTGTCATAAGCACTGCAGCACAAACACCCTGAGCAACTGCAAAACTTGTGCCTTCCTCGCAGACTGCCTATTAACTATCTGCACCACTGCCAAATTGTCCACCCGAAACACTAACCGCTTGTGCTGCAACAAATGTCCCCCAAAACAGACTGCTACAATCAATGGAAACAACTCAAGAAACGCTATGCTGCGCCCCCCATTCTTCCATTCCACGGGCCATTGCTCGGCACACCACCTGCCTTGCCAATAAATACCAAATCCATATGCTCCTGCTGCATCCGAAAATATCTGCGTATCCCACTCGCAATCCTGCCATGCCTGCAACGGTATGCCATTAAAGGATTCCAAGAATATGCACCACATGTGCAAATCTTCCCGTAACCCTGCCTTGAGGCGCACATGGTGGTGAGGCCATCCCCAGTCATCTACAAAACGTCCTCCCTGCCCTCACCACCCTGCAAGCAAAGTTAAGATGCCCTAGTAATGCCTTTACATCACTCACTGTTACCTTTCTCTTCCGCAACATGCCCTGAATCTTCTGCAGCATCCCAACTCTCTTATCGTCAGGTAGTCTTGCTGTCCCAGTCACCATATCCAGCTCAATCCCCAAAAATGATGAAGCCGTACAGGGCCCCACTGTCTTCTCAGGGGCCAGGGGCATGCCCAGGTCCCCCAGAATATCCTGAAATTGCTGCAGAACCTCTGCGCACCTTGGAGAATCCGCTGTTGCAGCACAGAAAAAATCGTCAAGGTAATGCGTCACCTCTCTGTGCCCAGTGACCGAGGTGAAAATCTATTGCAAACATGTATTAGAGCATTCAAACAGGGAGCAAGAAATGGAGCAACCCATTGGCAGCGCCTTATCCACACACCACCGGCCCTGAAACTGAATACCCAACAGCTCAAAATCTTGCAGGTGAACCGGCAGCAGTCGAAAAGTGGGCTTGTTATCTGTCTTTGCCATCAGTGCCCTCGGTCCCAGAGCCAGGGCTTCCACCATGTCAATAGCCACGTCAACTGACGCGTAGGAAACTTTTTTCAGCTCCTCAGGTATGAAATCATTAACCGAGGATCCCTCCGGCCAGGAAAAATGCTGGATCAACCTGTATTGTCCTGCCTCCTTCTTGGGCACAACCCCAACATGGGACACTATAAGGCTCTGCATCGGCCAGGCTGTTAAAGGGCCAGCCATCCCACCTTCCGCCACCTCCTTTTCCAACTTTGTCTTAATGACCTCCTCCCTACCTCTCACTGATCTCAGGTTCTCAGCCCACCTACATACTCGCGGTCCAGTATATCCCAGCCTGAAACCGTGGGTAAAGTCTTGTATCAACATGTCAGCATCCTGTCTCCTGTCATATCCCTGTAACCAAAAGGCAACTCTGTCAATGTTAACCGGAGTACTGGCTTTTTCCCGCAGGTCCCTATCTATGTCTCTGTCCTTCCTGCCTGCTGTCCCCCAAGGCTTGCCGGTCCCTGTGCCGCTCCCGGCACAGCTGAGTTGTCTATCCATAGCAATGTATGAGAGCGTGTCGTCCTGCACACCTGCAGCACTCGTGCCGGAATTTACAGAACTCGCAAGTGCACATACCTTTGTTGTAATCCCAACACGACCCGGTCCTTGCGGTCCCGCTAGTGGCCAAGGACGGCCGACCTCTTGCTTTTGTCCCCAGCCCCTGGGTGGGACATTCCCGAAAGGGCCAATAAGTAATAGGGAGTCTACTAGCCATAAAAATGGTCCATCTCAAACTTTGCTGGGCCCATAGTATGCTGCCAAAGGTCCGCGTCTATCTCACCCCACTGAACCTCCGGGTCAGCCGCCATTCTAGCCCTGAACTCCTCATCATACTGCATCCAAGCATACCCTCCATAATTTATCTGCACTTTGCGGATGATGTCCATATATTTAAAAAGCACCACTGAGCTGTCTGGGAAGCGTTCGCAATAAACACTTGCAAAAATCAAAAAGGCTGCCGTCCAATTCTCAATGGTTATGGGCACCTTCAAATACTTGGCAAGCTCATACTCTTCTTCTTTAGAGCCCTCCTTTGACCTAACTTACCGGTGTAGCAATTTTAAAATTTCCACATATTCTCCTTTCCATATTTTGTCCTTCGTTGCATGCATGAGGTGCGCCCCCAACGGCTTGGCCGTGCCCATATGGGCAATTTAGTGCCCTTCATGACTTGCAGATCCGTCTTTTCTTCTACCTTAGTGGTCCTGCCACCATGTTTGCTTAAGAACCAGCCACTGTGTCACCTATGACAAAATGGTGGCCGTCACCCAAAATGTCCCCTTAATATACCCCCACCACCCTTGCATATCCCAAATACAGCCCAAATGTTGCCCTGGGCCGTACCACCTTCCCCAAAGATCGCAGCGGGAAGACCTCTTTTCGGTTTCAATCAGCAGTCCTAAAGGGGAACTCATTTAGTGTTCTGTTTAAAATTTCAATAAAACAGATTTTGAGTGAAAAAAATAAAGGGGTTGTTCATCATTTCTCCTGCTACTTCAGAGAGACTATTGCAGGTGCAGAAAGGCTCATCGAGGCCCGCAAAGCTTCGTGCAGGTTACGAAAGATGCCAGCAAGTCCTCAAAAAATACCGAGAACCTCCTGGTGGGTTTCTGAAGACTCTTAACACGTTTGCTTGTTCTGAAGTAACCCTGCAGGAACAGGAAGAATTCTGAAGGGTCCAAGACTGCTTCCTGCGGGTTCAGAAGTACCCCTCAAGGTGGAGAACCACTCCTGCATGTTCAAAGATTCTCCCGCGGTTCAGAAGAGTAATCTGTGCTCAGAGTGTCTTTGCCATTCAGGTATGAGCCTTGGAGTCACACTGTTCAATTCCTGTGAAATTCATTCTCAAGGAATATGCTGAAATCTCCCGCTGAGCTGTTCTGACAACAAGGTCGCGTGCCCTGCCTTTGCCCTGAGTTGAAACAGGGCTCTTTGTGTGGTATGAACACCTGAGGTAAAGAGGAGAGAGGAAAGCGAAGAAGCTGAAAAACAGAGATGAGGAAAACGATACCAAGCGATAACGAAAAGAACAGAAGGCTATAACTCACAGAGAAGGACAGAGCAAGGGACAACTACGAAGTAGGGGTGGAGGCGGTTGGGTGGGGAATGGGGAGTTTTCCAGATTACTAAACAGAAGAGAAGGAAGAAAGTAAACAGAAAAGAAGACCACAAGAGAAAGCGAGAGAAGGAAAGAGTGGGAAAGTGAAACAAGTGAGGAGGGATAGGAAAGTAAGAGATCCATTATTGACAGTATAAATATAGGAATCAAAATGAAGAAGGAAAGTCGGAACGGAGATGGCTAGCAAGGGGAAAGGAGAGAGGGAAGTTAGAAAGCAAGATAGGAAAAGGAAGGAAAAAGGTGCAACAGAAAATGAGGAGAGTGAAGTATAGCAAGGAGGAGGGGGTTAATTAAGGAAAAAGGAACGACATAAAGAGGAATGAAAGAAAGGAAAGAGAGAAGGGAGAGAAATAGTAAGATAGGAGGGAGAAACGGAGAAAGAGTGAGAGAAGAAAAGATTGAAGTACATGGGGAAGGCAGGAAACGAAGAACAAGCGAATGTCACCCTGCTGCAGGCACGCTGTAGTCAGTGGAAGTAAGTGGACAGTGATGGTGTGCAGAGTGCCAGGAAAAGAATAAAAGAAAAGGAGGCTAGAAAGGGAAGAGAGGGGAGGGCAGAGCTGGACAGCATGCTAGGCTGCCTCAGTGTAATGGAAGTAATTGGCGCTCTGTGTAGCAGGCCGCACGTCCCCCAGGGGCAGCCAGGGCTGAGGTGCAGGCCAGGAAAAGCGCTGGAAGATTAGAGACAAGCTCCTTCCCGCGCCTCCTGTCTCTTCAGACGCAGTAATGTTCCCATCAGATTTACCTAAAGCCTCTAATAGGCTCTACGGATTGATCTTGACAGCCACTCAACCCCCTTATCCCCAGGCCGCCTGATTAATGTTACTTTTGAAGACAAATCTCAACCCATACAAAGCAGAGGGATGGGGGAATTGGCCTGCTGTGTGCTGTGGTACGAGGAAGTGACCCTGATCCGAGAATTAGAATAGGGAGAGCCTTGTGCTCTGAGATAAAACAGAGAGTAAGTTAGAGTGACCACCTGGCATTGAGGAAAATTCAGGACATGGTTGTAAAAATGCAGGACAAAGGGTCAAAATTCAGGACAAATTTTTATGGATACGTCCTGAGAAGCAACAACATTCCACTACTTTACCAATGCATTTATTTAATTTTTTTTTTATTGCCCTATTTATTTACTGTGTTTTGAATAAGATTGCCTCTAGGTAGGCTACATTCGGATAGCACATTATGGGGGTCATTCCGGCCCTGGCGGTCCATGACCGCCAGGGCCGGGGACCACGGAAGCACCGCCAACAGGCTGGCGGTCCTTCCTGGGCTATTCTGACCGCGGTGGTAAAGCCGCGGTCAGAAATGGGGAACCGGCGGTTTCCCGCCGGTTTTCCCCTGGCCCAGGGAATCCTCCATGCAGCGCCGCCATGGGGATTCCGACCCCCTTCCCGCCAGCCTGTTTCTGGCGGTTCTCACCGCCAGAACCAGGATGGCGGGAACGGGTGTCGTGGGGCCCCCTCACAGGGCCCCATACAGATTTGCAGACAGTGAAAATCGCGACGGGTGCCACTGCACCCGTCGCACCCCTGCAACTCCGCCGGCTCCATTTGGAGCCGGCTTCCTCGTTGCAGGGGCTTTCCCGCTGGGCCGGCGGGCGGCCTTTTGGCGGTCGCCCGCCGGCCCAGCGGGAAAGTTGGAATGGCCGCCGCGGTCTTTTGACCGCGGGGCGGTCATTCGGCGGTAACCGCATGGCGGGCGGCAACCGCCGCCCGCAGCGGTCAGAATGACCGCCTATGTGTTTGTTAAATAGGAAATTGTTGCCCTTGGGCACAGTGTCAAGTGCATCACCTCTAATCAATTCCACCCATTCATTGTTGGAAAACATGCAACAGCACATTTTTTATTATGTATCTAACCATTTTTAAACCTAAGGCAAACAGTTTGGGAAACATTAAGGGAAGTGATTTTTTTCACCTTCTACTAGTTTAGGCAAGTTGAACAAAAACACCACGCCCACCTCATCCTCCATTAGTCAAAGCTAAAAAAAATTATGAGCAAGCGGATGGTGTGGGTGACAGTTTCTTACATACTGTCAGGATGTGTAGTACCCACAAGTGCTCTGAAGTCTCACAGCACAAAGAAAGCTCCACTGCTGTATGAGTGTATGTTAGCGACTCTGCAATTATCTTAGATCAGTTGAGAGATCTGCAGCGACTGATTTAAATGGTCATTGCTAAGATCTGGGCAAATAAGGACGAGAAAGCCAAGGAGGGACAATTTTTAAAATCAGTAATGATGGGCCCTTTATGAGTGTCGGAAAATATTGTGTGCCTAGAGAGTAGTCTAAGCAGAGAGGCCAGAAACAGGAGACGCACTGCCAAGTTGTTGACTAAGCAGCACCCACCCACCCTGGCAAACTTTGGTGGTGCAATGGTCCATTGATAGCGCTTGTGGGATTCGGGCAGAGTCCGGGACTATTGGAAGGTAGTGCTCTGGGCAATTGCCCACTGTGCCCTTGTCTTAAAAGGCTCTGCAATTGAGCTAATTCCGAACCAGTGGTCTGGCTCATCCCTAAGTCCCAAAGAATATACAGAACCTTCAAAATATTTGAGATGCAAATTACATAACAAGCAACATATAAGAACATAACAAACATTTTAAAATGTAGAAACTGTTTCTTTGGTGTAATGAAGCGTTTCAGTTTAGTATATTAGTTCACAACATTGCATGATGTTAATTTAAAGTGAACGTTTCTGAACATGAACTTTAAAACATGGATTAACGAGGGGTGGGCAGAACTTGCAGAGCTACATAAAAAGTCTGCGAATGCCCGCGGAGTTCCACCAATGGGTGGAAAATATGCACGTTGCACTACTAGTGCTGCTATTTTCTCTGGTAGTGTGAGTAGTGCTGAAAAATCAGCATGAACTCCACCATGTGGTGCGCAAGAGTGCACAGCCATTTGAGTTGGTTTTGCTGCAGCTCGAGTAGAAAATCTACTTGAGTGGCAGCAAATCTACTCAAAAAGCAGCCTTCTGACTGCAATCGCCTGAGTTGGAAAATCATGCTAGGGGAGTCCAATCCCGCTCGCCAGGTCACATTTCTGGAGCCTCAATGGAAACAATTCTGCCATGTGGTGACTGGTGTAATTAATTTGGAACTCCGCTTTATGAAATTAACACAGAATCAACCAATATCCAGCAATTCTGCAGGTGGAATGAAACATTCTGCCCACCCCTAGTATTAACCCCTACTCCTGACAAAGCCATGAGTGAACAAAGTGAACCAAAGGTCTGAGGTCCCTTACATCATGGCCAATGATATTTTTAGTTAGTAGCACATTACATGCTACTAAAGCACATACAAGTGAGATTTGTGTAAAGGCTACACCTTTAACTGAATTACTTTAAAGTGCTCTCAAATGTCACTATCAAGTAAATTAGACACCTCTAATAACTTGATCTTACTTAGGTCACACAAGTTAGTCCTGCAATGACCTGATGGGATAATTTGAACCCAGGATTCCTGGTCAAACCTAGTGCAATTTATCGATTAACTAGATTAATGAATTCTCTTAAATCCGATTTAACACCAAAGGACAGTGTTTTTGTACAATTATATCGCATGAATAAGTACACTGTGTTAAGTAAACACAGATTAATCTGACACAATATTTCTTTAAAAAAAAGGTACATAGTGAAGGTGAGGGACTGCAGGACAGTATATGCTAATATCACAGGCTTTTTCAGACTTTACATAGTTATTCCACCCAGTGCTGGAAGCACATTAAACAGGTATGGATACTGTGATCCTGAATACAATGAGGACGGGGTCAGTGAGTCTGTAGACAAAATCGAAGGTATTGCTAAAACGAACATAATATTCTGAAACTATTTTGTGGAACTTTCACCATCAAATAATTGTATATAAAGTAACACACATCATAATGCACATCTTAATTGAAAATTGAAAAAAAGATGGAAGTTAAACTCGTCAGTGGGAAATTAGCTATTTTATGTTACAAAACCTCTTTTTGGTAACGTGATTACTGCAGATAAATGTGTCCGCAACCAGAGGCACACAGAATTGAATCCTGTTTGGTCATAGGGAAAAGTGATCTGTATATTTCTAGTACTAGGGTGTCCGTGCTGGTCTCAGAAAGCACTGTGAATGTGCAATGTGCAAGTCATTGTTGTAAGCTTGCATTACTCACAGTAGAAGATAGGCTGCCGCAAAAAATCTAAAATGTGTTTCCAAAGTAAGGATTTTAGTAATACACAGATTGTACCAAGTGCAAACAGTTTTTTGAACTGTCCATTAAAAACAGCATGCAGTGCACTGCTTAGCTTGGAACATCCTTCCAACACCCCGCATAAGAATAAATCTATGTCATCAGGAAGCTTAAATTGGTTCCATCAATTGACTCCTATACAGAATCCAAGCAGTCTTTACTTTTGGAGATTGACCAATTTCTCACATGCTACATTTAATTCAGACAGCAGACATCCTGGCAAGAAGGCTTGTTTCTTCTTTGGCTGTCTGCCCCTCCCTTAGGAGACTCTCTCCCTACCCCTTGAGCTAAGCCATCTCAACTGTCAGAATTAACATTTTCTTTTAGCACAAAGGTTAAAATTGCAGAAAAATGCCACCTGTGGGAACTTCTATCACAGACAACGAACATTAGAATTAATTTACGGACAGCCCATGTAAATTGCAGACTGATGGTCACTCTAAAGTAAGTGCTCTTACTCTGTGCTAATGGATGGGGAACTGGCTCTGCTCGGAGAGTGAGAACAGGGGAAAGTGATGTGCTCCGAGACAAAGGGTAGAAAAGTGGCTCTGCTCTGAGAGTTAGAATAGGGGAAAGTGATGTGTTTGGAGACAAGGGATAGGGGATGTAACCCAACTTGAGACTGAAGGATGAGTGATGTAGCCTGCTCTAGGATGAAGGATGGGAAAGCAGGCTACTTTGGACAGAATCATGAGTGAAGTTGCCCTACTTGGAGATTAAGAATGGCGAGGTGGCCCTGCTTTAGGGCAAATGATGGAGGAAGTGGCTCGCTCTGGAAGGTGGTGACGTGGCCTTGCTGGAACGATAGGATGGGGAAGCCGCCTGCTCTGAAAATGCGAATGAAGCAGTGGCGCTGTTCTTGGCCTAAAGATGAGAAGGTATTGGTCCAGAGGTTCTGGTGACATCATAAACTAAGAGACCACAGACAGAGTGGTTTGTAAATGTCAGAAGTACCCAGAGCAGTTACTATAGTATCACATTATCCATTGTACCCCTTGTTTACTTTTCATATTACATGTTCATTTTGGAGCACTTAGCTTGAAAAAAGCAGTTTTTATCAAAGAGCAGTTAACAATAGGCTATGTCTGGAGTTATAATGTTTAGGCTTTATTTACCTATTTTAAATAAAATGTTAATAAAACAATGGGCAATCTGAGGATCAGTGGAAATCAGTGATTCAGGGATGGGATTTAGAGCACAATTATGAATCTTCTGCATTTGCCACATAATTTGTAAAGAAATTGAGGATTTCACTAGAAATTTTGTTTTTATCTCAAAGGGATAAAATCATACTAACAGAGAATGTGCCACATAAACTCAATTTTTTCCTGCATAATCTAGATAGCCTTGATGCATAATTTGGTCCTCCTTGCCACATAATCCTTGTGACCTTGACAATGTTTAAGCTCTGCAGAGTTGTTTGGAGTGTGTCATTGTGATGAAGAACCCGGTGCCTCACAAGAAACTGGAGTAGCACAATTTAGACTCTATCCTCTACCTGTCATCATTGTGTAAATTATACATTTACATTTGACATTATCTTTATTGTGTGCCTTAATATTATTAACATAAATTGATGTTAAAACGTATAAATGTAACGTAGTCACTGAAAGACTAAAGTTTTATAACATGCATACAAATGTTCATATAAAGTGCTTAAATGTATTCATTATTCATGTTTTACATTTATTCTTTAAGTTGCATTTATTAAAAATCAATTGTATTCTTCTTCACATTTATGTTAAATCTGAACGTTAACATGCACATGTATAATCATGTATTCAAAATGCACATCAATGGTATAGTTAAAGTCAGGGTAACTTAACTGACTGAAGATCTTAATTAAAAAATGAGTTTTGCCTAGATAGTGTTTTCTTTTCCTTTGCAGGTGCGATTCAAGACTTTGTTGGCTACTGAAAAGGAGTATTGTCATATGTATTATTTTTGCTGATAGTAAGGTCTGTGAGAAAAATATCTTGGCAAGAGACATGAAGATTTAATGAGCAGCTGAAGCCTCCTATCCACCATGTACCAGGAATGTAGGATGTCCAAGGTCGTAGTAACTGTCCAGGACCTGTGGATGAGAAATTCAGGTGGTGTTTTGACTACAGATGAAGGATCCAAAGCTGATTGATCTTTTGAGGGAAGAAACTGATGCAAAACACTTATTCTTTTTCATTGGAGGACTTCTACTGAAGCCTTCGCCATGCTGACACCTGCTATGCTGACACCTTCTTGCCTTTCCGAATTCCCTTAAGATTCCATCCCAACTATCATTATTCTTGACTTAGAATTTCTGACTAGATGATTTTAGAATAATTTAAATTTTTAGAAGTGAGAGCAGGAGTTTCTTTATGGAACCCCACTTTCCAATTCTTAGTTTCTGTATTGCTGTGATTGTTATTGCTCTGTAACTTAATTAGATGAGACTGAACCGAGTGCTAAATTGTGCTTGCCATCTGTAATTCTGTACCTTTTCAACATTTTTATGACCCACGAATACATTAGATTGACTATTGATTGGAAATAACTCACTTAATTTTAATTTCGGATTTTTGGTCCTTATTGTGTGGCCAAATGGGCTTCACAGAAATCTAAATTGTTTAATATTGTTGATTCCTTCGCCATCTCCATCAACGTAAAAAGATTAGTCTGGTGAGAGATGGTGAGAGATTTTAAACATGTTTCCTGCACACTTGCACAACTGTGAAATATTTTCCATATTTGAAGGTTCCCTTTGAAATATGGGATTTTATGTCACTGAATTTTGTGCACTAAAGGCACAAAATCATGCATTACAATGTGTGTTGTGTGTGTGTACGCATGGATACGTTGGTGTATTGATTCACCTGATAATCCCTCATTGCGCAGTGGATTCTCATGGTTCAGCCAGTAATCTCCATTAATTCTGCACTGACCGAGTTAATGAGACCATCTCCACCATTAGTTCTGAGGGTAGTGAATGAACAACACCCACACCAAAGCACTCGTTACAAGGCCCTGTGTCTTCTTAGAACATGCTTATAATAAGCATTTTGTCCTCTTTATTTTCTATACTTCCTTTGGCTATATCTGGAGTATATTTGTGGAAACTTGTAACTGGTAGAAGAGCTCAGCAATTTTAACAATGCAGTCAGGGTGGCAATTTCTACAGGGTGAGTCTCTCGAGTCTACAAAATGAGTACTACTAAACTGGTGTAAATACAAAGGCCCTCACTATGACCCTGGAGGTCTTCTGACCACCAGGGCCATGGTGGCAGTTTCATCATCAACAGGCTGGCAGTGAAGACTGCCATATTATAAGTGTGGGGGGTTGGCCTCTGCCAATCGCCACATCACCACTCATACCACCAGGGCGGTTGGACCCGCTGGGCCGGATATTAGCATTTCCGACCCAGCGGTCCACAGAAGACTGCCGGTGGTATTATGAGGCACCTTTCCACCAGGGTTTCCGCGACGGTAGCACAGCCAAGAAAAAAATGTCAAAAAGGCTACTGGTGACAGGGAATTTTTTCCCTGTCACCGGCAAACAACTCCCCCACCACCTCCAGCAAGCACAATGCCCCCCCAAAACTCCCTCCCCCATCTCCTCACCCCCCCTCCAGGTACAGCATCCCCCCCACCAGGTACAGCACCCCCTTCCCTCACCTTCCTCCAAGTACAGCGCCCCCACCCACCTTCCCCGCATACATGCACATGCACACAGACACCCACATGCACACTGCATACACTCATTCACCAACTCTGACATATACACATTCACTCACATGCATCCATACACACATTCACTACAACACTCATACTCTCATTCATTTCAACATTCATACTCACATTCATTTCAACATTCATACATGCATTCATTTCAACATTCATTTACGCATTCACTGCAACACTCATACACGCATTTACCACAACACTCATACCTGCATACACACTCGCAGACAAACATGCATACTACATACACACATGCAGACAAACGCCCACTCACACACTTACACAAAACACCCCCACCCTCCCACCCCTCTCCCCTGTTGGACAACTGACTTACCTTATCCGGTGAAGAGGCCGTCCAGCAGGGAATGAGAACAGGCGCTTCCACCGCCAGCAGCGCCCCGCCATCAGGACACTACCAGGCCATATTACAGCTTGTAATACGACTGGTGGAGTCCTTTTGGCGGGGCGGGCCGGTGGTGGTACTGCCCATGCACCTTCGCCCACCTGCACAACTGCTGCTGGATTTCTGACCAAAATGTGGCAGAAATCCAGCAGTACTCGTAACATGGTGGGTGGAAGATCACCAGGACTGGCTGTCTTCTGGTGCCCGTGGCTTTGGCGGTCTTTGTAAAAGACTGCCAAAGTCATAATGAGGGCCAAAATGTTAACTCAAGTATCAAGATGCAATTCAGTTTATAGCGTTTACTATATACGTGGATGACATAATTAGTTTATATCACAGGTTTGAAAAGTTAGCTAAGGAACGCTGGATCCATGCCATTTTTTTATGACATCAACATAAATGAAATTTATCTGAAATTAACAAGATAGGATAGTTCCTATTGATTATCAGTGGCAGTTTGTGGCAAAAACCATTGGGGGGGGTGCAAAAAACCCACAAACAAAAAATATACAATAATATATACAACTAATATAAAATTTAAAAAAATCACTTACCTTACTCAATGATCTGCAGCACGTCCTCTTAGAGCGAAGCCCACAGTCAAATCTCTCATCCAATCAAAACACTGTTTTAATGCTGTTCAGCTGCATTAAAAAAGTGTCTTGATTGGCTGGAGCTGACCGGCTCGAAGCTCCGAAAGTCACTGTAGGCCTGAGCCTGCTGTCCAACCCAGCGGATGGAGAGGTTTGAATTGCACATGTCAGTTAAGCCGTAGCAAGGTAGTCGGCCAAACCAACATGCACACTTCATACATAACTGGCCACTCCTCACTGCTGCCACACAGTGGCAGCAGTGACACACTGGCCCGGCCCTGCCTTTGCACAATGTTTGCTGTCTGAAAGAGTAAAAAATAAAATGGTAATAAAATATTTTTATTACCATTTTATTTGTGGTGCTTTCTGCACATTAGTGTGGGGTGGCAATGCTCCTCCACACCCACGGGGAACAACCGCTGCTGATTACTCTGAATGTTTCACAGGGATTCAGCCATCCTTCACCTATTTTGCATTTTTGATAAAACATGTTTTACCCATAACAGGCAAACATATTCCCTGAAAATGCAGCTATTTATCTCAGGAGAAGGACAAATGGGCTGTGATTTGCATGTGAGCTGATTTTCTCAATTGTTGAGTGGATTTGTGCCTTTGATTGGGCCTATGCAACCTGTGTTCAGATTGGTTCTGATAAGGAGAGTCCGTACACGTGTCACCTAGGATCAGCCTCCTATTAACGATTATGCTCTAATGAGCATAATGAGCTAGCATTGGGCATTTGGGGTTATTCCTGGTTATTCCTGGCAATACAATGGTTTTGCCCTGGCATATGAAGATTCTGCTTGTGTTTTGAGGCTGTTTTCGAGCATTTCAGACAATGTGTCTGCTTGTTATGGTTGATTCTAGGGAACTGCTAGTTGTGATTAGAACATTATTGTGGTGCCTGAGTATTCAAATTCCTTTGCATAACCATGTTGCTGTGCTTTGGTTGTAGTGACTATACCTATAATAGTTGTGATCCTGGACTATGATTGCTGCACTTCTGTTTTTTTGTGGCTGCAGTATAACATGGCTGCAGTACAGATAATATATCACAAGTTATCTCTGAGAACTCCAAGAAAGAAGATCAAGGCCTTGGTATAATCTTATAATGTATTCTTCTTACAATTTATTCACACATTTCTTTGATCCATTCTCTATTCATAATGTCTTGACTGTTCTAGCGAACACTTGTTTCATCGCTGGATCAATTGCCCATCAAATTCTTCAGAACAAGAGCAAGTAGAGTGAATTATTATAACACAGACTAATAATAAATATATAAACCTTCACTAAGGTCAAACCAGCCTCTTAAGTGGTTAGGAGAGGAACTGTTGGTTCAAAGTTAAAATTTTGTGCACAGTGTGAGAAGTTCTATCAATATTCACCGTGTATAAAAACCAAGCCACGTATATCAAATCACCTCCTGTGACAAAATAATAAGCAATCAACTTGCTATCTAAAAAGTAAAGGGAAACAATCATTTGCAATGCAATGGGTCTCGCATTTGCTCGAGTTAAAGCTATTAGCATTTTAAACTCTTAATCTGACTTTTCTTACCACATAAACTGAAGATGAAAATAAAACAGTTTCACATAAGCGAGCCAGCGGCCGCCGTGAGCGCAAAGCAGACACACAAAAGGAAACAGAAGTTCGCACGCAGTGAAATGTATCGGCAAAAGTGCAATTATCCATGTAACAGGATTGATGTCACGCAAAGCGCGCGACTACTGCCCAGCGAGATCGCGCTGCCTACGAATTAAAGAGAAAAAGTAGTCCAGAAACTATACCGAAAGCACAGCGCCTTGTATGTTTTCAGTAGTTGACCGGTGCGCTCAAGGCGCGCTAAACACCGGGAAAGGCATGATTTATGCATGCCTTAAATCAGGCGAATTTTAAACGGCAAACCCACAAACCAACTAAACTGATGGGCGTGACTTGGGGGTGGTTGAAAGCCCACAGAGAGATTACACCTTTGACAGAGTGCTTTGCGCTCTGCCCCACAAAACAGCATCCAATCATTCAGACCAGTGTGTTTGAAATCTAAAATATTCCAAAGAAAACAATTGGTCACAGAGAAAATATTCTTACTATAGTAAACCTCCTATTCATAACGTAGTCGGTCACTGTATAACCAAATCACATGGTGCACTTTATTCATTTGGCTAATGGACACAGTTAGATTCAGCGTCACGTGCTGTCAACAAGAATCTAAAAGAGAGAACTCACCTAGAAGAATTTGCCAAAGTGTAGTCAGCTCATCTAGTTCACAACATCAGTGCGTAACGCAGATCTAGATCAGAAGATGCTGAAAATAAATAAATCTATTCAAGAGAAAGCTCACATGTATTATAATATCGTACTGTGGCCAGAGTCCAGGAAGAAAGTAGCTGTCAAACATCTTCCAGCTCAACACACAAGTACTACAATCACCAAAGGTCAGGTTGAACACACCACAGAGCTCTCCATGATGAGTGAGGGGGGCACAGACGGGTGCTGCAGCTGACAATAAGTAGGTTTGGAAGGGGCTGGGGGAAGAAAGTGGAGGTGGGCAGGGCTGGGTGGGGACACAGGAGTTTGGAAGAGAGAGAGTGGGGGAGCATGAGAAAAGGGAGAGGAGAGCATGAGAAGGCTGAAAAGGAGCACAAATGGCAAAAGTGGCAGAAGTAAAAAGAAGGCATAAAAGAGCAAAAGTGGCAAAAAATAAGAGATATGGCACAGAGAGCAAAAGTGCTGAGGAGCAAATAACCAGAAAGAGAGCAAGGTGCAAAAGCGAAGAACTATTTGAAATGAGAGAGAGCGTTAAAAAACAAGCCTGCATAAATAAGTGAGAGTGGCAGAGCAACAGTAGGCAGAAAAGAGTGAGAAAGCAAAAGCTAACAACAAGACAGAGACAAGTAAAATAGAAAAACGTTGGCAATAAACAGACAGTAATGAAAGAGTAGAGAAAGAAGATTTTGTATTTAAAAACAAGCACACATCCATGGCTCATCGACATTCTGGTTGCAATACAGCAATGTTACTAAAAAGCACCATAAAATGGCCTGTGTCTGCTCCAGGAGAAACCTAGGATTCTGCAACCTACTAATATAGACATTGAAGTGTTTGAGTGACTCTACTTCACACAGTGTTACTAAGACCTAGGGCCTCATAAGGACTTTGGCCGTCTGACATGCGAACCACCAACTCCGCGGGGATGTGACTGCTGTCATATCAGCGGCCTCACCCCCCATTGTATTATGATGTTTCCCCTCTATCTGAGAGAAAGGAGTGCAGCAGATTGAGTGCTGGGCCACTAATAACCATGACATCTAGGTGATCTACCAGCACAGTGTGACTCATGGTGTTGAAGCCTGCAGATAGATCAGACAGGATTTTCTCAGCCTTCCCTCCTTTGTCCATGATTGACTTGATCTTCTCAGTGGGGGATCAAAGCTGACTCACTACTGTGGTTCCTCTTGAAGCCATTTTGCACACCATCCAGTACTTCATTTTTATCTCAGAAGGCTGTTAATTCAGAGTTGAGATATCTTTCTAAAATGATCACCAGCATTGGCAGAAGCGAGATAGGATGATTGCTTTTAGCTTTGTTATGGATAAGGGAGTGTTTATTTAACAATCAAAGAATGGATGCCTTTTTCCAAACACTGGGGACTTGTCCCATGAGAATGATACCATTCATAAAGTTGGTAAGGGGGACTGCTATTGTACCTGCTGTCTCATGAAGAACCTTTGCGGTACAGGGATTGGAAGGAGCCCCAGACTTGGTGATTTTAATTTAGTCACTTCATCCTCCTTCAGAAGAGAAAATTCCCTGAGCTGACTCTTGATTCAAAAGGTTCAATTTTGAACCCAGCAGGAATGATATTGCTGCTAGGGTCGACTTAGTAATACACTTCCTCTACTTTAGTTTGGATGAATTTCCCCAGTTCATCACATAGGGATTGATTTGGAGTCAACATCCTAGAAAGAAATTGGGCTATTAGTTGACGGGGTAATTACCCAGATTAAAAAAAAAATCAGAATCCTGTCATGGTAACCCCTTAGAGTCACTACGGGGGTGATTCTAATTCTGGCGGGCGGCGGAGGCCGCCCGCCAGATTTCCGCCCCCATAATACCGCTCCGCGGTCAGAAGACCGCGGAGGGTATTATGAGTTTTTCCCTGGGCTGGCGGGCGGTCTCCAAAAGACCGCCCGCCAGCCCAGGGAAAAACTCCCTTCCCACGAGGATGCCGGCTCGTAATCGAGCCGGCGGAGTGGGAAGGTGCGACGGGTGCAGTAGCACCCGTCGCGTATTTCAGTGTCTGCAAGACAGACACTGAAATACCTTGCGGGGCCCTCTTACGGGGGCCCCTGCCGTGCCCATGCCATTGGCATGGGCACGGCAGGGGCCCCCAGGGGCCCCGCGACCCCCCCTACCGCCATCCTGTTCATGGCGGCTTTCCCGCCATGAACAGGATGGCGGTAGGGGGGGTCAGAATCCCCCATGGCGGCGCAGCAAGCTGCGCCGCCATGGGGGATTCTGAGGGCAGCGGTAAACCGGCGGGAGACCGCCGGTTTACCCTTTCTGACCGCGGCCAAAGCGCCGCTATCAGAATGCCCTGCGGGGCACCGCCGGCCTGTCGGCAGTGCTCCCGCCGACCCTCGCCCCGGCGGTCGAAGACCGCCGGGGTTAGAATCAGCCCCTACATCATTCTGGGATCATCCCCCTGATAGCTTTGTCACAGAACAGGCAGACTCAAAGAAAATGTGTAAAGTATTCATGCAGCCCTTAAATAGTGATAAAGTTGCAAAACAATAAATATCTATGAACAAATTAGAAAAGTAGAGGAACATTTAATCAACAAAATTCATTAAAATGACAGAAATGCAATAAGTGGGACAGAGCACATGATTTTTAAGGTTTAAATAATATATATTGTCAAGAAATACAAAGTGTGATGAATAAGAATGATTGTGGAAAAGGAAAGGGCACAATTTGACAGTGACTGAGATGGCACATGGGTGTAAAACAGTAACCAGGTTTGTACTGGACAAAGATATTACTTTCTGGAGACTCACAGGGTCACAGGCAGAGACCAAAAGGAGAGTCGAGTTTCCACTGGTCATCTGGACATCTTCAGAAAAAGGGTATATTGGTGCATATTGTGTCCCTGTAGCTTCAACAGGAAGTTATAATTATGACACTTGGAGTTGACATCTTTGTCCTGACTACAAGAGAGAGATCAGGTTGAGTCCTCCATGGCTTTTTGCAGGTTGCAGACAGGAGGTTCAGGCCTCTTCTGATCTACCTGAGGAAAAGAAGAGTTCTAAAGTGGTTGCCTGCGGGTGACACATTTGTATGTGGCACAAACTAGTGGGCAAGAATTACCCCTGCAGTCACCCTAACCAATGGGGGTAAAGGTTCCTGGGGCTAGCCATACCCACTTTAGGCCTTTATTTTGATGGTCAAAGTCTTTGGCCACTCTAAACTTGGGCTTTGAGTGTGTGGGTGGAGTGTGGAGTCTGCTATGGCAATTCTAGAGTCCGCCCACATCTAACACCAAAATACAATTTGATGCAGCGCCTGTAACCGCAACAATCTCAGAGACAGAAGTCTGGAATAACAAAGCTGAGCCCCAAGTGTTATATGTAAACTTAGCAGACCTGTCAACCGGGCTGTTGCACTGTAATGTCAAAAGAGGCCACTGTGATTGGGGCCTGATAGGCTATGAAGACAACAGAAGTGCCCTGCCCAAATATCAACTACCATTTGCCTGTGATAGGGGAGTCCTCTTTGAAGGGCACTCTAAGCATCATTTACAAAACCCTAGCAGATCTGTCAATCAGAATGTGACATTCAAACAGGACTTGACACATTATTGTCAAAAAGGATCATCCCAGCCCTCCTTGCATATTCTGTCAGATTCAGGGGGGTTCATCTCTGCCCATTCAGGCCAGCCTGGTTTTTGCTCCTAAGTGCAAGTCCACACATCATTCATGCCTAGTTAAATGCTGGCTGGCCAAAGTGGAAGAGCAAAATGCAGATTCAGCTTCCAGGGGCTTCAGGCAGGGCAAAGGTAACCTTTATAAAAGTCACCTTACCATAACAATAGAATAAATCTGTCTTTTCCATTGAATTTTATTTTTAACAACTATGTTTAATTATATTTGCATCTAGTCCCATTCCTGAGATACTGGAGTAGCATGTATCATTGTATCTCATTGTTTTCCTATGGAACAGTCAAACCTGCTACAGTGAAAATAGCTTTAAGGCATTTTCGCTGTAAGAATGTTTAACTTTAAACTTTTACATGCCCTACTTTTAAATACCCATTCACCCTGCCTGTATGGGCAATAGGGCCTACATATGGATGACACATGAAAATTTAAAAGGAAAGTTTATGCCTGTCAAAGGGGGTTATTTTGACAGGTTAACAATTGAAGTTGAAACCTGCACATCCATGTTACAGAGGGCAGGCCTGCAGTCAAGTTAGCATTGTCACTATTGCGGATAGCACAATGGGTGCCGCAGTCCACTTGTGGCATTTAGGTGACAGGTCCTGGGTACACATTGGTTACCTCTTTAACATTAATGGAACCCAGGGACCCCCACTGAATCATCATTGGAATCCAGGGACCCCCGCCTGAGTCATTACTGGAAGCTGGGGACCTAATTTGTCAATATTTGTTAACATTTTTTAATTTTCTAGGCTCTCGCGGACCACCTGAGAAGGCTTCGTGGACCCCCAGGGGTCCCCAGACCACAAGTTGGGAAGCACTGCTGTAGGCAGTAAAACTAGGGTTTAGTAAAAAAAAAAGCATCATATGAGTGCAATGTGCCATTGTTATATGTTGACACACATTTGATGGATTTAGGACAAAAATATTAAAATTCAGAACATAACAAAATACAAAAATATAAAATGTTACAAGAATATTAATCATTTATCTACAATTGGTGCTACAGTATTTAATTTTAATTTTAAAAATATATAAACCGGTATTGCAAACAATAGAATTTTTGAAAGTTCACCAAAAAGTGAATAATGTATCTTACAGTTTTTTTGGGTAAGATATTATCCACAACGTTTTTAATAATGTTAAAACTAATGTAAGAATGGTCAGAAAATGTTTATATTTTTAATTTTTTTACTCTCTTTTTTGAAAAATTCATAACGGTTGACATGGATTACATAGCAGATGGTACATATCAAATGTGTGCAATGGGAACATTCTAGTTGAAGGAAGGAAGACATGAATAGCAGATGCTTCTGTCAATTACTTACTACCAGTCCGCTATCCTGTCAGGCATACTCAACGCTGACATTGTTGGTTTTTGATGGTGAACCAAACATGCAGACGCCTGATATATCAGTCGTGGATAACAGTCTACTAAGTGCAGTCTGCATCTACCTTTTCTAGCGTAGTAAAAACGAAGGTAAATTGAGTGCTGGGATGTGAGGCAGTGTGCTCCCATCTTCCTTTCATTTGAAAAGGCTCCTTTGAGCTAGTAAGCTGATGAGCTCTGGGTGTTGCACCTGTCCCAGAGAGTGGTACAGAGACCTGGGAAGACTTTGGCAACATTTCCAGCAATCCCAGAAAAAAGCTTGCTTCTCTCTATAGATGAAGGACTAAATCCAGAGGCGATTCTAGAAATATACAGCACTAGCTGCACCAACAAGGGTGAAAAACGACATACTACCACTGAAGTGAGCGTGAACTTGTATCACATTTACCATATTGCACTGGAGCAAAATGAATGCTAGGGTGAGATGCAGTGTTCTTCCACTGTCCTGATGCACCTGTGTGCCAATGAGTGGTAGTGAGACCCGATAAGACTTTGGCAGCATTTCCAGTAACCCCAGAAAAAGGGCTTGCTGCTGTGAAAAGCTATACACTACCACCACCACTGACGTAAGCATCAACTTGTACCACATTTATCATAATGCCTTGGAGGCAAACTGAACAATGGGATGTGAGGCAGTGTTCTCCCACCCTCTTTCCAATTTGAAAACCACATACTCCAATAGATGATGTCATTCATCTGTATAAAAAAATGTGAATTAGTTTTACAATTTGTGAAATTATAAAATAAACTTAGAATTTTTATCAATGTACAACTTCATAATAGCAACAAATCACTGCACATTTCCCCTGCATTAATGCTATGTTAAATAAAAATTTAATTTTCTCTTTTTTACTGTTCTCAGCTTTTATACTTGAACAACATACATGATGTACTGTATAAAGAATCATCTTTGAACAGTGGGGAAAAACAATTGAATAGACCAGCGGTTTCCAACCTGTGGTCCAAGGCTGCCCAGGGGTCCATGACACATTCTCAAGCAGTCCCCAAGCCTGGGCTGGCAGGAAGGCATGTCTCCAGCTGGGGCCTCTGACAGAAACATGTGCAATTTGTTTATATTTATTACCTCCTTTGTGCAGCAGATTTAAAAGCACTGCAAAGTTCCTTGTACATTCAGCAGTGTTTGGGCAAAAATAAAAGCATCAAGATAACTCTGGTGGTTAATGTACATGCTGGAGAGAGATAGGAGTTTTGTCTAGTGGCAGTGTTGACACATATCAAGTAATGCAGATGGTTAATATGTGTTATGCAAAGAACAGTATTTTATGTGCATAGCACAGTTGGTTACTGCTTCTGTCACACATATGTTTTTGTTACTGTGCAGTTCATAAGTTACAGTCGTAATCTAGCACAGTGAGCTAAGAAGTGCCATCAAAGAGAAGCATGCAAACTGAATGGTACAAACTAGAAAGTTATGTTTTTTTCCCAGTCTTTCATGTCGCTTATATGCTAATAAAAAAAGGTTTGTTTGTGTAGAAATACATTCTTATTATTAAAGTCAATGCTAATCACTGTTGTATGTTCTGAATCTTGAGCCTGTGCTTCTTCAGACCAAGCAGTCTTAGAAAATGCCTACCAATGTAAATGACATGTGAATCCTACATCTTGTAGTCCCCTCTAAAGTGCTTCAACACTCTAAACTAGTATGAGAGGTGCTATAAAACGAATTAATTACATGGGACAAAGAGGCTATATAGAGATGAGAGGCCCTTGTGGTTTTACTTCCTTTACCCTTTTATTTATGTAAAGAAGGTTTCTCAGATCTTATCTACCTAACACATAAAAACAGAAATCCCTTGGGAAACGTAGACTCTGACCTGAGGATTCAGCTTTTCTAACTAAAACCTAACATTGAAAAGTTAGTTGCTGAGATGCATTGCCAACCTTCTCATTAAAATAGTTCAATTTTTGCATATTAATTTCAATATAAAATAATTATAGCTTTAGTAATTCAAGAATTTGTTTGGTGTATACTTTTGTTCCTTTTTCTGTGAATTACTGTTTTGATGTTTGAAATTTAAATCATGTAAATTGGTTGGGGATCTCCAGCTTTCAGTAATGATTCAGTAGGGGTCCTCAGGAGTCAAAAGGTTGGAAACCACTGGTATAGGCTATATAAAAAAAATCCTAAAACTGCACAGTATGCCACTGCAAATAAGCAACACTGAGCATTGCACTCACTACACTTTTTTAAATGATCATTTGACCTAAACTTGCTCCACTAATCCAAAGAAACATATGCTGAAAATGAGAACTTCATCATTAGACGTACTAGCAGGTATATAAGGCTCACCAGTGTAGGCAAAATCTTATAAGGACAACACCCTTGGTAGGCTGCATGATGTCATAAACCCTGATAATGCATCTACAATAATTAGACTCTTCCACTTTGACCTCCTTAGACTTGTGGTTCCCAAAACAAAATATAGGATTTTGGTCACTTCCAAGGCAATCTTTGTCTGAAATTAAGGTTTTTACCACTACATTCTGGCCATGCACATCTACTTTTGAAATAGACAGTGTAATGACCAGATCTAATACTAATTCTTTCATGAAAAAGGATAGCGATAATAGTGTATGTTTTACCAGAAATAGATATTTGTTCTGCTTTAAAGTTAGTAATCTCAGTATAGAATTTACTACCATCTGCTCTGCATCGTGGTAGCATTAAAATAACATGCTTCCTACTTCTTGCTACATGTAAAGTCATTAGAACATCTGTTTGACTCTTTGGAAATGCATTATTTTGTGTACCTTTTTTCACTAATCTTTCAAAAGTCACACTTTTGGAATCTGGTAACATTGAATAAATGAAACACTCTGATTCTATATATGTAGTTGATGTGTATGAGCAATTTTCACATTCATGGTGCCATGAGTAAATAAGTCCCAATAAGTCATTTACAGGTATCTCCTCTTCTTCTAAAACACCAAGAGCCTCATTTACGAGGCCCCACTGGCAAGCTATGCCACCGGAGCCTACGTGCATGGCTTTTCATGGCTTTGTACATTTTTGTCCACGGATATTGAAATACAGGAAACATATCAATAAAAGTGTTTCTGCATTCACCCTAGCCCACAACATGGGCTCTATATATCACAACAGCTTACGCTTCGATATGTATTGAATATATAGAAATGACTGAGTCTATTTCATAGACATAGGCATCAGGATGTTTCTCAACAACTTGAATGTAATAATCATCTGCACATCATAAACACAAAGACTCTTTTCAGAGCCAACCCTTTCCCTACTCAGACCAGCGAATCTGTTGTGAATCTTCAACCTAAAACACACTTTGAACACAAACCAACACATTTTGGCTCTGCAGTGGATCCGCAGATCTGTTCCCAACCAAAAACACTCATTTAAAACAACAACACATTTAATACGGTGTGGGTGTGAGTGACTGCATGGGTCTGTGATTGGGTGTGTGAGTGCAAGTGTCAGTCTGCCAGTGAGTATATGAGTGGTTTTGTGGGTGTGTGAGTGGCTGTCTGGGTGTTTGAGAGGGTGTTTGAGTACGTAGATGAGTATGTGAGTGTGTGTGTAAGTCAGTATGTGAGTGGATATGTGAGCAAATGTATGTGCATAGGAGTGGGTGTGTGAGTGACTGTATGGGTGTGAGTAGTAATGTGAGTGGCTGTATGGGTCTGTGAGTGGCTGTGTGAGTGGTTGTGTGGGTGTGCAAGTGGGCATGTGAGTGGTTTTGTGGGTGTTTGAGTGGCTATATGGGTGTTAGAATAGCTGTGTGGATCTGTGAGTGGGGTGTGAGTATCTGGGTGTGTGAGTGGGTATTTGGGTGTCTAAAGGAATATGTGAGTGGGTTTGTGACCAACTGTATGTGTAGGTGAGTGGGTGTGTGAGCAATTGTCTAGGTGTGAAAGTAGATGTGAGTGGATGTAATGGTCTATGATTGGATGTGTGAGTGGTTGTGTGGGTGTGTGAGTGGGTGTGTGAGTGGTTTTGTGGGTGTGTGTGTGTGTGTGTGGATATGTCAGTGGTTGTATGGGTGTGTGAGTGACTGTATGGGTTTGTGAGTGGGTGTGTGAGTGGCTGTATGGGCCTGTGAGTGGGTATGTTATCACGGGGACCTTTTAACCCCTTCGCTGCCAGGCCTTTTCCCCCTCCTGTGCCAGGCCTTTTTTGGCTATTTGAGGCAGTTTGCGCTTAGGCCCTCATAACTTTTTGTCCACATAAGCTAGCCAAGCCAAATTTGCATCCTTTTTTCCAACATCCTAGGGATTCTAGAGGTACCCAGACTTTATGGGTTCCCCTGAAGGAGGCCAAGAAATTAGCCAAAATACAGTGAAAAGTTGGTTTGTTTGAAAAAAAAGGGAAAAAGTGGCTGTAGAAGAAGGCTTGTGGTTTCTTCCCTGAAAATGGCATCAACAAAGGGTTTGTGGTGCTAAAATCACCAGCCTCCCAGCTTTCAGGAACAGGCAGACTTGAATCAGAAAACTCAATTTTTCTACACAAATTTGGCATTTTACTGGGACATACCCCATTTTTACACTTTTTTGTGCTTTCAGCCTCCTTCCAGTCATTGACAGAAATGGGCGTGAAACCAATGCTGGATCCCAGAAACCTAAACATTTCCGAAAAGTAGACAAAATTATTCTGAATTCAGCAAGGGGTAATTTGTGTAGATCCTACAAGGGTTTCCTACAGAAAATAACAACTGAAAAAAAGAAAGATATTGAAATTGAGGTGAAAAAAATAGAACTTTTTCTCTACGTTTCACTCTGTAACTTTTTCCTGCAATGTCAGATTTTCGAAAGCAATATACCGTTACATCTGCTGTACTCCTCTGGTTGCGGGGATATATAGGGCTTGTAGGTTCATCAAGAACCCTAGGTACCCAGAGCCAATAAATGAGCTGCACCCTGCAGTGCGTTTTCATTCTATACCGGGTATACAGCAATTCATTAGCTGAAATATAAAGAGTGAAAAATAGCTATCAAGAAAACCTTTGTATTTCCAAAATGGGCACAAGTAAGGTGTTGAGGAGCAGTGGTTATTTGCACATATCTGAATTCCGGGGTGACCATACTAGCATGTGAATTACAGGGCATTTCTCAAACAGATGTCTTTTTTACACACTCTCTTATATTTGGAAGGAAAAAATGTAGAGAAAAACAAGAGGCAATAACACTTGTTTTGCTAATCTATATTCCCCCAAGTCTCCCGATAAAAATGATACCTCACTTGTGTGGGTAGGCCTAGCGCCTGCGACAGGAAACGCCCCAAAACGCAACGTGGACACATCACATTTTTCTAAAGAAAACAGAGGTGTTTTTTGCAAAGTGCCTACCTGTAGATTTTGGCCTCTAGCTCAGCCGGCACCTAGGGAAACCTATCAAACCTGTGCATTTTTGAAAACTAGAGACCTAGGGGAATCCAAGATGGGGCGACATGTGGGGCTCTGACCAGGTTCTGTTACCCAGAATCCTTTGCAAACCTCAAAATTTGGCTAAAAAACACATTTTCCTCACATTTTGGTGACAGAAAGTTCTGGAATCAGAGAGGAGCCACATATTTCCTTCCACCCAGCGTTCCCCCAAGTCTCCCGATAAAAATGATACCTCACTTGTGTGGGTAGGCCTAGCGCCCGCGACAGGAAATGCCCCAAAACGCAACGTGGACACATCACATTTTTTAAAAGAAAACAGAGGTGTTTTTTGCAAAGTGCCTACCTGTAGATTTTGGCCTCTAGCTCAGCCGGCACCTAGGGAAACCTACCAAACCTATGCATTTTTGAAAACTAGAGACCTAGGGGAATCCAAGATGGGGTGACTTGTGGGGCTCTGGCCAGGTTCTGTTACCCAGAATCCTTTGCAAACCTCACAATTTGGCTGAAAAAACACATTTTCCTCACATTTTGGTGACAGAAAGTTCTGGAATCAGAGAGGAGCCACAAATTTCCTTCCACCCAGCGTTCCCCCAAGTCTCCCGATAAAAATAATACCTCACTTGTGTGGGTAGGCCTAGCGCCTGTGACAGGAAATGCCCCAAAACACAATGTGGCCACATCACATTTTTTAAAAGAAAACAGAGGTGTTTTTTGCAAAGTGCCTACCTGTAGATTTTGGCCTCTAGCTCAGCCGGCACCTAGGGAAACCTACCAAACTTGTGCATTTTTGAAAACTAGAGACCTAGGGGAATCCAAGATGGGGTGACTTGTGGGGCTCTGACCAGGTTCTGTTACCCAAAATCCTTTGCAAACCTCAAAATTTGGCTAAAGAAACACATTTTCCTCACATTTCGGTGACAGAAAGTTCTGGAATCAGAGAGAAGCCACAAATTTCCTTCCACCCAGCGTTCCCCCAAGTCTCCTGATAAAAATGATACCTCACTTGTGTGGGTAGGCCTAGTGCCCGCGACAGGAAACGCCCCAGAACGCAACGTGGACACATCACATTTTTTTTAAGAAAACAGAGGTGTTTTTTGCAAAGTGCCTACCTGTAGACTTTGGCCTCTAGCTCTGCCGGCACCTAGGGAAACCTACCAAACCTGTGCATTTTTTAAAACTAGAGACCTAGGGGAATCCAAGATGGGGTGACTTGTGGGGTTCTGACCAGGTTCTGTTACCCAGAATCCTTTGCAAACCTCAAAATGTGGCTAAAAAACACATTTTCCTCACATTTTGGTGACAGAAAGTTCTGGAATCAGAGAGGAGCCACTAATTTCCTTCCACTCAGCATTCCCCCAAGTCTCCCGATAAAAATGATACCTTACTTGTGTGGGTAGGCCTAGCGCCTGCGACAGGAAATGCCCCAAAACGCAACGTGCACACATCACATTTTTTAAAAGAAAACAGAGGTGTTTTTTGCAAAGTGCCTACCTGTAGATTTTGGCCTCAAGCTCAGCCGGCACCTAGGGAAACCTACCAAACCTGTGCATTTTTGAAAACTAGAGACCTAGGGGAACCAAGATGGGGTGACTTGTGGGGCTCTGACCACGTTCTGTTACCCAGAATACTTTGCAAACCTCAAAATTTGGCTAAAAAAACATATTTTCCTCACATTTCCGTGACAGAAAGTTCTGGAATCTGAGAGGAGCCACAAATTTCCTTCCACCCAGCGTTCCCCCAAGTCTCCAGATAAAAATGATACCTCACTTGTGTGGGTAGGCCTAGCGCCCGTGACAGGAAATGGCCCAAAACACAACGTGGACACATCACATTTTTTCATAGAAAACAGTGCCTACCTGTGGATTTTGGCCTCTAGCTCAGCCGGCCCGGGGGAGGCAGAAATGGCCTAAAATAAATTTGTCCCCCACCACCCCAACTCCCCTCCCGGGAGCGACCCTTGCCTACGGGGTCGCTCCCCCTGCGTGACATTGGCACCAAAAAAAAATCCCCGGTTCCTAGTGGTTTCTGCCCCCTTGGGGGCAGATTGACCTAAAATCGGCCCATCTGCCCCCAAGGGGGGCAGCAATGGTCTAAATACAATTTGCCCCCCAGGGGAGCGACCCTTGCCTAATGGGTCGCTCCCCATCTCTAAAAAAACAAACAAACAAAAACAAAAACACATAAAAACAATTTGCCCTGGCACCTCGAGGTTTTAATAACAATAGGCCGATCTGCCCCCGGGGGGCAGAAATGGCCTAAAATAAATTTGCCCCCCACCGCCCCCCCCAACCCCCCCCTGAAAGCGAGCCTTGCCTACGGGGTCGCTCCCCCTGCGTGATATTGGCGCCCAAAAAAAATAATCCCCGGTGCCTAGTGGATTCTGCCCCCTTGGGGGCAGATTGACCTAAAATCAGCCAATCTGCTCCCAAGGGGGGCAGAAATGGTCTAAATACAATTAGCCCCCCAGGGGAGCGACCCTTGCCTAATTGGTCGCTCCCCATCTCTAAAAAAACAAACAAACCAAAAGAAAAACACAAAAAAACAACTTGCCCTGGCGCCTAGAGGTTTCTGCCCCCCCTGGGGGCAGATCGGCCTAATAACAATAGGAAATTGCCTAAAATAAATCCCCCCCCACCCCCCCAGCCCCCCCACTAGGAGCGACCCTTGCCTACGGGGTCGCTCCCCCTGCGTGACATTGGCGCCAAAAAAATGGGTCGCTCCCTATCTCTAAAAAAACAAACAAACAAAAAAAAACACAAAAAAACAATTTGCCCTGGCGCCTAGAGGTTTCTGCCCCCGGGGGGGGGGCAGAAATAGCATAAAATAAATTCCCCCCCTCTCTTCCCCCCCCCCCGGAGCGACCCTTGCATACAAGGTCGCTCCCCCTGCGTGACATTGGCGCCAAAAAAAGAATCCCCGGTGCCTAGTGGTTTCTGCCCCCTTGGGGGCAGATTGACTTAAAATCGGCCAATCTGCCCCCAAGGGGGGCAGAAATGGTCTAAATACAATTTGCCCCCTAGGGGAGCGACCCTTGCCTAATGGGTCGCTCCCTATCTCTAAAAAAACAAACAAACAAAAAAAAAACACAAAAAAACAATTTGCCCTGCCGCCTAGAGGTTTTTGCCCCAGCCTTGGGGCAGAAGTGGCCTAAAATAAATTTGTCCCCCGGGACCGACCCTTGCCTACGGGGTCGCTCCCCCTGCGTGACATTGACGCCCCAAAAAAAATCCCCGGTGCCTAGGGTTTCTGCCCCCTTGGGGGAAGATTGACCTAAAATCGGCCAATCTGCCCCCAAGGGGGGCAGAAATGGTCTAAATACAATTTTCCCCCTAGGGGAGCGACCCTTGCCTAATGGGTCACTCCCCATCTCTAAAAAAACAAACAAACAAAAAATAAAATACAAAAAAAAAGGTTGCCCTGCCGCCTAGAAGTTTCTGCCCCCCTGGGGGCAGATATGGCCTAAAATAAATTTTCCCCCCAACCCCCACTCCCCCCCGGGAGCGACCCTTGCCTACGGGGTCGCTCCCCCTGCGTGACATTGGCGCCAAAAAAAAATCCCCGGAGCCTAGTGGTTTCTGCCCCCTTGGGGGCAGATTGACCTAACATCGGCCAATCTGCCCCCAATGGGGGCAGAAATGGTCTAAATACAATTTGCCCCCTAGGGGAGCGACCCTTGCCTAATGGGTCGCTCCCCATCTCTAAAAAAACAAACAAACAAAAAAAAAAACACAAAAAAAAATTGCCCTGCCGCCTAGAGGTTTCTGCCCCCAGGTGTGGCAGAAATGGCCTAAAATAAATTTGCCCCCCCGCCCCCCGGGAGCGACCCTTGCCTACGGGGTCGCTCCCCCTGCGTGACATTGGCGCCCCCCAAAAAATCCCTGGTGCCTAGTGGTTTCTGCCCCCTTGAGGGCAGATTGACCTAAAATCGGCCAATCTGCTCCCAAGGGGGACAGAAATGGTCTAAATACAATTAGCCCCCCAGGGGAGTGACCCATGCCTAATAGGTCGCTCCCCATCTCTAAAAAAACAAACAAACCAAAAGAAAAACACAAGAAACAACTTGCCCTGGCGCCTAGAGGTTTCTGCCCCCCCTGGGGGCAGATCGGCCTAATAACAATAGGCCAATCTGCCCCCGGGGGGGCAGAAATGGCCTAAAATAAATTTGCCCCCCCACTGGGAGCGACCCTTGCCTACGGGGTCGTTCCCCCTGCGTGACATTGGCGCCAAAAAAAAAATCCCCGGTGCTTAGTGGTTTCTGCCCCCTTGGGGGCAGATTGACCTAAAATCTGCCAATCTGCCCCCAAAGGGGGCAGAAATGGTCTAAATACAATTTGCCCCCTAGGGGAGCGACCCTTGCCTAATGGGTTGCTCCCTATCTCTAAAAAAAAAAAAAAAAAAAAAAAAAACACAAAAAAACAATTTGCCCTGCCGCCTAGAGGTTTCCCCCCCCCCCTGGGGGCAGAAGTGGCCTAAAATAAATTTGCCCCCCCGGGACCGACCCTTGCCTACGGGGTCGCTCCCCCTGCGTGACATTGACGCCCCCAAAAAAATCCCCGGTGCCTAGGGTTTCTGCCCCCTTGGGGGCAGATTGACCTAAAATCGGCCAATCTGCCCCCAATGGGGGCAGAAATGGTCTAAATACAATTTGCCCCCCCAGGGGATCGACCCCTGCCTAATGGGTCCCTCCCCATCTCTAAAAAACAAACAAACAAAAGAAAAAAAAAAAAAAAAAGATTTTCCCTGCCGCCTAGAGGTTTCTGCCCCCCCGGGGGTAGATTGGCCTAATAATAGGCCGATTGGCCCCGGGGGGGGGGCAGAAATGGCCTAAAATAAATTTGCCCCCACATCCCCCCGGGAGCGACCCTTGCCTACGGGGTCGCTCCCCCTGCGTGACATTGGCGCCAAAAAAAAAAATCCAAGTGCCTAGTGGTTTCTGCCCCCTTGGGGGCATATTGACCTAAAATCGGCCAATCTGCCCCCAATGGGGGCAGAAATGGTCTAAATACAATTTTCCCCCTACGGGAGCGACCCTTGCCTAATGGGTCGCTCCCCATCTCTAAAAAACAGAAGAAAAAAAAATAATAAACACAAAAAAATTATTTGCCCTGGCGCCTAGAGGTTTCTGCCCCCCCGGCGGCAGATCGGCCTAATAACAATGACCTAAAATAAATCCCCCCCCCCAAACCCCTTCCCCCCCGGGAGCGACCCTTGCCTACGGAGTCGCTCCCCCTGCGTGACATTGGCACCAAAAAATAAAAATCCCCACTGCCTAGTGGTTTCTGTCCCCCTTGGTGGCAGAATGGCGTAGCAAAAAATGGCCAATCTGCCCCCAGAGGGGGCAGAAATGGCCTAAATACAATCCCCCCCCCCCCACAGGGGAGTGACCCTTGTCCAAGGGGTTGCTCCCCATCTGTAAAACAAAAAAACAAAAAAAATCCCCGGTGCCTAGTGATTTCTACCCCCCTTGGGGGCAGATCGGCCTAATCAAAATAGGCTGATCTACCCCCCAGGGGGGCAGAAATGGCCTAAAATAATTCCCCCCCCCAGGGGAGCGACCCTTGCCTAAGGGGTCGCTCCCCTTGCGTGAAATTCACGTAAACAAAAAAAACTCCCTGGTGTCTAGTGGTTTCTGCCCCCCTTGGGGCAGAAAAGGCCTTTCTAAAAAATGCCCTGCATTGGGAGCCACCCTTGCCCAAGGGGTCGCTCCCTCATGTCTATTTCACACAAAAAAAACATCCCTGGTGTCTAGTGGGCGTTTCAAAAGCCGGATTGCAAGCAATCCGGCTTTTGAAACGCTTGTAGAGACTTCAAAGGGAAGGAAATACATTTCCTTCCCTTTGAAGCCTCTCGTTGCCTCCCCCACGTGATCGAAAGAGAAATGCAAAGCATTTCTCTTTCGATCGCGTTGGAAGCTCGGGGGAGGCCCTGTGACAAATCAGCGCGCGCTCGCATGCTGACGTCACAGGGGGGGGGGTGGGGGGGGGGGGTCAGGGTGGAAGGGGAAGGGCTTCCCCTTCCATCCCTGCCTTGTGGGGGTGGGTGGGGAGCACAGGGGGGGAGCGCTAGCGCTCCCCCCAGTTCCTGTGACTTGGACGAGATGACCTCGTCCAAGGAACACAGGAGCTGTAGCCTTGGACGAGGTCACCTCGTCCAAGTCACAGAACCGGTCCTGAGTTGGTTCCCCCCGTTTTTAACTTCATTTTATATTTTATACATTTTTGCTGCACTTCTTTTAGCACTGACATTTTCCACGCCTTTCTTGCACCATTTTCTTCTAGGAATATGTGATATGAGTTGCTTGTTTAGTTAGCCTTTGCTTGACATGTAATCAGTACTTTCTGTTCAAGACTAGGAACACTATACACAATATCCTAGTTCTTGTATCACCCATAAGGGTCTAGGGTCTAACATCTAGACCCACATTGCATCAGACCTGTGCTTCCAACATAGTATCTCTTTATTATATGAACGGTGCTCTGACCTGGGGTGGCAGAGGGCACTCCAGTCATGACTGCCCCAGGACAAATGCTGTGTTAGACATGCAGTTCTGCTGGTGTCATCTATGCCACAGGCTGATCCCTGACACTCTATTCAGGTATGGGGCTGGCACTAATCCCTTAGATTGGGCCAGGCAGAAGGGTACACCCACTATGTTCTCAGTGTAGTCTTAGGGTTGGGTAGGAATCTCTAGAACCTTGAGAATTTCTAGAACACATTTACCATGGTTAGATTATTCATTGTCTTCACCACATTTATCTTGCTGGTTACTTTGCTTTGTGTCATCTGCCTAATTATCACAGCTCATTTGCTTTATGAAAGATTTCTTTTGTTTCAATAAATATATTGACAGCTGAGGGCCTGATTTAGATATTGGAAGAAGGGTTACTCCGTCACAACGGTGATGATATCCCATCTGCCGAAATCTAAATCCCATTCTATCCAATGGGATTTAGATTTTGTCTGACAGGATATCCATCACCTTTATGACTGAGCAACCTTTCTGCCAGTATCTAAAGCAGGCCCTCAGTTTGTATATCTTTTGTATCTTCGCCTGGTCATGCATGATGCAGGGGAAGTGTAAAAAAAGTGCATTTCCCAGGATCTTTCACAGGTTTCTGGACATCATGGTTAGCAAAGTTAACCAATATATATATTTTCCCAATACCCCCAATTATTGCAACAAACTAAATTGATGTTCTACCGGGTAGCACAGTTCCCCAATGTCATTGGCTGCGTTGATGGCACACATATTGCCACGTGTCCCCCACTCACAACTGATTACATCTACAGGAAAAGCTCACACTCACTCAATATGTAGGTAGTATGTGATGCCTTCTGTGTCATTACAGGCGTAAAGGCCACATTACCAGTCAGCACCCACAACTCATTCATTTTCCACCACAGTGGAAAACAAGACTGACTGCCACAGGGTGAAATTGGCAATGTTTATTTTACTAGGTAAAATAATCTTAATCTCAATTGACAGGACAGTGTGTGTAATGTGATCTAATGTTTTTAATTCCCATGCTCTTAAGGTGACAGTGTATATGCCTTGCGTCTCTGGATACTCACACCATACCTGACCTCAAGAACAAGAAGTTAAAGGCAGTACAACATGGCACACAAAACAATGTGTTCAGTCATAGAGAGGACCTTTGGGATCCTGGAGTCCCGGTTATGTTGCCTTCATAAGACAGGCGGTGCACTACTGTACAGACCTGAGATATGCTGCAAGATCATAGCCACATGTGGCATACTGCACAGTATCGCACTGAAGAAGAATCTGCACAACATCTAAATAGAGCCTGAATCTGACTTTGGTGACAAATTACCACCACTAAAGGTGCAGCAGGAAGGTACACATGCAGCACAGGGATAAGCACAACACACAGGGATCACCAACAAATATTTCTAAGGTAAGAGTAATTAAAACATCTAATAAATAGACATCACACATAAGGTAATGCATGGTGCATAACTGAGAGACCACCTTTTATTCAGGTAGTGACAACATTGTTCCTCTCAAGAATCAACTGTATTCATTGTGGATGTAACATTGTTTCAACTAAGCAACAAAGTATGTTATGACAAACAAAGCAAAATCAACTCATTACTCTGAGTGTTCGGTGTTTCACTTCTGGCCTCTGGGGTTGTGTGTCTTGTCAGCAACACTGGGCTGTGGAACTGTTGACATACCAGTCCCAGAAGTATTTTGGAATGAACGCTTGAAGCTGCATGCCTCCTGAATGGATGTGCCACTGAAGCTAGAGCCCTCTTAACTCTCAGGTGGAGACAGGATGTTGGGGATACAGAGGTTGTGGGTCTGAATATCCTCAATGACTGTGGGCATTTGTACTAGCCCACATGCAACATCCTGACAGCAGTGCCACAAGTCAGTCTGTATCTTAACAGTTTACATGGCTAGTGTTGTGGTTACTGCCATTCAGTTGACAGAACATGTGAAGGAATCAGGGGCCAGATGTAGCAAATGTTTGCGAGTCGCAAATGGCCCGATTCGCTATTTGCGACTCCGCAAAATCGGAAATGGGATGCAAAAACCCCATTTCTGACTCGGAAAAAGCGATGCGAGCCGTTACCGACTCGCAAAATTGGCGACCCCATTTTGCGACCCGCAAATAGGAAGTCGCAATTTGCAAGTCGCAAACCATATGCAATTGCAACTCGCAAATTGCAACTAGTCGCAAAAAAGCCCAGTTTGCATGTCCCATTTACCACTAACTCAGAGCAGGTGGTAACCATTACCAAAGTATAAGAGGAGACCCAGAAGGCATCTGGGTTACTCAAGATGGCGGAGATATACCTGATAGCAGTGAGGAGGAGAGTCCACGCAGCCCAGCAGAGGAGGAGGAGGAGCCAGAGACAGGAGAAGATTTACAGAACAAGGCAGACTCTTTTTCAGCAAACTGAGGAAGAAATATATGACAAATACAGACTGAGCAGCGCAGCTATACTAGAATTAATTGAATTACTCAAACCACAGCTAGAACGCCAGACGTTGCGCAGCTGCGCCATCCCTACGCATGTGCAAGTGCTATGCACACTGCACCTCTTGGCCTCTGGGAGCTATCAGGGGGTCATTGCTGTGGCAGGTGGGGTATCTCAAAGTGCACTATCAAGGTTCCTCAGGGCATTCCTAGATGCCATACTCACACACATGTCTCACTACATATACCTACCCAGGAATGAGGCAGAAATTAACAGCACCAAGTTGGACTTTTACCGGATTGCCAACTTTCCCCATGTCATAGGGTGTGTAGATGGGACACATATTCAAATATGCCCTCCTGCAAACCTGGAATATCTTTTCCGCAACAGAAAGTGTACCCACTCACTCAATATTCAGGTTGTTTGTGACGCCCATTATGTCATCACTGACATTGTAGCAAAATTTCCAGGCAGTACTCATGACTCCTACATTTGTAGGCACAGTGGGATACACCAACGCCTGGAACGTGGGGAGTTTGGAGACGGATACCTCCTAGGTAGAGCTGCATACACCTTGTAGACATACACACAGATCAATGTGCACACCAACCAGGACTTTCTAACAGTGTACTGTTTGTGCCCAACAGGTGACAGTGCATATGCACTACGGCCATGGATAATGACTCCGTACTTAACACCCAGCAATGAATGTGAGAGACGATACAACAGTGCACATAAGAGGACCAGGAACCTGATTGAACGCACCTTTGGATTGCTGAAAGCACGGTTCAGATGCCTCCACCGAAGTGGAGGTGCCCTCCAGTATACCCCCATTACGGCATTCAAAATAGTTGTCGCATGCGCTATCCTGCACAACATTGCCACCCGACGTGGGCTACCTCTCACCCCTGCAGACCCGGATTCTGAGGATGAAGAGCAAGAGCAACCACATCGCCATCATGGGGATCGGAGTATTGCAAATCAAGGCAGACTGAGACGGCAACACATCGCAACCCAATACTTTGGAAGGTACGTGTCAACTTCAACCATACTCACCTATTGACCAAACACTCCATTTGTTAAGTAGAACAAAAAAATTATTTAATATGTGCAGAAATTGAACTATTTACAATGACAAACTGTTCAGGGAGTTCAGAAAGCCAACCTGGCATGGGGCACATTGCCATCATGTGCCCCAACATCAGGGACAGTGTTTAGTTTATTGCCTACGGCGGCCTCTGCCAGCCTGGCTGGTCCCAGGTTGCTCTGCAGTGCTCTGCCTCGTACTCCCACTCCGGAGCACCCTGGTGTCACCAGCAGAGACACTGCTCACAGTGGAGCCCTCTTTGCTGTCCTGTGGGGTGTCCCCTGTACCCCTGGACACATGCCGTGCCTCCATGAGGTCGATCACATGGGTGATCCGGCCCAGGCCTCTTGCCACATCACCTGCAAAGTGGCCCATTTCCACCTGGAGGCCGACTGTTCTTCTTGACAGCCCAGTGGTGTTGACTGCCAGTCTGCAAATTGAGGAGGCCATCCTGTCCAGCCTATGGAGCAGCTGGTGGTCCCTGCGCCGCCCACCCTCGCTCTGTGACAGCAGTCCAGCCACCAATTCCCGAATGGACAGGGCTAGGTCCCCAGTGTTGTTGCCTATGACGTCCAGTTGTGCATGGAGCTGCTGCATGCTGTTCTCATTGCTCCTTACAAAGTGGTGCAGAACCCCACTAATCCTCCCTAACATTTGGTTCTGCAGGCGCTGACCACGTAGCAGTTGTGCCTCTGTCATGGTGGTGGATGGACACCCTGAATCTGACTGCAGCCCTGCTCTCCTCAACATGTGTCGCCTGCGCAGCGGTGGATGCCCTGTGAGATGTGCCGTGGCACTCCTGGCTGTTGCTGGTGCAGCCTCCGGAACCACTGTTGCAGCAGGTGTTGTCATCAAGGGGATAGTGTCGGTGGTGCAGGTGGGAGTGGTGGCTGCTCCTGTGATTTCCTCATGGGGCTGGCGGACTGTTGGCACCTGGCTGCTGTGGCTGGTGGTGGGGTCTTGTGGGAGACCTGTGGGATATGGGGAACAGACTGTAAGTGTCTACTATCTGTTGCACACTTCCTAATAAACATTTGCCTATTGACTGTCTACTTGACCACCTTGCCCATAATGCATCATGCTGGTATCTGCTACTCTGAAATTGAGCTATCTTGGTTGTGCATGCCCCTGTGTACATGGTGGGTGGGGGTATGGCATTTATGGGGGTACAGGCATATCACATGGTACTCACCGGTTGATGTTCTGGGCTCAGAGGTGTCCAGATCTCCGAATCCTGTTACAGCCTCCTGCTCCAGGGTCTCCTCCACCCTTTCCTCCAGGGGTGTGGGTGGTGGTATGGATGATGGTCCCCCTCCTGTGCCTCTCATCTCCCGGAGCCTTTCTGCCACCCTCTCCTTGGTCCGGGAGCGGAGGTCGTACCACCTCTTCTTTATTTCATCCACACTCCTGTGGCTGACCCCCAGGGAGTTCAGCTTTTCCTGAATATCCTGCCAAATTCTTTTTTTAGTAGAGTCTGGCACATTGAGGGCTGCCTTCCCAAATAGCTCATCATGGTGCTGACAGCATTCCTCTGTCAGCACCTCCAGCTCCTTCTCAGCAAATTTCAATTTCCTCTTTCTGGGATTTTCAGCCATTGTTGCTGTTGCTCTGTTTGCAGTTCTGCTGTTAAAAAGGGTGTGGTCCTCCCTCCTCGCAGGTGTATTTGTAAACTTCCTGGCTGTGATGTCATCATCATGTGCCAGGAAGTGTTTCCAGAGTGTTCTGGAGTGGTTTCTGGAGTGTTCTGCAGCACCGGCAATCAATTTTCATGATAATCGCAATTTGCAACACCCACTCACAAATTGCATGTCCGTTTTTTGCACGGTCGCAAAAAGCGATCTCGCAGATAGCGGACTCGCTATCTGCGTTGCGACTCCGGGTGCGAGTCGCAATTTGTCCCCGACAATTGTACCTGCATTCCTATTAGCGACACGCAAATTGCGAGTCGCACATGCTCGCAAATTGCGAGTCGCTTATTTTTTGGTACCTACATCTGGCCCCAAGTGTGCTATGTACTGTGTGTGCCTCTGTCTCTGCTTCTTCTCCATGACAGCAATCCACCAGTCCTGCTCTCTCTCAAATTGCTGCATCAATGTACACATTCGTAGCAGCTGCCTGTTGACAGTCCTTTTTTGTTTTATTTGCAGGTGCTGTACAGAGATGATAGACTTCCACAAGCATCAAACACAGGAGAACTCTCTGACATGTCATCTGACACATTATCATTGTAAGTAAGTAAACAAGCTTTATTTGGTCAACATGACCATCAAAGCAACCATAAAACAATTTAAGCTCATAAAAAATTTAAACATAAACAAAATTAAAAAGCATTCAACTATTACAATAAAATATAAAACCTCCCAAAACATACTTATATACAGAACATTTTCATTTTTTTTTCTTCAGAGAACGAGTTCGTACATGCCAGGTGGCCACAAGGAGCTTGCTAACCGCAAAGATTAAGAAATTGGAAGTGTCACTTTTTAAAATCCTTAAAGCAGTACAGCAGTGGCTTAGATCCAAATTCCGGCAGGTTGTACAGATCCATTTTGACTGGGGAATGGAATATGCCGGACAGAAAAACATAAAGGGCCTGATTACAACTTTGGAGGAAGGTGTTAATCCGTCCCAAATGTGACGGATATACCACCAGCCGTATTACGAGTCCATTATATCCTATGGAACTCGTAATACGGCTGGTGCTAAATCCGTCACATTTGGGACGTATTAACACCTCCTCCAAAGTTGTAATCAGGCCCAAAGTGTTCAACTGATTCGGTACTGACACAACAGGTGGGGCATAAGTTGGAAGTTGAATGTGATCCCCAACTACCTGTTAGAGACAGCAACGGTAAGAACCCAAAGCAAAAACGAGCATATAAACTCTTTCCCAATAAGTCAGGTATGAGATCTAAATAAGGTTCATACTGAGGATACCACTTGAAGTCAATGAATAAATTGGTCAACCAACCATAGGATCTACAGCAGATGAGATTATTTCTTACATGGGACCAATAAGCTGCTTTCAGAATAGATTTTTGATTTTTCACTAAATTCTGTGGGTTCTCCCAGTACCTTCCCAACCCCAAAGTACGAAACCATTTTGACATATGTCTAAACCAAGGAATAGAAACTACATTCGATCTTTTTAGTAAATCGAGGAGGGAGTCCCTATATATGACAAGTTCAGGGGTAGTCCAAGTCCTTATCCAAAAGAGTAAGGGTCTTAAAGCTATCAGATCAGCAATGCGATTAAACCCGAGGTACAGAAACACCTGAGTCAGGGGTGTGCTACGAGGGCATGCAAATAAAGTCCTGGCAAAATTACTTTTGCCCACAGATAATTTTTTACTATTGCAGAACCCCCACATCTCAGCACCATAGGCGGCAGCACCCTGCACCTTTGCCAAATAGATTTTAATAGCTGGAGATACGGCTTTAGATTCAGCGCTTTTGTAGAAAAGCAGGATAGTTCCCGCCCTATGCTGGAGAAGCCCCACACTTTTGCTAATCTGGTCCTCCCAATGTAGGTTATTTGATATCCTCATGCCCAAATAGTCTATTGAGCTAACCTTACTTAAGGGAATCCCATCTAAAATGATGCTTCATCTCCTGCTTGATCCTGGACTGAACACCATTAATTTGGTTTTGCTATCATTCAGTTCCAATCCATAATATACACAGAATGATTTAAACCTTTCAACAAGGATCTGTAGACCCATGAGGGTCTTGGAAATAAGTAGAGAATCGTCTGCAAACAGTAGGATAGGGATTTTCTGTGCATTCAGAGAGGGGGCATCATTCGGGCAAGAAGACAAAGTTTGTACCATCTCATTTATAAATAAAGTAAATAAGGTTGGAGCAAGAACACATCCCTGACGAACCCCCCTCTGAATGGGAATGTGTTCTGTTAACTCTTCCAGATTACCCCGTCTCACCTGAGGTTATGTATTTTCATGTAACTGTTGTACAAGATGGATTATTTTGATAGGAGTACCCATTCTGTGTAACACTTCCCATAGTTTTTCTCTGGGGACCATATCGAAAGCAGATCGAAGGTCCACAAAAACAACATATAAATATTGCTTGGCAAGGACTACATATTTCCAATATAGCAGCATCAACCTAAACAGCTGATCAAACATACTAATTTTTGGGTGAAAACCCGTCTGTAAAAGAGATAACACCTGAGAATCATGTGCCCAACTTAATAGCCTTCCCAAAAGCTGTTTAGCAAAAAATTTCTGTAAATTATCAATAAGGCTGAAAGGTCTATAATTGGCTGGGGAACTCACATCGCCCTTTTTGTAAATAGGAATTATTTCAGCCCCTTTCCAAGTACTCGGGATTGGACCAAGTATTCTAAATCAGATTTATATACCAGGACCATATTATTGGTTCTGATTTATATAAATCTACCGGAATCTTATCTGGACCTGGTGCTTTACCAGATTTTAAAGAATTAATTGCTGCTGTAGTTTCCTCTATACTAAAAGTAATTTGATCTTCAAAAATACAGATAACCAGTCCTGGTTTGTCTGGGGAATAGCTAGTTCTAACCAACAACGGAGAAACTGAATCATGGGTTGGAAGATTACAAGGAGTAGCATAAAGTTTACTAAAATAATTCACTCAACTCTCAGGTTGAATATGATTACTTATATTGCTCTTGCCCCCTCTTTGTCTTTTAGACAGTAGCTTCCAGAATGTCATGTTATCATTAAGTTTAGTTGCATCAAGCAAATTCTGCCAAATTGAGTCTTCCCAATTTTTCTTTGCTTGTATTGTAACCTTCTCATAAGCACGTCTAGCTGATTGTATCACCCCTGAGAGCAAGTCATAATAGCTGTTTTTAATGCAGACTTGGCCTTTGAGCAGTCCTTATTAAACCACACGTTATTATTAGAGTTATCATCAAAATGCTTAATGCAGGTCTTTTTGTAAACAAAGGTCTGCAATTTCTTCAGCGTAACTTCATGGATACTAAAATAAGGGGATGTTGTTGACTTCATACTCCTCGTAGACAACCGTTACATCAACAAATAATTGATAGATCCCACTTATCAAATACGGATTGGACAACACTTTTGGCCAACAAACCTGAGTGTGGTTATTGTCCAACAATGGAGTTGGAACCACGGTGCGATGATCATTCAGTGATCTCCTGAATACATCCCTATGCAAAGTAAGAAGCAAAGGGTTGTGATCACTCTCGTAATGGGGTTCCACCTGTATATCTTTTAGGGAAAACCATAACCTAACGTCCAGTAAAAAGTAATCAATTACACTAGTGGACATACCTCGTTTAAATATAGGTGTAGTGCTTAGATCGGAAGGAGTGCAGCCATTACAGGCCCTGAGTCCATATTTGACGCATAAAGATGCCAACTGAGAAGCAACACAAGAGCGAGTGCATTGTCGCTTATTCGTTAGGTGTGGAATACCCCAAAGTTCATCTTCTTCATCCAGTAGACCACTGTTTAGACAGAAGAGTTCAAAAGTACAATTCATGTCTCCTGCAATCACTAAGTTAGTCAGGGGGTGCAAGGTATCCAGAAATTCAGACAGCTGCACCAAAGTCTGAGACTCAGACCCCCGGGTGGCAGACCGAGCATAAACATTGAGCAAAGTAATCTTAAAATCTCAATTAAATATAAGTTGTACTCCCAGTAAGTCAGGTGAATCTATTTTTAATACAAAGTGAGCCCAATGCAATTTCTTATTTAACAGTACCAGGAGACCTCCTTTGGCACGACCTAAACCCCTCTCTGGGGGTTGAGCTAGAACACAGTATGATAAGAACCCGTCTATGTAGACTTGATCCTCAGCCCAAGACTCCTGGAAAAGACAAATACCCTGGTTATTAATATAATTAACCCACTCCGGGTCTCCCAGCTTCCTTTCGAGTCCCGCTAAAATCCAGGACATTTTAGATAGTTCAGGACTGGCTACCTCATCTCCAGACCTGGGGGGTTGGACCTCCCTTAAATACATATCTTCATTAGAAGTTCTAGGAGCCTTGGGGATGTAGTCCCACCCCAGGCAAGTTCAAATTGCCAAGTGTCTCCCACGCAGCGTTAAGGGCAGCGTCTATTAGTAGGCAGAGTTCAAGGAGCGTAGGAGCCTGGGGGATGTAGACCCACCCCAGGCAAGTTCGAACTGCGAAGTGTCTCCCACATGTATCCCGCGTAGCGTTAAGGGCAGAGTCTATTAGAAGGCAGAGTTCAAGGAGCGTAGGAGCGTAGGAGCCTGGGGGATGTAGCCCCACCCCAGGCAAGTTCGAATTGCCAAGTGTCTCCCATGCGCGTCCCCCATTATCATTGTGGACTGTGGATAGTTGGCCACTGCACTCTGTATCTAGCCCACAAATGCTGTGGTATCCCTGCTCAGCAATTGACCCTCATCACTCTCCACAAAGTTTGGTAGTGGTGAGATGGTTGCTTTCCTGGCAGTTGGAATTGGGGTGATCGAGTGAGTAGACAGTGATGTCATGTCCTCAATTTACACAAGTGTGCCAGTAGCCTCTCCAGCATCAGTTGTTTCTGACACATCGGGGTGTGATCTGTGGAAATGCATGTATGTTGTTAGTGTAAAGAAATAGTTACAGTTTGTTCGCAATATTGTAGTAACTGTGCGTCATGTGTTTGTGACATGTTTATGATGTAAAGATATGTTTGGTGTAGTCATCAGCATGCAGTAAAGGAAGCAACTCATGCTTATTACAACTCCCATGATGCAGTTCCAGCATAGGACAAGCATTTCAATGGGGTTATTCATGCTGTGCTTTATTATATGTGGATTTTGTAACATTATGATATGTTAAGTAATTAAACGGATGATGATTTACCCTAGGTGGCGCCTGCAGGATTGAAGGTGTCAATGTCAAACACTCCTACCACACTGGTTCTAGGGTCCCCTCCATGAGTGTCTCCATGGGAGTGGGAGGGGGAGTTTTGAGGGTCCATCTCTTATTCCACGACCCTCAGCCATCCTGCTGGCCACCTACTCGTTTGTGCAAGACCTCACGTCATAACAGTGTTTACGTATCTCTGGGATGGTACTCTGGGCGATGCCTAGGAAGTTCACCTTCTCCAAGATGCTGGTCAAGATCTTTGTTTTTTGGCTCTCTGGTACTCTGAAGAAGGCCTTCCCCAACAATTGGTCCATATGGGAGACACATTGTTCTGTCAGGAGCTCCAGCTCCTTTTCAGAAAATTTCAACTCCCTCTTCCCACTCACTGAATCCCTGTTCCCATCTTCTTTGAACATTGTATTCTCCAGGATTGGTATAATACATGGGCAGTAGTGATGCAGGAGCACTCCTTACTTCCAGCACCTTCTTAGGTTTCTGGGTTGTGGCGACACTCTGGGCCAGATTTAAGAAAAGTGGCACTACAATACATGTAGCACCACTTTTCTTGTGGCTCCTTGTGCGTCCCTACCGCTACCGCAGGGTAGGGGGCAATAGTGTCAGAATTTCTGATGCTATTGATGTACTGAGCAGGCATTAAAAGTGCTGAAAATGATGCTATTTTTTCACACACCCCCAACGGGGAACGCCTCCTTTGCATACATTATGCATGGCGCATGCATAATGTAATGTAAATGGTTACAAAGTGGCACAACACATGCATTGTACCACTTTGTAAATTTGGCGTGGGGAAAAGGCCACCTTAGCACCGCCTTCGAGTAAAAAAATTACGCTAAGGCAGTGCTAAAGTGGCGCTGGCCCTCTTAAATCTAGGCCTCTGTATTTGTAAACTTCCTGGTCCGACATCAACATTCTGCACCCAGAATGCAACTTTTCCCATTTTGAGATTTCCAATTGGGAAATCACTATTTTGCAATTTCCAAAATTGTGATTTTCCAATTGTAAATCCATGGGAATCACTATTGGTGGAATCAGCAGTTAAATTCATATCATTTAGCGATTCCCAAATACCGATTTCTATGGATTTGCATTTGGAAAACATAAATCTGAAATTTTGTACATATGGCCCTTAGTCTCCCACATTCTAAAGTCATGCCATCCTAAAATATGCAGGCCTATTATCTTACTAGGGACCATATAAGAGGTGTAAGTGGCTGTATGGGTGGTGAGTAGCTGCCTGGGTGTGTGAGATGCTATTTGAGTGTGTAAGTGGGTATGTGAGTGGGTGTGTGAATGAGTATGTGAGATCATGTGTGAGAAACTGTATAGGTATGGGAGTGGGTGTATGAGACACTGTATGAGTGTGAGAGTAAGTGTGTGACTGACTCTATGTGTCTGTGAGTGGGTGGTGAGTGGTCATGTGGATCTGTGAGTGGGTGTGTGTGGGTTTGTGGTTGTGTGTCATTGACTGTATGGGTGTGTGAGTGGCTGTATGGGTCTGTGAATGGGTGTGTGAGTGGTTGTATGGATCTTTGAGTGACATATATATATATATATATATTCATTAAAAAAATAAAAGATTACAGGGATGTTATAGTTAGGCTCAGAACAATAGATATTAAGCTAGTATAGTTAGAGTTACTTCAAGTAACTGTAACTTTTGACCTAAGGTAACTACAGTGCGCACCCTCGGAATGTACAGTTTTCTCATCAATAATTTTACAGCAAATGTTATAGTGACATTATCAATGATGTCATAGAAGATGTCATGAGTGATGTGATATCTGGGGTAATTAGCAGTGCATGGAGCGGGTCCTTGCCCATGCACCTGGCCCCTCCCAACTGCCCTGCATGGTTTGATGTGCTTGCACTAGCCCCAATTTAGCTTGAAGTATTTGCCCACTCATTCTTCCCTCCATTGCCCAATTCTATGCCCCAGGTCTAGCCTCTGTGCTTAGCTTGCTGTCCCTACCCTCCTTCCCACTGCCCCTGATGTAGGTGTGCAAGCCCTGCTTCCTCCTTTTTGCCCACCATATTCCATGGACCTGCCACTGCCCCCCTATCTACTCTTAGTGCACTGTTTAGCTGGCACTACCCCTCCCACCTGCTCAGCATGGTCAGATATCTGCCACCTGTCCCTGTCACCCTGCCTGTCCAAGTTCCATGTCCCTATCCCCTGCCTCCTGTACTCCATGGTTCATTTTGCTGCCACTGACTTCTAACTTCCACACTCTATTGTGCTGCAACTGCTACTCCAGCCTGCCATGTGTGGTTTGTTGTGAAGCCCCTTCCACTGCCCTCTCTCATCTGTTTCCAGCCCCTACCGCTCCCTTCTGTCCTCCATGGTCTTTTCAGCATGCCCCTCCCTCTTGCCACCATGGCTGTTGTGCTGCTACTAACCCTACCGCTTGCCCTGCATGGTCTTATGTGTTGCCACAGCCCCACCCACCTGACCCTTGTGGTCCACTTGCTGCCTCTATTCATCTTCCCTCCATAGTCTGTGTGTATGCCATGGTGTATTGTACTTCAACTGCCCATCGTGCCTGCCCTCCATGGTCAGCTTGCTGCTCTTGCCCTGCCCCCTTGCCCCTGCCCTCTGGTTTCCATGTGCAAGCCTCTATTCCCTTTCCCCTGCCTTATCTGGTCCATTGTCGTGCCCCTACCCACTCTCTACAGCCTTTCATGGTCTGTTATGCTGCAACAGTCCCTTGTGTCTGTCAGGTGTGGTTAGTTGTGGTCAGATTGCTGCCCTTGCCTCTTTCCCCACTGCCTCTCTGTTGTCCATACGCATGGCCCTCTCCCCTCCCTATTGCTCTCAACTGTCCATTATGCTGCACTGCCATCCTGCTTGCCCAGTGTGGTGCTGTATTGTGCTGCTGCAACCCCTGACGCCTGCCCTTTAAGGTCAGTGTGGTGCTCCTGCCCATCTCGCTCCTGTCTTCTGTTATTTGAGTCCATGTCCCTACCACATTCCACCTGCCTTCTGTGATCCCCTGTACTCTACTTGCCCACATTCTAAACTTGGTAAGAGGGAGATTCTGATAAAAGCGTGGGAAATTGATTTTCATCATTGACTTACATTGAAAAAGATTACATTTTAGGCAAGAGACAGATAAAATAAAGCCCTTTAAGGCTTAAAAACATAGGGAGCCTCCTGCCTGAATCAGGCCTGTTGGCATGTATGGTTGTACTGCCACTGCCTCTTCCTTCTGCCCTCAATGGTCTGTTATATTGTCCCAGTCTCTCTTGCCTGTCCTCCATGGTTGGTTTGTTGTCCCTGCCCCCATTTTCGCCTGCCTTCAATGGTCTGTTGTGCAGCCACTGCCCCTCCTGCCTGCCCAGTGTGGTTGCCTCTGCACCCTCCTCCCTGCCCGCAATTATCTGAATCCGTGCCTCTGTCTTCTACCTCCCCACAGTATTCTAATGAATAACTAGACTGCTAATGTTATATGTTTATTACAAAAGTGTGGCACTCCTGACATCATTGTGGTAATCAAAACTGTAATACAGCATTTCCTTTAGAAATTAAAAAAATGAGAGGGTCTTATTCCCATAGAAATTATGGTTAGTGCTCTAAAAAACTAAAATGAGGACATATTTTCTGAGTTCCCAAATATCGACAAAGCACTTTTAAATTATTTGCTATCTTGGTGCTTTTTTATCCAGTTAATCACTTGATTATTTGTTGCTGTTAGGGGACAGTATGTGGTGTTATGGCCAGAGCTGCAGACTTTGCAACTGAGGAACCAGGTTTGAGTTTCAGTGTCAGCTTGCAACCCTGTGATTCTGGGCAAATCACTTAATCTCCCCATGCCTAAAACAAAAATGAATGTGTCCTTGTCGAATGTAACTGATGCTCATGTGAAAGGACTAAAAAACCATTGGGTCAAGTCTGTGCTATACACAATTGCAAAAAAACAAAAACATTAAGAGCCTGATTTAACGTTTGGTGGAGGGATTACTCTGACTATGGACATTGTAATATTGCAGATGGGATATCGGTCAGGTTTGTGACAGAGTAACGCATCCACCAAAATCTAAGTCGGCCCCTAAGTGTTTTGCACACTTCTGCCACTGGGACATACTTGGGCTACATTTGAGTGATATTTGTGCTACATTTGGGCTCTTTTGTTTCTGGTGGTCACCTTGGGAGACTTATTTATTATGAAGCTCCCTAATTTCCTCATTGACTGCAATATCCTCAGTAAAAAAAACATTCAGTTTTCCACTTCGATTCCATCAAGATGGCGACAGATGTGTCAAACTCTTGCCTTAAATTCAGAATGTTAGCACTCTAGGTGCTCATTAGAACAATGTTGTAAAGCTGCTGATCACCTGAAGTTAAGTGGTAGTCTGTTGCTGGTGTTGAATGTGCATGTTTCAGTCTGAATGTCATAATGGTTTAATCACATAGAAGAGGAAGATATTTGAGAACTCACTTAAAAGGTCTCCTTATGTTTCTTCTACAGCACTAACCATAATTTTTCTGCCAAAATGAACCCCTTCATTTTGTTTCTTTCTAAATCAAATGTTTTAACTTTTACCAGTTTGATTCAATCATGATAGCTTCAGGTGTGCCACACTTTTGTCATAAGTAAGTGCTCTAGTTCTTAAAAACACTCCGGGAGGCTGCAGTAGAATACCAGGGAATCAACTGACAGGCTGCCCTTGTTGGAAGTACATGTTTTACTGAGAATGTCAGACTTCACTCATATGGTTGAGAAAGATAGCGTGAATTTACAGAAAATATGCTCTCATTTTAGCTCCTGGAGCACCTTCCATAATCTCTATGAGAAAACAGTTTTTCTCTCAATCATGATTCATAAATTGCCAGCAGAAGGCTTTATACGTTTCTTTTTTGTGACTCTCAAAATCTGCCATTCACTACAATGCATTTCATTGGGGGTCTATGTCTTGTACCAGGCTGCCACAGCTTGTTATTATATATATATATATATATATCTGTGTGTGTGTGTGTGTGTATATATATATATATATATATATATACACATATATATCTTTTTCCTTAAAGTGCATTTTTCCCTACATTTAAGCATTAGTTTTTGTTTTCAGCTCTATAGATCATTTAGAAGGTTCTATCATGTATATTGGTCACGAGCTGGCTGCCAGCACTTCCTGGTTGAAGTGCTAGCAGCCAATCAGATCTTGCCTTGAGATCTGTGCTTAGGCTCCACCCAGATATCCATACTTCTTTTTTATCTTATTACTCAAAAACTATAGAATGGATTTACACCAAATCACAAAATGCACGCTTTCCGGACCAAGATCTAGTTTTCTGCCAAGTTTGGTGTAATTCCAACCAGCAGTTCGGGCTGTAGTCATGTCTAAAATCTCTTCTGAAAATTGCATGGGGAAAATGTGTTTTGGGACATCCCGTTTTTCTTGGCCCCCGCTTCACAAATCATCCCAAAACTTACCAGACACCAGTGGAAGTGAGTGGCGTACTAGTTTTGAAAAGTTTGTGAAGATTCATCAAGCGGGGCCAAAATTATTGGCAAAACAAAAAATGCTTTTCCTATGGAAACTAGGGGGGTTATTACAACTTTGGAGGAGGTGTTAATCCGTCCCAAATGTGACGGTAAAGTGACGGATATACCACCAGCTGTATTACGAGTCCATTATATCCTATGGAACCTGTAATACGGCTGGTGGTATATCCATCACATTTGGGACGGATTAACACCTCCTCCAAAGTTGTAATAACACCCCTAGGTCCTAACTATAACTACCTACTGGTGACTAAAAAAAACAAAGGTTACAGGGATGTTATAGTTAGGTTGATACCATAGAAATTCAACTGTTATAGTTATACTTCTAGTTATACTTATCTGAAGAAACTATAACTCATGCTGGAAAGTAACTTTGGGCAATGTGTTATAGGTTCTTAACATAAGTATAACTATAACAGCTGTATTTCTATGTTTTTTATGGGTAAAACATCAATATAACTATAACATCCCTGTAAACTTTTTTTCAAATAATTTACATATATGTATATACATATATATATATATATATATATATATATATATATATATATATATATTAAGATATATACACGCAGGGGTTGGCTGCAGAAGCTTCAATATCTATCTGTCTCTTCCCTCCCCACCAGGAACTAATCATCTCCTTGTCCGTGGGGTACATTTGGAACATCACCTACATTCCTCATCCCACATAACTTTGGAAATTTACTGCAACCTTGAGCGTCGCCATTCCTGATACGCGATGAATAGGAGACCAGCTGCTCATTAGGTCTTTCCATCTCTTGCCAAGGTTTCTCTTCCCAGGCCTTACTATCAGCAAAACTGGTACATATAACAATGCTCCTTTTCTCTTGCTAATGAAACCTTGTAACTCACCAGCAAAAGAAAAATCACGTTAACTAAGCAAAATACATTTCAATATTAAGGCCTTTAGTTAGGGTAACTTTAACTGAACATTTAGGGCCTCATTATGACCCTGGCGGTCACCAGACCGTCAGGGTCACGGTCGTGGTCGGACCGCCCCCAATGTGGCAGTCTGACTGTGACATTACGACAGTGGTGAAAGTGCCACGGTCGGACCACCGGCACTGTCCCTTTTCGCCTGCCAGATGGCTTGGTGGTGCCGCCCTGGGAATTATGACCCCTTTTACCGCCATGTAAATGCTGGCAGGGACGTGGTGCTGGGGGCCCACATTTCAGTGAAAGGTATGCAGGATTTCAATATGCCATCCAAATAGATACATATACATGCACAATGTAGTGCAATATTTTCCAAGTGCATGTGACAGGTTACTATTGATTTTATATGGTATGCAGTACACTCATAAAACAAAATTGATTACTTTTTCATTTCTTGACAAGTTAATGACTTTCAGCAAAGCACAACTGATTAAAGCTCACATTGCCTGCCAAGTAAATGACCCTGAGTGCAGATGTTGTCTCTTTGACACTAAGCTTATTGGTTCTTACACATTTACAATACTATTTTTCTAGTTTTGGAACATCAAATGTTGGCACTGACACTTTTGTAGGAATATGAATCTTTCTAGTTAATGAGGAGCTGCTTTTGGCTCTTATATTTAAATAAGAATATGTAGGCAGGTACTTTTTAAATAAAAGTGCACGTCTATGCCCACTAACCATGTTAGAGTAGGAGAAGAGAGAGGGAAACTAAGCATTTACAATAGCCATGGCTGAAGTAGATATACAGACTTTAAACCTGAACAGGAGTTACTATTGCCTGATGGCTGTGCTCAGTAAAAACACACGTCATAGGCTCAATGAGCTGTACAGTTTCACCTATATGTCAGGTTGTTGGATTGGCTTCATATGATTATAATAATGGTATTAGGATTAGGACAATGCTGTATTGTTATGTTAGATGTTTTGTTCCCTTCTCCTTTTTTAAATAAACATGTTATTGTTTTTTGAAAGATGTAACAAGTCACATTAAAATCCATCATGAAAGCACATACATATGTCGCAATTGGGCCCACACATGACATTACAGTGCAATATTCAACAGATCTGACAGCACAACTCTGGGTCCCCATGGCGGTCCACTCTTAACATGTCCGATTCCACATTTCTGTTCCATTTACCCCATATTTTATCATGTTTGGTGGCCAACCCTGAGTTTCATACATCGGTTTCTCCTGTTGCCTTCTCATTTTTAATGTTTACCTATGCTGATCTCATGATAAAAATCCGTGCAATTCTCTCTCATTTTATTTATGCGCATCCACGGGCATAACATTGATTCACAAAAATACAGATGCTGCTAAATGTAATCTTTGAGTTTCAGAGTTTATTAGGGACCTATGTTAAATAATCCTGTGAAGTTTATCATTCTATATACCTTCCTGTTTCGTGAGTGGTCTACACATGCCGATCAAGTGAAAACTCCTGTCTGTTTTTCCCGGATCAACAATTTTACAGACCATCTGCTTGTCTTGGAGGCCCAGGAGAACTTGGCTGGGGCATGGGGGGCAGATAGTCTGCAACAGCAGTGGATGTACTAGTTGAAAGCTCCTTCTTTAAAAAGTCATGAGGTCAAAATAATTTTCCATTTATTCTTAATGAGCTCCACCATGTTGTTACATTAATCTCTTCTACCATGGCTCTGTTCTCCATACCCTCTAGCCCTGGTCTGCTGTCAGTTCCCAATCCACTGCACCCCATTTCTCTGTTTCCTTTGTCTCCTCTGGTCTGTCATGTCAGGTCTCTCCTTCTAAGTCCAGGGGTGGCTCCTTCGCAAGTGTGAAGGAGCATCGTCCCCCTGGCTAAGCCAGGAGCTTAAAGATAAAGCAATATTTCTTTATTGTTTTATCTTTCAGCTACTGGCTCAGCCAGCAGCATGTCTTCCCTTCGGAGGGCGGGCTGGGCCACAGAATGGTGGAGGAGGAGAGAGTGCACCTAAGTGCGCATATGTGTTTGGCCGGCAGTCTCAGGCCGGCCAAACACACATGCGCACTTAGGTTTCTCCAGCCCGGCTGTGTTGAACAGCCAGGCTGGAGAAACTGCATAGTCTGCAGGGTTGTGTCTGAGCAGCAGTCCAAGCTGCTCAGACCAATCCTGGTGCTGCTTTTATGTTAGGTTTAGCGTGAAAACAGCGCCAGGATTTCTTGGGAGCCTGTGCTAGTGTCCCAGTGAGTGCTAGGACATCAGAAGAGGATCTAGCCAGTAGGTGGCGGCAGTGATGGGAAGAGGTAAGTTTTTTTAAAATTATTTTTTATTCCTTCCCCTGTCCATTCCCCCTGCTGCCCCTCCCCTTTAGATATGAGCAGTCTATGTCTGAACACCTTTCTCCTTCTGTGCTCTTTCCTCTCCCCTTCTGCGGAAAGGTGTATCTTTCAATGGTGCACCAAGTGCAGTGGCACAAGGGCACAGGCTTGCGAGGGGCCAACAGCACCCCAATTATTGCTGTTTTTTACTGCAAAACCATTTGAAATGAAAACGCATTTTACTTGCTTGCATTACAACCTGAAAGACCCTTGCATAGCCTGTGTTTCTATCTATAAGATTTGCTTTGTCTCCCCTCTTTCCATTAATTTTCTGTCTCTCCTCTAGCCCTCATCCATTCGCTCTTCACCTCATCCACTCTCAACCTCTTGCTCGCTGCCTTTTCTCTCCTCTTCCTCGCTGCCTCCTCATTATCATTCCACATCTGATTTATTCTTTTCTCACCCTATTGCGGCTCTCTGTTTTGTTTCTCTTTGGTCCATTACTTCGACCCACAGTGACGCTACCTACTCATAAATGAAATACCACACTTTTCTGAAAGGAGTCTGAGGTTTTTGAAAATCCTCACAACTCAACACACTCTAAAGACAGAAACAGTCTCAACAATATATATGAAGTTTGCTCAGTAAACCACCTTATCATCTTAAAAGAAGCATTGAGAGGGTCGAAAGAGAAATATTGTATTTTATGAACTTCATTCAAGGAACATTGCCACTAGATAAAAATACTATCTTGTTTTCTATGTAGATCTTTACAAATTATTGCAGTAGCAGGCACCTAACCTCCTGCTCAATCCCACTGAGACTGAATCCTGTAAACCTGAGACAATGTTCCGTGGGGTAAGCAACTTCCTTGAATCTCTTCAAGGTTTTAATGTTCAAATCTATGAATTAAAGGTCATATGTAGTTTTACAATTTGTGAATCACAGGTAACTATTTCTATTACATGACAGAGACTCACAAAGCTCTTCCACAGGTGAACGGATATACCCAGGTTGGACATGTTTGGAGTGCTTTTATAATGTAATTCAGCTTTCTAAGCACTGCCCTTTCAAACAAGCATTTGCAATGCAACTTGCCTCGCATTTGCTTGAGTAAGAGCTATATGCGTTGTAAACTCCTAACAGGACTTTTCTTGCCACATAAATTGAAAGAAAAAAAACAAGCGTGATCACTCTATGTAAAACCCAGCGCAATCACGCTGAGTGGAAAATAAAAAGATAAAGTAGTGCAGAAACCAGGCTGAAAACATGGAGCCAGTATGTTTTCAGTAGTTGGCTGGTGCGCTCGACGAGGGGTAAATACCGGAAAAGGAATGACTTATGCATGCCTTTCACTTTTAAAAGGCAAGCCCACGAACCAGTGAAAGTGACAGGCTTGACAGTGCGTGGTTAAAAGCCCAAAGAGAGATTACAATAGGGATGGTGCTGCGCTCGACCCTAAAAGACGGCCTCAGCACAGTTCTGACTGTGAAAGATCTCCAATCGCAATTGGCACATTTAACAACAGAGGTGGACCTCTTAAAACGCAGAGCTGAAGATGCAGAGGGCAGGTCCCGGCGCAACAACATTTGTTTGGTGGGGTTCCCTGAGCGTGTTGAAGGCCCCAGCATAGAACTATTCATAGAACAATGGCTCACGGACACAATTCTCAAAGACAATATCCCGAAGTTCTTCTCCGTCGAACGTGCCCACAGGGTCCCTGGCAGACCCCCTCCACCTGGTGCACAGCCTTGCCCGCTGATAGCAAGACTCCTTAGCTACAGTGATAGAGACCTTATCCTACAGTTATTTCGCAAATCTGGCCCGTTACGCTTTGAAAATGCATTGATTACAGCTTACCCAGACTTCACAGCAGAAGTTCAGAGGAAGCGGAGCTCTTTCTATCGGGTTAAAGAATGCCTTTGCAAACATAACGTCAAGTATGCATTGTTGTTCCCAGCCAGACTCCGGGTACAAGATGTCACCCAGGTACTTTTCTTCACTACACCGGAAGATGCCGGGACCTGGCTGCACGCCAAGGGCTTGCCGACCCGATAGATACAAGCACTCCAGGTGATAATTGGTCTTCCCCCAAGACAAGGCGGAAGCAACGCAAAAAACAAGGTATTAAACCCTCACCTGAACAGTCACAAACTGAACGTTCCCTTCTCCTGCAGGCCACATCTAGATTTGTTAACACGTTGCCAACAGCCTTTTCTACTCAAACTGATGGGGAACAGGATCACAACGTAATTTCTGACTCGGCGGAATCTATATGGGGACCTACTCTCACGCCACGCACAGCAGACGATATTTGCTAAGTCAATTAAGCACCACCTATTTCCGCTCCTTATATACAATAATATGGCCTCTCTCCCCCAGCTGTTCAGAAATGGCCTGGCGGCACCACTGATCCTTCGTTGCAGTGCGCTGCCCGCTTGTGGGCTTGGGCAGCGAACTCTGCACTGTGAGCAACTCGGGCAGGGTAATCCCATGACTTTGAACTAACGCCCTTCGGCACTCCCCTGCTCCATATGGACTGTTCTCCCAAGCCGGCAATTGCTGGAATTTTTCATTATTTTTGTTGATGTTATATATTGTTTTTGAGTGCATTTTTTTTGGTTGCTGGTTTTGTCGCACGCTAATTAATCGTAAACACAGTAACAAATGCGTATCCCACATTTACCATATCAATAGGTTTACATTTAACAACACTAAGGATATTAACTGGCTAGCCTTGGAGGGTAATCAACACAATATTTCCATAATGGGGACGGAGGACATACACCTCTTCGGTTTTGTTAAATTTATAACTGCCTCATGGCTTCCCAAACTCAACAAGTTATCTTGAAATATAAGATACTCACATGGAATATCAAAGGTATGGCAACACCGCTTAAGCGGCAAAGGATTCATGCATTTCTTAAGAGACATCAGGTACACATAGCCCTACTACAAGAGACACACCTCTCTAAATCCACGTTAGAAAACACACGCTTAAAATGGAAAGGACAATTGCACGGCACCACTTCCTCTACTTTTGCTCGTGGAGAGGCGATCTGGATCACTCCTGGGGTCCCATTTACCATATTTCGCACACAATGCGACCCAAATGGCAGACACCTGATACTAGAAGGCGTCCTTGACGGGTCCCCCTTAGCGCTGGTAGCGCTATACCCCCCAAATTCAAATCAATGCGACTTCCTGAACACGCTCACCACTGGCAATCTTAGTGACCCTACATTAGAGTGTATATGGGGGAGGGCGACTTTAATAGAGTCCTAGATACTCAAATAGATCGCTCATTCCCTCCACTCGCCACGGCTCCATCCAATCGTGCCTCACAAGCACAAGCAAACTGGGCCTCTAATAACGGTTTAAGAGACATCTGGAGGGTGGGCCACCCCACCCACCGCAAATATTCTTATTACTCCCCTGTACATAAGTTGCATACCAGAATGGATATGATTTTTGTATCCGCAGCCGTAATCCAGAAAGTGTGCAGGACCGAATATCTGGCATGCACCATATCTGATCATAACCCACTCTGCGCAATAATGGCCTGGGGCCACATGCACACTCGCGTACCAACAGGGCGATTGCAGACAGAAGCTCTCTTAGACCCCCCCTTCCATGCAGAAATGTCCAAGCGACTGGTTGATTACTTCTCACTGAATAAAAATACAACCTTATCTCGCGCTATAGAGTGGGACGCCCACAAAGCAGTAATGCGCGGTCACTGCCTTGCGGCCACAGTGGGGGTAAAAAGGACACTCACTAAAGGACTACAAGTTCTGGAGGTTAAACTCCGCAAAGCGGAGGTTGAGGTCTCCAGTAACGAGGCCACACTAGCAGCACTGAATTCGCTTAGAGCTGCCCATAGAGAAGCCGACACCAGACTATGTAAGCACGACTACAGACACTACAAACACACGACAACACGCTGAGGGGGATAGATCAGGTAGACTGTTAGCGTGGCTGACCCGCCAACCCTCGCAACCATCATTACTCCGGCGTCATTGTCAACACCCAAGCAGAAATCAACAAAGCCTTCTCCACATATTATCGTGCCCTATATATGCCTCCTTCCCCCCCATCGGAGCAGCAATTAGCTGACATTTTATCACTTGTCTCCCAAAACCAACATATCACTGACAATGCCGCCACTTTAGACGGTCCCATTAGTATAGAAGAACTGCGCTCAGCTCTGGCACAAATGGCACGTAGCAAAACCCCTGGCTCAGATGGCCTACCGGTAGAGTATTTTAACTCCCATGCTACTCACCTCCTACAACCACTTATAGAGGTATTCAACGAGGCGCGTAATAAATTACAATTGCCAGACTCCATGTGCGAAGCTCTAATAGTCGTCCTTCCGAAGGTGGACCCCGCACCCTCTCGACGTTAAATCATACAGGCCGCTCTCTCTTCTCAACACAGACTGCAAACTATTGGGGAAAATATTGGCAAACAGGCTACTTCCTTACCTATCAAGCTTAATACACTCTGATCAGTCTGGCTTTATTCCAGGGAGAAGCACCTTTTTAAATATTAGAAGACTGCTCCACATACTGCACAGCAATACAGAATTAGAAGCGGTGGCCTTCTCCCTAGACATTAAAAAAGCGTTTGATACGTTGAGCTGGGATTACCTTCTACGCACACTCAAAGCGTTTGGATTTGGCCCCGGTTTCCCTAGATGGATCAAAACGCTCTACTCCAAACCCACAGCTCGAGTCAAAAATGGACGTGCTATCTCTGAAGCATTCCCCATAGGCAGAGGTACCAGACAAGGTTGTCCATTATCCCCTTTATTATTCGCTATAGCCATGGAACCATTAGCAATTAAGCTATGTAGCTACGCACACCTATGGGGCATCACCGAATCTAACACACATCATATTATATCCTTATACGCAGATGATGCCCTGATATACCTGCATAATCACTCCACCTCCATGGCAGGGGTGTTGCTAATGCTCGACTCCTTCGCTCTCGCCTTTGGTCTACGGGTTAACTGGTCCAAACCTTTTTTTTTTTCCCATACCCCCACACCAACCGACCTCCACATGGTATTCCCGCAATATCAACTGCCATGGTCACACACTACCTTTAAATATCTCGGGATACAAATTTATCACTCCATTGCTGATCTGAAAGAGGGCAATATCGACAGGGCACTCAGTTCTACCCGCAGCTCATTGTCGTTTTGGAGCTCACTCCCTCCTATCCCCCATGGGTCGGGTAGCAATAGCCAAAATGCTCATCCTTCCCAGGTTCTTATATTATTTTACTGCCCTTCCACTATATTTACCACGCTCGTTTTTTTGTAAACTGCACTCATTATTAACTGACTTACTCTGGGGCAAAGACAGACGCAGAGTAGCGTTAGCTATAACACAATATCCGCAAGAGGCGGGCGGTCTGGGCAAGCCTAACTTCGAAAGATACTATGCAGCTTCTCAGCTGTTGTGGTTATCTACATGGCTCAGGGAAACTCCTCCTCCCGAATGTATAATGCTGCAGGCATATATAGCCCCGCAAACGTTACTGTCCTCACTTTTATCCGGCCCTAACCGCCTACCCCCAAAACCCATATTGCTGGAAGCAGCTCTTTTCTGCTGGCGCAGATACGTTCAAAGCAAGACCTCCTCACCTCCTTATTCCACTCTGTTACTGCTGTTTCAGTTGCCGGGTACCCAAATACTCTCATCACACCATGATACACGGGATATAAGTACACTAAGGGGGTCATTCTGACCCCGGCGGTCTAAGACCGCCGGGGCTAGGGTCGGCGGGAGCACCGCCGACAGGCCGGCGGTGCCCCGCAGGGCATTCTGACCGCGGCGGTTCGGCCGCGGTCAGAAGAGGCAAACCGGCGGTCTCCCGCCGGTTTACCGCTGCCCTTAGAATCCCCCATGGCGGCGCAGCTTGCTGCGCCGCCATGGGGGATTCTGACACCCCCTAGCGCCATCCTGTTCCTGGCGGTTCGCCCGCCAGGAACAGGATGGCGGTAGGGGGTGCCGCAAGGGCCCCCGTAAGAGGGCCCCGAAAAGTATTTCAGTGTCTGCTAAGCAGACACTGAAATACGCGACGGGTGCAACTGCACCCGTCGCACCCCTGCAACTACGCCGGCTCAATTCTGAGCCGGCGTCCTCGTTGCAGGGGCATTTCCTCTGGGCCGGCGGGCGCTCTTTTGGAGAGCGCCCGCCGGCCCAGAGGAAATATCTGAATGGCCGCCGCGGTCTTTTGACCGCGGTGCGGTCATTCAGCGGCGGTACCCTGGCGGACGGCCTCCGCCGTCCGCCAGGGTCAGAATGAGGCCCTAAATGTGGCGATTACTACTCTGCCCTGCCTCTTGCTAAAGCACGCTGGGAATCTGTACTCCCTTCACCATTACTACAAAAAACTTGGGTTGCGGCTCTCACAATGATCAAGTCAATATCCCGCAATCCCCGTTTGCGTTACACCCAATTCAATTATATTCACCACTCATATCTATCCCCGGCCCGCATCCAAAGAATATACCCGAGCACAAACCCGACATGTCCTAGATGCACTACTCCGGCAGCAGACTTTTACCACATGGTCTGGAGCTGCCACTCAATAAACTCGGCTTGGCACTGCGTTACGGACATCACAGCAGACATTTTGTCCCACACTCTGTTGCCCATCCCAGACTCTTGTTTACTTGGCATACGTCACCGTGCCAAAGGCGATAAACATCTTCACAGATTTATTGATCTAGCATTTGTTATCTTCAAGCGCCTAATAGCTATGCACTGGAAGGCCCCACACGTTCCATCCCATTCTGCTTGGCTTCGCAACTTACATAGTCGCTCACAAGCCTAAGCTCAGACACTACGCTTACTACAACATAAAGGCCTACTACAGGATGGCCCCGAAGTCTGGGACACTTTTGTGGTAGTGATAGAAGCTAGGGATGACATATACCCCCCCTAAACCAGTAACTGTATATGTATTATCTTTTTGTTCAATATCTATCACACGCTACCCCCAGTTGCCCCACCATCATTTATTCTTTGTATTAACCTCCTCATATCCCCCATTAATGCAATGATGTAACACTTCAGGATGCTCCTTCTACGGCTATGCTCTTATGCAACTCATGCCTTGCCTTGCTTATTACTAGAATGGCTATCCTGCCCCACAATTCATACCTCAACTATGACTCCCCGGGCCCCATACACAATAGTTGTATCCTTCTCTTTTCCCCCCCACCCTCCAATTGGTGTAGCCAGCACCAGGTGTGATATTAGTGGTGTTTAGTTGAGACTTTAATCATTTGTTTGCACAGTTTCAAGTTGTATTTTTGGCACCTCATTGCGCAATTGCGCTGTACAAGCTTATAAATGTGTGTAAACAGATCGAAAAATTACCAATAGCAAAATGTACTGTTGTGTGTGCATAATGATTGATAAACAGATTTAAAATAAAAAAAGCTTGCTTAGCGCCATTATTTAACACCTGGGTCAGGGCAGGCGTTAGGGGATCTGTGGGCCCATTTCCATGGTGGAACACCATGGAATAAGTCCACAGGTGCCCTCCCCAGGCCTCAGGGACACCCCCACCCACACCAAAGGGACAACAGTGGATGGGGGACCCCATCCCAGTGCCATGGGGGGGCTAACTTGGGACTGTGCTGACTTGAGTCCCCTGGGCATGGCCATTGGGCTGGGGGGCATGACTCCTGTCTCTTCTTAGACAGGAGTCATGTCCATGGGGGTTGTGCATCTAACAATGGCACTAGTCAGGTTAGAGTCATTATTTTCACTCTAACCTGACTAGCGCCATCCTTTCACGCACAACCTCCAGTTCTCCCTATGTCTCCACCACCCGGTTATTGTCATATATTTTTATGCTAACCGGGCCTTAGCGCCGGCTTGCGCCATTCCATAAATATGGTGCCCGGCTGGTGCTCTGGAATGGCACTAGCTGGCACTATACTTTTTAACACAAACCTGTGCTAACGCCGGTTTGCGTCAAAAAGTATAAATCAGGGCCTTAGAGTCCTTGAATGGTGCTATTGAAAAATGTCTTTGCAGAAATGAAATCTATGAAGCAACAACAAGCATGAATGTCAGCCAAAATCAAAGAGCGTCTGTGAAGAACCCATGGGGCTTGGTATAAATTCGAAGGTTCTTTATTAGGAGAACCCATCATGCAGCTGTACCATACTGGACAAGGCTCAACAAACCCAGATTGGAACTCCAAGTCAGATCATCCCCAACCTTGAATGCCCACACCAACATTCTAACATCTACATCTAACTACACAGTTTCCCACACATCTTCCTTCTAATAAACAGAAAAGGGAAAAAGAATAAATAGAAAAAGTCACAAAGCATCATGAAACAAGAAATTAAGGCAAAACATAGTGATACCAACAAATTTACATATTCAATAACAAGTATAGATGTACATTGTAAATATTATGATACATGCGGAAAATTTTATGAAGCACAATCTCAGCAGGATACAACTCTATTGGGATTCCATATTCTTTTACAGTCCACCTTACGGGCATTATGGAATACTTATACAACCTTATGGGGACCAAAGAACTTAAACATCCATGATCTTACAGGGCACTTTATCTTTCTCATATCTCCCACACTGAAATTATGATGAGTGACAGCTTTCCACAAGTCATTATTCAACTTATGATTTGCGAAACATATCAATCCTCTGGAAAAACCCTTCTCAGACTCCCATTCAACACTATTGGATTTTTCCCAACACATCCAACTAGGTGACAGTTTAGCTTTCTTCCTTCTGAACAATTGAAACAGTACATTTCCTGCTGTAGAATGAGGAGAACATCTGTAAACATGCTAAAGTATTTTCAAATCATCTTTCCAATTCCTACCTGCACACGTCTTCAATAGCATATACTCCATAAAAGCTCTATTGAATCTCTCCACAGTCCCATTGCCTTCAGGATGGTACAGGGAACACTGCCTATGTTTTATGCCTTATTGTATGAGAAAATCTTCCATTTCCTTTTAAACAAATTGTGGTCCACTATCAGTAAGAACTGAATTTGGCAAATGCTAAAAGAAATAAAAGAAATGTAATAAAACAGAGCATGCTAAATAGGTAAAAGCTCACTAGCTGACGGGGGCCACAGGCCTGCAAGCCGAAGTGGAAGCTAACTCCTGTGGGGAACTAAAATGGATTCACCACAACATTCTAACATTTAAATCTAACTACACGGGTTCCCTACTCGGGAACTAAAATGGATTCACCACAACATTCTAACATTTAAATCTAACTACACAGGTTTCAACAGAGGCTACAACTCACAATGAGCCTTTATCACAAATTTTAATGATTTTAATGGAGGTCATCACAGGCCTAGAGCCTCAGACCTTTATCTCGGATTTCAGAGCAAGTTCGACATGCTTAGCAAAGGGCTTGTGAGCCTTCCTCTATCACAAACCTAAAGACTTTGAGTCCTCTAATGGCGCTATTGAAAGATATCTTTGCAGAAGTTAAATCTGTGAAGCAAGGGGGAGATGTCAAGCAAAATCAAAGAACATCTCTTCAAAATAGAGAATCAAATGTCTTACATAGCAGATAGAATAGAAGAGATGGAGCAGAGGCTGTCTAACTATGAGGATAAAATCATCTCTACGGAAGAGCAAACAGCCAGGTCTGAGAAAGAGATCTCAGACCTGTGTTACAAGCAAGAGCTGCTGGAGTTCCTGAGAAAAAGCCGACCAATATGGGACCTATCTTGTTTTGTCAAATCCTTCATTAGAAATCATGTTCTTCTGAGTCATCCACATGATCTGACTATTATGCCAGCACAACATTCATACAGGAAAGGGTGTTTGCAGCAGACAATGATTTTCATTCAGATTCAGCTCAGACATGATTATTTAGAGCGTAGGGAGTTTAGAAACAAGATTCTCTCTTTGTGAGCTTTAGGAGCACAAGTCTCTATAGTCTCAATAGTTCAAACATCTAGGCTTAATGTATTACATAAGGGTCGCTTCCAGGTGTTCTCCGAAGTCCCGGGGTCAAAGGTAGAAAAATAGTTTTTTGACTTGCCTATATCTTTAACACTACTGGATGAATCTTAACAAAATTTTCCCCAAAAAGTGTGCAGTGATTCTTGTTACACACAGAAAGTTTCAGGGTGATCCGTCAAGCAGGGGCCATAGAAAAAGGGGGGAAGCAAAAACATGCGTTTACCATGTGAATTCCCATAGGAGGTTTGAACATGACTACAGACCGCATGGATGGAATTACACCAAATGTGGTAGAAAAGTAGCTTACGGTACATGGATTATGATTTTTGTTATTTAGTCTAAATCAGTTCAGTACCTGTTGAGAAATTTAAGGAAATCCAAATTTATATAACTGTGGCTGCGACGACTTAACAAATAATAGCAGGCTTGTGAAGATATCTGCAGAGCTCGGATTGGCTGCCAACACTTCAACAAGTAAGCGTTAGCAGCCATCTTATGACTCTGTTTCAGCCGAGTCCCAGAAAAAAGGAAAGCAACCAGGGTAGGGACACCCTAACCCCATTGCTCTGGTGCTGGGGTCCCACCAGGACTAAAAACACTTTTTTTTTTAAAGTGTTGCCACATATTTGTTTCAATTTTGGTGTGAATTTGCAGCAACAATGCAAATTTCTGGCAAAAAAATAAAAAAAAACAAGCCCAGGCTCTTGTGCTTGTTTTAATGAAGTCCCTGGGTGGCCCAGGCCTCGGGGGCCAGTTAAAATAAAGGAGGGGGGCACACGGAGCCCCCCTCCTCGGGTATGTTTTGCTAATAACTTTGGCGCCACGTGACAAATCTTCAAGAAATTTTCAAAACGTATACTTCAGTAGGTTCCGCTGCTCTTGTGAAAGTTTGAAGGTAATCTGTCAAGCGGGGGCTGAGTAAAAAGGGGGGCCTTAAAACTCATTTTCCCCATGTATTTTTCCATAGGGTTTTTGAACACAACTATAGACCGAATTGCTGGATGGAATTACACTAAATTTATCAGAAAGCTAGATCTTGGTTCAGGAAGAGCACTTGTGATTTGGTGTAAATCCGTTCAGTAGTTTTGGAGTTATTTAAGGTAAAAACAGAAAGATATCTAGGCACCCGGATACTCCCCGGATTCTCTGGGGATCAATCCATTGATTCATGCGCCAAAGGAAGAATCTGATTAGCTGGCTGCAACCTGACAGGAAGTTGCGGCTTCTATTTGTTTTTATTGGGGAAGGGTCCCCAGGGCTGAAATAGGGACTGCAATGGAGATAAAGGGATCAGGGTACAAATTCCTTGATCCCAGGGGGGGTTATATAACTGTAATAAAACAGTAATTAATGGGCTGAAAATGGTTTAAAAAAATGATTGTGTCATTTGCCAAAATTTGCAGATCTATCCTCCAGGCCCAGCGTGGCACCCGGTGTACATCTGAGTCTGGATCCACAGATTTCACGAAACATAACAAAATATATATATACTTTCACAACCAATGTCACACCCAGACACACCCACTCACATCTACTCTCACAATCAATCTCATAGCCGCTCTCACACCAGGATAGCCACTCTCACATCCAGTCAGATACCGAGTGACACCCTCTCACAACTACTCTCACATTCAGACAATCTCACATTCACTCTCACACCCAGAGACACCCTCTCACAAACACTCTCACATCCAGACAAACACTTTCACACCCATTCTCACACGTCGAGAAGACTACACTCTGCCTCCCTTTCACTTGCCCATACTCTCCACATCTACCGAAGTGGAGGACTATCCTTCTCACACATTGCAGCAAAAACCTGGAACAGCCTCCCCACACTCCTCCGAACCATCATCTCACTTCCAGAATTCCAAATAGCCCTCAAGTCCTGGCTGTTGGAATAAGTCACCAGGACCTGCAAGTGCCTGGATACCCTATCCAGTGATTAGCTGCACTGATTGATTGACTGATTAACCCTAACAGATGCTCTCACACCCACTCTCACATCCAGAGAAACAATGTCACACCCACACTCACACCCAGACATATGCTCTCACACCCACTTTCACATCCAGACACTCTCACAACCAATCTCACACCCAGACACACTCTCACACCCAATCTCACACCCAGGCAGACACTCTTACACCCACTCTCACACACAGAAACACCCTCTCACACCCACTCTTACACCCAGACAGATCCTCACCGGGAACCCACCAGCCAAAGCAAGAATCTAATTGGCTGGCCGCAACCTAACAGGAAAGTTGCAGCCACCATTTTGTAACAGGGAATGGTCCCCAGGGCTGAAATGGGGGTTGCAATGGAGATAAAGGGGTCAGGGTAGAGGTTCCCTGACCCCATCTACCCTGACCCCATGGAGGTTATATAAATATAATAAAAAAGTAAATAATGGGCTAGAAATGCTGTAAAAAATGTTTTTGTTGTTCACCAAAATCCGGGGATCCATCCATGGGGCCCAGCATGGCTCCTGGTGTAAATCTGCCGGTGGATGTATGGATTTTTCGAAACATCCAAAAAATATATAGATATTTTCACAACCACTTTCACACCCAGACACACCCGCTCACACCCACTCTCGCAAACAGGCACTCTCACACCAAGACAGACACTCTCACACCCATTCTCACATCCACAGACACTCTCCCACCCACTCTCACACCTAGAGAGAGACTGTCCCACCCACTCTCACACCAAGAGAGACACTTTCACACCCACTCTCACACCAAACACTCTCACACCCACTGTCATACCCAGACAGATGCTCTTACACCCACTCACACACCCAGAGGTACACCCTCTTGCCAGATTTTACACCAAGACAGTCACTCACACCCACAGCCACTCCCAGTCAAACCCTCTGACATCCACTCTCACACCCAAGAAAGGCACTCTCACACCAAGACAGATGCTCTTACACCGACTCTCACATCCATACAGACACTCTCACACCTACTCTCACACCCAGACAGACCCTCTCACACCCACTCTCACACCCAGATAGGCACTCTCACAACCACTCTCACAGCCAGACAGATGCTCTTGCCAGTGGCAGATGGTAATTTCAGGAGGGAGGGGGGCGGGCGGGAAGCACACTCACATGTATTCATTTACACACACACTCACGCACATCCATTCTCAACACTCATCAACATTCAAACATACGTGCACCCACCAAACGTCCACTTAAAAAACACACACACACACTTACCTTCAGCTCGGAGATCCCAGGAGGGTTGGGACTGCTGCCTTCCCTCTCTGGCTAACCTTTGGTCAGTTAATGAGGTAAGGCAGCAGTCCCAACTTCGTCACAGAGTGGGATGGGGTCAGTGAGACTACTGACCCCTCCCCACTCTGTGACTGGCTTAAACCTGAAGCGCCCAGGTTGAAGTCAATGGGTGACGCTTCCCCTCGTCACCGAGGGGAAGGGCCTTGAGGCACCTTTGCTGAGCCGAGGAGGTCATGCCCATAAGAGCTGTGACCTCTTCAGCCCAGCAAAGTTCAGCTCAGGCAGCCAGGAGTCTGCGCAAATCATACATGTCTCTCTCCTGGCTGCCTGAGCTGAACATGAAGAGTGTCTGACAAGCTGACCTTTGCTCAGCCTGACAGATACTCTTCATGATGGGCAAAAGGTGGGGGGGGTGGCCCCTCCACCCTAAAGGATGGGTCACGGCTGGCTCTTGCACTCTCCCATACCCTCACAGACTTTCTCACACACACCCTCACACCCAGACACAGACACTTTCACTCTCACTCTCACACCTAGAGAGACACTCTTACCCCACTCTCATACCCAGACAGTCTCACACCCACTAATAGACAGACATTCTCACACCCACTCTCACCCCTAGACGGAGGTAACCAGTGGCACAGGCTTCTCACCAATAGCTACAAAGACACACAAAGCCTTACTTTGTATCAGGGAGGCGTTTCCATGGGTGTTGCATCTGTGTTCCCATGCAGCATCCATGGATTTTGACGCTTTCCCAGATTGATAATGTTTGTAAACTTGGGAATGCATCAAAAGCCTATGCTACCCAAAGGGTGGCATAAGAGTGACGCAACTGAGAAAAATATCTTTAATTCTCCCCGATTTTTCCTCTTTCTATGTATGCTGCATTCTGAGAATTCTGAAACTATGCCTTTGCTACAGAAATGTGAGCACTCTGCTAGTCCGTAGGTAGGTGATAGAACACAGTGATTAGTGGTTAAAACATAAAACATATCCTTCTAAATTTCACTGAGTTGGAAAGGGACTTTTAGACCCCTATTCTTAGTTATATAAGCTGTGTCCTACCCATACTTAAACTCATTTATATATTAAGAGAAGTCTACAGCCACTGACACAGCTACTCAGACTCTGAGAGGGCTTCTTATAGATTCATATACACACCGAGGTGGCAGTTATGTTTCCAATAGTATTGGAGCCAGTGGCACACACAGCTACATACCCCTGTACTCATCATATTTACTTAGACATTTGGTGGGACACTCACAGAGGTAATGATATGCTCATTCATATATGTACCAAATACTGACACAACCTACTCACACATGCACACAAGTACTCCTTTCAGCATGGTCCAGGCCTGCTATTGCCAACCCTGGGTGTGCACTTTTACTGTCAGCAGGACTTGCCATCAGAAAGACTGATTGTCAGTCCTTAAGCTGCTGTTTTACTGCCTAATGTTCAGTACTCACGTAGGCTGTAGGTAGCCCATAAAGTAGGGAACTTTGTAGTTAAAAAATGAAACATGTGCTCACTTATATAGTGTCCAACTCATACTGCAACTCATATACCTAATTGAAAAATTATAAGAAAATGATAGAACCTCCAACACAGCCAAAGAGTGAGATGGTTACTTATTAATTCATGCACATACCCAGACAGCAGGTAGATAGCCAGCAGTATCAGAGGCAATTGCACACACTGTTAATACCATTATACTAACCAACACAGCCAGTAAGCTGTTCGTAGAGTCAATTAAAGACACATCATAAGACCCATATACTTGCTAAACGAGCCAGTGATATACTGTCACATTTACTTAAATATCTGGTGGCGCACTCATAGAGGGACTCATACACTTACTCAGATCTGTAACTGGGTACTGACTCGTACGCAGTAGCCACGCAGACAGACAAGTACTCATTTAAACATGGCTTGATCCTACTGCTGCAGAGCCTTGAGTTGCCATTAAAAATCCACTTGCCAAGCTTTAAAGTATATTTTTAGTACAAATAACTCACCCCTCACTTAGACAATCAGTGGCACACAGCCAGTCAGACGGCGCGAGGGCCACTTATACATTTTTGCATACACCAAGAAAGCAGTTATGTATCCAGCAGTTACATACCTCTTTACTCACCATGACAAATTAAATATCTGGTGGGATAGCCATATAGGTACTCATACACTCAGTCAGATATGTCACAAATGCTAACAGAACTCACTCACCCATCCACACAAGTACTACTTTAAACATGGTTCAGGCCCACTACTGTAGACCCTGAGTATGCAGTTTTACTGTCAGCAGGATCTGTCATTAGAAAGGCTGCTTGTCAATCATTAAACTGTCATTTTAACTGCTGAAATTTGAGGACTCAGCTAGGCTGTAGGTGGGCCATAGAGCACAGAGCTTTGAAGTTTAAAGATGAAAAATGTCCTTCTAACTTTCACTGAGTTAGAAATGCAGCTGCAGACTTTTATGCCCACTTATATATGCAGTATCCACCCGTATTGCAACTCATATACCCATTCAGAAAAGGATAGAGCCACTGACGCATCCAATCAGACATTGAGAGCGCCAATTATACATGTATGCACACACCTAGATAGTAGCTATGTTTTCAACAATATTGGACCTAGTTGCACACACAGTTACATTACCCAGTACCCACCATATTTATTTAAACATGTAGGGGGGACTCATGTAGGTACTGATACACTCTGTCAAACATCTAGCCAACAACTTACACAATGTGCTCACCCATCTAGATAAATATTTCTCTAAACACAGCTCAGGTCTACTACTACAGAACCTGATTGTGCAGTGTTACTGCTACCCTGAGTTCCTATAAAAAATACATTTTCAAGCCTTAAAGTTTACTTTTCGTACAAATAACTCATCCCTCAATTAGACATTCAGCAAGCGACATGTACTTCACAGTGAACACACTGAGACACCTAATTACTTCTAGTATGTAATTTTATACTGCTTTCTGTAGAGCTAAATGGATTTTTTATTTGATTTGCAGACATCCACTTGTACTGAAAAAAGAAAAATCAGATAGGCTGATAAGAGACAAACAAGAAAAAACCAGAGCAAACAATACTACCTTATTCAAACTGACAGTAAAAAGACAAATAAGATGGTGAAAGAAAGAACAGGTGGTAAGAACACTGATGACTTTCTAAAAAAATATGTAAAAAATTGCAAACTGAAAAAAATTGTGCCCAATAAAAAAGGCGTAAATCAAATGATAAAGCGGAAGGACTACATGCAAAAATAGAAGATGTAATAAGGAAATAAAGAACTTGACTTTGAGACAAAAACTGTTTAAGGAGATAAGAGTGAAAAATGTTTTGAAATAGAGTAATACAAAATTTTCTAAAGAAGATGAAGAAGTATAAGAGAAGATGTGCTATAGTTAAGCAAAAGTCCCTTATTGAGAGTATAGTGGACAAAGCATTAGTTCTGAAAAGGAAACGTTTTATCTTAACATTGAACAGAATGAAGACTCCAGTAAAAACTGTATTGTGCATAAGAAAAAGAACATTAAGGAAAAGGCTTATTAACAAAAGTATTTTTGTAAAGGATCTAAAGGTGAACCTGTCGCGTGGGCTCTCATTATCCTAAATGAGACTACTGGATTTCTAGGCAGCAGGATCGTTCACGGTGTGGGGGACTGAGTCTGACCCACTTGGAAGGACCTCTGTCACCCTAAACCTGGTTTTGCTCCGGCTAACTAGCAGTGCCTCATTTCTCCCAGGGGGAAGAGATGATTGGGCAGCCGAGCGCATGACATCTTTGGAACTTCTCAGGGAAGTCGTGGTCACTCAGATCCAAACCAGCTCTCTCATTTACAGTATGATCTCATATACAAATGACAAAGGCAGTTTAAGTTTTATATAATGTTTTAATAAAACGACTGCATTTTAGATATCAAGGCGTGAGCCGCAATAACCAGAACCATACAACACAGTAGGATTGAAATAGTCACGAGGAGAGTGAAACATAAGAATAACGCTATCATGGTGTTAACAATCTCTACTCTCTCTCAGCCAGTTCTATTTTGAGCACAGCATGTTAAGCTTCTAACTTGCATTTCAGATTCCCTGGGAAGACATCAACTCTCATACCTGAGCAAAGGCCTGTGATCTGGTTCAGCATCTGCAACAAGGCAGTCAGCGTCTAGTTGTGGTTCCCTGGTCGGAATCTCCCTCTTGCATGTATTAGGACAAGGAAGTGTTTTTATAACTAACATGTCAGTGTGACCACAAAATGTCCCTACGCAAGAATCCCAAAGACTAAACTCCTACCACGTCTATCGGCAATGTACCAGACTGTATCCTTGACTGAAGCACAGAGTGAACAAGAATGTGTTATTGGAAACTTCAGTGCTGAAGTAGGCTAAACAGTGTGATATAAAAAATAAAACAAGACCGTAGAACTGGCTATTTGAAAAATAACAGTACGAAGCTGAATAACAAGCATGTAGAGCAAAGTGCACAGAGGCTCTATGCTGCGAGCAAAGGAATAAAAGACATCCAGGGCAAAGTGCACAAAGGCCTAACGCCTGAAGCTAACGCGCAAAGGATACCTAAAACTGAACACACTACACCCTCCCCTTGTCGGTAGAAAGTGGTTCTAGTCAAACCGAAAAATAAAAATATGCCCTAGATATAAAAACATACAAAATATATTTCGACAAGTCCAGAGGACACCAAAGCATAAAACCAAATCTTAAATTTGCAAGCATGTGACGGAAGGCCAAATCGTCATAATGTCAATTTTGTTTTTTACTGCTGTAAAAAAAAATCACATTTCAAATGGAAGCCACGGAAAGCCGGAGATCCTCCACTTCGACAGATGTCAACACTGGAAAATCCACGCCAATTACTATCATGGAGCAGGTGTGTTCCAAAGCCCCAGAACCATCCAAGGTGGCACCCCGTGCAGGGCATATGAATGAGACAATACCATCTTCCTCCAGGAAGGGAATCTCATAAACTGCCTCACGAAGCAAACGCAACCGCAGTGCACAAGTCTGGGAATGAGCCCTAATCGAGAACATCAACAGATCAGCATCAACCACTGGGGGGCACTGTAGTGAGAGACAGAGAGTCAGTGCATGTTCAGACGAGCACCAAAGGCACCGAAACACGGGTTGCACACAATCCAAAACTGGTTGGAATGACAGAGACCAGTCACACTCCAAATGTCCCAGGAGTGTTGCTCCAAAATGCTGCATCATGCGTTCACGACACAGCTGCGCTGACGGGAGCGCCAATATTGGATCTCGTTGCTGTGGGACAGCCATTGCGGAAGAACAACAGCAGCAGCAAAACACCAGCCAACAAAGCTGAAGTAATCGGGAATCCCCCAAAAATGCTTTCGAAAATAGAATGAATAGCCAAAGGTATCAAACCGAATATAGAAGAGAAGGTATGAGCAAAACCATTACCAACGGCTTTGAAAAAATGTGCAATTCCAGCAGTGCTGGACGCATTAAATATACGTCCCACGAGTTCACCAAAGTGGCTCGGAAAGTTAGTATTTAATAGGGACTGTATTTCTGCTGATGACCTCGCCACCTGAAGTGCGTAGGTCTCGCTTGCAGATGTTAGGGCCACATGCTTTTCAAACAATAGAGCCTTCAGTCGACTCAACTTGTCGAAATTCACCTTGGAAGTAGCAATATGAGGCCAGATGTCCGCTACCTCCCTAATTTGAGTGGGGGGAAACAACACATTCCCGCAGCACGTAACAGCCTTGGTGACAATGACTACGTAAACTATTCCGGCACGCATGCCACAACAGGGTTCACTGTTAAGAAGGACGTAACTGCCGTTTGAAAGCACCTGGAAAGTGTTTTTAATTACCGGGACTGGAACTCCCTTTAGATAACAAGCTAAGTTAGCAATCGAGGCATTACATGCCCTGTGCAAAGACAGCTGTTTACAAACCAACGAATGGCTGACAGAAGTTTCGCATTCGCTACCGCTAAGAAAAACCTCCCTCAAACCATTAATACATCTGTATACAAAGGGAAGCTCCCACACCTCGTGTATGTAACTGTCTCCTAACCGTTCATATCTTCCCACCGGGATGTGCTTTAAACATGAAGTAAAATGCAGAGTGGAGATAGGCAAATTAATAACCCCGTGAATCAACCACTCAGCAGATGGAATCTCAGCAACAGTAAAAGGCAATTTCTCCAACTTTCAAAATTTAACACAACATATGTGGCTTCCTTCTTAGCCATCAGCTGTTGTTGACGAGTCAAATTAAAGGAAATAAATATCTCCCTGGCACGAATGTGCTGCCACGGGACGCAACCTGCCTTCAATGTCTGTAGAGTCCAACCCAACTGCATGATGGACCGCGTTTGACTCTGCCCATGATATAAAGAAGACATATCAGATTTAATAATGTCTATAGCAGAGGAAACAATGTTGTCAATTGTATATACATGGTCTGATAGGGTATGCATCCCATTATCCACAACAGACAAAGCTTGTACCAAATTTTCCTGATCAATTTGCCTCAACCGGGCAGCTGCTTCCTGTTGTGAAAGCTTCCAAACCTCATTATATACTTCATATAGAAAGCGTTTCTTCCGCAGCATTTTTGGTCCTGACAAAAAATCTTGCAAGTCAGAATCATTAGACAGTAACGTGAGATGTGTCTTAACCGCATCCAGCGTGGATGACTTCAACCATTGTTGACAAAGTTTCCCCACGCTGTATGTAGTAATGATATCAGCATGTTCTGGTGATATGTAGCGAGGGTCTGCCCTACTAATCCTGAACCCCCCCGAAGAGGTGACAAAACGCTGATGACACCCATTAGTGTCTATGGGCCACAATAACCACCCGCCCGGATGTATCAATGAAGTGTTAAGCGTACCATTTTGGACCCAGTCTGTAAGCTCACGAAACGTGGTATTCACATATTGCTGCCAATTATTCAATTTAGAAGGAACAGGTATGCTAGGCAAATTCAAATCTCTAATCGTAGCTAAGCCCAAACAACTAGTCTGTTGCACAGTGTAATTTAGGAAAATCATTTGGACAGGAATAATACACGCCCTAAACAAAGTGTCCCTACTCCACATCTGCCAATTTTTAGTTCCCCAGACACTTTTCAAGTCAACAGTTTTGGACCAGTATTCATACCCCTCAACCGAAAGTTTGGATACAAACAAATTTGAATACAATAATTTAGTGTCCGTCAATAACATTTGCTTATTAGCATGCGGAGTAACTTTAAAATAGTTAGACGTAGCACTCTGTTGATTATACCCAGAAAAATATTCAAATTTATCAGAATACGTTTTAGAGCTCCCTTGTGGAGGAGTCGGGCAATGTTCCCATTGCATATATTCAAATATCGACTTAGGGCTACTAGCTTTATGAATAAAGTGGTGTCCATAATAATTGTAGCAAAACATGTCACCATAATTTTCTCTAAATAGGTAAGCATCTTCATTTTCATAGACGGTATAATATTGCAATTCCGTCAACATAGAATCCACTGTCTGTACATCCTAATCATCAGATACAATGCCTGGTATAACGATATCATTCATTGATAATTTGAGAACATACGGTATTTGAATTATTTCAGTAGGACCATATATATCTAACATCACTCTATCCCACACAATCCCATCCGGAATCGGTACTGCAGAAATGTTCACAAAGGACAAGTCTCTTCGAACTATATGAGACGAAAAATGTGGTTTCAACACCGTCTCCACGTGCTCAATGTCAGATCGTTCAGGAAGAAAATGACCATGAATTACCAAAAAAAAGGTAACCACAAATCCCAGCCACAAGAAAAGAGTCATTACAGTCATGAAAAGCCACAGATAGTTCCAAGGAACAACAATATATGTGTGTTTAAGACAACACAGCAGCTTACGTGGACCCCGGGCTGATGATAAAGAAGACAAGGAGTCCGACACGGAATCATCAGTGGAGTTGAAGCAGCCAGAGGCAGTTCTCGCAAAAGGTGCAACCGTAAACAAAGAAGCAGAAGGTGGCTCTCGTCTTGGCACGCTATAAACCACATTTTCAGTAATATCAGTAGAACGTACAGCAACTTCATCAAAAGATTCCAAATTATTTGCTGTCTGTGGAACAATCACAAGATCAGCTTCCACCCTCCCCAAGCTCGGAGAGGAAATAGCGTTGGTGCAAGTCACCTGCAGCGGGACTTCTTCCCCAGTAGTGAGAGGGATTCCGGAACTACTGGGTGTCCCTCTTGGTCTGCTGTGCAGAATCGGCCACATGTTGTAACTTGACATTATCAATGGAAACCAAGCGATTACCCTTGGCACCTTGCAACGGTGGTAAAATCACAGTCCTCGTGCCGGTGACCCCAATCACAGGGACAGGCACCCGATAAGAAGGACCAAACTCTTTTTTCACTGCTACCTTTTCACGCACAAGATCCCCAATCCTGGGAATCCAACCAGTAGGCGTTACTGGCACATCCTTAATTCCTGTGGAGGCAGCACTTGCAGAAGAGTTATCGTCACGGAATTGTTGTAAATCCTGCAAAACAGTGACACAATCATTTATGTCAAAGGGCGTATCTGCCGTCACCACACCAGGACCATCTAGATCAGGAACATACATTCGTGTTCCAAACAGGCACTCATATGAAGTCCGACCCCCCAGGGACCTTCTAGGCAAGTTATTAAGTGCTCTCTGTACTCCATACAGGTGGGCTACCCCACTACGACCCGTACCTATAACTCTGGTTGTTAAGTATTGCTTTAAATTGCGATTTAAACGATCCACAACAGAATTTCCCTCGGGATGAAATGGAGACGAGAACTGGAGCAGGACCCCCAACGAAGCCATGGTGCCCCTGAATGCCTTAGAGGCAAAAGCAGGGCCCTGGTCCAAATGAAAAGCTGCAACTGCAAATGTATCGACAAAGATGCGCAAATCTTTAATAACAGTTTGAGCGCCAGCCGAGCGCTGTGGCCAGACCCACACAAATCTGGAGCACGAATCTACAGCAACCAATATATATTTGTATGCACTATCTGGCGTCAGCGGACCACAATGATCCAAGTACACACACTGTAAAGGTTTATTTGATATGAGAAGGGGTGTCTGCTGCGGGCGTCTAGCCGTGGAAACTTTAATTTGTTGACAGAGGTCACAACAAAGGACATACTGCTTTGTCTCTTTATAGAGACCAGGCCCCCAGTAACGAGCCGGTAAAAGTGAAATCGTGGCAGCCACGCCCGCATGCGCAGATGCCGCCCCCTCATTTGCTGCAGTAATTAATCGAGGTCGCTCAATTTTATTGGGCATTTCACGTACACCAACGCCTGGGATTTTAACTTCAGCGTTTAGCATACCACCCATACAGTAACTATATTTCGAAGGGAATCCTTTAGGAAATTGCGTGCCATCAGCCGTAGCTTTTATGGCAGCCAAAATCTCTGTGTCTGGTTTGGAACTCGAACAGGTTACTGCGGCCACAGTGGCAAATGCCACTGCCGATTTTGCGGCTTCATCAGCCGAAGTATTCCCAGCAACGTGTATTCCAACGCGCTGGTGTCCAAGTGTATGCACAACATGGACCTTAGGAAGCGTTTCTTTCAGATCCGCAACCTTCCCCCACAGCAATTTGTGTTTAATGGTGTTACCTTTGGAATCTCTGAACCCATTCAACCTCCAGTAGTGCAAATATTAATTGAAAGACTGAACACAGTAGTAGGAGTCACAGACCAGCAATGTAAATATCGCCGGATCCGCGTGTTCCAAGGCTAACAATAGAGCTTTCAGCTCAGCCAACTGTGCCGTACAATCTCCCAAACTTTGTGTATAAGTATGTCGGGGGCAGAACACTTCCCCCTCCATATAGCCGCACACCACCGCACATGCAGCAGAATACTGTTGTTTAGTCCCAACCGCTGGTTGCGCAGAGCCATCGGTATACATGACCACCTGATATTGGTCAATAGGCAATGTGCCAGCTGGAACTGGGTGCTCCATTTCATATTGAAGAAATTCTTGAGTCTGCAGTTTAGGGTCAAATATGTAATCTACATCAGTGGCTGTTAAAGACGTTGCCCATTGTATCCATCGCGGGTGTAAAGCTTTTGAATTAGGAACACTCGATTTTGTAACAGCCCCCAGGGCCGGAATCGGGGAAACGACAATAATGCGCTGGCCCTGGGCAAGAGGTCGTTCTTTAATAACAGCCATCTGTACAGCAGTGAGAATTTTCTCAGTTTGTGCAAAACGTTGTTCTGCAGCCGAATACAAGTGAGACTTGTATGCTATCGGGACTGTCTCACCCTCATTAAAGGTGACATATGTAAATCCAATGGCACCAGGTATAACCCTGATGACCAGATGCGTTTTATTGTCCCGTGTGTGTAAATGCTTTACTGCTAAGAGATCTGATTGCAAATCTCGAAGAATATGTGTATGCTCAATCGTCCAAAATCTACTCGAAAAATTCGGGCAAATCAACTCGTATAAGGGTTTTATACGTGTAGCATAATCAGGAATGTAAGTTCTGCCAAAATTCAGAAACCCCAATAATGACTGGAGTTTCCAACCCGTATTAGGAGGTTGTAACTGAGCACATTTCTCCAAAAAGTGTGGCGCTAAGCTCTTGCCCTCATTCGACAACTCATATCCCAGGAAAATGATGCTGAGTAAGGTAATCTTCGATTTTTTTAAATTAAATTTGTAGCCAATTTCAGCAAATCCCTCAACAATGCGTGCTACCCGCCTTAGATGTTGCAGTAACTCATCGTCCGTCAGATATATATCATCAACATATGATAAAGCTTCAGGGTCCAACTCGTGCAAAATTTCAGTTACACGAGCCGAGAATAGTCCTGGGCTATTCTTATACCCCTGAGGCAGACGACAAAACTTTTTTGGAGAGCCAAACGCACTAAAGCTCGTATAGTCCCTACATTCGGCGCTATATTTTGCCAGAAGAATCCATTCGAGATATCTAATGTTGTTTTGTATTTCTTACGCACTATATTATTCATGAGCGCTGCGCTGTGTGAATTCTGTATTGTATATGTGCGTGTATGTCCATTTAAATGTCTGTAATCCACCACTATCCTATAAGAATGGTCCGGTTTTGCTACCGGAAATAAGGGATTATTCATCGGCGAGACACAGGCTTCAAGTACTCCCTGGTACTCCAATTGTGTAAGAATTTTCCTGACCAATGCTCTTGCTTAAAATTTTATAGGATACTGCGGCTGCAGCTGAGGTTCGCCTTTTATCGGAATTACATGATAAGGTGATTGTCTATCCCACCCCACATGATTTCTATATAGGGCGGGGGCCTGTGCTAGAGCCCACGATTTACTATAGGACTCTGCTAGTTCTCCCGGAACAAGTGGTGAGAATGAAGGTGTAATAACCTCCGCCCCAACTGGACAGTCGCGAATAAAGTCAGGTGGCCAATCTTGTTCGGCCAGCAGAACGTCATACAATTTGACCACACGGTCCCAAAAGATGGCGTTTACAGTGTGGTCAATGTCCCCTTCTAATTGTAAAGTCACTGAATATACTCTATCGGGATCAGAGACACGCATATCTGCTGTTTCGATTTGGATGAAGTCATCAGTTGCTTTCACCTCCAGATGCTCTAGAAGACTCCGGCGAACTATTGTGACCTCTGCCGCGCTGTCTAACAGTGCTAACGCAACGCCCATGTCTTGTTCTTCAAGAGAACTCTATTCTTGAGTGGCATGTCTAACTGAGACCGCCGCCACTTTCTTCTTCTTAAATTGCTGCTTTTGTTGGAGCAGTTTCTCTTCTTGTTTGACAGAAATTTCTGTTGAGCGTTGTGACTCCTGTCTCGGTTTCACGTACTCTGTTCTCCGCTCTGACCGCCCACCTCTCTCACTTCTCTTTTCCGAGGAGTCCTGAAAGGAACGAGATTGGCGTGTACCAGTATATTGATATCTATCAGGCGTCTTCAAGTTATCCCTATTCCTGAGATTATACCTATTCTGCAGGGTCTCCGATTGCGGAGATTGTCCCCTATCTTTCTTAGGTGTCTGTTGTTTTTTCTCCCAGTGCTTTTTAGTACCTTCAGGTTGCTGTTGTTTAGTATTATCTTTACTATTTTTACCCTGTAATTGGGGTTTTTGCAGTCTAGCCCCAAGGCTATCACGACCGATACTTGAATATGTTTCTGCTATTATTCTCTGCAGTTCCTGCTCCTGATTAAGTTGCGGAACGTCTCGAAGAAGCATACGCACGGCCAGCGCCACTGCCTCTCCCTTGAGATTACTCAAAATAATAGAAGAAACTGCGGCAAAATTGCCCATCAGCTGCATCCCTAAATCTAAGGCTGGGGCAGCCCCACATTCATCTTGAATTTGTTTTAGCACTTCCGGTAGATTAGCCAATGTTGGTGTACCGTGTGCTGTAGTGTAGAGCACGGCAAACACCGTGCCCCAGGTATTACAATGGTCCACAGGAGGAACCATTCCATACGACAAACACATCGTCAATATTCTATGTTTATCCTGAGGTCCCGTATGGGGAAAAACTGCTTCCAGCATATACATTTTTTGCGCCAGCCAAAATGGAGTTTCCTCTCGTTTAGCTGGTACTTTACCCATTACTGAGTGTACAGTGGCCGGATTTATTCCAGGTACCACTGCATGTGGTTGCGCCGGAGCAGAATGCGCTGCATTAGTATTTAAAGTCTGCATAAAAAAATGAACCAATCTTCTGTATGTAGTAGCTAAGTCTATATATAAACGACGGACGTCAGCCACTGCCAAGTTAGCAACCGCAGGATATGGTGTGTATGTAGCCAATAAAGGCCAGGTCGGACCATCATTACTCAGCGGACCTAACCTAACTTGTGCTACTGTGTGTGGGAGGGCGCCATCAAGCCAATTATGGTGTTCTTGATAAGATAAAGGTATCTCTAAGTATGCATATGCCCTGTACTGTCCAGGGACGTTCGCAATAGTGTATTCATGAAAAGTGTTCATACCCCCATCAACTGCTGGAAATACGACCCAAGAATAAAAAAGCTCTGTTCTATAGGCTGCATGGGTGTCCACCACAAACGTGACCGGACCCCCCTGGACCGTCAGTCCATGTGCTATCAGATGTCCCGTGAGCGGTTGGCGCATATTAAGTGCTATGTTTATTACTTGAGGATTTGCCATTATAATAACAGCACTGGGTCAGAGAAGGCACACCAATATCGGGGTTTTCCTTTCAGAGTTCAAGCTTGAAAAACCGACCACTAAGTAATAGGATGCACCTATCCCGTGGTGGCGGAAATCCTCAGCCCCACGGACGTCTCCGTTAACGGAACCGAGGAGTCAATATATATATGAGACGAGGGAGTCAGCCGGACCCGAAAATTAGAGCCAGATCAATCGTTGGCGGCGCCATGTCGCGTGGGCTCTCATTATCCTAAATGAGACTACTGGATTTCTAGGCAGCAGGATCGTTCACGGCGTGGGGGACTGAGTCTGACCCACTTGGAAGGACCTCTGTCACCCTAAACCCGGTTTTGCTCCGGCTAACTAGCAGTGCCTCATTTCTCCCAGGGGGAAGAGATGATTGGGCAGCCGAGCGCATGACATCTTTGGAACTTCTCAGGGAAGTCGTGGTCACTCAGATCCAAACCAGCTCTCTCATTTACAGTATGATCTCATATACAAATGACAAAGGCAGTTTAAGTTTTATATAATGTTTTTAATAAAACGACTGCATTTTAGATATCAAGGCGTGAGCCGCAATAACCAGAACCATACAACACAGTAGGATTGAAATAGTCACGAGGAGAGTGAAACATAAGAATAACGCTATCATGGTGTTAACAATCTCTACTCTCTCTCAGCTAGTTCTATTTCGAGCACAGCATGTTAAGCTTCTAACTTGCATTTCAGATTCCCTGGGAAGACATCAACCCTCATACCTGAGCAAAGGCCTGTGATCTGGTTCAGCATCTGCAACGAGGCAGTCAGTGTCTAGTTGTGGTTCCCTGGTCGGAATCTCCCTCTTGCGTGTATTAGGACAAGGAAGTGTTTTTATAACTAACATGTCAGTGTGATCACAAAATGTCCCTACGCAAGAATCCCAAAGACTAACCTCCTACCACGTCTATCGGCAATGTACCAGACTGTATCCTTGACTGAAGCACAGAGTGAACAAGAATGTGTTATTGGAAATTTCAGTGCTGAAGTAGGATAAACAGTGTGATATAAAAAATAAAACAAGACCGTAGAACTGGCTATTTGAAAAATAACAGTACGAAGCTGAATAACAAGCATGTAGAGCAAAGTGTACAGAGGCTCTATGCTGCGAGCAAAGGAATAAAAGACATCCAGGGCAAAGTGCACAAAGGCCTAACGCCTGAAGCTAACGCACAAAGGATACCTAAAACTGACCACACTACAAACCGATGCACACATTCAGCACAGAACCATTTTTTTATGACGAGAGCTACTTGCAAGAGAACATATTAGTGCATGCAGTTGTCAGAAGTGGTTGTAGCTATGAAGTAAAGAATAGTAGTCCCATAGAAAAAGAAGAGATAATTCCTAGGAATGTAGAACAAGTGATAGCTGAAGAAGTACAAGGAAGATGTAAACAAGCTCCTGTGTACAAGTAGATATGTAGCACTATGTGTACTATCTGTCAGGAATCAACAGAAAATTAAAATGCTTCAAGAACTAGATCCATGCAAAGTTAGAAAATATATTAACTTACGAGGCCATTCATTGACATGCCTTTCAAAGAAAGTGTGTAGAAGCACTTTTCAGCATTTTAGAATGTTAGCTGTGCATCATTCAAAAATGCACATTTTTGTTAGGAGACTTTATTATGTGAAACTCCAGCTTTATGTTTAGAGATTTGACTAGAGGTCTGTTACATGGCAGTGTGGTAGGAGTTGGGAATGTTTCTGAAGACACTCCGTTCCATTTCTTTGGGCCTGAAGAAGATAATAGGGGACATGAGGAGGTAGTGATGAGAGCCGTAGAGGAAGCGGATACAGAGATTAGTACAGAAAAAATTACAAAGGAGGTAGGAAACTTCAATGCACTTTGTTCTGAGAAACCTGAGTATGTTTGTATTTATTATCACCACCCTCACTACAGAAAACAAAGTCATATTAGAGTTATGTTTTCTAAAACTGCGCAAGATAATAATGATGAGTGGCAGGAATTTGGTGCATATCTATTGGTAAAGAACGTTTCGACTTAGACACAAAGCAAACCATATGTATGTATTGTTATAGCAAATTAGAGGATAATAAAATGCCAGCTGTAGCAATTCATGGTAGATAAAAATTGGTACCAATGTCACAAGAACTTGATCAATTTAATTTTTGGGAATAAATTCTAATACAAACTGTCCATCCATTTCAAATTATCATTTGAATGGAGCCGAAGACAGTGAAACTGCCACCAACAGAACTACAGAAAGGACTTAAAGGAAGAGCAGTGTATTTACCTTTGAATTCTAAAAATGCACACATTGTGGGTGTTGAGAAAGATGTAGATCCATCACTCATTATTCCTGTAAATAGAATGCCTACCAAAAGAAGAAATCTCGCAAGAGTTAGTTGATGTGAATAAAGTAAAATAAAAGCCACTAATACTTGAAAAAATCATGTTTTTTACAACAGACATATCATTATTGTAGATGTAAGTTGTGTCGGTGAAGAAGTACTACAATTAAGTGGACAAATATAAAAAGTGGATAAGCAGAAATCAAAAGAAATGTATGCGCACTATAGTATTTATCCACTTCATTCAAAAGAAGTTGTTGGGGATGCTATTGATCTATTTCAAATTAAACAAGCTAGAGGGGCTCCAATGAGTGTGTGGGAAAATGTTTAGAGGCTCACAGTTCTCCACAGCTATTTCCCACAGGAGTAGGTGGCAGCTATGATGACTGACCTGTACAAATACCAGCAGCTGAACACAGGTCAACTAGACTATATTCAGAAGACCCTAGGTTTTGACAATGTATTCCCTATATATTCCATCTGTTATTTGAGAGTGACTTGTCAGGGATCTCTTATGCTGTGAACCATATTCTTAAAACAGGAGTCAATCTGCAAAATCTTTCTGTAAGGGAGTTTGTTGATAAAATAAAAGGTAAGGATGAAAATCTGGAGTACAACTTAATAAATGTGATGTCAAGTCGAGGTTAGACTAATGAATACTGGTGCTGTCGTCATGGAGAACATAAATGTATACTCCGAAACTTAGGTCCACCTACTTGGTTTGTAACGCTTAGTTGTGCTCAGTATGTAAGGAATGATTTATTTGAATTTCTAAGACAAGCACACGCTAACCTTAAGGATATATCCATTTGAAGGCAGCAGGAGAACTTTGCTACTTGAGTCCTGCTAATGTATGCAGGCATTTCAATCACAAATTTCAAGCAATGCTTTGTTTCTTATGCAATAAATCAAATCCTTCACTTGGAAAAATTACAGATTTTTTGGGTGAAAATAATACCAGGCAAGAGGTACTCCTCATATACACATGCTCTTATGAATAAAGAATACACCAAACTTTGAAACGTATATTGATAAGTGTGTACTGTCTTTCATAAAACAGTATTTTACATGCACCATCCCTGATGAGAATAATAACAAAACCCACAACAGCAAGTTCTATGCTTCCAAACACATAGATGTGGCAAGTTTTGTAATCAAAGATACAGATGTAAAAGAAAGTTTCAGATTAGGTATTGATTTGGATTTCTAAGGTCTATCACTTTCAAAGGAAGAGTGAACAGTTTTTTTATCTGCAGCGAGGCATACATTGACAAACACAATCACCAAAAAATACATATAATCTTAAAAGATCAGAGACCTCTAACTATATTAATGATTATGATCCTGTCATTCTGAAATTATGAAATGCAAATATGGACATACAGTTTGATGCCGAAAATTCCATTGTTGTTGCTCGCTATGTTACTTCATACATCACAAAATCAGAGAAAAAAGAGATGAAGGAAATGTGGGAGGAGATTTCTGCAGAAAAACCTATGTCGAAGAAATTATACAGTTTCAGCTTGAAAATGCTCTCGAATAGGGAGATAAGCTTATTTGACTGCTGTGACAGATTGAGCCCAGCTACTTCAGCTAGCTTGTTCTTGAAGTCTAGGGGAATTGTTTGAGTTAGTCTAAGACTTGCTAATATGTAAAGCAGAATTTCAAAATCTTTCTCATAAATTCAGTACCTAGCGCAGTTTGATCCAGAGAGTACAAATTTTGTAAAAACAAGTATGTTGGGTACCTTGGGGCATATTTATACTCTGTCTGCATTGAATGTGCCTCAAAAGCTTTGACGCACATTCAGTGCAAACCTTGCCCCATATTTAAACTTTGACGCCCGAGCCCGTGGACATCAAAATCCCACCGTGTGTGGCATTTTTTGGATGCGGCAACCCGCCTTGCGTTAATCATATGCAAGGTAGGCGTTCCCGTCCAAAAAAATGACTTAAACGCCCGTGTGTCTTATTTATGATTTCGGGCAAAAATGGCGCAAGGCCGGGAGGCAGACCCGGAAAATGACGCACAGCCCGATTTGCGTAAAAAATTAACGCCTGAGTCAGGGCAGGCGTTAAAATGGGGCAAACACACCTGTATTTAATCAGAACACACAGAAGAAACAGCACAGCAGCAGAGCAGCAAAAGGGAGACATGGAGGTGCTTCTCATTCAGCGTGCACGCAGACGCAGAGCCCAGCAACAACAACAGCAGCTACCACAACACCAGCAGGGACCCCAAAGGCAGCGCAGAAGGCAGGAGAGGATATTCCGCACCAGAACAACCCTTCATGGCCTCAGGGAACATGACATCATCCAGAGGTACAGGTTGAACTGGCAGGCCATTCAGCAGCTGCTGCGAAACATAGATCCACAGTTGGCACCCACTGTGCTGACACCCCGCACCATCCCAACAGAAACCAAGCTGCTAGCTGTACTTCACATGCTGGCAAGTGGCTGTTTGCAAACAACTGGTGCCCTGGTTGCCGGAATATCACAGCCATCATTTTCTGCCTTTTTGCCCAAAATACTGGATGCCATCATTGGACTCACACCCCACCACATCGGCTTCCCTAACACACTGCAGAAGCAGCAGGAAACAAAATAGGGGTTTTACCTAATTAGTGGCTTCCCACACGTCCTTGGTGCAATCGACTGCACACATGTACGCCTTGTGCCACCAACTGCACCCAACACCTCTACCGCAACAGGAAGCACACACATTCCATCAATGTGGAGGCCATTGTCGATCACCAAGGATTGATCACCAACATCGTGGCAAAATATCCTGGGAGTGTCCATGACTCATTCATCTTCCGTCACTCTACCATCAATCAACATTTCCAGGATGGACGGTATGGCAATCGAGTACTTGTTGGTAAGTACAGAAACCTACTTATATACACACTGCACAGCAAACCTCTAGGACACACAACACATACACCACAACAGCAACATGTCGACAGGAACACACTGAGATCGTGACATCGCTAGCCGTGTTTCATAGGTCAGCATTGAACCTATCACACATCTGAAATTAGAGTACAGTCTAATGTTAAGATGTCAATGATCACAACGTTTGGAGTGGTTTGCCTAGTTGTCACCTTGCAAAATGTAAGCGTCTCAATTATGTTTACATTAATCCATTGCATAAGTCTAAAGGTATGGGATGTCCAGGGTACATAGATGTGAATGTGTTAACAACACTGTCAAAATGAATCTGTGTATGGAATTATCATCTCACCCCCAGTGAAGACACAGGGACACCTGTATCACAAGTCACAATGCTAGGGAGTGCACACTGTACTGCAAATCCCAAAACATACTGCTGACAACCGGTCAGCAGCCAAACACTTGTTCAGCCAAGGAAACAACACAATGCAGATGGTACATCCTACAAGCCTAGCAATCAACACAACAACACAAAAGAGTCACAGCCAACACAAGACAACTACTGCATGCAAGGTGATATAAATGGGGCAAGCTACAACAACACGATCCCAATCATTTTCTCTTTCAGCTGATCAGGGGTATGGGATCAGCCATGGATCATGACACCATTTTGCAACCCAAGCACTGCAGCAGAGCGTGCCTACAATGACAAACATAGGAGGACACGCAGCATAGTCGAATGGACCTTCGGAAGCCTCACGTCGAGATTCAGGTGCCTCGACATCACTGGTGGTAGCCTCCTATATTCCCCTGAAATGGTCTGTAAGATAATTCTAACATGTGCCATCCTGCACAACATTTGCATAAGAAGGAACATTCCCCTCTTGGAACCAGAGCCACACATGCCTGAAGAGGAGGAAGAGGAGGATGGTGGCCTGCAACATGAGGGGGAACAACAAAACACGTCTGCTGGATTGTGTAGGCGCCAACATATTATGAACAATTTATTTTAAAAATAATCACCATCACCACTGCATTAACTAATGTAAATAAACACCGATAATAATTACCATATCATGGTCTGGCTAATTATTTTTGCTCCCTTTATCTCTAACTATCAGAATAAGAGTGTAGCCTCATGGAGCATAGCTGATATACCGATCAGGACACAGAAAATCCCAGAGCAATTGTGATGCGTATAATACAACAGTCACATACACACACTGTAAATGACATATATCCTGTACATTTCACCTTTGAAGGGCAATAGCAGAGGACCACACCTATTTCACACATACATGTTGGAAACATGGTTCATCACAGCATATGGCACACAACTAAGACACCATCACTCAATAAGGGGAAAACAAGCCTCATACATGAGGCAGTTGATGTGCTATTGCATTGGTAACAGGAATGTATGACCAGACCCTTGACAGCAGTAAGTCCAACTGCATCCAGTCTTTGCAAGGACTATCTGTGACTAGAGTGCTATATAAGCAGAACATAGACAGCACAAGTGCCACACATATGACAAGCCCTGCGCACATGAAATTCCATGTACATGTCTGCCCATTTCCTAACTCCTGACACACCCATGCTCCTGGTCACAACCCACCTGTCTGAAGAGGTCTCTGGAATAGTAATATATGTACCCATATAGTCCCTCCTCTACACACACAGACAAACAATAGTAATCCTGTGTGCTACACCCTTTCCTATGTTATGCATTTGTCATAGTACATCTGACTGCATGGACGTCAGGTCAATTAATACACTGGCTTGTAGTTTCTAAGCCCTGTTAGCACCTGTAGATTGCTTCCCATGTGAAAGGTACTGTTGGCAATTTGAATTCAATACTCACATACAGGACTTGTGAGAAACAGATGCAGCACACACCTGTGAGCACCTCCATGCACACCACCCATTTGAACATGCACTGCCCCTGCGAGGTGCCTGGAACAGCATAGAAGTTGCCATTTTGTCAAATACACCGTTTTGCATTGCTAGTAATTAAGCCGTGTAACACAGCCCTTGGGTTCATGTGTCACCTTCAAAAACACAGGACATACACAGTTTTCCATGTCAACTGTCTTGTTCTTCCTCCGACGAGTCTTAGTCAGACCACTGATTATGTAACTTGTGAAATTGCTGGATCCAGATATACCCTGCATCCTGTCAGCCTGACTGGCACCTGTCTGTGCGTTACCCTAAGGATTCCTTGTGGCTACATATGTACCACACTTGGGTTACCAAATCTCACATTCCTCAGAGGGTATTTTGTCATGTGCTTCATCAATGCATACCCAAATACATTGTATAGCATCATCTGCCTTTTAATTGTACCATATTTGTAAAATTGTCTTTGAATACCAAAATCATGGCCCATCCCTTGTCTGGGTCTCATGTATGCATGAACGACAAAGTATGACAGTGTACCAGGGCCGTATGCAGGGATTGGGTATGGTGCCTCCAGCAGAACCAGCTACCTCTGATAATGTCCATGAAAGTCCACACATGTTAGAACCCTGACAGTTCACATGCTGAATCACATTGCTCACAACATATTGATGGGCCGTGCGTGGTGAATAGCTGCGAGAATAATCAGCACAGAGGCTATGATGTTCCCAGATGCAGTGGGAATTTTAGAGGCCAACCTGTGTACAAATGTTGTAATGATACCTGCCGGAACATGACACCTGAGACATTATCTCACTCAGCACACCAAGGTTGCCCTGTTGACAGTCTCATAACATGTCTTCAGTGACAGGGTGGGGCCATCCCCATGTAGGTCCTCATGTCGTCATCGACTTTACTCACATTGATCTCCGAATCATACTCTGTAGATACAGGAATAGTTGCCACAGACTCATGATGAGACCTGGACGTAACTGTGACAACATACACCCCTAAAAATTTACAGGATCAACATTGGACCACACCCATGAGCAAGACACCTCTGTGCAATTGATCACTGTAAATATGTGGACACGTGCTGCCTCGTCTGCTGGTCCACCACTGCCACTAGAGAGTTGTGGCTCCGTCATATGACCACAACTGTGGCGTCATATTACATTTGTGGTTCACCTTTGGCTGTCTGGGCCAATTACATGGTACCCATTTTGTCTATTCATGTGCGTGACTCACTGTGGGTTTACCAACAAGTGCCTAGGAAGCAGTTACCAAAATTCTAGGACATGGGATGAGCAACTTGTGGACCATTGACATGAACAAGCGTCTGCCATCTATCTGGTGCATGCTTTGTCATTTGTGGTGTCAACGTTACCCAAAATCTTGGAAGTGCACATAACAGCTGTTGCTACATGTATGATTAGCACATGTCCTCTCTCATTTCCACAATGACTTGCATCTAAGGTTTGGACACATTGACTTCACATTCATACAAGCATATTTGGAAAAGGCCATCTTGTGATGCACACACACTGGGTCGACTAATACATTAGTAGCCACTGCACACACATTGAGCTATAGGCATTGATGTATTGTACTCATGTGCGTCACCTTGCTATCCTCTCCTGATGCCAAACATGCCCAAATTGTGCAATACATATATGTAGGCCACACATATGGCCATCTAGTGTGTCACCCAAGCGTCAAAATCCTGTTAAGGAAGTAGCGGGTCATGGTCCGCTGCAGTATGATGTCTCACATGTGAACATACACCATCAACAACAAAGAGGGTGCAATCAGCCTATCTCAGTTGTGCCCCAAATGTAACATTACATTAAAAAGGAAAAAATACCCGAAACCAGTTCATGCCCTGAAATTTTGACGCATACGCATCAAAAATGACGCACAAGCATCAAAAAATGACTCTTATGCCCAAAAATAGATGCATAATGCCCTGAAAATTGGTTAAGTGTTAAGACTATTTACAATTATTTGGATGCGGCCTAATTTTCACTCCTACGCGTCGAAAAACATGACGCACATACTGTATGCATAAAAAAATATGACGCTTAACGATAAAAACGGCGCCCATTTTATGCAGGAAGTGATGTAATAGGATATCTGTTTACAGATTATGTACAGTGGGTGTACTTTCACTTTCACTTTGCAGTCTGTGATTCTTCTAGACTGTGTGGCTGTGTTCTGAGTGTTGTCCACTGATTTTGTGCTTTTGTGTCCTCTGTGCTACATTACTTGTTACTTTGTGAAATAAATATTGTTGTTGTATACTGTCTGAGTGTGTTTTGTTTACAATTGTCCGGTATTGTATTGAATTTGTTGTTTGTGGGAGTCTGTTGTGGGTAGTGCTAGTTTGGGGATAGTTGGGCTCTTTTAGTTGTTAAGTTTACTTATTTTTTGTACTTCTACTTTCCCCCTTTTCTCCTTTCTTCTTCTTTATACCCTATTCCCCTTTTCGGTGCTGAGATGTTGGGTAGGCCATGTCTTGGCAGGATGGGTGAGGAGGAGCTTGGGGGGTTTATATGGCTGGTGTGTCATTTCCTCCCACTGATGATCGAGGCAGAGGGCAGGGTGTTACAGGGGTATCACATTGAGGCGAGACGAATCCGGTGGGCAAAGGTGCTGCATCACTTGCAGCGCATGTATGGGAGCCAGAGGAATGACCACCAGCTGAAGCACCGCTGGGCTGACCTCAACACCAGGGAGCAAGATCTGCTGGACCACCTGGGAATAGTGATAGGTGGCCCTGTTGGTGAGTACAAATCATGTAAATCTACACAATTAAAAGCTATGTAGTGACATCAGATGATTTGTACAATATCTGCCGGCTAAGTTGCTGGCTGTGTGGAATGCTGCGGAAACATACAGGGTCATTGATGGACTATGTGAAGGACCACAATTGCTAGCTGTCAGGAAGCACGTGCTCTGCAAACTTACAAAATACTTTTGCTAAATGTAATTTGTGCCTTTGTGTCAGACAGCAACACAAAATAGGAGCCAATCATGTCTATGTAGGTCACATTTGCCAGTGACGTATAGATTTACTAAAATATTGGCAACCTTTGTTGACGCAATACCTAGACTGACTTTAGAAACACTACACGATGCAGAAAATGAGTGCTGGCTTCACGTCAATTGATGATAGCAATGTGGCCCAGACATATGTCTCATGTGTGTCTGGTGAGTGTGTAATGAAAGCGTTTTTGGAAGTTCTATGAATGTTAGGGATTATTGTGGTCCTTCATCATTTTGGATACATGTCAGATCTGGATTTGAAAACATTGTGAAAAGGTGTAAGGTACCGTCAGCTAACATCTTAGACTGGTATTTGGAGTTCGTAGTGCCACATTCCAATTAGGAATGGCAGTCCAAAGGTATGCACATGGGTTCATATCTCTATGGTTGGTGCAAATCACCATAGCTGGGCCACATCAAATGAAGAAACTGTAACAACATGAGGGCTTACATAAGTCCCTGCCCCTCTGTATATTGTACCTATGTGTCATAAACGTTTCATGGCCACATAGGCTGTTTGACTGGTAATGCAGTCCTCAAGTAACCAGGCTTTGGATGGCTCTCTTGGATGCACATGATGAGACAAATACACTCCATTATTATTTCTGCTCTCTAATGAAGGAGCATGTTTGCCACCACATGATAGTTAGGGCCACTGCATGTGTGCAGATATGTGTGTAATTGTCACAGGAGACACATGCTATGTACATGTTAGCTGTGCTATATCGGATGCAGTATCATCATGTGTGAATGGCTTTAATTACTTATGTCATCTTACACATAGTTTTTGTCTTTGAAACTGTTGGTCAGTGCACAGATTTTGAGCACATTTCCTCCTTCCATGCCTTACAGGTGGACCAGCACCCTACACTGTGGGAGAGGTGGCTTCATTTGAGGATCCTGACAACTCCAGTAAGTGTTGATATGTCTGTTATGTGTTGTGTTTGCTGGTGATGTGTGATGGACTCCTGTGTGTTGAAAACATAGCAAGGTATGAAGCCCTGGCCCATCATTTGTCTTGTTCCATGAGTGGGATTCATTTTCTCACTATTTTAGAGTTGGCCAATGCTTATCCTATTATATTATCTAGGGATTGTAGGTCATTCCTGTAGGCCCCAAAATGAGAACTGGGGTGAGTCATGTGGATAACATTTGTATCAACAAGAGTCGTACTGGAACTCATCTCCGATTTAGTCTGCCTGTCAGACCCACATTCTCCCAGATTGGGACTGCAAAATGCTTACCCACAGACTTCTGCTTCCCTATTCACCAAAGTACTTATTAAACTGTAGGTTGAACTTCCTTGCAGCATGTAGCTCCACATGTAGTGCTACAAGTATGTGGCACTTGAGTGCAATGGCCTAGGTGTGCATGCAAATCATGACCATGGGTGTTCTTGCAACTCTGTGTCTGTTGTAAGTCATGCCTTACTGGAAGTATATGATGTGGACAAAGGTCTGCATTTCCTGACATGTGTGGTGCTAGGATTGGTCAAGGGTTTGCTGTCTCCTATTTGTTGATAGACCTTACCTGTGGTGTGTGTGTAGAGCCAAACACATGTCCAGCTTTCTATAGACTCCTGGGTGTCCATGTTGTTTGGAATTGTTAGTTGTTTCTCCACCCCCCCACCCTCAAACACAGGCATGGGTTTGTGAATAATGTAACTAGGACTGATGCTACCAGTATGTTGCACAGACATGTAAATCAGTGAATCTTTAGTCAGAACCTAGTATACACACTCAGGTATAGCACATGAGTACTATACTAGCAAGTCCATTTACAACTTGCAGATCATGTGGCTTTAGATTTCCATCCCGTACACTGACATTTGTAGCCCTGGCATTGGTGCAGGATGTGCTGCATGATTGTTAGCTGACAACTGGCAGAACTCTGACGCCACATTAATGCCAGTTGTTGCCCATCTTGTAGGGTTTGGATGTGCTATGTGTGATACGACCTTTGTAGGCTGGCCTGCCATGTACTTCCTCAGGGACATTCAATGATCTGTATGATTATTTGAGCTGTTACAAGTACAGTAGATGTACTGTCTTATTTACTTCTTGTGCCATTTCACACAATGCAGTTCCTAATGTAAATTGTTTGCCTCTGTCTTCACAGCTGTGAACATGACACCCATCCATGTCCGTGAGTTCCAGAGGCGGGCAATGCGTTACCAGCATATCCTGCTGGTAGAGTTGGGGTTCAGACGGATGACCTGAAAATACCGGAAACGGGCCTCCGGAGCATGGAAGGCTTTCCCACAGGGTGGGCCTACTTTGCCCACCACAGCCACCACCAGCACAACCACTACTTCCACCCAGGTGGCACCACCCACAGCTGGGACTGTTGTCCCAACGTCTGCAGTTGCTCCAGGCAGTGGAACACCTTCAGGGTAGCCCACAGGCATAGACTCTACATGCCCACACACATCCTCAGCTGGTACCCAGACTGCCCCAGCTGCTACAGTTGACCCTGCAGCTTTTCTGGAAATGCAAAGAAAAATGGACCTTGTCCTACAGAAAATTAGTCACAGGCAGCGGGAAGTTCACCATATGAACAGGTGTGTGCGGTCCATAAAGCGGACCCTCCGGAGGGCCAACCTCTAGACTTTTGAAATTGACATGATTCCCTCCCCTCCCTCCTCTTTCCTTGTTCTTATACTTAGTGGGCTTAGCGTTAGGTTAGTATAGGCTGTTAGTTTAGTTAGTGTTAGTGGGTGGGGGGGTCCTGATTATTTCTATTTTTTCTTTTTGAGTGTGTGGGTGGGTGGGGGGGTATGTTGGGGTTCTTGTGTGTTTACAAAAAAAAAGACAATTATTTTTAAAAAATATGAAAAAATACAAATATATATATATTTGTTTAGTATAGGATAGTATGTGTTTAGGTTAGTATCTGTTGTCCTCCATGTGTCCCGTCTCATAAGGGGGATGGGGGGGTTGATGTTTAGAACGTTTCGTTACAAATGATAAGTAAGTTTAGCTTAGGTTAGTTAGGGACAGTTGTGGGTAATGAGTAGTTAGGGTAGATTTGGGTAGGTAAGACTTTTCCCTCAGTTTCCTCTTCTGTGATTACCATTTAATAAATATTTAGTGAACCCTTTACAGTATGTGTTAAATGCTTGTTGATCAGGGCCTTGGCATACGTGTACAGGAATTTTGTTCTATTACATTTGTGTCCTATGCTACGAACAAATCCCAGCTGAGCTGTAAGATTGGCAGCTACCCCAGAGCTACCTTGCAAAGATTCCACCATTCATTGCAACCACCAATCACAGTTAATATGGATCCCAATGTATTTTTGTCAATAACTATGTTTTCAAAGTCACAAACAGTGCTTCCAGATTTGGTATTGGGGGAACTGTTTAAGATCTGACTGCAGTATGATGTTCAAGGACACCCTTATAAGGTGAGTGGTCGTAAGCACTCTTGTAGTATCGTCTTCATGACTCGCAGGCGTCATTTGTGACACTGTTCAGCATGATTACTTATTTGGATGGAAACTCAGACACCTTCTTTCATGCATTTTTTGGGGTGTTTGCTTAGATTTGTGGGCACTGTTATATGTGTTAGTATTGCATGGTGACAACATTTAGCTGCCACTATTTGATGACTTAGATATCGCATGAGTAAGCATTATTCTGTCCAACACAGCATGATGGTGTATGTTTTCTCTCTTCATCAGATATTACCCTCAGGAAGGGCAGAGTATGATGCAATCCTGGCCACTGTGTAAAGTTATCTGACTACATAATTTCAGGACAGTTGTATTGACAAGCTACGTAATTAGACAAGAGGCACATTTCAGTTATCTACTGCACAGTTGATGTGTCACTTTACACAGAGACAAATTTGTTGTGTAAGTGCTATTTATAGAAAAGTGCTGTAGTGCTATATGTACATTGTCCATGATTGTGAGTCCATTATAGTGACATCTTCCATTGCGATCCTACACAAGTGGTAAAGGAAAATGCTTTTGACATGCTGGGGTGATGTGTCAGACAGTGCAGAGGGACAGGATTGGCCAATGAGTAAGTGAGAGACAATCTCTTGGCAGGATGACAAGATTAACAGTGGTTTGCAGAACAGTCATTGAGTACAGATGTTGTAGGACTGGCATGTTACAAAGCGCTGGACCTTAGTAATAGTTGGCCATGTGGCAGGGACTAGTGCTTCCGGGTACTTTTCTGTGTGAAGGTCTTCTTCTTCTGATGTGTATGTTGCCTCCTCTGTTCTTGGTGGTGGTGGTTGTGAAGGGGCAACACACACCTCAGTGTTAGAAGACGTGGAGTCAGACATCCCGGTCGCTGCTACCTGTGAAGGTCTTAAGGGCAGTACTGTTGCAAGGAGGATCTGCTGATTCTTAAGAATAGCAGCCACATCATGATGGTAGGCAGCCAGGTCGGCCCTGAGGGGTTCAATGTTGCATTTGTGCACGCGTTGACAGGATTGCTGTTGTAGGTGTAGAGTCAACTGTATTACAGCTGTGCTGATTTCCTTCAGCCTTTTTTTGACTTCCTGCAAGATAGTTGGTCGCTCTTGCATAGCTGCTGCCTGATCTGCAGATGACATCATGCACAAACGCACCCCCTCTAGGCTGGCTACCATAGATTGCATCCCCACCCGCACCTCATTGGCCAGCTCCTGCTGTACTCCAACTACAGTTCTCTCAAAGCTGGTGCCTGTGTCTTCTGAGTCCTCAGCTGTATTGGAGCTGGCAGGTCTTACAATTGGGGTGGTGGGTGGATCCTCTGCAATGGCTGCTTGTTCTGTGCTCCTCCTTGTGACTGGAGCTGGGGTCTGGAGGGTTCCAAGGACATCTTGGATGGTCTGCTGGGGGATGTTTATCAGCTCGTCATCCATGTCATCAGGGTATTCCTGGACAGGTACATCCGCAGGAGAGCCATCATCCTCTGCAATGAAATAGGGTACAATTAGTGTGTCTGTGTTGTGGCATTGGTGATGTGACATGCCTGCCTTGTGATGAATTCACATTGTGATATTGTTTCCTTATCATTGCTCCAGTCTTTCAGATGGGCATTCTCTCAGGTCTATGGCACACCTGCATGTCACATGTATTATATTAAGTTATTAGACTTGTCGACATCATCTCCTCTAGTGTTGTTTTAGGCCAAATAATGAATTGCCACCTTCTTGTCCTACTCAAGCCTCCGTCTACATCCATTCTCATGGTGAGACCTTTCACTGGCTGTGGGTGCTCTGATGGCACTAGCAGCACACTTAACAATCTGGACCTGCCCCAGTCTCTGATCTTTCACATCCACTTATATGTAATTGACATGTAGCGTATCCTAGGCATAGCATTGTTATGGCACAATATGGATGTTAGCATTGGTAATGTGTACAGCTGGTGTTGGGGAATGTGTGGAGATTGGATTGCCCTGATAGTCGTAGCAGTGTCCTATATCCTCCTCTGACTTTGTAGGTGTATGTCAGTGACCAGTTACATGTGCCCTCCTCCTCAATGCTGTTGTCTGAGCAGTATGACATTTGGGATGTTGCATTGTGACCCAGGCACAGGATGGACCCTGACATATGCAGCATGGGTGTGTCCTTAGTGCTGTGTAGCTCCTAACGTTGATGACATTGGCTGATGTATGCGGAAACTATGGGCATTCACAATTGACAGGACTGGAACATTTGTCTTGTTTCAGGGGATTGTTGAAGTTGTCATCCTCAACCCTCTAATTTAGGTGTGTATTATCCATGGGGACGTTACTGCCATTGGCTACTTGAGCTGCACACAGAGCGGAGGTGGTAGTGGCAACTGTTGTCACTGTTACATTCCAGTTGTTGGTATGGCTAGAGGTTGTTCATTGGGCCCCAGTTATTGTAGGGGGTATAGTGGCTGACATGTGCCGGGATGTCAGTTTGACGTTGTGCCCTACCCTCCTGGCATGGCTTTACCTTTGCTCCATCGTTGGCATGGCAGCATGCCCCCATGGAACTGTTGTCGGTGTAGTGTAATGGTGTGTCCCAGCTTCTCTCTGTGCAGCTCATGCCCCCATGCCATACCCCTTTACCCATGCCACTCCATGTATATGATGACTTCCATGCATTTTGTGGTCCGTATCCCCCCCTGCTTACAGTTGTAATTTGTGCATTTTAATTCCCCATGCAACTTACCCTGCATCTGTGTTGTTTCCTGGTAGTCTGTGCTGTCCTCTCCTTGAATCCATGTGACGATCTCCTCAGGGATGACGGCTGCCACCATCTCCTCCATGTGGTCCAGGGCCTCCTGGTGTGCTGGACTCCCACCTCCAGTCTGAAGTGCTGCCTTCCTGTTCCTGGCCATCTTTTCCTTGGTCCTGCACTTGCAGTCATGCCAGCGTTTCTTGCACTCGATGACTGTTCTGCGTACTTCTGCCACACTGTCAATCTTGTCAACAATTTGTTGACATATTGCCTCTCTCCTACTGATTGGAAACTTTGAGGTGACAAACAGTTGGTGCTGGTGTTCCGTCACCCCTTTAACCAGAATTTCCTGCTCCTCTGCACTGAAGCGACACTTTCTTTTCTTCTTCAAACTGTCCTGGGTCTTGTGTGGGTCCTCCTGACTGGTCCCTGGTCTGTTGTCATCTTCCTGGGGTCTATACAGGCATCTGCTGAAATGGCTGTGTTCGCTGGGAATTTTGACGCTATTGCTTCAAAAAACGCTGCATATCCGGTGTGCGGTATCGTAAATCAACCCACAGTAATTTCCGCCGCGTTAACATTGTTTTGCTTTATGACTTGACGCTGCGGTGGGCATAAAAAAAAAATTCTTAAACCTGTGGTTTGGGCTGCTGTGCGTCAAAGTATAAATTTGACACCCGCACAGCGCACAGAAATGGCTTTAGCCGGCGGTAACATTTTTGACGCAAAACTGCGCCAGCACAGTTTTGCGTCAAAAAGTATAAATATGGGCCCTACTATCCAAGAAGAAGTCCACACATCGAAAATATGTGTCTATATGAAATTCTGCAGCACTATAGGTACATAAATAATGTTTTGGAAAACAGTGATGTAGTCAAATATGGTGTAGTTGGTAGCGACAGTTGTTTGGATCAGCATGCAAAAGGTCACAATAAACCATAGAAAACTTACTTGTCAAACTGCTGAGAAAATATAATTTTTCTACTTAGCACTTCTCCATCTATTCAAACCTTGGCGTTCTGAAACAGAGTTACTTGGGTAATATGACTTCTATGAAGGCTCTTTCAATGCTGTAAAAGCCAGAATTGAGTGTTTCCCAACTACCTCAAAATGTTAAATGAAAAACAATTAACAAGAGTAAACAATTGCTATTGAGATGCTAAAGGACAGTTCACAAAGAAGCCAGAGTTCCGGACCACTCAGTCAAGATCCTCTTGGACAGCCAATAATCAAAAATGAAGTTGCATAGTGATGAATGAGGTGGAGACAGCAATGCAACAAGCAAGAGAAGAAAATGTTGACTTGTAACACTTAGTGGAACAACTGAATGATGAGCAGAAATGAATATATATGGAAGTCAAAGTAAAAATAGAACATGGATTCCTTCATGAAAACAATCAATGTAATTGTTCAAGTTTTAAGCCAATTCTTTTGAATGTCAGAGGAGAAGCTGACACTGGAAAAGGCTTTTTAATCCAAGCTCTAACTTCTTATTTACAGAAGACTGCAGACTCCATCTTGTTGTGTTTAGTAACAGCTCCTATTGGGTTAGCTGCACACAACATCAAAGGAATTACCTTGCATATTTTACTTATGCTACCTGTTGAACGCAATAATATACTGGAGTACCAAAAGCTATATGGTGAAGCTTGCCATGATGTTTCTAGAGTCTTGAAGAAAGTAAAGCTTTTATTCATCGAAGAAGTGAGCATGGTCTCAAACCGAATTATTGCCTTTGTGAATTTGAGAATGCAGCAGATATTGAAGATAGAGTTTGATATACTCTTTGGAGGAAAACATGTAATTGTTTTTGGTGATTTACTGCAAACTACCCGGTAAAAGGACAGCTTGTCTTTAAGACACTCTTACATGAAGAAACTCATAATTCCTTATGAAGGATTGAAATGTAAACATTTGGTTGAGTTGCTAATACAAATAACTCATTAGAAACATGTGTTAAGCATCCAATATGCAATATGGAAATATTCTGAAGGATAGTAGAGTAGGAATACTGTCAAAAGAAATAAAACATTGCTTAGAAACTTTACTTATATAGAACATATTGTCTTGCGAAAAATCTGCAGCACAGCAAATGTTTGAATTTATTCAACAACAAAAATCCATTGTGTGTCTAAAGCCTATCCTTCAAAAATCTAACTCTTTCAATTAACAATTGCTACAACTGGAGAAAGAACAAATATTGGACCTCACAGCAATTGATAAAATGGAACACCAAGGAGTAACAATAGTGTTGACTGAAAAAATTGGATTCTTTAGAGATGTCTGATTCCAAAATCGTGGTATTAGAAAAGTGTTTACATATTTGTAAGAACTGTAGGGTGATTTTGCATTGAAATTCAAATGTTGAAGAACAATTAGTTTATGGAGCCATAGGTAACATATTTGATTTGATTTGATATTTTGTATCCAAACAGAAATGATGTTAAATGCCTAGCCGTTAAATTTGGTGAACTTGAAGGTGTAAAACAGATAGCAAAGTCTGTTACGCATTTCATGCTTGTAAAAGACTTGTATGTTCCTAGAAAAAGTTTCCAATATCTCTAGCATGTGCTATAACAATACATAAGTCTCAAGGTCTAAGTGTAGATGCAGCATTTATTAACATTGGTAGCACCATATTCAAGGACAGGTATGTCATATGTAGCATTTTTAGGGGTCAGAACTTTGTCCGGTTTGTAGCTCATAGAGTTTGATGACAGTAAAGTAAAAGTCGATTCGAGTTATGTGATAGAGTATGACCGTTTGAGACACCTGTATGCTCCTCATTGAGGACAGTACCCACTTTAAGAAAAGCCTATATTATTACCAAAATGAAAACATTTCAAAGGATCATAGTGACATTCCTGAGAAAAAGAAGAAAAAAGAGAAGGTGCAAGTATTGGTGAAAAAAATACTAAAGATACTGGTGAAATTGTTACCCATTCTCAAACCTCTCTCGAGTCAACTGCTATGCCAATGTAGTTCTCAATGCACTATTCTCTTTACCTCCTTTGGTTAATAAAATTAAACAGATAAAGGCTAAAAGATTATGCTGTGCATTCTTTACCTTGTTGGAACGCTTGTGGAGAGATAGAACAAAAACATATTCTGCGTCTTGTATTAGTGATCTTGCAGATCTGTGCACTGGATCTGCACACTTCACTCAAAACACTCAAGAAGATGCACAAGAATTCTTGATGGTCCTACTTGGCATCTTAGAAGAAGAGATGGTACCTATTAAGGACCTATTTGGACTAAGTTACTCCTGGGAGCATGATTGGGAAAAGTGTTCATGTTCTTAAAAAATAAATAAAGATTCAGAACAATTAATCTACTTAACTCTACCAGACTTTAAAACTTTAAAACTGTCAGTTTTGACAAATTGTTTAAAGACGCATCAAAGAATAATACCTGCACAAGATGCAAATCGCATCTGCTATCAACTGTGAACATAAGAAATGGCAAGTATACCATCTTAAAGCTCCAGCGATATAATGCAGATGGAATAAAAATAGAAACTCAAATCACAAATTTTAAAGCTGGACAAATCTCTATTTGTGGAAAAACATATACCTGTATAGCCATTATTTTTCATGAAGGAGTCCATGTTCAATGGAATACTTCATGGACATCTAATACAGAAAGTTAAGACATCCTATGGCCTACCAGGGGTGCTGTCTTTATAAGGCATTCCAAATCTTGAACAAAAATGTATTCTTGCAGGAAAACAACAGAGATACCACTAAATTGGAACCTCAGATTATAAACTACAAACCAGGACAACGATCTACTGAAGAGAAAAAGTAACACTGCTAAACCTATGCAACTTAAAACAATATGAAAAGAATTACACCATGGATATATTCTACTCTTGTTTAATGGATGAGCGGATTTTATAACATCATGCGGTCTACCAAGGGTGATGTTTTTATATACCTTTTCAGCTATGACAATGATTCATGCACATTAATTGTAATATAAAACTATCATATATACATTAGATCATTTAACAAGTATAGGTAAGTTAGGTAAATATTTGTAGTGAGTGTGATGCATAGTTAATTTGAAATAACATGCTATGTTCTTATGGGTTTTCTTTTACAATCTATATGATTGCCCCCCCCCCCCACACTGTTCTAGGATGTTCTAGGATGAGTATCTATACATACTTATTTGATAGTGTAAAAGTATAGAAGCTGAGAATAGCGAAGGAAGGGGATACAACATCAGTAAATAATATATATATTTAATTGCTACAGAATTATATAAATTTCTTGTGTTTTATTATTAACATTAGCTTTTCTTATTGCAGACCTTTGTTACAGAAATTTATAACACAAAATTGTAACTTATATTTATGTTTGCTCTCATTCTACATCGATTAAATAATGTATTTTTTGCAGTAATATAGGTAACTAACTACGTTTCTTCAATCGTACACCACTCGTACATATACTTTATACACATAATTATAGCAAAACAACAATATACATTAAGGAAAACACATCTTGATATACACATGTGCAAAGGGTAAAATATCTAGAAACACATGCATGCATTATCTACCACACCCAGACATGCTCTCATGCATGCACTAACACACCCATATGCGCAATCATGCATAGACCAACATACCTATAACAGTCATTCACACACTATGACATCCAACAACATTCTCATGCATAGACTGACAATCACAGTCACACGCTGAGGTATATACCAACACACCCAGCTACACAGTGACACATACAGTGCCACACCCAGGTGCACACTGATGCATACTCTGACACATCCAGGCACACACTGATACATACACTGATACAACCAGACACACACTGATGCAAACACTGACACACCCAAGCACACACAGATGCATACACTGACACACCCAGGCACAAACTGATGCATACAGTGAAACACCCAGGCACACACTGATGCATACACTCACTCACCTAGGCCCACAGTAATGCATACACTGACACACCCAGGCACACACTGATACATACAATGACACAACCAGACACACATTGATGCATAGAATAACACACCCAGGTGCACACTGATACATACACTGACACACCCAGGCACACACAGATACACACACTAAAACTCCAAGGCACACACTGACATACTCAAGCACACACTGATGCATATACTACCACACCCAGGCACACACTGATGCATACACTGACACACCCAGGTGCATATAAAATGCATATACTGACACACCCAGGCACACATTGATTCACACACTGATGCACTCGGGCACACAGTAAGGCATACACTGACACATTGAGACATCCAGGTCCACATTGATTCACACATTGACACACTCAGGTGCACAGTAATGCATACACTGACACACCCATGCACACACTGATGCATACACTGACACACCCAGGCACACATTGATGCACACATTGACACACTCAGGCACACACTAATGCATACACTGAGACACCCAGGCACACACTGATGCATACACTGACACAGCCATGCATACACTGACACACTCGGGCATTCAGTAATGCATAACCTTACACACCCAGGTGCACCTGATGCCTACAGTGACACACCCAGGCACACATTGATGCACACATTGACACACCCAGGCACAGTAATGCATACACTGAGATACCCAGGCACACACTGATGCCTACACTGGCACACACTGACACTCAAGCACACACTGACCCGCTAGGGTCTCAAGGCGCTGAAAGGGGAGGTTGGGAGCGAAGTGCTATTTCTCGAATAACCAGGTCTTGAGGCGTTTCCTGAAAGTCAGGAGGTCCTGGGTCTGTTGTAGGTGGGCAGGGAGGGTGTTCCAGGTGTTGGCGGAGAGGTGGGAAAAGGATCTGCTGCCGGCTGTAGTTTGATGGATGCGAGGGACAGCGGCGTGGGCAAGGTTGGTGGAACGGAGTTTGGCGGGTGGGAGTGTAGAAGGTGAGTCGCTCGTTGAGGTAGGCAGGACCCGTGTTGTGAAGAGCTTTGTGGACGTGGATGAGGAGTTTAAAGGTGATCCTCTTGGTGACGGGAAGCCAGTGTAGGTATCTGAGGTGGGCTGAGATGTGGTCGCGGCGTGGGATGTTGAGGATGAGGGTGCAGAGGCATTCTGTATACGTTGTAATTACTTTTGGAGCTTGGCTGTGGTTCCTGCATAGAGAGCCTTGCCGTAGTCTAGTCTGCTGCTGACGAGGGAGTGGGTGACCGTCCTTATTGTTTCAGTGGGTATCCATCTGAAGATCTTGCGGAGCATGTGAAGGGTGTTTAAGCAGGAAGATGAGACGACGTTGACGTGATGGGTCATGGCGAGCGATGAGTCTAGGATGAAGCCTAGATTGCGTGCGTGGGTGGTGGGTATAGGTGCGGTTCATAGGGTGGCTGGCCACCAGGAGTCATCCCATGCGGAGCGGTTGGAGCCAAGGATGAGGATCTCTGTCTTGTCCAAGTTAAGTTTGAGGCAGCTCTTTTCCATCCAGTTGGTGATAGCATGTAGTCCGTCGTGGAGGTTGGCTTTGGCGGTGGCGGGGTCCTTGGTGAATGAGAGTATCAGCTGGGTGTTGTCTGCGTAGGAGACGATGTTGAAGTTGTTGGATCAGACGATGTTTGCGAGCGGTGCCATGTAGATGTTACAAAGAGTTGGGCTGAGAGAAGACCCTTGGGGAACACCGCAGATGGTCTTGGTGGCTTACGGCAGGAAGGGAGGGAGGCGGACTCTCTGAGTTCTGCTGGAGAGGAAGGATGTGATCCATTCCAGGGCCTTGTGGTGGATCCCAGCGTTGTAGAGGCAAGTGCAGAGGGTGTGGTGGCAGACGGTATCAAAAGTAGCCCAGATCTCCAGGAGGATGAGGGCCGCGGTTTTGCCTTTGTCGAGCATGGTCCTGATGTCGTTGGTTGCGACGATGAGGGCGGTCCCGGTGCTGTGGTTCCCACGGAATCCAGATTGGGAGACGCCCAGTGTGTTGTTGTCCTCCAGGAAGCGGGTCAGTTGGCCGTTGATGATCTTCTCGATTACCTTCACTGGGAAGGGAAGGAGGGAGATGGGTCGGTAATTCTTGAGGTCTTCGGGGTCCGCTTTAGGTTTCTTTAGCAGGGCTTTGACTTCGGCATGCTTCCAGCTCTCCGGGAAGGTGGCGGTCTCGAAGGAGCTGTTGATGATCATTTGGAGTTGGGGGCGATGAATGTGCTCGCTTTGTTGAAGACATAGTGGGGGCAGGGGTCGCAGGGAGATCCTGAGTGGATGGTGCTCAAGGTTTTGATGGTGTCCTCCTCATTGATGTGGGTCCAGGAGAGCAAGAGGTTTGTGTGGCTGGGTGCATTGGGGTTGGTGGTGGACACGGTGGTAGTGGGGGCCGCGGAGCTGAAGCTGTTGTGGATTTCTGTGATCTTGCGATGGAAGAAGGTGGTGAGGGAGCCGCAGAGGTCTTGCGATGGAGGGGGGTCGATAGAGCATGACCTGGGGTTGGTGAGTTCTTTGATGATGCTGAAGAGCTCTTTGCTGTCATGGGTGTTGTTGTCAATGCCATCTTTGTTGAAGGATCTTTTGGTGGTCCGGGTGAGCTGGTGGTGTTTCCGGATGGCTGTCTTGAAGGCTGCGTGGTTGCTCTCTGTTGGTTCGTGGTGCCACTTCTTCTCGATTTTCTGGCACTCCCGCTTGGAGGTCTCAAGGTCGGCAGTATACCAAATGGCCTTGATGCTAGTGCGGTTCTTTGGAGCATTTCCTGAGCGGAGCGAGGGTGTTGGCGCAGTCATCTATCCAGTGTCTGAGGTTGAGGGCGGCTGTGTTGGGGTCGGTGGTGCTGGGTGGCAGGGCCCGGGCGAGGATGGAGATCAGTTGGTCTTCTGAGATCTTGTTCCAGCTGCGGTGGGGGATCTGTTGTGTGCGGTGGTGAGAGGCGGATTTCTGGAAGGTGATCGGTCCAGTGGAGTTCGGTGGTATGGCTGAAGGTGATGTGGCTGCTGGTGGAGAAGATGGGGTCGAGTGTGTGGCCAGCGGAGTGGGTGGGCATCGTGACCAGTTGTTTGAGACCGAGACTGGCGAGGATGTCGATCAGAGCAGTGGAGTTGCTGTTGTTGGCGTTCTCGAGGTGAAAATTCAAGTCGCCGAATAGAATGTAGTCTGTAGAGACAAGGGCCTTGGTGCTGATCATGTCAGCGATGGAGTCGCTGAACTGAGGTCGGTGGCATGGGGGCCTGTAGACAAGGGTTCCTCTGAGGGTGGTGTTGGCGTTGATGTGGATCTGGAAGTGTAAGTGTTCGGCTGCATCAAGGGTGTCATCCGTGTTTGTTGAGATTCTGATGGTGTTCTTGTGGACTATGGTGATTCCTCCTCTCAGTCTGTTGGTGCGGTCTCTGTGGGTGATCTTATAGCCTTCGGGGATGGCTATGGCGATGTCAGGTTCCGAGGAGGGAGTCATCCAGGTTTCGGTGATGAAGGTGATGTCTGGGGAAGATGAGGTGAGTAGGTCCCAGAGTTCGATGGCGTGCTTGTGTATGGAGCGGGTGCTGAGGAGGATGCAGCTGAGGTGGTTGTGTGTGGTTCTGGCATGGTGCTTGGCGGCTTGGGGGCAGGTGAAGCTGCAGATCCGACATGAGAAGGGTCCGTGGGTGTGTCTCAGGGTGGCTAGGAAGCAGGCGGTGGAGCGGCCTGGGTTGAGGGCGTGGAGTTCGTTGGCACTGTAGTGGCATCTGGCGGTTTGGGGAGCACGCAGGCCAGGGGGTCTGGCGCTGGGTGCTGTCCAGGCGTGGACGAGCGCAGACGGGCTTGCTCTTGAAGGGGAGGTGGGAGGGAGGAGCAGCTGGGAGGTGGGAGCGGTGGGCAAATGGGTGCGCAAGGGGGGGCGGGGCCACAGGGGACTCAGCGGCGGGAAAGACGAGAGCGGCTGAAAGCCTAAAAACAAGCAAGGCAAGAGAAAAGAAGGCAAATAGCAGTAAAAGGCAAAAAAACATGAGGAAAGAAGGCAGAAAGCAAAAGGCACAAAAAAAAATACAATAACAGGACAGACACACAATACTTACGGCAACCACTAGACATGAGGGATGAGGCACAGGCAGGTGCCTGCGGGTGGTCGAGGGCCTCGAATTCGCAGCAGCAGCGGGGGCGTGGTAGAGGGCACAGAGGCAGTCAGGAGGAGCTGCGCGGCGTGAGGAGTGAAACGTGACCTAAAATCAGGTCAGATCCATATTCTAACACACTGAGGCACACACTGATGCATACACTGACACACCTAGGTGCACAATAATGCATACACTGACACACCTAAGCACACATTGATGTACACATTAATGCACTCAGGCACCCAGTAAGGCATACACTGACACGCTGACACATACAGGCCCACATCGATGCACACCTCAACACACTCAGGTGCACAGTAATCCATACACTGAGACAGCCAGGCACACACTAATGCATACACTGACACATCCAGGCACACATTGATGCACACATTGACACACTCAGGCACACAGCAATGTGTGCACCTAATGCATACAATGACACAAAGGCACATATTGATGCACACACTAACACAGACAGGCACACAGTAATGCATCCACTGAAACACACAGGCCCAAACTGATGCATACACTGATACTTCCAGGCACACAATGATGCACACACTGACACAAACAGGCACACAGTAATGAATACACTGACACATCCGGGTGCACACTGCTGCATACACTGATACACCTAGGCACACAGTGATGCATACACTGAGACACTCAGGCACACAGCAATGCATACAATGAGACACCAAGGCACACATTGATGCGCACACTTACACTCTCAGGCACACAGTAATGCATACACTGACACATCCAGGTGCACACTGATGCATGTACTGGCCAGGCACACATTGATGCACACGGACACACTCAGGCTCACAGCAATGCATACACTGACACACCCTGGCACACACTGATGCATACAGTGGCACACACAGGCACACATTGACACACTCAGACACACATTAATGCATACACTGACACACTCAGGTGCACACTGATGCATACACAGACACACTCAGGCACACATTGACACACATACTGGCACACTTAGGCGCAGAGTAATGCATACACTGCTGTGCTCAGGCACACTGATGCATACACTGAGGCAGCCATGCACAGTACAGACCTGGGCAGGTATTTGTCCAAGACCAAATGTAAAAGGACCAGGATCAGCTGCAGCAGTGTCTCTCTCCCTCATCCTCCTCAGATATGCACTATCATGGTTCCTCTTCATGTGTTTCATAGCTGTCCTTTTTGAGAGTGCTTTTGGAAAGCTGTTTCCCAGACAGCTTACATTGCACATATCTAGCATGCACTCTCTTCTCACCCGAGTACACAGAAAATCACACCCAAACATCACTCTCTTTTCTATCATAAACTCCTTCTTCATGAAGATCATCTTCCTGCTCTGGTGCCTGACAGGCAGTAGGAACACTAGCTTCTGCCATTATTTCTCTGCAGCTAAACGGTTTGCACCTTTCTTCAGCAACAAGCCAATGTAAAAGTGGCAGTATTGGGTGTGTTCTTTTGAGAAGTTGAGTGTGGTTCATATTAATCAATAGAAAGGCAGATTTTGTTTTTGTCATTGAGCGACTGCGGATTTTGACACTACTCTGTGGATTCACCTCAATGATAAAGGACCTCATTTATGGAGGGAAAAATAAACAGAATCATTTATCAGGTTTCAAATATATTCAACCTTATGGTATGATTTAATTTAGAGGCTCCCATATACATAAAATATTTTTTTAACAATTCGGCGAATGCGTGGATCAGAATCCACTGACTTATTTACATCACGTGATCAGAACAAAAACCATACGGTTCAGTCATACGACAATTTGCAGATCCGCAGAAAATCCACAGATCCGAAAAGAAATTAAAAAAATAAATAATACAGTAATTAATGTTATGTGTAAATTATCTATTCAGTATTATTGTTCTACCCATTAATTTCCCTTTCTTTCTTTATATTGTGCCCTGGTTCGCCATACTTTGCTTTCCATTTTTAACTCCTTTTACTATATTATGTACTTTATTTTCACACATTAGTACTCCTTTCTCCTTGCTTGGATAAATTTACATATAATAATTAACTTTATGTTAAAAAAAATTACAAATTCACTGAAAAAACTAAAGGTTGCAGGGACTTTATAGTTTGGAAATACAATTTTTTTTAAACTTAGAAATTCACTGAGAAAACGAAAGGTTACAGGGGGGTTCTAGTTAGGTACTGAATTTACTCGCACAAAACCAGAGAAATTCAGCAGTTATAGTTCCCAGCCTTAAATATAACTTACGCCCCTGCAATGGACTGCTTATGACCTCACATATTACATCACTCATGACATCGTCAGTGACATCACTCATGAAATCACTGATGACATCTCAAATGCACTGATGACATCATCCAGTTTGTGTTAGTGTGTAAAATATGTTTACAAGAGTTAAAAGTAGATAAACATGTATTGCATAAATTAAATTAGTAGTCTTACAAACCTACTGATCCGCAACCGTGTTTGTGCGAGTAAGTGGGTGTTGCAACTGGGTGTTGCATGAATGAGTAAAAAGGGAGGTACGGAGGAAAAAAGTAGTCATTGTCTATGCTGCATTTGACACATTTTGATGAGCTACATACAGACTTGGCATGTTATTAAGTTAAGCACTACATACAGCACTTCTGCATTTTGATGTGCTATGTATATATTATAATGCATTTTTTGCTTAGTGTCCTTGTTAGATCCCTGAAAATTCTTAGCAGGTTTGGACAAATTAGCATTTCAAGGAGAATAAGAGTTAGATTAATTGCATTGCCTGATCGACAGGGACGTTTCTAAAAGGGCAAATACAGTCTCTTCTATGTCACAATGGGGTCTCTTATATTACTAATGATTGATAAATGAAATATCCTGTCTTTTCATGTCAACGGGTTAACTAATAGAATCTTTTTTAGAGTTACTGATTGTTGGATCTCCACTCATAACCCCTCAGTGATTCTTCTTCCAGAGACCTATATCCCATTTGCAAAGCTAAGTAAGTTTAAAATGTTCAAATCCTCGAAGGTGTCCCAAAAGTTTGTTGCTAAGTTTATCATAAAACAACCTATCACCCCAAATTCTTATCTGCCAAAATGATGAAGGATGTTGTTGGCACTGAGTTGATTGTGCCACCCATTCCACTCTTGTCACACTGGTCAGTTATTATGCTCCAAAAGAGGATCATCCCAGCCTCTATTTTCACATTTACAATCTCTTGGTGAAGTGTCAGGGGATGTAATAATGGAGGGAATTTGTATTTATTACAGACTTCTGCAATAGATATTACTACTTCATATACGAAATAAGTTAAGTGAAAGACTTTTAAAGCCTTGAATCAATGCAAGGAAGATGTAAGGCTCTTCCATCGCTTGAGAGAGCAATTTACTCATAAAAGAAAGCATACATGCTTCTGGACTAGGTTTAGTTCAGCGACTTGCATATATTTTTTCCTAACAGCTAAAAACTTTAAACATGAATCCATGATGGTTTTACCCAATGTTTTTTCTGACCACACGGCCCTGTCACTACAAATATAGGGCTTTAATAAAACTCAAGTACACAGAAGATGGACCTTTAATAAGACCTATTTAGAATCCAACATTTGGGTAGAGAAGAGAGGACCTTTTTAAAGAAATCAGAACTCCACCCCTTGCGACATGATATGGGCTGCTTTTAAGTCCATTCTTTGAGTATCATTAATTTCCAAGAGTAGTATAATGACAAAAAGCTATAGAACCGAAAGACTCAGCTTTGAAAATAGAATTAGATCTGCAGATGATCCTCTACTTTTACAAGGTACTAAGGAAAATAAGGTATGCTTTGACAAAGGCTAAAACAGTACTTCCGGAATTTTACTATTCTAGACACTACCTGAGTAACTTATCAACCTTACAGTTAGAGTATGAAGAGAGTAACTATGTGGGTAAATGTATGGCTTGGCAGATATGAGAGAAAATATACAAAAATATTGTTAGCTCAGTGAGCTGTCCGAGCTCTGGGGTAAATTTTTTCTCAAATGATATAATAAATAGCATACTTGTAGACCATACAGGCTCTTTCAACAGATGGATTTGAATAAATTACACAGTTTCCTTGAAGCGCTACTCATTGCACGTTTCCCATGAGGATAAAATCCTGCTCTCAAAACCCTCCTCCGAGAATTAGTGGATACTCATAATAGCCAATATAATGGGGAGGCCTGTAGCTCAGATGGGTACTCTGCAAAGTTTTAAAAAGACCTTTGGTAATGGTTTGAACCCACAACTTTTATTATTAGGCTATTTCGAAACCTTTGGGTGGAGAAATTCCACCTTTTTAGGCAGCAGTTCAATGTCACATTTTTAAAGGAAGATGAAACCCAGGGCAGCTTAATTTGTATTGCTCTATCGCCCTTTTGAATTTTGATCACAAATTCTTTATTTTGATAGCAAGTAGGTTTAATAAGGTTAATACTATAGCTTACTACTAACCTTGAGACAAATACCATAAAGGTTTAATTTGCTTTATTATGGAGCATCAATGACATATCAATACAAATTATTTAAAGGAAGCCTTAGATGTGTTAAGTGCAAAAAAGATTCCAGGGACAGCATATTTGCTTGCCGCTGTAAAAGCTTTCGGTTTGGTAGTTTGGAAAACACCACTATATTTTGGATACATTTGTATTTCCCCCCAAAATTGCAAAGAACCCGCATCTGTTCTATGTGGGCGCAACTGCTAAATTTATTATTGATTCATTAGAGGTGGCAGTTTTGAAGTACATAGAGGAACCAGGCTGGGGTGTCCTCTATTTCTCTCTAGTTCTATTTGCATTACTTATAGAGCTTTTAGATACAGTATTTTGGGTGGTTACCAGAATCTATCTTTTGCTCCCTCAAATAGCTTGAACTGATTTATATGCAGGTGATGTCATGTCGTTTTTAAGCAAAATAAAGTATGCCAGGCAGGGTATTCAAATTCTTTACGCTATTTCGGGCTTTAGGGGGATACAAAATGTATAATTTTAAAGCTGAGGTGCTACAGTGCAGTAGTAACACAGAGGATCTATTGGAAGACCTACAAAGGTGTTTAAATAACCATCCTTAACAATACCTTGTCATATAATTTACAAATAATATCAACTATCTGTATGACCTAAGTTACAAATCATTACTGAAAAAGATCAAGATTATGCAAGCTAAAAAGAAGTTGATCCTATTTACGACACTGGGGTTGGCAGGGGTAGCTTTTGATTAAAATGACAATATTGCCAATGCTCAGTTTTTATTAATCTGCTGCCCCTGCGTATTTTATGCTTCCTTCTTTTAAAAGTTGGATTCAGTGATTTCCTCCTTTTTATGTCAAGACTTAAACCCTAGATTGGCACTTAGCACTTCATAATCTCCCATCGAGGAAGGGTGATATCCCTACCTAACTCTAAGCTGTACTATTTTGCCTTTTATACCCTGTCTCAACAAGATTTTAAAAAGGAAATTAGTTCACTTTTTAATACGATAATAAATTAATTAAAATTACGCTGAAGGATAACAATATCAGCAATATGCTGCGCTTAACAAAATCACCAATAATGTGAGTTATAAGGTGCAAAATTGATTCTCAGTTAGGAGAGCATAATCTTTAAAAACTTTGAGTTATAAGGTGCAAAATTGGTTCTCAGTTAGGAGAGCATAATCTTTAAAAACTTTTGGGATACTAAAGTTTAATGTTTCAATTAGCCTTGTGGATTTGGTTTCGCAAAACCTTTTAGAACTGGACCACGTAATACTAACCAGGTGGAAAATAAATGGGTATTACATGATCTCAGAATTCCTAGCTAGTAATACATAGAGAACCCGGAATGATATAGCCGGGTCACTTAAAATAAGTGAAAAATTGATACAAAGGTCTATGTTGGGATCTCTTTGTTCCTAAAGAAGATACCTCCTTCACTGATATAAGAGCAGGAAGAAATGGTGTAAAATGTTTGGGAAAGTCCTAATTTTATAAAATTAGGGAGCTAAAATTGCTTGTTGATGAGTGCAAAACCGACCAATATATTTGTTAAAATCTCTAAATGATGGTTAAAGGAAGAAAATATAAATATCTCAGAAACCATTTTGGAAAAAAATAATGAGTTTACCTTTTTGATGCTTAGAGATGCGAACTTCCATAAAATACAATTTTATTCAAAGCGGTTAATGTATTATACTGCTGGTCGTTTGAGTAGGATTTTTCCAAATAACTCGGCTACATGCTTTAGATGTAACAGTATGGTCAAAACAAATTGGTCCCATAGCATAGTGTTTGCGGTAGCACTCATAGGTACCATTTTCACAGCAGGACTGTGTACTACATCAGTGTTTTTGACATCTTGCTACTGTACAGCAGGCATGAAATGTGAGTACATCATAGATGTTCTGCTAAGTGTGGGGGAGTCGGTCAGGCTCCCTAGTCATTATTAAAGGAACTTAACGCCTTATATTGACTCATTTCTGCAGTACAAGCATGCTGAGTCCTCACTGAATGGGATGTCAGTCCATTGCAGATCCCTTAAAGAGAGACAGCATTGAAATTACACCTGCGGCTGTGCCAAGCTACCTGCCCAAGATTGAAAACAAATGGCATCAGCTTGGCTGTGTAACAACACGGCTGTTATGGACTTGTGGGAGAATGATTTAAGTTTAACATATTTTAGCTGAGCCTGCATAATGCCCAGATCCCAACCTTTACTGAAAAAAGTGAGGCTGAAGTGCATCATCAAGTAGACTTTTAAATCACAGTGGTAGTGGTAGTATGAGCGGAACATACAGAGACTGATACACACAGTGGCTCTGTACTTTTAACGGAGCCCTGCAGTTGTTTCGGGGAGTCCTAATGCCTGGCTAGCTATTGAAAACGTATCTCGTATCTCTCTTGTGTGCTCACCTGGGCATGCATGAGTAATTCAATAAAAGGGTAAAATCTGTTTCCATGACTTTGCTGGGACTCAGAGTGTCATCTTTAGGTTGCCATAATCACTTCCTGTAACGCCGTGCCTCGACGCAGCGTCTCTTTTTACATCTGCGGTCGGAACGCGCTGCCGATTCTCGGAGCGCCGTTCCCAGCGTTTTCTTGTCCATTTGGCAACACGTCCTGGGAAGCGTGTTTTGCGCTCCCGGTCGCGTTGCCTTTACCAACTGGAGGGCATTGTTGTCTCCCCTGTCGGTGGTGGTCTTCTTCTGGTCTTTTTCTTTTCTTTACGTTTTCTTTTTCTTGCCTCTGTATTCTGCATTTCTTCATGTTCATGTTGGTGTCGATATTGTCTTCTTCCTGTTTGCATATCCCAGCATGCTCTTTTTCTTATATACTGGCTCTTTTTTCCTATTCTTTTCTATGGGCTTTTTCCCAATTCAAGATGGTGTTCTTTTCATTTCCTGTGATGTCACTTGCCCTTTTTCAGTATATGAGCCACTCAGTCTTGCTCTACCTTGCGTTGCAAACACTTCCCTTAGGTAGTGCTCTTCGCTCCTGTACGACGTTCCTGTTTTCGTCTTGGAGTATTTTTGCCTTGTTTTTTCTTGTTTTCAAGTCCTGTTTTTTCTTCTTCTTTGTAGGAGTTCCTGTTTGAGGTTTTTCACCAGTTCTTGGGGTTTTTTCCTCTGGGACTCCTTCTGGAGGGTACGGTCTGTCAAGCGGCATAGTGGCTACTAGAAAGGGTCGCCCCTATCTTGGATTATCCAGAACCTGCAGAAGACCGGGTGTGTTCTCCAATCATGCATCCAGAGGTGAGAAGTCGAGTGCAGTTCGTGACACTTCCACCCTGGTAAGACTAGGGGTTTGGGTGAGGCTAGCTTAAACTTGGAATCCTTGGTGTGGTTTCCCTTGACTTTCAGACCTTCTGTTTTGCTGACCACATTTTTGCTGGCTTTGGGACTTTGGGCAGTTGGCCACTGCTAACCAGTGCTAAATTACATATGCTATCAGCTTAAAACATGGTAACCTTGACTTATCCACAACTGGCATATTTAATTTACTTATAAATCCCTAGTAATGGTCACTACCTGTGCCTAGGACCTGTAAATTATGTGCTACTAGTAGGACTGCAGCACTGATTGTGCTACCCACTTAAGTAGCACTCCAACCTTGTCTCAGGCCTGCCATCGTAGAGCCTGTGTGTGTAGTTTCAAGCTGTCATGTCGACCTAGCAAGCTAACCTTCTTTCCTGGCCCAAACCTTTCTTTTTAATAGATATTTGTCACCCCAAAAGCAGGCCCTGGACTGTTTAAAAAGTAGGACGCTCTGTTAAGTTTTACATGTCCTAGAAGTAAAAAACTCTTAAATTTGTTTTTCACTATTGCAAGGCCTATCTCTCCCGCAGGATAACATTGGGATTACCTTACTACCTTTTTTAAGTGAAATTCACAGCTTATGGTGAAGTCGGATTTTAAATTGTAATTCTGAAAATGTCACTTTTAGAAAGTTAGCATTTTCTTAATTTTACCATTTGTTGCTTTCTGCCTGTTCTGAATACACATCTTGGGTAGGTGACAGCTAGGCTTTGTGCATTCCCTCTAGACAGCCACACACAAGACCTTAGATGTGACTGATAGGCCATCCACTGCCTGATGGGCCATCCTTGGCAGGATGGGAGGGAGGAGCTGACACTTACACCTGAATATGCTGTGTCCTGTCACTACACAAAGGACTGCATACCTCTTGCAGTCAGTCTGGAGCCAGGACAGGAAGAGAAGGGACTCTGTGCACTTCAAATGCTTCTATTTCAAGTCTCCCTCGCTTCAAAGGCACAACTGTGTATAAGTACTGGACCTCAGACACCACCAGCTCAGAACACTTCTGGAACTGTGGATACTCTGCCAATAAGAAGGGCTGCTGTGCTGAAAGGACTGCCACTCAGCTGGACTCCAGTTCTGCTGTTTTGACCTGGATTGAAACCAGCACATTAGCCCCATTGTATGGATCGAAGTTGACGATTGCCTCTCTAACACGGATCAACCTCAGTGCATCGCCTTCGGAACCACTGCATATCAAACCTGATGTATCGCTGCTGCTGTGTGGAGAAACTTGATACATCTTCACTACTGTGTGGGAAAGATCAAAGCATTTTCTTCACTGTGGGGATCAACACTGATGCATCACTTCAGGCTGCTCTGCATATCTTCAACATCGACGTAAGCAGGATTAAGATACTCTTGTTCAGCGGGCCTCACAGGGTTCCTGTAGCCAGCCCGTGTTCCATAGCAGTCAGCCTGAACTTTTGACTTTGTCCTGGTCCAGCGCAACCAGACATCCCCGCTGGTGCTTCTTTGTTTTAATGGCTATTTCACAGTTTATTCTTTAAAAATTCAGATCTCAAGCTCTACTTATTGGATTTTTGTTGTTTTATTCTTGTTTTGCTTAGTAAATTAAGCTCCATTTCTCTAACCAGGTTACCCATTTTAGCTTTTCTTTATATTTTCATATTTAACACATTTTAGCTGCATTGCTTTTAGCAGTGACATTTTATACACCTTGCTTGCATGATATTAACCTAGGAATATATTGTATGAGTTCCTTGTTTCTGTTAGCCTTTTCTTGAGATATAATCAGTACAATCTGTCAAAGGTTAGGAACACAGATCACAATATCCTAGTGCTTGTGTTGCCCATTCAGGAGACAGCTTCTGACATCTAGGGCCAGATGTAGCAAGCCGTTTGCATGTCGCAAACTGCGAAAATCGCAGTTTGTGCCATGCAAACGGCCTAACGTGATGCACATTCCCAAATTGCGAGTCGGTACCGACTCGCAATTTGGGAATGCGACTCGCAAATAGGAAGGGGTGTTCCCTTCCTATTTGCCACTCGCATCACAATTCAGAATTGCTTTGTGACCGCGAATGCGGTCGCAAAGCAACTCGCAGTTACCACCAGTGTCACACTGGTGGTAACTCATTCGCAAAAGAGAAGGGGTCCCCATGGGACCCCTTCCCCTTTGTGAATGACGACAAAAATATTTTTTCAGAGCAGGCAGTGGTCCGATGGACCACTGCCTGCTCTGAAAAAACAAAAACAAATGGTTTCGGTATTTTTTTCATTTTGCAACTCGTTTTCCTTTAAGGAAAATGGGCTGCAAAATGAAAAAAAAAACTACTTTATTTAAAAAGCAGTCACAGACATGGAGGTCTGCTGACTTCAGCAGGCCACCATCCCTGTGAGTGCAGGGATCTCGCTATGGGGTCGCAAAATGTGACCCACCTCATGAATATTGATGAGGTGGGTCTTTGTGACCCCATAGCGAGTCGCAGATGGTGTCTGAGACACCGTTCTGCATCTGGGATTGCGACTCGGAAATTGCAAGTCGGACAGACTCGCAATTTCCGAGTCGCAATCTCGGACTTTCCTACATGTGGCCCCTAGACACAGCCTTGCATCAGAACTGTGCTCTTAATAGAATGTAGCTTTTATTATATAAATGGTGCACAGACCCTGAAGGGGCAGAGGGACACTCCAGCCAAGACCATCCTGGGACTAATGCTGTGTTTGACATGCTGCTCTTCTGGTGCTAATCTTCCAGCTTCCAGAGAGGATTGCCATCCACACTACAGTTTGATTCTTGATGCCATTTCCACACGTGGGCTAAGGCTAACCCCTTAGAGCGGGCAAGGCAGAAGGGTACACTCGCTATGCTTTCAGTATATGGTTAGGCTTATGTAGGAAGATTTAGAAATCATTCACCATGTTTGGATTGTTCGTTATCTTTACCATGTTCATAATGCTGGGAACTTTGCTTTGTTTCACCTGCCTAATTTTCCCAATTTATTATCTCTTTGCAAGATTACAATTGTTTCATTAAATGTATTGAAAACTTATCTTGTATCTCTCTTGTGTTTTCACCTGGGCATGCATGAGTAATTCAATGAAAGGGTAAGATCTGTATCCATGACTTTGCTGGGAGTCACAGTGTCATGTTTAGTTTGCAATAATCACTTCCATCTGGTAAGATTAGGAGTTTGGGTGAGGCTAGTTTAGACTTGGAAATCTTGGTGTGGTTTCCCTTGACTTTCAGCCTTCAGACCTTCTGTTTTGCTGACCTCAGTTTTGCTGGCTTTAGGACTCTGGGACGTTGACCACTGCTAACCAGTGCTAAACCACACCAAGGATTCCAAGTCTAACAGTCATCAACTAATGTGATGTCATAGCAAAGAGTTATGGCTTTCAGCAACTGAAATAAATGAGAGATGCTTTCTTTGAGAGTCATACATAAAAAAGGCATTGGGGACACTGGCCTGGCTATGGTTCTTTACACACTAGTGCCTCAGACACTGGCATAACAAAACTTGAAGTGGCCCCCCTGCAAAGTACAAACAGACTCAGGAGCTCTCAGGCCAGGGCACTGAGCTGGGAAGGCCTGGAACTCAGCCCTCTACGTCTTCCCCCAAACTACAGGGGCTGAGGGGGCATTTGCTACCCCGCTGGTATCAGAATATGTCATTAGTTCTCCTTCAGAGGCCCGCCCCCATACGCATTCTATGTCTTTATAAGCACCGTATTTATAAATGATGCTTTAAAATCGATTTCTGGTCCCATTTCCCCATACTTTTCTTCGGGGCAATTATCCCCTTTAGTCCGTATGGAGAGTGCCTGGCCTGCCCACCATGTTGAGCCCAGTCTGGGGCTTTAATGAAACAGTATTCTAGGTGTGAGTTCGAATTCTCGGTCCACCCTGCCCTCCGTGTCCAGTTCCCCGGGGTCCAGCTGAAAGATTAAAACGCGTCCTCCCCGGACCAGCGCGATCGCACGCCAGACGAAGGCGTGCCTTGGCAGCCCAAAACTAGCTTATGGGCATTGTCTGTGACCAGACTGTTATTAAACGGAATGGATTTATTATTTTCATAAAATACAATTGAAATCTTATAAACAACATTCTTTTCTTAACATTCATGCCCACCCCACGAGTGCCAAAACACAGGAAGCGTAAGGGACACCGTTAGCTGCCAGCCTTATTTTAATATCTAATTTGACCCCATTTTGACCTTTTTTGATGAGAAAGAGCGGCCGCCTTGCATTGCCCTGCAGCGCCCAGCAGCTCCGTGAAAACCTAACAACTAATACGCTTCAAAGAACCTAACTTAAGTCAGCCAAAATTACCAAAGATAGTGCTCAGCTCCCAATGAATTAAAAATAACTTCCGAAGAATTTGGGAGCACTTGCTGATTTATGGATAATGCTTTTGGTGCATGAGGTCAGCTCAGGGGATCAAGCATGACAGAAAAATAACTCAAGCCTTGGAATAGTTTTACTTCAGACTAGTGAAGGGAAAGTATTCAGGTACACAACTATCGACTCCCCAGTATCAACTACCAGTACATCGACAAGGGAAAGGTATATAGGTAAATGAAGATTTACTATTCTTTACGTCTTATTGGTCGCAAGTCATTGATGTATAGTAGTAGAGCTCACAAACCGCACCGTCGTACCCCTGGTATTGTGAGTTGGAATGGGTTGCAAAATCCATTTTGTGAGATGGAAAAACATTTCTGACACGCAAAATGTATTTTGGACATTGCAACCAGACATTCTGCAGCTGCAAATACTGTCATTTTGGGAATCGCGATTTGCAACTGCAAATACACCAACTCTTAAGACAATTCTTGAAAATGAGCCTTCTATTATGAATTTAACAATGGTGCATGTGAGGTCTGTCACTTAGGGTGACAGTGGCCAATAGGATAGAAGCAACTTTTTTCGAAAATGAAAAGAAAGATACAGGGCTAATTCACATATGGGAAAGTAAATTCTAACCATACTACAAAGACTTACCATTAGGAAGCAGATCCACACATACAAGAGAAGACACGCAGTGATTCCTTCAGCATCGCAAGAAGAAGACAGAGACCCCACTCAAGGAAGGTATGCTTTGCTTGATAAGCACCCTGAGAAACCACACCTGTACTGAAGGACAACCCTGAACCTGGGGTAGGCATAAGCTTTGTGTCAGGAATAAATTACCTTTCTCCACAACATAACCATAACTGAGCAGCTTTCCCCCGGGTCAGTAAAGTAACTGCTACTAGACTGCTGATGAGGTCTAATACCACCTTGGCAGCAGGAAGAGCCTTACTGTAAAAATGTGGATGTGAATGTGTCTCTCAAGGGCAGATCACAAAAGAGACCTTGTTGCTGACCTTCGCAGTTTTCAGTCGGGACACAATTCCTCTGATAGAGATCAATGTACATCAAGAGGGAAAACAGGACCAAGTGGAAATGTTGGACTCACTAAGAACATTATGCACATTGCATCACTATCGAACATCAACAGTGAGAATTATGACCCAATGGCTACCACACGTGATGAGTGGTACACCCTTTCCAAACCAAATTGACCTTGTCCGAGTTCCACAGCACCAGGAACTTTAATGCATCAACGCTTAATTCAGAACCCCAAAACACTCTCGCATTTCTCACTTTTATTGTAGACTTTTTTGTGGGAATACCAGACAACTCTTGAAGTTGAGATTGGACCACAATCACTGGCAGCACTCCCTAATCCAGGCATTATTCTTTTGCTCATGCAGCTGGAGGCCTCTAATGTTCATTAAGGGTGCTATTTTGTCTAAACCTTCCCTTGTTTCAGTAGAGCTAGGTAATATTCATGTTTTTTTCACACATATGTAGCTGCATATCATCGGCATAGGTCTGAAAGTGAAGTCGTTTAGACTTGGATAATTTGAACACTGGTTTAGCAAAAACATGACTCAGAAAGGGTTAAAGGGAAGACCCCTGTAGAACACCACAAGTATTCACCATACCAGACAATTGATGAGGATCCAGAGAGATACATTGTAGCGTTTGTTAGGAAAAAAAGAACAAGATCGCTCCAGTGGCCATTTCCACAATTGTGGCTTTTGTTTTGTTTTAAACTGCCACAGTAGGAGTCCAAAATTCAATGTATCAAATGTGTCTCACACATCGAGAAGGATACGAAGGAGAGCACCCCCTTCAACGGTGGTAATTAATGGGTATGGTACGAGGAATCCTAGTCAGAATATCGTCCAACATAAATATTGTGTTTTGCATATCACTTACAAAAATATAGCACCATTGGACTTAAAATGGAAACTCCACTCCAATGGGACAATATTTTTTCAAACACTATTTATGACATAATAGCTATGTTAAATTATATTTCTGACTACTCTATTCTGACATACAGCCACTACAGAGAATTAGAATCCTGTAATACCCGGGAGGGGGCATAAACCTTCTATTTGGGGGGAAACCTGCAGGAAATGGAAAGCCCAGATTCCCGTAGTATTCCATATTTATAAATGCAAAATTCGTAATGTACCTTTAACCCACAATCCTGGGTGTACCGATCCCTGTTACACTGATACGTCTTTGTACTGAACCACTGGTTGAGAATACCTCCATCGCCCGAAATGTGGCCCTCAGATGTCATTTAGTAGCAACACCAGCACTGTTTGGGTACCACATCGAAGCTAGAAAAGTGACTACTGTCTGTTGAGACTTTGGAGATGGCAGTGCTTCATTGCAGCTGGTGTCTGCAGATGGGGGCCACTGGCACTCATTTATGGGCCCGGGACTCATTTTCATCCTCTCACCTTGACCCATAACAATAAAGAGAGAGAGAGGCAGAAAAGGAGGAAAGAAGCAGGAAGAGTAAGGTAGAAAAACAGTGTCGAAGCGAAACAGGGATGAAAAATAATCTACAAGAGTGAGGTAAAATGTCAGAGAGTGTATGGTGGTGGATAAATGAGGCATGAGGTGGTATCAAAACTAGATAGCCTTGCTACTTTGCAATCCTGACATTCAGCAGCACCTTGGCGGACTTCTGAGAAAATTGTTGGGATCAGCACTTATTCTTTTACAAATTAAGCACACAGTGCCAATCAAGATATTGCTGTAGCTGAGACCTGGCTGCTCATTGCAGAATTTTTGAGAACACTCCAAGCCCGCTATCAGTCAATAGGTCTGTAGATTTTCCAGATCTAGTGGGGCTTTTTGTCTGGCTTTATCCAAGACCTTTAGGTTTTAATACAAACACATACATTATACATAATTACTTGTCAGCCCTCTTCAACCAGTTTAGTTAGTCTGCCCAGCTTGTTTACCTGTGGCCCGGATACTGCATGGCATTATCTTTCATAGAGCTCATGAAAGGGTCAATTAACCTAAACAATGACTTTGCAAACACCTAAGGTAACCTAAGTTTGATACCATTTTTCACATTATCTCTGTCTCAAGGCTAGACAGCGAATGCTTAAACACGAGCCAACGATTATGCAAATGATTAGGTGTTTTTTACAGAACTCACATACTTTTAACTGCTTGATCATGGTACTGTCTATCTCTGACCTAGAAACCTCATGCCAGTGTCTTTCTAGGAACATGTGAAGGTGTCAAATCATCCAGGCAATGTCAGAGATAAAAACAGCTAATGCAATATCAGTCAGAGAAAAGTGCCTTGTTATTTATATTTCAAGATCAGATAGCAACAATAACATAAAAAAGTAGTCTGAATTAATGTATTTGTTTATACTAATGTGTCTTAAGACTAACCTACGGATGTATATAGATAGTCAGAAATTCCTCGGATGAGATAACATCAGTGGCTGATACTATCGAAGCTCTTAAGCTGGCTACTGAGTGAAAGAGAAGCTTCAACCAGGTTGCATATCGCAGATCTACATGAACACAGCACCAGAGTCCATTGTGACTGAACAAGACTCCAGAAAGGCTCCCTGAGGCTCTACAAAGCATTATGCCTTCACTGGTGGCAGGATTGTGATTTCGCACAGACACAATCTCCTCACCCTTGTACTCTAAATAGCTGGCAAGCTATTCCAAACAGAAAACATATCATGTTGTTCAGGCATGTGAACCACTACTGTAATTCAGGCTTATTGTTTATTAATCTGTTAGAGCTAGCATAGTGCTTAGAGATAGCACAGTGAGGGCATTAAGGGCAAATTGTGGTTTTATGATTTTTACCAATTTTTTTCTCTGATATTGAAAATCTTAGCTCCTTGTAATTCCTATCTTCTGTGATGCTACCAATATTGTGTGCACTAGATCCAGGAGTTTTGAAATAACTACTTTAGTATAAATGTGTTATAATGCTTATTCCATTTCTAGTGATCTTGAGTGGGTAAATCTTGAATGGATGATCATTCGAATTACCCCTGCTCCCTGTTACAAACACAAAAGCATTGATGCCACTTCAACTATCCATTGGTGGGGTCCGGTAGGGCTGAATTAATCTGTCTTTCACATTCACTCATTGGTGTGTTGAACTAAGTTCATTTATATCACCCGTGGATGTGAAAACAAACCTTGTAGAGCTAAGTCAGAGTCTTAATTTACGGATCACATCTGTTTGGATGACCTTATGTCCTTGCTCAAATATTCATTATGAGTGTCTTGCAATCTCCCATTGTAAGGAAATGCCTCTTTTTGCATGCTCACCCCCATATATTTGTAGCAGCTACTTCTCCTGTAAGGTGGAGGAACATCACCCTGCCTGCTGAGGGTGTAGAAAAAGGAAAAAATAAAATGGTAACAAAATAATGTTATTTTTCCTCTGCGAGCCCAAGCTGGTTGTGAGGGCTGGCCATTGCTGCTGACTGGCAGCAGATGATGTGGAGTGGTGTACAAGTTTAAAGTGCACATGTATTTTTGGCCTGCTGTCTTGCGATGACCAGCCTGATGTGCACTTTAAACCTCTTGAACCCGAGCTGCCTTAGACAGCTGGGTGGAGAGCAAGCACAGGCCTCCAGTGCTTTGGGAGCCCTGAGACAACCCGCTCCATCCAAACCTGGTGCTTCTTTCATGCTGGTGAACAGCATGGGAGCATTGTCTGGACTGGTTAGAAGAGTTGGCTGGAGCCTACACTGGACGACAAGAAGAACGCCAGGACTAGAGGACGTACAGTAAGGTAAGTGAATGTTTAATTTTACTTTATTTAGTGTAAACTGAATCACTGACAAGCATTACATTAATATTTTAAAGTTAAGTAACTTTAAAACATTAATGTAATGCATGTCAGCAATTTATTTAGTGTTTGCCAAGGTTATTTTCCCAGAGTCGGCATGGCACCTTTTCTCAACCCACCATTTTTAGTTAATTACAATTGCCGCTGCATGTTTATACTGATGCTGCTGTTTTTTTTACTCTGAGAGTGCACTGAGGCCTGTTAACCAGACCTCAGTGTCAGTGTTCCAAACAATTACAAAGTCTATGCGAAAATGGCTATCCCCAACTAGCAAGTATTGAATAACTTATAAGCCCCTAGTATATGGTACACAGGTTACCAAGGACATTTAAGGTACTGTGTCCACCAAGGGCTACAGCACTGATTGTGCCCCAGTGAGGATTTGGTGCATTATATGATTTGGCTCTGGGGCCTTATCGTAAGCCCTATTTTGCATTACACTCTCAAACACCATTGTGGGTCCAGTAAGGTACATTAACTTTACCTTAAGCTCAACCCTGGGTAGCTGTGGTTATGAGCAGTAAGACTTAGCAAAGGAACAACGTGTAAAGCATTTAACAGCACCAAACAATGAAATAAGGAATCAACGACAGACGAAAGAAAGAAGATACTGTAGGAAAGTGCCCTTTTTGGATAGTTACCCCCACACATTTTGCTCTAGATGATGTTGGTTATGACTTTTAAAGTGCACTGGAACCTGCTAACCAGGCCCAATGCCAGTGCTCCCTCCCTAACTTGGTAAATGTGAATTGGTACCCCCAACTGGCAAGTACTTTAACCTCCTTATAAGACCCTAGTATATTGTACAAATGGTACCAAAGGAATGGATGTTAAAGGGGTCACCAGGGCCTGAAGCAGTGTTTGTGCCACCCTGCCTGATCCAAGTTAACAACTGTCAGTAGGCCTGGCATTACAGATTGCAGGAGCAATGTAAACTGCTCGAGCTCAACTGTGCCCACACCTTGTTTGGCACAGCCAAAGCACTATCTTTAATAAATGTCAGTCACCTCTAAGGAAGGCCTCCTGAGCCCAGAAGGCCAGGTGCATTATATGCAAGGTGTGGATATATAGTTGCAAGCTTATATGTCCCTAAAGTGGCCATTTCCATTAAAGGCTACAATAAGTGAATGACAGTCCACAGGATGACATGGACTGTCTCCCTGGCAAACCAGAGGTTGTCAGCTCCATTATCGGACCACTGAAATGAGCCATGTTTAATATCAAACAGCGTGCCTTCTCACCCCTAGCATGAATCTTTTGTCAAGGGTGATATGGCATGGACCCAGAGAGCAAACCTAGAGGTTGTCCACAGAGTTGCCCAAGTCTCCTTTGCTCTGGCTGCCAGCTTACAGTTGCTGCCACCATGGAAGGATTCTGATGCTCTGGGCAGAAGTGTGAACACTCGCAGGAGTCAGGACAAAGGCCTGGATGGGAAGGAGGTCACACATCCCTCCCTACCTCCATCTCTCCTTCCCTCCCTCTCTCACAGGAAGGCTGGTGAAGTGGCACACCAAGGCGGTGAGCTTCAAAGGGCACACTGCCTCTGGTATTCAAGCAGGCTGTCTGGCTTCCTCCCAGTGGAGGAAAAAGCCACCCCCCTGCCTCCAGGCACATTTGCACCTGAGCAGATGGGAAAATTAATCAGGAAGTGTACACCCTTAGAAGGCAAGCCATACCTCTAGAGTGGGATACCTGGCCTGTATAGCCAGAAAAACGTCTGGTATCTTGAAAAGTGGCACAATAGAGGTTTCTAGGGATAAAAGGCACTGAATGTGGTCACCTCAGATTAGCCACTGGGGCTAAGAGCCCATTGGCTACTTGCACCCCCACCCCTAATGTCTCTAAATATAGGACATAAGGGTCACCCCTGACACCAGAACATTAGATCTGCAACAACGTACAAAGAAAGGAAAAAAGGAGGGAGACCCTCATCGACGACAACAGAAACCGGCACAAATGAAAGGTGAGGTACCCTGAAACTGTGGAAATCTTTCTAGAACTGCTCAACTGCGACTCATCCTGGACCGAAGTTCAATTCCCCCAGCAGGAGAGAACCCTTAGTGGGCCGAAGGCATGACCAGACTTCCTTGGACTAGTGGCACTAGTCCCCTGCCCGCTGCAGGTGAAAAGCACCTACCAGAACCGAAGAAGGTTTGGCCATCGGGCCCACCGAGGTATCAGCCAAAAGCAGGTGATCCAGTGCATTGTAAAAAAAGAAAGAAGAAAAGTACATTTGTATAGCACAGCTAATCACCTGTGAGGGTCTCAAGGCACAGGGAGATAAACTGATTTGCCCACAATCACATGACATTGTGCCAGCACTGAGGTTCGAACCCAGATCTCCAGCTTCCGAGGCAGTCACTCTGACCGTTGTGCTGCATCCTCTCCCATTGTGGGACGTGTAGCCTGGCTGTCAATCAAGTTACAATCAGCTACCATTTTTCCAGGGATCTCCAAAAGGGAAGATAGCTTCTCCTCCACCATGCCACTGCCATGGCTTTTTGGTTGCCCGTATGGTCATCAACACTCTTACTTGACACCGCAAACCGAGGGCACAACGTAACACCTGCATCCAATTTCGCCAGTCGCTCCTTGGTCGAGTTTTCACATCTGTTTTCTTGCCTGCCCCGTCACAGTGGTAAAGAGAGCAACCATAGCTGCTGTTCAGCACCACAGATAGCCAAGCACACCTCTACACCTGAGACATCCAAGCTAGGTGGAGGTGTTCTGCCTAGTGACTCCTGGTCCAGAGGCCCAAACAAACTTAACCCCCAGTGGGCTCCCATGAACCTGACCTCCGAGTGCCACAAGTATAATTTTTCAGCACCTGCGGCTCCAGCATTCAGCACCAAGGACAGCGAGGACACCTCTGCACCATGGCCCCATGAGCCAGGGAAAAATTGTCTGACTGTCACAGCTTGGTCCTGGGACCCGCACAACCTTAACCATGAGTGGGTTTCTCTGAACTCACCCTGCAAGTGACCAAGTGTCACCGATAATTTTCTCTATTGACTGCAATTGTAAAGGTTTGACAGCTTGAACTGCATTTAATTATTTTTCCTTTGGAATCCATACCTCTGATTATACATATATACTTTGTTTTGGTGTCTAAATTAATATAAAAATGAGCTTTATTTTTTTACATTGTTTCGGATTTTTTCAAGTTGTGTAAATTACTTATCGACCCTGTTGGTACTCTGAAATACCTAGCACATGTCCTATGGTAAAGCCTGGCTGCTCTTTGCCACACTACCAGGACTGAGCTAAGTATTTATTATTGTGAATCCAAGGACAATTTTGGGGGTATTGTGCGAGCATTACATAGTGAATCCCAACCAGCATTACTGCATGATACTCCACTTTCCTACAGGCACTAATTTATAAAAAGGGATCATATTTTTATGAATTTTTGGATATCTTTATGAACAAAATACAAAGAGGGTGGAGATGCAGATTTTAGATGATATGATCACTTTTAAATGCAACCACAAACAAGCATTGGTCAACAAAATACTTTGGACACTTTTCAAAAGTTTGAAACAGTTAGTTTGACCACTCCGGGCCTGGGTTTGGGAGACTGTTTTCAGTAGGACATAGGTGTAGGGGGCCAGACTAGACACTTTGGACAGTTATCTGGCCGCGAGAGCATTTTTGAAGCAAATATTAAACTTAACAGGACAACCACCATAGATGACAATGAGGTGGTCCTGGTGCTGAGGTATGTAGAAAAAAGATGCTCAAAGGATGCTCCTGTTGTGGTGCGGTCATTGCAGTAAACAGTAGTGTCTTTGTGGGTGCTCCTTGGTCTACGGGTGAAGTGGGGCACACTTTGCAACAGAGAACGGGGACTCACGAAGTCCTCGATGTTGCAGTAGCAGGCAAATCAATGCTGGGCTACTGGTCAGTCTGCACTGCGGTTTGGGTGAAATTCTTAGGTGAGGGCTTGTGTCCCTTAGGTGCAACAAATCCAGACTTTTATAGCACTTCTGAGTCAGGCAGACACTGGTGCATCTTTTGGCTATCTCGGATTTGTCCTCTTGTGTGCCTGGCAACTGGTAGCGGCAAAATGTCTACAGTGGCTATCATCTTGGGGATTTGTGCAACTTCAGCTCTTGTGTCCCTGGAGCTGGTTCCAGAAGATCAGTCAACTGATCCTTGGAGTCATCGCTGTTGTTGGATGTTGGGAATCAACTTTTTCCCAAGCCAGGAGCCATAGGCACAGTCCAAACTTTGCTAGTCCGAAGGGCAGCAGGTGCAGTCCTTCCGAGCATGCAGACTCTCTTTGTGCGGGTTCAAGGGAAGCTGGTCGGTCCTCTCTCTGGTTCGAGCACGATCTGAGGGTCAGAGTGCCAGGGGTGCCATATTTATCCCAGGAAAAGTACCCTGAGAGGACCATGCAGTCACTAGCCAGTGACTTACTGGGTTTTCTTCCTACCTAGTGATGAAGTTCCTGTGACATGTGGCATCGGGCTATCCCAGAGTGCCACATTCTTGCCCCTTTCAAGATGGCATGACCCTTCCTCGGTTGTTAGAAGCTTTGTAGCCCACAATAAAGGATGGGCTACCAGAGGGCTACATGCCCAGGCAAGAACCGGATTGGGGGTGAGTTTTCCCCCCTTGACTCTGTCTCCACTTTGTCTGCAAGAACAAAATGCATCGTGTCCAGGGGCATTGGTGCTAATTCCCTCACAGAGGCGGATTCACTTTTGAAGCCCGCCTTTTGGGCTAACGTTCTTGAGTGGTCATCCTGGGGGAGGAGGTGACACCTCTCTCCATGGCAACTTCATTTGTTCCAGTGCTGGGGAGACGATCACATGTCTCCCCAGGTGGTCAGAAAGCTGTCTGTGTGCCATGGACTTTATGAGGTTGCTGAGCTAGCTGGAGTACAGAGTGGCAAAAAGGTGTTCTAAAAATTGCTTACCTTTAATAATGGTATTAAATTCAACCTGGGCATCGGGTCGGGTTTAATCCCACTATTAACTAGATACATAACATGACCCAGTTTGGTAGTTCGGATTGGAATGCCAATCGGGTACTCTGTGTTAGTCAATGGAGCTTCTAACTTTATCCACAGCAAAATGACAATTTAGAAGTGTTGCTGTTAAAACATATCCAACATATAGGTCTTACCTAACAAAGTACATCTCCCTGCCCTAGCGCTTTATAGGCCTTCCATAGGGGAGACTTCCATATAGTGTTAAGTGATAGGGTGACTGTGCCATTGGAGTGAATTGCAAAGTTGAACTGGCACTGTCCTTCTGGTCTGCAGTGGCAGGCTGGAGGCCATATTGTACCTCGTCACACACAGGATGGCACAAACAGTGCTGCAGCCATGAGTGGACACTCTGCTTTACATACCCTGGGTACCATTTACTAGGGGCTTAGAAGAAAGTCAGTCCTTGCCAAGTGGGTGCATCCAATTCGACATGCAATTTGTATAGTGCCAGAACACTGGCTCTGAGGCCTGGTTAGCAGTGGTGTTGCATGGAAAAGTTAGCAGTCCCATTAGCTAGTACAGGGTCCTGGCTGGTTCCCCAGCCTGGCTAACTTCGTAGTGAGACTATGTACCTGGGTACTGTCAGATATCAAATTAATCATGGTATTAAACCTGACCTGATGTCCAGGTAGAATTTAATGTCACTTTTAAAGTAATTAAACATTTAGAAAGATGCTACTCTGTGATCCAGTTTTTTTAGTTGCCTCAAACGTGCACTGGCCAACAGACAGCTTTTTGCCCACTTGGAGAGTAGTGCAACCTACTCCCAGGCTCAGGAACAATAGCAGCCTGCAGCAGAGTGAGGTGTTACCTCCCCGCCGCAGGAAAGAACTTAGGGTGTTAGACCAAAAGTCGAGCTTCAAAGGGGTAGCTGCCCTTGCTGGGTAACTGCCAATCAAATTCCTGATGGGCTTCTGTTTTGTTCAGGTAGATGGACTGACAAAAGGGACAGAGAGAGGAAAGCAGTGCCCAAACCATTATTTCCGGGGCTGTGCAGCCCACAGGTAGCTACGCCTTTAGGGTGAGCTACCACACTCCTAGCAGCGGAAGAAGGGTGTCAACATCTTGGGAGCAGGCAGAAAAGTGCACTTTGGGATTGCTAGGTGCGACACATTGTTGGGAAGTTGTCACCAGAAGGGAGGAGACCTGGTAGCCCATTTGGCTAGTGATTGCGTGTCCCCCTCAGGACACTTTCCTGTGATAAATGTGGCACCCCTGGTACCCTGAGCCTCAGACCCCCTCAGAACTTGAACAATTATCATAGAAGGACTGCCCTGCTGGCCCCTGGATAGAACAATGCAAGCCTGCACCATCTGCTGGACTGCACCTGCTGCACCTTGGGCTTGTGAAGTTGGGCTGTGGCTGTGGCTCCTGGCTCAAAGAAAAGTCATGCCCGAACCCCATACCAAACCAGTGACTCCAAGGATCAGATGGCTGATCCGCTGGAACTAGCTCCAGAGACAAAAGACCTGAAGAATCCCAAACCTGCAGGTTGGTAGGCACTTACATGGACTTGCCCTTGACTGCCACTGGGTGCCCCAAGACACGATGGCCAAAAGTTGCACCTGAGTTAGCCAGGCCTGGGAGTGTCATCAGCATTCAGACTGGTTGCCCAAGAGGGACACCAGCCTCTACAAAAGGATTTTGTTCTGACTGCTGTGTCCGGTGACCCGTAGCCCAGCCACAGCTTGCCTTCTATATTCTCAAAGAGGGCTTTGTGGGACTTCAACCTCCATGGCCAAAGTCACCCCAGGTCACCCATTGACCGAGAAATCACCACAAAGGCACCTGTATTGACTCCACAGCAATTGGAACATCTTTGAGCATTTTTTAATTCTGTATCTCAAGCATCAGGACCACTCCGTTCTAGCCTATGGCGACCATGCTGTACACTTTGGAACTGGACTGGAAACGCTCTTGTGGCTAGTTAACAGTGCAAATCTACCCTATTGGCCACCAGACCTTCATCCTGTCTGGTCACCCAAGCCGGGCAGGAGTATCTAAACTAGCTTTTACAAAATTATGAAAAGTTTCCATACTTTTGATTGACCAGTGCTTCTTTGCTGTTGAATTAAAAAGGGATAAATGTTTTAAAAATATTCCCGACCCCTCTGGTGGATTTTGCTCATCTTGAACTCTAAAACTTCATAAAAATATAATATAATTTCATAAATTAGTGTTGTGTTGCTTTCATGTTGTGTGACTTTCTTTTTTCATTATTTGGTATTGTTAAATGCTTTACGCTGAGTTCCTTTGTGCAAGCTTTACTGCTCGAAAGCCATAGCTGCCAAGAGTTGAACTGAAGGTTGTTCAAACAACCCTGACTGGACCCAAGAGAGTTTTTGTGACTGCATTCCATGGTAAGGCCTCAGAGCCATACCATATAATACAGCCAAATCCTCACACCCATGATAATTGCAAACCTGCAAAATGTAGTATTTACCAGGTACTCAATTAATGCACCATTCGGAGTTCTGAGGAATTGGAGAAAATGCAGAATAACTTGGGTTTTCCTTTATTCCTAGGTGCACAAATTCACCATATGTTGGGAATGCTGTGCATTGCAGCGCAATTTGTGCCATTTTTCACTTTGTGAAAATCACACTGGCAAAAATCCACAGCATCCATAGTGTGACGGATTACTTCAACAATTAGTATCCCAATCCTATTTCACCTGAATCAGAATTGGCAGAGAATTCTGAAAGAGGCCCTTAGGGGCAGATTTAAGAGCCCCTTGCACCATAATATCGCCACATTAGCGTGATTTTTTTTATGCTAATGTGGCAATATTCTGGCAAAAATGCTGCCTCAGATTTACAAAATGGCGCAATGCATGCATTGCGGCACTTTTTAACCCCTTGTGCCCCATTATGCTTGTGCCAGGCATAATGTATGCAAGTGTGACGTTCTCCCATTAGAAGGGGGCCGAAAAAATCTAAGAGATTTATTTGTGTCATTTTTTTTTGCCATTTTTAACGTCTGCTCAGAGCAAGCGTTAAAAGGAGGGCACGCCATTGGTTACAATGGGTTCCTATGTACTTTTCAGGGTAAACCCCCAAATTTTGGTGCTAATCCTGAACCGAACATCAATGGCGTCAAAAATTCTGACGCTATTGCCCCTACCCTGCGCCATGGTGCGCCATATTTTCAATACGGCGCACACATGGTGGCAGTAGTGGGGAGCTAAGGGGCTCAAGGAAAGTGGAGCTGCGCTGAGTGCAGTGCTACTTTTCTTAACTCTGTCTCTTAGTCTCTGAGGGGCATATTTAAGTAAAGTGGTGCTGCATCTAGTGCAGCACCACTTTACTTTCGCCCCTTAGCGCCCCCGTACCGCCACCATGTGTGTGCTGTATCTAAGATGCGGCGCACCATAGCACAGGGTAGGGGGCAATAGCATCATTTTTATTGACCCTAATGATGTACTCTGCAGGAGTAGCGCCAAAATATTGACGCTACTCCTGCAGAGTACATAAGGACCCATTATACATAATGGAAGCCCCCTTTTAAAACTTGCTTTGTTGGTGGGCTGGCCACACATTAAGACCGTGGTGGTTGTGCCATGGTTGGAGCGCCAGCACCACCAGGTTTTCAAAAGCACGACTGGTGTTGTTGCAACCTACGCACTGCAATATTGCCGCCAGCTCAATTATGAGCCGGAGTCATGTTGTGGACTGTTCCCCGCTGAGCCAATGGGCGAAAATGTAATTTCCACCCGCGGACCCAGCAGGGAACTTGTAGTGGGGCCCATTGGAAGGCAGCCGCACTGGTGGCAACCTGACCGCAGGAGTTTAACAAGCAGCCTTTTCCACCTGCCAATCTCGTAATGACCCCCTATGTGATCTCTTCAGAATGCAAACAGTTTTGTTGATGTGTCTGTGCGTTTTTTCACACTTTGGTGCATTTTTTAAAAAGTACTTCCACTTTATCCTTTGCAAATATTAGAATAGACAAAATGTCTCTGAGGAAATAATTCCATTAAAGATGTGAAATTTGCTTTCATTTCAAGTTACATTTTTACACCAGGGAAGTGTCCGGTATCATTGCTCCCACAGTGAATTATTATAAAATGGGGATTCTTACAATTAGTAAGTGATGAAATGAGTGGTAGGATGTTATTCCGCTATAAACCTCTTTTAGCCACCCTTGTGATCTCAACATTTGACATACCTAAATTAGGTTTAATTCCTCTTATCCACAGTGAATCACTATAAAATGGGGATACTGACAATTAGTAAGTGATGAAATGAGTGGTAGGTTGTTTTCCGCTATAAACCTCTTTAAGCCACCCTTGTGATCTCAACATTTGACATACCTAAATTACATTTAATTCTTCTTTTCTTAGCACACTCTCTAGCCCAAAATACATACCTATGTCCAATTATCCACACATGAAGCATCTTCGTTGAACACAACCAAATACCTTGAAAATGCAGTCAGAGAAGGTAGCAAAATGTGAAAGTTGTATGTGCACGCTTACACCAGTGTCCAATTACCTTCCAGGTAACATAATATAGTTATGAAGAAAACAGGCTGATTCACACCATATTAAATTGGGTTGGTAACTTAGCTGAAACAGTGCTAGAGAAGCCCATTCACTGCTAAAAAGACTATAATGTAAATTTGTAACATGTAGATACAGCTAGTTAGGAACAATTGAAGGTCATATGTCCAGGTAAACCAATAGACTATACTATTACAAATGTAGGACACTAAATTATTTGGGATGTGGTTGGTGCTGTGTTGTAAAAATAGAGTCAAACTGAAAGTATCTTTAGTCACATAAGAAATATAATCAATAATATAGTTTGTTATACATAACATTAGAATGTAACAGAAATAGCTATTTTGTTATATTTATCGCTAGGCTACAAACATAGCCTAATATTACCAAGGTTCTCTAAGCAGTATTACCATTACTTGTTGTACTGTATTAGAGCTGCAGCTCAAGTGAAACTTGGATAGGCACCTATTTGTTTCAAACTCTTCGATTATTTGGAAAACATTAGTAGTGTTTTTGTGCATCAAAGGTAAAGAACAATACAGTGACATTATATTTATTATAAAATCAACGTAACATCTATTGTTAATGTTTTATTCACTTCACTGCAGTTTTTATAATAGTACTGTTCTTTTTGTTTCTCTTTTTGTTTACAGGTACCACCCAAGTTACCACTATGCCTTCAAAATATTATCTGAAAAAAATAAAAATGAAAATGCACTCCAAACGTATTAGAGGAAAACTACCCACACCTCCAAAAGGACAGAATTGATGATCCAAAAAGGCAAATGGTAAGAGTATTATTGCATGTTTGCAAAATAAGTTCGCTCAGATAATATGCTTCTCAATAGAAATAATCAACAGAAACATGCTAGTATGTGTGAACAACATACCTATAAACGCAAACAGATGCATTCCTCTTTCTTGTATTGATGTACAAGAAGGGAGACTATTAGAAATATTAATTTTAAAGTATGTAAGTAAGGCAAAAAAGGTTTGAATCACTTGAATTTCTAAAACATATTTAGAGGCTGGTGGAGCCACTCGTCCAGTACTGAACCATATTTCATGAAGAAGATTAATGTACATATACTAATTGGGTCCTATCTGTAAATAAAATGAAGGATGTTGCAGTGATGTTATACAGTGATTTTTGCTGGCTTAGAGAAAAAAGTGACCAATACCATGGAGCACTCACAGCAGGATTTGGAGGGGAAAAAATCCTATTTTCCAATGGAATTGCACCTCAATATGTAAAACTGAGACACATTCTAAGGAAATACATCTAAAGTTTATTAGTATTTAAAACAAAAAAACATTTGCAAGATAAATATAAACTTTTGCAAATATTAGACAACTGCCCATTGCACAATATTACACAATTGCAAGGACATAGATTAGGCTGCCTTAAGAATAATTTGGGTAATTCCACTTTTCATCACATTAAAATGCTTTTAATTCATCATTCCATTATATGAAAGCTAGTAAGAATTTATACTTTGTTTAAGGGCGTGCAATACAATTGGAGCTAATTACTGATGCTTTACTACACTTTAATCCTGAAATCAAATCATTAACATTTATAAAGCGCGCTACTCACCCGTGCGGGTCTCAAGGCGCTAGGGGAAAGGGGGGCGTTACTGCTGCTCGAAAAGCCAGGTTTTTAGGAGTCTCCGGAATGCGGAGTGGTCCTGGGTGGTCCTGAGGCTGGTGGGGAGGGAGTTCCAGGTCTTGGCTGCCAGGAAGGAGAAAGACCTCCCACCCGCCGTGGAGCGGCGGATGCGAGGGACGGTAGCGAGCGCGAGGCCAGAGGAACGGAGGAGGCGGGTTGGGACGTAGAAGCTGAGGCGTCGGTTGAGGTATTCCGGTCCCTTGTTGTGGAGGGCTTTGTGTGCGTGGGTGAAAAGTCGAAAGGTGATCCTTTTGCTGACTGGGAGCCAATGCAGGTGTCTCAGGTGTGCGGAGATGTGGCTGTTGCGGGGTACGTCGAGGATGAGGCGGGCCGAGGCGTTTTGAATGCGTTGCAGGCGATTTTGGAGTTTGGCGGTGGTCCCAGCGTAGAGGGTGTTGCCGTAGTCCAGGCGGCTCATGACGAGGGCGTGGGTCACGGTTTTTCTAGTGTCGGCGGGGATCCAGCGGAAGATCTTGCGGAGCATGCGGAGGGTGAGGAAGCAGGCGGAGGACACAGCGTTGACTTGCTTGGTCATGGTGAGAAGGGGGTCCAAGATGAAGCCGAGGTTGCGGGCGTGGTCTGTGGGGGTCGGTGCGGTGCCGAGGGCCGTGGGCCACCAGGAGTCGCCCCAGGCGGATGGGGTGTTGCCGAGAATGAGGACTTCCGTTTTGTTAGAGTTCAGCTTTAGGCGGCTGAGCCTCATCCAATCTGCGACGTCCTTCATCCCCTCTTGTAGGTTGGTCTTGGCGCTGGCGGGGTCCTTGGTGAGGGAGAGTATAAGTTGGGTGTCGTCGGCGTAGGAGGTGATGATGATGTCATGCTTGCGTACGATGTTGGCGAGGGGGCTCATGTAGACATTGAAGAGTGTCGGGCCTCGCCTCGCCTGAGCGATGAGCCTTGAGGTACGCCTCAGATGATCTCGGTGGGGTCTGAGCGAAACTGTGGGAGGTAAACTCTTTGGGAACGGTTTGAGAGGAAGGAGGCGATCCAGTCCAGGGCCTGGCCTTGGATCCCGGTGGAGCGGAGGCGGGTGATTAGGGTGCGGTGACAGACGATGTCGAAGGCAGCCGAGAGGTCGAGGATGATGAGGGCGACTGTTTCACCGTTGTCCATCAGGGTTCTGATGTCGTCTGTGACTGAAATGAGGGCGGTTTCCGTGCTGTGGTTGGTTCGGAATCCGGTTTGTGAAGGGTGGAGCAGGTTGTTGTTTTCCAGGAAGGTGGTCAGCTGTTTGTTGACGGTCTTCTCTATTACCTTGGCTGGGAAAGGCAGGAGAGAGATGGGGCAGAAGTTTTTCAGGTCGCTCGGGTCAGCCGTAGGTTTCTTTAGGAGGGCGTTGACTTCGGCGTGTTTCCAGCATTCGGGGAAGATAGCAGAAGAAAAAGAAGAGTTGATGACGGCCTGGAGGTGCGGGGCGATGATGTCGTCGGCTTTATTAAAGATGAAGTGAGGGCAGGGGTCCGAAGGGGCGCCGGAGTGGATAGAGTTCATGATGGATTTGGTTTCTTCAGTGTTGATGTGGGTCCAGTTGTTGAGGGTGAAGGCCGGGGGTGCGGGTTCGGTTATGTTTGGTTGGGTCTGGTGTCCGAAGCTGTCGTGGAGGTCGCTGATCTTGCGATGGAAGAAGGTGGTGAGGGATTCGCACAAATCCTGTGAGGGCGTGACGGCGTTGGCGTTGGTGCTGGGGTTGGAGAACTCCTTGACGATGCTGAAAAGTTCTCTGCTGTTGTGGCTGTTTTTGTCCAGTCTGTCGGTGAAAAAGTTTCTTTTGGCAGCGCAGATCAGGTGGTGGTGTTCGCGGGTAGCGTTCTTGAGGGCGGTCATGTTGTCAGCGGTGTGGTCCTTGCGCCAGGCCTTCTCGAGGGTGCGACAAGTTTTCTTTGATTCTTTGAGGGTGTCAGAGAACCAGAGAGGTTTTTTGGTGTTGGTCTGTCGATGCGTGCGTTTGAGGGGAGCAAGGTTGTCTGCGCAGTTGGAGATCCAGTTTGTGAGGCTGAGGGCTGCGTCGTTGGGGTCGGTGGTGATGGTGGGTTGGTTGGCGGCGAGTGCGGAGAAGAGTTGCTCTTCGGGGATCTTGTTCCACTGTCGACGAGGGATGGGTTAAGTGCGGAGGTGGCGGGTCTCGCGTCGGAATGTGAAGTGGACACAGCTGTGGTCGGTCCAGTGTAGAGCGGAGGTGTGGCTGAAGAAGATGTGTTTGCTGGCGGAGAAGATAGGGTCGAGCGTGTGTCCGGCGATGTGGGTGGCGGTGTTCACCAGTTGCTTGAGGCCGAGGTTGGCGAGGTTGTCGAGCAGGGCGGTGGTGTTGGGGTCGTTGTTCTGTTCCAGATGGAAGTTGAGGTCGCCTAGAAGGATGTAGTCCGGCGAGGCGAGGGTGTGCGGGGAGATGAAGTCGGCGATGGCGTCGCTGAAAGGGGCGCGTGGTCCGGGGGGATGGTAGACGAGGGATCCTCTGAGGGTGGTCCTGGGGTCGGTGCGAATTTGAAAATGCAGATGTTCAGCGGCGAGAGGGGTGTCTTCGGTGGAGGTGGTGACGCTGATGGAGTCTTTGAAGACGATGGCGATACCTCCTCCTACTTGGTTGGTGCAGTCTTTTCTGGAGATCTTGTAGCCTTCGGGGATGGCAGTGGCGATGTCTGGAGCTGATGAGGCGTTCATTCAGGTTTCCGTGATGAAGGCGACGTCCGGAGCTGTGGAGTCCAGGAGGTCCCAGAGTTCAACGGCGTGCTTGTGGACAGAGCGAGCGTTGACCAGGATGCACTTGAGGTGGTTGATGGCGCGTGGGCTGGTCGTCGTGGTAGTTGCGTGGTGGAAGATGCGTTTGCAGGAGTTACAGGTGAAGGGTCCATGGGTGCGCTTGGGGTGGGCTTGGAAGCAGGTGTTGGAGCGCCCGGGGTGGAGGGTGGTGGGGTCGTAGCGGGTCAGCGGCGTAGGGGAGGGCTGGGGACCAGGGGTCGTGGCGCTGGACGCGGGCCAGGCACGGATGGGCGCAGACGGGCTTGCCTCTGGCGCACCTCCGGCGCCAGCTGCGCGGTCGCGCAGCGGCCGCCATAAGAGGGAGGAGGGGGTGGGAGGGGTCAGCTGGGGGCGAATGGGAGCTGGGGGGCAGAGACAGGGGTGGGAAGAGACAGGAGTCGGAGAGGACCGAAGAACAGAAGAAGCGAAGAACACAGAAGACCGGAAGAACACAGAAGAACAGAAGAGAAGAACACAGAAGACCGGAAGAACACAGAAGAACTGAAGAACACAGAAGAACAGAAGAGAAGAACACAGAAGAACCGAAGAACACAGAAGAACAGAAGAGAAGAACACAGAAGAACAGAAGAACACAGAAGAACAGAAGAGAAGAACACAGAAGACCGGAAGAACACAGAAGAACCGAAGAACACAGAAGAACAGAAGAGAAGAGCACAGAAGACCGGAAGAACACAGAAGAACAGAAGAGAAGAACACAGAAGACCAGAAGAACACAGAAGAACAGAAGAGAAGAACACCGGAGGTCTCATCAATTACAAGGTAGATGTAATCAAAATACTTTGGTGGCGAGTCTAAAGATGACATCTCAACACATATCTTATAACCAGAAAATGCAATTGATAATACTAATATGGACTTGAAACAGTATCATTTGGATATTTTGCTATTCCAGGAAACCATTGCAGAGGTTTCAATAAAGTGTGCATTTGCTGTAGATGCACACATTGTGGAAAAAAATTAAATATATAGATTTACTGGAAAAATGGGAAAAAGATAGAGTAGTTTGGAGAAAACTTGCTATCTTCCATATTGTGGAAAATAGATATGATGTTTGTTGTGATCATATTGTATGTTATTATTGCTTTGGAAAACTTGATGATTATTTTATGCCTTTACATGCAATTTGGAATCATTTGGAAATTTACCCTATACCTCCAGAATACAAAATTTTAATAGATATGAAAGTATCTGAATTCAAGCGTTATACTCCTTTCAAACAATTATTAGAATGCAATCTAAATCAGGAAAATTTCAAGTTCAAGAATTAGTATGTGCACTAAGATAAAAAGTACTTTCTCTACCATTAGATGTGAAAAAAATATTTACACTGTGGGAGTACATCATAAGTTAGAAGACCCATTAGTTGTATTAGTTAATGGAGTTTCAACAAACGATAAAAAAGAATGACAAGATTTACTAAGCATTTAAAAAATGCAAGATGCTATTTCATACTTGTTAGAAAACAGCATACACTACCAGAATTTTAAAATGAATGACTCCATCGTCACAAATGACCTACTACTTCTAGATGAAAATAATGTAGGCCAGTTTCAGAAAATTAACAATGAACACTCAGAAGAAATATATGAGCACAATAGTATGTGCCCAATGCATTCATTTTTTTTGTTGATGTTTCTGACCTTGCATTGACTTTTCTTTTTTTATTTTTTTTTTAATCTTTATTGAAAATTAGAAGGCATTACAGAGTACATTACAGAATATCATCTATATGCTTCATAACAGGTACCGCTTTATGGTCAACATGTGGAGGCTGGTTGCCACCCGAGACAACATAAATTGCGTAAGATGAATTAGAATGAAATGAAATAAGTGGGGGTAGGGGGAACGGGGGAAATATGTAATAGAGAGGGAGAGAGATGGGAAAAAGAGAGGGAAGAGGGGGGAGAAATAAAGATAGAGAGAGGGAAACTGGAGGAGGGAAAGGGGAAGTGGGTCGGTGGACCAAGATGGACGAGAGGAAATGCTGGTAGGTTTCTTGATACATTATAAAATGTAAAGTGTGAGGTATAAGCTGTAGAGTGTGGAGTATCCAAGGCATAACGGGGCAGGTTGAGCAGTAATTCGGAACATGTTTTCCATTTTTATTCGAGTATCCAGGAGGGTCTGGAAGGGTCGGCACATGAGAGTGCATATCGTGGGGTATTGAGGGTATGCAACTCCAGTTTATAAATGTTTATACACGCTGTCGCCGGCCAATGGTGCTGTCTTATGGGAGAGTGGCGCCCCAGTTCATTCTGTTGTTGTCTGTCCTGATGGTTAACCCCTTCTGTGCCCAGGACGTAATGATTAAGTCCTGAGGCACAGTGCTCGTGTGCCCAGGACGTAACCATTACGTCCTGGGCAAAGAGTGGGGTTCCCCCCAGCCCACCAAGGCAGGGATGGAAGGGGAAGCCCTTCCCCTTCCACCCCCGACCCCCCAACCTGCCCTGTGACGTCAGCACGTGATCGCACACTGATTGTCACAAGGCCTCCTCCCATCGCGCTGGAAGTTCAGCTTCCAGCACGATCGGAAGAGAAATGCAAAAGCATTTCTCTTCCAATCACGTGGAGGAGGCCGAGAGACTTCAAAGGGAAGGAAAGTTATTTCCTTCCCTTTGAAGTCTCTCTCAGTGTTTTAGCAGCCGGATTGCAAGCAATCCGGCTGCTAAAACGGCCACTAGACATTTTTTTTTAATGAAATTGGCATGAGGGAGCAACCCCTTGGGCAAAGGTCGCTCCCAGGGGGGGCATTTTTTTTAAAGGCCTTTTCTGCCCCCCCAGGGCCTATAATTAGGCCGATCTGCCCCAAGGGGGGCAGAAACTTCTTGGCACCAGGGAGAATTTTTTTTTTTTAATATTTTTGAGGTGGGGAGCGACCCCTTAGGCAAGGGTCGCTCCCCTAGGGGGCAAATTATATTTAGGCCATTTCTGCCCCCCTTGGGGGCAGATTGGCCTATTTTTATGAGGCCAATCTGCCCCCAAGGGGGACAGAAACCATTAGACACCAGGGAGGTTTTTTTTTCTGCGAATTTCACGCAAGGGGAGCGACCCCTTAGGAAAGGGTCGCTCCCAGGGGGGACATTTTTTTTAAGGCCTTTTCTGCCCCCAGGGGGTCAGAAACCTCTAGGCACCAGGGATCTTTTTTTTTGTTGCTGTTGTTTTTGTTTTGTTTTGTATTTTTGAGGTGGGGAGCGACCCCTTAGGCAATGGTCGCTCCCCTAGGGGGGAAATTATATTTAGGCCAATCTGCCCCCAAGGGGGACAGAAACCACTAGACACCAGGGAGTTTTTTTTTCCCCCGCAAATTTCACGCAAGGGGATCAACCCCTTAGGCAAGGGTCGTTCCTCTGGGGGGGGGGAATTTATTTTAGGCCATTTCTGCCCCCCTGGGGGGCAGATCAGCCTATTTTAATTAGGCCGATCTGTCCCCAAGGGGGGCAGAAACCACTAGTCACCGGGGATTTTTTGTTGTTGTTGTTTTACAGATGGGGAGCGACCCCTTAGGCAAGGGTCGCTCCCCTGGAGGGGCAAATTGTATTTAGTCCATTTCTGCCCCCTTTGTGGACAGATGGGCCGATTTTAGGTCAATCTGCTCCCAAGGGGGCAGAAACCACTAGGCACCGGGGTTCTTTTTTTTTGCGCCAACATCACGCAAGGGGAGCGACCCAATAGGCAAGGGTCGCTCCCCAGGGGAGTGGGGGTGCATGGGGAAAATTTATTTTAGGCCTTTTCTGCCCCCCCTTTCTTTTGTGTTTTTTTTTTGTTTGTTTGTTTTTTTAGAGATGGGGAGCGACCCATTAGGCAAGGGTCACTCCCCTGGGGGGCAAATTGTATTTAGACCATTTCTGCCCCCCTTGGGCGCAAATCGGCCGATTTTAGGTCAATCTGCCCCAAAGGGGGCAGAAACTACTAGGCACCGGGGATCTTTTTTTTTGCGCCAATGTCACGCAGAGCGACCCCGTAGGCAAGGGTCACTCCCTGGGGGGGGTCAAATTTATTTTATCCCATTTCTGCCCCCCCCCGGGCCGGCTGAGCTGGAGGCCAAAATCCACAGGTAGGCACTTTACAAAAAACACCGTTGTTTTCTGTGAAAAAATGTGATGTGTCCACGTTGTGTTTTGGGCCATTTCCTTTTCGTGGGCGCTAGGCCTACCCACACAAATGAGGTACCATTTTTATCGGGAGACTTTGGGGAACACAGAATAGCAGAATAGCCCCTTGTCTTTCTCTACATTCTTTCCTTCCAAATGTAAGGCAGTGTGTAAAAAAGACATCTATTTGAGAAATGCCCTGTAATTCACATGCTAGTATGGGCACCCCGGAATTCAGAGATGTGTAATAACCACTGCTTCTCAACACCTTATCTTGTGGCCATTTTGGAAATACAAAGGTTTTCTTGATACCTATTTTTCACTTTTTATATTTCAGCAAATGAATTGCTGTATACCCGGTATAGAATAAAAACCCATTGCAAGGTGCAGCTCATTTATTGGCTCTGGGTACCTAGAGTTCTTGATGAACCTACAAGCCCTATATATCCCAGCAACCAGAAGAGTCCAGCTGACGTAACGGTATATTGCTTTCAAACATCTGACATCGCCGGAAAAAGTTACAGAGTAAAACGTGGAGAAAAATTGCTGTTTTTTTACCTCAATTTCAATATTTTTTTATTTCAGCTGTTATTTTCTGTAGGAAACACTTGTAGGATGTACACAAATGACCTCTTGCTGAATTCAGAATTTTGTCTACTTTTCAGAAATGTTTAGCTTTCTGGAAGCCAGCATTGGTTTCTCACCCATTTTGGTCACTAACTGGAAGGAGGCTGAAAACACAAAAAATAGTAAAAATGGGTTATGTCCCAGTAAAATGTCAAAATTGTATTGACAAATTGGGTTTTCCAATTCAAGTCTGCCTGTTCCTGAAAGCTGGGAAGATGGTGATCTTGCCACCGCAAACCTTTTGTTGATGCCATTTTCAGGGGAAAAAACACGAGCTGCCTTCGGCAGCCCTTTTTTCCCATTTTTTTGAAAAAAACTAAATATTCACTGTATTTTGGCTAATTTCTTGGTCTCCTTCAGGGGAACCCACAAAGTCTGGGTACCTCTAGAATTCCTAGGATGTTGGAAAAAAAGGACACAAATTTGGCGTGGGTAGCTTATGTGAACAAAAAGTTATGAGGGCCTAAGCGCTAACTGCCCCAAATAGCCAAAAAAAGGCTCGGCACAGGAGGGGGAAAAGGCCTGGCAGCGAAGGGGTTAAGGGAGAACAGGGAGGGGCAAATACGCTGTAGATCGATAGGATATAGAATGCAATATGATTAGGTTATCCACTAGTGGCATCGCCCATACCCAGGGACCTGCCCCTCATTAACTAAAGGAAGGAGGAATTGGGAAGATTCTGGGTGGGTCTCCATGAAAGTTTGTCCTCTTTAAACCAAGTCCGGCAGTCCTACACTAGTCAAGCTGACAAACGCTGGATAGAGGAGAGGGAGAGGCAACTACAGCTTGAGGAGGATAAAGTTGAACAAATCTATATAGAAACAGTATAGAACCAAAGAGTTCTGCTGGCGCGTAGGCTCTCATTATCCTAATGAGACTACTGGATTTTTGGGCGGCAAGATCGTTCACAGTGTGGGGGACTAAGTCTGACCCACGGCGAAGGACCCTTGTCACCCCAAATCCGGGTTGAGCTCCGGCTAACTAGCAGTGCCTTATCTCTCCCAGAGGGAAGAGACAATTGGGCAGCCGAGCGCATGACATCTTAGTGCTTCCCAGGGAAGTCGTGGTCACTCAGGTCCCAACCAGTTCTCTCATACACAGGGCAGTCTCATATATAAATGACAAAGGCAGTTTGAGTTTTAAAGATTGGTTTAATAAAACGACTGCATGTTAGATAACAAGGTGTGAGCCGCAATAACCAGAACCATACAACACAGTAGGATTGAAATAGTAATGAGGAGAGTGAAACATAAGAATAATGCTATCATAGTGCAACTAGATTAAGTTCTCTCTCTAAGTTATAATTTGAGCACAGAATGTGAAGCTCTAAGCCTGCCTTTCACGTTCCCCCGGGAGGACATTGACCCTCATACCTGAGCAAAAGCCTGTGATCTGGATCAGCATCTGCAACAGGGCAGTCAGCATCTAGTTGTGGGTTCCTGGTCGGAATCTCCCTCTTACGTTTACCAGGACTGGAAAGTGTTTTTATAACTAACACGCCGGTGTTCTAAGACACGTCCCTACGTAAGAATGGGTACTTTCTACGAACCCTAAAGCCTAAACTTCTACCACGTCTATCGGCAATGTACAAGACTGTATCGTTGACTGAAGCACAGAGCGAGCAAGAATGCATTGTTTGAGAACTTCAGTGCTGAAGTAAGCTAAACAGTGTGATAGAAGAAAATAAAACAAGACCGTGAAACTGGTTATTGTAAAATAACAGTGCGAAGCTACATAAAATGCATCTAGGGCAAAGTGCACAGAGGCCTAATACTTTAAGCAAACGTGCAGAAAGCTACATTAAAAATGGCTACACTACACTGCTAAAGGTAGGTGGTCTAGGAGTCAGGAAAGAAGAAGGTGTGCGTTAATACAGAAGCTAAGCAGGTAAGCGGAGATTGAGGAGAAAAAGGAAGGGAGGGTAGGGTAGGGGGGGCTAAGGCGCCGACTGTCGACTGTCCACCAGCTGATATGGGGAGAGGGGGAATGAAAGGGGAGGGTAAGTATTAAGGGACAAAAGATCCATGACGGTTACGGTCCTATTAGGAAAGGACTCCAAACTTCAGTAAACAGGGGCGCCTGGTCCTGTAGGTTATAGATTACCTGTTTGTGCGCAGCAGTTTGGATCATAGCGGTCATCCATTCTGCCGGAGTTGGGGCAGTGCTGGATCTCCAGTGTCGGAGGTTGCAGATTTTAGCCTTGGCGAGTGCTGTGTGTAGTAATCGCTGTTGCGGTCATGGCAGGCAGGGGGATGGACGCATGTCGTGGAGGAGGAGCAGCGGTGGTGGAATCGGGTGTGGTAGTGGTAGGGAGTCCGCCAGAGTATGGTGCACAGCATCCCATAAGGGTTGTATCGATGGACAGTGGCACAAGATATGTAGTAAGTCGCAATGAGGTTCTACACAGCGCCAGCAGTTCGCGTGTTGTAGAAGGCCCGCCCCATAGAGTTTCACCGGAGTCCAGTACCAATCTTGAAAGACAATGCTTAAGTTGTAGATATCGCCATTCTTGACTACGATGGATATCAAACTCCTCTCTTAGGTTGTCAAATGACCAGAACTGGCCCCCGTCTATAATTTGGGCTATACAGCCGATACCAGCATCACTCCATTGAGGCCATCTCAGAGGAGTTCCCCCTATTTTGATGCTGTTGTTACCCTCTATGGGGGCGTGGGTATGTACAAAGGGACGCACTCCTAGTAGGCGGTGAGCTCTACACCATGCCGCACTTGTTGCCGTGAGGACTGGATTGAGCTGCTGGGAACCTACGCTGTATATTCCTCCTAGCCCTTTGTGAGGGGCCCGTAAAAGTTTCTCTGTGGCCACCCACTGCGGAGGATCCGGTGTTCCGGGAAGCATGTAGGCCAATTGCGACAGCTGTAGGGCTAGGAAATAGTGTTCCACTGAGGGGAGTCCTAAACCCCCGCAGGATCGACGCACAAGTATTTTTGCCGGCTTAAGCCGTGGGTGCGTATAACCCCAAACAAAAGCTCTTATTGAGGCATCTGGAGAGGGGCACTGGTAGGAAAAGTATGCCCAGTATGTATGTGAAGCGCGGGAGGTGACCATTCTGACATCCTACACCAGTGGTTCCCAAACTTTTTCGACCCGCGGCTCCCTTGACCTATTGGCAGTTGGCTGTGGCTCGCCGTTACGTTACTTTTTTTGGCAGGTGGGAGGATGTAAGCCCGGCATCGGGGGTACTTCCATTTTTCTCCCTGAAATTAATTGCTGTGAAGGTATTATAATTGTAGTTGTGATCTACTTTGTCACTGAACTGATGCTGTAATAAAGCACTTTATCAGCAACAAATACTCACTTTACCACCTCTTCTTTTTACTCCAGGCCTTGAAGCCTTAAACCACACGTTCCTGCCATGAAAGCATCTTCTTCAGTGGCAGCAGCTTGCATCATATTCTGCATGTCACAGAACTAAATAGAATACATATCTCTGACAATCCTTAGCAACAAATATGGCACAACCACTAAGCAGCCAATTTAAACATTTATTTTCTTGGGAATTCTGGCATTAACATCAGCAATCTGAAAAGGGCAGTGTTGGCTACATTCGCAGAAGGACCTTCAATAGAAAAGTCTGTTGCAGATGGCATCCGAATGCCATATATAGCTGAGCTACAACTGAAATGCAATAGGAGTAACTTCCTATTCAAACTATCTCAGTGCCAGTACACTAAGAAGGTGATATCCCCTCAGACATGAACCTGATGCTGAGGAAGCCAACCTTCCTCCGGCAGCAGGCAGGTCACTGTTTTCCTTAAAGGAAAAGAAGGGCAGCGCGAACCTCTGAGCACCCTTTAAGATGGCTATCCAAACCCTGCGCTCATCATTGCATTTCTCACACATGCAAAACTGTAGCAGTTGAGGCACCCATCTCTCTCTTTGCTGGAATGCAGGTTAGAGCAGGAACCACTGCTGCAGGTGGGAGGGACTCAGTAGGAGTAAGAATAGGAGTATTCAGAGTAAGAAGGAGGAAGTAGAGTTAAGAGTAGGAATATTTAGCAGACAGCGAATAGCTGCAAGAGTAAGAAGGAATATTATTTGGAGTAAGTAGAAGCTTTGTTGCTAGTAAAGTGATGAAAGTAAGAATGACAGAATGAGATAAAGATGATAAGAGAACAAATCCTTTCATTTACTTCTAACAAAGAATCTGTGCTAGTAAAGCTGAATGTGCTTTCCGTTTCATGCACAGATCACATTGAAGTAAGGGACTTTAATTAAGCACTATTGCAGCTTGCTTCAGTTGGTTAAATATCACATGCACGCAGCTGAAATAGGTAATATTTACACGTTGTAAGGCGATCAGACACTGCTGATATGCACTACCTGGCATTTATAAGCACGTTATTGCTGTTTCACTGGCTCACTAAGGTACAGTGTCTACCGGTACAATAGTTTACAGCGCTACCTGTCTCTCTAACATACCTTGTATGGAAGAAGAGTGCAGTGGGTGGAAAAGTGGGCTGTGATGCATTAGCAGGCATCCAGCCAAGGTCTGACTGCAGTCGCTAGGCTGAGTATCCTATGATCTTCGTCTTATAGACAAATCTTAGCTGTGTAATAAACTGGCTATCTGTAGGGCCCTGCTGACAAGAAAAACAAAGTGCACAAGACAATAAAGGTACCTACAAACAGACAATGCATCTGCATTGCACATATTTTTCAAAAGTGTTTGTCTTAGGGTGGCTTATTCCGAGTGAAGTGTCTGTTACCTATCCTTGAAGGGGCAGAGTTAGTTGTCTGTGACAGCAGGTCTTCCATGAAGGCCTGAGTATGCATTATTTGCTGAGCAGAAAAAATTACAGTGCTTTACTGCATATTTCTTTACCGTTTATTTTATTTTTGGAGCTTGTGTATTAAATTAATGTTATTCACATTCACCCTTAATGACCTTTATACGCAGTCTTCCTTGTCTCCTTACCTAGGTCGAGGTTATAAGAATTAGCATGTCTATTTTAATTATACTGCACAAAAGGTTTTGTTAAATTGCATGAAGGGATTTCTAAAATTCACTGAGCAACACTTCTGAACTGTTTAGCTCAGGGTCAGGACCTGTTAAATAACTCTGAGTTGAGAGATGGTTTTAAGTTTCAGTGTCATCCATTAACACTGCAGTTAGCAGGAGGCCAGGGCAAGTAGTGACAGCAGATATTTATAGCTATTCCTCGTTTGGTTCCCAAACCGTGTGCTTGGTGTATGGCGCCCCTGGCTAGTTTAGATGGCGCACCTGGGTGCCACGGCGCACAGATTGGGAACCACTGGCCTACACCCTACCCCACATGGAAAGTCCCAGTAGTGACCATTTTGCGAAGTCCTGCTTCATTCAAGACACAAGGGGGTCCAAGTTGTCCCTAATCATGTGCTCCAGACCCCAATTAACAAGTGTTCCTAGATATTTGAGGCGAGTCGGGGTCCATCTAAATGGGAGACAGTGAATTGCTGCTCTTGTCGTTAACCATGAGAGTGGTAGCGCTTCGCACATCTCCCAATTCACCCGGTATCCGGACAGGAGCACGAAGCCATCTATGGTTGACAGTAACAATGGTAGAGATCGCTTCAGATCGGTCAGGGTTAACAAGATGTCGTTGGCATAAAGATAGATTTTGGAGATGCTGCCTATGAGAGGGATACCTGATGTCTGCTGGGAGTTTCGGATGGTGGCCGCCAGGGGCTCCATTGCCAGTAGGAACAAGAGCGGCGATAAGGGGCAACCCTGTCTCATTCCCCTTCCAATGGGGAATGGATCCGATAAAAAGCCCCCGCAATTAACTTGCACCATGGGATGGTCATATAGTAAGCAAACTTTGGATATGAATTGTTCTCCGAGGCCAAAGTGCTTCATAGTAGCGAACAAGTAGGGCCATTTGATGCGGTTGAACACCTTCTCTGCGTCGAGGGACAGGGCCAAAGCCTCCTCCGGCATATTTAAGGATTCGTACAGAGTATGACAAAGATTACGCATGTGGTTTCTGGAGGTGCGGCCCAGTACGAACCCTACCTGGGTGTTGTGAATCAGGGCCGGAATTACTTTGCGTGAGCATGCCACCAAGACACTTGCCAAAAGCTTGATGTCTCCATTCAGGAGAGATATAGGTCGGTAGCTGCCGCAGAGTAGGGGGCCCTGCTCGGTTTGGGTAAAACAACTATTGTAGCCTTATTGGACAGTACTCCCAGAGAACCCTCTTGGCACGCCTCTGCAAGCATCTCGTGTATAGCGACGACCGACTCCTCAACTGCCCATCTGTAAAATTCTACATGGATGCCATCCTCGCCCGGAGATTTGTGGTAGGGGAGATTCGAGATGGCTTGAGCTATTTCTGCCCTGCTTATTTCGCCTTGCAGGAGGGCTTGACCCGCATCCGAGAGGCAGGGTAGATTGGCTGCAGTGAGGAAGGACTCAATTTGTGCATTGCTTGCCGCTGTTTCCGGGGAATAGAGATGTTGATAAAAGGCCGCAAATTAATTTACAATATCTTGTGGGCACGTTAGTGTTTCTCCTGTGGAGGACGTAATGGCCGGGATAGCGGAGGTGGCTTCTCTCTGACAGAGCTGTGCCGCCAGCAGCCGTCCAGCCTTCTCTCCTGGTTCGAAGTGGCGACCGCTTAGGCATTGAATTGCATATTCCCCCTGTGAAGTGTAAAGCTCATAATGTGCCATTCGAGCTTGCTCGAGAGAACAACATAGCATGAGGGACAGCTGGGCAGTGTATTGCCACGGGAGGCTCTGAATGTCGCCTTCGAGGATCCGCTGGCGGGTCTCCCTGTCCATGTTGGCCAGTGCTGCATCACGCATCATGTTGCCTCTCAGGGTTGCCTTCGCCGCCGCCCAGAGAACCCGTTTGGAGTCCACAGAGTCAGCATTGTCCGTCATGTATGTGGATACATGAGTCCGCAGCTGTTCTTTCCCTTGAGGAGAGTGGTACCTGTGTACCGCAAAGCGCCATGTTTTGCGACCTGGAGATGTGAGACCCATTTGGATCGAAAGTAGAATAGGAGAATGATTTGAGAACCCGCTATCTAATATACAGGTGTCTTGCAATTGGGCAACTACAGTGTGTAATACTAAAAAGTAGTCCAGGTGAGATTGAGTGCCGTGGACAGGTGAGAGGAAGGTTTATCTCCAGTAGTTGACTAAACCCACGTCATTCATCACATCTGGTAGTAGCGCCCTGTCATGGTTGTTACCCGTGTCTATGGGGCCTGTCCTATCTAATACTGCATCCTGGGCTAGGTTCCAATCTCCTCCTATAATGTAGCGGGTCGTCCCAATTTCGGTCAGGAGGCGGTTTAGTTGCAGGAGAAAAGGCCACTTGATACCGGTCGGCGCATACACTGAGCCCATGCAGAAGAAAGTGTCTCCCACCTTCAGTTTTGTGAATACATATCTCCCCTCCTTGTCATCCCATGTTTTAACGACCGTAGCTGGGAGGGTTTTATGTAGTAGTATTGCTACTCTGCATTTGCGGGGGTACCACCTCCGACCTCATGAGATACTGGGCAGCAGCTAAAGAAGACCCTTCCCACCCAGTCTCAACGAAGTTTGTTTGGTTTCCACACTGTCAAGATGGGTCTCCTGAATTAGAGCTCTGTCCACCCTTTTCGATTGGAGGTAGGACAGCACCTTCTTTCGTTTAACGTAGTTCGTCATGCCGTGCACATTCCAGGAAAGGATCAGTAATGGATGTGTCACGCGGAGGGCGATTCCCGACATGCTGGCTATTGAAGTGAGGGCTTAGCAGTTCAGAGAGTGGGGGAGAGGACGTCTCTTACCGTAGGGAGCAGAGACAATGTCGCTGATCGGTATAATGGCGTGGGGGGGATAGTTGGTGGACGTCAAGCGATCCCTTAGAGGAGGAAGAGGGAGGGTGAAGAAAAGTAAGAGAGAAAGGGAGGAGGGGAGGTAGAGGAAAAAGTGGAGTGGAGGGGAAAGGAGGTGATTAGTAGAGAGGGATAAGAGGAGGGAAAGAGCGGTAAGAAAAGGAAGGGAAAGGGTAGGGGAAAGGGAGGAGGAATTAGGAGGAGAAGGCTAGACTAGGAAAGCTGGGGGACAAAGTCCCCTGAGGGCAGATCTATAGATTGCGGGTCCTATCCTATAGGAGCTCTTCTGCGCGGCCGGTCAGACCCAGGCCAGGGGAGCGGGGGCACCTGCCACCGTCGCTTCTTAAGAGGCGCATGCTCTCCGTCTACGGAGGGAGAATGTCACGGAGGGATAGAGGAGAGAGTGGCGGTAGAGGGTTAAGCTATCCTGTGTAAGGAAGTTGAGCGAGGGAGAGGATGCAAAATATCGATGGTCCATTGGCAGTATCACATCATGTTATTGTGGCGGGGAGTGAATGGACACACATAAGGGGGGATCATCCTGCTGCCGGGGGGTAATATACCCCCTATAGTGCAACAGAAAACCACTAGGTCTGATTGTCACAATCATGCAGGGGCCTGTGCCAAATAAGTAATAGGTTGTAGGGGGGCCAGGGGGGAGAGGCAGTGGGGGGAGAGGGGAAGGGGGGGGGGTGAACGGGAGAAGTGGAGTAACATTGGACCGGGAAAAGACATTAAAGATAGATCTATAGGCTACTAGGTCATAGACAGTATCACTATGACGCAATATCACAATATTACATGAGGGACATCAAACGATAAGGCGTATCCCTGGCCTATGAGGTAGAGGGAGTGCTTGTAGGATGTGTAGGTGTGCTGGATATGGATGCAGGTGTATGCATAGTGTGCATGTGTGAGGTGGAGAAATGTTGAGTGCCTGAGTGGGAGTGTTTATGTGTTTTGGGAGGAGGGGGTAAGAGAGGGTGGGAGAGGACAAACAGGTCATGTGAATGTATGTTGGGGTGGTGTCTGCAAGGAAGGTGGGTATGCTGCATGTGGTCATGATGGTGGTTGTGGTAAGTGCAGATGTGGTGCATGGGGTGCATGTCTGAGTGTCTGCTGTTGTGGTGACTGTGGGCAAAATAGAAGTGGTGGCAGGATCTGGGAGTGAGGATGCAGTGCTGGCAGATGTGAGTGGTGATGTGACTGTAAGGCAGGAGGTGGTGCAACAGCCAGGGGAGACAGTGGTGTATGCTTGTGAGTGTTGAGTGTGTGAATGCCTGTGGTGTGTCTTGCGGCACCTGTGTATGTCTATGCTTGCCTTGTGTGTTCCTTTGGGTCAATGCCTGTCTGAATGTGTGGGTTGGATGGGTGAGGGGAGAGGGATCTGGGATTGGGCACAGGTAGCTGGAGGGAGGATGGAAGAAGTAAGGACACTAGCTGCCATCAATGAGGAGGCCAGAGCCTGAAACGATCTCTAAAGGCAAGCCAAGGCAGAGTGAACACCTTCCAGGTAGGCATTGGTCTGTTGCATCTGGGATGCCAGGCCCTGGATGGCATTCTTGATGGTCGACTGCTTCACAGAGATGGATCTCAGGAGGTCAATAGCCTCTGCATTGAGGACCTCAGGGCTGACTGGGTTAGAGGCAGAGATGCCTGAGGCAAAAGAGAACCCCACGCTCCTGGGTGAGAGGTCATGGGCACCTGGGGGGAGCTACTGGGAGGGCGGTGGCAGACAAGGATTTTGCTGGGCTGGTCCCAGAAGGGTTTGCCTCGTCCAGGGAGCTTCCATCAGAGGAGGAATCAGAGTCAGATGTTGTAGTTCCTTTCTCCCCCGTGGTGCTTCCTTCGCCCTCCAACCCACTGGTCCCCTCAACATCTGTGCTCTTTGCCTCTTGGGTCCAGTGGGCTGCAGCCGCCCCACTCGCTGGTGCCCCTACTCTTTCGTCTGCTGATGTTAATGCACACATGGAAAGAAGAGGACAAGGAAGGAGGGTGGGAGGGCATGAAAGGGAGCACAGGGTCAATAGCTACACATCAAGCAAATATCAACACAGTTTTAGCCATAAGCATAGCAAATACAGGTATGCAACACCTACTACATTACCAAATTCATCAACACTCCCAAATAGCTACCCATATGTAAGTGAGCACAAAAAACACAGTTCAACAGCACAACTCAGGATCTGCTGCATACTGGCATGCCTCCATGAATCCAGATTAGAACAATGCTAAGGTACTCCCTAAGTAACAACATTGCAGTATGATGCCAACCTGTGTATGCCTTCACAGAACCAACTTTTCATGATAAGAACTGTAAATGACAGTCACTTTCCTCCAGTCCAATCCCAGATAGTACAACTTTACACGTGCCAGGCATCCTTAGATATATATACTACCAATCTAAAACACCTACACACCTTTTACAAAAATATCCTAGTTGCATACCCTATCATATGTACTCTAGATATCTACCATTGTCCATCTCACTCATCCTTTCCATTCAGAGTGAAATAACACAAGAACTACACTCTGTTACTCACCCTCTTGTGGCTGCTGTGTTGCCCCCAAGTGCCCATTCAACTCCGGGTATGCCACCGCCAGTTTGCGGGCTATTAGGGGAGGTCAGGGTCTGACAGGCACCCCTTCCTCATTGGGAGGCCATCCCCAACTGGGCCCCCATGATCTTCTGGGTCCAGTGTCTTAGGTCCTCCCACCACTTCCTGCAGAGGGTGCTCCGCCGGCTATGGACCGCCAGGGTCCACACTTCTTTGGCGATGGCTTTCCACAAGGATTTTTTCTGATGGGCACTGACCTGGATGGCAGACACAGTTAGAAGGGCACAGTCATGAAGACACAGTATGCAGAAATATGATAGAACCACAAACAGTATACGCACACTTCCATCTACAACAGGACACGTATACTTCCTTTTCCAGCATGCATGTCTGATGTATCATCTTCCACAGGGAATGCAGCATACACATACTATCATCCACACACAATCATGTTGCTACAAATACACCAATATGCAACCTACCTGCTGTTCTGGAGCCCCATACAGCTTTGTGCACAGGGGTAGGACCCCATTCACAAGTTCCAGAAGTTCTTCCTGTGTGAAGGCGGGGGCCCTCTCCCCTGTTACAGGTGCCATCATGGCTTCCAGCAGCAGGGCACAGCAGCACACGCAGTGGAGGTCTGGTTGGCTGGAGAGTCAAGTGTCAAGTGAGAGAGGCTGTAGAAAATGGCGGTCACGGCCACGGAGGTCTACACCGTCACTGCCGGCAGTCATCATCATTGGCCCCCATTTTCCATAGAAATCAATGTTAACCAATGAGGAGTTGCACAGCGGTTTCGACCGCCTACCGCCATGACGACATACGCCAGCAGGAAGAGCTCACTGTAATATTCCTCTGCATGCATGACAGGCAGCATCATTTGACAAATCTGTTGTCCAGAGTACAGTTACACATGCCCGTTACAGCTCGTACAGGCAATGTACATGCCAAGCAGAAATGGTTGTGAACAATGTCAGTCATATCTTGTCAGTTGTACCTTCAGAGTAATGAGCAATATGTTGCAGACACATAAACACCCTATGACTGTGTAGTAGGTGAAAGGGTGACTGTACATTTATAATGCCTGACACCAGACACCGCTAATATATGGTGTATGCGCTCCAGATGACATCAGTGGGTTGTCATATGGTTGGAACAGTCTCTCATCAAATATTCAGGTCTGAGTCAGGAACCTGTTTGCAGGTGTGATGCAGATTGGAGATATATATTGTCACAATAGTGGACAAATGAAGTGTAGTCGTACTCACACATGTGTTGTTTGCTAAACCTAGATACCGACCACTGTGAAGGCAGAGAAATGTACCTGTGTACTGGCCCTTGGTTGACCTTGCACCATGGAAGATAGACACATCATACTCACCTATCGTCTCAACCGTGCAACTATCATGGAACTGTGTAGTCAGTTGGAGTCAGATCTGCTGCTAACCATACAACAACCTACAGCAATTCCTCACACTGCAGGTGCATTCCGTCCTTCACTTTTTGTCACTGGCCCTTTCCAAGGGACTGTGGGTTTGGCAGCAGGTATGTCTCAACCTATGTTCAGTTATGTGTTGTGGAATGTCTTGTCTGCCCTGCTGAAACATGTTGACAGCTACATAAAATTTCCCCATACTGAAGATTCCCCCCATTTGAAGGCTGACTTCTATGCAATGGGGCATATCCCTCATGCAATAGAGGCCATAGATGGTACCCATATTGCATTGGTACTACCCAGGGACAACAGACAAGTGTATAGAAATAGGACGAGATACCATTCTATTAATGTGCAGATGGTTTGTTTAGTGGACCAGTATATCTCACAGGTGACAGCAAAGTTTCCTTGCTCTGTACATTATTCCCATATCCTCAGGAACAGCAGTGTCCCACATATGATAACGCACCTACAGAGGGAGAGAGGCTTCTTCGTTGGTGAGTATGCTGAGTATATTTACAATCACTGTGACCTCAGCAAGCCTACGCTTTCCACTCTGAACATAGCAGGACTGTAATAGATGTTTACACTATCCACAGGTGATCCAAATCTGTCCTGGCTACTGACACCAGTGAGGAATCCAAGGACTGGGATGGAGAATTGGTACAATGAGGCTCATGGGAGGATGAGAAGGGTCATTGAGCGGACATTCGGTCTTCTGAAGGTGAGGTTCCGGTGTTTGCACATGTCTGGAGGTTCCCTGCTCTACTCACCTCAGAAGGTGTGCCAGATTATTGTGGCCTGCAGCATGCTGCACAATTTGGTGCTAAGGAGGCATGTGCCATCTCAATGGACAGTGATGAAGATAGGGACGAGGATGATGTTGTCACAAGAACTCAGCTCGTCCAGCAATACTTCCAGTGACAATCTGGTAGATTTATCTCTCAATGTACCACTTATGCAGAACTACAGTATGGGTATTGTTTGAAATCTATCTGTGGTGGGAGCAGTGTCCTGTCTGAGTTAGGTACAGCAGTACAGTGTACCTGATAGGTAGGTATTATTGGGCTGAAGTACTACTGCCATGGCTATTGTCAGTCTGTATGAATTGATTTCATTCACTATCCAAACCCTTTATGTGCTAAACTATATATTAATAATTATTTGGAAGTAACAATGGAATGTACCTTCTTCACAGCTGTCCTTATACATCACCTCATGGTACAGTTTCCCCAAATTTCATTTCTACGTTTTGTCATACTATCAGTGGAGGATAGCATACTGATAATTGTGATAGACAGCATTTCACTTATGTGTCATGTCTCCAAGACAGGAATCGTGTGATTTGTTTAGTATTGTTCATAAAATATCCTCTTTGTGTTGTTGGAATTAGGTACGTTTGTAGACACTTACTATTGCTGGTGCATGTGGTATTGCATTGATATGGTGATCTATCATTATAGATTTTTTGTTGACACCTTAAAACAGAAGAACTGTCATTGTATGTTGAGTTCCCTTCCCTCTCTGCTACCTATGGACCTAGAGACGTGTGGATATTAAGACTGTGCATCTGACACCTAGCTGTATGGACAAAGGCTTCACATATTTGACATTTCATACAACACTCGATCACTACACCACATCATTGTTTGTTCATTGTCATTTATTAATATACGCAAAATCAATTGTTGTGTTAAAGTATATTTAAAGTGATTCTAATAAGATGGGTTGGTAAAAAAGTGTGGGGCAATGGTGTACGAAAGCATCAGGTTTTTTGTCCAAGCATTCGGTAGCACAGGTCCAGTTTCCAGGAGTGATAGGTAATGGAGATATGGAAGTAGTCAGTTCAGTCTCCAAGGTGTCTCAGAGTCACACAAGGGAGACAGTTCCGGAGAGGCTCATTTTCTGGCAGTGGAGTTGGTCTTGGCTCCAGTCCCTGCAGGATGTCTAGGTCTGCATCCACATTTGCATGGGGGTTCCTCATCTACAGGGGCAGGGTCACCTGTGGCTTGTGAGTCCTTAGGCAGGGCCACCATCCAAGTAGCTGCAGCAGATGTAGAGGGCTGCTCAGGACTGTGGCTACTGGAAGGGGCCTGGTGGTGGGTGGAGGACTCACACAAGACCAATATTAATTCATGCATAAACCCTTTGATTGAGGCAATGGTAGCATTGTTTTCCTGCCACTCCTGCATGGCCTCCTGGTGGTACTGGGTTTGCAGCCTTTGGTGTTCCCCCAACATGGTGACTATCTGGCCCATCTTGTCCTGGGATTGGTGGAATGCTCCCAGGACTTGTGCAATGGCAAGGTTGACCTACCTTTTGCCCCACAGATGCCCTCCCACTGGCCCTAGCCCCCTGTGCCTGTGTCCCCCGTACAGTGTGTCCACTTACACTCACACCAGGACCTTCACCATCTTGAGTGGTGGCTGCTGACTCAGGCCCTTGTACAGGTGGGCACATCATTGATTGACGTGGCCTGGGAAAACTGGTTTGGGGGCATTGGGCGACTGCTACAGTAGTGGGGGGTTCTATCGTGACCTGGGTGAGGCTAGTGGAGGGAGACTGCCCAGAGGTGCCGGATAGGCCAGGAAGGTCATCCAGTCCCAGACATCCTGTGTCGCTGTCATCACTGGGGCATTCCTCTGGTGGAGGGCTGGGCGTTCGTGGCACCTGCTGACGGGTGACATTATAAGTGGTACCTATGGATTGCAGAGATTGTTATTGACATCTACCTCATCTGTTTGACATAGGCTGCTAAGTGAGTGCTATTTGGCATGCTTCGGTCTGCAGTGCTACTTATGTGAGGGGGTGTGCATTGTTAGGTTGATAAAGAGTGTTGCATTGTGGGATTTGTAGTGCTTCACGCTGAAGAGGCATTAGATGCATTTGTAAGTGCAGACTTTTAGATTGATGTTGGTGGGGTTGGGTGGGCATGCAGGGGATAGGGGCGCATGCAATACAGTTATACTGAATACAAGATGACTGTATGTGACATACCAGTCTCCAGTCCTCCGGGGATTCCACTGAGTCCCTTAGGATGCAGAATTGCCAAGACCTTCTCCTCCCATGATGTCAGCTCGATCTATCATATTTAGATCCAGCAAATGTTTGCCAGTTTTTTTATTCACAAATTCCAAACTACGTTGAAGTTCCTATCAAACAATAAAAACCCTAGGAGAGGTTGATGTGTTCTTTAGGTGAAAAGAATATCAAACCAGAGCTGCACCTCATATTCATATGGTATTATGGATAAAAAATGTAACAAAATTTGGATAAAACTCTGATGAATCAGTTTTTCACTTTACTCAACAATATGTGACGCGTGACATCCCAAGTAAAGAAACTAACAAACAATTATTTGACCAGTTATTCAATTTCAAAGTAACAACTGTAGAAAATACTGTTTAAGAAAATTTCGGAACAGATCAAAACAGTATATGACATGTCATTTTCGAATCCCTAGGCCAAATTTAAAAAAAAGGAAGAGTGAGTAATGTAATGTCTTCTGTTAGGCATGCTGTTACAGGAAAGTCCCCAAAAAACACATACAATTTAAAAAGAGAGCACACATCACAGCGGACCAATGACTACAATTGCGTATGTGAATTGATGACTATAACTGCATATGTTCAATATAATATTGAGATCTAACTTGCTGCAATCAGCGCTCTCTGGCAGATTAGGATCTCTGCTACTGTCAGACCAGCAGGATCCAAGATCCTGGCTGGGTTGGCGGTTCCCTGGTGGTCAGACCGCCACGTTTGTGTGGTGGCTGTCGGACCACCACAGAGGCGATGGTCCAGACCACCACCGCGCCACACTCGTAATGAAGCCCATAATCAGTAAAGCCATGGTAAATATCCCGTAGTGTGTGTAAACCTAAAATATATATGAAAAGAAAAGAAAGCTTCAGAACTGATGAAGCTTTAGTAAATATTCAGCTGTGCAAAAAAAGAAGGAAAACAACCTTGAAACTTTAGGCTTTCAGTTTAGAAACACTAATTGAATTAAAAGCTATAGTAATTGTTAATAATTTGCTATTATATTTACTTTTAGTAAAAGACGTACTTTTGGGAAACACAGATAAGTTATTTTATAAGACTATAAGTAATTTGGATTCTGGACTTCAGTACAACACAACAATTGTGCCAATCCTCAAATGCTGTCAGAAATATACCGATGCTTGTAGAGGAATCATTTGTTTCTCACTAAATGAGCAACAGGATGCCAAAGAATGTTGTATGGCTATTCTTGTAATATTAACAAATGAGACTTCATTCTGATAATTTTTGCCATAAGATACCATTGGGAACATGAGTGTTTCCTATGCTTAAATTATTTTTCAACAGTTACGGAATTCAAACCACTTCTTTATCTTCCTATTCCTGAGTGTAAATCAATATATTTTATATTCAATTTCAGCTTTATTTCGGCAAAACAATACCATAAAAGCATACCAGTAAAATTCTTACATTTCTAAGAAAAAGACGAAAAACACTTTGAGGAAATAGGTAAAATCAAACCCGTCATAATATTTAAAAAAATCGAATCCAGGACTCCCCCAGGGCCCTACAATACAAATAAGCAAGTTGTGGATATGAATATTGTAAAAATAAGCAATTTGTCAATTAAAACACTATAAAAATACACAATACACATCACCATGCAAATCACCTTAAAAGTATTATAAAATAACTATAAATACAAATCTTTGTACAAAAAACAAGTGGGATTGTTATCTCACTATTAGTAGCAATAACTATGTAGTGGCAAAAAAAAATTCACTTAGTCTCTAGTACTATGAGTAAGCACAAATAGTGTCATTTGTAAAAATAGAATCCATGCTTTTTTGAAAAGACATTTGCCTCTAGCATACCAGATTGCCTCAAAAAATCTTGGCAATGTGCATACCACCATCACATGTGGACTTGTTTTGCTAATTTTAAGAGCTGAGTAACAATCTCTAATGCCTAACAATTTCTTTATTTCATACATGCCTATATTCGGCTAAAAAAACTTTAAAAAGGGATTCAATCAAGTAATACAAAGATCACGTTATTCCAGTAACAATTAATATTCACTTAACTACTAAAAACAGACTGTCTGGATAATGGCCAATGTTGGTCTTAAAAGCAATAAATAAAAATCAATTACAGTAATACATTTTTATAAAACCCTTAAAATTTGCCTCCCGTGCCGTCAGGAACTTATTTGCTTAGGTAGGGGAGGACTAATAAAAATAAAAATAACTAAATAACTGGATCCAAAAGCTGGTTTCATAAGTGTGAAATAACAATTCTAGGTAGCTTAAAAAAAAAAAAAAACTCCCAATGACTACGGACTTTGTGCTAAGGGGCAAAATAATATTACAATTCAAGTTCATCCCGAGCATTGTCAATATCCCCTGGGCTAAATATATCCTTGGCTAAATGTGTACCCAGTGACCATTGGATTACAAAAGGCAGCTCCCATTTATCGATTTGGGGACCGTAGATTACCTGTGGGGGTTTTGTCTGCGTTAAAGCACCTAGAACCTCAGGCCCGCCTTGTCTCTGATAAATGAAATTGCTAGTAGAAACCGGCTTAAACCAAAAACAACGTATGGTATCGTACTAGATCTCAAGAATCTTGCTGCTTCATTATACTTCCTGATTCTAACGATCCTGCAAATAGGTCGAATCCATTTCCTCCTTGGTTTATCATAAGCTTTGCAGTTTAAAAGTACATGATCCGTTGTTTCAGGAGACTCCATGTTACACAGTCCACAAGTCGCCTCATGGCTTCTCCCATTCAAGGGGCCCCATTTAGAAGTAAAAGCCTTAACCTGGAGAATCCCATATCGAAGCTTCATAAATAAAACTTTTGCTCGTCTGGGTTGTATAGTATCTATCCATTCCTCAGCACTCGGTAATGGTTTGGTATCCGGGAAACTTAAGGTTAGTCTACCTAGATCCTTGCTGTAAAGAGGGCTATTTAGGGTGAAGTCCCAAAATACTTGTTTTAGTCGGATCTTAGATTGTGATGTGAGTGTATGCGGTTCTTCCCAATAAAATTTCAGCCCTAGATTGTAAAAGCATTGCCTTATATAATGGAGCCATGGAAGGGAGATGGCCTTGTCCAAGTCCATGATCTCAATTAGTGCTTGCCTATATTGGATCAATTCAGGGGTTGTCCAAAGTCTACACCAGTAAAGCAAGGGCCTCAGGGCTGCCAATTTGCCAATTTGTTTCATGTTAATATCATAGGTTAGAGGAATCAGTGGAGTAGATGTAGGGAGACCCAGTACCCCCCTCATAAAATTATTTTCCTGGGTAACCAATGGGGTTAGATTTATGAATCCCCAGAGTTCGGCACCATACAGGGCAGCAGCCTGTGCTTTGCACCTATAGATCTCAAATACTGGTGAAACAATACTAGATCTTGAGCATTTGTAATTTTTACTAATCGCCATGGAACTGTGGGCTAAGGAGATAGCAGCTTTATTGACGTGCGGTGCCCATGACAATTTGGCATCAAGCAGTATCCCTAGATAGTTAAAGTTTTTTACTCGTTCCAATGCCTGCCCTCTAATCCGAATGTTTCTCTTAAGTGCTTTATGGGGGTTAACAGTCAGGTATTTGGTCTTACTTGTATTTATTTCTAGTCCCTTCATGCTGCAAAACTCACTGAATTTATCTAATAGGGTTTGCAAGCCCATGGGAGTTTGAGATAATAAGATGGTATCATCTGCAAAAAGGAGGGCGGGACTGGATCACTGTTTAATCTTGGTGAATCATGGTTACTTTGTTTCAGATGATGAACCAGATCATTAATGTATAATGAGAAAAGGGTTGGGGCCAGCACACAACCCTGTCTCACCCCCCTCTTGATAGGTATTGGGTCTGTCAACTCTCCCTTCGGCCCCCACCTAACCTTTGCAAATGTATTTTCATGTAACCTCTCTAACTGGCTCAGGAGGTTCCCTGGCATGCCCTGTTTCCCTAGTGCTGCCCATAAGAAGTCTCTTCAATATATTTTAAGAAATTGATACATAAAGCTGTGCACTCTAACTTTTGTACAAACTGTGGATTTCATCTTGTGTCAACAGTTGCATTAACTATGCTGAATAAGTATTTATGTGTAATGTTAGTAAGTACTGCAGATAATAGAAAGATTCAAACCGTAACTGCCAGTTTTACTGCTACTCAAATTTCAATATGTGACACACCTTTGCTTGTCCTGCAACAATTTACTACCATGGAGAAAACACAATTTCTGTTCATTACACCATTTATTTAGGAAACAATACAGGATGGATGAGTGTGATGACACTAAATTAACTTTTCAACACAGACGGCCGAAAAACTTAGTGAACTGTTACATTCTTATACTAACTCCGAAATTTTAATTCTAGGTTAAGAAGTGAGCATTTGTGAAATATGGAGTACATATACTACATACTGCCTACAGTAGATACATCATTATGTGACCTAGCATGGTTGATGATTTATGAAGAAATCTACTGCTTTATGTAAGCAATGTAATTAGCTATTAGGAATATCTTCACTAATTACAGTTCAACTAACAGTTGAACAAACACAGTTTGAAATGGTATTTTTCACAATCCATTTGATTTGTGTTTGTTTTTAGTGTTGCATGATAAACAAAAGATAATGCTAATCTGCATCCTGGTGTGTCATAAACAGTATACATTAGTAACGTTGGTGTTACTAACATCTGAATACTAAACAAAACGTATTTGTTTTCATATGTATTTATAATACATAGTGTATGTTACAACTTTTTGCCTGTAGTGTTTGCATTGAAAGAAAAGGAAAACATGTATGGGTCATTACGAGTACGCGATCTCATGACCACCATTTTGGCATTGATGGTCGTACGGCCAACAGGCTGGCAGAGAAGACTGCCAAATTATGACCCTGGTGGTATTTCCAACAGAATACAGCCAATCCACCGCCGGCACCAGCAAAGACCATCTTCCAGTCTGCACACCACCAAGGGTTCTGTCGCAGTTACACAAACACGGAAACCCTGGCGGAAACTAACTCTATAAAAGGAGACACTCACCTTCAGGAATCTGAACTACGTCTTCCCGCTACTCCTGCTCTCCTAGCGACTCCGGAACCAGCGACGACGACAGCAACCATCAGTACACACACTTACCTGTCACTGTTACAAAATGCCAATGTACCTATGCACACACAACATACACATCTGGAAAGGGAGGTGAGGGAGACACACATACATAATCTCACACTGACATGCACACTCAGAGACAGCCACATACTCACACGCACATACATAGTACACACACTACGACCATCGCACACACACACGCCAAAAACACACCCAACCCCCAGATGCACTGCACGGGCACAGTCACACACAACAACACATAACACCACCAAATGACACAACAACACCACAACCTCAACACCTCAAAAGCGCTGTTAAGCATCCACAATACACACCTCCATTTGACAAATCATACATACAACACAATGTTACAACACCAGAGAACGAACACACACAATCACACATCCATACAACGAGGCATACGTCATACCCCGCAAATACACATCACAGTGGATCTGACATACCAATCACCACACACACTCACGCACACAGTACAACCGAACAAAGGCACACAACACTGCAAATAACACATGTCAACACAATCACAACACACAATACCAACACAAATATATGTCCCCGACTTATACAAGCCCATCACACAATACACACCCATCTCTGCGGGACAAATGCAATGCACACACCCACACATGCTGCCCAGACACCACTGGTAGCACAACCACCACACACACAAAACTTACTCACACACAAACAGGAGCAGCCTAGACCAAAACTGCCCTAAGAAAAGAAAGGCAGAACAAAGATGTAACCTCGAACCAACAAGGGGTTGGCCCAGATATATGTAAATGAATAAATAAATGTATACATACATATGTACAAAAATTAAGGCCATAGGCCAGTCCAAACACATATGGGCAATATGCACAAATGGCACTTCCAAGTGCCCCAACTTGACTCCTGACTGCCATGTAACCTCCATGGGTAGGGGAATCAAGGGGCAGGCAGGCACTTCAGGGATTAATGGGGAATGGATGAGGGGGTTGGGTTTAGGCTTGGAAGGGATATCTTTGTGCTTGGGCTTGGGAGGGGGCTTAGGCCAAGGCTTAGGGGAGGGCTGGGAACTCTTGGGAGGGGTCGACTTCTTGGCAGGGGAGGGGTATGGGGACAGGCAGGGGGCAAGGAAAGTCTTGAAGATGGAAGGGCTGGACTTGGGGAGAGACATAGAGCATTTTGGTGTATAATGGGGTGGGAGCGGAGTAGGGAAAAGGGAAAACATTGAGAGGAAAGCCTTCTTTGACACAAGGGGGCAGTCATGGCAAAAGAGCTTGGGAGTTGAGGGAGAGGGAGTGGTTGTAAGAGGTGTTTTGTGGATGTCTTGGCTGCATGTGTGTGTGAGGTATGCTTGTGGGTGCTGGGTGTCTGTTGGATGGGTAAGTGTGGGCGTTTATGTGTCTTGGGAGGAGGAGGGGTGGAGGTGCTGGGTGACTGCTGGGGTGGTGACTGCAGGCATGGTGGATGTGCTGCATGTAGGCTTGTCTGTGGTTGTGGTGTCTGCTGATGTGATGACCGAGGCAGATGTCTGAGGGTTTGCTATTGTGCTGACTGTGGTTAGGATAGGAGTTGTGGCTGGATCAGTGAATGTTGGTGTGGTGTCTGCAGGTGTGTCCGATGTTGTTTCTGTGATACTAGAGGTGGTGGGGGAGTCAGTGCAGGTAGTGACTGTTGGTGTGTCTGCAGGTGGTTGTTGTTTGTGTGCATGCTGGTGGTGGGTCTTGTGGTGCTTGTGTTTTTCAGCAGTACCCTTGGATGTTGAGGTGGATGCATGCATGTGTGTCTGTGTGTTTTGGCTGGGTCCAGAAAGAGGGTTTGGGATTGGGAAGAGGACAGTGGAGGGAGGACAGAAGACAAAGGGTGACTGGCTGCCGTCAATGAGGAGGCAAGAGCCTGGAAGGATCTCTGTAGGCCAGCCAGTGCACTGTGAATGCCCTCCAGGAATGTATTACTCTTCTGGACTTGGGTTGCCAAGCCCTGTATGGCATTCACGATGGTCAACTGACCCACAGAGATCGACCTCAGGAGGTCAATATCCTCCGCACTGAGGGCAACATAACTGACAGGGGCAGGGGCAGAGGTACCGGCGGCGAAGGAGACGCCCTCCCTCCCTGGTGAGCGGGCACGGACAACTGGGTGGGGAGCTGCAGGGAGGGGATATAGGGAGGGTGGTGGTAGTAAGGGGGAGGTGGACAAAGATGGTTTTGAGTTGGTCCCAGATGAGTCCACCACCACCAGGGAGTGTTCACTGGAGAAGTATTCCAAGGATGATGATGATCCTGTCTCCCCTGTGGCATTCTCTCCCTCCGGGCGACTGGGTCCCACTCTGACAGTGGTATCAGTACTCCAGGTCCCATGGCCAGCAGCATCCCCACTCGCCTTTGCCCCGTCTCCTTCACCTGCTGATGCTAATGCACACAAATAGAGTGAGAGGGAGAGAGAGAGATAGAGAGGAAGAGAGAGGGTCATCACATTCTTCACATACACACATTACAACATGCACAACTGAAGGTATATATCTCCTGGCTAGGCAATCCCATATAGAAAACCACATATCCTACATCATGTCACAACATGTTACTTCTATCCACCCCTTTATATAATCTCTTCCACTAACATCATAATCCAGGTAAGGAGCACAACTGGAGCATTTCATTAAGTCAACTGTAAAGTTATGTAAGCATGCTCATCATGCCCTGGCTAAAGCTGAAATTCCATCCTAATCCTGGTTATAACTCTCCATATTCCTATCACCTTTAGGAAAAGCAGTTGTGATCACACCATATCATGCATGTTCCGATTCAACACTTGACCAGTCCATGTCCATAAGTCATGTCTCATACAAGTAAAGACAACTCTATTCACGGATGACACAGCACCTGCCATTCTAATCACATGCCTCGCTGAATCCTCTGTACATATATGCCGTAATTGATACAATCTCTGATGAAGACAAAAGATTGGCAGTCCCATACAGGTGCCATCTGATGTTTAGAATCCATGTCAAGAGAACAGCCATGTCACTACATGTACCAAATCCCAGAGGAATATCTGCAGTCACTATACACAGATACACAACATCACATCTTACATGCATGTACAGCTACAGTTGCCAACATAGCACACATGAGACATCCACTGACAATCACAGAGAGCAGTGTAAGAACAACTAAACAAACACCAGCCAACTAAATCATAATAGGGCACATAACATTCCACCTGACATGCAGATACAGTTCCATGACATGACAACATGAGTAATTCAACATCACTCACACCATTCCTGACATGTGATTACCTGTACCTAAGTCCAGACAACACACACATATCCCACTGAAAATACATGAACAAATGATGTACACATGGTCCTACACAACTGCCATTGTACTTACAACATATCCCACAACACCTGTATGACAAAAAGTAGGTCAGCTAAACCATAACATTTTGAAGTAAGAAGTGATCCAAAACCATTTCCTGTCCAACCTGTCCACATCAGCTAGGCTAAGGGAAGCAATGATTGTCCCACTCAGCAACATCTGCCACCAAGTAACCGTTGTGACATGATGTATGCGGCTAATACCATATGTTACACTAGTATTGGTAGGCAATTGGCACTTATAGCATGGACATTGCACATTGTCAGAGGGTAGGACAGCCTAATCACTTACCTCCTCTAAAATAAGGGCATTAGGATAATAGTGATTCACCTACAGTTAAATGGCATGGAAATGCATGGTAATATAAATAATCAGACAGTCATAGTTAGATGTCCTTCCGTTAGAACCTTCACATACCCCATAGTATGAATATAAAGGGACAATGGGGACACCTCAACAAACCCATATGTACAGTCCTTTACTAGCCAAATCTGTTGACGGATTGAGATGACAGCCTCACATAGAGTTGATGCCTGTACCAGGATAAAGGTAACGAGACCCTGTACCAAATATGTCAGGCACTCAGTAAAAAAATACAGGTGATCTACACAGATGGGAGTGGTCTAACACCTTAGAGCTACAAATTCACATATTCAGATGTCTGGACCTGGAAATGCTAGATGGGTAGAATGATACAGCAGCTTACATATATATATATATATATATATATATATATATATATGGCTGGGTGGAGTTAACATGTGCCAATGTCAATTGTGCATCTCCACATGCAGTCATAGATATACCTCAACACAGGTGATGTAAACGTACACACGGCCAACCCTAATGCCAGATCTCCACCTATTAGGCAATGTGAGTACTGTGTATTCCCACTAGTCTACATACATGTAGCACCTACTATATTGTCACAGCTGCTGAAGTGTGACAGCAAACACCATAATACCAGAGCCAAGAACAAGGATACAGTCAGGTCTCACCCCCTTGTGGCTGCTGTGCTACCCTCAAATGCCCATCTACCTCAGGGTAGGCCACTGCCAAAATGCGGGCCATTAGGGTCTGAAAGGTACCCCTCCCTCGTTGGGAGGACATCCCCAGCTAGGCCTCAGCAGTCTTTCAGGCCCAGGATCTCAGGTCCTCCCACCGCTTTCTAGAATGGGTGCTCTGCAGGCTGTGGACCCCCAGGGTCCACACTTGCTTGGCGATGGCTTGCAAATCCCCTTCTTCTGATGGGAGTTGACCTACATGGATGACACATCAAACGTCACAGCAAGTAGGCACACATACCCATCCTCTCTGCTCATATGCCTTAACATTATGCCATCTGCATGCATCTACACCCTCACAAGTGCACATGCCCGATGCAATGTCACACACAACACCTATCATGCACGGCTAGGCCAGTGGACTCACATACTCCTCTGGTGCCCCATGCAGCTGTTCATACAGGGATAGGACCTCCTCAACTAGCCTCTCCAGCTCTTCCGAGGTGAAGGCAGGGGCCCTATCACCTGCGGGATGTTGCATGATGGCTCCCAGAGGCAGTACACAGCAGTTCACGTCGTGGAGGTCTTGCTGGCAACAGTGTCAGGAATCAAGTGAACAATCCTCTGGTCACGGCCGCAACATACAGGACCGTCTCTGCCTGCGGTCATGGCCATTGGCCAAAGCCCGCCAAAGGCCGCAATGTTAAGTAGGACGGCGGTAGCGACCGCCAACCGACATCACGGCTTCCACCATCGGACTTAGGTCAATTCCAACTGTCCATTACAGTAGGTCAGATGCCTTCCATTTTGGGCACATGTCATTGATGGATGTACTTACTTATCTGAGTCAATCACCTACTCCCCACAAAATGCTGTGTATCCGTATGTAGTGCCATCATGGTTGTGTAGCATATTGTGCCAAATTCAACAGAATGACGTGTTTATATAGAACTATGTAAAGCTACTCTGAGGTACATAGGCCACGGCTAGATATTGGTAGGATCCAAAACATATGTGTGATTAGTGCAGGACAGGTAAGTCTTACACACATGTACACTAACATTAGTTTCATATGTACAATCCCATTTACATGTTAGCCGATGTGCAGCAATGAGGGTGAATTAGGTGCATATTTATGGGCTGTACTGTATATGGCAGAAGTGCTACACATGTTAGGTGTCAGGTAATTTACAATGTGTTAATGATGTGTGCATACTGCATAACTCATAGTATATTCTCTTCTCTCAACATAGTTATCCTGCTGTGAGGAGAGTGAGACAACCACCAGTGTACCCTCCATTAGTAGACCTGGAAGCCATGGAGGAAAGACATGTCTTCCAGACATATCGTCTGAATCGTCATGTAATCAGGTGGAGCCAGAGCTGATGCCTGCCATTCGCAATTCCTATGGCATACCTCCCATCGTTCAAGTCTTATCAGTGCAGTACTTCCTGGCCACGGGGTCCTTTCAGAACACTGTCACCTTAACAGCAGAGATGTCTCTGCTCATGTTCAGTCTGGTGTTGAAGGATGTACTGTGTGCATTGTTGAAACACCTGGACAGCTACATCAGGTTTCCCCAATGAGCGGATTTGGCCTATGTGAAGGCAGACTTTTGTGAGATGGGACACATTTCTCATGTGGTAGGAGCCATTGATGGAACCCATGTAGCCCTGGTGCCTCCCAGTGCCAATGAACAGGTATATTGGAACAGGAAGAACTGCCTCTTAATCAACGTACAGGTGGTGTGTCTGGCAGACCAATACATCTCACAAATCACAGCAAAGTTTCCAGGATCAGTGCGTGATTCTGCATCATAAGGAACAGCAATGTCCCACATCTGATAGCACAACTACAAACAGAGAGGGCCTGGCTGCTTGGTAAGTTTGCATTGTAGTGTGGGATGGTGTGTTATGTCACCTGTCATCACAATATATAGCCAGTCACAGGACTTATTTATGAGTTGTTCTACCATTGTGTTCACAGGCGACTCAGGTTATCCAAACCGTCCTTGGCTGTTGACACCAGTGAGGTACCCATCAATGCCAGGGGAACTCCGTTACAATGAGGCCCACTAGAGGACAAGGTGTTTAATAGAGTGAACATTTGGGCTCCTAAAGGCAAGATTCTGGTGCCTTGATTGATCTGGATGAGCCCTCTTCTACTCGCCCCACAAGGTATGCCAAATAATTGTTGCCTGCTTCCTGCTGCACAATCTAGCCCTGAGACGTCAGATACCATTGACAGCAGATGAGGGGGAGGAAACTAGACCAGTGGCTGGAAATACTGATATGGCAAGTGATGAAGAGCCAGAGGAAGAAAGAGCAGGTGACTCTAGGGCACATCTCATCAATCAGTACTTTCACTGATGTACAGGTATGTTAAGTGGACATTATGATGTGTTGAATGTGCACAACTTGAAGCAGATGGCAGTGATTAGACCTCCTGACTTGATTAATCAGCGGGGGTGTCACTCACACATAGGGGGTCATTCTGACCCCGGCGGTCAAGGACCGCCGGGGCCGGGGTCGGCGGTAGCACCGCCAACAGGCTGGCGGTGCTCCGCCGGGCATTCTGACCGCGGCGGTACAGCCGCGGCCAGAAACGGAAAGTCGGCGGTGTACCGCCGACTTTCCGCTGCCCATGGGAATCCGCCATGGCGGCGCAGCTTGCTGCGCCGCCATGGGGATTCCGACCCCCTCACCGCCATCCTGTTCCTGGCGGTTCCGCCCGCCAGGAACAGGATGGCGGTGAGGGGTGTTGTGGGGCCCCTGGGGGCCCCAGCAGTGCCCATGCCAATGGCATGGGCACTGCAGGGGCCCCCGTAAGAGGGCCCCACTTTGAATTTCAGTGTCTGCTCAGCAGACACTGAAATTCGCGACGGGTGCTACTGCACCCGTCGCACATCCTCCACTCCGCCGGCTCCATTCGGAGCCGGCATCCTCATGAAGGGCTGTTTCCCACTGGGCTGGTGGGCGGCCTTTTGGCGGTCGCCCGCCAGCCCAGTGGGAAACCCAGAATAACCGCAGCGGTCTTTTGACCGTGCAGCGGTATTCTGGCGGTTCCCTCCAGGCGGGCGGCTCCCGCCGCCCGCCGGGGTCAGGATGACCCCCATAGTCCTATAATTATGTGTGAGTTCTGGATGCAGACTGATAGATTGTAAATTGTACAGTACAACATGGTGTTCTGCTTTCCTTCGCTTATCTTATGACCGAGCTGACAAACCTTCTCTGGAATGCACTTCTTAGTTTAAAGAAGACATTTATTGTTATTATTACTTCACCACAAGGTTCCTGAAAGACAAGATTAGTAGGTTGGAAGCACACGTTTAAAAGTAGTTGCAGCAATGAAAGCAAATTATATCAAAAGTACTTCTCAGTTGCAAAGTACACAGCAAATGCATGTGATTATATTATAGCATAACTTCAAAGCAAAGCATAAAAGGCAAAATTGCATCACCGTAGGGCCTATCACTCTGCTTCATCTTTCTAAGGGCTGCAAGTTGATGACTCCGGTTCAACTGCGAGAAGGAGATTTTCCACCCAAACGGGAGACAGGCAACTGACTTCTGTTCCTGCCTGAAGTCAAGATCTCTCTCTCGCTGCTGCCCAGGGCCACCGTTAAAAGCAAAAATGCTGACTCAGTGTGGGAACCGAATAAATTTAGAGAGTTGCCAATTCTCCAAACGTCACTTGTTCCCAGACTGGATTGAGAGGTAAACAGAAAATCTACGCTCTCTTATCAGCTAGGGTTTGGTGTGAAAAACACAGCTTGGTCTATCATGTCGAAAAACACAGCTTGGAAAAGCACAGCTCATCTGCAATGTCTCAACTGCAATGTCTAACTCCACGTTAAAGCCAATAGGCAGCTAACCTAAATACCAAATGTAATGTCTAATGCCATGTTAAAACCAATAGGCAGCTGACCTACATACCAAATGTAATGTCTAATGCCATGTTAAAGCCAATAGGCAACTAACCTACATACCAAATGTAATGTCTAATGCCATGTTAAAGCCAATAGGCAGCTAACCTAAATACCAAATGTAATGTCTAATGCCACGTTAAAGCCAATGGGCAGCTAAACTGAATACAACATGTAATGTGCTACTGGTGAACATCGAGCAACTATTATGCACAGTGGTGAAACACAAAGTCATTGGTCAAACACAATTAATAGCATAACACATGGTCTGCTATATCATGTATTGCTACGTCTGATCCTAACATACACTTCTGTGATGGACTACTCAATATTGAGGTATGTGTCTTGCATTCTCCTATCCTCTTTTCCTTCTATTCACTGAAATTGCCATTTCGTGTTTGGCTGTGCAACCTAGGCTTGAGTTATTTATTTTCAGTAGCCAATGGTAATTGCTGACAGACATGAGAGGTGTACCTGACAGCTAGCTGGTAAAATAGATATAGTTACAATGGGATGGTCGCTTGTTAGTACTTCCTTTTACAAGTGGGGTTGTGACTGCTTAGTTCTTTCTTTTTACCAGTGGGGTAAGGGGGGTGTGAAGTGGTGTATTACGTGTCAGTTGAAGTTTATGGCCCATGTGTGATGATTGGATCATGGCCTCTGGCTTCACAATGGGTGATGTACTTTGTGATAACGATGGGACCGCCAGTTTTCTGCATGGCTATTTTGTGGTGTGATGCCATGGAACGCACCTTCCGTCTGAGGTCATTCCACCTCTTCCTGATGTCCTCCCTTCTGTGTGGATGGCTGCCTACTGAATTTACCCTGTTGACTATCCTTTGCCACAACACCATTTTCCTTGCAATCGATGTTTGTACTCCAAACAGTTGTGGCTCTATCCTGACAATTTCATTCACCATGACTCTCAACTTGTCGTCAATGAAACGTGGGTGATTTTGAGGAGACATGGTAGTGGCTGTGTAGACGGTGTGTGGGGGTATTGTGAGTGTAAGGGTGCAGTGTTGGGTTATTGGTGAGGAGTGGGTACTGCGTTGTGAGGGTGGGATGGTTGTGGCGGATTGTGTGTGCTAGTGATGTGTGTATTGTGTGAGTTGTGCTGACGTGGGTGTGTGTGCTGAGTGTATGTGTGCCTATTGTCTAAAGGTGCTATATCTATAAGTTTTTGCCTTCTCTCTGGGTATCTGATTGGCGTTTTGTTGCAAAGGATTGTCAGTTGTGTAGGGGTGTGTTATATAGTGCAATGAGTAGGTGTGTCGGGTATGTTGAATGTGTGCCAGGTGTGGGTTATTCAAACTATCCAATGTGGTGTGGTGTTCTGACTGATGTGAGTTCTGACCGCATCGGTTTGCAACGCCAATGGTTTTCCGCCATGGAAGAACCGCTGTGGTGATTTGTGGCTCATATTCTGGTGGTTAGTTTTTGTGAGGCTGGTGGTGGGACCGTCTCTTTCCTGCCCTCAAAAATTCTGGCGGTTTCGGATTTTTGGATGAATTTTGGTGGTCTTCACAGTGTGACTCTTAATACGGCAGTCTGGTTACCTCAAATATGGCGGCCTTTTGGTGGTCACCACCGCAGTGGTCTTCCCAAAAGACCGCCAAACTCATAATGTGGCCCTTGGTAATTAGAAAGTAACCATACCATTTATTCATGTAATGCATGTTTTTATTTCTTGAACCTTACTGATCACTTACTGTCTCATTTATCCTTCAACTGAATCCACTTACTTGTAGTACCAGGGAATAAAATGTGAATGATATTACAGAACTCTTTATGAAGAGGAAATTGAAATTAGTGCTAACAAGAATTGTTTTTTTCTTGTGTTGTTTGTGTTTTTTTACAACTACCTGTGGATCAACTGGACCAATGATAAACCGAAACAAAAATGCACCTAATAGGGCATGAACAAAAGTGCTGCAAAAAAAAAATATATAGGTTTTGGGGTGGACGATGGTGAGCAATAACAAGCTGAAGATGAATGTTCAGGTCATCTCCCCTGCCATGATAACTGTCTGCAGTAGAGACACTGTGTTGCAATCCCCACATATAACTCCAAGATTGTCCCATGCTGCCAAAGACAGTTCAGCTTGGGAGCTAGTTGCTGGAATCGTGAGTGGACCAAAGGTAGTGGTCAGGCTTGCATGTCAACACCAGAGGTGGGTGGAACAGGAGCAGGTTTTACGTTCCCTTCTGCATCAGATGTTCCCTGGTCAAGTTCGCCAATTCAGGGCCACGCCTTCTTTCAGTCCAGGACAAACGGGTCACATGCGTGGCACGCAGGTGCTTCCTCATTCCTATTGTTCCAAGGGAACACTCCTGCCTGATCCCACACAAGATGACTTTATTGCATAAACAACAAGCCATGTGCTGTGCATTTACTTTCTTCTCAGTGGGTATAATTAAGAAGAATTGCCACACAACAGACTCCTTCAGCTTCTTCTGGTGCTCCAACTCCTGATACTTCATTGCATTCTCCTCCTCTAGTTCCTTCAATGGATGTGGAGCAGCTGTAGCAGGTTCACCTCCTTCAGCCATTACACTCAAAACTCCAGGAAAACAACAGCAGAGGAAGCAGTAGGGCTGGTCGTCTTGTAAACAGCTCAAAACCAAAACAGAAGAATCCAAAATAAAAACCACCTTCCTATTGGCTGGAAAGAACTTCTTCCAGCCTGTCATATTCTGTGTTACACTTGTAGACTTCTGCAGTACTCCTTTGACAGTACCATGGCCAAACATAAAAAAAAGGAAAACATTGACTATTTTTACAATAAAGCCTATACCCTGTTGATTACAAGTACTTTTAGCAGTAAAAAAACCCAACATAGTTGTAACTCTTTTGCATTAAAAACAAATAAACAAAATTTTGGACTACAAAATTATAGCCCAAAAAACAAATATTTTAAAATTACAATCAAAAACATACATTAAGTATGCAGACACCTTTTTAAACTTTTCCCCTATAAAAACCTAACAGATTCACAAAAAAACTTGAAGATTACAACTTAATTATAGCTACGAGTTATTCCATTAATACAACACATTAAAAGGACATAAACATTACAAATGCCATAGTTATCGTTTTCTATCTCTGGTTTTCATTTAATTCTTTATTATAGAAAGTATATGATGATCCAGATTTTCTGATTACATATAAATGTCACAGATACATTTGAAGAACTGTAACTCACCAATGTTAAATCTATTATTTACAATATTAAACAAAGCCTTCATACAACATATATGAAGGTGCCTGGGTTCTTGCAGGCTTGCTTGGACAGCCACAATGAGTATTCAAATGTCTGGTCGTATGCGGTTGTTGAATGACAATGGTGGTCATTACAACCCTGGCGGACGGTGTTAAAGCAGCGGTAAGACCGCCAACAGGCCGGTGGTAAAAAAAATGGAATTACGACCGTGGCGGAAACCGCCAACAAAGACAGCCACTTTAACACTCCGACCGCCACGGCGGTACAAACAAACAGCTTGGCGGTCACCGCCAACAGACAGGCGGAGGACAATGTGCCGCCCACAGTATCACAACCTACCAATCTGCCACCTTTTCCGGGGCGGATTCACCGCGGACCAAAACACGGCGGAAACATGACTTCGAAGGGAAAACGCTCACCTCTACACACCCCACGAGGAAGCAGGACACCATGGAGCCAGAGCTGCAGATCCTGCCAGTCCTTATCTTCTTGCTCCTCTACCAGGAGCACGAACGCTGGCGGCGAAGACCACGGTGAGTACTGCACCTACGACACAGGGGAGGGGGAGGGAAAAACAGGTACACACACACACGCAACACGCAACTCCCCCACCCTCACTCACCACAACACACACACCAATACAGCATGATACATTACAGGTACACCCCCCAAACTCCCCCGGAAGAATGCAAAGACAAAAGAAAATGAGTGTAACCATTGTAATATATTAAAATCCAGTACGCAAAAATATATATATATACCATAAACAAATATATACATCAACAATAGTAGTCCAGGTAGTGCTCCTTTGAAGTCGGTGGAACACTGGGCCCACATGGTATGGGCGAGGCCCACACAAGATCCCCAACCATGACGGAGAGATCACTGCAGGGGCATCATATACCAATAAAACAGGCACCTCAGGGGGAGGGAAGGGTGGCACCCGAGCCGCTTGAGTGCACGATGCCAAATCCACAAGGGGGCCACATGCCCACTGTTCCATCCTGGGGAGTGCAAAGCCACAGTCTCTCAAGTCTATACAGTGGGTGGTTTGCCCACTGTTCCATCCTGGGGAGTGCAAAGCCACAGTCTCTCAAGTCTATACAGTGGGTGGTTTGCCCACTGTTCCATCTTGGGGAGTGCAAAGCCACAGTCTCTCAAGTCTATACAGTGGGTGGTTTGCCCACTGTTCCATCCTGGGGAGTGCAAAGCCACAGTTTCTCAAGTGGATAACAGTCTCCACTGGTTCTGAAGGGGGCCTTGTGCCCAGAGTGCTTCATCCTGCCAAGGACAGAGGTAGTGGATATATCTCTCAACTGGTTCTGGAGGGGGCCTTGTGCCCAGAGTGCTTCATCCTGCTTGTGGTGGCCTCAGTAGCGTCAGAGCTTTTGGCGCTCATGGGCTTGCGGTGCTTGTAGCGGCGGTGCCCTGTTCAGCGGTGCTTGTAGCGGTGGTGCCCTGTTCAGCGGTGCTTGGGGCGGTGGTGTCCTTGGCAGCAGTGCTTGAGGCGGCGGTGTCCTTGGCAGCGGTGCTTGAGCCGGCGGTGCCCTGTTCAGCAGTGCTTGTAGCGGCGGTGCCCTGTTCAGCGGTGCTTGAGGCGGCGGTGCCCTGTTCAGCGGTGCTTGAGGCGGTGGTGTCCTTGGCAGCGGTGCTTGAGGCGGTGGTGCCCTGTTCAGCGGTGCTTGTAGCGGCGGTGCCCTGTTCAGCGGTGCTTGAGACGGCGGTGTCCTTGGCAGCGGTGCTTGAGGCGGTGGTGCCCTGTTCAGCGGTGCTTGTAGCGGCGGTGCCCTGTTCAGCGGTGCTTGTAGCGGCGGGCTCCTTTGCCGTGACTCAGCTGCTGGCGGTACTCTCTAGCCCAGTGGGGCTTGTGCTGGCGGCCCTCTCTAGCCCAGTGGGGCTTGTGCTGGCGGTCCCCCCTAGCCCAGCGGGGCTTGTGCTGGCGGTCCTCTCTGGCCCAGTGGGACTTGTGCTGGCGGTCCTCTCTAGCCCAGTGGGGCTTGTGCTGGCGGTCCTCTCTGGCCCAGCGGGGCTTGTGCTGGCGGTCCTCTCTGGCCCAGCGGGGCTTGTGCTGTTGGTGGCCTCCTGGGCAGCGGGGATGATGGCGGTGGCCTCTTGGGCAGCAGGGCAGGTGCTGGCGGTGGCCTCCTGGGCAGCGGGGATGATGGCGGTGGCCTCTTGGGCAGCGGGGATGATGGTGGTGTCCTCTTGGGCAGCAGGGCAGGTGCTGGCGGTGGCCTCCTGGGCAGCGGGGATGATGGCGGTGGCCTCTTGGGCAGCAGGGCAGGTGCTGGCAGTGACCTCCTGGGCAGCGGGGATGATGTCGGTCTTCTCCGCCGTGCTGCTCTTCCTAGACTTGCCGGGTTTCTTGTGGCTCTTCCCCACCTTGGAAGGTGTTGCAGCTGATTCACTCCCACCTGTACCCTTGGGATCGGCTTTGGTGGCTGGAGTCTTCCCCCTCTCCCGCCGGGCACTGGCCAACTTTTGATGCTTGACAGGTGGGGGCCTGTCCGTGCTGTGGCTCCGTGCCACACTAGCTGCCCTGGTGGCCGGTGCACTCCAGATTCCGGTGACTACAGGCACCACTGGTCCTGGAGATGTTGTGGCTGAGGTGCTAGGTTGGGACCTGGAGAGTCGGGCCCTAGGAGACGGACGGGGTGGGGGAGGTGTGGGGAAGAGGTCAAGGTTGGACAGGAAAAGCTTTTTGGAGACACTGGGACGGGTAGCTGGAGGGAGTTTGGGAGTGGAGGAAGAGGTTGTGGTTGTAGGAGGTGTACGTTTGGTGACTTTGGGTGAAGGTGCATGCACTGTAGGCTGCCGTGAAGTGGATGGCTGTTGGGTGGGTGTGTGTCTGCGTTTGTGTATCTTGGGAGGTGGCGTCACAGACACACTGGGAAAGGACACAGGGGACGTGTGAATGGTAGTGGGGGTGGTGACTGCACATGAGCGGGGTGTGGTGGTATGTGTGCTGGTGATGGCAGTAGTGGCTGTAGATGTAGTGCATGCAGGTGTGAGTGTAGACGAGACAGGGAGGGAGGAGGGAGACGACGAGGAGGGGGACACAGTGGAGGCAGTGGATGTTGGTGTGTCTGCATGTGTGTGATGCTTGCATGAGTGCCTGTGGGATTTGTGGTGCTTGTGTTTGCCTGAGCTTCCCTTGTGTGTTGACGTGTGTGCATGCTGGGCTGAAGGTGTGCTTGGGATAGGATGAGGTAGACGGAATTGGGTCTGGGTGGAGGAAGTTGGAGGGGGGAGGCTAGACACAGGGACAATGGCTGCCATCAGTGCTGTGGCCAGAGTCTGAAAAGCTCACTGAAGGGCCGCCTGACCAGAATGAATGCCCTCCAGGAATGCATTTGTTTGTTGCAACTGCCATTCTACACCCTGGATGGCATTCAAAATGGTAAACTGCCCAACACTGAGGGACCTGAGGAGGTCAATGGCCTCCTCACTGAGGGAGCAGGGGTGACTGGGGCAGGGGCTGAGGTGCCTGGGGCGAAGGTGATGCCCACCCTCCTGGGTGAGCGGGCACGGGGAAAAGGCTGAGGGGCTGCTGGGAGGGTGGTGCTGGTAGGGGGGGTGGCGGCTGTACCTGGAGATGTGGGGGGCACAGATGTTGCCGCCACCATAAGGGAGCTCCCATCAGAAGACGAGTCCGTGTCACTGGTGTCAGCTCCTGTACCCGCCGTGGAGCTCCCATCACCCTCCGTCCCACTGGTGAAATCCGACTCTGTAGTATCGCCCTCCAGGGCCATGTGGGATGCAGCTCCCTCCTGCTCCGGTGCCACTGCTCCTCCGCCTGATGATGCTAATGCACACAAGAACAGGGAGACCACAAAAAGGGGACGACGACAGAAGAAAGACATGTTGAGTGCATGCATTACCGCTACCGTTGGCGGACACGACAGATGCAGAAGCACTACGCTGCGCTCTTGGCCTCCACTGTTCAATCCCTGGGACATGGCCTACAAAGCTATGGACGACATCTGCACACGTGGATGACACAGGGGCATGACTAGGTGTACTTGGCACTCTACAGAGGTGGGGTAGGGTGCCACATGGCCTGCCTTACGGAGGGACCTTGCCGACTAAACTCGCCCTGGCCTAGGGAAACCCACAGCCTACCTCCCCCACCCAGACACATCCACTGCGTGCAAAAACAGCAGGATGAGAGTGTACTCACCCCTTGTGGCTGCTGTGATGCCCCCAAGCACCCATCCAACTCCGGGTACGACCACCAGGATCCTGAACATCAGGGGGGTCATGGTGCGACGGGCACCCCTCCCACGTTGGGAGGCCATCCCCAGCTGAGCCTCCTCCGTCTTCTTGCTCCAGCGGCGAATGTCCTCCCATCTTTTCCAGCAGTGGGTGCTCTGTCTGTGGTAGAGACCCAGGGTCCGAACGTCCTTGGCGATGGCATGCCAAATATACTTTTTCTGGTGGGCGCTGACCTACATGAATTGTACAGGAGGAAGAGAAATGTTGTTACCAACTGCACCGTCACAGTCTTTGGCCCCCATCCCTAGCCTTGCCATGTGGCACATGCATTCATCGTCGTTTCATGCACGCCTCAATCTCCCCCCCCATCTTTCATCCACCCCACTCCACACAGGCATAGCCCATACAGCATGCTCCCAGTGTACTTACCTGTTTGTCTGGAGGACCGTAGAGTATCGTGTACTGGGGGAGGACCCCATCCACGACTTTCTCCAACTCCTCCGATGTGAAGGCAGGGGCCCTTTCCCCAGACACTCGAGCCATTGTCTCTTCCAGACCGAGGTCACAGCAGCACTTGCAGCGTAGGTCATCTCCTGTCGAAGATCAGGTATCGAGTGATTGAACAGATAGAAAATGGCGGTCACGTCCGCGGCGGTACCCTCACCGCCGGCGTACATCGTCATTGGCTCCTGGGACCCATAGGGTCCAATGTTAACCAATGCAGCATTGCGCTGCGGTCTTCGACCGCCTACTGCGACGGTGTACAACGCCAGCGCAGTTACCTCACATCCCATTGTCCCACTTTATAGGTTAGGCAGCCGCCATTTCAGGGGCCCAGATGGCTTAATTTTTAACTACGTCACACATACCTAGGCATAGCCTCAACACACATACAGGCCACTTTTCGGATTATGAATCGTGTTCTGTGTAAACTGTGGGTACGTACCTCTGAGTTGGTTGACTCTGTGCTCGCTGTTGTCCTTCATAGGCACCGTCCGCTGGGACATGTGAGGAGATGGCGGCATCCTCCGGTGTACAGACCGCTGGTGGACCTGTCGACAATGGAGGAAAGACATGTGATCATCAGCTACAGGCTTGACCGTGCCACAATCCAGGAACTGTGTACCCAGCTGGAGCCAGACCTGATGTCAGCTATCCGCCATCCCACAGGAATCCCCCCTCAAGTGCAGGTGCTGTCAGTACTTAATTTCCTTGCAAGTGGGTCATTTCAAACAACAGTGGCCATAGCATCAGGGATGTCCCAGCCTTTGTTTTCCAACGTGTTGTCCAGAGTGTTGTCTGCCCTGCTGAAACACATGCGGAGCTACATCGTTTTCCCTCAGGTGGACGATTTGCCTACAGTGAAAGGTGATTTCTATGCCCCGGGACATATCCCCAACATCATAGGTGCCATTGATGGGACACATGTGGCTTTGCCCCCACCCCCCCCACAGGAGTGAACAGGTGTACAGAAACCGGAAGAGTTATCATTCCATGAATGTGCAGATAGTGTGTTTGGCCGACCAGTACATCTCCCATGTGAATGCCAAGTTCCCTGGCTCAGTGCATGACGCCTACATCCTGTGGAATAGCAGCATCCCTTATGTGATGGGTCAACTCCAGAGGCACCGTGTGTGGCTATTAGGTGAGCACCTGGAAGCAAGACAGTGGGAATGGTTGTCTGGGTCTGGGGATATCCCTACAGGCTAGTGTGCGTCTAACAGTTGTCCCTCGCATTTGCAGGTGACTCTGGTTATCCCAACCTGTCATTGCTACTGACCCCAGTGAGGAATCCCAGGACAAGGGCAGAGGAACTCTACAATGAGGCACATGGGCGAACTCGGCGGATTATAGAACGGACCTTCGGGCTCCTGAAGGCCTGGTTCAGGTGCCTCCATATGACAGGTGGATCCCTATTCTACTCACCAAAGAAGGTGTGCCAGATCATCGTGACCTGCTGTATGCTTCACAACTTAGCTTTGCGACTACGGGTGCCCTTTCTGAAGGAGGATGGTCCAGATGGAGGTGTTGTTGCAGCTGTGGAGCCTGTGGACAGTGAAGATGAGGAAGCAGAAGAAGAGGACATGGACAACAGGAACTCGGTGATCCTGCAATATTTCCAGTGAGACACAGGTAAGAGTACAGACCTGCCTACTACATGTACTTTAACACTACTACATCTCTCCTGTCTGTCGTTTTCACCCAGTGTATGGTCACTGAGTTGTCACTTTCCATTACGATTTCACAGATGTGGGTCCCACTGTGTGACATCTGCTTTGTTTCCTCCTGGACTAGAGCTGTGTGACATAGGTATGTTGACATTACAATTGAAAGAGCATTTTGTCACTGTGATAGCTAATACACTATTTCGAAATCACAGACTGATTCCAGATTGTTTTGTGCTTCAAGGGTGTTTATTGAAGTGCTCAATATTGGAGGGGGTTGTCAAATGGTAAGGGGGGATGGTGGAGGAATGTCCATGGCAGAGTCCAGTCTATTTGTCTCACAGGTGCATTGCCCAAATGGGCATAGGAAGTGGAGCAGGGGCAGTTTGAGGATGGACAGGGTGACAAAGTGGGACAGAAGGATGACATTCAGGGTGGTCTCATTTCTTGGCAGGGGTCTTGGCATCGTTCTGTCTTTGTCCTGGATCTCAGGGACCGTTTGCAGGGTGGCTCTCCCTCTGCAGGGGGTGGGGTGCTGGTGTGGTGGTCCTGTGGCGGGGCGTCCTGTCCACTAGCACCGGCAGAGGTGTTGGGCAGTTCATCGTCCATGCTAGTGTCAGGGGCCCCATGTTGTGCCACAGTTTCCCTCCTGGTGTTGAGTACTTCCTTCAGCACCCCTACGATGGTGCCCAGGGTGGAATTGATGGTTCTGAGTTCCTCCCTGAAGCCCAAATACTGTTCCTCCTGCAGGCGCTGGCTCTCCTGAAACTTGGCCAGTACCGTTGCCGTCATCTCCTGGGAGTGGTGGTAGGCTCCCATGATGGAGGGGAGGGCCTCGTGGAGAGTGGGTTCCCTTGGCCTGTCCTCCCCCTGTCACACAGCAGCCCTCCCAGTTCCCCTGTGTTCCTGGGCCTCCGTCCCCTGGACCATGTGCCCACTACCACTACCCCCAGGTCCCTGTTGTTGTTGGGGTAGTGGGCTAGCCTGGGTTCCCTGTAGTGGTAGACACACCGCTGCTTGACGTGCCCTGGGGACAGAGGTATGGACCCGCTGGGTGGGTGCTTTGCTGGTGTTTCCAGATGGGGGAAGCTGTGTGGTGGCCTGTGACTGTGTCAGGGGAACCGAATATCCCGAGGCCCCAGATGGGCTGGGCTGGTCATCTAGATCCAGTTGGACAGAGCTGCTGTCATCACTGTGGGCCTCTTCTGTTGGTGGTGTGGACATGTGTGGACCCTCCTGTCCAGTGACGTTGGGTAGGGGTCCTGCAGGGGTATAAAAGGATGTTTATTATATCTGTGCGTGCCATGGTGTGTAATGGGTGGGCGATCGTGTACCCCAGTGCTTGCATTCCTGTGTGGGACCTTGTGTGATGGTGGTTTAGGGTGGTGTATGGGTATGTGCAGTGGCCATGCTTTGGTGATGGGTGTCCATGCTTTGTTGTTGCATGCAGGGCTTGGTGTTAGGATGTGTGGTTTGTGATGTTGGGACATTTGTGAGGAGTTGGAGTGAAGGGGGTGAGGGTGAGGGTGGGGGTATGTGATAGCATGCAAGTAGGGTGGGGGGTGTAATAGTTAAGAATTGACTTACCAGAGTCCATTCCTCCATCTACTCCTGCGAGGCCCTCATAATGCAGAATCGCCAAGACCTGCTCCTCCCATGTTGTTAGTTGTGGGGGAGGAGGTGGGGGTCCACCGCCAGTCTGATGAACCGCGATGTGGTGTCTTGAGACCACGGAACGCACCTTCCCCCGTAGGTCGTTCCACCTCTTCCTGATGTCATCCCAATTTCTTGGGTGCTGTCCCACTGCGTTGACCCTGTCCACTATTCTTCGCCATAGCTCCATCTTCCTAGTTATGGAGGTGTGGTGCACCTGTGATCCGAATAGCTATGGCTCTACCCAGATGATTTCCTCCACCATGACCCTAAGCTCCTCCTCAGAGAACCTGGGGTGTCTTTGACGTGCTATGGGGTGGTGTGGGTGATGTGTGGGGTGGTGTGTGTGGTGATAAGTGTGCTGATATGTAGTGGTGTGTTGTGTGAGGTGCGTGGAAGTTCTGTGGGTGATGGTATTTTGTGCCTGTGGATGCTTGGTAGTTGTTTGTGGTGTCTCTCTCTGGCCTTCTCTTGGTAATTGTGGTAGTAGGGGTTTGTGGGTGATGTGGGTGTGTGTTTTATATTGTATTGGGTGTGTGGGAGTGGTGTGTGTATGTGTATCAAGTGTGTGTATTTTGAATTGTCCAATGTGGCTGTGTTTTGTAAAATTGTGTGTATTTTGAGCGCGGAGGTGTGTACCGCCAATGGAATACCGCGGTTGAAAGACCGCTGCATGGATTCGTGTGTCATGATAGTGTGGGGTATTTCTGTTGGCGTGACGGTGGAGGATTTGTTTTCGCCAGTTTATCACTGACCTTTGGTGTGGCAGACTTGTGTGGGTGTCTGAATTTTTGCGGATTCCATTCTGTGGGTCATAATAGCTGTGGCGGATTTCCACGGCCGCTGCGGTGTGTTGGCGTCTTCTGCACGGCGGTAAGCGGTTTTTACCGCCAATGTTGTAATGACCGCCAATGTGTCTTACTCCATTCTATCCCTCTCCAATCCAAAATACACTGCCTGACTCCAACCATGCCCCACTCTAATCCGAACCAATCTGCTCCACTCCTATCTGTCCCACTCCAATCTAACACAATCTGCCCCACTCCAACATGTCCCATTCCAATCTGCCCAACTCCAATCGTAAACAATCAGCCCCACTCTAATCTGAAATAATCTGCCCAACTCCAATCCGCTTCACTCCAACTGCCCCACTCCAATCTAAAAGAATCTGCCCAACTCAATCCGCTTCACTCCAATCCGCCCCACTCAAATCCTAAACAATCTGCCCAACTCCAATCCGTTCCACTACAATCTCAAATATAAAACAATTTGCCCCACTCCAATCTGCCCCACTGCATACTACCCCATTCTAATCCAGTCGACTCCAATCCACCTACTCCAATATACCCCACTCCACCTCAATCCAACCTACTCCAATACAATACACCACAGTCCACCCCACACCAGTTCAAAACAATCAATCCCAGAAAAACTGCCACACTCAAATCTGACCCACACCAATCCAAAATAATCTGCCCCACTCCAATCTAAAACAATCTGCCCCAATCAAATTTTATCCACTCAATCTAAAAAATATCTGCTACACTCCAATCTGCCCCACTCAAATCCAAAACAATCTACCCCACTCCAATCTAAAACAATCTACCCTACTCAACCCAAAACAATGTGCCACACTCCAATCTGATCCCACTTCAATCCAAATCAATCTGTCCCACTCCAATCCAAAACAATCTGCCCTGCTCCAATCCAAAACAATCTGCCCCACTCTAACCTCCCCACTCACAACTAAAACAATCTGCCCCACTCAACCCAAAACAATGTGTCACACTCAAATCTAAAACAATCTGCCCTACTCCAGTCACAAATAATCTGCCCCTTTCCAATCTGCCCCACTCCAAACCAAAACAATCCGCCTCACTCCAATCTAAACCAATATGCCCTACTCCAATTTGCCCAACTCCAAACCAAAACACTCTGCCACACTCAACCCAAAACAATGTGTCACTCTCCAATCTGGCCCACTCCAATCCAAAACAATCTGCCCCACTCAAATCCAAAACAATCTGCCCCACTCAAATCCAAAACAATCTGAACTACTCCATTTCAAAACAACCTGTCCTCATACAATCTGCCCCTCTCTAAACCAAAACAATCTTCCCTACTCCAATGTGCTCCATGTCAATCCAAAACAATCTGCCCCACTCCAATCTAAAACAATCTGGCCACTCCAATCTGCCCCAATCTAATCGAAAACAATTTGCCACACTCCAATCTGCCCTACTACAATCCAAAACAATCTGCCCCACTCTAATCTTCCCCAGCTAAATCTACCCCGACTCCAATCTGCCCCAATCCAATCCAAAACAATCTGTCCCCACTCAAATCCCATTCTGCCACACACTAACCCAAACCAATCTGTCACACTCCAATATAAAACAATGTGCTCCACTCCAATCAAAAAATAAATCTGCCCCATTCCATTCCAAAACAATCTGCCCCCTCAATCCAAAACAATCTGCCACACTCAGCCCAAAACAATCTGTCCTGCTCCAATCTTCCCACTCAAATCCAAAACAACCTGCCACACACCAACCTTCCCATCTCCAATCCAAAACAATCTGCCGTACTCCATTCTGTCTCACTCCAATCTAAAATAATCTGCCTGAATCAAACCTGCCCCACTCCAATCCGAAACAATCTGCCCCACTGCAATCTCTTCCACTCCAATCCAAAACAATCTGCCCCACTCCAATATGTCCCATTCCAGTCTGCTCAACTCCAATCCAAAACAATCTGCCCCATTCTAATCGGAAACAATCTGCCCAACTCCAGTCCGTTTCACTCCAATCTGCCCCACTCCAATCCAAAACAATGTCCTCAACTGCAATCTAAAACAATCTTCCCCAATCAAAATGTACCCACTAAATCTAAAAAATATCTGCCGCACTCCAATCTGACCCACTCAAATCCAAAACAAACTACCCCACACCAATCTGAAACAATCTACCACACTCAACCCAAAACAATGTGCCACACTCCAATCTGCCCCCACTCCAATCCAAATCAATTTGTCCCACTCCAATCCAAAACAATCTGCCCTGCTCCAATCCAAAACAATCTGCCCCGCTCTAACCTCTCCACTCCCAACCAAAACAATCTGCCCCATTCAACCCAAAACAATGTGTCACACTCAAATCTAAAACTATACACCCTACTCCAATCAAAAATAATCTGCCCCTTTCCAATCTGCCCCAGTCCAAACCAAAACAATCTGCCTCACTCCAATCTAAAACAATCTGCCGTACTCCAATTTGCCCCAATCCAATCTAAAACTATCTGCACACTGCAATCCAAAACAATCAACCCAACTTCAGGTAGGCCCCATCCCAATCCAAAAATATCTGACCCACTCCAGTCCGCCCCACTCTAATCCAAAACATTCTACCACACTCCAATCTGCCCCACTCCAATCCCGAACAATCTGCCAGACTCTAATCTGCCCCACTCCAATCTATCCCATTCCATTCCAAAACAATCTGCCAATTCCAATCCAAAATAATCTGCCCCACTTCCACCCAAAACAATCTGACTCACTCAACACAAAACAATACGCCACACTCCAATCTGTCCCACTCCAATCCAAAACAATATGTCTACTCCAATCCAAAAGAATCTGCCCTACTCCAAACCAAAACAATCTGCCCCAACCCAAACTGTCCCACCCCAACCTGCCCCACTCCAAACCAAAACACTCTGCCCCATTCAACCCAAAACAATGTGTCATACTCCAATCAGGCCCACTCCAATCCAAAACAATCTGCCCTACTCCAATCCAAAACAATCTGCCCCTCTCCAATCTGCCCCACTCCAAACCAAAACAATCTGCCGCACTCCAATCTGATCCACGTCAATCCAAAACAATCTGCCTCACTCCAATCTGCCCCACTCAGATCTAAAAATATCTGCCCACTCCAATCTAAAACATTCAGCCCGACTCCAGTCTGCCCCACCCCAATCCAAAACTATTTTACCCACTTCAAACTGCCCCAATCTAATCCGAAACAATCTACCACACTCCAGTCTGCCCACTCAAATCCAAAACAATCTGCCCACTCTAATCTACCCCACTCCAATCTGCCCCAATCCAATCTGTCCCATTCCAATCTGCCCCAATCCAATCTAAAACAATCTCCCCCCACTCAAATCCCAATCTGCCACACACTAACCCAAACCAATCTGCCCCACTCCAATATAAAACAATATGCTGCACTCCCATCTAAAAATAAATTTGTCCCACTCCATTCCAAAACTATCTCTCCCACTCAATCCAAAACAATTTGCCACACTCAGTCCAAAACAATCTGTCCTGGACCACTCAAATTCAAAATAATCTGCCACACTTCAATCTTTCCCTCTCCAATCCAAGACAATCTGCCATACTCCATTATGCCCCTCTCCAATCCAAAATAATCTGCCTGACTCCAACCTGCCCCACTCTAATCCGAAACAATTGGCTCCACTCCAATCTGTCCCACTCCAATCCAAAACAATCTGCCCCACTCCAATATGTCCCATTCCAATCTGCCCAACTCCAATCCAAAACAATCTGCCCCACTCTAATCTGAAACAATCTGCCCAACTCCAATCCACTTCACTCCAATCTACCCCACTCCAATCTAAAAGAATCTGCCCAACTCAATCCCCTTCACTCCAATCTGCCCCACTCCATTTCTAAACAATCTGCCCCACTCCAGTCTGCCCCACTGCATACTACCCCATTCCAATCCAGTCCACTCCAATCCACCTACTCCAATATACCCACTCCACCTCAATCCAACCTACTCTAATACAATACACCACAGTCCACCCCACACTAATTCAAAACAATCGGCCCCACTCCTTTCCCAGAAAAACTGCCACACTTCAATCTAAAACAATCTACCCCACTCAACCCAAAACAATGTGCCACACTCCTATCTGACCCCACTCCAATCCAAATCAATCTGTCCCATTCCAATCCAAAACAATCTGCCCTGCTCCAATCCAAAACAATCTGCCCCACTTTAACCTCCCCACTCACAACTAAAATAATCTGCCACACTCAACCCAAAACAATGTGTCACACTCAAATCTAAAGCAATCTGCCCTACTCCAATCAAAAATAATCTGCCCTTTCCAATCTGCCCCACTCCAAACCAAAACAATCTGCCTCACTCCAATCTAAAACAATCTGCCCTACTCCAATTTGCCCCACTCCAAACCAAAACACTCTGCCACACTCAACCCAAAACAATGTGTCACACTCCAATCTGGCCCACTCCAATCCAAAACAAATCTGCCCCACTCAAATCCAAAACAATCTGCCCTACTCCATTCGAAAACAACCTGTCCCTATACAATCTGCCCCTCTCCAAACCAAAACAATCTTCCCTACTCCAATGTGCTCCATCTCAATCCAAAACAATCTGCCTCACTCCAATCTAAAACAATCTGGCCACTCCAATCTGCCCCAATCTAATCGAAAACAATTTGCCACACTCCAATCTGCCCCACTCCAATCCAAAACAATCTGCCCCACTCTAATCTTCCCCAGTCCAATCTCCCCCACTCCAATCTGCCCCAATCCAATTAAAAACAATCTGCCCCCACTCAAATCCCATTCTGCCACACACTAACTCAAACCAATCTGCCGCACTCCATTATAAAACAATGTGCTGCACTCCAATCTAAAAATAAATCTGCCCCACTCCATTCCAAAACAATCTGCCCCCTCAATCCAAAACAATCTGCCACACTCAGTCCAAAACAATCTGTCCTGCTCCAATCTTCCCACTCAAATCCAAAACAACCTGCCACACTCCAATCTTCCCGTCTCCAATCCAAAACAATCTGCTGTACTCCATTCTGTCCCACTCCAATCTAAAATAATCTGTCTGAATCCAACCTGCCCCACTTCAATCCGAAACAATCTGCTCCACTCCAATCTGTCCCTCTCCAATCCAAAACAATCTGCCCCACTCCAATATGTCCCATTCCAATCTGCCCAACTCCAATTGAAAATAATCTACCCCACTCTAATCTGAAACAATCTGCCCAACTCCAATCCGCTTCACTCCAATCTGCCCCACTCCAATCTAAAAGAATTTGCCCAACTCAATCTGCTTCACTCAAATCTGCCCCACTCCAATCCTAAACAATCTGCCCAACTCCAATCCGCTCCACCCCAATCTCAAATACAAAACAATTTGCCCCACTCCAATCTGCCCCACTGCATACTACCCCATTCCAATCCAGTCCACTCCAATCCAATCCACCTACTCCAATATACCCAACTCCACCTCAATCCAACCTGCTCCAATACAATACACCACAGTCCACCCCACACCAATTCAAAACAATCGGCCCCACTTCAATCCCCCAAAAACTGCCACACTCTAATCTGCCCCACACCAATCCAAAATAATCTGCCCCACTCCAATCTAAAACAATCTACCCCAATCAAATCTTACCCACTCTATCTAAAAAATATCTGCCACACCCCAGTCTGCCCCACTCAGACTCAAAACAATCTACCCCACTCCAATCTAAAACAATCTACCCCACTCAACCCAAAACAATGTGCCACACTCCAATCTGACCCCACTCCAATCCAAATCAATCTGTCCCACCCCAATCCAAAATAATCTGCCCTGCTCCAATCCAAAACAATCTGCCCCACTCTAACCTCCCCACTCACAACTAAAACAATCTGCCCCACTCAACCCAAAACAATGTGTCACACTCAACTCTAAAACAATCTGCCCTACTCCAATCAAAAATAATCTGTCCCTTTCCAATCTGCCCCACTCCAAACCAAAACAATCTGCCTCACTCCAATCTAAAACAATCTCCCATACTCCAATTTGCCCCACTCCAAACCAAAACACTCTGCCACACTCAACCCAAAAAAATGTGTCACACTCCAATCTGGCTCACTCCAATCCAAAACAATCTGCCTCACTCAAATCCAAAACAATCTGTCCCACTCAAATCCAAAACAATCTGAACTACTCCATTTGAAAACAACCTGTCCCTATACAATCTGCCCTTCTCCAAACCAAAACAATCTTCCCTACTCCAATGTGCTCCATGTCAATCCAAAACAATCTGCCTCACTCCAATCTAAAACAATCTGGCCACTCCAATCTGCCCCAATCTAATCGAAAACAATTTGCCACACTCCAATCTGCCCCACTCCAATCCAAAACAATCTGCCCCACTCTAATCTGCCCCAGCTAAATCTCCCCCACTCCAATCTGCCCCAATCCAATCCAAAACAATCTGCCCCCACTCAAATCCAATTCTGCCACACACTAACCCAAACCAATCTGTCACACTCCAATATAAAACAATGTGCTGCACTCCAATCTAAAAAGAAATCTGCCCCATTCCATTCCAAAACAATCTGCCCCCTCAATCCAAAACAATCTGCCACACTCAGTCCAAAACAATCTGTCCTGCTCCAATCTTCCCACTCAAATCCAAAACAACCTGTCACACTCCAATCTTCCCATCTCCAATCCAAAACAATCTGCCGTACTCCATTCTGTCCCACTCCAATCTAAAATAATCTGCCTGAATCCAACCTGCCCCACTCCAATCCGAAACAATCTGCCCCATTGCAATCTGTTCCACTCCAATCCAAAACAATCTGCCCCACTCCAATATGTCCCATTCCAGTCTGCTCAACTCCAATCCAAAACAATCTGCCCACTCTAATCGGAAACAATCTGCCCAACTCCAATCCGTTTCACTCCAATCTGCCCCACTCTAATCCAAAACAATGTCCTCAACTCCAATCTAAAACAATCTGCCCCAATCAAAATTTACCCACTAAATCTAAATAATATCTGCCACACTCCAATCTGGCCCACTCAAATTCAAAACAAACTACCCCACACCAATCTAAAACAATCAACCCCACCCAACCCAAAACAATGTGCCACACTCCAATCTGCCCCCACTCCAATCCAAATCAGTCTGTCCCACTCCAATCCAAAACAATCTGCCCTGCTCCAATCCAAAACAATCTGCCCCGCTCTGACCTCCCCACTCCCAACCAAAACAGTCTGCCTCACGCAACCCAAAACAATGGGGGTCATTCTGACCTTGGCGGTAAAAGGGCCATACCGCCGGTCAGAACTCCGCCATACTACCGCCGCGTCCGCGGTAAACCGCCACGGTCATTCTGACCACCAACTGTGAATCCGCCAAAAACCCGACATCCAAGGAAGGCCGCCTCATCAGCGGTCCGCGGAAAACTGGAGATGACCAAACCTCCACCGCCACGCCAACAGAAATACGCCCATGCCATTCTGACCCACCAATCCACGCGGCGCTCTTTCAACTGCGGTATTACATTGGCGGTACACACCGCCGTGCTCAAAATACACACACAGCTCCAAAACACTGCCACATTGGGCAATTTGAAATACACACACCTGACACACATACCAACAACACTCCCACACATCCATACAAGTATAAAACACACACCCACATCACCCACAAACCCCTACGACCGAAGATCAGAGACGAAGGAGAGAGAGACACATCACAGAATAGAGAGCTACATCACACAGAGGCACACTACACCATCACACACACCACATAGAAGCACAAAGCACCACACACCAACACACTCATCACCATATATACCACCCCACACCTCATCCACACCACCCCATGGCACCCCAAAGGCACCCACGCTTTTTGGACCAAGAACTCCGGGTCATGGTGGAGGAAATCATAAGAGTTGAACCGCAGCTCTTCGGCTCACAGGTGCAGCACACCACCATAGCCAGGAAGGCGGAGCTATGGCAGCGGATCGTGGACAGGGTCAACGCGGTGGGACAGCATCCCAGAAATCGAGACGACATCCGCAAACGCTGGAACGACTTAAGGGGAAAGGTGCGCTCGATGGTCTCGCGACACAACATCGCAGTGCAGAAGACTGGCGGGGGACCACCACCCACTCCACCAGAATTCACAGCATGGGAGCAAGAGGTACTAAACATCCTGCATCCTGATGGCCTCGCTGGAGTACACGGAGGAATGGACTCTGGTAAGTACAATCTCAACTACTTCCCCCCCCCCCCAGCATGCTAACCCCCACCACCACCCTCACCCCCAACCCCCCATCACACATCCTCCCTGAGATTGTCTCTCCAGCACAACCCACCCAACACCAACCCCTGCATGCCCCCACAAACTATGGACACCCATCACCCAAGCATGACCACTGCACATACCCCCCCCAAACACCCCCACAACACCTCCCCCAAGGGAATGGCAGCACTAGGGGACAAGGGCACCAATCAATGGGACGCAATAGCACACACAGAAACAATAACCATACTCTCTTACCCCATGCAGGACCCGAACGCCAACACACCGGCCAGGAGGGTCCAGAAATGTCCATCCCCCCCCCGGAAGAGGCCCCCAGTGATGACAGCAGCTCTGTCGACCTGGAACCTGACGACCAGCCCAGTCCATCAGGGACCTCTGGACAGTGGGTTCCCCACACACAGGCCACAGCAGACCCAACCCCCTCTGGGACCAACAGCACAGCTCCCACCCAGCGGGCCCATGCCTCTGTCTCTAGGACAGGTCAATCAGCTGTGTTTCTGCCACTACAGGGCACCCAGGCTAACCCACCACCCCAACAACAACAGGGACCTGGGGGCAGTGGTAGTGGGCACACCGTCCAGGGGACAGAGGCCCAGGGAAACAGGGCAACTCGGAGGGCTGCTGTGCGACAGGGGGGGGAGGAGAGGCCCAGGGAACCCACTCTCCAAGAGGCCCTCACCACCATCATGGCAGCCTACCACCACTCCCAAGAGACGATGGCGACGGTACTGGCCAGGTTCCAGGAGATCCAGGCACAGCAGGAGGAACGCTACATGGGGTTCACCAATCAACTCACCAACATCTCTACCGCTATGGGGAGCATAGTCCAGGCCCTCAACCGTATAGAAGACACGTTGCGGGACTGTGTGGCACCACACAGGGCCCCTGTCCCTAGCCAGGAACAGCCTACCACCTCCGCCGGCGCTAGTGGACAGGAGGCCCCACCACAATGACAGGCCACCAGAACCCCACCTCCTGCTGAAGAACAACCACCCCGCAAGAGGAGCCTGAGATCAAAGAAATCGACAGAGTAGGATGTCAAGACCCCCGCCAGCATGAGACCCCCCCTGAAGTCATCCCACTGTCCCACATTGCCACCCTGTCCAACCTTGAACTGCCCCTGCTCCATCCTTCCACAGGCATATGGACAATGCACCTGTGAGACTGAGAACTGGACTCTGCCATGGCCATTACTCCACCCCCACCAATCACTCAATGCGCTTAAATCAAACAGGAGTCAGGCTGTATTATTTACAAATGTATAACACATTACCGATCAATAATGTTCTGTTAACTTTGTGCTGAACACATACCGAGATCAATAAGCATTAGTCCATGGGCTAACCAAGCAGTAGTCACAGAGTGAGTCATACAGCACTGAAAAGGGAAGGGAAAATCAAACATCAGTTTTAAAGAACTGGGGGGTCATAGACAAAGCTGAGAAGCAGGAGGCTTGCAGGAAAAGTAAAATGGCGTGCTTGATTCTTACCTGTGTGCTACTGAAAATACTGTTGGATAACTCTGTCCCTGTTGTCTGTGTCATCCTCTGAGTCTTCCTCCTCTTCACTCTCCGCAGGCTCCACAGCTGCTTCAACACCACCATCTGGACCATCCTCCTGCAGGAAAGGCACCTGACGTCGCAATGCCAGATTGTGAAGCATACAGCAGGCCACGATGATCTGGCACACCTTCTTTGGTGAGTACATCAGGGATCCCCCTGTCATATGCAGACACCTAAACCTGGCCTTCAGAACCCCAAAGGTCCTTTCTATGATCCTCCTAGTTCGCCCATGGGCCTCATTGTACCGTTCCTCAGCCCTGGTCCGGGGATTCCTCACTGGGGTCAATAGCCAAGGCAGGTTGGGGTAACCAGAGTCACCTATTAGCCACACACGTTGTCTCTGTAGCTGTTCCATCACATAAGGGATGCTGCTATTACGCATCACATACGCGTCATGCACTGAACCAGGGAACATTGCATTCACATGGGAGATGTACTGGTCAGCCAAACAGACCACCTGGACGTTCATAGAATGGTAACTCTTCCTGTTTCTGTACACCTGCTCATCGTCTTTTGGGGGAACTAAGGCTACATGGGTCCCATCAATGGCACCAATTATGTTGGGAATATGTCCAAGGGCATAAAAATCACCCTTCACAGTGGGCAAATCAACCTCCTCTGGGAATATGATGTATCTCCGCATGTGTTTCATCAGGGCAGACAACACTCTAGACAAAACCTTAGAAAACATTGGCTGAGACATTCCAGATGACATGGCCACTGTTGTCTGGAATGAGCCACTTGCAAGAAAATGGAGGACTGACAGCACCTGCACCAGAGGGGGAATTCCTGTGGGTTGGCGGATGGGGGACATCAGGGCTGGCTCCAGCTGGGCACACAGTTCATGGATAGTGGCACGGTCAAGTCGGTATCGTAGTATGATGTGGCGTTCTTCCATTGTCGACAGGTCCACCAGCGGTCGGTACACGCGAGGATTCATCCTTCTCCTTGCAAATCCCAGCGGACGGTGCCTAGGAAGGACAACATGGAGCACAGAGTCAAGATAATCACTGGTACGTTCACCACTGCTTGCATGGCACACGGTTATCTAGGTATTGAAAGGCGTGTATGTGTGGCAATGCGAGGCCTGGGCCTGTGTGTCGCAGTAGAGATTAGGCCATGTGGGCCCTTGAAATGGCGGCTGCCTGACCTGTGAAGTGGGACAATGGGATGTGAGGTCACTGCGCTGGCGGAGCACACCGTGGCGGTAGGCGGTCGAAGACCGCTATACGGAGCCGCATTGGACAACATTGAAGCCTATGGGTTTCAGGAGCCAATGACGATGTGCGCCGGCGGTCGCGGTACGCACCGCCGCGGTACGCACTGCCGCGGGCGTGACCGCCATCTTCTATCTGCTTAATCACTCGAGACCTGATCATCCACAGGAGAGGACCTATACTGCAAGTGCTGCTGTGAACTCGATCTGGAAGTGACAATGGCTGCTGCGACTGGGGAAAGGGCCCCTGCCTTCACGTCTGAAGAGTTGGAGAAGCTCGTGGATGGGGTCCTCCCCCAGTATGCCTTACTCTACGGTCCTCCAGACCAACAGGTGAGTACACCGGGTGCACATGGAATGGGCGATGCCTGTGTGGAGTGGGGTGGATGTAAGTTGGTGGGGTGGGGGGCGAATGAGGAGTGCAACGCACGACAGATGAGAGCATGTGCTATATTGCAAGGTTGGGGAGGGGGGGCCAATCACATCTAACATGCAGTAAGTTGATGAATGTTTCCTTCCCACCCTGTACATGTCACATAGGTCAGCGCCCATCAGAAAGTCGCGATTTGGCGTGCCATCGCCAAGGAAGTCCGGGCCCTGGGGGTCCACGTCAGACGGGGCACCCACTGCCGCAAGAGGTGGGAGGACATCTGCCGCGGAACCAGGAAGACCGCCGAGTCACTGCTGGGGATGGCCTCCCAACCTAGGAGGGGTGCCAGTCGTTCCCTGACCCCCTGATGTCCCGGATCCTGGCGGTGGCCTACCCTGATTTGGATGGGCGCTTGAGAGCATCACAGCAGACACAAGGGGGTGAGTATCAGCACATTCAGCTATCTTTCTACGCAGTGGAGGTGTCTGGGTGGGGAGGATGGTTGGGGGTGACATTAGGCCAGGGCGCTTTCTGTAGTGTAGTCCTCTCCCTTAGGCATGGCCCTGTGCTCCCGGCCCCCACCTCCGTAGGGTGACAAGTCCAGCTATTGATGGTCCAGCCTCACACATGTGCGCGTTTGTCGTCTCCTGACCTGTTGTCCGAGTCAGAAGTACTGAGTAGTGTGCCCAGAATGCGCAGCTTAGTGCATGCGGCTCCTGTGTCTGTCCTCTCCGCCAACGGTGTTGACATTGCATGCACTCAACCAGGTCTTCTCTTTCTCCCCCCACCCTTCTTCTTCATCTTCTTGTGCATGTGTGCATTAGCATCATCAGGCTGAGGAGATTTGGCATTGGAGCACGAGGGAGCTGCAAGCCACAAGGCCCCGGTGGGCACAGGAACAGACACCGAGGGCCCAAGTGAGCCGGAGGGCGAGGGGAGCACCACGACGGGGACCGCTGGTGAGAGCAGCGACAGCGACACGTCCTCGGATTGGAGCTCCCTAGCGGTGGCGGCAACATCCGGGCCCCCCGCCTCTACAGGTACAGCCGCCACCCAGCGCACCAGCCCCGCCCTCCCAGCAGCACCTCAGCCTACGCTCCATGCCCGCTCACCCAGGAAGGCGGGCGTCTCCTTCGCCCCAGGCACCTCAGCCCCTGCCCCTGTTACCCCTGCTGCCCTCAGTGAGGAGGTCATTGATCTCCTCAGGACACTCATTGTTGGGCAGACTACCCTTTTGAATGCCATCCAGGGGGTAGAAAGGGAGGTGCATCGGAGCAATGCCTACCTGGAGGGCATTCATTCGGGTCAGGCTGCCCATCAACGATCGTTCAATGCTCTGGCCTCAGCACTGACGGCAGCCATTGTCCCTGTTTCCAGCCTCCCTCTTCTGACTGCCTCCACCCTGTCTCTGTCTCCTGTTCCTCAGCCTATCCCATCCACACCATCTGACCAGCCTGCACACACCTCAACACCCAAGGGCAGCTCATCCAGACACAAGCACCACAGATCCCACAAACACTCACCCAAGCAACACACAGATGCAGACATCCCAACAGTCACTACCACCCCTGTGTCCCCCTCCTCCTTGTCTCCCTCCTCCCTCCCTGTGACGTCTCCACTCACACCTGCATGCACACCAACATCAGCCAGTGCTTCCATCACCACCACACCCTCCTGTACAGTCCGCACGCGTGCAGTCACCACCCCCACTGCCATTTACACGTCCCCTGTGTCCTCTCCCACTGTGTCTGTCACCACCCCTTCCAAGACACACAAACGCAGGCAGACACCCACCCAACAGACATCCACCTCACAACATCCTACAGCACCTGCACCTTCACCCAATGACAGCACACCAGACTCTCCTACAACCACATCCTCTTCCTCCACTTCCATCTCCACTTCTCCTACCTTTTACCTTGGCCCTAAAAAAGTTTTCCTGGCTAATCTTGAGCTCTTCCCCTCCGATGACCTAACCCCTCCATCTGCAAAGAGTCCCAAGAGCACCACAGCCACCACCAGCCCAACTTCGGGTGTCACTGTTGTGCATGGGTTCTGGAGCCCACCCTTTGCCAGCAGTGACACCTCCATCAGCAGCAAGGACACATCCAGCCCCCCCCCGGCAAGAGGACCAGGAAACACAAGGGCCGCCGTGCGAAGACTGACACGGCTGCCCCCAAGGAGCAGAGTTCGCCCACTTCACCAGCCACAACGTCTAGGGGAGGCAAGGGCCCGAGAGCCCCATCTAAGGAGCGTAAGGGCAGCAGGGCGGAGACGTCAGCCAGCAGGAGCGCGGAGCAGGTGGGCCCCACATGCCCCATCTCAGCTGTAAAGGAGGACACCAAAGGGCCCAGGACTCCGTCACCGAAGGGCCCAGGAACATCACGGCCGGAGGGCGTCTGAGCACGGAGTCCAGGCCAGGTCTGGCTCCCTTGAACCTACTGGATGTGCACCGCTGAACAGGGCCCGCCGTGCAGAAGAGCACCGCTGAACAGGGCCCGCCGTGCAGAAGAGCACCGCTGAACAGGGCCCCGCCGTGAAGATAGGCACCGCTGAACAGGGCCCCGCCGTGCAGAAGAGCACCGCTGAACAGGGCCCCGCCGTGACGATAGGCACCGCTGAACAGGGCCCCGCCGTGCAGAAGAGCACCGCTGAACAGGGCCCGCCGTGCAGAAGAGCACCGCTGAACAGGGCCCGCCGTGAAGATAGGCACCGCTGAACAGGGCCCCGCCGTCTCAAGCACCGCTCCGCTGGGCCCCTTCATCCCAAGCACCGCTGAACAGGGCCCCGCCGTCTCAAGCACCGCTCCGCTGGGCCCCTTCATCTCAAGCACCGCTCCGCTGGGCCCCGCCGTCTCAAGCACCGCTCCGCTGGGCCCCTTCATCTCAAGCACCGCTCCGCTGGGCCCCGCCGTCTCAAGCACCGCTCCGCTGGGCCCCGCCATCTCAAGCACCGCTCCGCTGGGCCCCGCCGTCTCAAGCACCGCTCCGCTGGGCCCCGCCGTCTCAAGCACTGTTTATGGTTCACTGTGCCCACCATGCCTCCTCCTTGACCAGTGGAGACTGTTATCCACTTGAGAGACTGTGGCTTTGCACTCCCCAGGATGGCAGAGTGGGCAAGCCACCCACTGTAGAGACTTGAGAGACTGTGGCTTTGCACTCCCCAGGATAAAGCAGTGGCCAACCCACCCACTGTAGAGACTTGAGAGACTGTGGCTTTGCACTCCCCAGGATGGCACAGTGGGCATGGTGGCCCCTTCGTGGATCTTGTTTCGTGGACTCATGTGGCTGTGGTGCCCCCCTTCCCTTCCCCCTGAGGTGCCTGTAGTATTTTCATCAGATGCCCCTGCAGTGTTCTCTCCAAAGGACTCAGGTCTCCTGTGTGGGCTTTGCCCTTGTGTCGCTACACTGTAGCCCACTGACTGTTCCATTTGACTTTGATGTAGCGGACTAATTGCCTCGGTTCTCCATGGCAGTGTGTATAGTATTATTTTGTTATGGATATTTTGCATAGTTGCCGATACATCTCAGAGTCTATTTTTTATATAAAATTTTGGTTCCCGATTTAATTATGTCTTCGCATTTTTCAGGGGGGTTTGGGTGGTGTCACTGTGCATTGTTGCTCTGCATTGGTGTGTACATAGTTTGGGGGGGTGGGGGTCGCATATGTGTGTGCCCGTAACCTTTCCTCCTCTCCCCTCCCGTGTGTCGTAGGTGCAGTACTCACCGTTGTCGTCTGCGCCGGAGTTCGTACTCGTGGTAGATGAGCAGGTAGACGAGTGCAGGTAGGATGTTTAATTCGGGTTCCATGCTGTCCTCCGTACTCGTGGAGTGTGTTTTGGTGAGCGTTTTCCCGTCCGTAGTCTGTTTCCGCCGTGTTTTTATCGGCGGGGCTCCCGCCCCGGAAAAGGTGGCGGATTGGTGAGTTGTGATAGTGTGGGCGGTACATTGTCTGCCGCCTGCCTGTTGGCGGTGACCGCCGCGCTGTTTGTCTGTACCGCGGTGGCGGTCGGAGTGTTAATGTGTCGGGCTGTGTTGGCGGTTGCCGCCAGGGTCAGAATTTCATTTTTTGGACCGCCGGCCTGTTGGCGGGTTGGCCGCCGCTTTATCACCGACCGCCAGGGTTAGAATCACCCCCAATGTGTCACACTCAAATCTAAAACTATCTGCCCTACTCCAATCAAAAATAATCTGCCCCTTTCCAATCTGCCCCAGTCAAAACCAAAACAATCTGCCTCACTCCAATCTAAAACAATCTGCCCTACTCCAATTTGCCCCACTCCAATCTAAAACTATCTGCACACTGCAATCCAAAACAATCAACCTAACTCCAGTCTGCCCCATCCCAATCCAAAAATATCTGAACCACTCCAGTCCCCCCCACTCTAATCCAAAACATTCTACCACACTCCAATCTGCCCCACTCTAATCCCGAACAATCTGCCGGACTCTAATCTGCCCCACTCCAATCTGTCCCATTCCATTAAAAAACAATCTGCCCATTCCAATCCAAAATAATCTGCCCCACTTCCATCCAAAACAATCTGACACTCAACACAAAACAATGCGCCACACTCCAATCTGCCCCACTCCAGTCCAAAACAATATGTCTACTCCAATCCAAAACAATCTGCCCTACTCCAATCCGAAACAATCTGACCCACCCCAATCTGACCCATTCCAAACCAAACCACTCTGCCCCACTCAACCCAATACAATGTGTCATACTCCAATCTGGCCCACTCCAATCCAAAACAATCTGCCCTGCTCAAATCCAAAACAATCTTACCTACTCCATTCCAAAACAATCTGTCCCTGTACAATCTGCCACTCTCCAAACCACAACAATCTTCCCTACTCCAATGTGCTACATGTCAATCCAAAACAATCTGCCCCACTTCCATCCAAAACAATCTGACTAACTCAACACAAAACAATGCACCACACTCCAATCTGCCCCACTCCAATCCAAAACAATATGTCTACTCCAATCCAAAACAATCTGCCCTACTCCAATCTAAAACAATCTGCCCCACTCAAATCTTACCCACTCAGTCTAAAAACATATCTGCGACACTCAAATCTGGCCCACTCAAATCCAGAACAATCTACCCCACTCCAATCTAAAACAAGCTACCTCACTCAACCCAAAACAATGTGCCACACTCCAATCTGCCCCAGTCCAATCCAAATCAATCTCTCCCACTCTAATCCAAAACAATCTGCCCTGCTCCAATCCAAAACAATCTGCTCTGCTCTAACCTCCCCACTACCAACCAAAACAATCTGCCCCACTCAACCCAAAAGAATGTGTCACACTCAAATCCAAAACAATCTGCCCCACTCCAATAAAACATAATCTACCCATCTCCAATCTGACCGACTCCAAACCAAAACAATCTGCCTCACTCCAATCTAAAACAATCTGCCCTACTCCAATCTGCCCCACTCCAATCTAAAAATATCTGTACACTACAATCCAAAACAATCAACCCAACTCCAGTCTGCCCCACCCCAATCCAAAACTATCTGACCCACTCCAATCTGCCCAACTCTAATCCAAAACATTCTATGACGCTCCAATCTGCCCCACTCCAATCCCGAACAAGCTGCCAGACTCTAATCTGCCCCACTCCAATCGGTCCCATTCCATTCCAAAACAATCTGCCCATTCCAATCCAAAATAATCTGCCCCACTTCCATCCAAAACAATCTGACTAACTCAACACAAAACAATGCGCCACACTCCAATCTGCCCCACTCCAATCCAAAACAATATGTCTTCTCCAATCCAAAACAATCTGCCCTACTCCAATCCAAAACAATCTACCCCACCCCAATCTGACCCACTCCAAACCAAAACACTCTGCCCCACTCAACCCAAAACAATGTGTCATACTCCAATCTGGCCCACTCCAATCCAAAACAATCTGCCCCACTCAAATCCAAAACAATCTGCCCTACTCCATTCCAAAACAACCTGTCCCTGTACAATCTGCCCCTCTCCAAACCACAACAATCTTCCCTACTCCAATGTGCTCCATGTCAATCCAAAACAATCTGCCCCACTCCGTTACAAAACAATTTGCCCCCTCAATCCAAAACAATCTGCCACACTCAGTCCAAAACAACCTGTCCTGCTCCAATCTGCCCACTCAAATCCAAAACAACCTGCCACACTCCAATCTTCTCCTCTACAATCCAAAACAATCGGCTGTACTCCATTCTGTCCCACTCCAATCCAAAATAATCTGCCTGAATCCAACCTGCCCCACTCCAATCTGAAACAATCTGCCCCACTCCAATCTGTTCCACTCCAATACAAAACAATCTGCCCACTCCAGTATGTCCCATTCCAGTCTGCCCAACTCCAATATGTCCCATTCCAGTCTGCCCAACTCCAATCCAAAACAATCTGCCCCACTCTAACCTGAAACAATCTGTCCATCTTCAATCTGTTTCACTCCAACCTGCCCCACTCCAATTCAAAACAATCTGCCTCACCACAATCCACCCGAATCCAATCTATCCCAATCCAATTCAAACCACCTCATCTCACCCCAATTCAATTCACCTCACTCTGCCTCAATTCACCCTACTCCAATATAAACCACCTCAGTCCACCCCACACCAATTCAAAACAATCTGCCCCACTCCCGTCCAAAAATAAATGCCCCACTCCAATCTGCCCCAAAACAATCTGCCCTAATCCAATCTAAAACAATCTGCCCCACTCAAATCTTATCCACTCAATCTAAAAACATATCTGCCACACTCAAATCTGGCCCACTCAAATCCAAAAAATCTACCCCACTCCAATCTAAAACAATCTACCTCACTCAACCCAAAATAATGTGCCACACTCCAATCCAAATGAATCTGTCCCACTCTAATCCAAAACAATCTGCCCTGCTCCAATCCAAAACAATCTGCCCTACTCTAACCTCCCCACTCCCAACCAAAACAATCTGCCCCACTCAACCCAAAGAATTTGTCACACTCAAATCCAAAACAATCTTCCCTACTCCAATCAAACATAATCTACCTGTCTCCAATCTGACTCATTCCAAACCAAAACAGTCTGCCTCACTCTAATCTAAAACAATCTGCGCTACTGCAATCTGCCCCACTCCAATCTAAAAATATCTGCACACTGCAATCCAAAACAATCAACCCAACTCCAGTCTGCCCCACCCCAATCCAAAACTATCTGACCCACTCCAATCTGCCCAACTCTAATCCAAAACATTCTACCACACTCCAATCTGCCCCACTCCAATCCAGAACAATCTGTCTGACTCTAATCTGCGCCACTCCAATCTGCCCCTCTCCAATCTGTCCCATTCCAATCTGCCCCAATCCAATCCAAAACAATCTGCCCACACTCAAATCCCAATCTGCCACACACCTATATAAAACAATCTACCCCACTCCAATCTGTCCCACTTCAATCCAACCCACCTCACCCCAATCCAATCCACCCACTCCATCCCAGTTCACCCCTCTCCATTCTATCACACTCCACTCCACACCAATCAAATATACCCCAATTCTGTCAATCCCACTCTAATCCAATCCACCTCACACCAATCCAATCTACCCCTCCCCACTCTAATCCCAATCCACCCCACTCCAATTGAATCCACAAAACACCCTACTCCGGTCCAATCCAACGCACTCCAGTCTACACCAATCCAATACAGCCCAATTCTATCTACCCCACTCCAATCTAATCCTCCTCACTCCAACCCAATCCACCCCACCATACTCCACCCCAACCCACCCAACTCCAATCCACTCCACCCCTATCCACCCCACTTCAATTCACCCTAGTCCAAAAATCCATCCGACTCCAATTCACCCCACCCCACTCCAATCCCCCACCGCAATCCACCACACCCCAATCCAATCAGCCCTAAACCAATCCACACCTCAATCCTATCCACCTCACTCCAGTTCTATCCACCCCACTCCAATCAATCCACTCAACTCCAATCCACCCCACACCAATTTAATCCAAACCCCTGCACTCCATTCCATTCCACTCTATTCCACCCCATTCCAGTCCATCCCACTCCACTCCATTCCACCCCACGCCATCTAATCAACCCCACTCGATCCAATTCACCCCTCTCCAATCCAATCCACCTCACCTCAATCCAATCCACTCCAATCCACCCCAGTAAAATCCACCCCAATCGAAACCATCCCAATCCAATCCACCCCACCTCACCCCAATCCATCCCACTCCAATCCAATCTAATCCACCCCACTTCAGTGCACCCCATTTCAATCCACCCAACTCCCATCCAGTCGACTCTATACACTCCACCCCACTCCAATTCACCCCACTCCACTCCAGTACAGTCTACTCTAAACCACCCCAATATACCCAAATCCAATCACCCCACTCTACCCAATCCAATCCACCCCACCCGAGTTCAGTCCACCACACTCCAGTTCAATCCATCCAGCCAACCCCACTCCAATCTACTACAATTCAGTCCAGTCCATCCCACTCGAATCCACCACACTCTAGTCCAATCCAATGAATCCAATCCACCCCACCCTACCCCATTACAATCAATCCACCCCACTCCAATCCACCCAACTGCACTCCAATCCAATGGACCCTACTCCAGTTCAATTTAATCCACCCAATTCCAGTTCAATCTAAACTACCCCACTCCAATTCATCCCACTCAAAACCACCACACCCTGATCCAATCCGCCCCACTTCACCCACCCCAATCCAATTCACCGTACCTCAGTACAATCTACCCCAGTCCTGTCACTTCCAATACAATCCACCCACCCCAATCCAACCTAATCTACCCCACTCCAATACAACCCAATCCTATCTACCTTACCCCATTTCAGTCCACCCCACTCCAATCCCCCACTCTATTCCAATCCGCTCTACTCCAATCCAACCCACTTGAGTAAGAGAACATGCTATATGCAGTTTCTTTTGATGTAATCCTTTACTTCCAAGATACACACCACAACAGGGAGAAGACGGAGTGGCAACTGCCAGTTCCTTCCACCCCCTAACCTTCTACATTCTTCCTAACCCCTTCTACTTTCTTCTTAACATTCTTTTATAGCTAAAGCACTACACAACACATCTTCCCCCTTTTTAACAAAGATTAACATTTAACAAATAACTAACATTTTACTAAACTTTTGCAATTTCTCTTAAATGCCAAGCCTAAAGAATTAACATACAATTATATATATATATATAAATATATATATATATATATATTAGAAATATATATATGTACATGCAACGAGAACTTTATACAAAACATCAACAGAACAACAGAATATAACTTAAGCTTACACTGCATAATCTTGTAACCATTATGTTTTTTTTTTCCTTAAGGATTTCCTGTATAAGTCTTTACAAAGTTTTAATTCACTTGTCTTGTCCTTATTTATAGCAATTTTTGGTTCATTTGTATCGTCATTATCTAGGGTAGCACCCATCTTATTTTATATAGCTAAATCTTTCTTTATTCCACCATTTACCATCATCCAATTTGACAACACATCTTTTTATACATATCACTTTTTTAGGATGAGAAAATTTAGAATCTCCTTTGACTATTATTCATGGTAATTTGACACAAACCCAATCACCTACTCCTATTTTCATGTATCTTCCTTCCTTCGCTGTTACGTATCTACTCTGAGCATCTTTACGTTTTATCAGTACAACTTCTCCTCTGACACTTCCAAGTCATTCATCCAAGGACAAACCAATTTGTTAGCTGCCTCTCTTCCTCTGAGTAATGCGAAAGGAGACACTTCTGTAACCACATTAGGTGTGGTGCGTAAAGCCCAAATCAATTCTCCCAATTCTTTTTTCCAGTCCAACCCGTTCACCAATGATAACTGAACATTATCTGTTATTACACGGTTGTACCTTTCTACCAAGCCATTGCTTCTCGGATGATAAAGAGAGTAGTAATGTGCTTCACACCCCACTTACTCATGAACTCTTTAAATTCCTTAGATGTGAATTGCACACCATTGTCAGTAACTATTTGAGCTGGAACACCTTCCCTCATGAATAAATCACATAAAAATATTATTACTTCCTTAGTGTCAGATGTTTTAACAAATTTTACCTCTGGCCAACGAGAATAATAATCCATTAATACAATGCCAAACCATAACTTATTGTTAAGCATATTAATTGGGCCAATAATGTCCATGCCTGATTTATACCATGGTCTATCTGGTACAGATACTGCCTCAACAGGACTAGGCGTTGTTACTTGGGACTTGTCACTCAATGCAGAAGACACACATTCTCTGACCCAATGTTCAATGTCCCTGTCCATGCCCGGCCACCAAAAAGTCTCCCTGATCCTTCTTTTCATAGCACTCATTCCTATATGGGCATCATGAGCAAAATTCATCGCTTTACCAAGCATGACTTGAGGCACAACAAGTAAATTTGCACATCTCAAAACACCCCCAACGAGGCTTAATTCCTGAAAAATGTCCATGTAGACCTTTACCTCATCATCCACCTTAGTTTTAGGCCATCCATAATTCAACAACATGCACAATTCTTTGAAACTTTATCTTTTAACACTGCCCCTTTCCATTCTTCTTCCATCACACATTCCTTCTCATCTATCATAGTACAGGTTATGACAGAAAAATCATCATCTACTCCTTCAGCATCTGACTTCATCGGAAGACGAGACAAACAGTCTGCAAAAATGTTTTTAGCCCCTGGAATATATTCTATTGTGAACTGAAATTCTTGCAACTTATAATGCCACTTGGCAATCCTTGGAGTTGCTTTATAAGCTCCCTTGGTTGATAATAGATTTACCAAAGGTTTGTGATCCATTCGAACACAAATTCAGTACCCCATACATATTTCCTGAATTAATTCGCACCCCACCAACATGCCAAAGATTCCCGCTCAATGACTGAATACGTAGACCAAGCTCCTCTTAATGCCCGAGAGGCAAAAGCGACCACTTCTTCTCTACCATTCCTGGATTGCATTGGTACAGCTCCTAAACCAAATTGACTAGCATCAGTCACCACAATGCTTTGATCTCTTGTATCAAATGTTTTCAAAGGAATAGCCTCCGCAACATGCTGTTTCATCATATTAAATTCATCATCATACTCCTTTGTCCATTCAAACTTGACATAATTCTTCAACAGCAAACACATCTCTTTTGTTCATTCAGCACACTTTGGAATGAAACATGTATGGAATTCCAATATCCCAAAAAAATACTTCAATTGATCTTTATTATGAGGAGCAGGAAACTCCCTTATGGCCTTAACTAGACTCTCTTTCGGTTCTACTCCCTTATCTGATAATTTGTGTTCCAAATATTGCAACCTTTTGACAGCAAAATGACATTTACTTGCTTCCAATTACACACCTTTTTCCTTCAAAATCATCAACACCTTCAACAAGATCTCATAATGTTCCTTAAGATCAGATTCCCATAGTAAAATATCATCCTGGAAACACCTTACTTTTTCAATACCTTTAAACATCACCTCCATCACTCTTTGAAATACCGATGAAGCTGACGCCAAACCAAATGGCATGCGTTTGAATCTGTATGCCCCATTAGGCGTGGTGAAGGATGTCAAATGGTGCGAATCTTTGTGAAACACAACTTGGTGATAAGCTGATGACAGGTCAAGTGTTGTAAACAACTTTGCACCTTTTACAGTGGATAACATCTCTGTAATGTTAGGTAAAGGGTTCCTATCCACCCAAATCCTCTCATTGAGATCTCTCAGATCAATGCACACTCTTAACTTTCCATTGGCTTTCCTAGCTGAAACTTCTGGAGGTAACCACTCAGAACCCTGTATGGGTTCAATGATGTTTTGATCACACAATCTCTGTAATTCCTTTGTTAATTCTTGTCTGATTGCTGTTGGAACATGTCTAGGTTTGTGAACGACAGGTTCTACTCCTGCTTTCAATTGTATACTGTTACTTAAACCCTTAATTTTACCTAGAGCATCAGTAAACATATCCGGAAATTTATCTGCCCAGGGACAGACATTCAAAGACACAGAACTGATTAAGTCCTTACGCAGTAACACCTGTTCGTGGCTGTAAGGGTCTAAAATGATCACCAATTTTCTTTGAGCCAACCATCCCAACAAATTTCCACCGTTAAGTGCCACATAAACTGTTGACACCGTTTGATTGCCTTTGAAATTCAGGTATGCATAAAATTCACCTAGGACATCAATAGAATTTCCCCCACAAGCTATCGGCTTAACTTTAATAGAGTTCCTTAATTCACCCTTTTGTATCTTGCTCCATTCATCAGCATTGATTAATGTGAACAAAGAACCAGAATCTGCCATCATGTCATTCTTAATCCCATTAATCGCAATGGAACACAAAGGTTTCTTAATAGGAATGTCCATAACCACATAAACATTCTCTTTTCCTTTAGTGCAGCCCATTTCTTCTTTTTATTGCACTACGAACACCACACTGTCTTCATCTGAGTCACTTAGACATTTGTTTGTACCTTCCTCTACTGCAATTACAGATTTGACATTTTTTAGATCTTTGACTCAATTGCCTTTGCATACTTTGATGAAGTGACCTTTTTTCTTGCATTTGTTGCAGCTTCTATCTAACGCCTACACCAATGCCAATTTCCTAAGTGTCTTTTGCTACCACAGCGATAACATTCCATAGATTTTCTTCTATTCTCACTAGATGATGTTGTCTTTTTATCCATTTGTTTGCTACTATACTGCAATTGTACACTTTGTACCTCAGTTTTTATACTCATTTGCTCCCTAAATTTAGTTGTTGATTCAGTGATGCTAGCAATTTATATAGCCTTTTCCAACATGAGATTATCCACTGTCAATAGTTGTTCTTGGATTTTACATAATTATTCGACTTTTCAACCGCTTGATCATGAATTACTTCATCTTCAAAGGTTTTAAAATCACATGTGGAAGCCAACTTTCTTAAATCACTCACAGAGTTTTCTATTGACTCATTTGGCATTTGCCGTCTCTCATAAAACTAATGTCGCTCCATTATGACATTTTTTTTTCTTAAAACGCGCATACAATGCTTCCATAGCTGCTTCATATTCATCTAATTCATCACTCTCTTCTACAACCAAAACTTGTGGCATATGTTTGAACACTTTTCTACCTTCCATTCCCAATGAATGTTTTAGTAAGGCACATTTATTCTTCTGCGTAAATATCTCCCCTTTGATCTCATCTAAATATGTCCCAAACCCCTTCTTCCATTGCTCCCATTCGATAAGAGGTGATCCAGGGAATGCTAAAAATGGGACTGGAGGCATCACCAATTGTTGCATAATGGCAATTTCAAATGCGAATATTAGACACTATGTAAATACCAGCTGTAGATAAGAAGATTATAATACGTTGACAGTTGAAATATAGATGTTAATTAGTAAAGAAATCAAAGTTTTGCTGTTTTACGGTTTTGCGAATCACTGTTAATATTTAGAAACAGAAACTTGCATATATAAAGTTCATTGGTGTGCGAATCACCATTTATACTGAGCGACTCGCAAATATCTAGTGCAGACGCTTGCAAGTCAACATCATGAACTGACTCGATATGCCAGTTTCCTGGGAAACAGTACATCGAGCGTAACTAGACGCGTAACAAAACTCGATGAGTCAGTTTCCACAACAACAGTACGTCAGAGGTGAGCAAGATGAAAAAAGAAATGTCAACAATCCTGCGTCACAGGACACACGTCGTGCACGCACGAGAGCATCTCGTGCAGAGTCTCGAGACTATGTGCGCACTGTTTACATGGAGAAATAGAAAAGTAAACGTGCTCACGTCAACGATCACGATCCACTGTGATTCACCGATACACGAAGGACGAGACAGGAAATCCTTCTTCAAATGCCTCCCCTCCAAGAACTCCCAACGCCAAATATCTTTGAGGGAAAAGAAATGCCAAGATCATTTGCACTCCACCCTGTAATCCTGTAGGTTCTCCACTCGCCGCCAATTGAAGTAAGAGAACACGCTATATGCAGTTTCTTTTGATGTAATCCTGTACTTCCAAGATACACATCACCACAGGGTGAAGACAGAGCGGCAACTGCCAGTTCCTTCCACAGCCAAGCATTTCACCCCCAACCTTCTGCTTTCTTCTTAAACCCTTCTACATTCTTCATAACATTCTTTTGCAGCTAAAGCACTACACAACACCACTCCACCCTACCCCACCCCACTGTACTGTACACCACTCCACTCTACACCACTACACTCTGCGACACTGCACTCTACGACACTCTGCCACTAAACCACTGAACTCTACTCCCCTCTACTCCACTTTACTGCAACAAATCCACTCTACAACACTACTCCCCCACTCCACTCTATGACACTGCATGCCACTAACTTTTAGCCATGCCGAACAGCAGCCACACTAGTGTACAACATGCCAAAAACACATTGACAAGCCAAAAGCTTAGACCTATTGATTGAACACATTGACAAGCCAATAGGCAATACTTATTGGCTTTGTCAAAGCTTGTTTTTGCTATGACCAGCTCTGCTGCTGTAGCAGAAACGCTCCTCCTACATCGCTTGGAGGCATGGTACTGGCAGGGGACGTATTAGGGTGTTCCATGGTGAAGTTTCTGCATCAGTGATTGGAGCTTCCCGGTGGATGAGTTTCGAACTTTTGCATCTCGACATCCGGCCTGGATTATGGTGTAGACCAGGGCTAATGGTATTATGCGCTTCTGAGGCTGCAGCGTTTTCAGCGTGTTTATGGATTTGCCACATAATTCACGACTTCTGCTTAATTTGTAGTTTTCTTTTTTTTTAAACTCCTTTCCTGGAAATGCCTTGTTTCAAATAACTCACACATACAAAATAGATTACAGACCATGTCGCTATTAATCATGAATGAAGTTTTTACAAACTGCAATGTGAATGTAAATTTGTCGTTATCGATTCATCAGTCTAGCTTCCGAGTCTGAAAGGAATTTGCCAGGGTGCAAGACTTGTGTTTCTGCACAAATGTTTGGTTCTTAAGGCATCGCTGAGATGAGGACTTGAACTGCAGCCTCAGGTTTACCTAGTCCCCGTAGTTACGACTGCAATGTCTGCGTGAAGGTAAGCAGGTAGCCAATGTCACTGTGGTGCAAACTGGTCTAATCACGTTTAAAAAGACCGAGGAAGAAAATTCCCTCTTTTCGCTAGGACTTATTTTAAATTTCAAATAACTGTTGCTGAACACAGTGGAGCACAGGTCATGTCAATATAGATGCAAACACGATATGGGTGGAGGTCGCTCAGGGACCTTAAGTGAATGCTGGACAGAGTGCTTCCAGAACTGGGGCTTAAGAGCCCCCTTACACAATGCAGGGTTGCCATAGAACTGGTGGACCATCCATAGACTTCAAAGGGCTGCCTGTCTCTGCATGTATGCTGACGTTTACAACCCCGCGATGGGTGGAATTCCTGAATCACTCTCAGCCGCAGGTAATTACTTGGACCACATCCCAGTCCATCCTTATTTTGTACACCATGCCACCACAGTTTGGATCCAGCGTATGCAATTGAGTTCTGATCCTATTCCAATGGGAACAGTCCAGCCCAAACTGCCAAACTGAGGTGGCATGGTGTGCAAAATAAAGATGGACGGGAATGCAGCCCCAGTGATTACCAGTCCATCCATCACTTTTTGGTATATTTCAGTGTGTCGCCCTAAGCGGGACAGGTATGCCCAGACGTGGGTCCTGTGCACTTCGGACTAGACTGTTTCTGTTCAAAATGCTAAATAAATACATTCGGATGCAGATCTGGTTCTATGTACTTGTTGGTGCACAGGAAGAAGAGGATGAGCGCCCCCCCCCCTCCTGGATTACCTCGAGGAGCTACAATTCATGGTTTGTAGGGGGGCCTGCTGCTCCATTTCACACTGACATGCAGGCCGCAGAAGGAATGCTGAGCTTTGCTCAGGCATCTCGCCTCGCTCTTCCTCTTGTCACCGGGAATGACAGGTTGATGTACACATGACATTGGCTCTGGTGGCAGCATGCCTATCCCCACTAAGACACATCAGCTGTCAGAGGAGGTCTGCAGAAGCATCAAGGCTGAGATTAATATTTCTGAACCTACAGCTCAATGGCTCAGGGACCTGAATGCTTGTTGCTGATGACTGAGGTGACCTGCGAGTCACAAGTTTAACTCCCGTCAAATCTGTCACTGTCTTACTTTCTTCTGCGGTCAATAAATTGAGTAGCAATACATTAAGTAACTGTGACACCAGCCATTTCAGTGCTATGAAACAACCAAGACTGGTGTAGCAATCACAGTACAAAATAAGTTATAAATATCGTGTCCTCAAAGAATCCATTGTCAAGTGAGTCGAACTGGAAATGAAGGCAGAGTCCGCTGTTGAGAGTCTGAAAGGGACACAGGTGGTTCAATGCTGTCATGACTGGGGGCGTAAGTTCCTTGACATATTGTGGCTGTTCATTGCCAGGGCATGTTCACTTTGGCAAGCGACTGCTGGAAATGTCCCTGCAAGTGAGGCCAGAAACAGGTCATCATTTTTGTGATGTAGTAAAGATTGGAAAATAAATTGTCTCTCCGGGCTATAAAATAGGCGATATAGACTGTCAGCCAGCCAAGATTTTGGCCACACGGTTTCCAGAATCCAGATGAATGTGAAAGGGGTTCCAGAGTAGTTAATCGAGTTCCGTCACTGACAGAACTACCACCCCAATGAACTAAGAACCAAGTTGCAAAAAATGGTCGCAGACTGCTCACCAACGTTTTGCGTCTTGTCTCTGATTTTGTGATGTGACCTATCTACTAAGGCGTCGTAAAATATCCAGTCGCTGGCGAGGGTCGCAAAATGGCCTAACTAATGATTATTAACTTGGCAGATCACAGTTTTGTGATTGTCTTCAAACGCAGAGACAGCAGACCAGTGTCTTCTGCATTCCCAAATCGTCAACTATTTATTTTTAAAGTAGCCTGAGTTCTGTAGAGGAACAGATGTTGCTTTAAACAAAAATAAGAATCCCATTTGGGAAAACTTCAGGGGGAGCAGACAGTGGTCTCCTGAACCACTAACTACACCCTGAAACTGCCGACACAATTCACAAAGGGAAACCTTCCCTTTTGTGAATCAGTACTATCTCCTTTTGAGGGGTTGGTAGCTGATCAGTCGTTTGCAACAGCAATTGCAGTCGAAACCCTGTATTGACATCCATGATGCCTATAAAAATAAAAAATTATATAACCCCCATTGAGAATTCCTGCGCTTTCATAAAAATATGCAGGTGCATGTAGCAGGGTGGCCGCTAAACATTTTTGGTGATGTAAGTGTGCAAGGTGTGCAAGATAATCCTTGAGTTTTGAGGATAGATGAAAATTCCATTCTGTAACTAAATGTGCACTTTTCCTCCAAGGCTGACTGTAAACCACACAGCATTTTTCCAATGTTCTGATATAAACAAGGTACGTTTTGGTGTAAAATTAGCTATTTTTTATTTGGTTTATAATACAAAACATTTGTAAAAACAGCATACTATAATACAACTAAAAAATATAAAAAGCACATTTGAATACTTTCACAAATAAGTGCTGTTAGTTGTAGGGTTAACTCTACATAGTAGCTTGATCTTAAACATTATAAATTACATTTTAATTTTAGAATGCTGGTTTTGATCAACTTATTTAACTTTCCGTGCTCTTGTCTCTGCCTTTTCAAGGAGTCACTTGCTAGCTGCTCTCATGCTAGCCTAAAAAAACTTTCTTCTCACAAAACAGAAAACAATGAGAAAATGAACAGGGATCGCGCATGAGTACCGAAATCACAGCAGTATTGACATTTCTAAGGTGATTATTGAAGTGGATCAAGACCACCATCCTTTACGTGGGAGGCATTAAGCAGCAACAAAAACTGTACGCTCTGTAAGGCAGGGTGTTCCCCCTAACATACAATGGATGCTCAATAGAGAAGGGGGAGCCGTAATACTTAATACCTCAGTGAAACATGGAAGTCACTTTAGTTATTCGATAATGTTGAAATTGTGGGGAGAGCCAACACAGGGGGTGAAGTTGGCTTTTTACAATTATTGGAGTATTCTATAGTATGCAGTGTGGCAGAGTTGTAACAACCCAGAGTAGGAGCAGAGCTAAGTATTTTTGGTTAAGGCCGTAATGTCACACCACTGTCCTTCCGTAACATCTGTTTTTATATTTCTACCCTTTGTAGATGTGCTGAGAAAATCCGAACTCATTTTATCCCCTGTATATTTAGCAATTGTTATGCCCTAAAATAAGATTTGAATGCATCCCATTGCATAGCCACAGAATCTACCAGTCCTCCATTTAATCCTAAGCATTTTCCGATGGCTGTCTGGAGCGCCCCTTGGAACACTGGGTCAAGCAGAGGATTTTGGGGGAACATCCACTGTGGGATCTGTGATCTGGATTGCTGGATTTGCAGTGACAAAAGCACTGAAGAGTGGTCTGATGACACTTGGGGATGGTATGATATATTATGTCACTCAAGAATGTATACCTTGAGAAATAAGCCCATTATCAATGTGTGACATGGATTTGTATGGGAAGCAATATAAAGTATTCAAACTAGTGGGATTAGATTATTGCCACACATATATTAAACTAAACATTCTTGTACCCTCTTGCATTACTGCCTTAGAGAGGGTTGGAATGAAATCTGCCCCCCAGATCAGGGTATCCTCCTCCACAATTCTCAGTAAAGCATATATTCTATTGAAAAAAATGGGGGTATCAGTATGGGGTACAAATATATTCACTAGCACAGTTTTCTTATTAAGGAGTATCCCCAGTTGAATGGCATCTTTCCCCTCATGGTCTGTAAATTGACAATCCAACCAAAAATTGACATGCCCACTTAACAGGATATATACCCCCTTGGAACATGTTGGTTGGGAACATGTATTGGTAATAGGTGGTCTCTCCTGCTAGGTCTATTTTATGCCTGCCCAGGTATGGCATCACTCTTCTGATTATTTTGCAGGTTGATTAGCCACCAGACATTTCATAACATGAATTTGATGTAATTTATTTTAATTCCATTCATCTTGCCTGTCTCTGTATACAGGCCTTGTCCCATGTGACTTCCCATATGATGCAGCTTGTACTTCAGAAAACATTCAACTCATTCAATATGCTTCCCCGCCCTGTTAGACCTTGAATATTCCAGCTTTCAGTGCCTTGAAACCCACCCATGGTAAATCCCAACTATGGTAAGGAACACGGTAGCAACAAATGCCAAAGGGTATGTAAAGGCAGCAGCCTACCCCACTTACAAACAGGTGTAAATAACACATAGGCACAGGGGGACCTCCATTATTGAGTCTGCTTACAAACTCTATTGCACGCAGCGGTTTTACAGTTCCAGCATATATACTGAACACATTTTAATGTTCAGGACCTCAACCATTGCAGTTCATCCACTGTGTCCACCATATTATGGGGCGTGATGAACCATGATGAGTAATGGCAAAGGCAGTGTAGCTACATAATGTCACTGACCGCCAACTATTGGGATAGCTGTCATCCTCGTGTTTGCTTTGATCCTCTTGTTGTGATGCTTTATCTGCACTGAAGAATCTCCCGCAGACCGTAGAAACCTCAGCCATTGTTGCAAAAACGTGGACCTTACTTCCAAGTTCATCCTGAAGTTTGGCACAGTACAACTTGGCATATTTCACACCTTTTTTAAATAAAATGTTTTTATTGTGATTTACAAAAAATCATAGGGTTACAGCAGTACAGGACCCCATGTGGGAGGGTATCAACAAGGCACTCAATCACTAGATAGCCCTGATAAAGAACATTGCCATTGGTGCATAGTTGCAGCTCTGCATTTTGAGGTAAGGTTGATCTTTTTTCAGGGAAGCAGCGGGGTGCTCCCTCATGTTCATAATGCATAGCGCTAGCGTTGCCCTTCTGTTAGCGGTGAAGACCCTTGAACTTGAAGATAAAAGGGGGGAAATAAGGGATAGGCCATGGGAAAGTAGAGGAGGATGTGTGGCACGGGAATAGGGCGGACCCAGCCCTCAATGTCTTGCTTCCTGAGCTAGGGTGGACATGTGCAAAGTTGGTGTGAGGTCTTAATTTGGAGTATGAGTGATCACGGCTGTCATGTACTAGGGTGTGAATATCTCTATATATAAGTGTAGATACAAAGCCCCGGGGTGTGTAAGGGGACCAGGCTGTGGCCCGGTCGTCTGTGCAGGAGTATACAATATGGAGTATTCGGGTTCCCTGTGTGATCATGGAGTCAAGGCAGTGGCCTGCATAAGTTGCCTGAACTGTTCGAGGTGGGTGTCCCCATCTGCAGATGAGGGGAGTTTGAAAAGATGGCGGGCCTTTTCACAGCGGAGGGCATCTCCCTCAGCTTTCCCCCATTTATTCATTGCACCTTGCCATGCCGCAACTGGCGGTGCTGCAGACACCCTCCAATGCATGGTCAAGGTTCCCTTCGCCATGAAGGGAGCCAAGGTAGTGAAGCACGTCCTCACCTTGTGAAGCTTCTTGTGCTTAAATAAACCCAGGGCACAGGCCTCCCATGTATAGATATCTGGCAGTTCTGTAACTTCGCTCAGAACCTCGTGTATTGAAGCCCAGTATGACTAGAGTTTGCGGCGCAGGTCTGCGGAGGCGAGGAGCAGTGGGGGCATTGTATGTATGTGCCTGGGAAGTAGTGATTAAGTTGTTCGGGAGTTAAGTAGGCCCGGAGAGAATGGAAAATTGAATGCTTTTAAATTGTGCATTCCGATATACCTTTGCGACATCGTGCATCCACTTGCTGCACAGCGCTGTCAATGAGAACCTGGTGTGTTCCTGGATTGCTTTATATCCAAGTAATCAGATGTCAGTTTGTAGGGCGGCATGAACTTTGGGTTCCTCATCCAGAGTGGACAAAAGGGTAGGCAGGTGCTGGAAAGCTGTGTGTAAGTAAGAAACTGGCTGGGTGGCATATCATATTCTGTGAGGAGCCGCTCGAGGGTGGGTAAGTGTATGTTGGTGAGAAGATTGCCCATCGCGTGTAGAAAGCGCTGGTGCCAACATGTCAGATCTGCTACAGGGTAAGTGCCAGAAATGTGTGGGAGGTCCTGCAGTGGGAGCGCCAAGATTTATGGGAGAATGTGTAGCATGAGGAAATGGACTCTGGCCATGCATTTCTCAGCTACTGTGGTTGATAGGACCATGGGGATATTCTCCCGGGGAGTAGGAAGTTCCTAATCAAGGTTGGTATGAGGGGGCCCTGCCCCTTGGTCATCTCTCCCAGATTCCGTCCGAACATGACAGCCACTGCTGCTGGGCTGGCAGATAATTTGTCTCACTCAAAAGAAGGAGCTATCAGTCTGCCCCTTCCCATCCGGCAGCTGCACATTTTTCAATGCAATCCAGTGGCGCTTGTCACAACAAATTAGCTCCCTCAGAAGGGTGTTGAGTTCCTGAAAGAAGGACCGGGAGGGAAGACAGGTAAGTGGGTGAAGTAGTACAGGAGCTGGGGAAGGATGACCATCTTTGACAGAGCTAACCTCCCTGGCACGGCCAGTGGGATGTGCTTCCAGAAGCAAATCCTCGATTTCAGCAAGGATATGACTTTTTTTTAATTACCGTCAAACAAGTCAAACAGGAAATGGTTGAGGTGTATCCCCAGGTATCAGACCATGGTGCCTCACGTTGAGCATGGAGGCCCCTAACTGCACTGCTTGTGGGGGAATGTCTGGAAACAGCAGGTATACACTTGATTTAACCAAATTACGGAGAGGCCTGCTGCTAGCACAAATGCATCCCGTGTGGAAGTAAGGGATGTTAGGTTGGAGTGAAAGTCGTGGGGTAGATAAGTATTTCATCTGTGTAGACGGCATGTATCCCATCATCCAAAGGGATTCCCCAATCTTGCCCTTCCTTGTGAAGATGGATGGTGAGGATCCTTTGCTGCAGTAGGGTCTTTGTGGGTATAGAGGTCAGGTGGGGCACTGTTTTGATTGATTCCCCCCTTGTGCTGTGTTCAGGGAGGACAAGGGAGTCTCCCCTCTGCTTCATTATGAGTGTCTGTTTCATGCTTGTCAGCCCAGTCCCAGGCGTCCCTCGTGTTAGAAATGGGGTCTTTGGTTGGCAGTCAGGTTACCCCCGTCCAAGCAAGGACCCTCACTCTCGACAGGTTAAGTCACACACAATCCAAATTATCCTGTGCCCACCCTCTGGTAGCTTGGCACTGAGCAGTCAGGCTTAACTTAGAAGGCAATGTGTAAAGTATTTGTGCAATAACTCATACAATAACACAATATAGCACCACAAAAATACACCACACAGTGTTTAGAAAAATATATAATATTTATCTGGATATTTGTAGGTCAAAACGATAAAAGATGCAATATGAATTTGTAGAGATATCACTGAAAAGTGATATAAAAGTGTCTTAAGTCTTTAAAAAGCAAACAAAATCTCTCTCAAGCGCAAAGTACCTAGGATGGAGTGGAAAATCTCCGCAAAGGGCCGCAGAGGAGGAGATGCATGGAAAAATGGTGTCTGTGTCGGTTTCGCCCCTTCACACAAGGACTTGCGTCGTTATTTTTCACGCGGGCGTTGTTTTCCGGTGCGCGGACAGGTCTCCTCTGTGGGTCGTGGGATTACCAGATGTCCCGGGGTCTGAGCGTGGAATCCTGGGTTTGTTGTCCGGCTGCGCGTCGTTCCAGTGGGCTGTGCGTGGAATTTTCTCCCTCACAGCAGGTGTTGCGTCGATTTCCTCTCTGGAAGTCGGGCAGCGTTGTCCAGACGTTGAAGTTGAAGTTCCGGTCGCACCGCAGGCATCGTTTCGATCTTTTCCTTGCGGGGTCGAGCGGCGTCTTTCCGGATCGGCGGGCGGTGAATTTTTCACTGCGGAGCAAGCTGCGAAGCAAATTTTTCGGCGCACAAGGAGTCCAGTTTAAAGATGGAAGTCTTTTTGGTCCTGAGACTTCAGGGAACAGGAGGAAAGCTCTATCCAAGCCCTTGGAGAGCACTTCTGCAGCAGGGCAAGAGTTCAGCAAGGCATCAGGCCAACAGCAAGGCAGCAGTCCTTTGTAGAAAGCAGTCAGGGGAGTCCTTTGAGCAGCCAGGCAGTTCTTCTTGGCAGGATGCAGGTTCTGGTTCAGGTTTCTTCTCCAGCAAGTGTCTGAGGTGGTAGGGCAGAGGCCCTGTTTTATACCCAAATGTGCCTTTGAAGTGGGGGACACTTCAAAAAGTGGCTAAGAAGTGCACCAGGTCCCTTTTCAGTTCAATCCTGTCTGCCAGGGTCCCAGTGAGGGGTGTGGCAGTCCTTTGTTTTTTTTTTTTTCTTTTTTTTCTTTTTTTTTATTGTCCTCATTTCGTCACCCACGCTTTGGTTAAAGGGAAAAGCACAGGTCACGGCGAACAGTAGCATGCCTCCAGGTGTATGATCCATACCTCTGTTAAGCCGTCCCACCTGTACTACTTATTGTTCTTTTCCCAATCGTATGCCATCGACCAAGTAGTATTATATTCTTCAAAACTTGATCCTAACCAAAGCAGCACCCTGAAGGGTACGGGGAGTTCTAATCATTGGACTTAAGATTTCAAGAAATCAAGAATTCAAGAGGAGGAGACCAAACAAAAAACCTATAAAACACAAATGTATACATTATTGATAAACATTTTCCCAGTACATCCAAAAATTGTCTCTTCTAGAAAGGGGACCTCGTTGTTCCATTTTACACATTCGATTTACAGATGTTTGCCAGTCCAAAACACGGGGAGGCAGAGGTTCAACCCATTTACGACATATTTCTCGTCTAGCTAAAAGCATTAGTATAAACAACAAATGCTCCTGATGTACTGACAATCTCTGGTAATTTATACCCTGATCACAAACCCCAAACACCACCATAGAAAGATTTAATTTTAAATTAACGTTAAAGATTACCTTTAGGATATTTCCTATATCCCCCCAATAATTCAACAACCTTGAACATTGCCAAAACATGTGAATATCATCTGCCTTGTCTTCCCCACATCTTGGACAGCATTTCTGAATTTTCCCAATAGCTGATAATCTAGCCGGTGTCCAATAAACCCTGTGGAGTGTGAACAAATGATTTTTCTTCAACCCTGCCGGTTTAATGGTAAACCACAGTTCTGAACAGGACCTTTGCCACAGTGCTATAACATCTAGAGTTGGAAAAATCCACCCCCAATTTGCCAAGGGAAGGGATGCACCATCCTCTGCTGTTTCCAACAAAGCATGATACCACAATGCAACTTCTTTATTAATGATTATCTGGTTTAATTTCCCTTCCCATACGCTCCTCCCTATTTCTCCTGTTCGTCGAGATTTCACCCAACTAGATATCTGAAAATACTTAAATCTGGAAACTGTCCCTCCGGTACCTTCCTGGAATGCAGACCACCTTAACAATTCCGATCCTTCAGTTATCTGACCCCATCTTACCATCCCACTCGCTCTCAAGGGAATTGATAATTTATCGATAAGGCATTCAGGAGTACCAGGTGAATCCCAGATGGGAGCAGAACTACAGAAATAAGGAATCTCTAACGCCCTCCGAAAATACACCCAAACATTACATGCATGTCTGGGGAGTTTCAAGCGTACCTTCTTAAAGTACTTAGGATGTCCAAATTTATGTAGGAAATGATCTGCTCCTTCCTCAAGATGTGCCGTTAAAGCTCTCCAGACTAAATCATATTCTGACTTCTTATTCAATAAAATTCTAATATTTTTTAGTTGAAAAGCCAAATAATACCTAAACAAGTCTGGAGACGCAATACCCCCCCACTCTTTTTTTCTACTCATCTTTTTCCACGAAATCCTTACTCCCTTGGAGGCCCATACGAATGAAGATAGATCCCCCTGTAGTTTTTTAAACCAGCTCTTCTTAAACTCTAGTGGAATAGTGTTAAATAAAAAGGTAAATTTTGGGAGAATGCACATCTTCAAGATATTAGATCTTCCGATTATCGAAAGAGGAAGAACGGCCCACGCCTTTAGCAGTTTTTTGGTTTCCCTATACGTTGTGTCAAAGTTTAATTTGGCTACCTCATTAAGATCAGTTGTTAATCGAATACCCAAGTATCTAATCTCATGTTTAACTAAGGGAGAAGCATAAGTCAAATTCCAACACATTATTTCCGTCTTTTCTGTGTTTATACTGTAACCGGAGTACCTACCAAATTGTTTCATCAAGGTGTTAACCCTGGGTAAAGTGGACCTGACATCACTTGTGAATATCATAAGATCATCTGCATATAGCGCTACTTTTTTTTCCCAACCCCCAATTCGAAATGGGATAATGTCCTTACAAGACCGAAGTAAAGATGCCAAGGGTTCAATGTATAAATTGAAAAGCAAGGGAGATAAGGGGCACCCCTGTCGCGTACCCCGCCAAATCCTAAATTCCTGTGATAATTGGCTATTGACCAGGACTCTCGCTGAGGGGCGTCTATACAATTCCCCTACCGCCCTAACAAAAGGAATTCCCAAGCCCCCTTTTTCCAACACGGCCCTTAAAAAAAGACCAATTAACACGATCAAAGGCCTTTGCTGCATCAAAAGTCAAGATCGCCAAAGGAGCTTTTTCTTGTTCCGCCAGGTCTACTGCAGCAAATAACTCGTGAGTTACCTGATGGAGTTGCCTCCCCTTCATAAAACCCTTTTGATCCAAGTGAATCAGATTGCCTATGGCTCTCCCCAATCTCCTAGCTAAAATCCCTGTATAGAGTTTGTGATCCGCATTCAACAAGGAGATGGGCCTATAGGATGAACAAGACGTTGAGTCCTTACCTGGCTTTAACAATAAACAGATTATCGCCTCTCTCCAGGATTTAGGTATCTGAGCCCCTTCTACCAACATAGAATTGAATAGCTCTAATAAGAATGGAATAAGTTCATCCCCCAAAACCCTACATAATTCATTAGGTAGGTTATCTGGACCAACTGCCTTTCCTTTTTTCAACGCTTTTATACCTTCAGCAAGCTCTGCCTCTCCCTTCCTTCACGATACTTATATATTGCCAGGCTCACAAGCCTTCCTCTTATATAGGCCTTAAACGCATCCCAAACACACCATAAACTTGCTGTACCTTGATTCAAGTGAAAAAAATCTCTTGTATCTCTTTTCAACACTTCTACTATTGAGTCATCTAGCAATAAAGCGCGATTAATTGTACTCCTAATACCCTTACTTATGACCCTGATTTCCAAGTGTAGTTTTACTGCTGAATGATCTGAAAGGAATGCTATATTGTGGGCTACCTTTCTCACCTCTGGGCATAAACTTTTATGTATTAGAAAAAAATCTATTCTAGATCTATGCCCATATTTCTTATTGTGAAATGTGTATCTATCTCCTTCGCCCCCTCTCCAATGCCATATATCTACCAGACCTAAATCCTGCATGGCTTGTTTCACCAGTGCCCTCGTTTTAGGCGAGTTAACCGTACCCCGGGGGTTGACTTATCATGAGCAGGATCTAACAGTATATTAAAATCCCCACCTAATACCACTGGGTACCTAGCTAGAAGTAGGATATTAAATAGGTCTTGAAAAGGCGTTGGATCATCTAGATTTGGCCCGTAATAACCCGCCACTGTAAGCCAGTAACCGCACACACACAGTTCTACCACTACCCATCACCCCCTAGAGTCGACTTGTACCACTCCTACCTTAAACCTTGTGGATTTTTTAATCAAGACTGCCACGCCTTTTATTGTGCTGGATTGGGAAGAGCATAAACTGAATGCAACCCAATTCAACTGTTTAAGCCAGCTCTCCCACTCATTTTGTTGAAGATGAGTTTACTGCCATATAATGATCTCCTCCTCTGCCAGTCGTAAATATTCAAAAATCTTCCCCCTCCTAGCTAACACCCTTAAACCGTTCACATTCCAAGAGAGGAATTTCAACCTTAAATTGCCATACTTAGACATACCTAGAAGGAAGAAAACATAGAAATCATGAACACAGAACCCCCCCTCCTATTTAGACAAGTTATGAGGACTTTCTTATATTTATCTTTTTCAACCCACCTAACCCGAACCAAACCCCTACACCCAATGCCCCCCACACCCAGAACCAACACCAACACACCACCAGACCCACCCCCCCCCCCCAGGGGAACCCTCCCTATTTCTACTAGGATAACCATCCTGTTATCCTCAATTCGAACTCCCGTCGGACGGAACTATCCGTTAGATCTTATTGAGACGCCTTAATCTGATCTATAAATACACTAACCTCCCCCAGATCTCTCATGTTATACATTTTATTTTTCCACATGATACAGAGAGTGGCCGGGAACCTTAATTGGACTGTAGCCCCAAGAGAGCGAAGCTCCCGCATAAAGTTTCCCAGTTCCCACTGCCTATCTAACGTTGCTTTGGACACATCTGATCTTATCCTGAAAGACCAATCCCCCTTGGGAAAAACTCCAACTTTAAGGGCTTCAGACAAGATTCTTTCCTTAATAGAGTATGTATTGAAGTTTAACAAAATCCTCCTAGGGTTTTTCCTTCCGGGATTTTTCTTGAACGGGTCACGATGAACTCTTTGAATATCTTCTTCCAAGTTAAGCCCTACTATATTAGGGATGGCCTCCTTAATCAAAGCGATCACATAGCCCTTAATGTCTTCCCCTTCCATCCCCTCCGGGACTCCCAAAAGCCTGATGTTATTTCTCCTCATGTTGTTTTCCAATGTCTCTAATTTATCCTGCAACATCTTTTCTCCACGTTTTAAATGTAAAATTTCCTTGGCTTGAGATAACGCACGCTCCTTGTGGGCCTCCACCACAGCCTCCAGCTTACCCAACCGATCTGTTAGCAAATTGATTTTACTTTCCAAAACTTCACAAGCTTCCTGAATCCTAGTTTGATTATTTTCTGAGATCTCAAATTTTCCCCTAATCTCTTTAGTAAGAGAGATTAACAAAGCCTGCACATCCAAATCGTGAGGCATTGATCCACTAGGAGGGTTACCTTCTGCTTCTAACAAGGCTAGTGTCTTAGAAGAGCCCTCTCTCTGCCTGTCTAGTTCCTTGTCTAATGGATTTTGGGCTGGGCCTACGGCTAAACAGCCTACGGCTGGATTTAATGCCCCTAAATTGCCTAAGATCGGTTGAGCATCTGCCATGTCTTGTGATGGAAGAATTGAAGTCCGAAAATATCTTGTAATCAAGGATTTGCTCCTTCCCCGTGGCTCAATTTGACCTTCCTCCAGGAGCGGTAGGGGGTGCTCCACGAATGACACTGTATGATCAATCCCCCTTACAAAGCCCTCACTGTGAGTCTTAGATCCGGAATCTGCTATAACTGCTGCTACAGTCTCTGATGGCTGAGTCCGGGGGTTAGCACTCACACCCAGGGGGCCGGGCTTACTTTTCCTCGCACCAACCAAGTCTTTAACTTCTGCCCGTACACCCCTGGGGCGACGTTTAATTGGAGACATGCACTGTGCCGCTCCAACACTCTCACAATCTCCTCTTACCCAACTCCCATCTAAGTTTCTCCTATTAGAAAACCCCGGAGTCTCTGGTAAGCTCCCACGAAGAGAACAGCGAGAGGTATAAGATCTCCCACGTCGCACACCTCTCACTGCTTCTGCCCAGATACTGGAGTTTAATGCCTGCTTGCAGGACACCACGTCACCACCTCTCGTCGAAGCAAATAACCCCCCCTTCTTGTTCGCCGTTTTCTCTTTTTTTGTTTTTTCCTGACCTAGGCCGGAAAAAACAATACAGAGGGGTAAATTAGGGTAATTAGGGTAATGACGTGGCCTAGTAGCAAAAAAAAAAAAAATTGGGGTCACCAGCCCACCATGAAGTTATCCAGGCCCAACAAACTGTAACCGAGAAGAAGCTGAATTAAAAAGACTATTACCCAGTTTTCTACGTCTGTAACGCCCTCAAGATGAAGAGGACTGGAAATGCTGAGAAACCGAATACAAGATTTGAGGGACCAACCTCTGACAACCCCCCCCCCAGGGAAAACCAAGCTGGATGATACTGCCACACTTCCTATCACAAGAACCTATTTACAAATCTGAAGTATTCCCAGTGACGCAGTAACTTGTGGTCATCAGTGCTTCAGTGCTTCATATATAACCATGCGTAACGGCTTGCTCTACCTCACGAATACTATACGTTATTGTACGTCTTGTAGAGTATAGAATGTCAAGAATATGCAGAAAGTTTTGACGTATTCTAACAGAGTACAGCTTAAGGAAACACACTACCAAGAGCACAATGCTCAGTTTATCACAGGAATTCTGCGCCTGCTTTATGTGGCTATGTGCGGCTGCGTAACAGGCCACGTGTATTAAACAAGTTGATGAACTCTACCTCTGACCTGTTATATCGGGCACCAACCGAAAATAAACTCCCCGTTTCTCCTGGGCAGACAGACAGCTCCTTGCACTGATCACAGGCTTTCCTTGCCGACGGCTCCAAAGACCTCCCGAGCGCCGGTCGAGAGCTCCAGCCCTCAGACCCAGCGCGAACGCTGATTATTTTTAGCAGGCGTGCAGGGCAGGTTTCTCCAGCCTTCCCCCGGCGTCCCTCAAGCCCCGCCGAATGCGGAACCACAGCAGCAACTCTCTCGAGCGCCGGCCGGAGAGATTCTGCCTCATGTCTTCGAATCACGTGTCACTGACGTCTCTCGTCCGACGAGAGTTCACGGGCAGCTCGTTAGCTGGCCGTCATGTTCCCCTTCCCGTCAATCCATAGACACTTCCTTGTCTAAATTACTGATCGGAGATGGTGTTAATCCTCAGTTTCATGCGGTAATGTTTCCTTGTGTTAAAGCACTGTGCTCAGCTGCAGAAGGATCTTCACCACTCTTGAAAGTGCAGCCCGGGTGTCCTCTGCATTGTGACAAACGGAGTGAGTGCTTCAAACAGCCAGTCTGCCTTTCCCTGATGTGCTGCCTGTAGTGTCGCGCCCGTGTCTTGGCAGTCCTTTGTGTGAGAGCAGGCCCTCCACCCTCCCAGCCCAGGAAGACCCATTCAAAATGCAGATGTATGCAAGTGAGGCTGAGTACCCTGTGTTTGCGGTGTGTCTGAGTGAATGCACAAGGAGCTGTCAACTAAACCTAGCCAGACGTGTGAAGGCACAGAAAGATTTTATGTGCAGAGAAAGGCTCACTTTCTAAAAGTGGCATTTCTAAAATAGTAATATTAAATCCAACTTCACCAGTCAGCAGGATTTTCTATTACCATTCTGGCCATACTAAATATGACCTTCCTACTCCCTTCAGATCAGCAGCTACCACTTCAACAATGTATGAGGGCAGCCCCAATGTTAGCCTATGAAAGGAGCAGGCCTCACAGTAGTGTAAAAACGAATTTAGGAGTTTTACACTACCAGGACATGTAAACTACACAGGTACATGTCCTTCCTTTTACCCACACACAGCACCCTGCTCTAGGGGTTACCTAGGGCATACATTAGAGGTGACTTATATGTAGAGAAACAGGAGGTTTAGGCTTGGAAAGTACTTTTAAATGCCAAGTCGAAGTGGCAGTGAAACTGCACACACGGGCCTTGCAATGGCAGGCCTGCGACAAGGTAAAGGGGCTACTTAAGTGGGTGGCACAACCAGTGCTGCAAGCCCACTAGTAGCATTTAATATACAGGCCCTAGGCACACATAGTGCACATTACTAGGGACTTATAAGTAGATTAAATAGTCCAATTGGGGATGATCCAAAGTTACCATGTTTAAAGGGAGAGAGCATATGCACTTTTGCACTGGTTAGCAGTGGTAAAGTGCACTGAGTCTAAAAGCCAACTTAATGTTGGCCAGATGCAGGTGAGAAAAAACTCTGCCACGTGGCGATTGGTGGAGCTTTGCCAGAATGCCAAGTCGAATACAGAGTCGCCCAAACCTTGCGAACTTCGCAGGCGGTGCAGGATTTTTCACCCACACCTAGTTTTAGGGCCTAAAGTCAAACTGCACTGGTGCCAGAGTATAGTAGAAAACTAGGTGGTTTTAGAGCTGGCTTGAAATGGATAAGTCTAAAATAAACCACTTCACAGGGTGATAAAGTATCTGTTTTCAGAAGGGAAAAAACTATCACTTTTTACACTTTGATGACTGTCACCTCTTTTCTGATCACTTTATCAAAAAGTGGGAAAACTTCCTCTGGGGCAATTCTCTGCCCCTTTGTTAGAGGGAAATCTGTTAATAAAATAAGACAGATCAATTTGACACAATAATATAGGTTTAATCGATTTTCAGCTGGGAACAAAAGGCAGTCTCAACATAGAGGCCATGACTGAAGTTCCAAGTTCTGGTTCAAACACCAGTAGCATTTATACTGTAACAAAACACAAAATACTGTGTTCAAAAGATCAGCATTGACGTAAACAACTGCAAGCAGTACAGATAAGATAATGAGGTGCATCTGGAAAGAAGCACGTGCACTTGTTGGCCTCATGGGTGGGTAAGTTACACTGACGTCATTCACCATGTCTATCTTTCTGCACAACAAGAGATTATATTTTGCGTGCTGCTCATGGTAGCCCTGCCTTGCAAATACTTATCTGACGCTTACACAGTTCCCCTTACCACAATATGAATGACTTGTGGTTTTTAGGACCCTTGTGCTAACGCAGGATACACCCTTTTGTTCCACCCTGTTTGCGCTAAGTGAACATTTTGAAAGCAACAGTTGGTGCAGCTTTAAAGAAAAACTCTCATTCTAATGTGGCGTGGGCCTCTTGTGTGTTTCAGCACAGCTAACTTAACAATGCAGCATGTGTATAAGTTTCCTAAGTAATAAGTGTTTGTTTGTCCTAAATATGACCTGCCTTTTCTATTGAACCCACAGTCTGTCTTTTTTTAACATGTCATGTATTAAGCCTTTCACTACTTCCATTGGTTTACAGCTATCTCTAGCCTAAAATGTTTGTATTCGGATTTGGGAACTTATGTTTGTTTGTATGTGATGTAGTCCTATTCTTCTTACATCATTCCCCCCTCTAGTTGATTATTCAACTACTTTTCCTACCTTCCCATCTACTAATGAAACTAGGGGAACCACCACATACCCACTACTCTGTCCCTCCCAATTTAGCTGTCATCCTTTTGCAACATGCTATTATTACCGGAAAAATAAGACACATCAAAAGCAACAACACAATCAAAGGCAACAAGGCCTTGAACAACCCCGACATCCAGGAGGGCCCCACATTCGAAGCAGCCCTCGAACCACCCATCAGGGGCACCCCCCTCATTGATCATTTTCTTTTGTAGATCATGCAATGTCTGATTGGCCTGAGTTAATGTCTCATTGTCCGCATCATTGGCCGGCACATAAGTACAACAGGCCGATCCAATCTTCTTACACACCCCTCCTTCCATGGCTGTCATTAAATCAAGTACACATCTGTTTTGCATTACCATCAGCCTAAGGGCTCGGAGTTCTTCCTTGATAGCACTGAACCCATATGGTCTTCATCAATTCAAAGCGCATGATCTGCAGCCAGCGTGCAGTTGCCTTCACCTGAATGAATTGTAGGATGCTACCAAAAAAGATTTGGGCATCATTAAATAGTCTATGTTCCTGTGGAACGTCTTTCCACACTTAAGTACCAAGAAACTCAGCAGCTCGTTTTGTCCGGTAATGGTGAAGCAAGGTTATTGGACGGCTCATGGGATGGTCATGTAACTGAGAGATGTCCACACCTGGTATCACCAGGGAGGAGGTGTGCAAAGTCACTAGGGAGCAGAGGCCATTCCAGTTCGGGGGTAGTTGCATGTGGAGCTGGGCCCCACACATCCAGTAGTGATCCATGAGGAAGGAGGTGCTGCCCTGCATATCAGCGTTGTAGGTGGTGATGTTGCAGTTGAGGTTACTCCCCACCTTCACTGTCCCTTTCCCTCTGAAACAAAGAGAAAACTGTGTTAATTTCATTGCTATTCTATGGTGTATGGTAGTCCCTGTCCATGTATATCTCTGTATGTTCGCATCCCATATTTCCTGACATTGGCCTATTATCTTATTAAAGCTTAGTGGACCTTGTGTCTCAGTACCATTCCATAATGATATTGCTCTACATGAGAACTTGGCCTTGGAATGCCATTTATCATGGGCAAATACTGATCCTGTGATACTAAGAACTGGCTTGCCTGCGCAATCAGGGGGCAGGGGTTTAGCTAAATAGTTACTACATTCAGATGATGGGTAAGACCTTCCAAAAATACCTCGACGTAATGCCCATTTTTCCCAATCTGGGTGAAACATTGTTTGCCCTGCTTCCTTCATTCTTGATATCTCTTCCATTATCTCTTGTTTTTCTGTCAGGACGTGTAGGACTTCTGGGGTGGTGTCAAATCTAGTTGTGGTAACTTGTGCAGTAGCAAGACTAACGTGAGTTGTTTGTAGCTGTGCTCTCATTCTGCATTAAAATAGGTGCAGGAGACAATGTGTAATGTTTGGGGATACCTCTTTCGGGAGATGCAATTTATCTACTCCAGCAGCATGGGGGATTAGAGAGCATACATAACAACTGGTGTTGGATGTGGATGTGCCTATACTGTGCATGTGCTGATGCCACACATCGTCAAACAAAGCAATATGGAGAGGGTGATGGTCAGTATCATTATCAACAGTTCTAAGCATGCGTGTAATAATTGATAAAGGATCAAACAAATTACAATATCCAAGGGATAAAAGCATCAATATCAGTGCAACGAGGAGGAAAAACAAACATAAAATACAAAACTTAAAAGAAGAATTGTCTAAGATTGAACCTTTAGAAGGAGGCTTTACTCCGGTTGCTTCTCCTGTTTTCCCCCCTCTTTTTCTTGCTCGGTGTCCAAAGGGATGGATGGCATGGTTGAGGCCAGGCGGATACCCTGGAGGTGGTACCATGGTTTGTGGCCTTGGACTTTCACTGCCATAGTCGTGCTGTCTGTCACTGGGAAGGGTCCATTGAATTTGCAGTCCTTCCACTTTCTGACAAAATTGCAAATATATACTAAAGTTCCCAAAGGTAATGGTGTTTGTTCATCCTTTACAGGAGATACGTTGGCGCGCTTCTTGGCTGCACGTGTAACCTGTTTAGAGAAGAACTTTGCAACTTTGGTTAGCTCAGACATGTATTCATTCATTTCAGTTTGTACAACTTCAGGTGCACTCTCAGTCTCCAATTTATGTCTAGTTGATGGCACAAATGTGCTCATTGTTCTACCTGTCACTATTTGATGGGGAGTTAAATGATGATCTGATCCTAGGGTATTTCTCGAAGCAAAGAGGGCTAGTGGGAGACAGTAGAGCCATCTTTTTTTCGATGTCACACATAGTTTACTTAATCTGTTCTTGAGGAGGCCATTAAGGCGCTCCACAATTCCATTGCTTTGCGGATGATAAGCTGAGGACAATTTGTGTGTTATTCCTAACAAGGTGGTGAGGTGAGAAAAGATATTATTGACGAAATGGGTGCCATTGTCGGATCTGATCCTCTCAGGGACACCCCACCACCGTATTACCTCACGGATCAAACAATTAGCAGCAGATTTGGCATCACAGTGAACACAAGGTCCTGCTTCAATGCACCTTGAGAATGGGCAGACTACAACTATAAGATAGCGATAATGATTGCATCTGTCAATCATATCAATGTAGTCAATGTGCAGTTCCTTAAAGGGACCTTGTGGGCGAGGTATTGTAGAAGCTATTACCTCAAAGGTGGGATTTGGTGAATACTGCTGGCACACTGTGCAGGTGTGTATGTACATTGTAATCATCTCATGTAAGTTAGGGACAAACCAATCCTGATGTATTTGGAGGGACATATCAGGCTTCCCTGTTGATATTTGTCTGTATATTAAATCTGTTCCTGTCTGTGTGCATCCTCTGGCTTCCCACAACTGTTTCTCATGCTCTGGTGCATTTTCTTGTATCTCTCTTATATGCAGGTGAGCTGTCTCTGTGTAATGTCTGGATGCATTCAAAGGGTCTGAAGATGTCATTGTTTCACTAGCTAACAAAACTGTGGTATGTGTATCACTAAGAGGGCGTGTTGCTGCATCTTTGGCTGCCCAGTCAGCCAGGGCATTTCCACGATACACACAATCCTGAGCATTAGTGTGGGCTGCACATTTCACTACTGTAACTGCATGTGGCAGTGTTAAAGCTTGTATCAAGTCCTTCAAAAGGGGGTGGTGCATGACAGGGCTTCCATCAGACTTGAGAAATCCCCATCTATTCCACCGCATAATGCTAGAATGCACTTTTGTAGTGACATAGGCTGAATCAGAGTATACTGTTATTGTTTCACCTTCCCCTTGTTTGAGGGCTGCCACTAAAGCTACTAATTCAGCAGCCTGGGCTGAATATTGAGATGGCAAAGTTATCTGTTCAGTTATCTGCAGTGTGCCTGAAGAGTTGTGCTGCATCGCTCTGACCACTGCAGCACCTGTATGTCTTACCCCTGTGTCCTGATCTATTGTGGAAGATCCATCAACAAAATATACAACCGTACCTGGAATGGGGTCTTCTGTTCCTTGGCTACACTCATCTGGAGTATATTTGGCACAATCATGGGCATCATCATCAGTGTCTGAAATGGGGTGTGCAAAGAAGGTAGCAGGATTGACTGTGTGGCATTTAACCACCTTCAAGGATGGTAATCATAATATTATCTAGTAGCCTGATACTCTCTGTGTTGTTAGTGTTGTTTTAGCTTTCTGATTATTGCAAACACAGCATGTTCAGCATACAGTGTCAAGGGTGCACCCATGACAATGGGAGCACTTTTCTCTACTGCAAAGGCTGCTGTGGCTAATGCTTGTTCGCAAGGGTAATGACTTTCCATTACATAATCAAGTAGGCCACTAAAATATGCAATTGGTTTGTGGCCTAAAGGATACTTTTGGGTGAGGACAACCGTCATCATCTCGCCATTACAGTGGCAAAAAAGAAAAAACTCTTTGTTATAGTCTGGTGTTCCTAACACTGGTGCATTTGTCATCTCTGTTTTTATCTTACTGAAGGTTTGTTTCATCTCTGTAGTCCATGCTATCCTGTCTTTCTGCGTTTTCACCTGTTTGATAGATGCAAGCAGTGGGGATATTAAAGTACTGTAGTCAAAAACCCATTGTCTGACATAATTACATAAGCCTAGGAACTTCTACATTCCTTTTAAAGTCTCAGGTTCTGTCATCTGCTGAATGGATTCTGCTCTCCCGGGCATAACTCGGTGGCTTGATGCTGACAGTAGTTGCCCCAAGTATTGAACTTCTTCCTGGCAGTACTGTAATTTGTCCATGTCTACCTTGTAACCTCTTTGAGCAAGGGTGCACAACAGGGACACAGTATCCTTTCTACACTGCTCTTCTGTTGGACTACAGATCAGTAGGTCATCAACATACTGCAACACTGTGCTGTCACATTGAAAACTGGTGAGGTCATTCTTGACCGTCCTTTTAAAGACACTACGGGACTCACAGTACCCTTGAGGTAATCTGGAATATAGGTACTGTGAACCACGATAGGAAAATGCAGTCAAATAATGACTGTCTTGGTGCAGGGGAATGCTGAAAAATGCATTCTTCAAGTCTATGACTGTAAAGTATCTAGCATCTTGGGGTATGTTGGTTAGGATAATGGAAGGGTCAGGTACTACAGGGAATTCTGGTATCACTATGTCATTAAGGGGGCGCAGGTCTTGAATCATGCGCCACAAATTTTCCTTGGCCTTCTTTATAGGGTAAATTGGGGTGTTACAGGGGGATACACCTGGGTATATGACTCCCTGCTCCACCAATGCCTGTATAACAGGTGCAATGCCCTCCTCTGCTTCTTTGGATAGAGGATATTGTCTCACTCTTGGAAGTATTGCTCCTTCCTTCAAAATTATTCTGAATGGTACTGCTGTGCGGACGAGGCCTACATCATAAAGGCCTTTTGTCCATAAGTTAGAGGGTACCTGCGCAAGGTCAATATCTTTGATAGGACTGAAGACATTTATTGGTATCACAGGCCTTGTCTCCAGTGTGGTGCGTAAAGGTACACTGTTTTGAAAAACAATCTCTGACCCTCTAAAGTCATCAGCAAACAACTGGTCATCTGATATGTCACCCACCTGCATGTTGGGATCATAAAATATGACACATGCCCACATCGCACCAGTGTGGTCACTTGGCATCAGTGTCCCTTAGGTGGGGGACACTTCTAGAGCCTCTATTTCCAGAATGAGGTTTTTGTCTAATGTTTCAAAATAGGGGCCCTGTCGTCTAAAGAGAAAGTTTTTGGGTAATTCAACTAGTTTCCCTGTCAGTTCCAGTGTTTCTGCTATGATGATGTACACTGCTCTAGTAAAGGCTAAAATGTCTACAGGTCTGGCTCTAACTTGGTTACCATCTGGGGGGGTGCAACCATTGTCATGACGTGTGTAATAGATACTCCAGGTGTTGAACAGATCATAGTCCCATCCTCTTCAAAGTGAAAAGTCATATTTAATTTTGCCATGAGATCACATCCTAGCAGATTAGCTGGTGAATTTGGGGAGAATAAGAAACATCCATCAACATACCTCCCCCCTATTTCCATCTCCACAGGTTTAGTGAATGGAACCCTCATTACAGCCCCGGAGAACCTCTGTGTGTCCATTGATAAATTTGACAATGGCAGTCCCTTCTCACGGATACAGGACCTAGTGGCCCCAGTGTCGATGAGAAAGGTGTACTCCTTGTCATTTATGGCTACCATCACAGTGGGTTCCTCTTCTGGCCTGTGGGTTACCGATAAGACTGGACACATGAGACTTCTCCTTGGGCACCTTCATTGGGCATATCCTCCCATGTAGTTTTGCTGGAATGGGTTCCCTCCCCTGACAATTACCCCTCCTTGTAAGTTCTGGTGCTGCAAGGTGGGCTGCACTGTCTGCTGTGGCCCATACTGTATTTGGGGCATTGATTGTTGTAACTGCTGAGGCTGTATCTGTGGTTGAGGCTGCAGTTGTATTTGGGGCTGTGGGAGATATATCACTTGGGGACTCGTGGCAGGTTGTGCTACAATGCCACCTGGCGGTACCATTTGTTGGCTATAATTTGCCCTTTTCTGGTTGCTAAGTTCATCTTCCTTTTTAAACCTACAGTCTCTAATGAAATGTCCTGTCATTTTGCAATAGTGGCATGTCTGTCCACTCTGGAATGTGTTTACTCTATTTCCCCCAAACCTTCCTCACCCTCCTCTTCCATTATTCCTGTTATTGCCTCTCTGGGCATACTGGTAGGGTTGCATTGGGGTGCCTGAAGGAGGCATTCCCAGGGACACTGCAGCTAACTGGGTGGTGGCAGTGGCAATTCCTTCCTCTATTTTCTTGGCTAGTTTCTCCTGGACCAATTTAGCTGCTCCTTTCTCTATTTTATCTTTCTCGCTCTTTTCCTTTTCTTGTCTCTTCTTACAAAAATGTATTATGTGTGCTTCTATCTCTGTCCATGGTTTGGCCTCCAAGGCCACTATATTAACTAATTTATCCTGCACTTCAACTGGCAGACCATTTTTCACTATATTGAAAAATAGTATTGCATTCTGTCCAGTTACATCCCAACTCTCCCCCACTTCCTGTGTCCATTTTTCCTTCATTCTGCTAAGGAATTGCGCTGGCTGCATTGTTTGTGCCATTAGGGACCCAATGTCTGGCCTGAATGGATACATTTTCCTCAGTTGTTTCCAAACAATTCTCCTTACTCTATTGAAGGGTGCCCCATCACATTTTGGGTTAGTCAATTTCACATCCTTTACTCCTGCCTTTATGAACAGTGTGTCTTTCTCATCTCCTATAAGGGCATTTAGTAAACTCTCAATGTCCCCTATTACAAGAGTAATCCCTGCAGTATGTTTCTCCAGAGCTGCTATCCATTTCCCAGCACCCTCAGCAAGTTGTGGCAACTGTTTTTTAAGATTTTCTTTGTCCATCTGGGGCCATGGTATAGATTGAGGCATCCCTGGGCCCTTGAATATCAAGGGCAGTTGTGACAGGACTGTAGTCCTTTTGACAGTAGGGTGACGAGAGTCATAATTACAAGCATATCTCTGCCACACCCTTAAACTGTTCTGCATATAGGGATAATCCCAGTAAGGATCCCCTGCACCCTGAAAAATGCAAATTTCTGCATTAGCCATGTCTCGGGGTTCAAAGGAACCCTCTCACGGCCATAGTGTCGTCTGTGATCCCAATCCTTTTGTCAAACCTGCTAGGTTGTCAGTAAAAGGGACAACATTCTACCAACTATTTTCATACTAAGCTACTATTTCATTGGGCATCAAATTATTGCCAGGACATACAGGGAATGCATGTGCCATGTCTTTCCTCAGTGTCATTTTTCCTGCCATATCAAATGTTCCCTTTCTCTCATATGGGCGTGCATGCGCCCCATCAAATTCTAATCTCTGTAATTCTCTTGGCTTCTTTTGTAAAGTCTGTCCTGTCTTATTGTTTTCTTCTCCCTCACAGGCATATTGTGACTGTTCCTTGTTATGGTCCTCAAGAAGGGACATTCTTTTAACATGTTCAGTGATGTCATCTAATGCCCCCTCTGATCCTTTGTAGGTTTTTTCTAAACCCATATCTTCTTCACCTAAGCTGCTATGTGTGGAGACTGTGTCATCTAGTCCTTCTTGTTCAATTAGTTGTGGCCTAGTGAGGGCCCTTGACTGCCTCAGGGGCCCTTCCTCCTTTTCCCAAGTCACTCTTTGGTCTATCTGTCCATCTTCCTGCTCTGTGACCCACTTGCCTACACTATTCTCTTCTGCTCCTGAGTGCATGAACCTCCAGCACTCTGTGGGAGGACTTTCTGGTGTGAAAGCTAACCTTCTTGTCTCATTTTTAATATTGGTACTCAGTTTTTTTAAAACACCTTCCTTTTTTCTAGCCCCCTCCATTCTCTGTACCCCTCTTGATCCCTCATTCAAAATACCTTCATTCTTCCTAGTGGGGGACATCTCGTCCTCTAAATGAAGTGTAAATGTGGCATCTACTGTCCCTATGTGTTTAGTACTGTCCCCACCTGACATTTCCCATGGTGTACTGGCCATTTGAGGACATGGAGATGGGTGAACATATTCTCTATGTTTAGAAAAAGATTCTAATGGTGGGCTATACTCTGGGTCTGTATATCCCACAGCAGGGGGATGTGAAGAGGTGGGTAGTGAGTGTGGGGCACCAGGTTGCAATGTATACATGCCCTGTACCTTTGCACTGCCTAACCTTAATTGCACTTCTTGATAAGGGGGTGGAGGGCCCAAAGGGAGAGTTTGAGGCTTTGTATTTGACTCATTCATATTTGTTTCACAGAAGACCCTCCATTGGTCTAGTGTGATCTTCCTTTTCTCTAGTTTATTTCCCTTGTCTTTACTCTGTAGGAAGGTGGCCATGTGTTCTATTATTGTATGATCAAATGTGCCCTCTTTGGGCCATGCATGTGCAAGTTTTAATGTTGCTTTGTGCCACTCCTTACAGTATTTTCCTATCCTGTCCCTGTCTCCTGAGAACACTTTAACCATGTGTTCTAAAGGAGACCCCATGTCTGTTGAGTGAACTTAATCTTTTGTACTATATGTTTTACACTCTAAATGGACTTCTATTTACTGCCTAGGGTATTTTCAGACTTCACATAAACTATCATTAGGCTGTGAAGGTGAACATCAGATATATATATATATATATATATATATATATATATATATATATATATATATATATATATATATATCCCTAATCTCTGAAAGACTTTGTTCATTTATATATATACATATATTGGGTAGGTGCATTTATGTGTGGCCTAAGTGGTTTGTTTGCCTGACACAACAAACAATAATGTTATTGTGACATATATACATGTTTATAAATTACTCATATACTAAATTCCACACTGGGAGGTCCCTAATAAATGCATATAGTAGGAGGTCTGATACTAAATATGAGTCTGTTATTATTGCAGGGAATTCACATGACTGTTGCCCATGTTTCCACTGAAAAATTGCAGTAACTTCAATATATTCACTTTCCGGCCACAAGGGGGCACCAGTGTCACGCATGAAAAATTTTTTTTTTTTTTTTTTTTATAGGCCTTCAAAGGGGAGTTTTACTCTTGGACAGACAACTGCAACAGGTTTTGTAGATTTCAAAATAAACTCTTTTATTCTAATTATGCGAAGATCCTGTTCACATCTATCTGAAAGGTAGTTAAATATATTTGTATGTATTGTAGCTGATAATTCTCCTTCTATTTGTATACCTTCAATATATGTGTGTGTGTCCCAGTCTATACTATTTGATAATTCATCTAGCCTCCAATCTTGAGGCTCTATAGTTTCATAATGGGGATAATAGTTAGTAGTGTCAATATTTGTTATGGGGTTCATGAGGCTACTACACTACTTTTAACTTGGAGGATAATGTATTTGTATTAGTTCTTTGAATAATTTTTTATAATTGTCTAACAGGCATTTCTCTTATGTCAATGTAGGTTGTTTTTAGGCCTAGGGGTGATATACTATAAATACCTAGGCATTCATAAATTTCTGACTTAAAAAATGATTCTATGGTATTGATATTGCTGATCTACTAAGGTCAGTTCTGTTGCAGAGGGCGACAGCCTGAGCGTTATAAAAATGAATAATTAATTCAGGGATGTGGAATTAATTAGTTGACTTTTTTGGGACATTACTTTACTTTTGAGTATTCTGTTCTGGTGCCAGAGTATAGTAGAAAACTAGGTGGTTTTAGAGCTGGCTTGAAATGGATAGGTCTAAAATAAACCAGTTCACCGGGTGATAAAGTATCTATTTTCAGAAGGGAAAAAACTATCACTTTTTACACTTTGATGACTGTCACCTCTTTTGTGATCACTTTATCAAAAAGTGGGAAAACGTCCTCAGGGGCCATTCTCTGCCCCTTTGTTAGAGGGAAATCTGTTAATAAAATAAGACAGATCAAGTTGACACAATAATATAGGTTTCATCGACTTTCAGCTGGGAACAACAGGCAATCTCAACATAGAGGCCATGACTGAAGTTCAAAGTTCTGGTTCAAACACCAGTAGCATTTATGCTGTAAAAAACACAAAAAACTGTGGTCAAAAGTTCAGCATTGACGTAAGCAACTACAAGCAGTACAGATAAGATAATTAGGTGCATCTGGAAAGAAGCACGTGCACTTGTTGGCCTCATGGGTGGGTAACTTACACTGAGGTCATTCACCATATCTATCTTTCTGCACAACAAGAGATTATATGTTGCGTACTGCTCATGGTAGCCCTGCCTTGCAAATACTTATCTGACTCTTACACAGTTCCCCTTACCACAATATGAATGACTTGTGGTTCTTAGGACCCTTGTGCTAAGGCAGGATACACCCTTTTGTTCCACCCTGTTCGTGCTAAGTGAACATTTTGAAAGCAACAGTTGGTGCAGCTTTAAAGAAAAACTCTCATTCTAATGTGACTTAGGACTCTTGTGTGTTTCAGCACAGCTAACTTAACAATGCAGCATGTGTATAAGTTTCCTAAGTAATAAGTGTTTGTTTGTCCTAAATATGACCTGCCTTTTCTATTGAACCCACAGTCTGTCTTTTTTGAACATGTCATGTATTAAGCCTTTCCCTACTTACATTGGTTTACAACTATCTCTAGCCTAAAATGTTTGTATTGGGATTTGGGAACTTACGTTTGTTTGTATGTGATGTATTCCTATTCTTCCTACATCACCTTGGTGGGGTCAGTGGGAATTTAAGAAGTATGTCCAGTTTCTCCTAAGAGGGTACAGGCTTAAAAACATTACCACATGGCCAGTTGGTAGTGCATGCTAATTTGTGTTCCTTAAAGGGCCGCTCATAGTCTTATCTGGGCTGAGGAAACCAATTCTTGACATATCGTGTTCACTTTTTTAACCAGGAATAAACTATTTAGATGATCCCACAGCTCTTTGGAGGAGGTCTCCTTGGTTATAGTGAATAGTATTTACTAATTTAAATTGCTTGGTCATGTGATCATGATATTTATTAAGCATCTGATTTGTTTTCAGGCCAACTCATATTACGTTTTTGATTGTGATCTCCAAAGGAGATGTGGAAAAAAATGTATGCTATACAATGCATTACATGAAATTCCATTGAAACAATAAAAACAAAATCAACACTACCAATCACGATTTTATAAAACATAAAAATCTGATAGAGCCTAAAGGATGTGATGTGGCATAGATAAATACCATTGCATTACAGACTGTTCAACATTGTATTTATTTGCTCGTATTTCAGGCCTACTCATTGAAGGTTCTTGAAATAGATGTTCGTAAACAAAAAGTATATTGTTGTGTTAGGAGTTACAGTTAATTGACTACAGCATTCAGTGTGACCTAAAGTGATGTAAGTACCTTAACTTGTGAATTTCATGCCTTTTGAGGCACAAGGGACGGCATCCGCAAGAGATGGAATGACCTGCGTGGGATGGTGAGGTCTATGGCATCTAGGCACTACATTGCAGTACAGAAGACTGGTGGAGGATCCCCACCTACACCCCCGACTACACCGTCTGGGAGGAGAAGGTACTGGCTATCCTGCACCCAGAGGGCCTCACTGGACTCACTGGAGAACTGGACTCAGGAAAGTAATCTAAAATGACTTCATATCCACCACACCTATAATGCATGTACCACCCCGCCCCTCCAACTAACACCAGGACCACATCCCGACCCAGGCCACAACATCCACATCCAGTCACCCTGCATGCCCATAAACCCACTAACAGGCCCACATCCCCCCGCATGGCCCGACAGGGGAATAAACAGCATAAAATAGGGCATGATTGTGCATCCTTATCCAATTTCATACATGTAACATACATGTCCACTCCACCCCACAGGAACCACCACCCATGCCACCCAGACGGAAAGGCCAAGGAGTGCCAGCACCCCACACGAAGACAGAGGCCCCACTCAGGAGACTGGAGAGAGATGTATGGAAAGTGAGGAATACCTTGGCCCCTCACACATTCCTGGACTGTCACCCTCCAGCAGCGCCACCCAGAATACCACTGACACCCCTACCACCCAGCCACCAAAATCAGCTCTGGCAAACGACCCCACACCAGTGTCTCCAGGTCACAGACTGGCAGACCACATGTACAGTGGCCAGAGTCTCCACCAACCAACAGGCAGGATGATGATGACCCCAGTGCAATCTGGTGGTGGCATATCCGGATTTGGATGAGTGCTTGAAGGCAGCACAGCAGCCACAAGGGGGTGAGTACCAACACTGTTTAATGCTACTTTGATCGATGTGTTTGGGTGCGGTGGTATGTATGCTGTCTAGTGCCAGGCACTCTGACAGGTGTGGTCCTGCAGTCCTGCCCCCCATAAGCACGGAAATGGTGTGAAGCAGGTGGCGGTGGTCAAAATAGGCCCATGGGGGTTGATCTTCCTGTACTGTAGGATTCTTTGTGGGCCCATGGATTAGTGGGTGCATTGGCTGGCCATGTTCCCCCATGTGTGTAGTCCACACAGTTCATCAGGTCTGTGTTTCATGTGGGAAATTAGTTGTATTCTGAGGAGTGGCCAGTAGTAAGGGGCATAGTCATGACTATTGTTGTAGCTGGATATGTAAGCTGGATGTGGTTGTGTGTGCACCAAGTATGTACATTCATACAGGTATTTACAGATTTCTCTCATGTTTTGTCTCCCCACTCCTGTGCTCTTGTGTTCTTTGTGTACATCAGCATCATCTGGCGAGGGAGCAGTCGCACCGGCGAGTGGGGATGCAGTGGACCACGGTTCCAAGGAGGCAGAGCCTGCAGAGCATAAGGGGACCAGTGGATGGGAGGGCGAGGGGAGTACCACTGGTTAGGCAACTACCACTGGCGGTAGTGACTCTGATACCTCCTCCGATGGCAGCTCCCTGGTGCTGGCGGACCTTAGTGGGCCCACCCATTCTTTGTCATCTTCCACCACCCACATGCCATCTCCGCCCTCCCAGTTGCCAGTGCCCGGTCACCCAGAAGGCTGGGCGTCTCCTTCGCCCCAGGCACCTTATCACAGAGGAAGCTATTGACCTCCTGAGGACCATCTCTGTAGGGCAGACAACCATCGTGAATGCCATCTAGGGGCTAGCATCCTAGATGCAGCAATGCAATCCATACCTGGAAGGCATTCACGGTGGTAGGTCTGGCCTACAGAGATCTTTTCAGGTTCAGGCCTCCTCTTTGATGGCAGGCAGTGTCTCTGGTCTTTCCGTCCCCCCTCCCAGCACCTCTACCCCTTCCAGCACCTCACTCCATTCTCCCATCCCAAGCACATGTTCAGACAGCCATGCACACACCTCAACAAACAAGAAGCAAACAGAGAAACACAAACACCACACTTCCCACCACAGGCATACACACACCCAACATACAAAAGCACACACAACAACATCCACTTCCCCCAGTGTGTCCACCTCTCCTGCCTCCCTGTTTGTCACCTCAACATGCAGACCCACAAGCACTGCACCCTCAGTCACTGCTGCTGGACCCATTCTTGCAGTCACCACAACATATGACATCCCGTCATCCACCCCAGACACCACACCTGCACTCACCACAACTACATTGACTGATGTGACATGCAGCACACTCACCAGACCTGCAGACACCCAGACAACATACATTTACACTGGCAGCCTGTCTTGTCCCACTGTGTCCACCCACCTCTTCCCAAGACAGTCAAACGTTCCCAGACACCCACTCAACACACATCCACCACACATGAGCATACAGTACAGGCACCTGCCTCCACGTCCAGCACACCTACACCTGGTACAAGCACTCCCTCTACCTCCACTCCCACACCTTCCTCCATATCCACCCCAACTGTCCCTAAGAAGCTTTTCCTCTCATGTATTGACCTGTTTGAACCCACTGGCCCACCCCGTCTCGTCCCTAAATGTGCCCATCTCCTTGCCCTGTCCACTTCTTCCTCATCCAAGTCCGCCCCAGTCTGCCCTTCCTATTCTCATGGCCCTTCACCGGAGAGGAAGAAGCCCTGTGTTGTCCCAGGTCCCTCTGCCCCCCCCCCAATCCAAGCCCACTCCCCCACCTTCCAACTCCCAAAGGTAAGCCCAAGCCCCCCCTTCCAGGTATAAGTCCCCACCCCCGCCACACCCTGCTCCTGTTCCCTGAGGTGCCCCATTGATGTCCCTTTACAGTGGAGTACCCTGTGCACATGTGGGAGTCAAGGCTGTCCCCTTTGGGCCCTTCAGTGTATTTATAATGGACTGGCCAATGGCCTTATTTGGACATTACTATTTTTTTGTTCTATTAAAGTTTGTGTGCCCAGTGGTGCTGTTAGCAGAATATGGAGACGTTGTTCATCGTTTCATTGTGGGGGTGTGTTGTGCACATGTGCGTACTTTGGTGCAGGTCTTTGTTGCCTTGTGTCGGGTACGTACCTCTTATTCTGGGGTGTATGGCTTGAGATGGTAGGAGGGGTTGGAGTGCGTTGCAGGGTGGGTGGGGTGGCTGGGTGTGTAACTGTGCCCTTTGTTCCCATGTGTACTAGATTACTGTACTTACCGTCGTATTCGTCGGCGGTCACGCTCATAGAGGTATATTGCAAGGAGCAGGGCTGGCATTATTTGCAACTCTCTCTCCATATCTGCTTCGGCATGTTGTGTGTGTCTACGTTGAGTGTTTCCTTTTATATGGTTTGTTTCCGTGGTTCCCGCCCCAGAACTGATGACGGTCTTGTGCTTTATTATTTGTTGGGCGGGTGGGGCCTTTCCGTCGGCCTCTGGGCAGCCTCTTCCGTTGTCAGCGGCACTCCAATGATGGCGGTGTGTGGTTGAACCGCTACTTGTTTCTCATGTGCTTAATTATTTGGGGGTCCGGACCGTCAGCCTGTTGGGGGTAGTTACCGCCGGCGGAGCAGTGATTGCCGCCATGTTCCCAATGAGGGCCTTGATAGCCAAAGTCTTCAAGCTGGGAGGTGGGGATTTTGCTGACACCCTGTTCCAGCCAAGGGCAAGGATGTAGATAAATCGTACATTTCTCCCCTTCCATCTTAGAAAAGGGCAGGCAGTACCATTGTTTCCACATCTTCACCTTCACCAATGGCATGAGTGGTGTGTGGCCCCTGCTACACTCAAAGAGAGGTATACCCCCCCTTTCCCATGGGTGGGAGTGGTATGCAGATTTCCCCCTACCTTGTCAAAGGACTTGGGGATGTGTTTAAACCTCCGGCTTTGTAAAAGGTGGGAAGGAGGCTGTTCCTTAGTAGGGGTGGTCAGAACTGACTTATTTGACTCCATAGAATTGCACAAAAACTCTGCGAGTTTCCGTGGAATTCTGCCAACAGGCATAAATAGACACATCCAACTGCTCATGCTGCGATTTAGCGCTGGTAGCGTGTTTCACGCAAGAAAATCAGAGCGAACGGCACCACGTGGTGTGTCAGAGGGCAGAGCTACTCAGGTTGATTTTGCTACCACTATAGTAGGTTTTCTACTCGAGTTGCAGCCTTCTTACCGCGAATGGTCGCGACCGCCCATGTTGGAAAAATTTCACCTGGATGTCCTCCTCACAATCCAAAATTGTGCTAGGGGGCACCAAATCTTGCTCCTGCTCACCAACTTACCTTTTTGGATCAACACATGAGAAAAAAATCCACAACAAGGCGATTGGCAGAATTTGGCCAGAACTCCGCATTACAAGCATAAAGTGGAGTCACCAAAATTCCTCCAATTCCGCTGGCGAAACAGAATATTACACCCTCCTCTATTCCTTAGCACCCCTGACTTGGTGAAGAGTGAGGAATGTGGTTTTAATTACTCTTACCCCCACCTTGCAAGAGCGTGTGGGGGTATATGATTTTCCTACCCTCTCCTCTTGTATAGGGGTGTGAAAATAGTGTAGATATTTCCCCCATACCTGGTCCTAGGGCATGGGGTTACATTTGTTCCACCTATCTTGCTTAAGGGTGCGGGTACGTTTTTCTACCCCCTTGCTGTAACCAAGAGATTAGCTGTCCCACCCTCACCTTGCCAAGGTCACAGCTGCCTCCTGTCCCACTCCACTGTGTTCCATAGCCATTTACGAGCCATAGAGGAGTGGGGCAGCTGCCTCAGCTCCTCGTTCACTCTTGCAAAGTTACCGATAGAACCTGGAAACCCCAGATTTTTTTCAGAAGCCTCCACCCTTGTCCTTGTGCAAAGTAGAGGAGAAGGGGCCATTTATAATCTCCGCATCCTTGACAATGTGGGTCCAGGGTGGGCGACTGCTGGTAGAAATAGTTTACCTCCCATCGAAAAAGGCAGGGCTTTGACTGATTCACGTGGATTCTTGCGATACAGCAATTTTTTGTGTGAAAAGTGTGTTCATTTGAACGAATCGCCTACAGTTTATTAAAACAAAAGGCTTTTTTTGTTCAGTTAGTCGACCGCCAGATGTATCCCTAAAGTATCTGCTTGTCAGCTAGCCTGTCTGCATCCCATCACCAACAGTTCATGACAGCAGTGCTCTGTGATCAGCTGAGAGCAGATGCTCATCCATAGAAGCATGTCTGCCGTTGTCTCTTCCTTTAAATACAGGTTTTGGACACTTTGTCTTCATTAACATTTTTCAGCTGCTACGTGCCACTGTGGAGCCGCCTGTCAATCAAAGACTCGAATACAAAAAAGTAAAACACATTTTCCCTCCTGGGAGATTTCTATATATTTCCTCATTCAGTCCTTATCTACTTTTCACATAAGGTCTAAAGGTTAATTACAAATTCCATTAGATTTTACGGAGTGAACATGGTCGGGCATGAAAGTGTAGCTGGAAGGACGTTTTGTAATGTCATGGCACTGCAGGTCTGATGTCATTATTGCGATAGCTCTTGAGTTGTGATGTGACAGTTGTACAGTGTAGGAAGATGGCCTGGTGAGTTGTGGTTACCTATAGTACTTACACCTTATACAAGGCCAGGTCCAGGGTTCCCCTATTAGTGAAATGTAGGCAGTGTCTAGAATCCAGACTGTCTAGAGGTAGCTGTGAATTAGCAGATAAGGCTTATCTGGGAGACATGCAAAGTTCATGCAATACCACTGTTGTCACAGAGTACTTACTCACATGAAAGAAAACACTCAGTGTTACAAAAATAAAGGTACTTTATTGTGGTGACACAATAACCAAAAATACTAGATAGGCAATTACCCCAACAGAAGGTAAGTAAACACGCCAAATATGTACACTAGTCATCAGAAATAGGCATAAACAGCAATAGAAAACAGTGCAATAGACATAGGCAAGAGTGACCTTAGGGGGAGCCCAAACCATATACTAAAAATGAAATGCAAATGCAGTACCCCCACCTGGGTAAGCGGAATAGGTAGAGGGGAGCTGGAGGAACTAGGAACCCCAAAAGGTAAGTACCACAGTGCCCCTCCCCAGCAACCAGGAAGAAAGGAGTAAGTTACTGTTTTTCAACAAACCACCAAAAGTACTGAAAAGAAGAATAATGCACCACATAGACAAGACTGCAAGAAACCAGCAGTGGATTCCTGAAGAGGAAGACCTGAAAAAGTAAGGGGCCAATTCCAGAAGTCGCAGAAGTGTCTGGTGGTGGCAGGAGTCACTACTCACCCATCTGTGGTTGCAGGAGTTGGTTGACGGTAGGACAAAGACGGTCAGCAATGCAGCCCTGGAGTCGGTGAAGAATGCCTGGAGGCTGAAGTTAACGTCCCATGCCGGATGGAAGATTGCAGTCTGTCTGTGGCATGGAAAAGCCACCAACAAGCCTTGGCAAAGGCAAGAGTTACGGTAGACGGAAAGTGAAGCTGCTGGGGACCAGCAAGGTGCAGTAGGACTCAAACCATAGGAGAAGTCCCAGGGGACACTCAGAAATGCAGAGAGTCCACAGGAGGAAAGGCAGTCCCCACAGGAGACGCACTGGAAGAGGACCCAGGAGTCGCAGAGGAGCCCAGGGAGCCCAAACTGAAGAAGGGTCCCACGCTGCAGGAGAAGCACACAGAGGGCTGTGCGTTGCAGGGAAGAGTGCTGGGGACTGAAGCTACATAGAGCCTGAAGATCCCTTGGAGGAGATGCCAACAAGCCCTGGTAGCTGCAAGAGACCTGGTGCTTGGGGTACTGTCCTGCGTAGGAAGGCAAGGGCTTACCATCATCAAAGTTGGACACCTGGCAGTGAGGACCAAGGGGACCACTCCAGACTATGACCTGTGATGCAGGATCCATGCACCTGAGGATGAGAGGAAATCCATGCAGCCGGTCCTCATTCTGGTTGGTGCCTGCGGAAGCAGGGAAGTGCCTCCTTCACTCTAAGGGAGATTCCTTCTGGCTTCTTGCGCAGACTGAAGAATTGCCACCCTCAGAGGATGCACAGCCACGGAAATGTTACAGTTGCTGGAAGGAGCTAGAGAAACAATGTTGCAGGGCGAAGTTGTCGCTGGAGCTACAGATTGTAGGTTCCTGTGAAGTCCAGTTGTGGTTCCAGAGGCCAGAAGTAAAAGTAGACATCGGAGAGGAGTCCTGCTGGAATCTTGCAAGTCAAATCTGAGGATCCACCCAAGAGGGAGACCTTAAATAGCTCTGGAAGAGGGATTGGTCACCTAGCCAGGTGACCACCTGTCAGGAGGGGCTCTGATGTCACCTGCCTGACCTGGCCACTCAGATGCTCCCAGAGGCCTCTGCCCTCCTGGATTCAAGATGGCAGAATCAAAGGACCCTCTGGAGGAGCTCTGGGCACCACCCCTGGGGTGGTGATGGGCAGGGGAGTGGTCACTCCCCTTTCTGTAGTCCTGTTTCATGCCAGAACAAGGATTGGAGATCCCAGAACTGGTGCAGACTGGTTTATGCAAGGAGGGCACCAAGTGTGTCCTTCAAATCATACCAGTGGCTTGGGGAGGCTACCCCTCCCAAGCCATGTAACACCTATTTCCAAAGGGAGAGGGTGTTACCCCCATCTCTCAAAGAAAATCCTTTGTCCTGACTTCCTGGGCTTGAGCTGATCATGCAGCAGGAAGGCAGAAACCTGTCTGAGGGGTGGCAGCTGTTTGGGGTGCCTGGAAACCCCCAGAAAGCTGGTAAAAGCAATGCTGTGGGTCCTCTAAGGAGCCCCCAGAGTGCATGGAATTCTACTTCCAATACTGGCAACAGTATCGGAGTATGATTCCGACATGTTTGATACCAAACGTGCCTAGGTTTGGAGTTACCATTATGTAGCTGGACATAGGTAGTGACCTATGTCCAATACACATGTAAATTGGCGTCCCACACTCATGTAGTCCAGGAAAATGGAGCTGGAGTTCGTGGGGGCCCCTCTACTCATGCAGTGGTGCACTCACACACAGGTACCTGCACTCTGCCCTCTGGGCTAGGAGGTTCTACCCTAGGGGTGACTTACAGTGACCTGGTGCAGTGACCTGTAGTGAAAAGGGTGCATTCACCCTCTCACGCAGGCTGCAATGCCAGGCCTGCAGATACACTTTGCATGGGCCTTCCATGGGTGACATAATACCTGATGCAGCCCATGGGGAACCCCTGGTGCCCCAATACCCTGGATACCTGGGTACCATATACTAGGGACTTACAAGGGGCACCAGTATGCCAAATGTTGGGGGGAGGGGTGATCCAAGCAACCAAATTGAAAGGGAGAGAGTATGGTGACTGGGGTCCTGGTTAACAGGATCCCAGTGCACAGTCAAAACATACTGACAAGAGGCAAAAAGTGTGGGTAACCATGACAGAAAGAGGGTACATTCCTACATAATAGTAAAGTGTCATCAGTAAGAGTTGAAAAAGTGATCACGTTTTTATAACAGTATGTAGAAAATTAAGAACTTTCTGCCTTACATTTAAAGTATACTTTAAGTCACCAAGGAAGCCTGTGTCCGTCTAAAGCTACAAGACTTTATTGAGGCCAAATTGTTTTATAAAGGAATTTAGAGGCAGATTGCAATATACTTTTTATGTAAAATAGGACTATTCTATTCTTTATAATACACATGGCGTCCTACTACCTGCAGCCGCCTATGGTTTAAAATGTATACTAGTTGGTTTAGGTCCATCTTCCATATATGTATGTTTGAGTGTGTCTGTGAGAGTCTAAGGACTCAGCAGGTGCCTTGTTTGCTGAAGACTAGACTTATACTTGAAGGTCTCCAGTGCATCCATCCTCCTTCCAGACGGATGGACGAGATGAGGAAGTAATGGGGTTCTATATGCCTGGTGACTGTACGGGAGCCTGACTTGTAGATAGTATGTGCATGAGCACGTTAGTTGCGGCATTCTTTTAGTGAGAGTTAGTCTTGAGCTGGTCAATAGGGAGACTGAAGCAGCACTCTCACCCCCCAGCCCACGGTAGCCCTGTGAAGACTCCTCCATGCTTTCCCTGCATGGGTGACATGGAACAGTTATTATTCTTGAAGAGAGGAGCTTCGGTAGTCCATTGCCACCATCTTGACAGGAAGGACTGGATCCAAGGAGGCCAGAGAATTGGGCAGCCAGGTGCTGACTCTTTGAGGCACATGCAGGCATATTTCCTCATTGGTGCAAGTGTGACTTTTGTATATGTCTCCCGAATGCTTACTTGCCCTAAGTTTTCCTGTGAGTGTTTGTGTTTTTTTCATTCTGCTCTGCTTCAACAGGGGCTTTGTTTAAACTTCTGAATAGGGCATACAGCCTTCTTGTGGACTTGTTTAATTTGTGGAATGCACAACGGGGGATTTTATACGTTGAAGAGACACACTTGAAGTTGCACTGAAGCATGTCATGCCTAGACTTTATTGTTTTTAGGGTTTTTAATGAATCCAGTAGGGATTCTGCAATATTGTCCCAACTTCTCAAAATCAGTGGTTATCGGTGTTTATACATTTTATCGCCATAACATTTATACAGAGACTGTGTTTTGTAGAGTTTACAAAATAAGTTCACAGATACATTTTATTATAGTGGGAATGTCTCTAATATGAGATATTGTGCTTAATTGTGACTAATGCTCCATTTATTTACAGGAACCATAGCAGGGAGGTGGATTATAAGTGCCTTTTGGATAACAGGAGTACTCCATGGCTCATGATCCCTGGGGATGGATGGACTAGGAAGACAAGTTCATTGTTATCGCTGTGTTTGCCAGCAGTGGCATTCATTGTTAAAAGCCGGGAGAGTTTTGCTTGAGTCAGTAGCCATTCCAGTTTGGTGCTGAGTGACACCTGTAAAGGAGTTTCTAAACTGTCAAAAAACCTCTGAGGCTCTTACTCACCCATATCAAAAAGCAGGAAAACCAAGGCCATGGCAGGAGCGCTGCCTGACTGCGCTTGCTGCCCAGTGGCTATTGACATTTGGCTGGTATAGTACTTTGTCTGCCCACACAGCTATGCTAGAATTGCTCTTAAAATAGATCAACCGACCCTGGCACTGCAAATCGTATCTAGTCCCCAAGAGTAGTGAAGCAGACGGTCTGGGTGTGAAGCAGCAGCTGCTACTAAGCTGACTGGCTTTTCTGCACCTCAATCTGTGCTTTTCAGCTCACCTCACCAGCAGGGATCTGCACACGTGTATGGGTTGGTTCACTTATTCAAGAGACACAGATTCAAACCTACCTCCAAATGGTGCATCTGCCCTCAGAGCAAGAGGTATTCCGGTTTGAGATAATAGTGTTTAACTAACCAGATACTCATGTTGCATATAATACCCTATCACCTTTGAGCAGCCAGAGAAGAGTGTTAGTTACTTGTAACTGCCTGTGTAGGAATTTCAATATTATGCATTTGTAGTATCTGCAAGGCACACAATCTGATCATCTGTATCTTGGAACTGCTTGGCAGGATTAGAATTGGGCTCCAGCTAGTCTGTGCCTCAATGTTCTTTTTGTCTGGATATGTTTTCTGACTGGAATACTGATTTGTAGGCTCTAGTGTTTACATTTTGACTGGAGTCTCTGTGTAAGTGTTATGGTCCTGATTCACAATGGTAGGTTACACATTTGAGTAAGTTCACTCATTTTAGCAAGTGTACTACTTTCAGTATTCTTAAGTTCAAAATGTAAATTTACTATAAACGTGTAAGTTACATGTCTCCAACCCTAGAGTAACGCAATTGTCTTACTATTGTGTGGGTGGGTGACTACCTCCCTACCACCACCTGACATTCCTTAAACTCCTCTTAGCCCTCCCTAATCGCATTCCTTTTTGGGAGCAAGTCAGTGACTTTTCCCACCCACTTCTCTTTGTCCCTCCCACTTTTATGAATAAAATCACATTTTTACATGTACAGAGATGCCACAGTTGGGGTGAATAGCTCAATACATATAAGTAGAGGCAAAACTTACAATCTGCAGTATATTTTATAGTATGTTTTGTAATACCACAAAACATATTACAAAGTGCAGTTTGAGGATCAGGATAAGTGTGTGTGCTTTCATTCCAGGAACTTTCCAGGAGTAGCTAGAAGCTCCAGAATGTATGTGAAGGCATCACAAAAAGCTGAGTTAAGAACTGAAGTTAGTAAGAGACATTAGGATTGAGCTGAAGTAGGGAATGAAATGAGTACCAGATCTTGAGATGCTTCATTTGGGTCGGTCCCATGGTAAAGTTCCATTTTAGAAGCCTACCATGTCCTACTCCGATATTAGTTAATGGGAGGACTCCTAGAATTCTGACGTTCGACCCAAACTCAGTAGAGCCAAAACCTCTAATTAATGTGCCAATGCGAGGTTAGTGGTCGACCCAAGGGCCATAGGAGAAGCACCAGAGTCTAAAATTAAATGGCAATAACAGATGATATGACCCGCAGACACTCACCGGTGATCCAACAGGAAAGACTGAATGAATGAAAGGATAAATGCATGCAACCTGTGTCCTGTGGAAACACAATATGCTTAATGGCCCGGTCTAGCGTGGGTATGAGGACTTGGTAATCTAATTTGACACTGCCATTTGGATACTGGAAGCAAAGAAAAAAGTTTGCTTCATACAAGAGAAATTAAACATGTTTCCTTGGGTTTGGTTCTTATGGGTTCTGATTGTAAGTCTCCACCTATAAGCTCTAAGAAGATGCAGGTCAGTATTAGCTTCTGTCATCATGAGCTCCCCCTAAGAAGAGCCCTGGTTCTGGCCACAGAACTCCTAGAAAGCCCGTATGTGCTCAGTGTGACTGAAAGCTCCATTTAGACACTCTCTGAGGTGGGGAGAAGCCTCCAACGTAAAAGGAGTTCCTCTTAGTAAAAGCCCATCCCCTCCCAGGATTATACATTTCAGGGATGGGTCGTGACCTGTCTAAGAGCCAATGGGACGTGTGTGTCTATTTTCTTTTCATATATGACAGGGCTTGGTGCAAACAGAGACAGTGATTTACCCCTGGCTCAATTTAGCCTAAATCCTGGCAAGCTGTAAATACACTCATTTGCAAACCAGAATGTGCAATTTGCACACGGATTGGTTTGTGAGTGACTGTGTACGTTATAATGCAAACAGGGTACTAATAGATTGCACAGCAAACTATCCATTTCAGAGTGTTTCAGAATACCCGGTTTACTGAAGATTAACTATTAGGTCACGATTTGCAAACCCCGGGCGTCTAAGGTGCAGCAGAACTCTGGCCCTGCATTTACATTTCTTAATGAAAACTGTTTTTTATAAAAGTGTATCTTAAAGGACGAGGTGCTTCTTCTAAAAAAAGAGAGACATTGATTACCCAAGACTCATTTGCTTATTTGAAATTTAAGTTGAATTATCAATTACAACGTGTTGGCTACTTTAGATCCAACTAAGGAAAAAGAGAAAATTGGTATTTCAATACACATAAATCGTATTTAATATAACACAATGAATAATTGTTACTTTAAAAACCAGTATATCAAACATAGTATATCAAAAAGGCACAGTGCTCAGTGCCTCCCACCTCCCCTTCCCGTGCTCACAATACTAAGGCAATACAAGTGATTATGCAAATGATGTTAGAGCTTGAATATCTCAACTCTATCCCACCTCACAATTTCTCATGACTGATTGTCCACTTCATACATGTCCCAAACCACTTCACAATCCCGATGATGACCTCCTCCAATGATTTATAGAGGTCGAAACGCTGTTGACAGAATCACAAACTGACTTTCATTTCTGAAATATACGTTGGTTGGTGTATAGACTATTTTGAGTGTGATACATAGCTCCTATATTTTTTTGTCTCTTTATCTTGTCTGCACATTACAGGGACTCCTCACAATAGATATCACTTGATCTCTATCAATAGTGCAGTAGGTGCAGCACCCACTGGTGTTGGGGCCCAATGTAGCCATATTCTGGCTGTGGAATGCCAAATGCCAAGGGACTGATGCAGGCTATCAGTAAGGGAAATAAAACAAACAGACTATCTTAAGCGGCCCAGCCCCAGTGGTACATCCCAGCATTGGAAATGGGAACAACCACTGTGAAGAGAAGTGTTGTTTCCTTGTATCTTGCTCTTGTTTTCACATTTAGTTAACTGAATTATGCTTTCTGCATACCATTCATGTTTTCTTCTTTGTTTTTTAAATATCTGGATACTTACTGTTAGACCTGACATGCCTTAGGGCGGTCACCCCTAGCTTTTTACCTGCCTCCCTCCACTTTTTGGACCCTGTTTTGCTGGCTTTTAGACTCTGTGCACCTTACCACTGCTAACCAGTGCTAAAGTGCATATGCTCTCTCCCTTTTTAAACATGGTAACTTTGGATCATACCTGATTGGACTATTTAATTTACATATAAGTCCCTAGTAATGTGCACTATATGTGCCTAGGGCCTGTAGATTAAATGCTACTAGTGGACCTGCAGCACTGGTTGTGCCACCCACTTAAGTAGTCCCCTTAACCTTGTCTCAGGCTTGCCATTGCAAGGCCTGTGTGTGCAGTTTCACTGCCACCTCGACTTGGCATTTAAAAGTACTTGCCAAGCCTAGAACTCCCCTTTTTCTACATATAAGTCACCCCTAATGTGTGCCCTAGGTAACCCCTAGAGCAGGGTGCTGTGTCGGTAAGAGGCAGGACATGTACCTGTGTAGTTATATGTCCTGGTAGTGTAAAACTCCTAAATTCGTTTTTACACTACTGTGAGGCCTGCTCCCTTCATAGGCTAACATTGGGGCTGCCCTCATACATTGTTGAAGTGGCAGCTGCTGATCTGAAAGGAGCAGGAAGGTCATACTTAGTATGGCCAGAATGGTAATACAAAATCCTGCTGACTGGTGAAGTCGGATTTAATATTACTATTCTAGAAATGCCACTTTTAGAAAGTGAGCATTTCTTTGCACTTAAATCTTTCTGTGCCTTACTATCCACGTCTGGCTGGGCTTGGTTGACAGCTCCTTGTGCATTCACTCAGACACACCCCAAACACAGGGTACTCAGCCTCACTTGCATACATCTGCATTCTGAATGGGTCTTCCTGGGCTGGGAGGGTGGAGGGCCTGCTCTCAAACAAAGGACTGCCACACCCCCTACTGGGACCCTGGCAGACAGGATTGAATCGAAAAGGGACATGGTGCACTACTTAGCAACTCTTTGAAGTCTCCCCCACTTCAAAGGCACATTTGGGTATAAAACAGGGCCTCTGCCCTACCTCATCAGACACTTGCTGGAGAAGAAACCTGAACCAGAAACTACATCCTGCCAAGAAGAACTGCCTGGCTGCTCAAAGGACTCACCTGTCTGCTTTCTCCAAAGGACTGCTGCCTTGCTGTTGGCCTGCTGCCTTGCTGAACTCTTGTCTGGCTGTAAAAGTGCTCTCCAAGGGCTTGGATAGAGCTTTCCTCCTGTTCCCTGAAGTCTCAGGACCAAAAAGACTTCTCTTTTTCACTTGGAAGCTTCGTGCGCCGAAAGTTTCGACGCACAGCTTGTTCCGCGGCGAGAAAAACCCCGCACACCGACGCTGATCGACGCGACGCCTTCGGGACGACCGGAACTTCGACGCACGGCCTCGCAAGGACAACGCCGCCCGACTTCCAGAGGAGAAATCGACGCAACGCCTGCCGTGAGATCGAAAATTCGACGCACAGCCCTGCGGAACGACGTGCAGCCGGAAAACAAGCAGGAGAATCCACGCACAGACCCTGGGACATCTGGTAATCCCACGATCCATAGAAGGAGACGGTCCGTGTGCCGGAAAATGACGCACGTCTTCCCCGAGTGAAAAATAACGACGCAAGTCCGTGTGTGAAGGGGCGCAACCGACGCACACACCATTTTTCCTCCCGTAGAACGACGCACGTCTCCCGCGTGAAAAATAACGACGCAAGTCCGTGTGTGAAGGGGCGTAACCGACGCACACACCATTTTTCCACGCATCTCCTCTTCTGCAGCCCTCTGCAGAGATTTTCCACTCCAAACCAGGTACTTTGTGCTTGAAAGAGACTTTGTTTACTTTTTAAAGACTTAAGACACTTTGGGGGTCATTCTGACCCTGGCGGCCGGTGGCCGCCAGGGCCACCGACCACGGGAGCACCGCCAACAGGCTGGCGGTGCTCCAACGAGCATTCTGACCGCGGCGGTTCAGCCGCGGTCAGAAGCGGAAAGTCAGCGGTCTCCCGCCGACTTTCCGCTGCTCGTTTGAATCCTCCATGGCTGCGGCTCGCGCTCCGCAGCCATGAGGATTCTGACCCCCCCTACCGCCATCCTGTTCATGGCGGGAAAGCCGCCATGAACAGGATGGCGGTAGGGGGGGTCGCGGGGCCCCTGGGGGCCCCTGCCGTGCCCATGCCAATGGCATGGGCACGGCAGGGGCCCCCGAAAGAGGGCCCTGCAAGGTATTTCAGTGTCTGCCTTGCAGACACTGAAATACGCGACGGGTGCTACTGCACCCGTCGCACCTTCCCACTCCGCCGGCTCGATTACGAGCCGGCATCCTCGTGGGAAGGGAGTTTTTCCCTGGGCTGGCGGGCGGTCTTTTGGAGACCGCCCGCCAGCCCAGGGAAAAACTCATAATACCCTCCGCGGTCTTCTGACCGCGGAGCGGTATTATGGGGGCGGAATTCTGGCGGGCGGCCTCCGCCGCCCGCCAGAATTAGAATCAGCCCCTTTATGTCACTTTTTAGTGATATCTTTACAAATTCATATTGCATCTTTGATCGTTTTGACCTGCAAATACCCAGATAAATATTATATATTTTTCTAAACACTGTGTGATGTATTTTTCTGGTGGTATATATTATGGTATTGTATCATTTATTGCACAAATGCTTTACACATTGCCTTCTAAGTTAAGCCTGACTGCTCGTGCCAAGCTACCAGAGGGTGGGCACAGGCTGATTTTGGATTGTGTGTGACTTACCCTGACTAGAGTGAGGGTTCTTGCTTGGACAGAGGGCAACCTGACTGCCAACCAAATACCCCATTTCTAACATTGGTGGCAGCGGTGCAGCCGCTCCAGGCCAAGATTGAAACTATCAAGGCCTGGCAACCACCTAGAACACAGACTGAGGTGAGAGCCTTTTTGGGCCTCACTGGATACTACCGCAGGTTCGTCAAGGGCTATGGTACCATTGTGTCTCCCTTGACAGAACTCACTTCCAAGAAACAACCTAGGTTGGTGAATTGGACAGAGGCCTGTCAGAAAGCCTTTGATTCTCTGAAGGAAGCCATGTGCACGGCCCCCGTGCTCAAGGCCCCTAACTACTCCCAGGAATTTATTGTTCAGACAGACGCTTCAGAGCATGGCATAGGGGCTGTTCTAGCACAGCTGAATGAGGAGGGCTCAGACCAACCAGTAGTCTTTATTAGCAGAAGACTATTACCATGGGAACAAAGGTGGAGTGCTATTGAGAGAGAAGCATTTGCTGTGGTCTGGGCACTGAAGAAGCTAAGACCCTACCTGTTTGGGACTTACTTCCGGGTTCAGACAGACCACAGGCCCCTCAGATGGCTCATGGAGATGAGGTGTGAGAATCCAAAACTCTTGTGATGGTCCATTTCCCTACAGGGGATGGACTTTACGTGGAGCATCGCCCAGGGGTTGACCACACCAATGCTGATGGTCTCTCCAGATACTTCCGCCTTAGCGATGAGAGCTCCCAGGAGGTCGGGTAGCTCTCCCCACTTTCAGCTGGGGGGGACACATGTTAGACCTGACATGCCTTAGGGTGGTCACAGGCTGATTTTGGATTGTGTGTGACTTACCCTGACTAGAGTGAGGGTTGTTGCTTGGACAGAGGGCAACCTGACTGCCAACCAAAAACCCCATTTCTAACACTTACCTACTCGCTTTGGGGGATACTTATTTGTGCCACAGTCATCATTACATATTAAAGTATACAACGATTAGGGCCGTGTCCAAGATGGTGACCAGGCTAGCCACATAAACCTGAGCTCCGTCCCACCACCAGAACTTATTCTGCTACTCCCCTTCCATGAAGGCGCTATAGGGTACAATGTTGGTGTCACACCGGGGATGCTTTTTCTGGCCTGCTGCTTTGTGATTCACAGGCAGGCGTGGTGCGTTCAGGTGACCACGGCCTGCGGGATGTCATGGAGCCACCATTATGAGTGGTCGCGAGGGGATGATTGCTGCTCCTCTCACTTGATTAGTAAGTGATTCTGCGGCCCTGTGGATACGGATGCAGATGTCAGGCCTTGTGGAAGGTCATGGAAGTTGACTAACCAGGCGAGCACTGGTAAGCCTCCTGTGTTGTTACTTCCCCTGCAGCAAGCCCAGATCAACACCGACACAAACGTTAGACTGCAACCCAATCCTGCTTTGAAGGTGGGTCAAAAGGGGGCCACATGAGCATGTGCAGACTGCTGCAGGCCGGGGCCACCCAGACGAGGAAAGCCAAAGTGTGCTGATGGTGGCCTTGGGACTGGACTTAGAGATGCCCTCCCCCCACACGTGATAGCAAGTGTCCCACACCCAGAGGAGAAAAAGGGAGTCCACCACTCTGAAGACTGCGGATCGACACAAGGGAATGTTATCTGGTACCCAGAAACACTAGTTGGGACCTGCAATTATATAATTATCCCCACTGTGAACCCTCCTGGTGTGCTGGGGGGGTGGATCCACCCACCCTATAAACTGCTTCTCTAGGAGAATGCAGCAGCTGACCGACTGGTCTGAGGAACCTCCTATGGCTCAACATGGGCAAACCAATAGCCATCAAGATGGGGGATGGAGGAACGCCAATTCACAAGTGGACCAGATCCCAGAAGCCCAGTAGATCACTATGGAGTGGCTTCTCCAAGATCATACACGGAACTCCTAGTCTCTGTAAGTATCCTCAAGAGTTCCTTAGACCCCAAACTGGATACACTGATGGTGGATGTGGGGTTTCCCAGGGAAGACCACAAAAACTGAAGGAGAGGGTGAGCAACATGGAATCAACACTGGAATCTCTGCACCCCTCCATTGTGATAACCTAGATACAGTTGGATGAGCTCGGAAAAGAGGTTGTTGTGCTGTGTTCTAGGGTGAATGATGTGGAAGGCCTCTCTAAATGAAATAACATTCAGGTAGTAGTAGACTACTGGAGAGAGTACAGGGCCAGAGCATGGACATACATTTAGAGACATGGATGACAGAGCAAGTCTTTGGTGGCAAGAAAACCTTCTGTTTGATGGAGAGGGCCCACAGAGTACCTTGCAGGTTGCACCTACCGGGGGCACTCCCACGGCCTGTGGTGGGAATAGCTTTTCAATTTTAGACAACATTTTGCAAATAGTCAGAACCAAGGGCCCAAGGACAGTGGAAAACAGCATTATTACAATATTTCCGGATTACACAGCGGAAGTCAGGAGACAGCAAAGGTCATTCTACATAATGAAACAGCGACTCGCCTTCTAGAAATTAAATATGCACTACTATACCCGGCAAAATTTTTCTGGATGGTGCCAAAACATTATTCTTTACCACATGGGCTTGCTTGGAGACGAAAGCAAAGATGGCACTCACCTCTCCCATGCATACTGGAGAGGGGTGGAAGATCCATAAAAGCAGATGTTGATCACAGAGAAAAGTCTGTAGTAAACCTACAAGGGCACAAAGTGCCATTGGAAGGGCCCGAGTACTGGCTGAAATTGAAAGGGCTGGAGCATCAGGAACAGATACCTGAGTCTCTGATTTGGGCACAGTGGAATCACATGCCTGAAATGACATGGATGTGATCCCAGAGGAACCGAGTGATGGGCTGCACATCACTCAGATGGCAGTGGACCTACTGATGTGCTCGTGATGTATGATGTATCCTTTCTACCCCGAATCACACATGATAATGTGTTAAAGGACTGCAGAGAGGTGGGCACTGATAGAGCGGTCCGTACTAATAATTTTACCTGTGTTTTGGACGCTCTTTAGGCCGATGAATCTTTTGACTAAGTGGAACTCTCTGTACTCTATATCGATCAATTTCCTTAAATCAATAATTAATAACGAACATAAGCAATACCTTGATCAACATAACACTTAACAATTAATCCAGAATACATTTCGGCGAACCCTGACCTTTCAGTCAGGAATAACCACACCAGTTTATTCAAAGTTAGTGAATTTTATTTCCCTATATTAACAAAGCTAGCACGATATAAATGTGTCTCAACACCAAATGATAAACATATATGAACATTAATAGCTGTCCATAGCGGCGAAACAAGTGCAATCTATGTAGCATTTGAATCACAAGGCATTCGATAATAGCAATGCAAATCACTAAAACTATAATCTGTAACGAACTAATTGCATACATTTAGTCAGCATAACAAGATCTCAAATTGCATCGTGCGACATATGGAATCCTCATCTAACCTCAAATTAGCATCGGCATGTGGGACTTCATGCAAAAACAATTTAGCAACATTAATTTAGAAAAACTCCTAACTGGGGCTCTTATCAAAATCAGCAGTTGGTTACCTCAAAGAAACACAATGCAATTTTACAATTTCCTTTCATATTTACCAATTACGATCAGCATGCAAGGAAGTCTTCGTCTCACAGGTACCGTTCTTCGGTCAGCATGGGTACCATTTCGATCCGCATGGGACGGGGCAAAGGGGCAGGGGCGGACGGGGCAATTGCCTCACGGCGGCAAGGTAAAACTACTACTTCATGCAAGGGATCAAAGTTAAAGTCTCTAGGGCCAGAATCATTAAAGTCTCTTTCTCTCGATTAGAGAAAGAATCAAAGTCTCTTTCAAAATGGCGTCGCAGCAAAGTGGGCCATAATAGCTGCAAAGTCTACAAAATGGCGGATATCCAATAATGGCAGATGATAGTGCAATGGCAATCATAGCGCGTAATGGCTAACTTCTTCTCGTGCACCTGGTTTTTATAGACAATAGTTCAAATCCAGTAGGGTCTTCCATTGGAGGGTTCATAGGTTAGCTTCAAATTGTCCAATCAAAAACGACAGTTCTCAAGCTTTTACTTAAGCATACATTATCCTTGGAGATGGGTACGCAAGTTGCAACATTGTATACCAATTAGCTCACTTTCAGAGCCTCCATTGTCCGCACCTGCAAATCGACCTTGGAGTAAAGAGAAAATATGCCAGGCTGGCACGAAACCTTAAGATAAGCATGTGAACGGTCTCAGTGGAAAAGTACAGCTTCAAGCAGAAATACACGTTTAATAGCACATTGGAAAAATACGAGCATCTAAACCGTGAGACCAGGCAACTAGGCCGAAGCCTGCACTAAAGTTATGCTAAGCTAAAACATTTCAAATAAGCAAATCGTAGCACACGTTTATGATTATGTCGGATTAGTGCAATTCTAATACACAACGTTATATAAAGCACGCTTATAATGGATGGCAAACTACTCTGAGGGCACATTTTGTCCCCGTACATTCTTTATTAGTTCGGTTAAAGTCACACATGATTATTTCACACTACCTTTACGCGTTAATAAATATAAAACCTTCATTTTCTGCTTCATCAATCCCTCCTCTGATGACTACTAGTCATCACACCAAACCATGCCCACAAATTTTATTCCATTAAAATTCTGTCAGTTCCCTTTTCCTTTTAATTCCCCTAGTTTGCGCTTTGTATTCTTCCGCCATTCTTTTCATAATTTTCTCTTCCTTCCTTCTTCTAATTCTTTCCATTATCATTATTATTCCCCTTTTTATTCCCCAAATTCCAAATATGCAAATTATTACTATTAATATTCCTTCTAATATTTTCAGTAATATTCCATTCCAAATTCCCCCAATCCAATGTCCCACTGAAGCTATTCCTTTTCCAACCTTCTCCCACACTCCTGGTTCTTTCAGTTCCTTCAAATCTGCACTCTCTTTTGTTAGATTAGCAAGCATAGTTTTAATTTTCACACTATTGTCAGGAATATATGTACAACAGTGTCGTGCACCAAGCATTTTGCAAACGCCACCATCCTTTGCTAAAAGAATGTCTAAAGCAAGCCTATTTTGAAGAGTCATAGCTCTTTCCGCTGCAAGTTCAGCATCTATCAGGATTATAGCACCTGAAAACTTCGTCAACATGTTATCCACTATAGTAGACAACTTTCTTATTTTGATGGAATTCAACACAACTCCCAATGAAGGAATCATGGCTCCAAATATATCTCCTACCACAGCAGCTGCGGTCTCTCTTTTCTGAATACGATGTGATCCAGATGTCTTTTGAATCATCGATAGGTCATCCAGTTGATAAACCTTTGGGAACACTATACCCAAATAACATCTCCCCCACCATCCCTTTGGAAGACGATAATAGGCATTATACCCACAAATGTAATATACACCTGGAATGACAGGGTCAAGTCCGTTCATCATGAATGTCCATTTGGCCTTAAAAATAAACGTATGTTTACACTCACTCGCTCCTACAAAAATGTTGTCATAATAGGATTCACCCCGATATATACAAAATTTCCCTACATGCCAAGCATCTAAAGCTATTTTCCCTTGTGTCTTTATTGCAGCAAAATCATAATTATCTACTGAAGTCCTCTTATGTAGCTCCTTTTCTAATTTCGCATTCATTTGTGCCCTTCTATCATCTGTGCGATCTAAAAAGCTTATTTCTACTGCAGAGAGCGAGCAGGTAAGGTTTTCCCTATGAGCGTGAGCCGTTTCAAAAGGTTGCATTGGCTCGAAAAATTCCCTCATAATTTTAGCATCCCAATCTTTAGCAATCTGGCTTAGCTGCGCTATTATAGGAACGTATGCAAAGGTAACATCATAATTCGAGTAAAAATACTGTATGTTAGTTTGACCATAAAACCTAGACATTACTATACTACATGTAATCCCGTATGTAAGAGGCATGTGGTGATATGTCACCCCTTCCTTCACTGATGTCGGTATCTGTGTACACACATAACAATCCTTCGCATCCATAGTCTCAACATATTCTGTTAGCAAGCGATAGAAAACGTTATACGAAAGCTCTTTCTTATCATGCAAGAGTCTCTCATCCAATGCCAGTCTTTTCAATGCGGTCAGTTCAGTGACAGTAACAGGAGCAAGAGTAGAAGCATCAATTCTCTCATCCTCACCCTTTCCATGCATTCCAAGCACTATTGCCATTATTATTAGTACCCATGCAATTATCAAGCCTATACACACATATTTACAATATTTCTTTCTATTGTTTTGCGTCATGATCTGTATAGAATCAGAGAGCTAGAAGCACCTATAAAAGAAACTATTTAGCAATTCAATTACAAAGCTGAACGAGCGCAATGTTCACACCGTCTTCTTCAAAAGGCCAGTCACTTATCGGTTAGCAGCATTTGTCTCAATTCGGCAATAACTCAGTCTTTATCGTTTTAGCAAATGTCTCATCCGGTTTAGCAATGTCTCAGCTGGTTGTTTGTTTCACGTTAGATTGTAGCAAGCAATATCATTTATTGCCCTTTCAATCGACAGAGTCCATAAAACTTTTCTTTTCTATTGGTATCTCTTCTTTTTCTTCGTTCTCGATGCTCAGAGATACAAACTCGTCAGTCCAATCGTCATTGACTACATATGCCCATTCAGGACCGGAATATCTCCTGTTTGGTATCCTTTTCCTTTTCAATTTTGCTTCTCTTTTTGATTCTGCTTCGCTGGTACTTTCCTCTTTTGTCAAGTCTTTTTCTTCACTTGAGGATTGTTCCACAACAGTCACTTCCTTTCTTTTCTCTTTCACTTTTGGCCTTTCTCCGTCGTTCAGACTTTCTTTAGCCCTTTCTTTTATTGGTGATATACTTAGTCTCCTCTTTGCACCGTGTCCATTTGATGGACCTGCGATCCTTTCTGTGGAAGCTTGAACCTTTTCGTTCTGTTCTGCCTTGTCCCCTCCTTCTGGGGAATCAATCACGTTCTCTTTTTCTTTTTCTATACCGTCTGCTTCTGGGAAAGCCCTCCTCTGATCAGGCTCTCCTGCTTTTTCACCTTCTTCGAGCCCTTCGTCACCGTTACTTTCGTCAGGCTCTTTATCACTTTCAGCTGCTTCAGGTTCTTTGTCACCTTCAGCTGCTTCAGGCTCTTTGCTACCCTCAGCTGCTTCAGGTTCTTTGTCACCTTCAGCTGCTTCGTCGCTGTCTGAACTTTCTCCTTGGTCTCCCCCAAGCGAATTGGTCTCTTCGTCCTCAGAGAATATCTCCCTCTCTCCCGTTTCTGCCTGTTCGCTTTCAGTTCGGTTTTGCTCTGTCTCAGCACTCAGCACTGTTTTGTCAGGCACTGGTAGTTTCAGTGCTTCAACTTCCTCATCTGTGGGACACAACACTTTCTTTGTGTGACTGGCGTGAATCCAGTTGGGAACCCCCGCACACTTCACAGCGGTAGTTGTCGTCAGGATCACTTGGAAAGGGCCTTTCCAACGGGGTTCCAGACACGACTTTCTCACGTGCTTCTTTACCACGACCCAGTCACCTGCTTTCACTGCGTGTCCTGGACCTTGGATCGGTGGCAAGGTGGTTGCTTCCACCTGGTGAGAGAAAGAGCGAACCACGTCAGCCAGACCCTTGCAGTAGTCTAACACCATATCATCTGTAATATTCAAAAGCGCGTTTGCGGGAACTGCAGGAAGTCTCATAGCCCTGCCCATGAGGATTTCGTGCGGAGACAATCCAGTCTTTCTATCAGGGGTGTTCCTCATTGATATTAGCACTAAGGGCAATGCGTCAGGCCATTTCAAATTTGTCGATGCACATATTTTCGCCATTCTTGATTTCAGTGTACCATTCATCTGCTCCACCAGTCCTGAGGCTTCAGGGCGATAGCTACAGTGCAGCTTTTGCTCAATGTTCAGCGCTTCGCAAAGTAACTTTATCACCTCGTTATTGAAGTGACTTCCCCTATCTGATTCTAAAGAGATCGGGAATCCGAAACGTGGTATTAACTCTCTTAACAATAGCTTGGCAACTGTAAGGCTGTCATTTCTACGTGTGGGGTATGCCTCAATCCAGTGACTAAAAATGCACACAATCACCAACACGTATTTCAGACCTCCATGCACAGGCATCTCAATGAAGTCCATCTGCATACGACTAAAAGGCCCGCTAGCCCTACCAATGTGGCTCGCGTTCACAACTGTTCCCTTTCCTGGGTTCATCTGCTGGCAAGTGACACATCGATGGCAAACTGCTTCTGCAGCTTGACGAAATCTGGGGTTAAACCAATCAGTTTTGAACAATCTTATCATGGCATCTCTCCCTAGGTGAGCTTGCCCATGATAGAACCGCGCAAGCTGTGATAAGAGACTGTTTGGCAAAACAAATTTTCCCTCATTCGAAACCCATAACTCGTCTGGTCTCTTTATACATTGTGATTTAATCCAGGAATCTCTCTCATCCTCCCTGACGTTTTTCTGCAATGCTTTTAGTTCATCTATTGTGTCTACGACCTTCAAGGCAAATGCTTCAGCTGGTTCGAGTTCTGGCTCACTTATCGAATTCCAATCATCCCTGAGTAATATACAGTTCAAGGCACAAAATCTTGCGACTTGATCCGCATATGCATTTCCCAGAGAAACATAGTCCTGTCCTTTTGTATGAGCACTGCACTTTACCACTGCAACTTCGGCTGGCACTTGAATGGCGTGTAACAATTCCCTTATCCTCTCCCCGTTCTTCACTGGGGATCCTGAAGAAGTCAGGAAACCTCTCTGTGACCATAGTTGTCCAAAGTCATGCACAATCCCAAACCCGTACTGACTATCAGTGTAAATGGTGACTTTCATCAATGCAGACAGTTGACATGCTCTAGTAAGGGCTACAAGTTCTGCTACTTGTGCAGAATAGACTCCTTGAAGCCATCCCGCTTCCACGACCCCTGTTACAGTACATACAGCATATCCTGCTTTCAAAATCCCCATCCTGTCTCTTAGACATGAACCATCAACAAAAAGAATTTGGTCATTTTCATCAAGCTTAGTATCCTTAATGTCCGGTCGAGGTTTTGTGCAAAATTCAGTCACCTGAAGGCAGTCATGCTCGACGTCTTCAGCGTTCTCAATTTCAGCATTTTCTCCAGGGAGCAAGGTTGCTGGATTCAACGTAGTGCACCTTTTCAGCTGCACATTCGGTGAGCCCAGAATTATCGTTTCATACCTTGTGAGTCTCGCTCCAGTCATGTGCTGCGTTCGGGAGCGGGTCAATAGTATCTCAACTGAGTGAGGGACCATGACTGTTACTGGGTGTCCCATCACTATTCCTTCACTCTGAGTGAGGCTGATACCAACTGCTGCTACGGCGCGCAAACACCCTGGGAGTGCTGCTGCGACCGGATCCAAAGTAGCTGAAAAATACGCTACTGGTCTGTTTACGCCACCATGGGCTTGAGTCAAGACAGACAAAGAACATGCATCACGTTCGTGGCAAAACAATGTAAAAGGCTTTGTGTAGTCATGCATACCTAAAGCTGGAGCCCTGCACATGCATTCTTTCAGTTCAACAAAAGCATCCATCTCATCTCCTTTCAGCTCAATTTCATCCAATGCATCCTTCTGGGTCAGTTTCAGTAAAGGCTTCGCTAGAGTCGAGAAGTTGGGAATCCACTGGCGACAGTAGCCCACCATTCCCAAAAACTTCCTCACCTCCTTCCTTGTCTTTGGTGGACTCATTTGGAGTATACTCGTTATTCTTTCCTTCATTATTCTCCTTGACCCTTTCTCTATCTGGTGACCCAAGTATTTCACTTTCTTCTGACAGAACTGCAATTTGGAAGGAGACACTTTATGTCCATTCCTTCCCAAATGATTCAACAGAGCAATGGTATCGGCTGTGAAGCCACTTTCTGTCTTCGATGCAACCAGTAAGTCGTCAATGTACTGTACTAGGGTTGACTCAAATGGCAATTCTAATGCTTCCAAATCTTTCTTTAGAATCTGATTGAAGATTGACGGTGACTCAGAAAACCCTTGAGGAATTCGACACCAACTGTACACTCTGTCTAGGAATTTGAAACAAAAGAGGAATTGGCTGTCCTCATGAAGAGGCACCGAGAAGAACGCTTGTGACAAATCGATGACTGAGAACCACTCAGCATCGCAAGGGACCTGGAACATTATCACCGCTGGATTCGGTACTACTGGGCAACATTTGACTATGATGTCATTTATTTTCCTCAAGTCCTGCACAAGTCGGACCTTCCCACTTAGCTTTATTAGTCCCATTATTGGTGAATTACATGGACTGCTTAACACCTCTTTCAGTACTCCCTGTTTTACAAATTCGTCAATAAGTTGGGCAACTTTCATGAGGGTGTCTTGTGCCATGTGGTATTGTGGGGTCTGGGGAAAGATTGCATTGGGCTTTACAGTCACTTTCACTGGTTCCACTCCTTTCATCAATCCCACCTCTTTCCCTGTCATGTCCCACACTTCCTTTCCGACTGTTTCCCGTAACTCTGCTGGAATATCCTCTTCAGTCATCATCGGAAAGAGACAAATCAGAGGATACTCTTCATCCACAGTTTCCATCTCATCCCCCTCTACACTGTCCTCTTCTTCCCCATCACTGCTCGTCTGTATTGTTATTCCTTCGTTCGAACACATGATCGAACAACCCAATTTGCACAATAGGTCTCTCCCTAATAGTGCTATCGGGCTTGAGTCACATACCACAAACTGATGTACCCCTTGATAGTTACCAATGCTGACTGGTACCGGATCTGTTATTGGGTTCGTCAGATGTCTGTTTGCTACTCCCACCACTTGAACTGTCCTCCCTGAGAGTGGCAAATTTGGTACTTCACTGCTCTTAACAGTTGAACGTGTGGCTCCTGTGTCAACCAAGAACGAGACACGATGACCCATTACTCTTCCCTCTACGTACGGACCCTTTTGATCAACTTCCAAGGATGCTGCAAGCACACAATCTCCTTCTTCTTCTGAACTTTCACTCTCCCATACATTGTTTATTCCACTCTCACTGTGTAATGGGAACTGTTGTACGGTGCCATTTGTACTCATTACCTGACCCGAGACCTGTGGAGGAACCATCACTTGCTGCTGACTCATTGGTGCCAAGGGTATTTGCATTTGCTGATTAGGTACCATAGGTAACTGCTGTTGCATTGGCTGCATTTGCGTCATCTGCATACGGGGCATCTGCATCTGCTGCGGCTGCATAGGTTGTAATCCCTGCAATTGATTTATGGTCTGGAAATTTGGGTTCGGACCTCTCATTTTCGGTCCCCTCATTGTCTGAAATGCATTGACATCATTGTTTTGCTGACCAACACCTGCACCTGCACCTTCCTGCACCACCATCGGGCACTCGCGTTTCCAATGACCTACGATTCCGCACACGTGACACGGCATCACCTTCTTCATTGCCTGCACACCCGTCACAACAGTGTTCAAATCCGGACAATTATTCACAAAACCTCCTCTGCCTCTGCCTCTGGCCTGTGGCTGAAACGCCATGTTTCCCTGCAACTGCGGCTGCTGTTGCGGTACCTGCTGTTGGAACCCTTGCATCCCTTGCAAACCTTGCAGACCTGTCTGAGCTGCTTTAAGCTGCATCATCATCACCTTCTCTTTCAGCTTCTTCTGTTTCACCTCAATTTCGTCGCTACAGTATTTCGCATAATTCAAGACTTCGTCAATCGGCTTAGACTGCCAGCAAATCAAATGCGACTTTATCATCTGACTTATTTCTGGCCTCAGCCCTTCCACAAATCTGAACACAAAATGAAGCATGTCCTTCGCCTCTATTGTTTCCGTGCCACTGTAATTCTTGAACGCCTTCAACAACCTCTCATAGTAACTGTGAATCGATTCTTTAGCCTCTTGGGCAGTTCGATCAATCTTCTGCCAATCCACATTTTTCGCGGGTACCTTCGTCTTCAAATGCTCAATCACCTTATAGTACAAGCTCATCACCATAGGTGATGGTGCACCCGTCTCCCTGTCTCTCTCTGGTTCACTTGTCGGCCAACCTACCGCTCTTTTGCAATCCTCCCACAAATCTGCCGGAACCACAATCTCAAAGAGAGTATTCAGGTCTTCCCAGAGACATTTTGCAAGCTGCACAAACCTATCAGTCTGTTGATACCATTCAATCGGTTTCTCCCTCAGTTTTGGAAAATCGTCCGTAAAAGACTGAATGTCACTTCTATGCCATGGTACATGTATTAATTTTCCCCCTGCTGTCTCCCTCATTGGTAACATGGTTACTGTCTCGCTGCTTTGTGGTCTTTTCTCATTGTGCTCTGTAGCGCTGTCCCTCCTCTTTTCCTTTCTCTTTACTCACCTGCTTTCCCACTTGTCTAAACACCTCCACACTTGTGCACTCTGCAACAATTCTCTAAGGTGCGCCTTCATGCCTGCTGACCTCATGTGTTCAAAATCTGCGGCCCCAAAATCCAACCTGTAGCTTCTGCTCAAGTGTTTTGTCTTGTCTATGTCAACCCCGTTTTTGTCAGCTATTTCCTGCAAGCTTTTATGTACCTTGTTCACTTCCTTCGTAATCTTTGGACATAGATACCTCAGCTCCTCTTCCGAGTAGGACTCTAATCTATTCACACCCATAGTCCCTTCCACCAATTCTTGTGCTTCCATGTTCAACCTCATCCTATTCATATAATCTTCACCCTTCCCACTGGCTGAGCTTTGTGTGGAATTCAGACTGTTGAACCACTGCGTCAGCTGTTGCGCATTCAACCCCATAAGTGTAGCGTTCACATCGACTGCCATCGATGGTTGCGGCAACTTTTCAGTGTTCGATGTTAGAGGTATTATCAGTGGGGGACTCGACCTCACCAGTGTTGATTGAGCACATATTGGACTAAACTCCATCAAGGATCCGGGTCCATTTGGCTGAGCCGCTATCGGAGTTATCCCTGGAGTGTTTTCTATGCACCTTCTTTCTGTCCCACTCTGCAGCATTGGTCCCTGACCGCTCATACCTAAGTTAGGCTGACTGTACAAAGGTACCGGTGGACCTACAGTAATGGGTAGTGATATCGCATCTGGGTTTTGTCCATTTCCCATGTTCTGAGGCACGTTCATTCCCACACTATGGGTCATCATTGCCGGCATGCCCATCTGACTCCCCGTCATTTGAGCATGTGCTTTTCCCCCCTGCATCTGTTTTTGAGGCATCAAAAACTGAGTTGATTCAGCTTGTGCCAATGTCTGGTTGTGACCATTCTGTACTCCCCTTACAGTTTGTTCTAGAATCATTCCTCCACTGTTGTCGCTGCTGTAGTACCCTGGCATCTGCGGCTGATAATTTTCTGCTGGTTTTAACATGGGCACATCTGGATATATTCTCCTAACCTGCGGTATCTGCGGGGTGAACGGCAGACTCGGGTCCTTAGATCCCGATGATGCTCCTGAACTCTGAGTTTCACTGTTCTGTACCGGTGCCGGAGGGGCAGAACTGGTACTTGGACCTTGTCCATTCTCCGCATAAGGTGGTGGACGGTCGTTCAGCAATTGCATTATTAACTCCTCATCCTCTAACTCCTCTTCTCTTCTCAACTTTTCCTCGTTCTCTCTATCCTTGGAACACTTCCTGTCTGTCTCACAGGTAGCTTTCTTACCTGTCTCCTCTTCTTCCTTAGTAATGGCGGGAAACAATTTTATCCCCTGCAATACATCTGACCTCCACACCTTCTGTGCATTATCCCACCTAGCATCCGCTAGTGTCTTTTCTACCTTTCTCATCCTGGTCTCAAACTTCTTCTGCTGTTGCTGTCTGGCCATTAGTTCCCAAATTGCTAGAGCCTCAAACTGTGCTGGCCTTGGAGGCACCTTCATGTCGTACATCGTGAATCTCAAATTCTCTAGGATCCTTATATTGAATGTCCCATGTATCGGGAACGCTACGCTCCCATGTTTCTCTGTCAGTTTGTGCCATTGCTTTAGCCAAAGACACGGAGCTACCCCCTTCTCTTCCATTACAATGTAAGCTGGTGTGCCTTCGGGCGGCGTTTCCTCCCCTACGCTCGCTTTAATGTAAGACTCCCCCTTCATCGCACTCCTAAACGCTTTAAAGAATTTCATTTTCTCGTCTTTTTATTTCACTAGGTTTGTAATCAATAGGTGACTTTAATTCCCGGAATACTCTTTGCTTGCCTTTCCCCTTCCAATCGAGTCCCACGGACTGCGTCCAATCCGTGCGCGACCCTTCTCTACAACCAACCTATCCCAGCGCGGCTCCTAGTGACGTCACACTCACACACACTGCGGCTGACAAAGCCTTGCGGCTAGTCCTCCTTCACTCACCTCCTCTCGTAACAACTTCTTGCATGTATCGCGAGCTACCAAAAAATAAAACAGATCTGTCGGTTTACTACAGGAAGGGTAACACAATTGCTTCAGGACCTTAGGGACTTTTCACTAGCCTTGGCCGCTATTCCGTCTTTCTCGGTCCCCACGTTCGCAAGCAAATCTGACCCGCAGACCTACTCTCAACTTGTCAATGATCTGTTCTAGTGCACTTAGAATCTTGTCAAAGCCCGAAGTCGAAGTTTCTTTCACTCCCTAACACACGTACCGACTCGTTGACCACGCCCGATCAACCTACTAAACCGCCCAGACCACAACATGGATCAACATACTCCGGAGTCTCTTGACCTCGCAGGGCCCGTCTCAACAACAACAACCACGTGGACCTTTTTATGCACAAAGCGCCACACGCACATGAAGTTCGACGACTTCCCTACTCTCACACTCGGAGTCGCACCTCCGCTATCTCTATGAAGTTCGACGACTTCACTACTTCTACACTCGGAGTCGCACCTCCGCTATCCTCTAAAAAGAAAAATCCTCGCAACCTTTTCACACACCTTGCGGCAATAAGCTGTGCAAGCGCAAAACCCTAACTTCACTCATACCATCACTAGTACCGCCAACGCTGAATCCACACCTCCATTCTCTCCATTCGCAAGCTCCGAGATCCCGGGAAAGTCGCGGTGGACCTAGCCCATCATCATTCTGTCAATCTATTTTATCCAAGAAAAATCTAATTCAACTTCTCAAGTGGGGTCTCAAAATGCGTAACCGTTAATTCAACACCATGTACTTTAAGAGTACAGGGTCCCAAAAGACGAAACCGTCCTCTGCTACCATCTACTGATAGAGCGGTCCGTACTAATAATTTTACCTGTGTTTTGGACGCTCTTTAGGCCGATGAATCTTTTGACTAAGTGGAACTCTCTGTACTCTATATCGATCAATTTCCTTAAATCAATAATTAATAACGAACATAAGCAATACCTTGATCAACATAACACTTAACAATTAATCTAGAATACATTTCGGCGAACCCTGACCTTTCAGTCAGGAATAACCACACCAGTTTATTCAAAGTTAGTGAATTTTATTTCCCTATATTAACAAAGCTAGCACGATATAAATGTGTCTCAACACCAAATGATAAACATATATGAACATTAATAGCTGTCCATAGCGGCGAAACAAGTGCAATCTATGTAGCATTTGAATCACAAGGCATTCGATAATAGCAATGCAAATCACTAAAACTATAATCTGTAACAAACTAATTGCATACATTTAGTCAGCATAACAAGATCTCAAATTGCATTGTGCGACATATGGAATCCTCATCTAACCTCAAATTAGCATTGGCATGTGGGACTTCATGCAAAAACAATTTAGCAACATTAATTTAGAAAAACTCCTAACTGGGGCTCTTATCAAAATCAGCAGTTGGTTACCTAAAAGAAACACAATGCAATTTTACAATTTCCTAGCACGCTTATAAATGATGGCAAACTACTCTGAGGGCACATTTTGTCCCCGTACATTCTTTATTAGTTCGGTTAAAGTCACACATGATTATTTCACACTACGTTTACGCGTTAATAAATATAAAACCTTCATTTTCTGCTTCATCAGCACCGATGCCTGGGCCAGTCAGAAATGCAAGTTATGAGGACGGTGGGTGAGATGACTAATGACTGTACATTATAGACCGTTTGGACACCCTAAATTTTAAGAATGACTATTGATTGTTTGCAGGATAACTATAGGCATTTGGTGGCCATGGTCGATTGAGGACATGGCCTGGGGAATGGGGAACACATTGCCACATCTGCCGCGCATGTGATAATGCCTGTAATAATGACATGGGGATATGAGAATATATTGTATTGACTTGGAAAGTATGGGGCATAGGTACTTATATGAAACAACACAGGATCCACGTGTACCTGAAACACTGTCACATCTACTTTGCATGCCTTCAAGAGATACATTTAACAGTGGGGGAACTGAGAACTATGTGCAAGAGGTAGTGGCCATGGTATACAGCACCACATACTCATGATATGCCAGGTGAGTACTAATATGGGCGACCACGGGTGTCCCATTTGCTGTGGAGAATATCCTGATAGATCTGGAGGGCTCGTGCATTCTTCTGGAGGGTGTACTGGATGGGGAGACTTTGACACTGGTGGCACTATACACATCGAATTTGGGACACCCTCTGTTTTTCACCTCCTAACATCTGCACTCTTACACTCTGCAATACTGTTAGCGTTATGATGTGGGAATTTTAATTGTGTCTAAGATTTAGATTGGGATAGATCGATTCCACCCATCCCAGGGACTTAAACGCATACTAACACTAAACATTTACAACAATAGGCTCACAACTCACAGGTGGTGGACATCTCACAGTCCCGACACCCACGAGACTGGGAGTAGTCCCACTCTTCTGAGATATATACACCGCACACAAGAATTGATTTGATCTGGTATACTGCAGTACGACGATGATGCATAAATGCATACGCATTGAATATTTAGGCCGAACACTGTCACATCATAACCCACTGATGGTCACATTCTCCTGGGAACAGCCGCGCCTCCTAATCCCAACATGGCGACTGCAACCTGTAGCACTGAGTGATAGACCGTTCGGTACCCAGGTAAGGGAAGCTGTCGATCGATACTTCACTGATAATGAAAGATCCGCAACTGACGAGGCGGTGAAATGGATGCATTTAAAGTGATGATGAGAGGGATGTGCATGAAAACGTAATATGAAATTAAAGTGGTCCTGCGGGAGGAGTTAGTGGAACTTGAGAACCGGATAAAGACAGTTGAGAGCGACTGAGTGACAAATTAAACTACACATGCCACACTACATGCCCAGGGAAATAACGCAGGCAACTTGTTAGCTTGGACTCTGAAATCGGAGACACCCTGCACCCCCATAATGTCTGTTTGTGCCAGTAATGTTTTAGTGGTTAACACTCAAATGGAAATTAACGAGGCCTTTGAAAATTATTACAGGATCCTATACAGGGATGATGGGGGGATGGGCATGGCAGCTGCCTCAGACTACTTGAGAGGTATTGAGATCTCTTCAATTAATCTTATACAAACGCACAAAACTGGATACCGCCCTGACCCTGGAGGAAATTAAACCAGCTATAAAACAGATTGCAAGGGGCAAGGCTCCAGGCACAGATGGGTTTACAATTGAGTTCTATGCCACCTACCAGACCAGGCTGGCTCCCCAGCTATTGAAAAGGAAAGATACAAGCTTTATTATTTGACTCTATGAGAGAGGCGCAAACAGTGGTATTCTGAAACAGCTAGAGCTGCATCATACCACCCATTATCATTATTAAATCTTGATTACAAAATTTTAGGACGGGTACTGGCCACCAGGCTGACACCAGTGGTACAGATATTAGTGCATCCAGATCAAAGCGTCTTTATCCTGGACAGAAACACATTCCTAAACATCCGCTGTCTCTTCTGGGCCATGGATTTGGCGCGCAAAAGGGAAGCACAATGTAGGGTGGCTTTCTTCTTAAATACTAAAAAGGTCTTTGACACCCTGTGGTCGGCATTCTTGCATTCCGCACTGGGTAGACTGGGCATAAGTCGGAGTTCGGACTATGGATAGCACTTTTGTACCAAGGTCCAGTGGCTTGGGTCCGAACAAGTGCAGTTATTTCAGACAGGATTCTCATAGAGAGGGGCACCAGGCAGGGTTGCCCCCTCTCCCCATTACTGTTCGCATTGGCCAGGGAACCGTTGGCTTGCCTCCTGCGAGCACAGGGTGCTCACTGGGGCATTGAAATAGACAGACAGCCCATAATAGTGCCTCTAGGCGGGGATGGTACTGTGATATACTTAAAAGCGGACCCTGATGTGCTACTGGAATTCATGATTTTGTCAGATGAGTTCTGGCTGGTATCTGGGTTATGGATCACCTGGGTCAAGTTGTGTCTGTTCCCACTGCTTCACTCTCCTGAGCCACAACAAGAGGTCTGAGAGGGACGATCACAATGGAAGTCGAACACCATTAAATATTTCGGTAAACAAATATATCAAACTGAGAAACATCTTATTGATGGCACCTTAGGGAGGGCACTGGCCTTGACAAACCATGCATTTGTGGCTGCAGTTACCTCTATCCCCACTGGGTAGGTTCTCAATAGCAACAGTGCTGGTCCTACCCAGGCTTCTTTACTGCCAATAATACTGAAGAAATCATTATTCACAGAGCTGCAGTAATTACTCACATGTCACAAGGGTAAAGGCTTACATAGGATGGCAATTAATACACTGTGTGCCCCACTGCAGGAGGGTGGTCTAGGGGCTCCCAGTTATGAGCTTTATTTTGCAGCAACATAACTCCAGTGGCCGATGCACTGACTGGGGAGCTACCGAATCCAGAACACACTATGGTCCACATCGTGCTAGGGGATTGCCTGGCACTGGAGTGGTTCCTGAGCACCCCGTCCTTTAAAGGCATTCACAATGCACTGCTGAAAGTCGCTACATGGGCCTGGTGAAAGTATATTTACACAGGTAAGAAGGTGATATCTTAGGCACCAAACCTTCCAATCTGGGCTCTGCCGCAAAGTAGGTATCTGATGGAGTCATCCCACATAGCTAGTTGGACGACTGCAGGAATCATGGTCTTTAAGGATTAAATAGAGGACAAAAAGTTGCTCTTGCTTGAGGACTGATGGCCACATTTGCCCTAAGGGCTAGGAAAATTCTTCTTATGTTCTACCCTACGAGGGGTTATGGGTAAGATGTGGGGCCTAGAACAAGATCTACCCAATATAGCAGGCCAGCTAGGTATAGTTTTGGATTCGGGATGGACAAAACAAGTCATCACAGAACTGTATCGAGCCCTGCTGTAGAGTAACTTTGGGGGACACGTGCTCTTATGAACTAGTGGGAAGACAAGTTGGTGGTCGAAATACCATTGAATATGTGGGTTTGCTGTTTGGGCTCAATAGAGGCTGTATCGAAAAATTCTAGGTGCCGCTTCACCCAATTTAAACATCTACATCACATTTATCTCACGCAGGGCAGGATAGGGAAACTTTACACTAGTGCCCTTTCCACTTGTCCTTGATGTTGCACGGACGAGCTATGGAGGAAGGATCTGGTGGGATGCGCAGAGGCGGAGCTGGCAGTGTGGGTAGACAAGAGCTAGGGATGGGAGATGCCTAGTTAGGAATCAATGGAAAATTTCCTTGAGAAATTGGAACAGAAATCAGACACACAACCACCATGATTTGGAGACCTGTGTGCAAGAACTGACCCAGGTCATGTGTGATCACGGAGCCAAACTGGGATTACATTTGGGAAGTGGAAGGCTGACGGACAGCAGGGGACCTGGAACTGGCCACCTGCACCAGCAAGTTGATATTTTCAGTAACACAATGGCGGGAACACGAGGGAGACGGCAGAAAGTACTGTGAATCATTGCATAGAAAGGGCTGCTGGGAGGGAGTGCTGCGTGTATTTACGTTGTTTTATGGTTGATTACTATATTCTACAGCCTAACTGAGTGCTGTTGAAATGATGGCATCCTACCGAATCGGCCATGTAAGCTAACCTAAGTGTACATCGATATACTGCCCCTTGGCACTACGTTTGGGAAATATACCCATGTTTATATGGATATGTGTGCATGCTGCATAAAACAATAAAGATACTAAAAAAAAAGTATGCAACAATTTGGGGACTGAATCATGGTTGGCGCTTATCAACTGATTTTCATGTTCATCTGGTATAGACAGTCGCTTGTGCTCATTGTCAGATGTTGGACCAGCCTTCCATTTTGTGATGAAGAGTGTTTTATTGGTGAGAGCACCGCTCGAGAACCAGGAAGGCTGTATATTGTCATGACTTTAAAGGACAGGTCAGGCAGCTTGTGTCTAAATTAATGTCATCACACTTTGTGTCAGTATCATCACGCATCACACCATGCATCCTGTCATGCATGCATCATTGTTCAGGCACTCATTTTGTTACAGTATGGTCAGACAATTTTTCTAACCTGTTGCACATAGTTGTACACACATCATACACAGTTGTTTGTGTATGCAGGCTTTTCTGGTTATTATTGTTCAATGAACTGAAACTAGGATCCTGTGTTCAACCAAATTCTTCTAATAAGGATATTGCAGAAAGCATTTTCCATGAGTATTCAACAAGTGACAGAGAGAGAAATCACAGGAGAATTATTAATATTTCTTGGCATTCTTTCTGTTTACCGTTATGACTGCATCACTTCAACTTAGCCAAAAGTAGTCAAATTCAACAATCACCATATTTCTTGTAAACTCCAAGCATAGCACCATAGGAATGGAAACACTGGTATCGAGTGTTCCAGAATAATTTAGTAGTTATTGATGGTGTAAGTAAGCTATACATCCACTAGGAAACATGCATTATTATTTAATTGTCTTGGTATAGAAGCACAGAATCCTTTTAGCAATTTCCCAAAGTTAATACCAAAGGAGGCTAAAGCTGCAGATGCAAAAAGATGGAATGCATATATGGAAGACAGTAAAGGACATGCGTTACATTTCACTGAAGAACCTAGAATTGTTCTAGAAAGATTTAATTTATATTCCAGGAAACAATCCTCAAGTGAAAGTATTGATCAGTATGTTGCTCAGATGAGGATTTTAGCAAGCACTTGTGGCTTTGACAATTCCGATGATCGATATATAAGGGAACAAACTGCTCTGAATTGTACATCAACAAAAGTGCAAGAATATTTGTTATTTTGTATGAATCCTACATTAGAAAAGACTATTAGGATAGCTAAGAGTATAGAACATTCCATGGAGTCCGTAATAGTGATTGCTGGGGAAAATGTGTCTGCTGAACAAATGGGTGTTAATTAATTGAACAAAGTTCAGGACAGCAGTTGTAATAAGGGCGACATTCATTTTTCACAGGAATTTCTTGCTATAGGTGTGGTTCAACTACACTACTTGGAATAGATGTGGTTCCACTACGTATAAGAAGTAACATAAATTGTCTTGCACATGGGAATAAGTGCAACAAGGGTAAGAAAATGCATCATTTTGTGTGTGTAGGCTGGGAAATCCTGTGAAAATCAATTTGTTATGACAGTTAGAGGTTCAAAGTGTGTGTGTGATAAGGCCATTAACATTATTTTGATTGTGGATGTGGATGGTGAGAAAGGTTTGATTGCTAGCAAAAAAGAACCTTTTTGCACTGGAAATATTGGTGGTATCGATTTGAAAAAATGGTGGCTCTGGGTCTTCTGTTACTATATGTGGCAGTTAATAGTAAGGATATGATGGGGTAAATAGACCAATGGAAATTGGGTATTACTTTAAAAACCTTTACCAAAACTCCTTAGATTAGTTGATCTAAGAACTGGGAACATTGAATGCATTCAAAACAAATATTCTCATCGGTATGCTCAAATAATTTTGAAAAAAAGATCCTGTGCCTGTTACATATAAAGTGAGGAATGTTCCACTGTGTGTCAGGGATGATTTGAAAAAACATTTGGATGAGTTGTGTGTAATCAAAATTATTGAGCCTGTCAATGCTGCTGAATGGGCGAGTGCTGTTGTTATATCTAAAAAAAGGAGGGCAAAATTCAACTCTGTGCTGATTTTTACTCCTTAAATAAAAATATAATAGTCAACTGTATTCCTATTACCTAATATTCAGGAGTTGTTAACTATGATTGGTGTATCTAAACGCTGTAGAAATACTGATTTCAAAGCAGCATATCATTAGGTTGCGTTGGAGAAAACGTCTCAAATGTTATTTACATTTATTACTCCTTTTGGATCCTTTTACATACTTAAGGTTACCTATTGGCCTAGTTTGAGCAGCTTGTGTCTTTCACAAATAAATGTTTTGTTTGTTTACAGATATAATTGGAGTAATGACATTTCAAGATGATATATTAATTTATGCCAAACTATTGATTAACAAAACATTATTATGGATAAAGTTCAAAGTATTCTAAAAGAAAAGGAAATGACAGCCTCTAAGGGAAAATGCCAGTTTTTAATTAATTCAGTAGATTATCTTGGTCACAGAATAGCCACTGAAGGAATCAGACCTAAATCCGATCTTATCAAACAGCTAAGCGCGCCACCTGCATCCAAAGACAAAGAAGAGTTGAAATCCTTTATTGGTTTGAGTGACTATTAATCGAGGTTCATGGAACGTTCAACCATTATTATCGCTGAACTGCTAAAAAATGTAGAGAAAAAAAAGAAAAGGTATTTTGGACTGTGAAAGAGCAAGATGTTTTTGATAAGATCAGACATACCAGCTCCGAAGACTTATATCAGTGAAGTTTAATGTACTAATCCAGTGGATGCTAGTACTATTTGTATTGGCGCAATTTTGTGTTATATTGGAAGTAACAATGGACATACCATTGCATTTGCGGCAAGAGCTTTTAATGATGTTGAAAGGAGGTATGGTACCATTGAATCTGAAGCCCTAACTTGTACATGGAAAATTGAAAAATTTAAAACTTGTGTATGGGGCGCTCTTTCATCTAGTGTGGAGATCATAAGCCATTGACATATTTATTGGGTGAGAAAAGCATACCTGAAGCGTCTTCTAGGCTAATACGTATTTTGTCAAAAATTCAAGAATATAAATTTAAAGTACAATACATATCTGGTTCAGATAACTGCAGAGCTAATTGTTTATTCCAACTTCCTAACAATGGTCAAATGAATGGCATTGAACTTTTCACTAATGAGTCGGTTGCTGCTGGAGTTGAGTTATTAAATAATATCAGGGCATTGTTGAAGAGAATGAATGAGTTGAATGATGGTAAGAATTATCCCATTTTGAAGAGAGTGATTGAATATGTACAAAATGGTTGTCCATACTTTAAACAGTTGAAAGGTGAGTTAAGTTGTTTTCAAGTTGCTAGTGAACCTTCTGTTGAGTCTGGTATATTATATAGGTGATAAGTTTGTTCCACTAACCAATTTGAGGGTTAAAGTTGTTTTATTGGCTCATTGTAGTTTTGGTGGCCGGGTATGGATAAAAAAAGACAGGTATGAGAAATATTTGTTGTCCAATGAGCATTGAAAATTTAGAGGTACACCTTTAGTACCAACACCTTACTCAGAAAACGCATGCAATAACCTTGTTATGGGTTCCGCAGGACTTTTCACAGCTTTACCATGCAAGTTACAACATTGGACTGTACTTGTGGATTATTTTGGCTTTACAATGATTTTGTTGGTGAAATGACTACCCAAGTGGGTACAGATTTGTGTTCTGCAGTGTTTGCCGTTGAATGAATACCTTTGGAATGTGCCATGGAAAATGCTGTTAAATTAATTTCACACAAGATAGAATCATTTTTAAAGGATAGAGAGGTTAAGCATTTCACGGTTTCTTTGTCTAGCCCTCAATCCAATGGTGCTGTGGTATGAGGGATAACAGGCTGTTGAAACAAGTACAAACTGTGTTAACTTGTAGGATTGATTTGTTCGAAAAGATATGGGAATATCAGAATATACCACGTTCCACCACTGGTGTTTCTCCTTTTATGTTGCTAAGAGGGAGAATGTTGCTTAGTAACTTGGGGCCAGATGTATGAAGGTTCGCATTTGCGAATACCAAATAGCGATTTTTATCGAATCGCTAACTGGGATTCGCCAAATATGATGTAACAACATCATCGCAGAATTTTTGACAATTTCTTAAAATTCGCAATCGCAAATAGCCAGCACCGAATAGTGATTCGGTAAAATAGTGAATCGGTATTTGTAAATCGCAAATTGTAACTTTGTATTGTGGAGCAGCTTGATGACATCACAAGCAGGAAGTGAGTCAGAGCATGCTGTTTAAAAAACCTGAGCCCCAGGGGCAGGAAGAGAGACCCAGCACAGCAACAGGAAGGCACTTAGGAGAGTCAGCCAGGACCAGGAGAACAAAATGGCCACTGATGGAAATGGCAAGGACGCAGGAGGGAGAAAAAGAAAACTGAAATTCAGTAAGCAGGAATTGGCGGTGCTCACAGAAGAGGTGGTCAAGATCCATGACCAGTCATTTAGCAAACACTCACTACAGGTCCCAGAAAGTGAAAAGAGGAAAATGTGGACTGACATCCAGACCAAAACGTACTCAGTGTGTGTTGCGCAGCATTCAATTGAGGAGATACGCAAGAACTGGTACGACTTGCAATCACATGCCAGATAGACGGTAGTAAGCAGGCTGAAGGAGGCAAGGAGCACTAGCAGAGGACCACCCACCCAGACACTCTCCACCCCCTTGGAAGACATGGTGGAGTCAACACTGCTGCCTGAAGCAGTAAAAGTGGTGTCACTGACATTGACACCTCAGGCACACCCTGCACCAGCAAAGGTAAGGGCAGTAATGATTTGAATCACCATATGTGCATGTACAAATATCCCTTAGAAAATTGCAATGGCACTATGCACTGTGATAAGTAGTGCAAGCCACATATTCCATTCAATACAACAATGCCTTAGGGAGTGGTAGGCCAGACCCCAAAAGTGCATCTACTACATGAATAGCAAATTAGTGTAAAACCAAACAGAGAAACAATACAACAGACAATTAGAGACACTATGCTAGGTGAAATGTTTTTCATGAAAGTAACTGTAAGATTACAAATGCGAGGTGAACATCATGAATGACATGCTGCGCATTGTTGTTGCAGATGTTCTGGGCCCTGACTCAGCAGAAAGTGGAAAAGGAGGGGAATGACGAAAGTCAGACACAGTCAGATTCAAACACCAGTGAGTCCATCATACCAGCACCAACCAGATGCAGGGCAAGAGTGGAACCCCTCCCTGATTTTACTCTGGACTCCGATGAATTGCAGGAAGATCTACCCACACCACCTTTAGAGGGTAGAAGCACCCACAGGCAGCAGTCCCTATTCCAGTATCAGTCTACTCCCGTCAGGAAGCATCGTGAAGAAGGCAGACAGTGCACAGATGAAGGTGAGGGTCCATCACTGTTCAGTGGTCTTGAGGCATCCATGTCGAAAGTGCAGCGCGTGCAATGTAAACACATGAGATCAATGCACAGGCAGTTGGTGTCTCTCAATCACAACAAGTGCAAGCTGTATGAGGGACAACAAGCTACAGCAGAACATGTAAGAGGGAGAGGACAAATGCCATAAAGGAACTCTGCACTGTAATGCAGCAGGACCATGTCACCCACAGTAGGTGCCATCACCAATTGATGCGTAGGTTGTATGGGTTCAAATGATCTGTCAATCGGCTCACTAACACAACTGCTTTGCTGTCACGACGTGCTGTGGGCATGCGAGTGGAAATTACCGATTTGCACTGTTTGCGAATGCAAAATCCTTTGATACATCTGGCCCTTAGTTCTTGGCTAGGTGGACTGTAAAAGACAAGCAAGAAGGTCACTGGAGAGTTGTGTGTATTCTGTTATGTTATGTGCTAAATTAAAGACGGCACAATTTAAAACTAAACAGAATCATGACAAAGGTTGTCAGAGGTTTTGTAAAAAGCTGAAAATTGCTGAGAAATATGAAATCTAGGGGTTGCAAAACTATTTTTCATTTTAATGGCCCATACAAAGTTGATCATATCAGTCATAACTCAGTCAAGTCGGCTGATGGGAGATGGTGGCCTAAGAGGAATTTAATTCCATTGGATGAATTGCAAAAGAAGATTGTGGACAAGACGTTTTAACGTTTCTGGAGATTTGTCTTTTGATCATATTGCATATGTGCAAAACAGAGATAGGCGTGCAATGGATGAATGTATTTCCTCGTCAGAGGAAGTGTTTAATAAATTTATGAATTTAAACCTTACTTTTGAACACTGTTCGAAAGATCAAAAAATTGAGCCATCCAATATTCATGGTATTGATCAACAGTGAGAAAACAATAAAAATGATTGTCATGCAACTGATAATCGGTTGACTACTAGATGTGGTTGTATTTTCAAGAAACCTAGATATTTGTAAGATTTTTGTATGTAATGTAAGTTTTCTATGAATTCAATATCTGTTTTGTTGTAAAAGGAGGTGTATCCTTATGTACTGTTGCTATTTACATTTGTTTAACTGACTTATGCTCTCTGCATTGTTTTAATATTTAATGCTATCTTGTGAGTTATTGTGACTTGTTTTGTTTGGTGTTCATGTCTCATACGGACCTGTTTGTCGGTTGGTGTTGGGACCATTGAGTACTGGACATGTGTTGATAGGCTCTATTTATTTGCCTCTGTTTAAAGAAATATCTGGGTACTTACCTACTTACTTTCAAGGATTCTTTTTGTGCCACAGTTATCAGTACAGAAGAGCAAGCATGTGTTAACATGGTAACTGGGAAGAAAGACTTGCAAAACTAGAAGTGACCTAAATAAGTACTTTACCAAACTGTTTCATCATCAAACGCTTTATTCGGTTAAAAAATGTAAACCATAAAATCAGATAAATATATATCACATAACAATCACAACAAATAAAAAAATCACTAATTTTAGAAATTTTAAAATTACATTCAAGATTTCATTTCCCAGACAAAATTTCAATAGAGATAAAAACGTATAAATAAGATTAAAAGGGATTTACACTATTCCGTCAAGTTGTGGCTCCCTTTAAAGAGGATCCTACCCCAGACACACCAACATATCAAAGACCATGCACAGCTAATTTAAAAAACTTTAAAATTAGATTCGAGATTTCATTTCCCAGACAAAATTTCAATAAAGGTAAAAACGTATAAATACGATTAAAAGGGATTTACACTATTCTGCTAGGTTATGGCTCCCTTTAAAAAGGATCCTACCCCCGACACACCAGCACATCAGAGACCATGCGCAACCACAAAAAGGCTGGGCGATACTGCACAAAACCCCTTTCCCTCAACAAGGGGAGTGAAAAACAACACCTAAAGGGTGCATAAAAATCACAGAACAGAGTTAAATGGATTAAGGTCTGTAGAGACACACCATCACATGGACAAATTTATATGGAATTTGGATCAAACTGGACCAGTGGGAAGCACAAATTGCTTCTAATTACTCTTAAGAGATAAGAGTCCTTTCCTAACATTCCTTATCTCCAAAAGTTGCGCCTTTGGACCCACCACCATTTTTAACATTATAAAATCCCTCACTGATTTCTTCCTTAATTCCTCCGCCTCCCTCTTAGTCCCTAAGATTTTGAAAATAATTCTCCTTAGCCCAGCGTTCATCAGAATGTGTTAAGCCCTCTGGTGCATTAAACATATCTGGCCGATCAAGGGAAATGTCTACTTCTCTTATATGTGCCAGCCATGGAATATCCCTCGCATGATCACATAACATACAGTCACACGGGATTTCCCTATTTAGGGATGCAAACTCATTTGTCCAGATGGAAATCCACAACGAAAAAGGAGCAATCTTGATAGCATCCTCTATAAAATCCAAATCCAATTCAGCATGCAAACAAAAGCCAGAGGTATTTTGGCCTACTCCTAACAACCTTCTACAGAAACGATTTTCCTCTATCATTGGGGCCTTACTATCTGAGTAGCCCCAGAGTGGTGCTCTGGAAGGCATTCACACCTGTAAACGTCAAGCAGGGGCTTAATAGGTTTATTTCCCACCTTTGCAGCAAACTCAAAGGTAGCACCTACTGTGGCATTAAAACGCACCCCTCTCCTGGAGATAAAGGATTTCCAAGTTCCCTTTTCATCAAAATTTACCCCTAAATAGGTGAATTCCTGTACCTGGATAATTACTTAATCGTGGATCTTCAGCCCCCCCACCCTACTCAGGGGTTTACCATGCACCATAAAGTGTGATTTGCTACTATTGATCTCTAGATCTAAGGCAGACATGAAGTTTCCATACGATTTAACCACATCACAGAGACCTTTCATAGTGCAGGCCATGAGAACTGCATCATCTGCATAAATTAATACCGGGGCACTCTCACCATTGATTATAGGAACATCCATACATCTTCCTACTAGGAAATCATACAGCCCATTTGTATATAAAAGGAAAAGGGTAGGAGCCAAAACACCCCCCTGTTGTATAGCCTTATTGAGCCCAATTGAATCTGTGCATTCCCCATTCGACTCACACCTCACAGTTGCATTAGTTCCTAGATGGAGATACCGAAGCAGCTTCACATTTTCGGGATCCATACCCATCTGGGTTAGCCTTTCCCATAGCTTGCTTCGATTCACCTTATCAAAGGCACAACTGAAATCCATAAAAGCAAGATACAGTGTACCCCTCTTTGCTTGCATATATTTTCCAATCAGCATGAGCAGATTTAAACATTGCTATTGAGTACCAAGCCCTTCCCTAAAACCATACTGCACCCTACTCAGGACCTCATTTTCAAACATCCTATCCTCAATATGCCTTAACACAATTCGCTCCAAACTTTTGGCTGAGGAATCAAGGAGTGCGATTGGCCAATAAGATTTTGGGTCACTACGAGTGCCCTTTTTTATAAACGGGAAGAATGCATGGCGAATTCGAAGTGGTGGGAATTCCTGCACTAACTGCTGCATTTAAAACATTCAGCAATATAGGTGCCCACAACTGAGGACAAAATGTATATATATCCATGGGAATGGAGTCAGGGCCCGGGGCTTTATGGCTGGCACTGCCCTGCAGAGCCTCCATCACCTTTTCGAGTGTGAACCTAGTAGCCAAATTTGGGAGATGACCATATGGTTCGCCCATTAACTCCTCTTGAGGGCCCCCCAAAAAGATCCTACAGAAATGGCTCACCCAAATCTCAGGGGCGATGTTGCAACTCAGCCCATCCGATGTTTCTGTCTCAAGGGTACCCCTATTTACAACCTTCCAGAGCAAATCTGGGTTCTTGTTGCGTGACGCACGTTCCAAGTCCTCCCAGGCCTGCTCCTTAAGCTGCTACTTCCTAACCCTCAAAACAGTTTTGTAGTGAGCCCTCGCTCATCTTACATGGGCCTTATCTCTTGGCTGTGCCTTTAGTGCCTTCTTCAGAGATTTCTTCGCCTCATGACAAGGCTTACTAAATCACCACCCCCCTGATACTTACAAAAGGGCTCAACAACTATAGTCATACAATCTTTAATAGCTCCACTTACTCTGAGCATGGCATCCATGACTTCCCCTGTCTGGGGGATTCGGCCAAAAGGGTCCCTACTATCAAATTAAACTTTTGGCCCACCACCCTCTCTACTACTTGCTGGATGTTCACCTGTCTCTATCCAAGTCTCCTTCCCTGATCTTTAATTCTCAGAGAGATCGGCCCTCCCAACACTGGTTTACAAATATTCAAAGGGAAGTTAAACAAAATCGTAAGAGGATTATGATCAATAAATTGCTGCTCTATGACCTCACCAAACCTGACCAGGTTTTTTAGAGATGGGGACACAAATATGTAATCAATTGTCGTTCCAGCCCCGTGACCTGATGTTTACCTACCACTTCCAAATCGCATATATTCAGCTCTGTAGGCCCTTAATCAGGGCCCTGCCTCTCACATCCTGTATACCCTCAGCTGTATTTATCCTATGATCCTGCTCAAAGGGATTTCCTACAGTACTGTGACCCCCTATCTTGGCGTTGAAATGCTCTGACACAACAGCACAGAATTCCAAACCAAAAACCTCCAATCTACACTTCAGTGTCTGCAAAACTGAGAAGAGGACCCCAATTTGGCATCCAGAGTCCCATGCAGCGTAGCAAATTTACCAGCAGGACTTTGAACTTATTTGGAAAATCTACCCAAATAATTAGGAAACCCTGATGATTGCAATTAATTTGGTATGCTCTCGCTATTTTGGAAGACTGAATCAACGTAACTAAACCTCCTTTAGGGTGGCCTCCTTGAGGTCGCTCAGCCGATACTGGAAACGTTTGGTCACCATCCCACACTAGTTGCCCATCAGACCAAGTTTCCTGGAGTAAAATAAAATCAAAATATACCATATTTAAAAGTCTTCCCACCCTGACCTTCCAAGCCCATGGTAGCATTTAGGGGTTCTTCCAATCCCGCTAAGGGTCTCCATACATAGCGTCAATCGACCTCCTCCAAATCTGGATTTGTAGTAAGTCTATTTTCCAAACTAGTTGGCTGTAATTCCACCTGCACATCGCCAGAATTCCTAGTTCGGAACCTACCAGCTGAGTATGATTATAAAAGAAACCCAGAGGGACCATGCCAGTCTTTCCCTTCCTCTGGGGTGCCAATTGTTGTGTTGAGAGAAACCGTTTGGCCAGACCTGGGTGTCTACAATTAACAATAATACAATCCTATTTGCCTTCCTTAACCCAAGGCCCGACCCACCCAATCTTTCTAACCAACAAGATATTCCTAAAATCCTCACACACAAAATCACAGTTTTTGCCCAACCAGTGACAAGTCTTATTTTTGAATTGGTCCGAAGATTCACTTGTTCCTGGTGATAAAGAAGTAACATCTATTATTACCACCACATAAAGGGTGCAGTCCGGAGGGAGCCCTAAACGGACGAGTGGAGGCCCTTTATCCAGATGCACATTTTGATCCATACTCAGTTCTTAGGACATCTCCACGTTCGCCATGGACCTGCTTCCAATTGTCTTTCCAACTTCCCACCTACAACTGTCCCTTACAGCTGCAAACGACTCAACAGAAGCTGCCTCTACACAATTGCCAGGGACCCCTAAATTGGTATGGCATGAGGATTGCCACGTATGTCTTTTCTGGACTCTTGGGTTTCACTCCTGTAGAAACACCCCCTCATGTGTTGGGCTTTGGCGTCCAGAATCTAAAGAACCACCATTTACTGGAGCTATAATAGGCCTTCCCTTTCCACCCAACATGGAGACTGCGCTTCCAAAGCCTGTCATTTTTCTATAACCAGGGCCAGGCTTGCCTCAATCATTTCCTGAAACTTCATCAATAGATTGTCTACACCAAGTCCTGGGTGCTGGATAATGTTAGTGCCTTCCAGAGTATCAAAGGAGCTCAATTTTACAGGCGGGCCAGTTTAGATTTTTTTCCAGGCTTCTTCAAAGACGTTTTCCTTTTAAGGGGGGGGGCTACTACTGCCGGGAGGGGAGACCATTAGGAACCTCTTGTTCTTCCTTGATGTAACCTCCAAGCTATTTGCACCTACTACTACTGGCAGTGGGGATTTGGGCAGACCTCCCTGCCCTATCAGTGGATGCCCATCATCATTATCAGAAAGCTCCAGGGCCTCATCTTCTGGTGAGACTCGTTGCCAGTCACTCAACTCCAGCGAGAGTCTCCTCTCTGCCAAGTCAATCTCCTTTGTAACTACCCCAACTGCTCGTGCAAGAAAGGAGTGTAGCGTAGAGTTGGTTGGCCCCTTCCCTTCTCCACATTGATCTCCATTCTGCGGGTCCCTTCTCCTGCCCATCCTGTCGAACAACCAAAAAAGCCTCTCAAGTGTACCTCAAATGGGCCTCAGCCACTGATTAATTATTGCTACTGGGAGGGAGAAACCCCCTCTTTAACATTAGAGTGAGAGTTAATAAGGGTTACTAAGGATCAAATAAGTTTGGCACTCACCCTACTATGCCAGATCTCAGGAGGGTGGCCCAGCCTCTTCCGGTCACTGACGGGCAAGGATGGGCCTGCCCTTAGCCCGGGCTTTGCCCTGGTGCATCCCGCATTACGGGGCTTCCTATAGCACTTTGTAGCGCTCGCAATGCTGGCTCCCTCCCCTCCCACTTGTGGGCTCCTGAGACAGGGAGTCCCCAAAGATGAAGCGATTTCCATCATTGCGGGGTTTCCTTTAGCGCTTTGTAGTGCTTGCGATGCTGGCTCTGCTCCCCTCGCACCGGTGGGCTCCTGGGTCACGGAGTCCCCAAAGATGAAGTGATTTCCCATGTTGCGGGGCTTTCTGTAGAGCTTTGTAGCACTAGCGATGCTGGCTCTGCCCCCTCGCACCGGTGGGCTCCTAGGACACGGAGTCCCCAAAGATGAAGTGATTTCCCGTGTTGCAGGGCTTCTTGTAGTGCTTTGTAGCACTCGCGATGCTGGTTCTGCCACCCCTCACACCGGTGGGCTCCTGGGCCACGGAGTCCCCAAGGATGAAGTGATTTCCCAAAACTTTTTATTTTTTAAGCTTTTTACAGGGAGCAATGTAAAAACTGAGAATGAAGCAGCCCTAATCCAGCACCCTAAAACTGTTACATTCAGATAATGGCCAGTCAGCTCACAGCCTAATGACAGGTAAAGGTATGAAGGCCATTGTAGAATATGTTTTCGTCAATGTCAAACAATTTGGTAGATTAGGAGAAATAGAATCGCAATGCAAAGCTCCATGTATCAAGCCTCATATCTTTCTCACCATACGAGTGGTTCCCAACCTTTTGACTTCTTTGGACCCCTACTTCATCATTACTGGAACCCGGGGTCTCCCACTGAATCATTATTGGAAGCGGGGGGCCTCCAGCGTAAACATTGTAGATGATTTAAAATGCAAAAGAATAATACACAAGAAAATACAGAAACCAGCATTCATCAAACACATACGCAAATGATAATACATTTTATTTCATTTGCAAACAGATATCCTGCTCCCATGAATCAATCTGAGGGTACTAATTTAATTTTTAGCCCTCAATTTAAAATTCCTTGACATATACAGTACGTTTTTAAATTTTCAGTTGTACATTTAGCCACTTTATTTATATAAGCTTTCTTAGGGCCTGATTACAACTTTGGAGGAGGTGTTAATCCGTCCCAAAAGTGACGGTAAAGTGACGGATATACCACCAGCCGTATTACGAGTCCATTATATCCTATGGAACTCGTAATACGGCTGGTGGTATATCCGTCACATTTGGGACAGATTAATACCTCCTCCAAAGTTGTAATCAGGCCCTTAATCTGTTAATATTATTACATTTTCTAAGCAGTTGTGGACCCCCTGAGGAGGTTTTGTGGACCCACAGGGGACTCCGGACTACAGGTTTTGAACCACTGCTCTATACCATATTGTTTTTTTCTGTTGGACAGACTAGAGGCATTAGTTAGTGTAGGAGGTTATGGGATGAAATCCCCCAAATTATCTGAGCACCTCTTGTATCTGTTAAAGAGCATAATGTCCTATTTTAGAATATTGTCCTATGGAATGAATCCCAAAAAAGGACTGTGCAATTTTTGCTAACCATGATAAATGTCTTCCTGGTGAAACCATGAGCACGCATATTGTCCTGCAACGTGATAACCGATAGTTGGCTACCCTATATGGGATGGAATCCTGGGGCTAGGGTTGATGAGGTGTGGAGTCTGTCCTTTACTTTTATACCTAAGTGATGGAGGGTCCGAGGCTGGTTCTTATCATCAAATGATTTCAGTCATGGCCCAGCACTACGAGGCCCAGGAGGGAGGGCACTCTTCACCTGGGCCTCACAACCATGGTCGAGCACTGTATGAACCAGGGAAGGACTATGGCCAAGCCATGGTCAAGCTCTGCAAGGCTGAGGGAGGGGGACTCTTGTGTTTTCTTTAATTACTTCTGAAATTCAAAAAGTATTTGCTTTCAGTAACTTTCCTATCTGCAAACTGATGTTGATGTCCCCATATTCTAGTCCATCTGTGCGAAAATTCCCTCCAACAGTTAGCTGCACTGTGACTCTTCAGATTGCACATGGCCTTATCCATTTGACAAAGATCTGCTTTAATTATGTGAAAAAGCTAATTATCATTTGTATTATTCTAAAAGACAATTCACATGCTTTTACTGGAAATTGTGGACATTGTGTAATATTTAATTTATTGTACTGAGCATGAGACTGGCTTATTGTACTCGCTTGAGTGGATGGTGTATACTGAACATTATCACTAGCTAGTCTTCACCTTTCCACTTTGATGGTATAATTAGCCTGCAAGGTCTTTAGTTCTACCCTTGCTTTCTCACTTTCATTGCACCTACATCTTTTTGAAGTGTACAGGGTTGCAGATATACCAGATACAGATGCAGAAATTCTGTTGCAATTTTTGCTCTACTGATGAGAGGAATGCTGGAATTAGCCTCAGGTACTGCTAATTATTGGGCTGAATTCAAGTCCACATTTTTTGTTCACTGCAGGGTTGGACAGGGCTAATAGGCAATGTCGCAGTGCCCGAAGGGCTGGTATGACAGGTCAGTGAATGGGTTTTATTTGGATGTTTGTGGGTCTTTTGTATAGCCTGATGGGCCTGTTTTTACTGTTGATTTCCCCTATATTACCAGGAATATGGGCTGCAGCATGCACAAATGCATGCACTCTCCCATATGTATCAAAACACCTATACAAATTTTATGTACATGTGCAAACCTGGCCTTATTTGTAAAGGTGGCCCACTTTTTTTAAAGTTATCTGATACGCTAACGGGGCAGTCTTTTAATATGATGCTCAGGCCTATTTTCTGTCTCTGACCGACCCTGGTCCACTGTATCACTCTTGTCAGGGACCCAACTTATGCAAATCAGTCTTGGTCTTGCTCAGACAGCCATGGCAGGTCCCCTCTCAACAGGAACACAAGCAACCCAAACCAAATTCATACGTGCATCAGCTCATTATCATATAACAACACAAACACCATCAAACAGCCAAACACCAAACTTCTTGTATGATCGTACAGGTACTCATAATATATCTGCATAGCCATGAATATATATCACCACATACCCCTTTCAAATAACCTCAAAACCAAGATCAAACATTCACACCCACCAGCATAAGGCAATCCAAGAAGTTAGACAGTAAATCATACATCCTTTTCCACATCAAAAATTATGATTGGAGATTCTCTTAAACACATCTCTTCTCCAGCCTTTTCAAGCAATAGCAGGGATGACATGGACATCATCATATACCCACACAGCCTCAGTTATAGAAACACACAACTACCACAGTACATTCAAATATTTACAATTGGATCCATCTAGCATCTCATACAAGGTGCTTCCGTTTTATACCACAACACCAAGCCAATATACACCCCCACAGCCATCAATAACTAGTGCTTTACACTGTCACTACAAAATGTATTCACCACCATGCAATTTCTTACACAACTATAAACATAAGCAAATGTTCTAGAAAACAAGTCCCATTTTGAGCTTTTTCAAGTAAAAAGAGAGTTTGCAGTTAAAGTAGACTTAAGGGTCAATTTATATTTCAGTTGAAGCCCTGTTGTTCCCCCAGGAAGACGGAGTAGATTACTCCACCCTCCCAGTGGAGGGACCACCTGCTGGACTTATAAATGACCACCAAGGTGGCGGTGATTTATAAAGCATTGAGAGGAACTGCTGTCATGGAGGTTACTGTCAATGCATATCACTGTTTGGTGTAGGGTAGCTGCAGCATGATGCAATCCAGCACCAAAAAGGTTTATCTTTTTAGAAAGAAAATCCCGAAATGGGATTTTCTTTTTGAAAATAAAAAAAATAATGGTCCCTTCACCATAGGAGTCATCTCCTATGGTGGGGGAGCATTATTTACATTTTACTCTCCCTCATATAAAATGGGTGGGTAAACGTGTTATCATACCTTTGATTGCCCTTACTCTGTTGGGCCTTTGGAGAGGTTTGGCTGTGGCAGTGATGGAGTAGTAAACGCCATGGACCAAATAAAGTTGCAACCGCATCAAAATTGGATGGGTGGACCCTCATGTTGGCAGCGTGTGTACTCCACTGCTGTTGTGACGGAGTATAGATACCGCCAATATCATATAAATCAGCCCCTAAGTACAGTGCATTGTGAAGCAAGGTGAAGATAGTACCTTAATTTGGGAGCATCTTAACTTCCAGTTTTTAAGACAGTGTAAAATAATAGATGTAACTGAAGACAAGTTGACCAGCTATGATACACTAAAAGAAACTTTTTTGAGAATATAAATGTTTTATTGCAGAATGTGGAAGCATAACAAGCTTGTTTCTTCCATGTTTTTTTTCCATGATGTTTAAGGGCTGATTTCTATTTTGGTGGATGGCCCATTGTTTAACCAGGGGAATGGAGTAAATTACTCTGTCCCCCCTGGTAGAGGGACTGCTCACCAAATTTATAAATGACCACCAATCTGGCGGTCAGTTTTGAAGCAATTTCAGGAACTGCCATCCCAGTGGTTCCTGTCATATGCATATTGCTGTTTGGTGCAGGGTTGCTTCACCAATCAGGTTTATTTTTTTATTTTCAAAAAGAAAATCCCAAAACAGGAATTTCGCTTTGAAAATAAAAAAAAATAATGCTTCCTCCACCATGTGAGTTATGTCCCATGATGGGGGGAGCATTATTCACATTTTATTGTCCCTTACCTCAAGGGTTTGCCTGGCGGTGATGGACAGTAAAAATAAATGGCTGCATGTTGGCCCATATAAATTGGGCAGGCAGACATGTAGCCATTTCTCTGATGGCCCTTACTCCCTCTGGCCGTTGGAGTGGTTTGGCTATGGCGGTGATGAAGTAGTAACTGCTGTAGCCAAACCAAAGGCCCACCCGTGTCAAAATCTGGCAGATGGACCTTCGGGTTGGCAGTGTGTATGCTCTATTGTTAGTGTCTAAGCAACAGTTACATTGGAATGTGAACAGCAAAATGTTTTCTTATAGCATATGCTTGAAAGGTTTTTGAATACACTTTGTGCAAACTCATTTCCATTTTATTATACATAGCCAGTGGTAAATTGTACTATATTCAAGTGTTTGATTGTGTTTGTAATTTCATTTAGGAAATGTTAATTTCTTAAAAGCTATATATCTTTATTTTCTACATAAGCTTTACTATGCTGACACTGCATTCAGAACGTCGTTTGTTCTGGATTGCAACCTCTCAAAAAGAGTAACATTGTTTGCAGGCATGTTCCTTTTGTATTCAAGTTCCAGAAACATTTTGAAATCTTTTAATTGTAGAATGTTCTTAGTGTGCATTTTCAACTGACTTTTGATATTTCTTTGTTGGCTTGGGATCTGCATATGCACAACTTGAAAGTGTTTCCACTTTATGAACATATTGGCAACTATACTGAAATTCTAGATCACATGGAGGCCATGTTGTATTGACCATGGTCATCTGCACTGTGAATGAATTATATTTGATTATAAATGTGCCTGTCACAGTGTTACAACCAGGGCCACTGAAATTATGCGGCAGGATAGGAACAAATTATGCGTGTTGCGTGTGTATGTCCCTGTTTTTTCCCTCCCCCTTCCCCTGTGTCGTAGGTGCAGTACTCACCGTGGTCTTCGCCGCAGGCGTTCGTGCTCCTGGTCGAGGAGCAGGAAGACTATCGCAGGTAGAATTTGGAGTTCCGGGTCCATGGTGTCCTCGTTCCTCGTGGGGTGTGGAGAGGTGAGTGTTTTCCCTTCGAAATTCCTGTTTCCGATGTGTTTTTATCCGCGGTGAATCCTTCCCGGAAAAGGTGGCGGATTGGCCTGTCATAATAGTGTGGGCGGTACATTGTCTCCCGCCTGTCTGTTGGCGGTGACCGCCGCGCTGTTTTTTTGTACCGCCGTGGCGGTCGGAGTGTAACAGTGGCTGTCTTTGTTGCCGGTTTCCGCCACGGTCGTAATTGCAAAATGTTTACCACCGGCCTGTTGGCGGTCTTACCGCCGCTTTAACACCATCCGCCAGGGTTGTAATGACCACCTAAATGAGAAAACAGTGCTTAGAAGTAAAGAGCGGTCACAAGGTTGGAGGAAGATTCCATCCAGAGAACCATGACTGTATGCTGATTGCTGAGTGCTTCGCTACAGCTGCTTAAGCAGACTTCAGGCCTTTGCTCAGGTATGGGGGATGATGTCTTCCCAGGGGAACCTGAAGGGCAGAATTAGAGCTTAACACGCTGTGCTCTATTAAAGCCTAGGTAGGAATTAGTCTATTGACTCTAGTGACAATATGGTAGCGTTATTTCTATGCTTTACTCTCCTTGTCATAATTTTAATCTTGTCATGCTGCATCGTCCTGGTTATTGCAGTCCATGCTTTGCTATCTAAGATGCAGTTTCTTTATTAAAGCATTGTTGAAACCTATACTGCCTCTGTTTGTCATTGTGTTTGTGAGACTAATAGAGAAACTGATGAAACCTGAGTGACCATGGTTTCCCCTGAGAAATCAATCATGTCATGCGCTCGGCTGCCCAATCATCCCACCCTTAGGTGGAGATGAGGCACTGCTAGTTAGTTGGAGCAATACCCGGATTGGAGCGACAGGTGTCACGTGTAGTGGGTCAGACTCAGTCTCCCACATCACAGGCGATTCTGCCACTCAAAATCCAGTAGTCTCATTAGAATAATGAGAGCCTACGCAACAAGGTCGCAAGGGACTGGTGCAAAGTCAAAATCCAGCCCAACCGCGATGGAGGTTAGGCCGGCTACAGAACCCACACAGGGGTCGCTGAAATAATACCTTTGGAGGAGCAGAGCATCATTTATGAGGGCACAGTGGGTTGGTTTTCCTGCTGCACTCAGGGCACTGTGTCATCGGAAGGCTCTGGGAAAGTGGATCCGAAGCATCGTCGGTTGGCCGCACAGAGCATCATTGTTGGGCCTCACAGGCTGTGAATCCGCTATTGTCAAGCACCTGCTACATCGCCCACAGAGATGCGATGCGTCAATTTTTCTGCCGCACTCAAGGCGATACATCATTTTTTGGAGATTGTAGCTGCAAAACCCACTTCTGAGGCCCAGGACTGGAAGGAGCAACTCAGAAAGGGTAGGATGGCAGAGTCCAGCAGCACCAGAAGAGTTGCAAACAGTCTTTGATGTCCCTGAGACTGAAGAAGAACGGGGGCAAACCAGCAAGCCCTTGGAGACACTCTGGTTCAGCAGGATGGGTCCAGTCCTTGTCCTCAGCAGGGCAGAGATCAGCAGGCAGCAGGGCAGCTGAGCAATGCAGAGAAGCAGTTCCTTGGAATAGTCAGAACAGCCAGTGTGGCAACCCTTACAGCACAGCAGTCTCTACTCCAGCAGAGTTCTTCCCAAGTCCAGTAGTGATCGGATTTCAAGGGTTCAGAGACCTAGTACGTATACCCAAAAGTGCCTTTGATGTGAGGGATGACTTCAAAGGATCTCTCTGAAGTGCAGAGGTCCCCCTTTCAGCCCAGCACTGCCTCCAGCTGATCAGTAGGGAGTAATCAGCCCCTTTGTGTGGGCTCAGGCTACTACCCTTTGAAGTGAAAGTGTGAGCCCTACGCAAACTCCTCCCTAGGAAAACCCATCAGTATACAGATGAATGAAGATGCAGTTAAGTATCCTTTGTTGTGAGTGTCTGAAGGAATGCACAAATGTTGCTATCACCCAGCCCAGGCCAGAAATGTATTGGAGGCAGGCTGTCAGGCATACAGGGCTGTGAGGGCAGAGAAACGCCCAATTTCTAAAAAGTGTCATTTCTAAAATAGTAATAATAAATCTGACTTTACCATAAAGAGAATTTATCACTACCATTCCAATGATATGAAACATGATGCAGCTACTCCTTTCTGATCAGGAATTACAGTTTAAGAGTATATTAAAGAATTCCCAATGCTGGCCAATGAGAGGAGCAGGCGTCACCGTAATCAAAAACGACTTTGGGAGTTTTTCATTACCAGGACATGTAAAACTTAAAAGAACATGTAAAACTTTTACTTACATGGCACTCTGCATTATGGGCTACCTAGTGCCTACCTTAGGGGAGACTGATATATAAGAAATGGGGAGTTTAAGGATTGACGAAAAGTTTTAAATGCACAAGCAAAGTAGCAGTGAAACTGCACTCACAGGCTCCACAGTGGCAGGCCTGAAACATGTTTACAGAGCTACTTAAGTGGGTAGCACAATCAGTGCTGCAGGCCCATTGATAGAATGTAATTTCACAGACCCTATGTATATGGTATACCACTTTACAAGGGACTCACTTGTAAGTGAAATATGCTAATTGTGGATACACCAATGTTACCATGTTTATGGGAGAAGCACATTCACTTTAGCACTAGTTAGCAGTGGTAAAGAGCTCAAAGTCCTAAGGCCAACAAAAAGGTAGAGGTAAAACAGGAGGCGAAAGGCAAAAGCCTGAGTAAGACCACCCTAAGAATGCCAGGTCTAACAGTCCTACACAGATATGCCCTCCCCCATTGCATACCTGTGTATCAATCCCAGTGCACCATGACATATTGACTGATGAAAAGCAACAGCTGAAGGCTGACAATAAATCGTACAACTAACCAGAAAACATGCTTAGAGTGCACCACATGTACTCACCAGATTTCACTTTCTAAAGTAAGTGAACAATTCAAGTCTCTGTCATTGTCAGGTAGTGCAGCAACAATATCAGTGGTGTAAGTGTGAGTGTGAAACAGGTTGGTACTGGCACAGCCCACCTAGGGATGACCAAAAACTCATTTTTAAGATCAAAATACTGACACTTACAGTGGCAATGGACCTTCAAAATACCTATTACACTAAGCTACTGCCCAAATGTGATTGTCGGATTTTGGCAGTGTCAAAAGTCACAGGCCATACATGTCTTTCAATATGACACAGAGAACAGGAAGAGACATGTGGAATAAAATGTGCTAAACTAAATGTAACCAATATTGTTCAGTACTGGCAGAAATATGTATGAGTCATTTAGTACACATAACAGACATGTACTTGAATGTGGGTTGATCAATCACCATTATAATTTACTGAATTATCTATCTTGCCATTTTGGCAGATCAAGGATATGGTCTGCAGCCATGGGTCATGACCCTATTTGCACATCTCCAGACAGAGGCAGAGCAGAACCACAACCTGAAATGGGCAAGATCAGGGGTACTGTTAAGGGGACGTTCGGGGTTCTAAAGTCTTGTTTCTGGTGCTTGGACACGTCCAGGGGAGATTGCTATTCTCCCACCCCCCGGTCTACAAAATTATCCTACTGTGTTGTATACTGCACAACATCTGTGTGATGATAAATGTCTCATGGGACATGGGCCATGCAGACCAGGAAGCACAGGAGGAGGGTGAAGATGAGGACAGAGGAGAAAATGTTGCCACAATTGTGGGTACCAGATGAAGAAACCTCATTGTACAGCACTTTTTCACTGAAATGCAATGTGGCTTGATGGCCATAATTAGTTATTTTTTTAATGATTCTTCAAAAAGGTAAATACATGTTTGAACACTACCTTTGTGTGTGCAATTTTATTTCACAGTCACTGTAAACATCAAAACACTCACATCTCACCTAATAGAATTTGGCCCATCAAAAAGGTGTGTACCTAAGTGTTACACTCACCCCGGGACAACATCATGTAGAGTAGACCAAAATATGTGTGCATATCAACAACATGTGCCAAACGCATGTGCTTCAGGAAGCCATACACCAAACAAAGGTAGCAATGAGGAACAGTGTGCACATGTTGCAAGTATGTATGTTGCTACAATGTACTGACTGTCAGACATCCTACCACAATCCAAAGGGAGTGTAGATGTAAACAGTGTGCATTGACTGAGTGTGTGTGTTGTACGTCTTGACATTTTTTCATGTCTGACACTTGTGGAGGCCAGAATAGTGACCTTATTGTCCTATGACTGTGAACAGATGCCCATATGATGTGCAAGGGCACACAGTGCAACTCAGACAGGCTCCCTATGCTTCAATGTTTGCACGCACATAGCAAAATCAATGTGGTATCTTACATAACACATCTAAATGTTGAGGCTTGAGCTGTGCAGTTGCTAGATTGGCTACTAGGTCCAATGCAAGCACACTTGCTCCTGTAGGCAAGGATGCAACTGTTACATGCAAGAATGGATGTGACTGTGTTAGTGTGTGTTACGCTTAAACAACTAATGCTGTGACTCCTACTGCTCCATTTATGTCTGCTGCAGAAGACAGAACACAAAGAAAATCAAAGAACTAAAAAGATGTCAAGGTATAACTACATGCAATATCTCTCCTGTCAAGTTAGCATGCACTGATGCACTCCAGATGAGAGTGGTGTAATTGTCAGTAAATGCACATATGACCATCTGGTGTGAATGGCTTCCTGCATTCTAAGTTCAAGTAATCCCTCTCTGCAGCAGAAAATTGTAATGCATGGAAATGGTAAATATATTTCTACTTGGAAGTCATCACACTTGTTTGGTATTCTCAAGCTGGCCTTGTGATAATCACACTATAGGCTAACCTTTTTTTTAAAACACTTTTTCGCAGGTGTATGTGCATGTGTCACACATATTGTGCCAGACACCAAGCCCATATAGCAGATGTGTGTGTACCAGAACAATATATGGTGGTCGTTGGGTGTTTTAATCTGGTAAATGATGTCTGCCTCACAATAACAGGTGTCATATTGGCCTACCCTCATGCTGTAGTGTGGTTAGTTTTACGTATTTATTGCGCTTTAGCTTCAGGCTTTAGGCCTTTGTGCACTTTGCCCTGAATATATTTTATTCATTTGCTGACAGCTTAGAGCCTCTGTGCACTTTGCTCTACATGCTTTTTATTAGGCTTCGTACTGTTATTTTTCAAATAGCCAGTTCTACGGTGTTGTTTTTTTATTCATATCACACTGTTTTGCCTACTTCAGCACTGGAGTTCTCCATAACATATTTACTCTGTGCTTCAGTCAAGGATACAGTCTGGTACATTGCCGATAGACGTGGTAAGAGTTTAGACTTGGCATTCCTGCGTAGGGACATTTTGTGATCACGATGACATGTTAGTTATAAAATCACTTCCTTGTCCCAATACACGCGAGAGGGAGATTCCGACCAGGGAACCACAACTAGACGCTGACTGCCTCGTTGCAGATGCTGAACCAAGATCACAGGTCTTTGCTCAGGTATGAGGGCTGATGTCTCCACAGTGATTCTAATAGGCAAGCTAGAAGCTTAACATGCTGTGCTCTAAATAGAACAAGCAGAGGGAGAGTAGAAACTGTTAGACAATATGATAGCTTTGTTCTTATGTTTTACTCTCCTGGTGACTATTTCAATCCTACTGTGTTGTATCGTTCTGGTTATTGCGGCTCACGCCTTAATATCTAAAATACAGTCATTTTATTAAAACATTATATAAAACTTATACAGTCTTTGTCATTTGTATATGAGATCATATTGGAAATAAGAGAGTTGGTTTGGATCTGAGTAACCACGACTTCCCTGAGAAGTTCCAAAGATGTCATGCGCTCGGCTGCCAAATCATTCCTTCCACATGGGAGAAATGAGGCACTGCTAGTTAGCCGGAGCAAAAACCGGATTTAGGGTGACAGAGTTCTTTACACGTGGGTCAGACTCAGTCCCCCACACCGTTATAGATCCTGCTACCCAGAAATCCAGTAGTCTCATTTAGAATAATGAGAGCCCACGCGACAATGCTTTTCATATCTATGCAGTCAAACTGTGAGCTGAATGCCATATACAGTCAGTGTATGAGTGTGTATTGTATCAATCACACATCCTATGGCAGGAATGCAAACAGATAGTATGACTTTTAACTTTGTGCATAATCATACGGCTGGTGGAGGTGCTTGGTGAATGCTTTTGACCTTGATTGTGAATTTTGGTCTTGTCGGTCACTGTGCTATCTCTGTTGGGTTTAAGTATTGTTATTTGTGTATTGTATTTGTCATATGTATTGTTTTTGTCTTAAATATTGTTAGGTGTCCGTCTATTTAGGGGGTTATAGTTTTAGGGGTAGGGGCAAGGGTTTGTTTTAGTTTAGTTACAGCTAAGGGTGGGGATTTTAGGTAGGGAAATGTTAGGGAAGGGCAGAGCAAAATATCTGCCTGAGAAAGAGTTTGGGGAGCCTGCTTCAGCAGCTGGTCCACTATGTCTGTAACATCGTACCATAATATCTTGGGAGGGTAAGGTGAGTCAAGGTTACCCTACCATCGAGTGAAAGGAGCAGCGGGAGAAGGTCTGGTACCATATGAGCTGTGTCTTTGGAGTCAACTGCACTGTCCACCAACTGAAGCACAGATGGGCAGATCTGATGAGCCGGGAGACTGATCTGATTGATCATCTTGGATTGGAAGTTGGTGACCGCTTTGGTAAGTACACATATTGCATAAGCATTCACCTGTAAACAATTTTCCTTATATGTAACATCACAAATGAAGTAGTACACAATGGCATGTGCAATAGATAGGGAATTTTTTTTAGTGTGTGTGTATTGCCAATGTATGGCTCACAATCTTCCGTGGTAATGTTTGGCCAGCTACAGTGTGGCTGCTTATGGCATATGTACCATCACCAGCCCCTATACCAACAGATGGTCATAAGTTCAATTGTCTAGCAACCATACCATGGACACAAAGGGGGTGATTCTAACCCTGGCGGTCGGTGATAAAGCGGCGGCTAACCCGCCAACAGGCCGGCGGTCAAAAAAATGCAATTCTGACCCTGGCGGGAACCGCCAACACAGCCCGCCGCATTAACACTCCGACCGCCACGGCGGAACAAACAAACAGCGCGGCGGTCACCGCCAACAGCCAGGCGGCAGACAATGTACCGCCCACCCTATCACGACCCACCAATCCGCCACCTTTTCCGGGGCGGGAGCCCCGCTGATAAAAACACGGCGGAAACAGACATTTTCAATGGAAAACGCTCACCTCGAGACACTCCACGCGGAATCCGGACAGCATGGAACCCGAATTGAACATCATACCTGCTCTCGTCTACCTGCTCATCTACCACGAGTACGAACTCCGGCGCAGAGGTCAACGGTGAGTACTGCACCTACGACACACGGGAGGGGGGAGGACGAAAGGTTACGGGCATACACATATGCGACCCCCCCACCCCCCCAATATGTACACACCAATGCAGAGCAGGAAGTCACAGTGACACCACACAAACACCCTTTAAAAATACAATGACACAACCAAATTTGGAATAAATATTTATGTACAAAAAAAGCACCTGGAAATAATTGAGCAATCGTGAAAAATATTTACAAAAACCAAAAATATATACACATCAGTGTATCACTGAAGTAACAAGTCCTGCACTTCCTACGAATCTAACATGTCCGTGGGCCAATGTTCTGCGAAACAAGGGCAAAGCCCACACACGAGACCTGAGTCCTTTGGAGAGAACACTGCAGGGGCATCTGATGTTAAAACTACAGGCACCTCAGGGGGAATGGAAGGGGGGGCCACCACAGCCACATGAGTCCACGACGCCAGATCCACGAGGAGCCACCATGCCCACTGCACCATCCTGGGGAGTGCAAAGCCACAGTCTCTCAATGTCTCTACAGTGGGTGGGCTGCCCACTGCACCATCCTGGGGAGCGCAAAGCCACAGTCTCTCAATGTCTCTACATTGGTTGGGCTGCCCACTGCACCATCCTGGGGAGTGCAAAGCCACAGTCTCTCAATGTCTCTACAGTGGGTGGGCTGCCCACTGCACCATCCTGGGGAGCGCAAAGCCACAGTCTCTCAATGTCTCTACATTGGTTGGGCTGCCCACTGCACCATCCTGGGGAGTGCAAAGCCACAGTCTCTCAATGTCTCTACAGTGGGTGGGCTGCCCACTGCACCATCCTGGGGAGTGCAAAGCCACAGTCTCTCAATGTCTCTACATTGGTTGGGGTGCCCACTGCACCATCCTGAGGAGTGCAAAGCCACAGTCTCTCAATGTCTCTACAGTGGGTGGGCTGCCCACTGCACCATCCTGGGGAGTGCAAAGCCACAGTCCATCCGGTGGATGACAGTCTCCACTGGTCAAGGAGGAGGCATGGTGGGCACAGTGAACCATAAACAGTGCCTGAGACGGCGGGACCCAGCGCAGCGGTGCATGACATGGCGATGTCCAGCGGAGCGGTGCCTGAGAGGAAGGGCCCAGCGGAGCGGTGCTTGAGATGAAGGGCCCAGAGGAGCGGTGCTTGACAGGAAGGGCCCAGCGGAGCGGTGCCTGAGAGGAAGGGCCCAGCGGAGCGGTGCTTGAGATGAAGGGCCCAGCGGAGCGGTGCTTGAGATGAAGGGCCCAGCGGAGCGGTGCTTGAGAGGAAGGGCCCAGCGGAGCGGTGCTTGACAGGAAGGGCCCAGCAGAGCGGTGCTTGAGATGAAGGGCCCAGCGGAGCGGTGCTTGAGATGAAGGGCCCAGTGGAGCGGTGCTTGAGAGGAAGGGCCCAGCGGAGCGGTGCTTGACAGGAAGGGCCCAGCGGAGCGGTGCCTGAGAGGAAGGGCCCAGCGGAGCGGTGCTTGAGATGAAGGGCCCAGCGGAGCGGTGCTTGAGATGAAGGGCCCAGCGGAGCGGTGCTTGAGAGGAAGGGCCCAGCGGAGCGGTGCTTGACAGGAAGGGCCCAGCGGAGCGGTGCTTGAGATGAAGGGCCCAGCGGAGCGGTGCTTGAGATGAAGGGCCCAGCGGAGCGGTGCTTGAGATGAAGGGCCCAGAGGAGCGGTGCTTGAGAGGAAGGGCCCAGCGGAGCGGTGCTTGACAGGAAGGGCCCAGCGGAGCGGTGCCTGAGAGGAAGGGCCCAGCGGAGCGGTGCTTGAGATGAAGGGCCCAGCGGAGCGGTGCTTGAGATGAAGGGCCCAGCGGAGCGGTGCTTGACAGGAAGGGCCCAGCGGAGCGGTGCCTGAGAGGAAGGGCCCAGCGGAGCGGTGCTTGAGATGAAGGGCCCAGCGGAGCGGTGCTTGAGATGAAGGGCCCAGCGGAGCGGTGCTTGAGACGGCGGGGCCCTGTTCAGCGGTGCTCTTCTGCACGGCGGGGCCCTCTTCAGCGGTACCTGTCTTCACGGCGGGGCCCTGTTCAGCGGTACCTGTCTTCACGGCGGGGCCCTGTTCAGCGGTGCTCTTCTGCACGGCGGGGCCCTCTTCAGCGGTACCTGTCTTCACGGCGGGGCCCTGTTCAGCGGTACCTGTCTTCACGGCGGGCCCTGTTCAGCGGTGCTCTTCTGCACGGCGGGGCCCTGTTCAGCGGTACCTGTCTTCACGGCGGGGCCCTGTTCAGCGGTGCTCTTCTGCACGGCGGGGCCCTCTTCAGCGGTACCTGTCTTCACGGCGGGGCCCTGTTCAGCGGTACCTGTCTTCACGGCGGGGCCCTGTTCAGCGGTGCTCTTCTGCACGGCGGGGCCCTCTTCAGCGGTACCTGTCTTCACGGCGGGGCCCTGTTCAGCGGTACCTGTCTTCACGGCGGGGCCCTGTTCAGCGGTGCTCTTCTGCACGGCGGGGCCCTGTTCAGCGGTACCTGTCTTCACGGCGGGGCCCTGTTCAGCGGTGCTCTTCTGCACGGCGGGGCCCTCTTCAGCGGTACCTGTCTTCACGGCGGGGCCCTGTTCAGCGGTACCTGTCTTCACGGCGGGGCCCTGTTCAGCGGTACCTGTCTTCACGGCGGGGACCTGTTCAGCGGTGCCTGTCTTCACGGCGGGGCCCTGTTCAGCGGTGCTCTTCTGCACGGCGGGGCCCTCTTCAGCGGTACCTGTCTTCACGGCGGGGCCCTGTTCAGCGGTGCTCTTCTGCACGGCGGGGCCCTCTTCAGCGGTACCTGTCTTCACGGCGGGGCCCTGTTCAGCGGTGCTCTTGCAGTATGTCAAGGGAGTCAGACCTGGCCTGGACACCCTGCTCACTCGCCCTCCGACCGTGCTGTGTCAGGCCCCTTCGGGGAGTGAGTCCTGGGCCCTTTGGTGTCGTCCCTTGCAGCCGGGATGGGGCTTGTGGGGCCCTCCTGCTCCGCGCTCCTGGTGGTTGTCCTCTCCGCCCTGCTGTCCTTCCGCTCCTTAGATGGGGCTCTCGGCCCCTTGCCTCCCCTGGCTGCTGTGGCCGGTGAAGTGGCCGGAGTCACCTCCTTGGGGGCAGCCGTCTCTGTCCGCTCACGGCGGCCCTTCAATTTCCGGGTCCTCTTGCCTGGGGGGGGGCTGGCTGTCCCCTTGCTGCTCACCGAAGTGTTACTGCCGCCAAAGGGTGGACTCCACATGCCATGTACCACTTGCACTGTAGAAGTTGGGCTGGTGGTGGCTGAGGTGCCCTTGGGACTTTTCCAAGTTGGAGGGGGTGGGTCGGGGGAGGGAAAGAGGTCAAAATTGGAGAGGTAATATTTCTTGGGACCAAGGTAAGGGGTAGGAGTAGTGGTGAGAGAAGTGGAGGAAGAGGATGTGGTTGTATGAGAGCCAGGTGTGCTGTCCTTGGGTGCAGGTGACTGGGACGTAGGCTGTGGTGAGGTGGTTGGCTGTTGTTTTGGTGTCTGCCTGCGTTTATGTGTCTTGGAAGAGGGGGTGACAGACACAGTGGGAGAGGACACAGGGGACGTGTAAATGCCAGTGGGGGTGGTGACTGCAGGTGTGCGGACTGTAGTGGAGGGTTTGCTGGTGGTGGAAGAACTGGCTGATGTTGGGGTGCATGCAGGTGTGAGTGTAGACGTCACAGGGAGGGAGGAGGGAGACGAGGAGGACGGGGACACAGAGGTGGTAGTGACTGTTGATATGTCTGCATCTGTGTGTTGCTTGGGTGAATGCTTGTGTTTTCTGTGGTGCTTATGTTTGGATGAGCTGGCCTTGGGTGTTGAGGTGTGTGCAGGCTGGTCTGATGGTGTGGATGGGATAGGTTGAGGTACAGGAGACAGGGTGGAGGCAGATAGAAGAGGGAGACTGGAGACAGGGACAATGGCTGCCGTCAGTGCTGAGGCCAGAGCAGTGAACGCTCGTTGATGGGCAGCCTGACCCGAATGAATGCCCTCCAGGTAGGCATTGCTCCGATGCACCTCCCTTTCCACCCCCTGGATGGCATTCAGAAGGGTAGTCTGCCCAACAATGACCGTCCTCACCAGGTCAATGAGCTCCGCACTGAGGGCAGCAGGGGTAACAGAGGCAGGGGCTGAGGTGCCTGGGGCGAAGGAGACGCGCGCCTTCCTGGCCGAGCGGCCACGGAGCGAAGACTGAGGGGCTGCTGGGAGGGCGGTGCTGGTGCGCTGGGTGGCGTCTGTACCTGTTGTTGCGGGGGGCACAGATGGTGCCGCCACCGCTAGGGAGCTCCCAAACGAGGACGTGTCCGTGTCGCTGGTGTCTCCACCGGCCCCCGTTGTGGTGCTCCCCTCGCCCTCCGGATCACTGGTGCCCTCGGTGTCTGTGTCAGTGCCCACCGGGCCTGGTGACCTGCAGCTCCCTCCTGCTCTGACGCCAAATCTCCTCCGCCTGATGATGCTAAAACACAAGAAGACAAAGATTTAGGGTGGGGGGAGAAATTAAACAAAGTTGAGTGCATGCCTTAGCAATACCCTTTGCGGAGAGGACAGACACAGGTGCCTCGTGCACTAAGTCGCGAACTTGGGGTACACTACTCAGTACTTCTGACTAGGCAAACAGGTCTAGGGACAACAGACGCGCACATGTGTGATGCTGGAGCATGGGTAGCTGCACTTGGCACCCTACAGAGGTGGGGGGCGGGGGCACAGGGCCATGCCTAAGGGAGAGGACTACACTACAGAGAGCGCCCTGGCCTAATGTCACCCACAGCCCTCCTCCCCCACCCAGACGCCTCCACTGCCCATACAGATAGGAGAATGTGCAGATACTCACCCCCTTGTGTCTGCTGTGCTGTCCTCAAGCGCCCATCCAAATTAGGGTAGGCCACCGCCAGGATCCGGGACATCAGGGGGGTCATGGTGCGACTGGCACCCCTCCTAGGTCGGGAGGCCATCCCCAGCAGTGTTTCTGCGGTCTTCCTCGTTCCGCGGCGGATGTCCTCCCACCTCTTGCAGCAGTGGGTGCCCCGTCTGTTGTAGACCCCCAAGTTCCGGACTTCCTTGGCGATGGCACGCCAAATATCGATTTTCTGATGGGCGCTCACCTGTTTGACATGTACATGGTGGGAAAGAGAAACCGTCACATATCTGCATGTTTGGAGTACATGCCCCCCCCTCCCCAACCTTGCCATGGTTCCCATTCTCTCATCTGTCGTGCGTTGCACTCCTCATTCCCTCCACACCCCACCAACTTACATCCCCCCCACTCCACACAGGCATAACCCATTCAATGTGCACTGAGTGTACTCACATGTTGGTCTGGAGGACCGTAGAGTAGCGCATACTGGGGGAGGACCACGTCCACGAGCTTCTCCAACTCTTCTGAACTGAAGGCGGGGGCCCTTTCACCAGTAGCAGCAGCCATTGTCACTTCCAGACCGAGTTCACAGCAGCACTTGCAGTATAGGTCCTCTCCTGTGGATGATCAGGTCTCGAATGATTGAGCAGATAGAAAATGGCGGTCACGCCCGCGGCGGTGCGTACCGCGGCGGTGCATACCGCGACCGCCGGCGCACATCGTCATTGGCTCCTGAAACCCATAGGCTTCAATGTTAACCAATGCGTCTTCGCACAGCGGGCTTCGACCGCCTACCGCCACGGTGTGCCCCGCCAGCGCAGTGACCTCACATCCCATTGTCCCACTTCACAGGTCAGGCATCGGCCATTTCAAGGGCCCACATGGCTTAATTTCTAATGCGTCACACAGGCCTAGGCCTTGCAATGGCACACATACAAACATATCAAACCATACATTTACCTGCACTGTGCAAGCTGTGTTGTACGTACCTGTGAGTGGATTGACTCTGTACTCCATATTCTCCTTCCTAGGCACCGTCCGCTGGGACTAGCGATGAGAAGGAGGAATCCTCGCGTGTACCGGCCGCTGGTGGACCTGTCGACAATGGAAGAACGCCATATAATACTACGATACCGACTTGACCGAGCCTCCATCCATGAACTGTGTGCCCAGCTGGAGCCAGCCCTGATGTCCCCCATCCGTCAACCCACAGGAATTCCCCCTCTAGTGCAGGTTCTGTCTGTCCTCCATTTCTTTGCAACTGGCTCATTCCAGACAACAGTGGCCATGTCATCTGGGATGTCTCAGCCTATGTTTTCCAAGATCTTATCCAGAGTGTTGTCTGCCCTGATGAAACTCATGCGGAGCTACATCATTTTCCCAGAGGAGGGTGATTTGCCTACAGTGAAAGCTGATTTCTATGCCCTTGGACACATCCCCAACATCATTGGTGCAATTGATGGGACCCATGTGGCTTTAGTCCCCCCAAATGACGATGAACAGGTGTACAGGAACAGGAAGAATTACCATTCAATGAATATCCAGGTGGTCTGTTTGGCTGACCAGTACATCTCCCATGTAAATGCCAAGTTTCCAGGGTCAGTGCATGACGCATATGTTATGCGAAATAGCAGCATTCCCTATGTGATGGACCAGCTACAGAGACAGCGTGTGTGGCTAATAGGTGACTCTGGTTACCCCAACCTGCCGTGGCTATTTACCCCAGTGAGGAATCCCAGGACCAGGGCAGAGGAACGGTACAATGAGGCCCATGGGCGTACTAGGAGGGTGATTGAGCGAACCTTTGGGCTCCTGAAGGCCAGATTTAGGTGCCTGCATATGACAGGTGGATCCCTAATGTACTCACCAAAGAAGGTGTGCCATATCATCGTGGCGTGCTGTATGCTTCACAACCTGGCTTTGCGACGCCAGGTGCCTTTCCTGCAGGAGGATGGTCCAGATGGTGGTGTTGTAGAAGCCGTGGAGCCTGTGGAGAGTGAAGAGGAGGAAGACTCTGAGGACGACACAGACAATAGGGACAGAGTGATACAACAGTATTTCCAGTAACACACAGGTAAGAATCACCCACGACATTTCACAATTGCTTATAGCCTCCTGCATCTGTACTTTCTGTAGTTCCCCACAGATGTTTTTCATAAATTTTTGCCTTTCCCTTCCCTTCTCAGTGCTGTCTGACTCAGTACCTGACTTCTGCTTGGTTCGCCCATGAAATACAGCGTATTGACATTGGTATGTTGTCATGACTAATTGACAGAACAGAAATTGAACAGTAATATGTAATACATTTGTTAATAATACAGCATGACTCAAAACAGATTTGTGTGCAAAATGTGATTTATTTACAGTGCTAGATATTGGTACATGTGATTCTAAGGGTGATGGGTGGGGAGGTGGAGGAATATCCATGGCAGAGTCCATTTCTCAGTCTCACAGGTGCATTGTCCTTTTGCCTGTGGAAGGATGGAGCATAGGCAGTTCATGGTTGGACAGGGTGGCAATGTGGGACAGTGGGAAGACTTGAGGGGGTATGTCCTGCTGGCGGGGGTCTTGACATCCTACTCTGTCTTTTTTTTTGGTCTCAGGCTCCTCTTACGGGGTGGTTGTTCTTCAGCAGGAGGTGGGGTTCTGGGGGGCTGTTGAGGTGTTGGGACCTCCTGTCCACTAGCGCCGGCGGAGGTGGTAGGCTGTTCCTGGTCCGGGCTAGTGACAGGGGCCCTGTGTGGTGCACCATGGTCCCGCAACGCGTCCTCTATCCTGTTGAGGGCCAGGACGATGGTCCTCATTGCGGTCCCGATGATTCTCAGCTCCTCCCTGAACCCCATGTAGCGTTCCTCCTGTTGTGCCTGGATCTCAGTGAACCTGGCCAGTACCGTTGCCATCGTTTCTTGGGAGTGGTGGTAGGCCCCCATGAGGGTGGTGAGGGCCTCTTGCAGAGTGGGTTCCCTGGGCCTCTCCTTCCCCCCCTGTCGCACAGCAGCCCTCCGAGCTGCCCGGTTTCCCCTGGCCTCTGTCCCCTGGACGGTGTGCCCGCTACCACTGCCCCCAGGTCCCTGTTGTTGTTGGGGTGTTGGGTTAGCCTGGGTGCCCTGTAGTGGCAGACACACCGCTGATTGAGCTGTCCTAGAGACAGAGGCATGGGCCCGCTGGGTGGGAGCTGTGCTGGTGTTGGCAGAGGGGGTCGGGTCTGGTGTGGCCTGTGGCTGCCTGAGGGGAACCGACTGCCCAGAGGTCCCCGATGGTCCGGGCTGGTCATCAGGTTCACTGTCGACAGAGCTGCTATCCTCAGTGTGGGCCTGTTCCGGTGGTGGGATGGACACTTCTGGACCCTCCTGGCTGGTGTGTTGTCGTTCGGGTCCTGCATGGGGTAAGAGAGTTTGGTTATTGTTTCTGTGTGTGCAATAGCGTGCGTGTTATGGGTGCCCTTGTCCCCCAGTGCAGGCATTCCCTTGAGGGAGGTGTTGTGAGGGTAGTTAGTGGGGGGGGGGGTTAGTGCAGTGGTCATGCTTAGGTGATGGGTGCCCATGATTTGTGTTGGCATGCAGGAGTTGGTGTTGGGATGGGTGGGTTGTGCTGGTGAGACATTGTCAGGGAGGATGTGTGCTGGGGGGTTGGGGGTGAGGGTGGGGGTGTGGGTTGGCATGCTGGTGGGGTGGGGGGGATATAGTAGTTGAGATTGGACTTACCAGAGTCCATTCCTCCGGCTACTCCAGCGAGGCCCTGAGGATGCAGGATGTTCAAGACGTCTTGCTCCCACGATGTAAATTCGGGAGGGGTGGGTAGGGGTCCGCCGCCAGTCTTCTGGACCGCGATGTTGTGCCTGGAGACCATCGATTGGACCTTCCCCCGTAGGTCGTTCCATCTTTTGCGGATGTCCTCCCTATTCCTGGGATGCTGTCGCACCGCGTTGACCCTGTCCACGATCCGCTGCCATAGCTCCGCCTTCCTGGCTATACTGGTGTGCTGCACCTGCGAGCCGAAGAGCTGGGGTTCCACTCTTAGGATTTCGTCCACCATGACCCGGAGTTCTTGGTCCGAAAAGCGTGGGTGCCTTTGGGGTGCCATGGGGTGGTGTGGGTGAGGTGTGGGGTGGTGTATGTGATGAGGACTATGTTGGTGAGTGGTGCTTTGTGCTACTATGTGGTGTGTGTGATGGTGTAGTGTGCCTCAGTGTGTCTTGCTATGGATTGTCTGCTGTGTCTCTCTCTCCTTCTCTCAGTAATTATGGTCGCAGGGGTTTGTGGGTGATGTGGGTGTGTGTTTTATAGTTGGTTGATTGTGTGGGAGTGGTGTGTGTATGTGTATCAGGTGTGTGTATTTCAAATTGTCCAATGTGGCTGTGTTTTGGTGATGTGTGTGTATTCTGACCGCGGCGGTGTGTAGCGCCAATGGAATACCGCGTTCGAATGACCGCCGTGTGGATTCGTGGGTCGTAATGGCATGGGCGTATTTCTGTTGGCGTGACGGTGGAGGTTTGGTCATCTCCAGTTTATCGCTGCCCGCTGATGTGGCGGGCTGCAGTGGAGGACGGATTTTTGGAGGTTTGGCCGTTGTGGGTCAGAATGACCGTGGCGGTTAACTGCGGCCGCGGCGGTGTTATGGCGGTCTTCTGACCGGCGGTAAGGGCCTTTTACCGCCGAGGTCAGAATGACCCCCAAAGTTACATATAATTCCCAAAAATATGTGACAGACAAGTTGCATGATATTTTCAAAACATTGTATGTTTGACAAAGTCTAAATTTGAGCATAACATAGGTGGGGTTGGGGCATAACACATATCGAAGTCACCATTACATGTCTATGGGAAAATATACATAGTGAATATCTTTTCAAATGTAATAGTCCTACTATTGTGTGTTCATATTATACTATGCCCATACATGCAGAAAACGTTTCTCACCGCTGCCACAATTGGTACAGTGTGAAAGAGTAAAGGTATGATCAAACATTCACGCCATTAAAAAAAAAAAAAAATTTTTTAGGGATCCATACATGTACCAGTAGCTAGGTGTGTATCCAAATTTAGGAATCAGAAAAACTTGTGTGACCAGGTGAGCAGGCTAGTGTAGTGAAATATGTGTTTTTGCCCACTGACTATGTGTTGCACCACTTTGCACCTGGATTAGCTGTCCAGTGTTCACCAGTTGCAGACTACATTTGGTATTCAGTTTAGCTGCCTATTGACTTTATAGTAGCATTAGACACTGTCATGTTAAAGCTGACCATACTTTTCCACATTGTAAGCTGTGCTTGTTTTCGTGCTTTTTCTCACCAAGGGCTTTAGTTGATAAGAATGTACTCAGACGGCAGGGAACGGCCTTGTTTTAATTTGACATCTTGGGATTGTGGCCAAATCCCAACTTGTTATTTTCAAAGCAGACCCAAACTAGCCAGCATGTTTGAATTGCCGAAAGAGGGGGATTTTCTAGAAAGCTCTTTCTGTTTTTTTTTTAAGATATGAAAATCCCCGGCAGTGAGAGTGTCCCCAATCAGGAATCTTGAAGTCGTCTTGCTGGCATGAGAAAGATGAAGAGTTGGCAGGCCCTACAGTAATTCATTTTTACCTAATTATTTGCTTTGTATAATATAATATAAATACATATATTTCCTGTGTACATTACAGTGTAGAATCATTTTGGTATGTTTTCCTTTAATTGCTGTGACTATTTTTAAACATGTGCTTTCAACATGCTAATCTCCTTTAGGAACCTCGTGGTGACATAATAATAAATTTCTTCTTTGAACTGAGAAGTGCATTCCAGAGATTTTTGTTAGCTCGGTCATTAGTGGAAAGCAAAACAGCTAGATGTCATGAAACAACATGATAGATGCTGCATATGTATTTGTGAGGGGGCATGGTTAAAATGTATAATTTATTAGAGAAATCTCAGTGGCCAAATGGCATATCCCCATGTGTTGCTGTGAATATGTAAGTAGCTTGTCCATAGTAATCAGTTACTTTGGTTCACCACATAGGCCACATTTATCTTGACGTATGGCAACTGTAATCCAGCCTCATGGGTACCTGACCATTTCTCAGAGTACTGCATATCATTGACACATGAGATGTGGTGACAGAGGAGCATTTTCCAAAATGCCATGGCGGTTTTAAGGATATAGGAGAAAAATTGTATTTGAACATGACTTTGGATGGTTCATCTTCAGTCTGCCCTGTCTGATGCACATTGCTAGTGTTGTTATCCATGTGGCAATGTATGGACATTCCGCCTGGAAGGTCCTGACAGGATGTGAGGATTCCTACCTCAGTGCAGATAGAATAGGTATGGGTAGATGTGGGACATGTCCCCAAACTACACATGGTAATGCAGTAAAATGCGTGACTCATGGCCTCACATATCCATTGTCCTATATTAGACACCTGATCATACCTTTGTAGTGATTTTGTTCTTAAAAAATATGTGTAAAGGAACACATGCATGTCTGCACTTTGTTTCCAGCACACAGGCCTACTGCCCCCCACCAGAACTGTCACCCTTGATTCATAGTTGGAGGATACTTGCAAGATACAGCACAAAGTACTCATAAATAGGAGATCTACAGGATTCATGCACACACTCATTACATGGATATGGTTTTAGGTGATGTACAGCAAGGAAATAATCTCTGTTGACATTTATGAACAGACACAAGGATCTGTAAAGGTCCCCGTGGTATTGCTTGAATTTTATTACGTGAGCTAAGTAAGAAGGTTCCTGGTATTTCCATGAGTCAATATTGGAGAGGTGTCCAACAGGTCTGTTTAATGGTCATTCTCCATCTATGTGTTAACTACCTGGCACAGAGTCAGTCTATGCTGCAAGGTGTGTGGGCATTTTTATTTGCCATATCAGTTAACCAATGCTGAGGCACAATAACTGTACTCGATACACATTAGTCATTTGACATAGGTTATTGATCATAGACTGTACCCAGTTACGTGCTGCATAACAAATCCCAGGGAGTCCCTAGGTGGACCATGTGTACCATTCCATGTGTACACCAATTCATAGTTCCTAATCAGTCTCAGTATTATCATGGTTATACATTTATTTGTGGGGACACTGCCATTTCATATACCTACAATGCTAGCACTTGAGTATGTTAGTACTGTTACATTATGAAACAATATGTGCTTCTTATGAAGATTGGTCACTTTTTCATTCACTAAATGTTATTTTGGCCAGACATTCCACAAGTGATGTTTTCAAAAATTAAGGCTATTACTGATGACAACATTTACAAGTTCACCTTTGGTTGGTGCATATTTCCTTCCTCTCCATCGGACAAAATGACTGCTGATCAGATTTGAGCGGTACTGCCACATCAGCCACGTTGCCAGGGCTTACAGGTGCATGGGAAGATTATACATGGAAGGGAAGGGAGCCATGACCTGAAAGTCTGGAACTCAGGGGCAACAAACACCACCCAGGGGAAGCACCAGCTAATGTGGACGTGCAACATGGAGAAAGAGCAGTGGCAGTTCCGGGCACATCACCAGCTCAGCTTTAAAGATTATCTAGTTTGTGTATAGGTGTAGTTTATGTTTGTAATGTGTGGGTGAGGGTTGATGTTTAACATGCCTGTTGTAGTATGTGGGTAGAGTAGTGTAAGTTAAGGTTAGGTAGGTTAAGATAGAGTTAAGTGACTGTAGTTTTGCGGGAGTGTAGGTTGGTTAGCAAAGGCTAGTTTAGTCATAGCTTAGATAGGCTAGTTAGTGTAGTGTAGTTTTATTTTAATAGTTTTATAATACTAATAATAAACAATGTTTCCACTTTCACAGCTGTTTAATGATTTACTGTGTAGGAGTTGTCCTATATGCTTAGGTTGTTTTAAGCACATGCTCTAGGATTTCAATGCAGTCTTTGTATATATGTGTATGATTATCCCAAATGAATCTCCTTCTGAAGCTACATTTAACCAACCACAGAATATACCTTCCTACAGAAGAAGAGCAATCATTATCCCATATGAAACTCCTGAAGGTTTTCAGAGACTTGGCCACTGTGATCAAGTAGCTCTAGGAATATGTTTTATCCTACATCAAACTCAATTTTCTGAAAAGTAGGAACTAGATGCACTCACATGGTTAAGAATAATATTTTAAACACCTTGTTTTTTTGTAGACAGTGTTATATTTTAATAATTCTTAATCTGAAAATAAGATGCTCTTTACATAAACATGAGGAAAATAGCCATAGATGTTTTTGCTAAAAAAATGTTTTGTTCAGGCCACTATAGCCCCTGAGCTTTCTCGGTGTTAGGTATAAATCACTTTCATTGTTTGTTTTAAATATTTTGCATAAACATATACCAAGCTGGGCATTCTGAGTGAAAAAATAGACCAACTGCTTTCCAACTGGCCACAGTACAAAAAACATTTCAGTCGATGTATGGACACCAATCTCTGTATTTCAGTATCTGTCGGATCAATACGTAGCCCCCCAATAGCTGTTGATGTTAGTAGACACTCTATGTATAAAAAGTGAAGAAGACATCCCATAAAGGTTCGCCTTTCATGATGAGCTCTATTGTATAATGTTTTGTTATGAAAAACTTTAGAATGTAACGATTCCACAAAAAAAGTATTACTGTGATAAAATCCCTGTCCAACAGTCAAGCTCTGGAACTCGATTTCTGCAAGATTCAGAAGAATTGCAATTACTTGGAATTCCAGTGAGCATGAGCAACTTGCCTCTTTTCATCCACTTAATTCCATGATACAGATTATCACTTCTAAATAAGTATGTATGTATTCACTACACACTACAACACCTTAGGCTTCTGTGCAGTGAAGTATGAAGTACCATGTTTGAAGCACATTTTTGAACCTCGCGCACCTGAACTACATGCAATACCCCATCAACAATTCACCATAAAAGGGCGTTCATGAACCTAATACAAATCAGAGAGATCCACAGCCTCCTCAGTGGGTTCAGCTTTATAAAATTCAGTACTGTGACAAAAGTCTATTACCTGATTTACAGCTTTATCCAAAATAATGACGATACTTACATATACCTCATCCCCGGAACACTAACTGGATCCCTACAACCATTTGGGCATCATTAACAAAGGGTTCTACTAAATTAAAAAAATTTAACTTCAACTAAAGTAGTAGAAAATGTCAAATACCCCATTCTATCATACCCACTTTAATTTGGAAACAGTTAGGTGGGTAAAACCACAAGGGTTGATCATCCACAGTCATCACTAAACTTTGAAGAAATTAGAGGTGGCATGGGAGGTTTAAATTAGCTTCTAGACAGGAATCTCATGGACCACAGTGCTATGGTTAAGGTAATTGGTAGTCACAAAGTCAGGACTTGCTCACATATATGTCAAAGCAACTGTGTTGATCTAAATTAACTCCCCCCCCCTCCACCCCGAAGTGCTCTTGGTAGCTGATATTTCTTATTCTAAGAATGTTTGACTAAGACAAGCTCTACACAATAACAATGTGATGGAAAGAGACCCCATTTGTTTAGCTATGAAGAATATTCCCCGGGAAAAAAATGCAAAATCCAAATATAAATAAATCAAGAAAACAGACTGAAAATGAACCTCACTCAGAATGGAATTCGGACTTGTTGAGTACAGAAACGTCTAAGTAATGCAATGGCAAGCATCTACCCCAAACAATTCTACCTCAAAGAAGAAAAAAGGTATCTGACATCGGACAATCCTTAGTTGGGCTTGTGTAAAGAGACTGTGCTTCACAAAGTGGCCATGAAACGCAATTTATGGTCCCAACTATATTTTTAATTCAGGTACTAGAATGTGTCCAATGTCGTTTGTTGAAGAACTTTTTGGAGTAAATATTATTCAGATCTCTCTGGCCTGGTATTTATCTCCAAGTACCAGCTTATTCTAAAGTGTGCTTTCCGTGCCGTTTGACTGACCCAGGGAGGGAACTCCTAGGCCCCTTAAAAGCTACACTCATAACAGACAGTCAGCTCCTTACATATTGGGATGTGCGGATTCCATGCCTGAGAAATTTCTTTCCAAGAAAACAAACAGAAGAAGACAATGGATTTTACTTCCAGAGCTCATCCTTCTGAGTAGCACAAACATAGCCAAGATCCAGGAATGTAAATACTGACTTTGCTATGCAACTTAAGATTCCTAGAGCAGCATTAAGAGACCAGGGCATCTCTTTCCTGTCTAAGTAGATGAAGGAAATGTGTAATTCCTTGGCTATCAGGAACATTCAGAGAGCAATCTATCACACTCAAAAATAACCAGATTAGCAATGACTCACAGAATAATTAAGACAATGGAAAAAATTTGGACAGTTTGATACTGCTGGTGATTTTCTCAATATGTTGACCCCCTACAAGCTTCATTGTTTTCACCCCTCATACACCCTCATACAAATATATATATATATATATATATATATATATATATATATATATATATATATTTTTTTTTTTTTTTTTTTCGTTTTTGTTTTTTAAGAACACATCAACAAAAATTGCTGGTGATACTTAGGCAACATATTTGCAATGTGGACTGAAAAAGTGAGCTTCAAGTATTTACCGAATTTCCAGCAACAACGAATCACTCTATGAAACTCACTATCACAACTGTAAAGCCTAGTGTGATGTTCTTAGATATTTAAATATTACAACAAAATCAACACCTTCAAGTGGATACTTTTGTCAAAGAGACAGAGAGAGAAAATATGCTATTAGCCAAAAACCATCGCCTTAACTCTTTGATTAAAAACCTGCTATACAGTCTACTCCAAAGAGTTTGCTGAATTGTTTCTTATGGAAATGTTTAAAAAACCCACTTGTGAGGATACACTGCAACAACTTCACATGGATGCCAATAAAGAATAGCACCAATAACCCACAACAATGCATTCCAATCTAATCATAAAATCAATGAAGGCAGGCTGAAATGTATTTTACTAAACATGGCACAAACTCCTCAAATAAAGAAATTTACAGTACAAAAACTGGAAAATATTGCAGAGTGATCCACAAACGAGTATTACTGCAAGTCACAAAACACTGTTTGTAGACACACAGAAACAGTATTTACGGGACCAGTTAATAAAGGGAGATATAATATCCAAACTATACCTAGAAATACCAGCAGACTCTGGTACATACCCATGCCAGAGTTGCATGAAAAGAAACTCCTAGAAATCATAGGATAACAGGGGTGCGCCTCACTATTAGGACTCATGTGATATGTAATTCGGAAATTCAGACGCAGTAAGCTATCTAATAAAATGCACTGTGGCCAAAACATATGTTGGCCAAATTCCAGGAAAATTTAAAACACATATTGGGAGCATGTGTCAATGATTTTGAACTGCAGTACAACATCTAACCTGGTAAATCATTGGCTAGTTAATAATCACGCAACCTCATAAATGTGAGATCAAATTTCTGAGAAAATACACAAGATCCTATGTGACTGCAGCATACAGGTAATACATCTCCAAAGAGCATTCTGACCAGAACATTGGAACTCCTTAGGGCCAAATGTGTTGAAAGAGATGGAAAAACTTTTGTGTTTTCTGTGATGAAAAAACTACAAGTACCAATGCTTTTGCGTTCCAAATAAACTACTTTATACAATGCTTGACCTAAAACATATACTAAAATCCATACATTTCTTCAAAGAATAAAGCAGAACAATGAAAAAGGTGATTTGGAACGCAGTACCCTTCCTTGGCAGTGGAAGCGGGGTGCTGGAAGTGCTGCAGCACCCCCAGTAATAAGCTTAAGTTCAGACAACGAATGAGCAATAAATATTACTTTCTATTTTGAATTTATCTTGCCCCATTTGTTGCACATTCAAAGACAAAGGTCAAGTATCAGCTATGTCTAACGACTAATTGCTGCTTATTCTGAAACTGGTGTTTGCTTGTATTTCTCTGACTGCAAAGTGATCTAGATGAGAATCCTGCTGAAGTACAGGAAACAAATGGAAAGGTTGCCCAATGTCAGTTTTTCCCGACTACATAATACTTAAATGCTGTTACATGAACTATACACATATTTCAAATTATACCAGCAATTAGGAAAGCATAAGTTAAGCACTTTTTTGTGATCCTGAAGTGTGATGGAAACAAAGGGCCTCATAACAAGTTTGGCGGTCCGTGGACCGCAAATGTCACAGTGGTGGTCAGACCGCTGCACTCCTGGCGGTCGACAGCTAGATTATAATCCTGGTGGTTGGACCGCCAGGAGACCACCACTTCCTCCAGATTCAGTGATCTTGATGGGTTGGCAGCAGTCTAAGTAACGGTCAGCCACAGCGGTGCTGAATTCGCCACCGCAGTGCTGATCACAACTTCACTTTATGTCAGCCTTTTCTTGGTGGGGTCCCTGCCATGAAAAGGCTGTCAGAAAGCTAGTGCTGGGGCCAAGGGGGGGCCTCTGCACTGCCTACAATCATGTTGTTGGCAGTGCAGGGCCCCCTGCCAGCACCCTCAGAATGCACACTGTCAGCTATTGCACACAATGCACATTTCTAGGGTAATGTGTGCAGCAACATTGGCTTGCTAGGGGAGCAGAGGCCAATGCCGCTGCACTGTCTCTACCGGGCTGACCAGTGGAAACGTCATAATGCAACATTTACACTGGTCAGCCAGGTGGAAACATTGTAATATGACAGGGGCGAGGCCAGGGGCTTGACGGCCATTTCACCCCTGCTGTATTGGCACAGCCAAAATCGTAATCAGGCCCAACATTTTTAATAGGATCAAAGCAATCAAAGCACTTGACACAATATTCAATTTGTGCTATATATTCTAACTAGCAAAACTAATTCTATGCAAGTTTAGTGGAGATTTCTAATGTAATTAAAATGTATGGTCTGCAAACAACAGTGCACTACCTCACTAGTGCTCTAAAATGCACCACCAGCTACAATCCTTACCATTACCACTCTCGTGCTACATGACACATTTGTTACACTTATTATTGTATGATGCTTGGATTTTTCACAATCGAGTTGATTTTGGTTTAATAGCAGCACCGCAACTCTGAAAGTTGTTTCAGCACCACTGATTCACTTATGGTTTTTAACTACTCTACTAGTTCCACTTTTGAAAAGGAAAGCCCACGGGTTTGAGAGTTTAACACATTCATGGCGTAAAGCAGCAGAATCCCATATCCGTTTATTGAAGAATATGAGGCAGGAACGGCACCGTATGTAAACAATCAACAGACGTTTAATTCGCAAAAAAATATACCAGCAATGGAGTGTCCTATTTACATATCAGTTATTTTTTAATCAATAGTTTCTGCTTATTGAAAATATATTACCAAGCAGAATATGTATGAGCACAAACAAAACCTAATTCTTTTCATGTAACCACATGCTTCTTTTCCAAAATATAACATACCTCAATATTCGTTTATATTTTTCCAGCAGAAGGAATTTTTCAAGAATATGGGTTTCCTCAGAAATACGTAGAGAGATATGTATTGGGAATCATGCAAATGTAAAAGAAATTTTTTACAAATTAAAATAAATCTCTATAAGAAAATACTGTGGAACAGAGTTAATCTCACCTTTTATACAGTGTGAGCCACTCAACAAAAAATACTTCTTGATATAAATAAAGCATTTGTACAATGACATGAGGGATCACGGGCCATAAGTAAGAGAGCTACTTGAAATATATGAACTAGTAAATGATGCTTCGGGGGGGCAAGGCGGGCAAATTATTAGCCTGGCTGCTTCGCACAAAGCACGCCCAATTACCAATTACTGTGCTGTGGGGTGGGAATAACCAAATGCTAAGCACACAGGAAGAAATGAATACGGCATTCTTTGAATATTACTCCACACTATATGCAACATCAACACGGGGGGACCGTGTTGAGCCGGAAAGATTTCTGAACCCCCTCTACTTGCCCAGATTGTCTCCTGCAGAAAGGGAGTCATTGTAAGCTCCCCTACAGCTTACAGAGCTCGAGGGGGCTATAAAAAGTATGGCACGGGGGAAGACCCCTGGCACGGACGGATGGCCGATTGAATTTTATGCTGCATATCAGGCAACGTTGGCCCCTAAAATGCTGGCAATGTACAATGCAGCATACGATGAAGGAGCCCTTCAGTCTTCCCTGAGGGAGGCGACATTAGTGGTCCTCCCTAAACCAGGCAGAGACCCTTTACGACTGGGATCATACCGTCTGCTATCATTATTAAACACCGACTATAAGTTATTAAGTCGTATGTTGGCGGACAGACTTTTGCCCGTAATCACAGGTTTGGTTCACTCTGACCAAAATGGATTCATCCCGGGCAGAAGCACTTTTCTTAACCTCCGTATATTGTTCTCTCTTATGGACTGGGCAGGCGAGGAGAGAAACAAATCTGCAGTGGCTTCATTAGATATAGAAAAAGCATTTGACACACTTACCTGATGCGGGTTCTACAACAGCTGGGCTTTGGTCCCAACTTCCTGAAATGGATAAATCTATGATATCAATCACCTATAGCCCGGGTGAGGATGGGTGCAGTGATCTCCAAGCCCTTAATGATTGCTCGTGGGACACGCCAGGGATGCCCCCTGGCACCACTTCTTTTTGCATTAGCCATGGAGCCCTTGGCGCAAGCCCTGAGACTGAGAGCGCCTGAATGTGGACTATATATGGGAGGGGTGTGGCACGTTGTGTTGCTTTACGTGGACGACGCTCTAACATACCTGCGTAATCCTGTGGCGGCCTTGCCCCAATTGCTGGCAGTGCTGCAGGAGTTTGGCAAGGCATCCAGCCTCAAGGTAAATTGGACGAAGTCCTGTTTGGTCCCTCTTATGCTGCTGACCATGGCTCAATGCGACCAGTTACCTAATACCTCCCTGTCGTGGGCATGTGATACCATTAAATATCTCGGGGTCAAGATTCTTCCACGAGGTAAAAGATTAACTAGATGCAAATATAGGTGGCGTTCTGTCGGGAGCGAGGTCTTCGTTGCCATTTTGGTCTTCCCTCTCGCTTTCTCCCCTGGGCAGATTGGCTATCGCTAAGATGCTGGTGCTCCCAAGATTATTATACCACTTCTCGGCTCTCCCATTCTTCCTTCCGAATAAGTGGTTTGTGGAGATGCGTTCTTTCCTCACAGCATTGATATGGGGCACTATTATGCAGCGGCTCAGCTCCAATGGGCTATGCGTTGGCTAGCAGGTCATACTTTGCATGAATTAAGTGCCACGGTCAAACAAGGAGGTACAATTGGACTGCTAAAATGGTTGCTGTCTCCTAACTCCGGTATTCCAGTTGCAGATAGCAACTTATTGATGAGAAACGCCAAGAAATTTTGGCTCAGGTACACATGTGGGTCGGGCCGGGTCACTCCATACGCGTCGCAGCTCCCACTGTGGACATTGCCGGGCTAAGTTCCTACCCTACACAAAACAGCGCCCACTGCTGGGAGGAGGCGGGAATAGTGGAATGGGGCGACCTCTTTGAAGACCACGTGGTGATTCCATTCACTAACTTAGTGGACGATTTCAGTCTTCCTCCTGGATCCTTTCCTACCTATGCTGCTCTAACCCGACTAGCGGCAATCCACTGGGGCACTTTGCCCAGTGAACCTGTCACATCGGTCCTGCTCCAAACACTTCTGACTCATGGGGAATACAAATAAGGTGATCACAAATATATAAAATGAGCTACGCATAGATAAAAATACTCCCCTTGCATCACTCCCGACATACTGGGGGGAAGCATTGCACATTGCACTTACAGATGCCCAATGGTAACAGGCCCTCGCAGCTCCTAAAGTTATATCAATGAATGCCCGCTATAAACTTATCCAGTTCATATATTTACATCACACCTACCTTGGTCCTGCGAGACTGGCGAGGATTTACCCATCCACACAGGATGAGTGTCCGAGATGCCACAGTGGAGCTGCTGATTTCTTACATGCGGCGTGGTCCTGCCCCCATGCAGTTCAATATTGGTTAACCATAACTGAGACGTGTAGGAAAGTACCATCTTGCCTGGCATGTTACCCCCATATTTCACTGTATATATGTTGTTTTAGTTGTATGTGTCACTGGGACCCTGCCAGCCAAGGCCCCAGTGCTCATAAGTGTGCCCTGTATGTGTTACCTGTGTTATAACTAACTGTCTCACTGAGGCTCTGCTATCCAGAACCTCAGTGGTTATGCTCTCTCATTTCTTTCCAAATTGTCACTAACAGGCTAGTGACCAATTTCACCAATTTACATTGGCATACTGGAACACCCTTACAATTCCCTAGTATATCGTACTGAGGTACCCAGGGTATTGGGGTTCCAGGAGATCCCTATGGGCTGCAGCATTTCTTTTGCCACCCATAGGGAGCTCTGACAATTCTTACACAGGCCTGCCATTGCAGCCTGAGTGAAATAACGTCCACGTTATTTCACAGCCATGTACCACTGCACTTAAGTAACTTATAAGTCACATATATGTCTAACCTTTACCTGGTAAAGGTTGGGTGCTAAGTTACTTAGTGTGTGGGCACACTGGCACTAGCCAAGGTGCCCCCACATTGTTCAGGGCAAATTCCCCGGACTTTGTGAGTGCGGGACACCATTACACGCGTGCACTATACATATATCACAACATATGTGTAGCGTCACAATGGTAACTCCGAACATGGCTATGTAACATGTCTAAGATCATGGAATTGTCACCCCAATGCCATTCTGGCATTAGGGAGACAATTCCATGATCCCCCGAGTCTCTAGCACAGACCCGGGTACTGCCAAACTACCTTTCCCGGGGTTTCACTGCAGCTGCTGCTGCTGCCAACCCCTCAGACGGGTTTCTGCCCTCCTGGGGTCCAGCCAGGCTTGGCCCAGGAAGGGAGGACTTCTTCAGAGAGAGGGTGTTACACCCTCTCCCTTTGGAAAAAGGTGTCAGGGCTGGGGAGGAGTAGCCTCCACCAGCCTCTGGAAATGCTTTGATGGGCACAGATGGTGCCCATCTCTGCATAAGCCAGTCTACACCAGTTCAGGGATCCCCCAGCCCTGCTCTGGCGCGAAACTGGACAAAGGAAAGGGGAGTGACCACTCCCCTGACCTGCACCTCCCTTGGGAGGTGCCCAGAGCTCCTCCAGTGTGCTCCAGACCTCTGCCATCTTGGAAACAGAGGTGCTGCTGGCACACTGGACTGCTCTGAGTGGCCAGGGCCAGCAGGTGACGTCAGAGACTCCTTCTGATAGGCTCCTACAGGTGTTGCTAGCCTATCCTCTCTCCTAAGTAGCCAAACCTCCTTTTCTGGCTATTTAGGGTCTCTGCTTTGGGGAATTCTTTAGATAACGAATGCAAGAGCTCATCAGAGTTCCTCTGCATCTCTCTCTTCACCTTCTGCCAAGGAATCGACCGCTGACTGCTCTGGAAGCCTGAAAAACTGCAACAAAGTAGCAAAGACTGTACTGTTACAATTGCACTTTTAAAACAAAGAATACAAATGTATTATACATATATACAACAGAAGAATTGTAAAAAACAAAAAGAACATATATATCGAGACCATGTCAAATACAAACATAAATAACACACATTTGACCCAAAACCTCTGGCCTAATCAAAGCCTAGTGTTTTTCACTACAACGTCAAAGCACCATGCTCCAGTAAGTCTATAAAGCAAATAAATAATGTCCAAATCGTTGACTTGTAGCACTGAAAGTTCTTATCCTCCAATGTAGAAGATCAATTTGTAGATTAATGATCCAATTCAACCCGATGTAGAAGATCAATTTGCAGATTAATGATCCAATTCAGCCGACACGTGTTTCGTCCCATAAGGGACTTTATCAAGGCTGACAAGACAAATCGTATCAATCCTTAATATAACTTATTTTCCCATAAATACTTCAACCATTCTCCATCTTAACCCAATAAGTGGATTTTAAAATCTAGTGTGGTGACAAACACCAAATACGTGTAAAATCATCTGAGCAACAGAAAGTGCAAATAAAGAAAAACCACTACACCAAAACACCAGCCAACATGCCATCAAATCTTTATATATTCGAAATAATTCGAAACCTATCTAATATGTCTAAACCAGTGGCTTTTATACTATTTGAAATACCAGAAAGAAGACATTGTTTGTCAGGTAGCCAAAGAGAAGAGTAATGTGCATGCTGTGTTCATGCAAGTTAATGTTAATTATTACACAAGGTGAATAAGATTTGATGTGCCAGGTCCCCATATATTCAAGGAAAAGGAAATACTCCATCTAACCATGAGTAAAATGCTCTAATTTAGAGCTTGGTGATGTAAAAGAAATATTTGAATCATGTACCTTATTTTCCTGTACTCTTTAAGAATTAATTTCCCTTTTCCAGGCTTAGGTTAGCCAAATGTACACAGCAGCACTGCAAAACTACAACAAGACAAAGGGGGTCATTCCAACCCCGGCGGGCGGCGGGCGCCGCCCGCCGGGCGGAGACCGCCAGAAGACCGCACGCGGCGGTCATTCTGACTTTCCCGCTGGGCGGGCGGGCGACCGCCAAAAGGCCGTCCGCCCGCCCAGCAGGAAAGCCCCAGCAACGATGAAGCCGGCTCCGAATGGAGCCGGCGGAGTTGCTGGTGTGCGACGGGTGCTGTGGCACCCGTCGCGATTTTCAGTGTCTGCTTTGCAGACACTGAAAATCTGAATGGGGCCCTGTTAGGGGGCCCCACGACACCCGTTCCCGCCAGCCTCTTCCTGGCGGTGTAAACCGCCAGGAAGAGGCTGGCGGGAAGGGGGTCGGAATCCCCATGGCGGCGCTGCTTGCAGCGCCGCCGTGGAGGATTCCCTGGGGCAGGGGAAAACCGACGGGAAACCGCCGGTTCCCCTTTTCTGACCGCGGCTTTACCGCCGCGGTCAGAATTGCCCCAGAAGCACCGCCAGCCTGTTGGCGGTGCTTCCTCCGTCCCCGGATGGACCGCCAGGGTCGGAATGACCCCCAAAGTCAGTAGACCATGTCAAATGAGAATAACGACATATGTTTCCTTGTGTCAATAACCCAAGAGTATCACTAACCTGTACTTATTTTTCTTTCTATTCCGATTGTAACGTTCACAGGTATGAATAATTCACACACTACGCAGCCTGAAACATATTTAACAAACAAGAAACTTTAATGATGTTCTTCCCGCAAAACCTTATGAAAAGTAATCAAATAAAACCATGGTCCCTACTACCCAGTAATTCTAAACATCCAAGACATCCAAATATCTACATATGTATGCTGTTTTATAAGTATGCATACACGGAATAAGTCCACATCCATAGACCACTCGAAGTCGGTCTCCTACCTTATTTAAATTTCGTTCCGGCTATGTCGAGCGCCCTTCCGTGTGAGCATTGCGAACCGGAATGTCTGCTGACGGCGTCTTTGTATAGTAAATGGAAATAAAGGTAGGACTCCCCGCGGCTGCCATCTTTGAATTTACACCTTTTACACCAGGAATTAGTATGCTTCGCACATTCTTCCAAATGGCGCCCTCAGGAATACACCAATTTTATACATAATTGGCGGAGGTGGTTTCCTGGTGTAAAAGGAGTCCGGTAATGAATCGGTGGCACGTGTCAATCTTTATGTAGACGTTTGGATGCCTCTTGGGGCCCCCAGAATTAAGGCTGATGTATACTTTTGAGGATTGTCTTATCGGGCCGACTTTTTTAAGAAAATACAATTTGTAAATTCAAAGATGGCAGCCTCTCTGCACTAGAAGCTCCGAAGAAATCTCCCGTGGGTCGATGGAATCTTCCCCCTGCAACCGCAGGCACCAAAAGACTGCATCACCGGTCCTCTGGGTCTCCTCTCAGCACGACGAGCGAGGTCCCTTAAACTCAGCAACTCTGTCCAAGTGACTCCCACAGTCCAGTGACTCTTCAGTCCAAGTTTGGTGGAGGTAAGTCCTTGCCTCCCCACGCTAGACTGCATTGCTGGGTACAGCATGATTTGCAGCTGCTCCGGCTCCTGTGCACTCTTCCAGGATTTCCTTTGTGCACAGCCAAGCCTGGGTCCCCGACACTCTAACCTGCAGTGCACGACCTCCTGAGTTGTCCTCCGGCGTCGTGGGACCTTCCTTTGTGACTTCGGGTGAGCTCCGGTTCACTCCACTTCGTAGTGCCTGTTCCGGCACTTCTGCGGGTGCTGCTTGCTTCTGAGTGGGTTCTTTGTCTTGCTGGACGCCCCCTCTGTCTCCTCACGCAATTGGCGACATCCTGGTCCCTCCTGGGCCACAGCCGCATCCAAAAACCCTAACCACGACCCTTGCAGATAGCAAGGCTTGTTTGCGGTCTTTCTGCACTGAAACACCTCTGCAAGCTTCTTCACGACGTGGGACATCCATCCTCCAAAGGGGAAGTTTCTAGCCCTTGTCGTTCTTGCAGAATCCACAGCTTCTACCATCCGGTGGCAGCTTCTTTGCACCCACAGCTGGCATTTCCTGGGCATCTGCCCACTCCCGACTTGATCGTGACTCTTGGACTTGGTCCCCTTGTTCCACAGGTACTCTCGTCAGGAAATCCATCGTTGTTGCATTGCTGGTGTTGGTATTCCTTGCAGAATTCCCCTATCACGACTTCTGTGCTCTCTGGGGAACTTAGGTGCACTTTGCACCCACTTTTCAGGGTCTTGGGGTGGGCTATTTTTCTAACCCTCACTGTTTTCTTACAGTCCCAGTGACCCTCTACAAGGTCACATAGGTTTGGGGTCCATTCGTGGTTCGCATTCCACTTCTAGAGTATATGGTTTGTGTTGCCCCTATCCCTATGTGCCCTCATTGCAATCTATTGTGACTGTACATTGCTTGCATTGCTTTCTATTGCTATTACTGCATATTTTTGGTATTGTGTACATATATCTTGTGTATATTTGCTATCCTCATACTGAGGGTACTCACTGAGATACTTTTGGCATATTGTCATAAAAATAAAGTACCTTTATTTTTAGAATATCTGTGTATTCTGTTTTCTTATGATATTATGCATATGACACCAGTGGTATAGTAGGAGCTTTACACGCCTCCTAGTTCAGCCTAAGCTGCTCTGCTAAGCTACCTTTTCTATCAGCCTAAGCTGCTAGACACCCCTCTACACTAATAAGGGATACCTGGACCTGGTGCAAGGTGTAAGTACCCCTTGGTACCCACTACAAGCCAGGCCAGCCTCCTACAAGACGTTAAACAAAATTACGGGAGGGATCACGCACTGTGATATGGCACACTATATACTTGGCATAACACGCAGAACCTCCAAAAACAAATCGGTGAATAAAATCTTAGACTTAGCATTAGTACTGGCAAAAAGACGCTTAGCAATGAGTTGGAAATCCCTCATATTTCCACCTGTTTCGAGATGGCACGTGGACCTGCGTGCTGGTGTGCTGGCAGAACAACAAATACTGACATCATCACACGCTATGATTGGACCCCCTTCTGATCCCCCTGATTGTGCAGGGGTGCTTGCGGTGATCAAGAGCGAATTGAATCGGCGAGTGAAGTAATGTGGTGTGAGGTGGGGTTGGTTCCCCCACCTCCTCCTCCTCCTCCTTCTTTTCCCCTCCCCCACTTCTCTTCCCCTGTATATGCTGGTGCATTGGTGGTGCCCCATTTGTGGTGCCACTCCCCGCCCTGCTCGCAGACTGTAGAGCGCAAATCCGACTCAGGTTCCCTCTTCAGCGCTCCCTTACCATGTCCTGGCAGCACGCCTACTCAGTTCATTGCAGTTTATTGTAGTTTTATTAGGGGTTGGTATTGTATTGCTTTTATTTAGCTTTTTCTTTATTCTGAATATAGAGTGACATATGCATATAATTCAGCAGAATTGTAACTATTACCCTGTGATTGATCCTCACCGGTACATATTCTACTGCCTTTCATTCCGAGCTCACTAAGACTGGTTATAATGTGTATTGTATTGAATGCCAATATCCTAATATAGGCACTGTATTGTTGCAGCTTAATGTTTATCATACTGTATAGAGGAATGATTTCTAATTTACAGTAAAATAAAATAAAGAAATACGGAGAGAAAAAAAATGAACTACTAAATGAGGCGGTTTATAATTATGTATAGTATCCAAGACACATGTGGCCTGATTTAGAGTTTGAAGGACGGGTCACTCACGAATGTGACGGATATCCCGTCCGCCTAATTACAAGTGCATTTTATCCTATGCCACTTGTAATTAGGCGGATGGAATATCCCATCATGTTTGTGATGGAATAACCTATCCATCAAACTCTAAACCAGGCCTTAAGTGCCAAATAAGATTCATTCAGTTCTCTCTATTCACATCTCCCTCCAACTTTGAGATATCAAGTATGGTTTGGCCTCGAGACTCAAATATACTTTACAATGATGAACACTACACTACTATGCCATTTCTAATAAGGCCTTGACTTTTGACATGTTCAACTAACAAATGTTAAGTCAATACTAGCAAAATGATATTTCAAGTATGAAAGCTACTCGAAGGCCACTTGCAACAATCACTCTGAAGAACACGCAATGTATGTGTTAATCAATCCAGGAAGATGAGGCTGAGAACCTATTGATTATACTCCCTCAAGCCAAGTCCAAATCATTAAAAGGATTCACTGCATGCCTCTAGAAGGCTTCGATCCACAGCACAAAGTTGATTATGAGAGTTACACTTTCAGTACAAATATGCCGGATAGCAAGTCAATCAATGGATGATCGTGATTTGTGACTGCTGCAGCTCATGACATTCTGTGAGCTCCATAGACTTAACATGACTAAACTGTGGGTTATTCAGAGCTGCTGCTGTGTCTCATTCTGCAAGAAGATGTTGAAGGAACCTTCAGAACTCCCACAAACATTTACCATGGCCAGCACTGATTTTGGAAAAAACACAAGCCAAAAAAACTAAATGTTAGAAGATACAAGAAATATGAACAGGAGTAGCAAATGGCTGCCAAATAAGAGAAAGGGAACAGAAAATTCAGGACTACGCCAAGAATGAGGAAGCATATTTTGTTAATCTGCTGTCCTTTTCCCACAATGGTCCCTCCCTGGCATAGTCCAGAAGTGTTTCAACTGTGACAGAGAAAAACATTTTGTAAACATATAAAAGCCATTTGGTCTAGGTATCAGAGACGCAATGCCTGGACAGACATTAAAATCCCCATTTGCGCAATGGAGACTAACGAGAAAAAGTCACAGGGCGATTCCTCGTCAGGCAGGAGAGCAGAAGAAAGACTAACATGATGACCAAGTCGAACGTGGGACGTGGGATGCCTTCAGACAATATCCTGGGGCAAGCAAATGAGCCATCCAGGAGTGATCGCAAGAAAACTGAATTTATACCCTTACAAGAGAATTTGCATGTACATGTATTAAAGAGAAAAATGCGGCCCTTAGTTTGCTTCAAAATATCCACATCCATTGCTCAAAGTCATTAAATGTTACCTATGCATTTGTAGCTGCAAATTGGAGAGAAGTTCAACAATCATTAGTACAAATGCATCATTGGAATAGCGTTAGGTTCAATGCGCTAGGTCTCATCCACAGGAACTGTGTCCGAGCCAAAGTAACGATATGCGCTGTGTGGATATATGGATGCTAAACATTTATTGAGACTTAAAAAGGCCTCTAAGGTCACCCATAAATGTTATAATAAACTATCTCAAGCTGGCCCAAAGAACTTTGTACATAGGATTTATACCATTGATAGCTTAAGCATGACCTGCCTCCCTCGCCACATTTTATGGTCTGTTGTTAGGTTTCTTGGTTTTTGTATAGTTCATTTCTCACTACTTGGCCTCTAGGCATCTTGCGCAGACATCAGCTTGAAATAATGACTCATCTAGAAGTGCTTCTCCACCGGAAGATGTTTTTCCCAAACCACAATAGTTCTGATCGGTAGTTTGTACGGTCTGGGTTGTCCTTATGGAGGTGTTCCATAATGGTGGTGAGTGTCGAGACGGTTCACTCACCTGAAAAGTAGGTTGTCTGCAGGGGCGATGGAATGCCCTTGACTTCCAGGAACACCTCTCGGCACTTCCTGGTGGACACAGAAACCCCAGTAGGTGTCCCAAAAGAAAAGGGAGAGTGGAAGAGAAAGAGACAAAGCACTGCCACGTCTTGCCAGTCCAGCCGAGCACCCTGTATCTTCGGGGGTAGGCAGGTCGTTGTTGACAGAGTGATAGTAGAGTTAGTGCACTCAACTTACTTGAAACTGAATCTCTCTTTCTGATATGGGCACCGGAGCGGTAGAAGAACACCGTGATGCTCCAGCACTTTTCTTGGATAATAATAACTGTTGTCGCAATCACTAACAGTGCATTACCAAAAACCCAAACTGAGTACCATAACAATAAGTACTGCGACATTAGGGTTGGCTTCACAGAGATTCACTGTTGCACACTACAATTAGAACTGTGGTTGCACTTTATCATGCACAAGAAAGAGAAACAAGGGCATTAATTATATCACGTATAACTTTCCTGCATGCATAGGGTTAAACTAAAAGGAACAAAAAATATCTAAGAAATACAAATGTCCACTCTGGGTGTAAACAGTTAGGGTGGCACAGTTTGGTTTGGTTTCACTGTGTTTGTGAAAAACCCTTCAAAAGCAAATTCCTCAAACCTGAAACACCGGCATGAATGACACAATTTAAATCCAAGAGTTATGCTATTAAAGAAAGAAATGTCCTGTAAATGCTCTTTTAAAATTGCACTGTCGCTTTTTGTAGTACTTGAGCTCAAGCAGATTTCCTGAAGCACATTTAGGCAAGTAGCTACAATAATAATGTAGAATGTTCAGAAATGCATTTGTCGCTTCAAGATAAGCACTCTGCAAAATACGAGGTCTGAAATACACCAGATGATCTAGGACAAACTGCCTGGAGAATACTAGTCACTTAGCTGCAGTCTTTTCCCGAGTGCTTGAGGAATGCCTGTTGTCAGCTGGTACAGGAACGAAGAAAAGAATTGCCTCAAAAGTCCTAAATACGAGGATGACAGCAGGGGTTGGACTGCCAAATCAGATGCTGAGATCAGGAAGCAAAACAAAGTCAACCAGGGAGGCATGCTTCACTCTGCTATTTACAGCCAATCAGGAAAGCAGTTGAGTTTCCACATGTGGATGAGTCACCACACCCAATTAGAAGCACATGTCTACACCTGCTCACATTAGCAAACAAGCATTGGTAAAACAAACATTGATAAAACCAATTGTGTAACACAGCACATTATGTTTGCTTAGAAACATGAAGGTTTAACAAAGAACAGAGATACGATTTAACCCTAATCCCTAGGGATGCTGACAGATAACACAGGAGGCACCTTGGGGATTCCTGACAGTGAGTCTTGTGACCTTTCAGCCTAAATTGTGTGAATGTCACATGTACAGTCTATATTGTGGTTCAGGTATTCAAACCCACTGCCTCACCTGTGTTAGTCATGGCAATGTCGTCATCTATAGATGTAATCGATCTTCTGCCCTTTTGTGTAACGTAAGTAGCTGCATGTAGAGTCTATTCAGTTCAATATTTGTGGATCTTCTATTTTCTCAACAGGGGTGTTTTGTTCTGGATGTAGGTTCAAATGGAAACATGACCCCTGACTTCTTGTTCCCCAGACTTCTACATTGAAAAGGACTTTTCCTATCTTGCATTGTGTTGTTGTGTCTGATGTTTTCAGCGCAGTTGCCCAGACCATATTGCTCAGTTGGGGGAGTCCTTGCATCACCATGTACGCTGTATCTGTGAGGTTCACCTGCCCTGATACCTCCTGTTCTGTGGTTTTGTTTCTCTACTGAGACCATGAGGAGCTATGCCCCAGACTTCCTGATATAGGTGGATGGACATAGGCAGACAGCCCAAAGAGGCAGATAATCTGACATGTGCGCCAGTTTCTCCACTCACATAAAATCATATACATTTTGAAGAGACTGTAATATCATCCTAAGCTGTTGAAATGTAATGTTTTCCATACTGATAAACATTTGTTCTCTCCCTGCTGGTCTTCACCCTTCCGCTCCCCCTTCCTCGTGTATCTGTGCACGGGGATTGTTTTGTGTTGCATTGAGAATGTTGGTAGAGGGTAATGGTTGGGGAGTGGGACAATTGGGGCATTCTGACGGAAGATAAGCGATGTGTAGTGATTGAATTTTATGTTACTACCTGAGGTTCCTGTGGTCTTGGGAGGCCTCAATTGGCGACAAGCAGAGGATTGTGTCATACTTGCCTATTGTGCCAGTATGATTCCCTTGCTATCTATTGCTGCTGTCAAGTCAGTTTTCTAACTGCCTCAGCTGTTATTTCATCAGCTTCCTTGCACTCCCTCTCTGCTGGCCACACCACGCTATGCCTCTCCAGGCTGCACCAGTCATCTTGCTTTCCTGTCACGCCTTCCTGTCACCCCTTTTTTCCCTGACATAGACTGACACTCTCCTTGCTCCACCCAAACACCATGTTCATGTGCGCCAACGACCATACAACTAAGTAAAGCTGAATCCTACCTAACCACTTCAGTGCTCCTGTGTTGGGCCTTGTTGGAAGGAGTGGGGTCAAAAAATATTAATCCACCCTGAGCTGGAATTGAAAGCTCCTGCCTCGCTAGTAATTTACCTACCTTGAATGTTTATTGTAGTCTCTCATCGGTAATGTGATGGTAAACTGACATCTACTAGCTGTTTTGAACATTGCGTTCACTGTTCTAAGCACATTAGCATTTATCACTTATTTCAACTTTTTGTCAGCTTATTTGGTCTCTACCTATTTTACAACACGTTACAATTGATTTCTGTATTTTGCCACACTTTATCCAGAAACTGGTGTTCCCCATTCACATTTGTCCACAAGGCTTTACCTACAATGGCTGGGATGATGAATGCAGTAGCATTGCCAATCACCTTCTTTGGAACTACCAGATTCACCTAGAGGGAGAGGTGGAGTCAACTGATTAAAAGCTTTGAAATGCACTTTGTAGCAATTGATTGAATCGTATATAGTGCTCAATGTAAAAAGTTTCGCTTATACAATTGCCAAGGAACTAAAGGGTGACGATTATGTGATAATGTGACACTGGTTGAGAAACGTGAAGGAGAAGGAGGCTAGGATCAATGCGCTGAAGCTAAAAAGAGAATTAAAAACTATTTTTACACAGCCCTCAGTATTAGTATGCAACATCACATATTTAATATAGACACCAAACACCAGGAGGATCCATTGTTACGCAATGCTGGCCTCCATGTGTGTAATCAACTGTACAGATAAAATGATATGTAATCCAGTGGCCATGCATACCATTTGTGTTAAAGCAAAGTGTTATTAGTACCATCTAGAGTTGTGAACGTCCAACCAAAGGCATAACAATGCTTTTAAAAACCTAAGAACTAGCCAACAATGTAAATTTTGTGCAAACTAGTGTTCAAACCAAGAATGAAAATCCAAAGACTAAAGGAAAAATCTGGTTTCAGGCACTTAAACATGAAGAATCTGGCAAAAATGAATGCTACCATTGTGGATCCAGCAATCATGTAGCATCCTGTATTGATTGTCCAACAATTGGCAAGGAATGTCACAAATGTAGACAAAGTGACCATTTTGCCAAAGTGTGTTAGGCAAGGAAGGTGACAATGAGATTCCTGACATCGGTGAACAACCGGCAGATCTTGTTTTAATGGCGGCAACCCTGGAAAAATGTATTTCAATTGATCAACCAAGGTGCATTATACAAATTAATCAGCAGAAGGTGGATATTCTTGTCAATACTGGATTGCATATCACTATCTCTAAGAAAGAATGCAATGAGCTGCCAAATAAGCAAATATTTCACCCTAGCCGCATTACAACAGGTGCTTATGGGGGACAAACAATTAGCCTTGAAGGTGTCCTGAGTGCTAATATGAACTTTAAAAATAGAACAGCCCAAGCCAAATTATATGTTTTCAACCAGGGAGTCAGCATATTGTGTTATTTTGAACAGAATCTCCATATGTTAGTGAACATGTAAAGCTCCCTATGTATTTAGCATTTCAGGAAATCAATCCTGACAATATTCTGCAAGAATTTAAACCTTCTTTACTGAGAAATTAGAATCATTGAAAGGTTTCCAGAACATAATTAAATTGAAGAATGGGCTGTGCCCATTAGACATAAGGGATACAATTTACAGTTTTTTGCATACATGGAAGTTGATGCTGTATTGAAAAAAAATGGCTGGAAGAGGGTGTAATTGTTCTTATCTCTGCATCTTCATGGTAGTCACTGGTGATGATTGCCAAAAAGAAAAATTGCGAGATTAGCCTATGTATAGATTTCCACCAATTAAATCTGCATGTGGTTGCAGAAACCAACCTTTGTCCCATTTGCATGAGATTATGGTTAGCTTGGTCAAAGCCAAGGTGTTTTCTACAATCAACTTCACAGACAGGATCGCATTGCACAAAAACTCACATGACCTCACCTAATTTATAACTCAAAAACAGGCTTTCAGATTTGCTGCATCCCTTTAACCCCTTCGCTGCCAGGCCTTTTCCCCCTCCTGTGCCAGGCCCTTTTTTGCCTATTTGGGGCAGTTCGCGCTTAGGCCCTCATAACTTTTTGTCCACATAAGCTAACCAAGCCAAATTTGCGTCCTTTTTTTCCAACATCCTAGGGATTCTAAAGGTACCCAGACTTTGTGGGTTCCCCTGAAGGAGGCCAAGAAATTGGCCAAAATACAGTGAAAATTTCGTTTTTTTCAAAAAAATTGGAAAAAGGGGCTGCAGAAGAAGGCTTGTGGTTTTTCCCCTGAAAATGGCATCAACAAAGGGTCTGCGGTGCTAAACTCAGCAGCTTCCCAGCTTTCAGGAACAGGCAGACTTGAATCCGAAAACCCAATTTTTCAACACAATTTTGGCATTTTACTGGGGCATACCCCATTTGTGCAATTTTTTGTGCTTTCAGCCTCCTTCCAGTCAGTGACAGGAATGGTCATGAAACCAATGCTGGATCCCAGAAACCTAAACATTTCTGAAAAGTAGACAAAATTCTGAATTCAGCAAGGGGTCATTTGTGTAGATCCTACAAGGGTTTCCTACAGAAAATAACAGCTGAAAAAGAAAAATATTGAAATTGAGGTGAAAAAACCATCAATTTTTCTCTACGTATTACTCTGTAACTTTTCCCTGCAATGTCAGATTATCGAAAGCAATATACCGTTACGTCTGCTGGACTCCTCTGGTTGCGAGGATATATAGGGTTTGTAGGTTCATCAAGAACCCGAGGAACCCAGAGCCAATAAATGAGCTGCACCCTGCAGTGCGTTTTCATTCTATACCGGGTATACAGCAATTCATTTGCTGAAATATAAGGAGTAAAAAATTGCTATCAAGAAAACCTTTGCATTTCCAAAAAGGGCACGGGATAAGGTGTTGAGGAGCAGTGGTTATTTGCACATCTCTGAATTCCGGGGTGACCATAGTAGCACGTGAATTACAGGGAATTTCTCAAATAGATGTCTTTTTTACACACACTCCTATATTTGGAAGGAAAAAATGTAGAGAAAGACAAGGGGCAATAGTACTTGTTTTGCTAATCTATGTTCCCCCAAGTCTCCCGATAAAAATGGTACCTCACTTGTGTGGGTAGGCCTAGCACCCGCGACAGGATATGCCCCAAAACACAACGTGGACACATCACAGAAAACAGAGCTGTTTTTAGCAAAGTGACTACCTGTAGATTTTGGCCTCTAGCTCAGCCGCCACCTAGGGAAACCTACCAAACCTGTGCATTTCTGAAAACTAGAGACCTAGGGGAATCCAAGGAGGGGTGACTTGTGTGGCTCGGACCAGGTTCTGTTACCCAGAATCCTTTGCAAACCTCAAAATTTGGCTAAAAAAACACATGTTCCTCACATTTCTGTGGCAGAAAGTTCTGGAATCTGAGAGGAGCCACAAATTTCCTTCCACCCAGCGTTCCCCCACGTCTCCCGATAAAAATGATACCTCACTTGTGTGGGTAGGCCTAGCACCCGCGACAGGATATGCCCCAAAACACAACGTGGACACATCACAGAAAACAGAGCTGTTTTTAGCAAAGTGACTACCTGTAGATTTTGGCCTCTAGCTCAGCCGCCACCTAGGGAAACCTACCAAACCTGTGCATTTCTGAAAACTAGAGACCTAGGGGAATCCAAGGAGGGGTGACTTGCGGGGCTCGGACCAGGTTCTGTTACCCAGAATCCTTTGCAAACCTCAAAATTTGGCTAAAAAAACACATGTTCCTCACATTTCTGTGGCAGAAAGTTCTGGAATCTGAGAGGAGCCACAAATTTCCTTCCACCCAGCGTTCCCCCACGTCTCCCGATAAAAATGATACCTCACTTGTGTGGGTAGGCCTAGCGCCCGCGACAGGATATGCCCCAAAACACAACGTGGACATATCACAGAAAACAGAGCTGTTTTTAGCAAAGTGACTACCTGTAGATTTTGGCCTCTAGCTCAGCCGCCACCTAGGGAAACCTACCAAACCTGTGCATTTCTGAAAACTAGAGACCTAGGGGAATCCAAGGAAGGGTGACTTGCGGGGCTCGGACCAGGTTCTGTTACCCAGAATCCTTTGCAAATCTCAAAATTTGGCTAAAAAAACACATTTTCCTCACATTTCTGTGGCAGAAAGTTCTGGAATCTGAGAGGAGCCACAAATTTCCTTCCACCCAGCGTTCCCCCACGTCTCCCGATAAAAATGATACCTCACTTGTGTGGGTAGGCCTAGCGCCCGCGACAGGATATGCCCCAAAACACAACGTGGACACATCACAGAAAACAGAGCTGTTTTTAGCAAAGTGACTACCTGGAGATTTTGGCCTCTAGCTCAGCCGCCACCTAGGGAAACCTACCAAACCTGTACATTTCTGAAAACTAGAGACCTAGGGGAATCCAAGGAGGGGTGACTTGTGTGGCTCGGACCAGGTTCTGTTACCCAGAATCCTTTGCAAACCTCAAAATTTGGCTAAAAAAACACATGTCCCTCACATTTCTGTGGCAGAAAGTTCTGGAATCTGAGAGGAGCTACAAATTTCCTTCCACCCAGCGTTCCCCCAAGTCTCCCGATAAAAATGATACCTCACTTGCGTGGGTAGGCCTAGCGCCGGCGACAGGAAACACCCCAAAGCGCAACGTGGACACATCCTAAATTTTGGAAAACAACAGAGGTGTTTTTTGCGAAGTGCCTACCTGTAGATTTTGGCCTCTAGCTCAGCCGGCACCTAGGGAAACCTACCAAACCTGTGCATTTCTGAACACTAGAGACCTAGGGGAATCCAAGGAGGGGTGACTTGCGGGGCTCGGACCAGGTTCTGTTACCCAGAATCCTTTGCAAACCTCAAAATTTGGCTAAAAAAACACATGTCCCTCACATTTCTGTGGCAGAAAGTTCTGGAATCTGAGAGGAGCTACAAATTTCCTTCCACCCAGCGTTCCCCCAAGTCTCCCGATAAAAATGATACCTCACTTGCGTGGGTAGGCCTAGCGCCGGCGACAGGAAACACCCCAAAGCGCAACATGGACACATCCTGAATTTTGGGAAAAAACAGAGGTGTTTTTTGCGAAGTGCCTACCTGTAGATTTTGGCCTCCAGCTCAGCCGGCACCTAGGGAAACCTACCAAACCTGTGCATTTCTGAAAACTAGAGACCTAGGGGAATCCAAGGAGGGGTGACTTGCGGGGCTCGGACCAGGTTCTGTTACCCAGAATCCTTTGCAAACCTCAAAATTTGGCAAAAAATACACATGTTACTCACATTTCTGTGGCAGAAAGTTCTAGAATCTGAGAGGAGCCACAAATTTCCTTCTACCCAGCGTTCCCCCAAGTCTCCCGATAAAAATGATACCTCACTTGTGTGGGTAGGACTAGCGCCCACGAAAGGAAAGGGCCCAAAACACAACGTGGACACATCACATTTTTTTATAAAAAGCAGTGCCTACCTGTGGATTTTGGCCTGTAGCTCAGCCGACACCTGAGGAAACCTAGCAAACCAGTGCATTTTTGAAAACTAGAAACCCAGGGGAATCCAAGATGGGGTGACTTGCGGGGCTCTGACCAGGTTATGTTACCCAGAATCCTTTGCAAACATCAAAATTTGGCCCAAAAAACACTTTTTCCTCTCATTTCGGTGACAGAAAGTTCTGGAATCTGAGAGGAGCCACAAATTTCCTTCCACCCAGCGTTCCCCTAAGTCTCTCGATAAAAATGGTACATCACTTCTGTGGGTAGGCCTAGCGCCCACAAAAGGAAATGGCCCAAAACACAACGTGGACACAACATATTTTTTCGCAGAAAACAGAGGTGTTTTTTGCAAGGTGCCTACCTGTGGTGTTTGGCCTGTAGCTCAGCCGGCCCCAGGGGGGGGGGGGCAGAAATGCCCTAAAATAAATTTGCCCCCCCAACCCCCACCCTCCCCCGCCGGGAGCGACCCTTGCCTACGGGGTCGCTCCCCCTGCGTGACATTGGCACCAAAAAACAAATCCCCGGTGCCTAGTGGTTTCTGCCCCCTTGGGGGCAGGTTGACCTAAACTCAGCCAATCTGCCCCCAAGGGGGGCAGAAATGGCCTAAATACAATTTGTCCCCCAGGGGAGCGACTTTTGCCTGATGGGTCGCTCCCCATCTCTAAAAAAAAAAAACAAAGAAAAAAAAAAAGAAAAAAAAGAAAAATTCCCCTGGCGCCTAGAGGTTTCTGCCCCCCCCCCGGGGGCAGATCGGCCTAATAATAGGCCGATCTGCCCCCCGGGGGGGGCAGAAATGGCCTAAAATAAATTTGCCCCCCCAACCCCCATCCCCCCCCCGGGAGCGACCCTTGCCTACGGGGTCGCTCCCCCTGCGTGACATTGGCGCCAAAAAACAAATCCCCGGTGCCTAGTGGTTTCTGCCCCCTTGGGGGCAGATTGACCTAAAATTGGCCAATCTGCCCCCAGGGGGGCAGAAATGGTCTAAATACAATTTGCCCCCCCAGGGGAGCGACCCTTGCCTGATGGGTCGCTCCCCATCTCTAAAAAAAGAAACAACAACAAAAAAACACTCACAAAAAAAATTGCCCTGGCGCCTAGAGTGTTCTGCCCCCCCCCCGGGGGCAGTTCGGCCTAATAATATGCCGATCTGTCCCCCGGGGGGGCAGAAATGGCCTAAAATAAATTTGCCCCCCCAACCCCCCCTCCCCCCCCCCGGGAGCGACCCTTGCCTACGGGGTCGCTCCCCCTGCGTGACATTGGCGCCAAAAAACAAATCCCCGGTGCCTAGTGGTTCAAATTGGCCAATCTGCCCCCAGGGGGGCAGAAATGGTCTAAATACAATTTGCCCCCCCAGGGGAGCGACCCTTGCCTGATGGGTCGCTCCCCATCTCTAAAAAAAGAAACAACAAAAAAAAAACACACACAAAAAAAATTGCCCTGGCGCCTAGAGTGTTCTGCCCCCCCCCCCGGGGGCAGTTCGGCCTAATAATAGGCCGATCTGTCCCCCGGGGGGGCAGAAATGGCCTAAAATAAATTTGCCCCCCCAACCCCCACCCCCCCCCCCGGGAGCGACCCTTGCCTACGGGGTCGCTCCCCCTGCGTGACATTGGCGCCAAAAAACAAATCCCTGGTGCCTAGTGGTTTCTGCCCCCTTGGGGGCAGATTGACCTAAAATTGGCCAATCTGCCCCCAGGGGGGCAGAAATGGTCTAAATACAATTTGCCCCCCCAGGGGAGCGACCCTTGCCTGATGGGTCGCTCCCCATCTCTAAAAAAAGAAACAACAAAAAAAAAAACACAAAAAAAAAATTGCCCTGGCGCCTAGAGTGTTCTGCCCCCCCCCCCGGGGGCAGTTCGGCCTAATAATAGGCCGATCTGTCCCCCGGGGGGGCAGAAATGGCCTAAAATAAATTTGCCCCCCCAACCCCCACCCCCCCCCGCGGGAGCGACCCTTGCCTACGGGGTCGCTCCCCCTGCGTGACATTGGCGCCAAAAAACAAATCCCCGGTGCCTAGTGGTTTCTGCCCCCTTGGGGGCAGATTGACCTAAAATCGGCCAATCTGCCCCCAGGGGGGCAGAAATGGTCTAAATACAATTTGCCCCCCCAGGGGAGCGACCCTTGCCTGATGGGTCGCTCCCCATCTCTAAAAAAAGAAACAACAAAAAAAAAAACACAAAAAAAAAATTGCCCTGGCGCCTAGAGTGTTCTGCCCCCCCCCCGGGGGCAGTTCGGCCTAATAATAGGCCGATCTGTCCCCCGGGGGGGCAGAAATGGCCTAAAATAAATTTGCCCCCCCAACCCACACCCCCCCCCGCGGGAGCGACCCTTGCCTACGGGGTCGCTCCCCCTGCGTGACATTGGCGCCAAAAAACAAATCCCCGGTGCCTAGTGGTTTCTGCCCCCAGATTGACCTAAAATCGGCCAATCTGCCCCCAGGGGGGCAGAAATGGTCTAAATACAATTTGCCCCCCCAGGGGAGCGACCCTTGCCTGATGGGTCGCTCCCCATCTCTAAAAAAAACAAAAAGAACAAAAAAAAAAACACAAAAAAAAAATTTGCCCTGGCGCCTAGAGATTTCTTCCCCCCCTGGGGGCAGATCGGCCTAATAATAGGCCGATCTGCCCCCAGGGGGGGCAGAAATGGCCTAAAATAAATTCTCCTCCCCCCCAGGGAGCGACCCTTGCCTAAGTGGTCGCTCCCTTTGCGTGAAATTCACGCAAAGAAAAAACTCCCTGGTGTCTAGTGGTTTCTACCCGCCTTGGGGGCAGATTGGCCTCATCAAAATAGGCCAATCTGCCCCCAAGGGGGGGCAGAAATGGGCAAAATATAATTTTCCCCCAAGGGGAGCGACCCTTGCCTAAGGGGTCGCTCCCCACCAAAAAAAAAAAAAAATGAAACAAAAAAAAAAAAATGGTCCCTGGTGCCTAGAGGTTTCTGCCCCCCCTGGGGGCAGATCGGCCTAATAGTAGGCCGATCTGCCCTCAGGGGGGGCAGAAAAGGCCTTCCCGAAAATATGCCCCCCTGGGAGCGACCCTTGCCCAAGGGGTCGCTCTCTTTTGTCAATAACAATAAAAAATAAAAAAAATCCCTGGTGTCTAGTGGTTTCTACCCCCCTTGGGGGCAGATTGGCCTCATCAAAATAGGCCAATCTGCCCCCAAGGGGGGCAGAAATGGCCAAAATATAATTTTCCCCCAAGGGGAACGACCCTTGCCTAAGGGGTCGCTCCCCACCTCAATAAAAAAAAAATGAAACAAAAAAAAAAAAAAAAAAAAAAATGGTCCCTGGTGCCTAGAGGTTTCTGCCCCCAGGGGGGGCAGAAAAGGCCTTTTAAAAAAAATGCCCCCCCTGGGAGCGACCCTTGCCCAAGGGGTCGCTCCCTTTTGTCAATTTCTACGAAAAAAATAAAAATCCCTGGTGTCTAGTGGGGTTTCAAAAACCGGATTGCAAGCAATCCGGCTTTTGAAACCCTCGGAGGGACTTCAAAGGGAAGGAAATACTTTTCCTTCCCTTTGAAGCCCCTCCGGGCCTCCCAAGTGATTGAAAAAGAAATGCTTTTGCATTTCTTTTTCAATCGCGCTGGAAGCAGAGCTTCCAGCGCGACGAGGGAGGCCCCTGTGACACATCAGCGCGCGCGCGCGCGCTGACGTCACAGGGGGGGGTGGGGGTGGGGGGGGGGTCGGGGGTGGAAGGGGAAGGTCTTCCCCTTCCATCCCCGACTTGGGGGGGGAAGGGGGGTGCACGGGGGGCGCGCTAGCGCGCCCCCAAGTTCCCCTGTGCCATGGACGAGATGATCTCGTCCAAGGCACAGGGGAACTGTAGCCTTGGACGAGATCATCTCGTCCAAGGCACAGAAGAGGTTAAGTCTCAATTCAGCTTCTGATGTATTTAAAAAAGTTATGAATACACTTTATGAAGGAATGATGGGAGTCAGGACCTTCGGGACAACATACTGGTGTTCTCCTATGATCCCGAGACCGATCAAAAAACTTTAACAGAAGTGCTCAGAAGGATTCAAGTAAGTGGCTGAAAGAAAAGAGAAATGTAAATGTTTTCAAGATAAGATAAGGTTCAATCCTTAGGTCATGCATTGGTGCAGATGGAATAAAACCTAAATCTAATTTATTTTCAGCCATTGCCAATTTTCCACGACCCTTGGGCAAAGATGAACTGGGGTATTTTCTAGGCCTCTGTGAATTTTATTTGAAATTCACAAGGAAGTACTCCGAAAACATTGAACCAATGTACCTACTGATCATAAAGGTTGTAGAATTTGCTTGAGTGTGAAGTGCATGCATACAAGTACTAAAAAATGAGTTGCAGGGCACCCCATTGTTGAAATCACTTGATGAATCCCTGTTGTGGCTGATGATGCCAGCCAAGTAGGACTTTGAGTTGTACTGATCCATATAGTACTTGACGGCAATCGCCTGATAGCCTATGTTTCACCAACGGGAAAACAACCTGACAGTAAGTACTCAGTAACAGAACAGGAACTCTAACAGGTGTGTGGGCTATATCCAAGTACAAAAGTTTGTTTTGAAACAGGCAGTTTCTTATTCAAATGGATCATAAGCCACTGGTGAGTATACTGGGTTAATGTACTTCTGACGTGGTCAATGGGATTCCTTCTATTACCAAACTAGCATTTAAATTACATGAACATGTAATAGAGGAGGAGTATCTTCCAGGGAAATCCAGTGTAACAGCTGATTTTTTAATGTCACATCCCATGTGATGAGTCTTTTGAGGATGATGTATAAAATGGAAGATGATGCTGCTGTTGCATACTTGTTGGATGAACATGGTAATGTGATAACTCTAAGCAGAAAGGATTGGATGGCAGTCAGGGCTGGCTGAAAATTCAGAGTACTCAATTGTTTATAGTTTCATTATAAATGGTTGGCAAAAAAATACATGGGATTGGAAACTTAGACCATACTGGAAAGTGAAGCTGTGAAGGACGAGAAGGCCATTATAAATGAGGTCATTCTGAAGAACGGCATGCTGGTGGCCTCCATTTTATTGAGGCCACACTTTGTCTCACAGAGGCCACATAGATATGGCTGGTACCAAAAATAATTTAAGGATGGATAATTGGTGTCCGCCTATGGACCATGGTGTGAATATATACGTATGTGAATGCTTGTTGTGTAAGGATGCTGATAAAACTATAACTATACGCTCAACTCCCCTTACACTAGCACTTCCTGATGGTCCTTTATAAAAGGTGGGAGATTATGTGATTGGACCCATAAATGGATTCTCTTATGATAAGTTTTAATATGTTTTATGCTATAGTCATGATAGACTATTATAGTAAGTGGATTGACTTAGAATTCCTAGATTGTCCAACAGCCACAAATGTATTGAAGCTCTTTGAAGAGATCTTCTCCAGAGGTTTTTTGTGAGTGACAACTGAGTGCAATTTCTTTCAACAGAAATGTCTGATTGTTTTCAAAACCTGTGGCATCATCCTTTACAAAGCATCTTTATATCATAGCCAAAGTAAAGGGCAGGTCGAACATGCCAATCCTATAATTGAGGAGACTGTACAGTTTGCCTTAAAAGGCAACTCACCTGTGAGAACTGCCTTAAGAACCTGTCTTTTGGCATACATAACCACTCCTCATAGTGTAGTGGGTAAAACTCCTTATGAATTGTTGAGAGGTAGACTTCACTTAACTAAGCTACATCCCCATTGGTTCAAAGGAAGGGTAAAGCTGTTGATGAAACTTACAATAAGGGAGCTATGCATGGTATGGTGAAAAGAAGCTGTCCAAAGTTAAGCAGTATTACATTTAAAAAAAAGTGGTGCCCCAAGGTGAGTATGTGTTGATGACATGGGCAGAATCAAATGTCCAAATGACAAATTTGGTAATGCTATGCAGGTAATTAAAATCTCTGAATCAGTCTTAATACTGGAAAACAGGAATTGGTGGAGTGTTTCACATGCTGTACGAGTAACAACTCACCTTCCTCCCAGTACCAGAAACGAGGAACCTTTGGCGTATTTTGTAAATAATACCTCTAAACTATGCAAATCTTGTGTGACTTTGCCACCTCCCCCCACCAATTCTAAATGTATTTCAAGACCCTAGGGGAACTCCACTAAGCGGGTCATTATGAGTTTGGTAGACAGAAAAGGCAGTCCACTAAACTCCTGTGGCCAGGTTACCACCAGTGCAGTCCCATTCCTGTGGGTCCCATTAACAATTTCCTGCTGGGCCTGTGGGAAACGGCCTACAACATTGACGACGGCTCATAATTACCCTTCGCAATTTTTACTGTCTGTAAAGTAGACATTAAAAGTCATGATGGGGCAGGCCAGGGGCCCCTGAACTGCCCATGCCAAATTCATGGGCAGTGCAGGGCCCTCCCTGAGGCATCGTGCACCCCATCTCCGACAGCCTTTACATGGTGGGGCTACAGCCATGTAATCACGGGTGGAGAAGTGACCCGTAATACCCAGGGCAGCGCGGCTTTCAGTGCTGCCCTGGCAGATTAGGACCACCAGCACCGCCAGACCGATGAAAAGTCATGATCTGGCAGTGCTGGTGGTAAGACCGTGGTGCAACCGCCACAGTCATAGTGTGGCTGCCGGACTGCCACATTGGCAGCGGACCAAACGCCACCGCGACTCTGGCGGCTTCAAGACCGCCAGGGTCATAATGATGCCCTAAGTGTTCCTATGAAACATCAAAATGTGTTGAGTGCCCGATCCTCACATGCCTTAATAGGCATGCCTGTTAAGTTCAAATAGTATGTAATGATCCAAACTTCCTCCAAGAGAGGGAGAAGATGCTTAGAGAGATCACGTTTTATTAATATATTAAATTAATGTTAAGAATATTGTTGAAATTATTGAATAAATACTAATTAAACATACTTACATTTAATTAAATTAATATTATGAATGCAAGCTACATGTGTGCATAAAAATAAATGTATGTTTAAATTAGTTCTAACATGTCTTGAATAATGTTAGCAAGAAACATGATTTAGAAATAACATTGTAGCACTATTTGTTCCAGCTGTCAAACAGAACAGGAAATTTGTAGTTCTCATGTGAAAAGTATTAGTTTAGTTTAGTGTGGGTCATGAGGAAGGGTCTCAAGTAACAAATGATTAGAGAATGTAATATTTTGTTAGAAATGTGTGAAATCATATAGATGACAATGCACTTTTGGTGAGAAGATTTAGAAAAGTTGCAGAATTGGTGGTGCCATCTGCAGCCATTAGATGCTGAAACTGACGTCCGAAGTGCGCCCACCTGAAGGACCAGCGAATGGATTGTGCATACTTCTAATTAGTGAGGAACTTTGAAACTGAAATCAGTCTGTCCTGAGACAGTCCTAGTTATTCTCCTGTCTCGAAGCAGTTCAGAACCTTGTTTGAGTCTGCTGTCACACTCCTATTCTTGAAGTCCCCTGGTGAGTTTCCTCATCATAGTCTCAACTGCCCTATTCAGTTATGTGGTTCAGTACTAATAAGGCCAACTAATTCTGAACTGCTGATCTGTTCTATGTGCAGCCCATGTTCTGCACTGTCCTGATGCTGCTGTCAACTGATGCCGGAAGAAGATGACATCCTGTCTTGATGAACTGTTGATGTATGCTGTCCCATGTGGAGAGGTATAACTAAATGTGGTTTCCTGTTTCCTTTTCAGTTAGGTACTTACATCTGCATATTTTTATAGTGAGTTTACTAGTTATATGTTTTTCCAAATTAATTGTGTCTTTCTTTTATATTTGCTTTTGCCCACATGTGTTAGTCCGTTCCCACACATACAAGTCCAAATTCGTGTTAGTATTAGGAATGGCCCAGCTCTGAAACTTGAAATCTGATAACAATAATGTGCATATTGTGTTTTTGATAATCTATATTATTCTTTTACAGTGTCTAACAGTATTGATGTTTAGTAGGCTAAATCTTTTCAGATGCTTTGATCAGCCTATGGTTTTCATGTATGTTTATAACTTAGTTCTGCTCACCATTTATGTGACAATGATTTTATTCAGTTTAAAGTCTGATTCAGTATTAAATTGTTTCTGAGGTTTAGAATTGCTTATGGTATAATTGTCATTGATTTGTGATTGAATGATTCTGACTACTACACTCTTCGCCAAGTCCAAAGAGTCAGTCAACCTCAAAAGGTGAGAAAAGTGAAGGTGTCTCATCGGCGAGAAAATTCTTCCCTGACCCCACAGCGCTCTAACAGTTTTGGCAGCAGAGTTATGGTTTTGTCTTGTGAGGAGGAGTCAGATTTTGCCCACATTGTGAGTTGTTTTGGTGTAGTGTAAGAATTGATGAAATTCCAGCATTGTGTTACATTGTGTATGTGTTTTGAATAGGGTTTGTGCTTTCAATGATTTGGCTAAATCACGGTGAAGTCTGATGTATGATGTGGGTAGATAATTAAGTAAGGAGTTTGCATACTCCAAGTAAGAGAGCGGGGAGTTGGCCTACTCCAAGTGTATGTTGCATTTTGTGCTTAAAAATTGCCCACGTGGTTGTTGTTGTTAACGGCTCCTGCGAGACTTAAGACTCCGGAGTATTGTACAAGTGTATGGAGACACTTGGTTAATTTATTGTCTGCAGGTGAAGGTGTTGGTCGATTGAGCGCTGTCGACAATACAGGTAGTATTTCCCTTGAGTGTGTGATGTTGGTTGGTATGAGGAGAATCGTGAGGGCACATCGAGGATCCATATCAATCGGAGTAAGGTTTGTGGGTTAAATCTTACTTGTGTTTGTGAGAAAGCCATAGTTGGAAGAGTAGCGGCTTGTGCGAAGGGCCACAGTCGAAATTTCTGTACAGCTTTCAAAGTGTTTGAGTCCTACCCGTAGTGAGCAGACAGGTTTTGGTATTGTTCTCACAATATTTGCAATTAGGTTTGCATGGGAAGTGTGTTAAACTGCTCTGAAGTGGGTTGCAGCTGCTAAGCGAAGTGAGTGTGACGTCATTTGGTCCGCGCTGGGATAGGTCAGTTGGTGAGGAAATACGCTCATGGATTGGTGGACAAGACTGCGCTGCTATAGATTGAGAACAGCTGGTAAAAAGGATTGTGGGGTTACAAATTACTTCCTGGATTCATAGATTTTGTCTGTGAATTAGATTTGTGTAACAATTTGGTTTTTCAAAGCTTTAAGTAGAGTGTTGAGAGGAGATGTTTTTATTCCAGTTAGGTAGGGTGAGTCTACTCCACCTGAATGTACACCAGCAGTTGAGGTAATGGAGGAGAGAGGAATTTCAGCATGTCTTTGGGTAAATCAATGGTGCAAAATGACTGAGAAGGAAGGTACCTTAGTTTTTCCCTGTTACTGATCTTTTAATTTGATAATTTTGGAGAATTTGAGGAGGGTGTTATATGAATCCAAGCCTCTTCCTAGACCTGCATAGTTTAAAGCACTTGGTATTTGGGAGTTAGTTGTGAGACAAAAAGAGGCTCAGGAATTTAAAAGGAGAATGAGGAAGGCAGAAAAGACGCTAGCAGAAGCTAGGTGGGATGCAGAGCAGAGAATGTGGAGAGCAGATACATTACATGCAGTGAAATTATTTCCATTAATTACACAGGAAGGTGATGGGAGTGTTAAGCCCAAAGCCAAAAAGAAATCTTAGGAAGATACGGAACAGACAACAACGACAGAACAAAGAAGATTGGAATGTTGCCGCTGCGGGCTTTTACCGGCCAGTAAAAGCCCGGAGCACTCCATTGCTTTCAATGGAGCTGCCAACATTCCATTGTCAAGAGTGATTCATATGATGAATTTATAACTCAGTTGTTGCAGAATCGTCCCCCTCCTTATAATGCAGTTGAATCAGTAAACCAGAATGTAGTCCTGAATGTTGCCACAGCCCCAGTTGCACAAAGCCAGGTTCAGATATTTCCAAATGTACCTACTGTAAAAGTTGCACAGGTGCTAGCGGTTTATCCAACAGTTCCAAATCTTAATACAGTTCCGAATGTCCCAGCTCCAGTTATGCCACAACCAAATCAGAATACAGAAATGACTCAGTTTGAGTCCACACCTTATGTACAGACACCTGCATAAATTGTGAACCAGAGTCAGACAATGCATATGTATTCCCCAATAATGACACCATAGAATGTTGCCCTGAATCAGTCAAATTAGGCTGGTGGTACAGTATTAACTGGCCAAAGTAAAGGATTAACGTTCCCGCAAAATCAGTCGAATTTGTCAGGACCAGAAGCATTAACAGTTCCTGTAACAATAGATCCAGTAGTTCTGTTTTATGCCCAGTGTAATAATAAGAGTGGTCCCAGATTCCACATTCAGTATCAGCAATTAAGTCACCTTTCAGAACTAATGCAGAAATGGAGAGCTTGAACACTACTGTGCCAGCCATGAGCCTTATGAATTATTTTGGTTTGAACCAGACATATGATAGAGTAGGTCCACTGATTGATGTAATACGTCCCCCGTGTTCCGTGAGATCATCTGTGATGGCTCAAAAGCAGGCTATGAGAGCCCCATGCAGTGTACAACACATGTTTATGCCCAGAGATAGAGGTAATAACATTAGTTTACAAGGGTTGTCAGCCAAACAATAGACTGAATGGTTAGATAATTTGAGTTGAGCATCAGTCCCAGGAAACAACCTGAAGGAGAAAATACAGTAAACATGTCTAGATTCAAATTGGAATTAAATGAGATGATTAAAGGAACACTTGAAATTAACAGATTTGACTCTTCTAATGAAAATGAAGTGAAATCGTTTCCATTAATTACACAGGAAGGTGATGGAAATATTAAGCCCAAAGTCAAAAATAAATCTAAGGAAGATACAGAACAGAAATTGGATGAAAATAAAAGGGTAGCAGATGTCAAGAGTAATTCAGATGATGAATTTATAACTCAGTTGTTGTAGAATCATCCCCCACTGTATAATGCAGTTGAATCAGTAAACCAGAATGTAGTCCTGAGTGTTGCCACAGCTCCAGTTGCATAAAGCCAGGTTCAGATCATTCCAAATGTACCTACTGTAAAAGTTGCACAGGTGCTAGCGGTTTATCCGACAGTTCCAAATGTTAATGCAGTTCAGAATGTCACAGTTCCAGTTATGCCACAACCTAATCAGAATGCAGGAATGACTAAGTTAGAGTCCACACCTAATGTACAGACACCTGCACAAATTGTACACCAGAGTCAGACAATGCATATGTATTTCCCAGTAATGACACCATAGAATGTTGCCCTGAATCAGTCAAATTGTCAAATTAGGCTTGTGGTACAGTATTAACTGGCCAAAGTAAAGGATTAATGTTTCCCCAAAATCAGTCGAATTTGTCAGGACCAGAAGCAGTAACGGTTCCTGTAACAATAGATCCAGTAGTCCTGTTGTATGCCCAGGGTAATAACGAGAGTGGTCCCAGATTCCACATTCAGTCTCAGCAATGAAGTCACCTTTTGGAACTAATGCAGAAATGGAGAGATTGAACACTACTGTGCTAGCCATGAGCCCTATGAATTATTTTGGTTTGAACCAGACATATGATAGAGTAGGTCCACTGATTTATGTGACACGTCACCCGTATTCCGTGGGATCATCTGTGATGGCTCAAGAGCAGGCTATGAGAGCCCCATGCAGTGTACAACACATGTTTATGCCCAGAGATAGAGGTAATAACATTAGTTTACAAGGGTTGTCAGCAAAACAATAGACTGAATGGTTAGATAATTTGAGTTGAGCATCAGTCCCAGGAAACAACCTGAAGGAGAAAATACAGTAAACATGTCTAGATTCAAATTGGAATTAAATGAGATGATTAAAGGAACACTTGAAATTAACAGATTTGACTCTTCTAATGAAAATGAAGTGAAATCGTTTCCATTAATTACACAGGAAGGTGATGGAAGTGTTAAGCCCAAAGTCAAAAATAAATCTAAGGAAGATACAGAACAGAAATTGGATGAAAATAAAAGGGTAGCAGATGTCAAGAGTAATTCAGATGATGAATTTATAACTCAGTTGTTGTAGAATCATCCCCCACGGTATAATGCATTTGAATCAGTAAACCAGAATGTAGTCCTGAGTGTTGCCACAGCTCCAGTTGCATAAAGCCAGGTTCAGATCATTCCAAATGTACCTACTGTAAAAGTTGCACAGGTGCTAGCGGTTTATCCGACAGTTCCAAATGTTAATGCAGTTCAGAATGTCACAGTTCTAGTTATGCCACAACCTAATCAGAATGCAGGAATGACTAAGTTAGAGTCCACACCTAATGTACAGACACCTGCACAAATTGTACACCAGAGTCAGACAATGCATATGTATTCCCCAGTAATGACACCATAGAATGTTGCCCTGAATCAGTCAAATTGTCAAATTAGGCTTGTGGTACAGTATTAACTGGTCAAAGTAAAGGATTAATGTTTCCCCAAAATCAGTTGAATTTGTCAGGACCAGAAGCAGTAACGGTTCCTGTAACAATAGATCCAGTAGTCCTGTTGTATGCCCAGGGTAATAACGAGAGTGGTCCCAGATTCCACATTCAGTCTCAGCAATGAAGTCACCTTTTGGAACTAATGCAGAAATGGAGAGATTGAACACTACTGTGCTAGCCATGAGCCCTATGAATTATTTTGGTTTGAACCAGACATATGATAGAGTAGGTTCACTGATTTATGTGACACGTCACCCGTATTCCGTGGGATCATCTGTGATGGCTCAAGAGCAGGCTATGAGAGCCCCATGCAGTGTACAACACATGTGAATGCCCAGAGATAGAGGTAATAACATTAGTTTAAAAGGGTTGTCAGCAAAACAATAGACTGAATGGTTAGATAATTTGAGTTGAGCATCAGTCCCAGGAAACATGCCTGAAGGAGAAAATACAGTGAACATGTCTAGATTCAATTTGGAATTAAATGAGATGATTAAAGGAACACTTGAAATGAACAGATTTGATTCTTCTAATGAAAATGAATCGCGCTTCATATGCAAGGATGTTACCCTCCAAGCAGGACATGTTTATGAGAAATTAGCTAATTTGGCTGAGAAATGTGAAATCGAGATTAATAAATCCAAACAGTTGAAGAAGAGTTACAGATTAAAAGTTGACGTGAGCGACATTGCGAACATGAGGTCACCTGGAATGAAAATTCACATTAAGGAGTTGATTCAAAGCATTTAAATGTAGAGATCATTAGATAAATGGAAAGGCAGATAGGCAAGGAGAATAGATCAGAAGAAAAAGCTGACTGCATTTTCAAACAATGTACAACAGGCTGAGGGAGCTGTAAAAATGATGCCAGTGAGAGACATTTTTGGAGGGAATTTTGTTAATGTTCCTTGGAACAGAAGTGACATACTGTCCTTTACAAATGATTACCCAAAGCTGAGGGAGAATCCAGTGTAATGGTACTAGCAAACAAGGGGGTTTGTTAAGCTTGCAAAGTGTTTGTGGGAAGATCTGAACACTTTGTTTGAGACTGTGGTTCCAGCAGATTTGTGGGTTGAATGTAAGCGGAGCATTGATTAGCCAACACGTGAGCCGCCGAGAGATGCCGTATGAAGAAGTTATGAAAGCTTATTACAAGGTGACTGGGTTTCTGAAAACTAAGGTTTCCCCTAAATATATTGATTGGCAAAGGATTGACAGGACATCTCAGGTGTCACAGGAGCCAGTGTGTGTCTCTTATGAGAGACTACTTAAAGCATTCAGACAATACAGTGGCACAGAGATTATTCAACCAATAGAAATTATTCATTTTGTGCTTAGATTTGTTCAAGGATTGAAACCTGATATTAGCAATATGATTAAGAATCATTTGATTTGTTGGCAAGGAAAGCCGACTGATGAAGTGTTGCACTACGCAAAATATTATAGTGATGAGATTGATTTGAAGCAGAAAAGGTTGGTGGAAAAGGCAATGGTGATGCGAATCCAGTCTGCCCAAGCAATAGGCATGCAGGGTCCGCAAGGAGCGATGAACGCAGGAGGAATGCAGCAAACACAGCAGCACGGCAATATGATGCCTCAGCTCAGAGACAGAGGTTGTGGAATTCGAGGCGATCCAAATACAAACATGGCTGATGTTCAGAAAATGCTTCCTTGTCATGCGTGTAGCAACAATGGACATTAGAAAAGGGAGTGGCCCTTTAGTGATGTAAATAATTTCATGCTAGGTAGTGGTGTCGCACAGATGGTTGACATCAGTCAATCTCGAACTCAGAGAGTTCAAAGGCCCCGAAATCAAAACATGAATGTTTCTACAGGAGCAGTCCAAATGCAGGTTCCCCAGCAACAAGTATATTTTCCCCAACAGCAAATTCAAGTCCCACAGCAAATGCAGATACCACAAGCTCTGATAGCACAGCAACAGGTGATGGTTCCTCAGCAGAACGCGAACCAGAGAACAAATGCAAATGTAAGTCAGTTAATCACACAATACCCATTGATTGATTTTAGTGATGATGAAAGGAGTGAAGAATACATGAGTGAGAGTTCAGAAGAGGAGGAATGTGTGTTGGCTTCATTTTTGGAGGTAGATCAGCGTGGTCCTTATGTGAATGCGAGTGTCATGGATCATGATGTTTTATTTCTGGTTGACACTGGAGCAACTCATACCACTGTCAGATCTACAGAAGTCCCTAATGTGACCTTTTCAGGAAGAACAGTTTATGTGGTAGGAGTAGCAAACCAGCATTTGGTAAATCCCATTCCAATCCCATCCCATTCCAGTTAAAATAGAACCTTTGAAGGTTTGCACCGATTTGTGGTTTGTGATTCAAATCCTTTGACTCAGTTAGGAAGAGACTTGCTATGCAAATAAAATGTCCCGTCACTTGTACACATGAAGGCATAGCAATTCAAACTGCTAACGATGATGAAACTTCCAGTCAAACTGATGAGATGTATCCTCTCATTACATTGTTTCCTGGCATGACAGTTAAAGTCCTACCTGATGGATCACAAGGGACAGTAAAGTTGAGAGTTTAGGAGCTTTCTGGAAAATATATTGGACTTATTCGAGGTGTTGATCCAGTCAAAGTAACTGTTAAGCCAAATGCAGTTTTCCCCAGAACACCACAATATAACTTAACTCTAGAAGTGATTGAAGGAATTACCCCAGTAATTGCAGATTTTGTTGAGCACAGAGTTTTAAAAGAAGAGATGGGCAGCCCGTGTAATTCACCAATTATGAGTTTGCGAAAGTCCACTGAGAAATATCGGCTAGTTCAGGATTTGAGAATGGTAAATGAAATTGTGGTATCTTGTTCTCCCCTGGTGCCAAATCCAGCAGTGATTTCATATCAGATTGCATGTGAAGCAGAATGGTTTATAGTTATCAATTTGTCCCAAGTGTTTTTCTCAGTGCCTTTGCACAAGGCTAGTCGATTCCTCTTTTCATTCCGATTCGGCAACCGTATGTATTCATTTTGTTGTACTCCACAGGGGTATTTGGAATCTCCATCTATTTTCAATCAGATCATGAAGAAGAACTTAGAGTCTCTCAACATGCCATTTCAGACTGCTTTCATGCAGTACATTGATGACCTGATGGTTGCATCTAATACATGCGAAGCTTGCAAACAAGATACCATAGAGTCATTGAATCATTTGGGTGAAAACAGCCACAAGATTTCCTCTGTGAAAGGTCAGCAAATCGAGAAAGGTGTGAGGAAAGTTTCCCGAGAAAGAGTTGCAAAAATTATGCAAATGAATCCCCCAGCTACACAGAGAGATGTCAGAATGTTTTGGGGCATGGTGAGCTATTGTCACCAATGGATCCCAAACTTTTTTGTAATTACCAAACCACTGCAGAAGTTCACACACAAAGAAGTCACATACCCAGTCTCCTTCATTGAAGAATGGATAAAAGCCTTCACTGAGCTGAGAGAGAGTTTATGCAGTGCTCAGCTTTGGGAGTGCCTGATTACACTAAGGGGGTCATTACAACTCTGGCGGTCAAAGACCGCCAGGGCTGTTCTGGAGGAAGCACCACCAACAGGCTGGCGGTGCTTCACAGGGAATTACAACCGCAGCGGAAGTGCCGCGGTCGCACCGCCGGGACCAGCGGTTTCCCGCCACAATGGTCCCAGCGGTTTTAATCCGCGAGGGCCCAGAGGATTACAAATCACCCTACCGCCAGCCTTTTCATGGCGGTTTGAACCGCCATGAAAAGGCTGGCAGTAAAGGGAGTCGCAGGCCCCCTGGGGGCCCCTGCACTGCCCATGCCCCCTGCCACGGCCTCGTGCAGCTTTTCACTGTCTGCCATGCAGACAGTGAAAAGCACGACGGGTGCAACTGCATCTGTCGCACGGCCGCAACACCGCCGGCTCCATTTGGAGGCGGCTCCTGTGTTGCGGGCGAGATCCCCGCTGGGCCCGCCGGCCCAGCGGGGATCTCCTGATGGCCACGACGGGAGTGCGGCTGCATTGGAGGCCGTCCAGCGGTCCAACCTTGGCGGGCGGCTTCAGCCGCCTGCCAAGGTTGTAATGAGGGCCTAAATGTTTCGCACTGTTTGGTCATGAACGTGAAGGTTGTGCTCTTTCTGTTTTGACGCAGTCTCAGGAAGGAACAAACAGGCCAGTGGCATATTTTTCCACCACATTGGGTCCTGTTGTTGCTGCTTTGCCCGGCTGTTTGAAAGCTGTGGCTTCCGCTGGTGTGAGCATCGGTCCATGCGAAGGCATTGTGATGGGACACCCTTTAACTGCTTAAGTCCCACATTCAGTTGAAGTTCTCCTAAATAGATCAAACACGCAATATTTGACCAATGCCCATCTTACCTGTTCTGAGTTATTGATTCTTGGATCCCCAAATGCTGTGGTCATGAGGTGTGTGGTCTTAGACCCCACCATGTTAATGCCTGTAAATGTTGATGATTCAAATGATGCTAGTGAAATGGAACATGACTGCTTTGAAGTCACTGAACTGTGCACCAAACCCGGACCTGATATTCAAGATACTCATTTTTTTTAATGAAGATTGTCAATATCCAACGAAGCCCTTTCACATATCAAAGTGGCATCATTTTATCTCTGGCAATAAGTCATCGTGACAATGAATGTTTCTCCTTCAGGTGAATGACCAAGTTGTTTTTGTTGATGGCTCCTGTTTAAGAGACAGTGAAGGTACTCTGAAAGCTGGTTATGCAGTTTGCATTATCTCAGGAGTGGTCGAAGCCTCAAGGCCTCAAGGAGTTACTTCTGCCCAAGTAGCCAAATTGGTCGCTCTTACAAGAGCATTCTGCATAACAGAGCAGCTCAATGTGACAATATTTACAGATAGTCAATACAGACTTGGTGTTGGCCACGATTTCGGGCAGGTATGGAACCAGCGAGGTTTCATGACGTCCTCAGGATCATCCATTTGAAATGGTGAGAAAATTCATGATTTGTTGAATGCCTTATAGTTACCTGAGAAGATTGCCGCTGTGAAGTGTGTAGCCCACCATAAATCTAATGACTATGTAACATTGTGCAATCCCTGTGCTGACCAAATTGCCAGACATTGTGCACTCAAGAGTCGTTGAAAGCCTCAACCCCTCAAAGAGTTGTTTCCGCCCAAGTAGCCAAATTGGTCGCTCTTACAAGAGCATGCTGCATATCAGAGCAGCACGATGTGATAATATTCACAGATAGTCAATACAGATTTGGTGTTAGTCACGATTTCGGATAGGTATTGAACCAGCAAGGTTTCATGACCTCGTCAGGATCATCCATTTGAAATGGTGAGAAAATTCATGATTTGTTGACTGCCTTATAGTTACCTGAGAAGATTGCCATTGTGAAGTGTGTAGCCCACCAGACATCTAATGACTTTGTAACATTGGGCAATACTTATGCTGACCAAATTGCCAAATATTGTGCACTCCATTGGATCACCTTCTATGAAGAGTGGAGTAATGAAAGTGACACCAGTGAGACAAATCAAAATGTATTGATGGCAGTGGTTGATACCTATGATGAAATCAAGAGGTTGCAGGCAGAGGCAACAGAGGAAGAACACTGAGGTTGCATTAAAGCAGGTTGCGTTCTAAGAGAGGGAGATGATATCTGGATTTCAAATGACGAGAAGTTGTGTTGCTAGATTGTTAGTTGAACTCAATGGCTAGGTATTATCATGGTCCGGTTCATCTCAGCAGAAATGCAATGATTCACACATTCAAACAGACATGATGCAACCCCAGGTTTAGATTGCTTTCAGAAGCGGTTTGTCACAGATGCGTTATATGCCAACAAATGAATTGAGGGAAATGCACAGTGGTTAATTTGAGCTAGATAGGTAGATCTGGAGGTCCATTTAACAGAATGCAACTTGATTTCATTGAAATGTCTGCTTGTAATGGCTTGAAGTATGTATTGGTTATTGTGTGTGTATTCTCCCATAGGGTTGAGGCTTATCCAACACTTAGGAATGATAGTCTCACTGCAGCTACGCTGCTCCTCAGGGAACTAATACCTAGGTATGGATTCCCGACTTCTTTGAAATCAGATTGAGGAACTCATCATTTTAATAATGAGATCATAAAGTTGTTGTGTGCAGCACTGAACGTTGAGCAAAAATTGCTCTGCAGTTACAGACCAGAGGCATCTGAAATGGTGGAGCAAATTAATGGAACACTGAAAGCTCGATTGGTGAAGGTTTGTGCCTCTACAGTGTTGAAATGGCCTGATGCATTGCCACTTGTCCTGATGGGCATGCGTGACAGGAAGACAGGACTGTCTCCCAACAAGATTCTGATGGGTTGTGCAATGAGGCTCCCAGCAGTACCTGCAAATACACTTATGAACATAACTGATGGCTCAGTGCTGGGTTATTGCAAAGGTCTGGCTGATGTTGTTCACTCTTTGTCTCATCAGGTTCAAATGGCCCAAGAACAGTGTTACAGCTTGAAAGCTGGAGATTGGGTCATGGTACAGGAGCATGTGAGAAGATGTTTCAAATTATCTTGCTGACAACAACAGCTGTGAAGTGTAATGGTCTTCCGAACTGGATCTATGCAAGCCATACATGCAAGGTTCTATCTCCTCTTGGAAACGCAGAGTCTGATCCCGCAAGAGAAAATGCTGATGAAGAAGGGGTTCGGCTTGACCAAGCTGTGAGGTTGGAACCAGTGGCTGAAGCAGAAATTGTGCAAAGTTGTGAAGGTACAAAGTGGCTGCATGCAGATAAAGATACAGACAAAAGTGCAGGAGAGCAAAGTCAACTGATTCCTGCCAGTAGAGCAAGTGCTGCGAAAGCAGTTGCACCCGAAAACAGAACTGTGAAAGGAGATAAATGGCCTGCAGCTGCACATGAACTGGTTGCTGATAAACTCGCATCAATAACAGAAGCAGGCGAAGAGTCAAATCAGAGTGAAGATGAAGATAGTGCTGTAAGAAGAACTAAATGTTTTCACCTGAATGGATCTACCTTGTCACAAATGGGAAAGCAAGTTTATGGCCTTTTGTTTTGACAGTGAGAATTCAGTTGAACATTCTGGAACTTGAAATTGCATTTGAACTGAGCTTTGAAATAACCTGGCCAATTGATCATCAAAGACATTACACTCTGGAAGTAACCATAAGCGATCATTAGACTGTGTTCTATTGAAAATGAACATTGAACTTTTTGAGCTTTTAGCTGAATCTTGAAGAACTTTTTGAAGATCGAGAACTGCTGCAAACAGTGCAAAGACTTTGAAAGCCACTTTGTTTTTGATTTTTGTTCTTTTATTTTTATATTTTTCTTTTTCTTTTCTCCTGTAATTCTACAGAAGTCATGAATTCTGGACAGGGCAAGCACAGTAGAAGTAAATATGCATGTATGGGTTTGATTATAGTATGTGTGATTGCATGTATTTTATTAATTATGGGAATGAGTGTTTCAGTAAAAATAGAGGTGCAAAGTACAGCAACTCCAGTGCAGAGAATGACAACATCCAAGCAAGGTGAGGGATTGCTTATTTTAGATGACACAAAGGGTAACTTATCTTCCAATGTTTAATATAGTTTGCTGTATGAGTATGTGAATACAATGAATGTGCATGATTGTTATGTATGTACACAAATTCCCTCATCAGTACAAGAAGGAATCACTATCATAGCTTACCACTAACCTGTGACATCAGTTGCAGTCTATTCTGAACACTTTTGTACAATCAAGTGTATATTCAGTACTTCTATTCTATGACTTAGTTTTCTCTTTTATTCCAATTAATCAGCATTTGAGCACCATTGCAAAGGCTACGAACATAGATATAGTAGGAGGATTCTTTGAGCCTACCCTGACTTTTGGCACAGCATATATGCATTTAACATGTCTTCTTACACAGGTAGAGAAGGAGTTCATTAATCAGGTAGATGATAAAAGGAAAGCAATGAAAGAGAAAATGGATAAGGGTATAGTTAGTAAGAAGAAATCAGTTCACACTTAGCTTTAGATTGGCAGCATGTAGGGAAGCTTTGTATATATAGGCCACAATCTAAAGCTGACAATAAGTTTATAGGAACGAGTGAAAGAAGACATGTATTTTTGTTCAAGTGTGTATGGTATCTTATGCTAAATGGACAAGACCCCACTGTACCAGGTATTTATTACATCTGGGGTAAGAACGTTTATTACAAGTTGCCACAAGGAAAAAGGAGTGTTTTTCCTGAACATCTACCAAGTGGACAACATTGATAATCCAGCAGGGAGTGAGTCTTAAAATGAGATTTAAAAGAGGAGCAAGTAGTTCAGACATTAAAGATATTTTGGAGCTTTTATTCCATCAGTGGGTGTGAACTTGAATGACATAAAGATAAGGAAGCTATCAATGATTGTAGATAAGATGTCAACTGATTTTTCGGGTACAATGCTCCTAATGGACACAGACGTGGTTGCAGCAAGGTCTATGGTTCTTCAGAATCACCTTCCATTAGACATCCTTTTAGCGAAAGAGGGTGGAGTCTGCTGAGTTTTAAAGTGACAGCACTGCTGCACTTACATACCCAATAACAGCAAAGGGATAAGGAGATACTTTTCTACTTTTAACAAGTCTGAGAAGAGACTTAAATGATCTAAAAGAGACAAATGTTTGGGAGACAATAGGCGAGTGATTCTCTAAGGTAGGATCTTGGTTTTGAAGCTTGGGAAATGGTTTTATGAAAATGATCCTGAAACCTTTATTGATTGTGACAGTGTGCATAATTTGTGCACTTAGATTTTACAAAGCTTACAATTTCTGGAGAAAACAAAGAATAAACAGAGGAGGGAAGAAATAAAAATGGAAGATATGAGAAACAGATATTATCAGACGGTTCAGAGAATTGATAATAATCGCAAACCTAAATCTATGCATTATCAAACTAAAAGGTTTTGATTTTTTTCATTGTAAATGAAAAAAGTTATTTTGTGACGGCATAGATTGCCGTCAGAGGAGGGACTGAGAGAGATCAAGTTTTATTAATATATTAGTGACATAGAAGTTAGCATATGGTGATTAAATAATCTACATTTAAAGGTCTAACAGAGAAAATAACATGAGTTGTAAAATTTGCGCCTTTGAAATATGGTGAACCATGTGGCCACCATTCCTACTGTGCACCACATTTTAACAACCGAGTTTTGCATTCATATTAAATGAAGTACTAATGTGAATTAATGTTAAGAATGTTATTGAAAGTATTAAATGAATATGAATTAAACATACTTATACTTAAATAAATGAATATTATTAATGCAAGTTACTTGTGTGCAGAAAAACAAATATTTGTTTAAATTAGTTCTAACATGTCTTGTCTAACGTTTGTAATGAAATAATTTTGTTTGCATATATGAATTATAAGGTGTGCAATAGGTTTATTAATGAATTGAAAGTATTAATGTGTATTAAGGCTTTCTTAGCTTGACTAGGCCTAAAAGAGTAATTATGCGGCAGTAATAGAAAATCACTTTTTTTATTCTGTCCCCTCTGACCTGAATTCTGTTCCTAGGCTGCTAATGTGAATGTTGAATGTCCTATTGCATTGAAGGCAAGAATCATGTTTTAGAAATAACATTGTAACACTATTTGTTCTAGCTGCCAAACAGGACATGAAATTTATAGTTCTCATGTGAAAAGTATTAGTTTAATTTATTGTGGGTCATGAGAAAGAATGTCAAGTAATGAATGGTTAGAGACTGTTATATTTTATTAGAAATGTGTGAAATCATATAGATTACAATATATTTTTGCTGACAGGATTCAGAAAGGTTGCAGAATTGGTGGTGCCATCTGCAGCCATAAGATGCTGAAACTGACGTCTGAAGTGCGCCCACCTGAAGGACCAATGAATGGACTGTGCATACTTCTAATTAGTGAAGAACTTTGAAACTGAAGTCAGTCTGTCCTGAGAAAGTCTGAGTTAGTTATTCTCCTGTCTTGAAGCTGTTCAGAACCCTGTTTGAGTCTGCTGTCACACTCCTATTCTTTAAGTCCCCTGATGAGTTTCCTCATCATAATCTTCACTGCCCTATTCTGTTATGTGGTTCAGTACTAATAAGGCCAACTAATTCTGAACTGCTGATCTGTTCTGTGTGCAGCCTGTGTTCGGAACTGTCCTGATGCTGCTGTCAACTGATGCTGGAAGAAGGTGACTGTCCTGTCTTGATGAACTGTTGATGTATGCTGTGCCATGAGGAGAGGTATAACTAAATGTAGTTTCTTGTTTCCTTTTCGGCTAGGTACTTACACCAGCATATTTTTATAGTGAGTTGCCCTAGTTAGATGTTTTTCCAAATTAATTTTTTCTTTCTTTTATTTTTGCTTTGGCCGGCATGTGTTACCTCGTTCCCACACATGCAAGTCCACATTTGTGTTAGTATTAGGAATGGCACCGCTCTGAAACTTAAAATCTGAAATTGAATGTTAAATTGTATTTTTATCGTTTACTGGTGTCACCATCATCTGCTTTGAAATCTAACAATAATGTGCATATTGTGTTGTTGCTAATCTATATTATTATTTTTAAGTGTCTAACAGTATTGATGTTTAGTAGACTAAATCTTTTCAGACTCTTAGGTCAGCCTATGGTTTTCATGTATGCTTATAAGTTAGTTCTGCTCACCATTTATGTGACATTGATTTTGGGATTGTAATAAAGCTTTGAAACTTTATTAGGTTTGGAGTCTGGTTAAGTGTTAAATTGTTTATGGCTGTAGGAAGTTGGCTCTGTATGCACTATTTCAAAGTAAGGAATAGTATGCACAGAGTCCAAGGGTTCCCCTTAGAGGCAAGATAGTGGCAAAAAGAGATAATACTAATGCTCTATTTTGTGGTAGTGTGGTCGAGCAGTAGGCTTATCAAAGGAGTAGTGTTAAGCATTTGTTGTACACACACAGGCAATAAATGAGGAACACACACTCAGAGACAATTCCAGGCCAATAGGTTTTAATATAGAAAAATATATTTTCTTAGTTTATTTTAAGAACCACAGGTTCAAATTTTACATGTAATACTTCAAATAAAAGGTATCGCACGTAGGTACTTTAGGAACTTTGAATAATCAAAATAGCATACACAGTTTTCATATAAATCACATATAGCTATTTTAAAACTAGACACAGTGCAATTTTCAACAGTTCCTGGGGGGAATAAGAGTTAGTTAGTTTTTGCAGGTAAGTAAACCACCTACAGGGTTCAAGTTCGGGTCCAAGGTAGCCCACCATTGGGGGTTCAGAGCAACCCCAAAGTTACCACACCAGCAGCTCAGGGCCGGTCAGGTGCAGAGGTCAGAGTGGTGCCCAAAACGCATAGGCTTCAATGGAGAAGGGGGTGCCCCGGTTCCAGTCTGCCAGCAGGTAAGTACCCGCGTCTTCGGAGGGCAGACCAGGGGGGTTTTGTAGGGCACCAGGGGGGACACAAGTTAGCAGAGAAAGTACACCCTCACCAGCACGGGGGCGGCCAGGTGCAGTGTGAAAACACGCATCAGGTTTGTAATTGAAATCAATGGGAGACCAAGGGGTCTCTTCAGCTATGCAGACAGGCAGGGGGGGGAGGCTCCTCGGGGTAGCCACCACCTGGGCAAGGGAGAGGGCCTCCTGGGGGTCACTCCTGCACTGGAGTTCGGATCCTTCAGGTCCTGGGGGCTGCGGGTGCAGAGTCTTTACCAGGTGTCGGGATCTGAGGAGCAGGCAGTCGCGGTCAGGGGGAGCCTCGGGATTCCCTCTGCAGGCGTCGCTGTGGGGGCTCAGGGGGGGCAATTGTGGCTACTCACGGTCTCGCAGTCGCCGGGGAGTCCTCCCTGAAGTGTTTGTTCTCCACAAGTCGAGCCGGGGGCGTCGGGTGCAGAGTAGCAAGTCTCACGCTTCCAGCGGGAAACGCAAGTTGTTTTAAAGTTGCTCCTTTGTAACAAAGTTGCAGTCTTGGGTGAACAGAGCCGCTGTCCTCGGGAGTTCTTGGTCCTTCTAGAGCAGGGCAGTCCTCTGAGGATTCAGAGGTCGCTGGTCCCTGGGGAAAGCGTCGCTGGAGCAGTGTCTTCAGAAGGGGGGGAGACAGGCCGGTAGAGCTGGGGCCAAAGCAGTTGGTGTCTCCGTCTTCTCTGCAGGGTTTTTCAGCTTAGCAATCCTCTTCTTCTTAGGTTGCAGGAATCTGAGTTCCTAGGTTCTGGGGAGCCCCTAAATACTGAATTTAGGGGGGTGTTTAGGTCTGGGAGGGCAGTAGCCAATGGCTACTGTCCTTGAGGGTGGCTATACCCTCTTTGTGCCTCCTCCCTGAGGGGAGGGGGCACATCCCTAATCCTGTTGGGGGAATCATCCATCTGCAAGATGGAGGATTTCTAAAAGTCAGAGTCACCTCAGCTCAGGACACCTTAGGGGCTGTCCTGACTGGCCAGTGACTCCTCCTTGTTTTTCTCATTATCTCTCCTGGACTTGCCACCAAAAGTGGGGGCTGCGTCCAGGGGGCGGGCATCTCCACTAGCTGGAGTGCCCTGGGGCATTGTAACACGAAGCCTGAGCCTTTGGGGCTCACTGCTAGGTGTTACAGTTCCTGCAGGGGGGAGGTGTGAAGCACCTCCACCCAGAGCAGGCTTTTGTTTCTGTCCTCAGAGAGCACAAAGGCCCTCACCACATGGGGTCAGAAACTCATCTCTCAGCAGCAGGCTGGCACAGACCAGTCAGTCTTGCACTGAACAATTGGGTAAAATACAGGGGGTATCTCTAAGATGCCCTCTGTGTGCATTTTTTAATAAATCCAACACTGGCATCAGTGTGGGTTTATTATTCTGAGAAGTTTGATACTAAACTTCCCAGTATTCAGTGTAGCCTTTATGGAGCTGTGGAGTTCGTTTTTGACAGACTCCCAGACCATATACTCTTATGGCTACCCTGCACTTACAATGTCTAAAGTTTTGCTTAGACACTGTAGGGGCATAGTGCTCATGCACCTATGCCCTCACCTGTGGTATAGTGCACCCTGCCTTAGGGCTGTAAGGCCTGCTAGAGGGGTGACTTACCTATGCCACATGCAGTGTGAGGTTGGCATGGCACCCTGAGGGGAGTGCCATGTCGACTTGGTCATTTTCTCCCCACCAGCACACACAAGCTGGCAAGCAGTGCGTCTGTGCTGAGTGAGAGGTCCCTAGGGTGGCATAAGACATGCTGCAGCCCTTAGAGACCTTCCTTTGCATCAGGGCCCTTGGTGCCAGGGGTACCAGTTACAAGGGACTTACCTGGGTGCCACGGTTGTGCCAATTGTGGAGACAATGGTACATTTTAGGTGAAAGAACACTGGTGCTGGGGCCTGGTTAGCAGGGTCCCAGCACACTTCTCAGTCAAGTCAGCATCAGTATCAGGCAAAAAGTGGGGGGTAACTGCAACAGGGAGCCATTTCTTTACAATGGCGTTTAGAATTGTTTATGGTATAATGTCAATGATTTGTGATTGAATGGTTCTGAGTACTACACTCTTTGCCAAGCCCAAAGTTTCAGTCAACCTCAATAGGTGAGAAAAGTGAGGGTGTCTCATCTGTGCGCTGGAGTTTGTTGAACCCAGAGCGGAGAGAAAATTATTTTTGTTCCCTCCTTATCGATAGTCAGCAGTCGAAGTTCATTAAAAAAGTAAGGGAACTATGATGCTGCATGCAATAGGGTCAATCAGTGTGGGGGTGAGGTCAAAGGTGTGGCTAAGAAACAAACAAAAGATTGTCCTTCAGGTAACGACATATATTATAACACTTGGGTTCAATTAATTTTTTTCTAAGTTACATTTATCAGTGGTATGTGCACTATTGTGTATTATGAAACCTCTACTAGTCAATGTGCTGAGGGGTATGTGTGTAACCAGAAAGCCAAAGAATGAAATTTTGGTTGGCACAATGGAGAATTGTGGCCTGTGTGCTGTTAGTGCTACGAGGTCCCAGACTGTTACAGGAAGCACTGAGAAAATGTAAGTCATTATGTTAAACTTGCATTACAAGACAGACTGCTCCAAATGTGCAAAAAGGTTTCCGATAAAATGGTGCTTCCAAAATATAGGTTTTAGTAATACCCAGACTGTAGGTAATGGCATTTTTATTTAACTACCCTGAAAAGCACACACTGCACAGCTCAGCTGGTAACTCCCTTGCACTATGAGTGGAAAAGGGGTCAAATAAACCAGTACCTGCTCTCAAGCCCCCTTTATATTTGCAGATTAATCAGCTGTGCTCATTTGCATCTCTTTAGGTGAGGAGGCACCCTGGCAAGAAGGCCTGTTTATTGCTTAGCTGCCTGCCCCTCCCTCGGTCTCACAGCACAGATGACTCCCTGAATGAAACTCAGCTAAAGCAGTTGCACTATCGGGACGGTGGTCTTTTAATAAGAAGTATGGGAACGGTTTTTATAAATTAAAAATGTATCCCACCCACTTCGACCACTATCTATACTCCTAGCTGTACTTTGCCCTTCCCCTCTCTCGTGTGTCCCTACCCGTGGATTGTGTTAGGAGAGGGTAACAGGTGGGGCATTCTGAGGTAATGCAAGCGTATATGGTGATAAAGAGTCGCTTACCATACCTTGAAAAAAAGGAATTTCACCCATTCCTATCAACAGTGGATCACGTGCAAGTTGTTCGTCCTGCACTCAGAGTGGGAGGATGACAGCCAACTGACCTCTATTCTCGCTCAGTGCATCCCCATATTATCGTGATGTTTTTCCATCACTGGAACTCGAAGTAAAAGATTTCAGATGGGGCGGCTGAACAGAAAGAGACTCTTGGCAACGGCGCCTCGAACGCCCCGTCCCAATGAATCAGCCTCAATAATCGATATTAAAGGACACCGGTATCCTGGTCACGTTTATACTCTAAAACCTGTCCCTATTTTTTCCAAACAAGAACATGTCCGCGTTTAGTGTGTAATAGGCGGCAGGGATGCTGTTTTCACTGGGACGGGATCGTCCCTGGTGCCACCCGGGACTGTGAGCGACATTCACGGTGTTAAGCGCCTCCTCCCAAGATAATCGTTGAGGAAAATGTCCGTCAGAACAGATAAAGAGACCTCGGCCGCTTCCGAACCTCGGCTCCGGTGATTGGATGAGAAGGGACTTGGGGTACAAGCAACAACGAGAGAACCGAGCGGAAGGAGAAGGGAGGAATGAGAGAGATGAGGAGGACACTAGTGTAGAGGAGAGGATGGTAATAGGTGAGCGAGCCAACAAATTAACATGGAGAGCCGAGCCAAGGGTCCGGCTCGGATCTTAGAGCTCGAGCCGAGCCCTGAAAATGTTTGGTCTATGATTTAGATAGCAAACAATATGATAAAGTCTGTTCAAAACTCACAAAAAAAGTTTATTGCTTTAGCATGTGAGAGTTTTGACATTTATACGTCACGTTACACCAATGAACTGAAAATGACTTTATTAAAAGTGGTAATTTTGAAACATGAACCTTTAGTCAACTAAGAGGCAAGACAATTGTCATGTAAACTTTGAACTGGTCCAGCTTATTACAGAATACCATTCCTTATGTTAAGGCTTTGTTTTGCCATATTTGTGCACCTTTTGGCACGCGCTCCATTACACAAGGTCACTAGTCGTGGTTTAGAGGGTTGGAGAAAATAAGTGATGTGCCCAGAATCACGGGATGTTGAACTGGAACCAAGAGAGGAACCGGTTTCCCATGTCCAGAAGTCCACCGCGCTGGCCGTAGCGACACATCCAGAATAGGGGAGGCAGAAGCAACATGAAAGATCCGCTCATGGTGGGCTCGAGGTTACTACAGGATTTCGAGCAGAGCCAGGCTTCAGACACGAGCCTGGTTCCAGATTTTAGTGGCTCGCTCACCTGTAAGATGAAAAGGGATGATCTCGAGTTAAGCGAACTATAGGAAACAGAAGAGCCACAGGAGACAGAAGGAGACCGAAGTTCTGAATTAAAAGAGGGGCAGGATCCTAATGCGGGGTAGGGTTCATCTCTCGGGTGCTGCTGGCCACTTCAAACAGCAGACGGAAGAGAGTGGAGCTGAGTTTTATAAGAAAGGAATGGAGAGCTGAATGAGGGAATGGATAGAAAACACGAAAAGAGAGGAGAAAGCAAGCTAAGCGAAGAGAGAAAGGAATTGATAAACGTATGGAAGGGGCGGGGGTAAAGAAGAGAATGATCAGGAAAAAAACGAACAGAGGGAGGGAGACGGTAGATACAAACGAGAAAAGGAAAGCAACGACCAAAATAAGGCAGAGGAGGGTAATAGAGTGGGACGAGTGAGTGAGGAGCGAGGATCAACAGAAAATACAGATCTGAATGAGATAAGATAGACTGATGACCATCATCGCACCGAGGAAGGAGGACAGATAAACGATTGCAGCAGTTGGGTGAAAGAAGGAGCAACATATGGAAACAGGTGAGAGAACGAGGGTCGCGGGCGGAGAAAGAACAGCCAGATGGGATAGAGAAAGAGCAGGGGGCGATGGTAGGAAGAGAAGGGGGCAAATGTATCAGTCATTGTAAAGAAGACAGACACGTACAGATAGAGTAGCACACAGAGAAAAAGGAAGAGCGTGACATACACTGAAGTCTGCACACGTATATACAGACACACTCTAGGACAGTCAGAGATACGCACACGCAGACTAATATCCAAAGCGAAAGAGGTACAGATAGACAAGCACACAAAAACTACAGAAATGCAGACGGTCAGGTGCAAAAAAGTAGTACATATAGACAAGCCGACAGCGACCGACTTAAAGCTACACGTATGAAGACACAATAGGACGGGTGCAAGCTAGAAAGTGGCAGAGTTACAAGATAGGAGCATCCAGGGAAAGAGAGAGCTGAGGTACAGTTTGACGCACATATATACTCCGGCAGAGAAACACACATAAATGGTGTCACATGCTAGGTCGTAAGCACAGAGGGAAAGTGACTGGCACATATAGAGGCACAGACATACACAGACCGTACGCAGGCAGCGCACAAACGTAGGCGCATAGTATGCACGCACACACAGAGTACGTACACGCACAGCACGCGCACACCCTTTCAGAGCAGAGACCAGAATCATGCACACAGCGCGCGCAGATAGAGCTGTGGCCGCGAACCACCTGTGTGAGGATGAAGGGAGGGCGTCAGAGAGGAGAGCACAGCAAGGACACTCGTCAGACCCGGGATGCTGAGCACACAGGCTGGCAGGGACAGAGCTCCGTCGACCGCCTGCTGCCAGTGGCGGTAAACCTGGCATCCAACTTCTACAGCCACTAAGAGGGCACCATGAACAGCCAAGCTGCCCACCCGCGGGGGTGTTTCAAATCCGCCCTCCACCGTATCACTGGGGGCACAGAGAGGAGCGAGGGCTGTCAGGAAGGACTGCTAAGTGCTTCGAGGAATGAGCAGGTCCTCCAGGGAGAGTAGTGAAGGCGGGCCGCCACCTCGAGAAGAGGGGTGAGGAGAAAAACAGCTGCATCTCGGAAGAGTGAGGAAGAATCTACGTCTCCGGGGAATGTCGCGAGGACGGGTCAGCACTTCAGAGGAGTGAAGAAGAGACTGAGGGACGAGTGAAGAGGAAGAGGAGTGGGACGGATCTGCACCTCAGAGGAGTGAGGGCGGGACCGCACCTCTAGGGAGAGTCTGCATCTCAGAGGAGTGAAGAAGGGTCTGGGGAAGGAGTGAGGAGGAGGGACGCTCCACCCCAGAGGAGCGAGGACGGCTCTCCACCTCAGAGGAGTGAGGACTCGCATCTCCAGGCACAGAGGTGAGAACTGGTCTGTGCCTCAGAGGAGTGAAGAAGGGTCTGCACCCCATGGAGGGGAGTGAAGACGGGCCTGTACCTCTGGGGGAGGAATGAGGAGGAAGCGGAAGACTGCACCTCAGAGCAGTGAGGACGGGTCTGCACGCCCTAGGAGGGGAGTGAGGAGAAAGGCCAAGACTCCCCTGAGGAAAAAAGGAGCATGAAAGGGTTTGCGCCCGAAAACAAAAGTGAAGAGCGAGACTAGACCCCGGAGAGAGGGGTGTGTAGTAGCCCGTGAGTAACAGTAAAGACTTCACCCCTAGGCGTCAGGGCCGGTGTGCACCCCACAGAGAGCACTGATAAGGTAGAGTGCAACCCAGAGGAGTGAAGAGGGGGGCAGTCTGCACCTGCAGCGGGAGGAGTGAGGAAGAGTGAGGAAGGGTCTGAACGTCAAGGAGAGGATTGAGGAAGAGTCTTCACCTTCAGGACGAGAAAGGGTCTGCACTTACACGGAAGGGAGTGAGAAGGAAAACTGCACCACAAAGAGGAATGGCAACGGGTGTGCATCTATAGCACGGGTGAGCGAGGAGCTGCGCCTACACAGAGAGGAGTGAAGGAAGGTCGACAGCTAAAGAAAGAGGAGCGAGGGAGGGGTGCGCATCTTCCTGAAGAGGAGTGATGATAAGGGCCTGCACCTCATAAGAGTGAGGAGGAAGGGTTTTCACCTCATAAGAGTGCGGGGGCAGGGCCTGCACCTTTTAGCAGTGTGGAGGAAGGGCCTGCACGTCATAGCAGTGAGGAGGAAGGGTTTGCACTTCATAGGAGTGAGGAGGAAGGGCCTGCACATCATAGGTGTGAGGAGGAAGGGCCTGCACCTAATAGGAAGGAGGAGGAATGGCCTGCACCTCCAAGGAGAGAACTTTAAGTAGTAAGTAAGATTCTACGAGCCAGTAGAAGCTTGAGAGGGGAGGGTCTGCAGGAGGCACATTAAAAGAACAGAGCAGTGAGAAGGAATAAACTAGACCTCAACAGAGCATCAAGGAGGAGGCCTCCATCTCTTTGAGGACGAATGAGACAGAAGGGTTTACACCTCCAGTTCTGAGGAAGAGTGAACAGCATTTCCTCGAAGAGAAATGAGGTGCAAATGACAGTACCCTCCGGGGAAAAACGAGTTAAAATGAGACTGCAGAGGAGTTTGAAAGGGTCTGCACCCACAGAGAAAAAAGTGGGCAGGAAGGGTCTGAACCTCCCATAATATGGAAAAGGAGAGAAGAGGACGAGCAGAAAATGACTTAGGAAGAAGGGGCATCATCTTCTAAAACAAAACAAAAAAAACAGTGAGTAGGGAGTGTCTGCACTTCCAGGGAAATAAGTGACGAGGAAGAACCTCTCACGCCAGAGAAAAGAGGAAGGATTAGAGGAGGGGCCCAGGAGGAGGGGTGTGCACCTCCGAAGAAAGGAGCGAGGAGGAAAGATGAACAGCTGTAAAGAGAGGTGTGGAGCGGAAGGGTCTATAATGCACCTCCAAGAAGAGAAGTGGGAAGGGATAGCCTGTTCCTGTAAATAAATAAATGAGAACTGAGGGTCTTTAATGCACCGCTAAGAAGAGAGATGAGGGGGCAGGGCCTGTATTTTAAGGACTGGATTGAGGAGGAAGAGTCTGTACCTCCTAAAAGAAGAGGAAGGGGCTGTTCCAGGGAGTGATACGTGGAATACGGGACTGTACTCCACGCCTCGAGGAATACGAGTGAGGCGAAAGAGGAGGTGTCTGCACTTCCTGTGAGAGGATGCCAAAAGCGCCACAAACTTTTACGTAAGTCATTAAGGTAGCTGAGTGGGATAAAACATGTGCTGGGACCTCTGTACACAACTCGTACCCCCACCAGGAATCTGTATGTCGTTGCCAACATGACGCACTTCTATGAAATCCGTCCTGGTGCAGAGTTAGTATTGGAAGAGGGAGGAGCCCTGCCCACCTAGTCACTCCTTCGAAATCTTTACTGACCTGGGTTGAACCACCCATCTCGGTCCGGATATGGGCCTGGTTCTTGCCACCTCTTCGAAAACTATACTGTCCACGCATGTTGTCCCTGCCCACCTAATCACCTATCCCATATCTTTACTGCCCCAGATGCTGGCGTTGGCATGGCACAGCTATCCACCCTTCCCAACTGGATACCGGCTCTAGGGCTGTGATCTCTTCTACTGGCCAACACTCAGTCCTACCTTCCCGTTCGTCCTTCCACTGACCTCTGCATGCTGTTCCAAATGTGCCCTCACCTCACCCACACAAAAGCCAGTGGTGATACTGGGGTGATGCTGTGGTCGCCTTGCCTGCTCCAATCATCTCCACTAAGAGTGGGGCCGAGGCTGCCTGGCCCACACCACGCGCCTCACTCAAAGCCATCTTTAATGCATGAGTTGGAGCTTTGTTAGGAGGTCTTGAGCGCCAATTGGTGGCTAGCGTGCTCCCAAAAAATAGGCAGCACGGCGCTTTGCCAAATATAAGAACAATAAAATGTATTTCGCTTCACGTCCTAATGTCAAGGCTTCTGCCTCCTCACACATGTCTCCCATCAGCCTCGTTTCTTCCGGCTGCTGGTGTCTTGGCTCCCTCACACCTCCTGACCTCCTTACGGAGTGTTTGTGTCACTGCAGCGTACACGGGTCGACTGGAGTAAGCCAAGCCTGGCAGGATTCCCTGCAGATACTCACTATGCAGGTGCCCGCTGCTCATCCAACCCTGCAAACCAGCTGAGCCGCCAGTGCGATAAACTGTCCCCTCAGTCAGTGCCAGTGGTGTTGCTAGCCTATGTCGACAGCTGCCGCCTCCGCTGTCTTCTTGGCCCCAGCCACCCCGCCTTCCCTTTTGTTGTTTTTGCATTCTTTTTACTGAGCACGTCATTCCAGCCAGGCATAGACATTGTGTAGCAATTTCTAAATAAATTCCAACATTTGCAGCAATTTCCCCAAATCTATTGAAACGTAAAATATAATACCTTTTTCTATATAAAAAGGTTGAGCTATGTAGTTGCACTGCCACTGGACCTACTAATAATTGATACTTAAGTGGAGCTGGTGAGGTCAGTAGGGTTGGGCCCTTGTAGCAACCGAATCTGTCAGTCAGTGCACAAAAGTGTGAACCAGCCGGCAGAGCAAATGTCATTTTTGACTCGTCAGTTGGTGAAAATGTTGGAGTGAATCTGCAGTACACCAGTGCAAATTAGCTCATGCTGTCGAGGGACTGGATACAAGGATACCCAACCCCGCCCCATGCAAGTCCCACCCCTGCCTCCTGTGTGTGGGCAGCCCTACAGAGACCCTTGAACGCACAAGACTGCTTCAGATTCCCTTAACACTGGAGACTAGTAAGAAGAATACGACTCCGTGCCTCATTGTACCGACCTAAACACTGTATCTGCTGGCAGGGCGACTTTAAGGCGGTGTGACTGGCTCTGTCCCACTCGGGCATAGCTTGGTCAGTAAAATTGGGGACGGGGGATGAACTTCAGATTATCCAAGAATAAGTCACGCATGTAATGTTAAAATGTATTATACAACAAGAAGGGTGCGTGAGAGAAGCTAAAGAAGCAGTGAATAGGGAGAGGAATGCAAATTGGTAGGGGTACTAAGAGAGAAATCACAATACAATAAAATAACCAACATTTTTGAAGACTTTCAAAACAGAGAGAGAGAAAGTGTGTGTGCCTTTTTGTCTGTGTGTATGTAAAAATTCCTGGTAAAATCCGACAGACACCTCACCATATCCAACTAAAAGCACCTGTACCCAACCATTTACCAGTAAATATGTTTATTATGGGTAAGTAACACGCCAAACACCCCCCTGAAGCTGTGCCCCTGGTCCCACTAGGAGTCAACGCCAAGGAGGCACCCTCTGCGTGGCTGGATGAATTAAGAGCAGCCTGCAGGATCTTTGTGTGAGCAGCTTGCTCAGGGGATATTACAGGTGCATAACAACTATGATAGTTAATGCTCTTGAGGGAAATATTTGCAATTTGTTTAGCCAAACTTTTGACTCATGATATAGGAGCATAAAGAGCAAACGTTCTCTGCTCTAAAATACAAGGTGTGACATTTAGAATACAGATTAGTATTTTATGTTGATAGCTCAGTGGGTTGTCGCTTTTGTTACAGTGATCCATTTGTTGCTTAGAGTTTATAAGTGACAAACCTTGTAATATAGCAAATTGAGCTATGAACTGGCACCAAAGTGCTGCATGCAAATTGAAAGGCGTAGGTTTAGAACCCTATTGTTTTTCCTCGTCAATCTTTCATTAATCTAAGGTTGCTAAAAAAGGGTTCCTTTAGGTAGCAATACAATTTTGTTAGTATGACATCTCAATTATTGTGTTACATTTATGGGGTGGATTTACTAAAACTTTGCACATGGATTGCATCACAAACGTGATGGAACAAATAAGGCAAGTTGTTGTTTTGGGGTTTACTTTCTAGTGCAAATCATACATTGTGTTGGACATTAGCCCTAAAGTAACACAAATTAGCACTATGTGCTACTTTATTTCAAGGAGGCATACCATCCATGAGTGGTAAATGGACGCTCCCATGCCCTCACACATGGATTTTGGATTTTGGTGCTAATTCTTTTTCACTATGGTTGGTAGAATGGGATTGGCATTAAAAAAAGATGCCTCCTTGAGACAGGCGTAAAGTTGGAGAAAATATTATTTTCTCCAAACCTTTTCACATTTGCACTGTATAGCACACATACAAAGTAGTGAAGCATTAAACTTCGTCAAAACATAGAATTTTGTGCTGAAAGGGTACCCTTCCAACATGAGACCTAAGCTTGGCATCAAACAAATACCCTTGCACTGTGATGTGTGCTTTGGTACGAGGCTGCTTATGGGATACTGGCACAAGCGGAGAGAGAGCCAGCATGTGCATCAACTTTGAACGTAGTTAATATTTCCCTTCATTTTTCCAGACCAAGCACTCTTAACACATAATGCCTACCAATGTGGATGACATGTGACTCTTATACATTGCAGCCATCATTGTCATAAGTTAAATGTCCTGTACATTGATATTCACACATGTATGACTCATTGTTTCTGCATAATATGTCTGTGATTTAAAGTGCTCTGATAGTCTACATCGAGATGAGTAGCACTATAAAATAAATGTGAGAGAGTGACTAAAGAGAGATTAAGGACACCATTGGAGGGTGGTCCTGTAAGCATCAGTAAAGGTGGAGGTCATGGGACCACAATGCTAAAGGTGGCCCCGGCTTCTAGAATCTTATTTTTTCACTTTTGGGAAATTAGCCTGTTGTTTTTCCACTCTCTGTGTTTTTTCTCTAAATGGAACCAAAAAGGGTGAACACCCAAAACAAACCCTTTTTGGGAGAGATGACGTAGAGCTATCAGTCAGGTGAACGCATGTGGAGGGAGAGACAGGGGAAGCCTGGATAGCACCCATGCCAAGCAGTGAGTGCATGGAGTAGTAACATTCTGGAGGATGTGGTAGCTGCAGAATTCATTCTCATACCTTGAGGTAATGATACCTGCCACAAACTTCCAGTGACTCCACTCTATCTTACCCACTGTAGACTGCCCTCATTTGCTCTCCAAACAAATCCACAACCCACCTTTCTACCACTGCTCTACCCATTCTCTGCTTAATTTCATATCCTTATTCATGTTTGTCCCTTTCTCCCCTATTCTGTCCCTTTTCCCCTCGCATAGGCTATTCCTTTCTTGCAAGTTCTAGCTATGCCTCTTTTTCACTGTCCTAGTCTATTTCCGTCTAGCCAAAGCCAGACAAGCCTTTTATTTTATAGGGCATTTCCCCAGTGGGCTGAAACCCTTGGAGATCGGTTTTGAAAGCACAGGGCCAATTACAGCAGGCAATAGGAGGCTTTAAGAGAGTGAGAGAGAGGGGGGAAGGAGGTGAAAGAAGAGAGAAAGTGATCAGAGAGGGACAAGAGTGATGAGAGACAGAGAGAAGATTGATGGATGGAAAGAGAGATATTGATCGAAAAGGAGAAGGGAGGGGGCTGCTTTGAGAATTTTTGCAAAGGCTGCTTTTTGGTTCTCCATTCAGCCCTGCTTCTAGCCTCATGACTGCTGTTCCTTCTCTCCCATTATAGCCTGTTTCCTTCTCACCTTTGTACTTCAATCACTTTTTAAATGGACTTTGAACCATGGGGGTGAACTCTGAGAGTAATAGGGGTGTAAATATCTTCTTCGAATTGGACCAAGTGAGTGAATTAAGCAAAACACAATCTTCTTTAAAGATTATGTCCACACCACCTCAAAGAACATTTTGTAAAAAGTGCTAAATGGGCCACCTCAATCTACAATGTTGACCTACACTGTCTACAATTCCAGAGCTTCTGAAGGTCTCTAGCTAAATACTCCAGTACTCTGGCGATGTACCAAGAAAGCCTTACCTTCCCTCAGGGTGCTGGGTCTCTTCTAGCCCCCTCCAAACAGTGGACTTTTCAAAATAATGGTCTCTAAAAGTTAGCTACAGTGTTGCATGATAGGTCAATGAAATTATGACTGTGGGGAACCAAATTATGTGGCAGGGATGATTACATAATGCAGCATGAAAAGACACATTGTGAAGCATATTATGCAAATAAACTCTAATTATATGCACATTCATTATTACAGAGGAATAATTAATGCAATTTTTGGAATTATGCGTTATGCTTGCTACACAACATTCCTAAAATTATGCCATTAGGCGACTTCACGCAAATATGTCCCATTCACAATAAAAATTTACCACCAGCGTGGAAGAAATTTACAGCGGACACATTGGAACAACAGAGCACGAGCAGCTACTGCTCGTGATGCTTTGTTTTATTCCACTATTTTTTAGTGTAAAATGTTTTTCTTGTGTCAAAAATTGACATAAGGATGCATTTTGCACAAAAATATAACACAAAATGACAGATTTGCATTTTGCACAATAATGTGTAATTTTGCCAAACGTTTACATAAATACATAAAAAAACAACGTTTGTGATTGTTGCACACCCCTAACAATGTGGTATTATTAGATAGCCATTTTGACACTTTAATATGTTAATCTAAAAGGGATACGTCATTTCATCATTCAAAAATCGTTACCTCTTTAAATATCTGAATACAGCAATCAACAGCTGAGAGGTCAGCAATTAACTTTTCCAAAGTCAGATGTCCTGTTGAATGCTGTGTCATATTAGTGGAACAACAGTCCTCCAAACAAAACATATGAACAACAATATCAATGAAGATCACAGTGAACCTTCGATGTGTCCAATAGATGATATACAAACAATTTATTCAAAATTCAATCCACAGAACTTGTTTGTGTGGGCAATATCACCAACAACCTTAAAGATAAACAAATCATGTAATTACAGAGAATCTGGCGTCTGAGTGCAACAAATTTCCCTTTACAGATAAAGTCACAATTTATGAAGTACCGCTGCTCACAATATCAATATCAGTAATAGACAAAACCAAGTTCAGGATACTGAGGTTGACAACTTTTCGATCCCTGAACAATCATGTGCTCATCTTCAGGACATAGGAAAATGCCTGAGAAGGCTGCAAAAAATTATGGAACAGTAAAGGGAAAGGAAGAAAGAGAAAAGGGAAGAAAAAGGAAAAAAAGAGAAAAAAGAAAAAGGAAAAGAAATCGTTAATTTGTCAACGTACACATAACCAAATAAAAAGCTATGAATAATGTCAGGAAAAAGAACCATAAATTCGTGACAAAACAGGGAAAGAAATACCCAAGTGAACAGTCTCTATAATAAGTGGAAATATGCCCAGAGTAAAGTGCAGGTAAACATCAACAAGTGAAAAGCAAAAGCACAATTGCCCGTGCATACAGCACAGATTCTTACCAATTGATGTTACCAAGGTAAAATTATCACAAACGTAAACACCTCCTCATGAAACCACTGAAAGGGCCATAAGCGGTAAACGTTTAAATGAAGACCGATTGTATTAGATTGCAAATCAGGTGCTTACTGATAAAAGTTCCTGGATAAAATGATGTAACCGCCAGCGCGTAAGGTGCTTATACCAAGATTAGCCATGAAGTGCAAGTAAACACCAACAAGTGAAAAGTGAAACATAATTGCCCATACATACAGAGCAGGCGCTTACCAACTGATATTGCCAAAGTAGAATCCCCACAAGCGTAAACACCACCTCGTGGAACCACTGAGCAATAAACTAAAGGGCCATAAGTGTAGAACTTTTAAATGAAAACGATTGTATTAAATTGCGAACAAGGCACTTACTGATAACAGTTCCTAGATGAAATTATGTGGACGCCAGTGGGTTAGCTGCTCATAGCATGATTAGCCACTATCAGCATATTAAGCGAGAAGACCTTCAGAGGGGGAAGCAAAAAACAGACACCCAGTTATGTGACAAATCACATTTTTACTGAAAAACTTACGGGGTAAAATCACCCAAACATCAAGGCGGCAGCTGCTCACATCATGTCCAGCGGTGCGGGTGAGCAAGCTGGTGAATTTAATACCCGTGCGGTAAAATAACTAGATCAAGAACCACCGGGGACAGTGGCGGCCGTGTTGAATATGAAGGAAGAACTTAAAGAGTGAAACCCAAATGTATTAATATACAAGGCAACCGCTGACAATTGGGTCATTCAGAGGCCAGTGCGGTGACTGCTTTAACCATATCAAGCAGTGTGGGCATGCGCGCTAGTGGGAAAATTCCTGCCCATGAGAAATAATTAGACCGGAAACCACCAGGACAATAACCCTCAGGTAGAGCCATATTGAATATCAAATGTCCTATGTTGGGGGAAGCAAGACGAAACACAAAAGTAGAGCACTGTTATCAAGCACCATATTTTCAAAAATGCTGAAAAAGAATTTAACTTGAACTTATATGTCACTCAAGGGTCACCATAAGGTTAAGGACAGACAGCAGTCCCCCAAGAATGCCCAACGTGTCTCTCTCTCTCTCTCTCTCTCTATATATATATATATATATATATATATATATATATATATATATATATATATATATATATATTTCATGTGTCATCCTAACCTTTTGAGACATAATGATGACCTTTTAGTGACACATCCTATATATATATATATATATATATATATATATATATATATATATATATATATAGCCATCATGCCCAGGATGTGTCATCAATAGGGCATTATTAGGTCACAAAAGGTCAAGATGTCACATGAAATACCCAAGGTGTCATCATTATGTCTGGGATAGCCAGCTTGTCACACAGAATGCAACAAAATGCCACTGATGGGCCACTGATGGGCCAACATTATGTGAGGAACAGCCATCAATCACTCAGAATGCATAAACGTACTTGTCACTGAGGGGGTCGTCTTTATCGAAGCAACAGCCAGAAGATCACCAAGGATGTCCATAAATATGTTATGGATCCGTCTCATTTGGCACTGATGAACCATCCTTGACCCTAGGAAGAAACACAGATAAATGTGCACACATGCTCACACACACATAAACACTCTCTCTCTCTCTCTCTCTCTCTCTCTCTCTCTCTCTCTCTCTCTCTCTAACACTCACCCACATTATAATGCACATGGCTTTCACAGACAAGACATAGACATACACTCACAGATGCATGGAAATCAAATTCGTGGCCCCAAACCATCCTCCACCTAACCTCTCAGTGGTAGCAGAGATGCCAACACCACCTAGCTTCCTGCTCGTGTCATCTACTCAGGCAACAGCTGGTTGTGGTCGGAGGACCGAGCTGCAAGCCACATGGTGCTAGGCCTCCAGAGAGTATAAGTGATGACAGCAACTTTTGACCTCCTGAGCCCTGAGGATGTCTATCTCTTTTATGAAGTGGGTCAGGATGGACAGGGGAGAAGAAGAGGATTTAGGGACCATGGACTACTAGGTTAGGGGCCAAGTCAGGGATTTAAAGCAGCTAGAAACGTGTCCAGCTCCAGATAATGAGCCCAAGCAATGATTTCCTTCAGGAGGGTGGGCTTGGAGGCTCCACCTCTCCCACATTGCCAGTGGCTGGGTTGGGGTCAGTGAACTCATTGATCCCATACCATCCACTGACAATGGTGTCTCCTGCTACTGCCCCCCTGCTCTTTCTCTTCCTTTTCTATTCCCTTTCCCCTTCTCAATTCTCCCACTTCTCTGCTGCTTTAGTCCGCCTCCTTTTTCCTTCCTCTTTGTCTCTTCAACATATTGGACTTCTTGTCTGCTTACCTATTAAGTTATAGTGAGAAATTCAATAATCGATTAATGCCATCTACCTTTTTTAGATGGCGTCATTGCTAAGCCTAGCCGGGAAGGCGGTGCAATGCAGTCACGCACGCCGTGAGTGTGAAAGGTCGGCGGTGGCTTGGGGCTCTGAGTGAAAGCCTCTGATGTAACTGCTTTTGGTAGCTTCATGTTCTGCTAAACTGAGCTGGCCGAGTTAAACAAAAAATCTTATATTTTTCATTGAAAAGGACGCTCAGACAGCAATGTGGACTAGCCCGCTGCTCCTCTCTAAACAATCTCCTCTTAACGGGTTTATGTATCAGGAACTGGATGAACTAAGACGCTAACTGAGACGATGAGGCAAGGTCTTGTCTTCCTAAATGCAGATTCTTCTGAGACAGCTTCACTGCTTGCAGAACATTTCCAAGTCGCGGATCCGGCCTCTGTAGGGTGCAGAAAGTGTCTCAGATAAAAAGATGGAGCTGACTGGCCAATGTTTACTTGACCCTATCTGCAGGTTCCCATGCCACTGTGCCAAGTCCTTCTATGAAGGCAAGGATACCTCTGTCTGCGGCACCAGTTTCTGCCACATCCTGTGTTAGATTTTTCCTGCAAGTGGCAGGGATCGATAACAACTGGAGTGCTCTCAGTCCTTAGCTCGGTTGAAATCGCGTGATGCAGCAAGAATGCTGCACTTAGGCATTATCTGAACAAGCATAGGCAAAGCACATCGATATGACTATAATATGCTAACACATGCAAACACAGCCATAAACAAACGCTTACAGACTATTTGAGAAGTGTCTCTGTGCAACCAGTCTCTTTCTGTGGCTTCTCTATCTGTGCTCCATTTTTTATTTCCCATACCTGTTGTGCTGCAAGGCACCACCACTGCAAGCTTAGGAAATAACAAACAGCAGCACTGCAATCTTAGGGAATGAAAAACAGGCCACAGACATGGAAGACACAGAAAGGGTGGGAGCAGCACTTCATTTGAGCCAGTGGTTTCCGATCCTCGGCACCAGCACTTAGGGCCATATGTACGAACACATTTTCCCATTGACACAGAATGGGAAAAACCCTTTGCTACATCTGGCCCTTAATTCGTAGCACCGGTGCTTATTACAGTCTGCCACATGGTGGCGCTGTCTTCCCTGTTTGGGTATGAGCATAACAGCTGTTTATTAATTTATTATACATTAACACTCACTAATACGTGCCACCCAAGCTATTCTTATAGCTTTGAGCCTTGAATAATATGGATTGTCACGCTTGTGGGAGTGTGATGGCTAGTAGTTGTTGGATCTGTAATCAGCAGCTGGTAAGGGCAATTGATGGTGCAAGCTGTCCTGTCCTCCTGACGAAGGCCTTGGCACTTATTTCACAAATTAACCACTGGGTGGAAGATGTTGCATGCTAGAAGTACTGTAGTGGTGTAGAGGATGAGCAGAACTAGGTTTCTGTAACTGACACAGCAAAAGGATGATGACATGATATGTAAGTTGCATAACATAATGCAGGGCTCCAGTTCTGGAGGGTAGCTTTCTGGGATGGATCACTGTGTTTAGATGAGGTGAATCTTTCGATGTTGCTTATGTACATTTATCTGTTTATCTGATATATTTATTTAGATGTATATAGAGTGTTGCACGTGAAAGTTTGAATACTTCAGAGGAAAATACAACTTAGTCAGAAGAGAAAGCATTGAAAGGCAACATGTTCATTCTTAAGGATTTTCCAGATTTGCATGAGTTGGACTTGGATTTCTCAGCAGGGCTGAGGGCATTCAAAAGTACAGAGCCTTGCTTGTGCAGTCAGGGATCTTACTCCTTGTTTCAGACACTTGAATGTGCATTTGTGCATCGGGTTAGTAGCTGAAGATCAGAGGTTTCTGGCTGGGACTTAGTGGCGCTAGTTTTTGCAAGTATTTTGGGCTTTTTTCTTAGTAGACCTAAGGATGCTGCAACAAATGTTAATTAATCCTGGTTTTGACTGTGAGGAACAATCAAATAAGGTTTGATATGGTCTCGTTTGTGAGGATTACTGTGAGGCCACTTGATTTTTGTACTCTGGTTCATATTCTTTGCAGTCTGGCAATGAGATACTTGGATAGGTCAATATGGATGATGTTATAATAGTCTATTTGAGGCAGGATGAGAACTGATGGTTAGTTTAGAGCAGTGGGAGGAATTTACTGAGTAGCAAGAACTTGAGATTGATCGCTTTGAATACAGTGTTTAATTGTGTGGCAAACAACAGTTCAAAGTCAAAAAGACTTCACAGAGTCTTGGATTTTGGAATCTTATAAAAGGGACCCAAGACCTTGGGGGCCAAACGAAGGGTAGTGAGACGGACTCACTTTCTCGTATTGTGATGCCCTTGGCATTGGTTCCTTTCAGACAGAGGAAACACAACTTTAGACACTGGAGGACAAAATCCAGGCAATAGGTGATGCCAGCAGCGTTGTTTGTTGGGATGGAAGAATTCATCCCAGGAGATGGTGGTTCTTCAATTCTTGCTAATTTCTGTAGCCTGTTTAGAATAAGAGTCTTGTCAATACAGTCAAAGGTTGCAGACATGGTAAGGGATTTAAGGGGGGATTTCTTATCTTAATCCAGGAAGAGGAAGAGCTCCTCTCTCACCTCTGTTATGATCCTTTTGATGCCATTTTGGGTCGAAACCTGGCCTGATGGTCGTGGAGGATGTGGTTTAATTCCACATACTCTCGGAGCTGTCTCATCACCTCCTTTTCCAGGATCAGGTATGGCCCCTGATCTGATGCAATGTATATGAAGCACTCAGGCATGATAGTTTTAAAAATGGTTGGCAGTCTGTTTGCACCTTGACCAAGTAGGGACCCTCACTCTAGTCAGGGCAAGGGAGTCACCCTCCTAAGATAACCCCTGCCACCCCCTTGGTAGCTTGGCATGAGCAGTCAGGCTTATCTCAGAGGCAATGTGTTAAGTATTTGTACCCACACACAGTAACACAGTAAAAACACTACAAATGCCAGTTTAGAAAAATAGCCAATATTTATCTAAGTAAAACAAGACCAAAATAACAAGAATCCAACATACACAGCAAAGATACAAATTTTAAAAGATTAAATCCCAATAAAAGCACTTAGATACACAATAGCTCCAACTGGTGTTATCATGGTGTTGTGATGGACTCAGTCCCAACAGTCAGATGCCATTCACAAGCGAGTGTGGCACCGGTCACAGAGTCGCCTGGACCTCAGGTACAGTACCTTAGAAACGAGGCAGAGTCAAAGACGTTGCACGGAATCAGGGAGGTGAGGCGTTGCAGGAGCTGGTGCAGTGTGGGCAGTGTACTGCTATGCAGGGGAGGTGAGGTGGTGGTTCCTTATGGATGCAGCAGAGGTGAGACAGCATTAGAGGTGAGACATCGGTTCCTTATGATTCGGTGAGGTCCATCAGTCCAGTGGGTCAGGATGCGATGAGGCGACTTTGCTGTACTGCGGTCACACCACGGGGCCACAGGCGCCATGGTGAAGTCGAGTGTCACGGACGTCAGTGACACAGCACTCGGGATTTATGATTATGTGGAACTTCAGAGGAGCTACGGTGGCGTCAGGCCTGTGGTGTCAGTCACGGTGGTCACACTTCAGTGGGGACCACGGCATTCAGGTGAAGGCAGCTGCGTGAAGTCTGGCAGCAGCACCAGTTCTGGAGTCGCCTGGAGTTGGTGTGCCTGGTTCTTCTTGTTTTTCTGCCAGACTTCACTCCCCAGGGCCCAGGAACTGGAGTGGGCACCTCTTGGCAGGTCAGGGACCTTGACAAGAGAACCCTGGGGCTGGCGGGTGAAGCCTTTGATGTCCCTAAGACTTCTTAACAGTAGGCAAGCTCAGTTTAAGCTCTTGGAGAATCTTCACAAGCAGGATACACAGCAAAGTCCAGTCTTTGTCCTCTCCAAAGCAGAAGCAGCAACTGCAGGCCAACCCAGCAAAGCACACACAGCAAAGGGGCAGTACTCCTCCTCATATCTCTTCAGCTCTTCTACTTGGCAGAGTGTCCTCTTGATCCAGAAGAATTGTAAGCGTCTGGGGTTTTGGGTCCAATAATTATACTAAAAATTTCTGCCTTTTAAGTAGGCAAACTTCAAAGGAAAGTCTTTGTAGTGCACACATCCCTGCCTTTCCTGCCCGGGTCCCAGACACACTCTAGGAGTTTGGAGACTGAATTGTGTAAGGACAGGCACAGTCCTATTCAGGTGCAAGTATAGGCATCTACCACCACTCTAGCCCAGGAAGACCCATCAGGATATGCAAGGTACACCTCAGGCCCCTTTGTGTGACTGTCTAGAGTGAATACACAAGCAGCCCAACTGTCATCCTGACCCAGACATGTATTGCACAGCCAGGCAGAGGCACAGAATGGTTAATCAATAAAATGCCCACTTTCTAAAAAGTAGCATTTTCAAACACACAAGTTAAAAACCTCCTTCACTAAAATGTGTCTTTTTGAATTGTGAGTTCAAAGCTCCATATCTCTAACTGCTGCCAATGGGAAATTACACTTAAAAGATATTTCAAGGCAGCCCCCATGATAACCTATGGGAGAGATAGTGAAAACCAAATTTGGCAGTATTTCACTATCAGGACATGTAAAACACACCAGTGCAGGTCCTACCTTTTAAATACACTGCGCCCTGTCCATGGGGCTACCTTGGGCCTACCTTAGGGATACCTATCATGTACTGAAAGAGAAGGTTTGGGCCTGACAAGTGGGTGCACTTGCCAGATCTACATGGCAGTTTAAAACTTCACACACAGACACTGCAATGGCAGGTCTGAGACATGTTTGCTGGGCTACTCGTGGGTGACACAATCAGTGCTGCAGGCCAACTAGTAGCATTTGATTTACAGGCCCTGGGCACACATGGTGCACTATACTAGAGACTTACGAGTAAATAAAAAATACCAATCATGGATAACCAATCATAATCACAATTTACACAGGGAGCACTTACACTTTAGCACTGATCAGCAGTGGTGAAGTGCCGAGAATACCAAAACCAGCAAAAACGAAATCCAGCACGCAGTAAAAAATACAGCACACAGTCAAAATTACAGGAGGCAGAGGCAAAAAGACAGAGGGAATCCACCCCAAGGATGCCAGGTCTAACAGATAGGATCAGAGTTTGTTAATAATATCAAAGGCAAAGTGGGAGAGTGGTTTATGTATAGCTACATATAACTGAGCATCGGCCCATGTGAGCACTGGATGCTATTATTTTTGCAGCCAGGCTCAGTTGTTCATTGGTTTTTAAGAGTGTGCAGTTGTTGAGTCTGTTTAATAGTTGAAGCAGTGTAACAGGTGGGTAGGGGACAGTATCATCAATTTTGGACATTTTGGATTTAAAGAAGCCAAGGAGGCCTTTGCTGTGTTGTTGATATGCACCAGGATGCTTTTTACAGCATCACATTTAGTTTATTGTAGATGTTAAGAATCCCCTTTAATTTGTTGGTTGTATTGTTGTTGCTATGTTTTATGAGGGCCGCGTCATAATCTCTTCTGTGTATATTGCGGCAGTGTCTATCGTCTATTTGATTTCATTCAGTTCTTTGAAGAACCATTAGTTGAGTGCTTTGACACCTTGTTTCGGTTTGCCACATTTGACCGAAGCAAGAATCTCAAAGGTCACTGTTACATACAGGTAGAGATTGGTCTACTTGGAGGCAGGGTCAGTTCAGTCAAGTTGCATTGTTCTGATGTTGTTGTACACTGACACAAAGATTCTCTAAAGAATATTTTGAGGTGCCTGTCAAAGGTTAGTCTTAGGGGAACATTGGTAGAGTAGAATGTGATAGGTTTGTATGCACGACTGGTCAGGATACTAGGGATGAAGAAATGGTTTGACCATGTTTAAGGCCATACCACTAGGTTTGTAGTTTCAAGACGTTATGTGGAAATAAGATCAAGCTTGTGCTCAGCTGTGAGTGTTTAAGAGCTAACTGTATGTTGGAATCCAAGGGTTTGCTGATTATCAACAAGTTCTGTACTGGGTTCAGAACCTGATGACCCATAAGTTAAAGTCATACATGATCACAATTTAATTTGCCTTTGCATAGAGGTAGATTGTCAGCTCTAGGAATTTCTCCAAGAATTTAGGTTGTAACCAGTGTTGGGGAAGGGGGTGTAGATTACTGGTTGTGGGACAACTGGGTATTTTTGCAGAGGTTCACTCACTTTTTCCCCCCATTGTTTACTGATACTGGTGTTTTCTGACTCTGGCTGTGCCCTGGCTCTGCTAACCAGGCCCAGGGCCAGTGCTCTTTGTAAAAAGGTATATGGTAATTAGGTTAAATTCCAATTTGTACAGACAACCTACCTATAGGTCCCTAGTATATGGTAGAGCATATGGGTTTAGAAGCCTAGTAGATTTAATGCACTGCTGTGTGGCCTGCTGTCATTGTGAACATCAGTACTGCTTTGCAGGCTGCTTTTAAATTAAAATTATATCCCAATTTGATTGGAATTAAAAGTACTTCCAAAGTCCTAAACTACCTTTTTTTACATATAAGTCAACCCTAAGGACTCCCCTTGGTGCCCCAGGGGTAGGATGCCTTGTAACTTTTACTTGGGACATTAATAAAATATATTTTATAAGCCCGGGTGATGGAAAAACTGCCTAGTCTGTTTCCCCCATGGTAGTACATTAGCTCTATAGGCTAACATGGGAAGGCTTTTTTTTCAAATTAATGAAGTCTTACTTTTTGATAGGAGTGAGCTAAAAATATCATTCAAGGTATCAAATTAATGTGAATAAATCCAGCAATAAAATGTTAGATTTATTATAACTATTACAGAGAAAGAGTTTTAGAACTCGTTTCTAAAGTTACTTAAAATCAGCCCTGTAGCATCCTTTCCTGATTGATCAGCCTCTGGCAGTCTGAGCCAAGCTACCTCACTGCGTGTGACGTGGCCTGGGCTGAGACAAAAGAACTCTCTGTTGGGTGGAGAATTGCAACAGCAGATGCCAGAGCAGTAAGAGGGCTAGGAGGCCAAACTGGATTTCAAGGGGGGAACGACAGTTGGGACAGAAACCAGACGTCCCCCTTTCCTGCACCCCCAGCCAGGTGGGAGCCCCTGTAATTGAATTAGCAGAGAGGCTGGAAGGGTAGTGTTAGGGCAAGTTAGCCACACCATTCGGTGAGCTTAGCCAGACCTGAACCTCCAGGAGAGATTTTCTCCATCTTGAATTTTTGAGAGCCTGTGATTTCTGGGATTGAAATGTGCCACACTTCACAGGAAGTGGTCATCCCCTAGGGTGACACCCTGCACCCCACTGTTCAGGGGTGTCCTCTGCTTGCCAGCCCAGAAACATCGATAGAAGTGGAAGAGCTGCCCAGAACCCTGCCTGTAAACATCAAGGAGAAGTTGAACCCACTTGTCTGCACCAAGAAGGGCTGCATTCACAAGGACTGCGCTTACTGCACACTCTGAGCTTCACAAAGAGAGCACTTTGCCTTACTTCAAAGGATTCCGGAGTGGACTCCCCATAAGCAACAGGTACAAAGGAAGTACCAAGAGTCGCCCTCATCAAGTCCTGCAAGAAGACCCCAGCTGACCATCGTCCAGTGGACATTGAAGGATTTGACCAGGTGCATTGTGTGAATTGTGTCCCAACTCCCAAGGAGCAACTCACAGCTTGTGGAATCTTGGATCAAGTTTGTGGACACTTCAATCAATCAATCAAAAAATGTATAAAGTGTGCTACTCACCCGTGAGGGTCTCAAGGCGCTTGGGGGGAGGGAGCAGGAGGGTCACTGTTCGAACAACCATGTTTTGAGGTTCTTTCTGAAGAGCAGGAGGTCTTTGGTTTTGCGGAGGTTGGTGGGGAGGGAGTTCCAGGTTTTGGGGGCGAGGTTGAAGAAGGACCTGCCTCCTGTGGTGGTGCGTTGGATGTGGGGGACTGTGGCTAGGGCGAGGTTGGCTGATCGGAGGTTGCGGGTGGGAGTGTGAAAGTTCACTCTTTCGTTGAGGTATGTCGGGACGGTGATGTGGAGGGATTTGTGTGCGTGGATGAGGAACTTGAATGTGATTTTCTTGTTTATGGGGAGCCAGTGAAGGGTTTTGAGGTGTGGTGAGATTAGTCTGTGGCGGGGAGGCCAAGGACGAGGCACGCGGCTGTGTTCTGGATTCTCTGGAGTTTGCGTGCGAGTTTGAGTGTGGTGCCGGCATAGAGGGCGTTACCGTACTCTAGTCTGCTGCTGATGAGTGCATGGGTGACTGTCTTCCTGGTCTCTGGGAGAATCCATTTGAAGGATTTTTTTAGAGCGCGGAGTGTGAGGAAGCAGGAGTAGGTAAGAGCATTGATTTGCTGTGTCATGGAGAGGGAGGGGTCCAGGATGATGCCGAGGTTGCGTGCTTGGTTTGCGGGGGTGGGTGCGGTCCTAGGGCGGTGGGCCACCAGGAGTCATCTCATATGGTTTTTTTGGGGCCGAAGATGATGATCTCGGTTTTGTTGGAGTTAAGCTTGAGGTGGTTAGTTGTCATCCAGTTTGCGGTGTCGAGGAGAGCTGCGTGTAGGTTGGTTTTGGCGGTGGTGGGATTGTGGGTGAGGGAGAGGATGAGTTGGGTGTCATTTGCATAGGAGGGGATAGTGATTCCGTGTGATCGGAGGATGTTGGCTAGGGGGATCATGTAAATGTTGAAGAGTGTGGGGCTGAGAGAGGACCCTTGGGGGACTCCGCAGATGATCTTGGTGGTGGTGGAGTGGAAAGGTGGGAGGCAGACTCTCTGGGTCCGGTCAGTGAGGAAGGAGGTGAGCCATTCTAAGGCTCTGTGGCAAATTCCTATGTTGTGGAGGCGTGTGCGGAGTGTGTGGTGGCAGACAGTGTCAAAGGCTGCGGAGAGGTTTAGGAGGATGAGTGCGACGGTCTCGCCTTTGTCGACTTTGGTCCTAATGTCGTCAGTGCATGCAATGAGGGCGGTTTCCATGCTGTGGTTCCTGCGGAACCCGGATTGTGAGGGGTCAAGAGTGTTGTTTTCTTCGAGGTAGTGGGATAGGCGGGTAATGACTAGTTTCTCGGCGACCTTGGCGGGGAAAGGGAGGAGGGAGATGGGGCGATAGTTGGAGAGGATCTCTGGGTCGGTTTTTTTTTTATTAGCTGAGCGGTGATTTCCGCGTGCTTCCAGGGGTCTGGGTAGGTGGCGGAGTTGAAGGAGGAGTTGATTATGTCGCGGAGTATGGGGGCGATGGTTGGGCTGGCTTTGTTGTAGATGCGATGTGGGCAGCGGTCGGAGGGGGATTCGGAGCGGATGGAGTTCATGGTTTTTTCGGTTTCTTCGTGTGTGGTGGGGGCCCAGGTGGTGAGTGTGGTGGGTGGATAATGAGTGGGGTTTGAGTTGGGTGAGTGATGGGTGTGTGTGGTGGGTGTGTGTGGTATGAAGCTGTTGTGGATGTCCAGGATTTTGTGGTGGAAGAGGGCGTCACATAGGGGCTGTGTGTGTGAAGGGTCTATGTTGCTGGCTTTGGGTTTGGCTAGTTCATTAATGATGGTGAAGAGTTCTTTGCTGTTTTGAGAGTTGTTGTCAAGGCGTGTCTTGTAGTGGTCTCTTTTGGCGGTGCGTATGAGTTGGTGATGGGTGCGAATGGGGGCTTTGAGGGTGGAGAAGTTGGTTGTAGAGGGTTCTTGTCGCCATATTTTCTCCGCCTGGTGGCATTTGAGCTTGGAGTCTTGGAGTTCGGGGGTGAACCATTGGGCATTCTTGATGGCGCGGGTGGCGATGTGTTTTCTGAGGGGGGCTAGTTTGTCTGCGCAGGTGGTGATCCATTTTGAGAGGTTTCCGGCTCCTGTGTTGGGGTCGTTGGTGTGGTGTTCAAGACCCCAGAACGACCTTCTGGAAGAAGATCCAGAAGTTTTGACCACTTTTGAAAAACAACTCCATTAGGTGACTGACCCGTCGTCGAGAGCCAAGCGGGCAACATCGAACTGCAACTTCTACTGAATTTCAGGTTCACCCCCTAAAGCTCTGGAGCTTTTTGCCATTGATGAGACCTCCAGGAGCTGTCAGGGGCATCGCGATGAGCCAAGTTGCCATCGTCCAACTGCAGACTGCCCTAGAGAGGAGTCCGCTCGACGTCGAGAGAAAAGGCTCCAGTAAAAATATTAAGGGGCCTGATTTAGATATTGGCAGATGAGTTACTCCATTACAACGGCAGTGGATATCCCATCTTTTGAAATCTAAATCCCATAGGATATAATGGGATTTAGAGTTTGCTGGGTGAAATATCCATCACCCTTGTGATGGAGTAATGGGTCCACCAATATCTAAATCAGCCCCTAAGTCCGAAGGTAAATTTTTTACTGAGGCCTACCACTCAGTGTATCCAAATTGGGCTCCATTCCAGTCAGCCTCAAACTTTGCCTTGTCGCAGTCAGTTGCACCCAGATGTCTGCAGTTTGCGCGTCTTGCTTTTAGGCACTAGAAAGAACATTTTTTATTTAATCTTTAAAAATTAATATCTCTAGTTCCCTATGACAGATTTTGGTTGTTTTCATGTTATTTGAAAGATAACATGTTCTCCTATTTTTATAAATTGGTGTTGGATTTATTTTTTGCATGTTGTGTCTTTATTATTTACTGTTTTGGTGATGTTAAATGCTTTAAACACCTGTCTCCTAAGTTAAGCCTAACTGCTCGTGAGCCAAGCTACCAAGGGTTGAGCAAGGATTAATTTACTGAGACCTTAACGGGACCTTATTTGTGATTGTGGCCTTATTACTAAGTTTAGGCACCTACCTGCCCTTGCTAATAAGCAGTTTTCTAACACTGGTACATTGTGAGAGCAACTGGAGTTGGTGGAGAGGTGGGCTCCCATATTTTCAACTGAATAGGTTTTGACAGGACTGACAGTGCAGGCTATAATGGTCACAAGGGCTAGGGCCAACTCTCCCCCTCTCTCACCAAGTTTCAGTGAGACTAACTAGATGTTAGTTGAAATCAGATAGAAAGTCATGGTTGCCTGACATGTGCTTTAGTGCTGGAGAGAGTATTAATGAGCTTGATTTTGCAGATGGACTGGGATAGTCAGGGAGGTCTAGGTCAGCTATGCACCTTAGATGCAGCAGAGTGTTTTTTGAATATGAGGCGATTGGGGATGGTGGGGTAACGGGAAGCAGTGAAGTTGGGTAGATTTCTGGCAAGATTAGCCCACACAGTAGTAGTGACTGTGGTTTAGGAAATGTAGGGGCATCAGTTATAGATCTCATTGATGGACAGTATATTAGGAAATGTGCCTGGCTCATGACAGTCCCATTATAGTTGGTGCTGATTGTGAGCTTTCCAAGTGTTCCTTTTGAAATGGAAGCATTCAGTCTACAACCCCTTTCCAGTGAAGATCTGTAATGTGACTGAGTAGTGGGGTGGGCACACACAGTCACTCACACCCACTTACCTACAAGCACACACACATACTTGCACACACACATCCACCTGCATGCTTACTCTCACTCCTTCATTCACAAGGTTGCACACATATGCCCACCATTCATAAGCACAATAGGCACATATCCATTCACAGCACACACGCACAGATACACAAACATTCATAAATACACATATACATACAGCATTCAAGACACTTACCGGGCTGCAGCAGTGATATTGGATGGTGGGAGGGTGCAGCAGGAAGGCCTCAGAGGTTTCATGGAGGCTTCATGGAAGAAAGGGGCAGACTGAATAAATCACCACCTCTTCTCATTGGCTGACTTTGTCATGGGTCAGCCAAGGAGAGGAGGACCTTCCGTAACTTGACAAAGAGTGGGGTGGCTCTTGTGAGAGTCAGTCACCTCTAGGCACTTCAGGCCTTAAATATGAAGCTCCCAGGCCTGAGTCTATCAGTGGCACTCATCATGAGGGGGAGGACCTCAGAAGACTTTACCTGGCTGATGAGGTCATGTCCTCAGTGATATGAAATCTTCAGCCTGACAAAGCTTGACTCGAGTTGCCAGGAACCAGCGCATTAGTGCACTTAATGCGCCTGGCTGCCTGAGAAGGCCATAATGAATGTCGGGGAGGCAGACCATTACTCAGTCTCCCTGTTGTTATTGACAGACCCTGTCTTTCAATGACCAATGTTTTTGATCCCAAATAATATTTCAGACAAGTGAAATATATTTATTTGGTTCAGAGTTTTGATATATGATTCGACTTGTTTTTAAGGTAAATCATTTATTTTTAAACATCTTTCCTTAATTGATTTACATTGGAATCGGAATATTAAATGTAATCTGTTCACTATACAGTTCCTTACCCAAATTGGTATAATTTGAAGTGAAAATAGTAAATCTAACCCCTTTAAGGTCCAAGACCTTCTCTTACTTTGTTTAGTTTTGAGTGAGGATAGTAGATCTAACTCCTTTTATTCCAACACCTCACCTCCTCACTGGCTTATCCCAAACTACCCATGAATATCACTAACCAATAGCTTTGAAAGGACCTTCTATCCTGGACTAGTACACTATATTTTTTTCTTGTTATTCTCTAGGAACCAGAAATGAGAGCAACAAGTCAGCCTCTGTGAAAATGGGAAAGTCATGACCAAATTCTCTAAATGCTATAGCTTCTTCATTGAGAGGCTGGAGGCCCCAAAAGATTTAAATAACTGACATTACACTTACATAAATTAAAAAAGGCTTGTATTAAGACATTTTAAAAATCTCCCCAACCTTTTCCCAATCAAGCCCAACATCTCATTCCTAAAATTGTTAAAAAACATATAAATAAAAAAATAACAACAAATACATTCTACAACTCAAGTCGAAAACGTATCGAGATAATTTTATATTAAACATAAACATCATTAAACAATGTAAAAAACATTAAAGCATTGAAAACACCACATCTGTCATACAAAATTAGCACAACAATATTTGTGGTATGATATGTTTTACAATGATGTGTAAAACCACACTAAAAACCTTACCTTCAATATTTGTGTCTACAAACCTTTTGGTAGCACAACATTCCTACAACTATATTCTTGTCTGACCATATTTTTCCCCTGATATTTTATCCAAACACTGATCCAGAGCAAGAGAGAGAAAATCACAAAAAGGGGAAACAAGGAGGAATAGAAGGATTGAAAAACAATGACAAAGGGAGAAAGTAGAAACAAAAAAAACCTTACAAATTTGAGATAAAGGAGCAGGGAAGGTCAGGTCGTGAATTACAGAGAAATGAGGAAGAGTCAAGGCACATAGCCATGGTATTCTGCAGCCCGAACTTCAGTAGCACTGACAGTGGCTGTCAGAGCAAAACCTTGCGTCCTGTCACTTACTTTTTATAAATCAAACACTGGCTATAGTACTGGACTATAGCAAAGCGCCTAAAGCCTTTGCCTTTCTGTGTCATTATACAGAGTGCCAATAGAGTGAATTTTTTCCTCCAATGTTCCATGTTCCCATCTCTCTCAAACCTGTTTGCTTTTCTCTGCCCCCTACCCATGCCATCTGTTTCGCCTCTCCTCATCTGTGCCCCAATCTGGCTTCTCCCACAGCCACTATTGTTACTTCTGTCCCTCTGTTGGGTATTTTTTTATTTACCAATTGAACTTCGGTAAGTAAATAAAAAATAAATGCCTGCATCCTTTTGCAGGTGCATGCACGGCGCACACACCTACAAAGTGACTTTGCTGGCAGCATTAAAGGCTTTTAAAAATTCTTCTGTAACGATGCCGTACAGCATCAGGGATAGTTAAAAAACATTGGCAAAGACATTAGGTCCCAAATACGAGACTGGTTGCCTTTGCTAGTATTTATTGAATTTTCCTACAGAAGTAGAAAAAGAGAAGAAGCCAGGACTGCCTCTTTATTTTCTTAAATCACTAAAGCCCTCATTACAACCTTGGCTGTAAATGCCACCTACCGCCGTGCTGATGGCCGCCAAGGTACCATGACCTTGGCGGTAATCCGCCACGGAGATTATGACCACACATAGAATTCCGCCACAATACAGACACCCACACAAGTCCGCCAGGCCAAAGGTCAGTGATAAATTGGCGATATCAAAACCCACACCTCTACGTCAACAGGAATACGCCCACAGTATCACGACCCAAAAATCACTACGGCGGTCTTTCAATCACAGTAAACAATTGGCGGTACATACCGCCGCCCTCAAAATACACACACACTTACAAAACTACACCACATTGGACAATGCAAACTACACACACCTGACACACATACAGACACCACACCCACACACCCAATCCCCTGCCTTCACTGCAGAGGAGTTGGAGAAACTGGTGGATGGGGTCCTACCCCAGTACACATTACTCTACGGTCCTCCAGACAAACAGGTGAGTACACTGTGAGCATGATGTTTGGGCAATGCATGTTTGGAGTGGTGTGGATGTAAGCCACATGTTGGGGGTTGCTGAGGCATCCTGGTCTGAGTGCTGCATGAGAGGTGGTCAGTGTATGTGCGTGAGGGCATGGGTGGGAACTGGTGGGCAAAGCGTATGACTGTCCGGATGGGTGAGTAATTTCCTTTTCTGCTGTTTTTTCCCTCCAGGTCAGCGCCCACCAGAAATAGGGTATTTGGTATGCCATAGCCAAGGAGGTGCGGACCCTGGGGTATATCCCAGGTGAGCACCCACTGCCGCAAGAGATGGGAGGACTTGCGCCGCTGGACCAAGAAAACGGCAGAAGGCCCAGCTGGGGCTGGCCTCCCCACGTGAAAGGGGTGCCCATCGCACCATGACCCCCCTGATGTTCTGCATCCTGGCGGTGGCCTATCCGGAGTTGGATGGGCGCTTAAGGGCATCACAGCAGCCACAAGGGGGTGAGTACAGATTCTGAAAGCTGACTTTGCACGCTTTAGGAGGAAGCTGGGTGGGGGCTGTGGGTGCCCCTAGGCCAGGGCAATCATGGCAGGGTAGGTCCCGTGTTGTGCAGGCTCTGGCGCACTCCTACCCCAATGGTGTAAGTGGCCATCTACTACTGTGTAGGGTCCTGTGGGTTTCAGGTGAGCAGATGCTGGCATTAAGCATTGTACCCCATGGGCTGGGGACTGTCTCAGTAAATGGTTGGGCATGGCCTAGTGCATAGGGCGGCTCCCTTTGTGTTGTGTACGCCAACGGTAGTGGTGTTGCTGGCATTGACCAAGTGTATCCTCGGTCTCTTCCCCCCATTTTTGTTTTGTCGCCCTGTCCTTGTGTGCATTAGCATAATCTGGCGGAGGAGTAGAGGCACCGGCAACAGAGGGAGCTGCATCCCACATGGGCCTGGAGGCCGAATCCACAGAGGGTGAAGGCACCAGTGGGACGGAGGGCGACGGGAGCTTCACGATGGGGACAGGAGGGGAGACCACTGACAGCGACTGCTCCTCCGATGGAAGCTCCCTGGCGGTGGTGGACACCTCTGTGCCCACCCCAACAACGGGTGCAGCCGCAACTCCCCCTACCAGCACCACCCTCCCAGCAGCCCCTCAGCGTGTTTCCCATGCCCGCTCACCCTGGAGGGTGGGCATCTCCTTCACCCCAGGCACCTCAGGCCCTGCCCCAGTCAGCCTTGCTGCCCTCAGTGAGGAGCCTATTGACCTTCTGAGATCCCTCACTGTTGGGCAGTCAACCATTCTGAATGCCATCCAGGGTGTCGAGAGGCATTTGCAACAAACAAATGCATACCTGGAGGGCATTCACTCTGGCGTGGCGGCCCAACAGAGAGCATTTCAGGCTCTGGCCTCAGCACTGATGGCAGCCATTGTCCCTGTGTCTAGCCTCCAACTTCCTCTACCCAGACCCAATCCCCTCTACCTCAGCCTATCCCAAGCACACCTTCATACCAGCATTCACCCAAATCACCACACAAAAGTGGCTCAGGCAAACATAAGCACCACACTTCATCTCACAGGCACTCACACAAGCACCATGTCCATGCAAGCACAACAACATCCACTGCCTCCACCGTGTCCCCCTTCTCCTCCTCGTCTACCTTCCTCTCAGTAGCGTCCATACTCACACCTGCATGCACTAAATCTTTAGCCACCACCTCCATCACCAGCACGCCCATCACAACATAGCCCTCACTTGCAGTCACCACTCCCACAACCATGCACACATCCCCTGTGTCCTCTACCAGTGTGTCTGTGACCCCTCCTCCCAAAGTACACAAACGCAAGCACCCACCCACCCAATAGCCATCCACCTCACAACAGCATCCAGCCCATGCACCTTCACTCAAACCCCCTCAGACGTACACCTCCTACAACCATTCCCTCTTCCTCCACTCCCAAACCCTCTCCATCTTCCCGTCCCAGTGTGTCTAAAAAACTTTTTCTGGCAAACATTGACCTCTTCCCTACGCCTACCCCTCCGTCCTTCCCCTCAGCCCAGGGTGTCCAGATCCCAGGCCAGCACCTCAGCCACCAAGTCAGTGGATGCTGTGGTACCTGCAAGTCCCAGAGGATCAAAGGGGGCACCCGTCAGGGCAGCCAGTGTGCCACCGACACCTGCAAAGGTCCAACCCATTCCGCCACCTGCCAAGGTGAAGAAGGGGTCAGCATGCAGCATGGCCAAGGAGAATGACCCACCCAGCAAGGCCTCCTCCAAAACTCAAGATGCCAGTGCCAAGGTCCCAGCAGCATCTGCCAAGGTGGGGAAGGGGAAGAAAACCCAAGGAAAGGCTCTTCAGGCATCGGAGGCTCCAGGTGAGGGACTGGTGCCCACCATCAGTACCGACAGCCCCGCCACCTGCACCGCCGCTGCCACATCAACTGTCAGCAGCAGCATCCCCAGTGGGCAACCGTCCGAGGCTGCAGGAGAAGGCCTGGTGTCTCCCTACACCACGGCCAGCACCGGCAGCATCCCCTCCGCAGGCACCACCGCAAGCACCGCCACCTGCACCGCCACATGCCCAGCTGGTGCCACAACAACTGTCAGCAGCAGCATCCCCAGTGGGCAGCCGTCCAAGGCTGCAGGAGACGGCCTGGTGTCTCCCTCCACCACTACCAGCACCTGCACCACGGCCAGCACCGGCAGCATCCCCACCGCAGGCACCGCCGCAAGCACCGCCACCTGCACTGCCATCTGCACCACCACATGCCCAGCCAGTGCCACAACAACTGTCAGCAGCAGCATCCCCAGTGGGCAGCCGTCCGAGGCTGCAGGAGACGGCCTGTGCCCACCACCACTTGAAGCACCCCCACCAGCACCGGCACTACCACCAGTTTGCAGCCTTAGTCGCCGCAGGATGGAGTCTGGCCCTGCCTCCATGGAGCATCATGCTACCTGTTCCCTGCAAATCTTGTGCCTCAGACACTCAGGTGAGGAATGTGAACTGCCACACCCCAAGTGCAGCATCACTGGGCAAAAGGCCCCCTCCAGAACCAGTGGAGAAATACATCCACTATCACTATCCTTGGCAGGATGAAGCAGACTGGGCACAATGCCCCCTCCAGAACCAGTGGAGAAATGCATCCACTATCACTATCCTTGGCAGGATGAAGCAGACTCTGCACAATGCCCCCTCCAGAACCAGTGGAGAAATGTATCCACTATCACTATCCTTGGCAGGATGAAGCAGACTGGGCACAATGCCCCCTCCAGAACCAGTGGAGAAGCCATCCACTCAGCCCCTCCTTGCCAGGATGAAGCACACTGGGCACAAGGCCCCCTCCATAACCAGTGGAGAAGCCATCCACTTGAGAGACTGTGGCTTTTCACTCCCCAGGACCAAGCAGTGGGCAAACCACCCACTTGAGAGACTGTGGCCTTGCACTCCCCAGGACCAAGCAGTGGGCAAACTACCCACTTTAAGAGACTTGAGAGACTGTGACTTTGCACTCCCCAGGACATCGCTGTGGGCATGTAGCCTCCTCCAGGAGCAGTGGCGTAGTACCATCTTCTGCCTGAGGTGCTCCCCTTCCCCTCCCCCCTGAGGTGCCTGTGTGTTTACGACCTGATGCCCCTGCAGTGTTCTCTCCGTTTTGAGGCAGGAGTCAAGTGTGGGCTACGCCCATGGGTTTTTGGCCCAGTGGGCCATGGACATTTGCAAAGGACAGTGTACGGTCTTATGTACATTTTGTAAATATTTGTATATACTGTTTTCTAATCGTTAACTATATCTGCATATTTCAAAAAAATCACTGTTTGAACTCAATTGCTTTTGTCCTTGCGTTCTTTCAGGGGCTAACGGGGTGTAAATGTACTGTTGATGCATGTGTTTGTGTGTATGGTGTTGTGGGTGAGGGTGGGGGTGTTGCGTGTTGCGTGTGTATGTCACTCTCTTTTTCCTCCCTCCCTCCCCTGTGTGGCAGGTGCAGTACTCATCGTGGTCGTCGCCACCGCCTTTGATATCTGTTGTGTATGAGGAGGTAGACCAGCATCAGCAGGACCTGCAGCTAGGGCTCCATGGCGTCCTGGTTCTTTGTTGATTGTCGAGAGGTAAGTGGTTTCCCTTCCAAGTTCTGTTTCCGCCGTGCTTTTGATGGCGTCGGTACTGCCCCGGAAAAGCTGGCGGATTGGCGGGTTGTGATAGGGTGGGCGGTACATTCTCTTCCATCTGTCTGTTGGCGGTGACCGCCGAGGTGTTTGTTGCTGCTGCCGTGGCGGTCAGTGTGTTAAAGTGGCTCTCTATGTTGGCGGTTTCCATCATGGTCGTGATTCCATTTTTTTTATCGCTGGCCTGTTGGCGGTATTACCGCCGCTTTATCACCAACTGCCAGGGTTGTAATGAGGGCCTAAGTGTCCGGATGAGGACACTTTGCCTTATATGATTTAGATTGGAGTGGGAATTCTTAATATAACCCCTTTAGTGTTCAATACCTTCCCTAAAATGGTTTAGATCAGTGTGGTAATACTATATCTAACCCCTTTAGTGTCCAGCACTTTCCCTAAAATGGTATAGTTTGCAGTGGGAATAGTAAATCTAATATTTTTAGCACCCAGCAGCTTCTCTAAAGTGATTTAGTTTGAAGTGGCAATAGTAAATATAACCATTTTAGTGTCCAAAACCATCTCCAATGTTGTTTACATTGGAGTGGGAAGAGTAAATCTAACTACCTTAGTGTACAACATCTTCCCCAACATTTTATAGTTTGAAGTGGAATAGTGAATGTAACGTTTTACTATCTATCACCTTTCCGAAGGTGGTTGGTTTAGATTGGAGTACTGATGGTAAATATAACCCCTTTAGTGCACCAAACCTTCCTGAAAAAATAATTTAGATTAGAATGGGAGTAGTAGATATTGCCCTTTTAGTGTCCAGCACCTTCCCCAAAACTGTTCGTTCTTTTTAGTTTTGTGTATTTTGTATTTTTTTATAATAGAAAACAAGACATGTGAACATGTTAACATATTTTGTATTTATTTACTGCATATTATTACATTTTATTCTACATACATACCTTTTAATAAAAAGAAAAATAAATTACATGTTTTCTTGCTATAGTGGTACAACATGTGTAAAACAATTTGTATAGTATTATATGTACCATATTTTTTCAACACTATAAACATAGGTATATTTTTCAACATTTTCAAAAACAAAGTTACATAATTATATTTTCATATTTTTTAAACACAGTAGTTTGTATTTTTATAATACATTTTCAGTACATAATAATTATTACTAAATAACAAAAAGTTACATTTTATAGTATTGTTTAACTTATACGTTTCATATATACTTTGTTGTGTTTTTATTATTTTCATCAGAAATATAAGCTTTTTTGTCTTTATTTAGCAGCCATTTAAATACGTACATGTATTTTACTTTTATTGCACAGCAGAGATTTGATTTTTTTGTATGTGTGTAATTGAATTGGTGTGCTGCAGTGTTAATTTCATCTTACATCTTTTTGATTTCCTTGTATATATTTTTGATTAAGTATTAAGACATGTATTATTATTTACCAGTTTCGGTTAATATTTTATTACTATATTTTTTTGGCTGACATAAAATACTTTTAATATATTTTTTAAATAGTCATGTTCTAGTGATGTTACACTTTTAGCTAGTGCACTGCTTTGTTATTAATGGCTCTCACTTTAATTGTAGCATTTCGTACCCTTTCCCGGTTTGTTTACTTAGTTTAGGTTTAATTTGGTTTACTGATTGTCCTATCCTTAGTTGTTGGTAGATTTGTTTTTTGGATGGCTTCTATAAATTTGTGGAGTGTTAGTTGGGTTCTTGCTACTGTGGCTTGGAAGGTGCTGTGCTATTTTTCCACTGCTTTGTTGGTTTTTGCTTGCTTACTCATGGTGCTGTTGTACACAGTCCACTACTGTATTTGGAATTTGGGTTGGCATCTGTGTTGAGAACGGTGCATTCTGCCAATGCAAGTGTCTTTGAAATGGTCCATTAGGGCAACATTACAAGTGTGGCAGTCCGAGGACCACTACACTCGTGATGATGGTCAGATTGCCGCACTCCTGGTAACCCGACTGCCACATTACAACCCTGGCGGGTGGACCTGCCACAGGACCACTGTCCCCATCAGGAACATCATTCCCGACAGGCTGACGGCAGCCTGAGTTGTCCACCAGCCTTTCCATGGTGGAGAACCTGCTGTGGAAAGGCTGGCGGAAAGCCAGTGGTGAGGGCCAAAAGAGGGGGGCCCTGCACTACCCATGGCATGGGCAGTGCAAGGGCCCCCCTGCCCAGCACCATCGGAATGGGCACAGACTGCTTTGCAGACAGTGCGCATTCCGATGGAACTGGTGTGCTATGGTATTGGCCTCGGCTACCTTAAAGGAGCTGGGGCCAATACCTTAGCACTGTTCCCGCTGGTCAACTGGGCGGGAATGCGTAATACAATGTTCCCACTGGTCAGCCCAGCAGCAACATTGTAATACGCTTGGGGGCATGGCCACCAGTATGATGGTGGCCTCCTCCCCGCGAGTTTGGCGGTCGACTCCGCCAAACTCATAATGAGGCCCTCAGTTTTTGTTCATTTTGTTTTTAAGTTGGGTATTCTGTTAGCATGTTATAGTGGTTAGCTATGTCTATTACAGGCACATAAACTAGTGCTATTCATTTTCAATTTCAAAATCAAATTGAATGTTTTATACATTTTTCTACACTTAGTGCAATTTGGAAATAGCTCATGCTTTGGCAATAGTGCAAATAGCAGCTTTTTATGTCTGTGAGAGACGTATAGTCTAAGTACTGATGGCATCATTGCCTGTTCAAAGTCTTTTATAAATGTGTATGGAGAGTAGTGATTAGTTTTTATTTTGATGTCGTATAAGAGTTCACAGTAAGCTGTGTTCTGTTTGTTTGTCAGACAACAGTGCATAAATTAGCAGTATGTTAGCATTTTGATATTTACCACACATGGTGGGTCATTTTGACCCTGGCGGTACGAGACCGCCAGGGCTAAAATGACAGAAGCACCGCCAACAGGCTGGCGGTGCTTCCAGGCGTATTACGACCGCGGTGGAAGCGCCTCGGTCGCACCGCCGGGGCCAGCAGTATTCCGCCACTTTTGCCCCGGCGGTGATAATCCGCCTGGGCAGCGCTGCTTGCAGCGCTGCCCAGGGGAGTACGAGTCCCCGACCGCCAGCCTTTTTCTGGCGGTTTGCACCGCCAGGAAAAGGCTGGCGGAACGGGGAGTCGTGGGGCCCCTCGGGGCCCCTGCACTGCCCATGCCACTGGCATGGGCAGTGCAGGGGCCTCCTGATAGGGCCCCATGCAGCTTTTCACTGTCTGCTATGCAGACAGTGAAAAGCGCGACGGGTGCAACTGCACCTGTCGCACAGCCGCAACACCGCCGGCTCCATTTGGAGCCGGCTCCCATGTTGCGCCCCACATCCCTGCTGGGCCAGCGGGGATGTCAAAATGGGCACCGCAGGAGTGCGGCTGCATTGGAGGCCGCCCGGCGGTTACAACTTGGCGGTCGGCGCTTGCCGCCCGCCAATGTTGTAATGACCCCCATGGTGTAAATCTGAGTGAATGATTGCAGGCACATTTTGAAAGTTCAGTCCATCATCCGTGTTTCATATTAGATTAGTTTTAGGAGGTTATTTTCATTGCGAATGTAAGTATTCTATTGCCATTATTGTGGATTTTGTGTAGAAGAAAGGTTTCATCATTGTGTAAGTGGTTAGGTGTTCTGAAATTTCAGTGTCTTGGCATTTGGTTAGGGGCTTTGGTGACTTTTGTAGTATGTGAAATTACGCGTTTTAAATTAGGAATTGCTTCTAGCTGGCCTGTAATGTGCTTGGGTACTTTAGGGGGTATATTTTTTAAATTGTAGTAGTAGGGTCTTGGGAACTAGTGCTAACATATTTTTAAATCTTGAAGTACATGCCTTACTTCTATCTCAGTTACATTTGGGGGCGTGGTTGTGTTCTCTCTTATTAATTACCGTATAATTTTAGATGCAGCCCACCCATAACACGCATTTGAATAGTATTAGTTCATTTTCATTTCACATTCCCGGTGCTTGCACTTTCCTGGCTGTATGCATTACTCATGTGCGATAGCAACTGGTTGCCTTTTTGTAATGTGATGTATTCTGTTCTTTCTGGCATTCTGTCTGAAAATAGGCTAATTAAAAAATTAATTATTATGTTAGATACATTAGTTTAGTTTACTAATAAAAAGAAAACATGCTTTCAATTGTTTTACTTTTTATACTTACATATTTGTTGTTAATTGAAGTTACAGTTCTCTTTTTTAGTTTCTTTTTGAAGTCGGCAAGATGTGGGTCAGGTGAGATTTTCTTTTGTTTTACTTATACTTTAAACATATAGGTTTGGTTTGTTTTGGATGAGGGTGGGCTTTTAGGTTTATTTTTAACATGGAGGGATTATTTAATGTTCATAAGTTTGTTTATTTTACGTACTTTGAATGTGCCTTTGTCCAGGTGAGTGCGTTTATGTCATTCTTTAGCATCTAAGGAGGGCTATACATTATAAAAGAGAGTTTGCTAAATTATATAAACACTTGTGTTTTGAAATTATGTTAGCTTGCATTGTCATTATTTTATTTTTTTGTAACGTACTTGTGAAGGTAGTTGTTAATATTTTGGAAATCTTTCTCCTGGATTTTCTTTGTACAGTCCGGCAGAGTGCCATTTTCCACAGTTCCTTTATTTCTTATGTCAAAAATAATGAAGTTTTGTGCTATTTTTATACTGTTCAGATAATAATGTTCTTACTTTTATTTTTTACTTTGTTTCATGGTACATTTTAGATGGCCACCGTTCTAGCTTCCACAACAGTCCTGCTAGTCCTTCTTCTCTTTCGTTGATACTCCCACCCTCTATTTCTACGTAAGAACGTAGGTCTTCACAGACCACTAGACGCTCTCGAACTCTCACGAAGCCCGACGCTGCTCCTCTTCCAAGGTATTGTTACTCTGCCGCTATTGCCACTCTGTTGTAAGCTCCACTCACTCTCTTTCCCAGGCCCGGCTTTGCACGTTGCCTTTGACATTTCACTCTCATTTTTATTGTCGCCGTACGCCCCGACTCCTGGTAACTTTCAATTACCAAACGCTTCCCGGCGTTTCTACAGTTACAACTTCACTTAGCCAGTGGTCACTACACGACCAGCTGGATCACCGCTACCATACTTCTCTCCGTGTTTCAGCAGTCCTAACACCACTCAGCCATCGCTCATTACGCGACCGGCTGGTTTACTTTTATACTTATACGGACGTTTTTTATACGTATTTCCGACCGCGCTTCTGCTTATATGGTCTGTATCATTTTCCCATTCACCGCGTTCTAGGCATTTCTCTACAATACTGCCCCACGTTAGTGCGGCTAATGTTCCCCACCTTATTGATCGCCACTTCTTTAAAATACGCTTCTAGTGCATCTTTATCACACGCTCGAATGGCTCCATTTTTCTTACCTTAGTGATCGCTACCCTTGGAAGCCATGCTTGCACCCTAACGTGCCATACGCTCAGATACTTTGATTACCTCTGATTTGACCCGTTTTAACTACCTTGATGCCACTTCACTGCTTCATTTTATTCTGGCTGTTACCATATTAGTATAAACATACCACCCGTGACTGGGTTATGCCCTATCTTTATAACGAATTATCCTCTGAGTCTCTGGCCTTCTTGTACATTTCTAATATATTTCTCCAACCACATCTTATCCGAAACCTCCCTAGGTTACGACCACGGGCTTATCAGGGCCCGCATTACCGATTGTACTAGACATATCGAATTCCTGCACGCACCGACAGCTGCTTGAGCAGCCATACCACATGCAGATCTACTACTTTCTAATAGGTATGTACTAATCTTTCTACTCCTGTCTTCATAGTCTACCTTAGTCTCACTTTTTGCTCTAGCCCGTCCTCTTTTTCGTGTTTCTATGTCTGCTACTCTCCCTTTTCTCTGGCCTCTCTCAATCCTGCAACACTCTCTCATCTAGTACAGTTCACTTCATACCAGGCGTGTTGACAACATGGTTTCTAGATACATAGCATTGTAGACTCAATCTGTCTGAGTCTTCTGTTCACAGTTGATATTTAGTGACCAGTTTGCTTCGCCGGTCACTCTCATTTTTTATGGTTTGGGTCCCTTTCACTTTACACTTATCGTCTATGCCGTGTTCCCTACATGTTTACTATTAGTCACTTTGGAATCTTCCTCACACAATTACCTGACTGGCGCACATTAGATTCCATACCCACACATATGCCCATATTTTGCTTTCTCTACTGTTTTACAGCCTTGATGAAGTCACTTGTGTGACGAAACACGTGTTGGCTGTTTCTCCATGATGACACAACCATCTCTAAACACCTACTAATAAAGACATCATCTGCCACACAAAAAAAGGACTTGAGACTTTCTTCAACTTGATATTTCCTGTTACCTGCAACACGTCACCAGGATTACGTTTTCGTGCTATACTGTTGGACATTATACTCTGTGTGCTGTGGCCTCCTTGTCCCATTTGGTACATTTTATTAGTTTGCTGTAGTTTGGTAGTTTGAATTATTTTTTCAGTTATTACGTTTTTCTGTGGACATTAATTACTTTTTCTGTATTACTTTGAAATGTCTGTATTTGTTGTATTGTTGTATTACAAATATTCATTTAATGTTTAATATGAAGTATTAATTTTTTATGTGTTTTTTGTATTTATTCTTTGGCATGTATTTGTGTTGGTTAAATAATTATTTTCCTGTTTAATGTCTGCTGAAATATTTGTATCTTACATGTGTTAAATGTTATCAGTCTTGTTTTAATATATATTTTGGGGGATTATTTATTCATTTACTTACATATTTATTTATATTTTTCTATTGCTAACTTTTTATAAATATGAGTTTATAATTTAAATTGTAAAACTTTTTTGCTTATTTTTAACAATATTATTGTACTTGATATTTGTATATTTCAATAGTTCTGCTGTTGCTTTAATATTTTAGTGCACAATAATTTTGGTTTGATATTTGTGTTTTCCATATTGTTAAACAGCGATATTTTTACGGTGATATTTTTGTCATCAATATCTTCGTTTTTTCAAGTATAGATTAGCGATATGTTTGTAAACAATATTTTGTTAATGATATTTTGGTGAGTCAATAATATTGTCCACCATACTCTGTCATGGAACCCTCTGGGTCAAAGTATGTTGGGGAAAAATAAGTGCTGATTCCCATACATAAGTGCATAAGTGTCAGTGTGCACCATCTGCAACCACCGACTCAAATTAAGCACTGACTTGAGCACTGAGCAACAATGCAGGACGAAAGTCATACCACTGGAATCTTGTGCAGTGGCACTGACAGAGCACTACATGAGGAAGTTCCAAATACTGTTGGTCCGCACTGTGGCACCACGGAGGCACAGCAACAGAATGTTCACACTGATATAGATCTGCTCAGTAGCACTGACCAGTATTGCAGAGGGAAACTTATACTACTGGAATCTTGTGCAGTGACACTGAAAGAGCACTGCATGGGAACGTTCCAAATGCCGTTGATCTGTACTGTAGCATCACAGACGGACATCATGAAAATGCTCACGCTGTTCTGTACAATAACACTGACAGGCACTGCGGGAGGAAAGCCACACTACTGGTATCATGCACGGTGGCTCCGACAGGGCACACTGCACGACAAAGGTTACACTGCAGGAGTCCTTATTTGGTATTATTTATGGGGCACTACATGCGGAACTTCACACTAATACATTTCTTTACTTTAGCACTGACCAGCTCACCCTACTGGAACCTTGTACAGTGATAGTGAAAAATAAAGTGCACGAAGAAGCTCACTCAGCTGGAGTCCTGTACAGTAGCAATGACCACTATTGTAGACGGAATCTAGAATATTGAACAATGGCACTGACAGATGTCTGCCTGAGGAATCATCCACTACGGTGGCCCTATTCAGTACTACCACTGACAGGACCCAGCACAAGAACACTAATACTGCTGGGGTTCTACAACAGAGAAAAGTCATTGCTGTTAATCATTATTCAGCATATATAGCAAAACTATGAACCAATCATTGTGCGTTCCGAAAAACAAATTAACAAACATTGCGATTTAAAAAATATACAATTTAAATATGGTGCATAAAATACAAAATAAACCTCAGTAGTATTTGAAATAAATGCAAGCTCTCAGTCCTGGGGTCCCTCACGATGAACCGGAACCTGTAGATGGACTTTCGCTGCTCTGACATGCCACTGCTTGGAGCAATCTCTCACTTTTAAAGTCCTACACTGTAGCACAGCATGAGAAGCTCACGGTAAGGCGGACAGCTCGTATTTTTAAAGCTCTATACTATACCACAGCAGAGGGCTCACATTAACTCAAAGGACACTGTGTCGGGACTAGTGCTCACACTTTTAAAGTCCTACACTGTTCCAAGGCAGAGGGCTCATGTTAACTCTGGCAGGGCAATGCTGGGCGAAAGTCAGACTTTTAAAGTCGTTCACTGTACCACAGTGGGGGAGGGGGGTCACGTTATTATGGACAGGGCATTGTTTGGCGGCAGCTTACACTTTTAAAATCCAATACTCAGAGGTCGAAGTGGGTGGGATCGCTGAGGCACAAAGTAGCCATATTTCTTTTAATTTAATAAAAACAGTACCCCTGCTTTGTTTTGTTAAAAGACAACCGTCTCATGACAATTGAAATGTCCTCTCTAAAGCGCCCTCTCTTGTGGCTTTAGTTGATGGAGTTCACTTGAACCTTTATGATGACAAACATGTTGATCTTATGGAGAGGTATTGCACGGGTGTTACCAGCTGAGTTGTGGAGTGCTTGCTTTTACCTGACAGTTATAAAAAAATGTATGCCCCACAAGCAGTCTGCCTATTACAAAAATCTTTATTTTGGGAGCACTTTATCTTAAACCTCTATCTTTTTGTGTATTTTGTAACAGCCCACATACATCATGTTTAATACGAGTTTAATCTAATGATTTACATATTCACGGTGCTTTTTGTTACAGGCTGGGACATCTGAGCACTAAAAATACACGTCACTATTCCTCACTGCACCAACCGGGATTCTGTGTCTCTGTGGTTACACACAGACATCTGCAGTTATTACATGAGCCAACAGATGTTTCATAAAGTAAAATAATGCACTTCCCACAAATTAGCATTACTTAAAAGTTGTAATTTAAGGTGTGCATTATTCTATATGCAGTTGCCTGAAGGTGAAAGACTAACAAAATAGATTTTAGCCACATCTTTGATCCGGTCCCTACAATCACATGTCCCGCCCTCACTGCACTCAGGAACAAAGTTCTCATTCTGTTTTTAATGCACCTTGACCACTTCCTATACTGTACCAGAGTGAGAGGGTCACAAGTGCACTGCTTTTGTGAAGGATACTCTCTAAAGCCATATACTGCACCACAGCAAGGGAAGGGGGGTCACATTAACACGGACGTGGCACTGTATTTGGGGAGCTCCCTTGATTAAAGTCCTGTATGGCAGCATTGCAGGAGGACGCACAATCACATGAACCTACTTCCATGCAGAGACAAGTTAAATTACACCCAGTTCAAGAAGTGCAGATTGTTTCAATTAAGGATTGGTAGTTTGTCACATGCAAGCTGTACAAATTTAACGCATGTTTTTTTTCTTAAATGTCAGAGTCTGTGAAGCTGCACTTATTGTATTTTGACTGAGAGGGTGTCAACACTCCTCTGCAGGGATGCATTATTATCAATGGCACCATCAGTTCTATCTATCATAGAGAATACCAATCCTTATCTCTATGCAGTTCAAGGACTGAGACGAAAAATGTTTGGGATAGTTTCCTTAAGAGAACACAACGAATCGCAAACACCAACCTGTATATTGACAAAGCACTAACCTTGGGTTCTGGAGTAGTATGCTGCCTGGTGTAAAGTGCTTCAATGCCTTATAGGGGGTGGTAGACACGCTGTAAATGCAATTGCAAACCAATGTAGCAGTGTGACTTACATTTACTGCTTAGTGTCGTCCGTGAACAAAAAAGTCTGTATGGCGTGCTGTCACTGCCCAGTTCAGACCTTAATTTGTAGAAATGTAAGTGCCACAGCCGCAGGAATTGTACTGCAGTCGGCACCACCCACTTATCCTTCAATGCTGCCTAATGCCAGCAGCAGCATTATCTACTAACCATGACACTAAAGTGTGACATTTTGGACTACTGAAGGTCAACCCAAGCTATAGTAAGGGCCTGGAAGGGAGTTTTTTATCCATTTTTAAATACATTGAATTCTTACACACTGGTGTTGTGGACTTAAAATAGGCTGAGCGTGCTTCCACATGGTGTAATCTCATAAATAAGTGCTGGTGTTTTGAAATAAGTGCCGGTGCCGAGAACCGGCAAACACCTGCACAAGTTAAGAACTGCTGCATATTCCACACAATTATGGAACTGCCGCATTTGCCACACTACTTGCACAAAATGTGCCCCTTTACAGGGAGTGCAGAATTATTAGGCAAGTTGTATTTTTGAGGATTAATTTTATTATTGAACAACAACCATGTTCTCAATGAACCCAAAAAACTCATTAATATCAAAACTGAATATTTTTGGAAGTAGTTTTTAGTTTGTTTTTAGTTTTAGCTATGTTAGGGAGATATCTGTGTGTGCAGGTGACTATCACTGTGCATAATTATTAGGCAACTTAACAAAAAAAAATATATACCCATTTCAATTATTTTTCATTACCAGTGAAACCAATATAACATCTCAACATTCACAAATATACATTTCTGACATTCAAAAACAAAACAAAAACAAATCAGTGACCAATATAGCCACCTTTCTTTGCAAGGACACTCAAAAGCCTGCCATCCATGGATTCTGTCAGTGTTTTGATCTGTTCACCATCAACATTGCGTGCAGCAGCAACCACAGCCTCCCAGACACTGTTCAGAGAGGTGTACTGTTTTCCCTCCTTGTAAATCTCACATTTGAAAATGGACCACAGGTTCTCAATGGGGTTCAGATCAGGTGAACAAGGAGGCCATGTCATTAGATTTCCTTCTTTTATACCCTTTCTTGCCAGCCACGCTGTGGAGTACTTGGACGCTTGTGATGGAGCATTGTCCTGCATGAAAATCATGTTTTTCTTGAAGGATGCAGACTTCTTCCTGTACCACTGCTTGAAGAAGGTGTCTTCCAGGAACTGGCAGTAGGACTGGGAGTTGAGCTTGACTCCATCCTCAACCCGAAAAGGCCCCACAAGCTCATCTTTGATGATACCAGCCCAAACCAGTACTCCACCTCCACCTTGCTGGCGTCTGAGTCGGACTGGAGCTCTCTGCCCTTTACCAATCCAGCCACGGGCCCATCCATCTGGCCCATCAAGACTCACTCTCATTTCATCAGTCCATAAAACCTTAGAAAAATCAGTCTTGAGATATTTCTTGGCCCAGTCTTGACGTTTCAGCTTGTGTGTCTTGTTCAGTGGTGGTCGTCTTTCAGCCTTTCTTACCTTGGCCATGTCTCTGAGTATTGCACACCTTGTGCTTTTGGGCACTCCAGTGATGTTGCAGCTCTGAAATATGGCCAAACTGGTGGCAAGTGGCATCGTGGCAGCTGCACGCTTGACTTTTCTCAGTTCATGGGCAGTTATTTTGCGCCTTGGTTTTTCCACACGCTTCTTGCGACCCTGTTGACTATTTTGAATGAAACGCTTGATTGTTCGATGATCACGCTTCAGAAGCTTTGCAATTTTAAGAGTGCTGCATCCCTCTGCAAGATATCTCACTATTTTTGACTTTTCTGAGCCTGTCCAGTCCTTCTTTTGACCCATTTTGCCAAAGGAAAGGAAGTTGCCTAATAATTATGCACACCTGATATAGGGTGTTGATGTCATTAGACCACACCCCTTCTCATTACAGAGATGCACATCACCTAATATGCTTAATTGGTAGTAGGCTTTCGAGCCTATACAGCTTGGAGTAAGACAACATGCATAAAGAGGATGATGTGGTCAAAATACTCATTTGCCTAATAATTCTGCACTCCCTGTATTTGCCTTAGTCAACCATGCAGCATAATTTGGACTTCAGCAGTTGCATAATTTTAGTGGGCCTGCCCTTGAAGCATGACTTCAGTCAGTGGATTTAAAACTTCTCTCAGGCCTGAGGTCCTTTGAGCGAGGGAAGCGTTTCCCACAACCCCTTTCCCTCCTCCTGTTCCCATGCCCACTACTCCCCCATTTTTTAGGGTCGAGCCTGCGTTGCATGCGCTCACGCATGCGTATCGCAGCGAAACGCTTTAGGGTTTAGAAAAGGGCTCGGAGCCCTGTCGACATCACGTCAGTGTTTTTCATTGGTTCGTGGGCTTGCCTAATAAAATCTGCTTGCTTTCATTAGTCGAAGGCATGCATACGTCATGCCTTTTCAGGTGGCTAGCCCTCCTCGAGCGCATCGACCAAGTACAGAAAACATACGAGGCTCGCTGTTTTCTGTCCGGCTTGTGGACTACTTTTTCTCTAATTTACTAGCGCGATTTCGCTTGGCAGAAGTCGAGCGCTTTACATAGTTAATTGCACTTTTTCGGGTTACGTACATAAATGCACTTTTGCCGATAGGTGAAAAGTCGGGTTAGGAGTTTACAACCCTATCAGCTCTAACATGAGCAAACGCGAGACCCGTTGCATTGCAAATGCTTGTTCCTCTTCTGTCCTATCCAGTCTCCTCCCTCCTCCTTTGCATTGCTTTCTACCCTCAACTATTGTAACCCTTCTTTCCTTTACCCATTTGCCGCTTCCTCCTCTCCCTCCCTTCTTCCATTCCGTACTTTCTCGTAATACACCCCTTCTTTCTCCCGTTTTACTTCCACGGTTAGTGCAGAATTTGCTGAGATATATTACTTCACTTTTGAGGTTAAAAACATCAAGTGTGATGTTATCTTTTCTGCCAGAACCAATCCATCTTCCTGCATCCGAGTCTCCCGCGTCCTCCGCCTCGCCTCTCTGCCTCGTGCACTTCCTGCCCGTCTCTTCGTATCTCTCTCCCGCACTCGCACCGCGCTTCCTATCTCCCAGATCTCTTTCACAGTCCCATGGACTCCTTTAATAAACACCATATCTGTCAATCTCCGGCCCGTGCCCTCCGACCCGCACTTCTCCCGCCTCTCTCAAGGCTCCTTAGCTGCCACCTGTCTATCAGCATCACTCTCTCCATCGCATCCTCTCTGGGGCCGCCCCCACCACCTCACGCTCGAGGTACCCCTGCCTGTCTCAGTGCGCGGCTTCCCTTGCCTCTCAGAGCCCGCCTTTCCTTCTCTCTTTCTCTCCCTTCCTCTCTATCTCGTGCACACCCTCCGCCACTGCCCCTGCCCCGACCAGAGGTCGTCTTTTACCCTTTCATTTCGCTGTCTTTTACGCACTCTACGCGCCTTCCACTCACTCTCTGTGCTTCTTTCAGTGTCGTTCCCTCCTCTTTCTTCCTCACTGTCTCTTACACACTGTCCCTCCTACTAAGCCCCTATCTCCCCCATCAATGCCCGTCTTTCTTTCCCTCTGTCTTCCTTGGGATCTACGTCTTACACACTCTCTGCCCCTCCCACTCACTATCTCTCTGTCACCCCACCATTCTTTCTCTCCTCTCTTTTTTCTCTGCCTCGTACACACTCTCCTTTCCAGTCGCACTCTGCCTCTCCGCGAGCCCGTCTTTCTTTGTGCCTTCCTGTTTATCTCGTACACACTCCACCCTCCCTCTCACCACTTCCCTTTCTCTCCCTCCCTCTTTGGCAATCTCTCTGATTATTTCTATCGCAGACTCTCACTCCTTTACCTTCTCCCTTTCTTTTTTCTTGTGAATATTGTTATTCGTTTTCTCAGTTTAAAACATTAACCATACTCAAATACGCAATCATCAGTTTATAGCATTTTCTGCACTTTGCAGAAATAGTGCCTTTCACATCACAACGATAAATACTTTCAGACTTCAGGGCGTGACAGCTTCAATTTGCTACCGGAGCAGTCCTTTCACTAAATGCGCTTTTCAGGGATTTCATTAGGTGTTTTGGGGGCCCTGGTCCAAACTGATTTTGGTGGCCCCTGTTCGGAACCACTTTGCATTGATGATCCGGTTACAGCTCTTTCATGCCCTCTTTGGCCAAGTCACTGACAGCGCACAGGCTCACTGGTCCAAATTTTAAACGCGTTTCCATCTAATATTCAAGGACTAAAATGTGTGTTTTGGAAATAATCTGTGTGACTCCCTCTCATTTCTCAAATGCAAGGATCTGTTTCTAAATGACATTTTTATGGGTGTTGTATGGTGGTACAACACATAAAAACAATATTTCACTGCAAAACGTCTGCAGTTAACCCCCACACTATCCGTATTTAACATACATTAAAAGAAAACGTCGTTTAAAACAATCTATGTTTAAGAATCATTCAAGGCCTTCAGTACATGATTATCTGTAGACCAGAGCAGGGCTTATCAGAGGGGCCTCTGAAAGGCTGGGTCCATGGACAAGAGCCCTCTTTGCTCATGCCTTAAAACATCTCTGGTGCCTATGCAGTTTTTTTAATTTACTGCCCCAAGCTGGGCATCTACCATCTTAGAACAGTAAAGTAAAGGAAGAAATAGAATCTATGCATGAATACACGTCGTCACACTGGGCCGAAAATGGAGACAACATCATTATGTATGTGCACCCATGCATCATTATGCCAAGGCCAGCTTGTGCCTTTTTTGTTGATGTTAAACTGCATCAACACCATTTTCACTTTTTGCCGACGCTGTTCAAAATCAGCAACATGCCTTGGAAAACAACAAAAGGATGGTTAACACTTTTCAAAGGCAAAAGAGACCGACTGGCATTTCCAATGCATATTTTGTTATAGCCAGGTACACTGGAATTATGCAATTTCTCCAGCCGCAGCGTTTCCCCCATATTTATGAATTTCCTGTATCTGCCACATAATCCATCATCTGCTGCAAGACCTGAAGATTTTAACAAAAACAATTTTGTTTCTAGCTCGGACTGATCAAAAGTGATCAAACACGCATGCTGCCAAAGTTTGTCTCTGGTCACCGTTTTGTTGGTTAATGCTGTATTTGTGTGTTTAACTGGTAGAAATATTGCCTGGACAGCAATAATGGGGGTACAAATGACAAAATGATGAAGTAATACTGTCACAAAATGTGCCACACAACTTGCCTTTTCTTTCCACTCAATTTGGTCCTCCTCTGTTGTCCCTTTATGTCCCATAAAGTAATAAGTGAGTCACCACTTCTGTGTCTCTGGTAATTTGAAATAGCTGTATTTTTAATCTCGGCCCACTTCAGTAGCTCTGTTCAGTAGTTTTGTGAAAATGTTGCTACTATTCTTCTTTAAGAGGATCCAACATCACCTTGATCACCCCTTGTATGGCCCAGTATATTCGAGAACTTGTCCTCATTTTCCCACCGTGTTTGAGAATAATATTCAGTACTTCATCTGCTTGAGATTTATCTGTTTAACACAACCCTAGGTTTGATGGATTATGTTATATTGTGTTGTGTTATTCTATATTATTGTTGGACTTTTACTTCTGCAGGGTCATCCCCAGTCTTTTTGCCTCCTGCCTCCTAATTTTTTCTGACCTGTTGCTGTTGGCTTTTCAACTCTGAGCACTTTACCACTGCTAACCAGTGCTAAAGTGCATATGCTCTCCATGTAAATTGTATGTAATTGGTTTATCCATGATTGGCATATTTGATTTACTAGTAAGTCCCTAGTAAGGTGCACTAGAGGTGCCAGGGCCTGTAAATCAAATGCTACTAGTGGGCCTGCAGCACTGGTTGTGCCACCCACATAAGTAGCTATGTGATCATGTCTCAGACCTGCCACTGCAGTGTCTGTGTGTGTATTTCTACACTGTAAAGTCGACTTGTCAAGTGTACCCATGTGCCAGGCCTAAACCTTCCCTTTTCTTACATGTAAGGCACCCCTAAGGTAGGCCCTAGGTAGCCCCAAGGGCAGAGTGCAGTGTATGGATAAGGTAGGACATATAGTAATGTGGTTTATATGTCCTGACAGTGAAATACTGCCAACTTCGTTTTTCACTGTTGCAAGGCCTGTCTCTCTCATAGGATAATATGGGGGCTACCTTTAAATATGATTAAAGCGTAGATTCCCCTAGAGAGTAGATGGACATGTGGAGTTTGGGGTCCCGGAACTCACAATTTAAAAATACATCTTTTAGTAAAGTTGATTTTAAGATTGTGCGTTTGAAAATGCCACTTTTAGAAAGTGAGCATTTTCTTGCTTAAACCATTCTGTGACTCTGCCGTGTTTGTGGATTCCCTGTCTGGGTCAGTTTGACAGTTGGGTTGTTTTTCACCTCACACCAGACAGTGACACAAAGGGAGCTGGGGTGTAACCTGCATTTCCTGATTAGCCATCTCTGCTAGGAGGGAGGGGTGGAGTGGTCACTCTCATCTGAAAGGACTGTGCCTGCCTCTGACCATGCCGGCTCCAACCCCCTGGTGTGTGTCTGAAGCCTTGCCTGGGCAAGGCAGGATTTCACAAGTAGGTGTGAGTCCCCTTTGAAGAAAGATGACTTCAAAGGCTAAAATGGGTATAAGAAGGGCACCCAAATCTACAGACTTGAGAAACACTTCTGGAACCAAGAGGAACCTCTGCCTGGAGAAGAGCTGATAGCTGAGGAAGAAATGCTGCCCTGCCTGTGACTGTGCTTTGTGGAGCTTTCCTGCAGTGCTGCTTCTGCCAGAGTAAGAGTGCAAAGACTGGACTTTGTGTGCCTTCCATCTTGTGAAGAAATCTCCAAGGGCTTGAGTTAGAGCTTGCCTCCTGTTGTTTGAAGTCTCAGGGACAGCAAAGACTTCTCTCTGCCAGCACCTGGAGTCTCTGGAGAGACTCCTGCCCCGACAAGTGGTGCCCTATCCAGTCCCTGGGCCCTTGAAAGGAAAGCTGGTGGAAATCCAAGGAAATCGACTTCGGACGACTCCGGACCGACGCCGCTGCTGAATCCGGTAACGCCGCCTGCACCCGACACCGTGACCCTCGCTGGAACGCGACGCTCTTCACAGGCCCGATGCCGCTGCAGCCCCGCTGAAGTCCGCGACTCCGTGGAAGTCGCCGCACAATGTCGTGACCGACGCCGCTCGAAGTTCGCGGATTCAACGTTTCGCACAGACGCCGCGATCCCCGACTTAGCGCATCGGCTTGTTTTCACTCTTCACCAAAGGTACTGTACTTGGGGGTCTACACGACTCCGTGTCCGGCGCCGCTGGTGTCGGCTTGTTGGGAACGACTCCGTCATGACGCCGTGTAAACATCTCATCGGAGCATTTTTGTTTCTAAGCGCTATTTTTTAGTTTAATCTTTAAAAATTCATAACTTGACTTGTGTATGTTGGATTTTTGTCGTTTTGGTCTTGTTTTGTTTAGATAAATATTTCCTATTTTTCTAAACTGGTGTTGTGTCATTTTGTAGTGTTTTCATTAAGTTACTGTGTGTGTTGGTACAAATACTTTACACCTAGCACTCTGAAGTTAAGCCTACTGCTCTGTCAAGCTACCAAGGGGGTAAGCAGGGGTTAGCTGAAGGTGATTCTCTTTTACCCTGACTAGAGTGAGGGTCCTTGCTTGAACAGGGGGTAACCTGACTGTCAACCAAAGACCCCATTTCTAACATTGGTGATCAGCGGTTGGGATTTGGACTTGTATTTGTACTTGACATACAGTAATTAAGTGTACACTACTATTTTGAGTGCAGACCACTACGTGACCACATACTACTTGTTTGGTGATCTTTTGCTTTTTCTCTTAAGGACTCCTTTTTGTTCTACTTCCATGATTTTGCTGATCCCTTGACGGATTCTTTTTACTTCATTGGGAACTTATTTTCTGCCTTTGGAACTTTGAACTTGTGACCATTATGTCTCAATCTGGAGATGCAACAGCTGGAGCTGTGTTTGAAACAGAGAAACTGAAGGAGTACTCAGTTGCTCAATTGAAACAGTTCCTTAAAGATCTTGACTGTCCCACTGAGAGCTCCACCAGGGAGGGGGAGCTGCAAAAGGCACAGAGGGCCTGGGAGACAGTCAAGGAGGCTGGAGGGCACACAGAGGAGGAGAATGTGGGTGGGGAAGTGCAGAGGATACACAGTGGTGTAGTGGAGGTACCTGTTACGCCTGGGGGGAGGGTCCTCTGGAGGGGTAGCAGGGTGTCATCCAAGGGTCTGACTCCTGAAGAGTTACAGGACAGACAGGCAGAGAGGGCTCGCCGGTTGAAGTTCAAGGAGTTGAGGATGCAAAGGGAGAAGGAGTTGGAAGAAAGGAGGAGGGACTTAGAAATCAAAAAGAGGATTTGGGCTTATGAGCTCAAAATGAAGGAGCTGGAAGTCATAAGGGCTGAGTCCAGCTGGAATGGTGGCAGCAACAATTTTATATCCAGTGCTGCTGAAGAAGTGCACATGCCCAGAGATGTGGTGCCCTACTTGAGGGAGGGAGTTAGCACACGCCAGGAGGTTCAGGGGTATGAGGTAGCTCCAGTGATGCACAGGGTCCCTGAGGTGGATTATGGAACTGGCATGGGGAGTCATATTCCTACTGGTGGGAGGGACACTCTACTGACTCTAGGTGAGAGTGACAGGGAGAGGGGTTCCCCCCAGGTAGAAGTCCTGGTTATGGAGTGTGAAGACATCCCAGAAGAGTGTGGGTTGAGTGTCAGGGACAGTCAGGTACTGTTTCACCAGTCTCAGGAGGGTGATGTGGGGTGCTTTTTCAAAGCAGAGTCACTGGATGGTTGGGTGGAGGGTACTTTGGTTAATTCATGTGAGGGGCTGAGTGATGTAATTGCTGGAGAGCATATGTCTAGTCCTTATTTTCCAGAGCTACGCCAACACCAGGTGGAGTGTGAGTTCTCTGACCCCAGGGAGCTTACAATGGAGGCAGACCTATTGGTGAGTACCAGAGAGTCTGAAGAAGCATTTGGGGGGGGCTCCTGAGAGGAGTGGTCTAGGTATTTCCCAACCAGGTGAGGTAGGGAAGGATTGTAGTGTCCCAGGTAGGTCCCAGTGTAGTGGGATGGGTGAGGGACCCCATGTCCAGTCTCTGAGGAGAGGGAATGGGGATGGGCTGAGGTCCAAGGTGCCCGAGATCCGGTCCCAGGTCCTGGAGGGTTCCATGAGGGAACACCAGGAGGGGAGCCTAGCCTGTACCATAGGGCCATCTGTTGAGGGAGATCCCACAGTGTCAGGAGAACTTGGGGGGGCGGCTGTAGCCAGCGTCCCACCAGTTCTGGTGTCTGGCAGTACCACTCCTAGTGAGGGGGTGCAGAAGTCCAGACAGAGGGTTGAGAGGCGGTTGCGGACCCCAGTGGAGAACCTGGAGGGTCAGGGGTCAGCTCTGAGAGCAGAGCCCCCCAGGAATGACCTTGGTGAGACCATTTCTGGGTTGGGGGGAATCCAGACTCTGTCAGATGGGCAGAGGTCAGGAGACCTGCGCCAGCCAGACTCTTGTGTGGCCCTTGGGGACAGTGTGTCCCTTGAGGGGGGTAAGTGTGCCCCCCTGGAAGTCCTGGTGTGCCAGGCAGTGGTTCAACCACAGGGTGGCGACTCTGGATTGGATGACCAGGTTCAGAGGGTAAACTCTGACCTGGTGGGGGGTAGGTATGCCCCCCAGGAAGTCCTGGGTTGCCAGGCAGTGGTCCAGTCTGTGGGTACAGATCCTGGACTGGAAGATCAGGTGCAGGGGATAAACCCTGACCTGAAGGGGTGGGCGGTTTGCCCAATCACCCCCCCTGGTGTGATTTCAAGGGGTACTCTCCCTGAGGGGTGGGTGCAGAACCCTGAGAGTAGGGGAAGGGGAGAGAAAGACTCACCCCTGACCCCAGTACAATCTAAGGGTACAGACCCTGGATTGGAAGGCCAGGTTCAGGGTGTCCCCCCTGACCTGGAGGAAGGGGCTACTGCTAACAGTGCCCCTACTATGTTGGCTTCTGGGGGGGGCACTCCTAGTTGGGGGGTGCAGGACCACAGAAGAGAGGGCAGGGGGAGGGAAGCCTCACCCCTGGCCCTGGTCCAACCTGAAGGTACAGACCCCAGGTTGGAGGACCAGTTGCAGGTTAACATCCCTGCACTGGTGGAAGAATTGTGCAGGACTGCTTCTACAAGCATCCTGACAATTTTGGACTCTGGGGGCGCCGCTCCTGCAGGGAGGGTACAGAGCCCCAGAGGGGAGGACCAGGGTCAGGTTATCTTCTCTGACCTGGTGGAAGGTAGAGTGGTCAATGGGTGTCAGGCACCTGGGGCTACCGCCCCCCACTCTCCACAGTCACAGTGGTTGGAGAGGCCTGAGGTCAGGCTCTCATCCCTGACAGTTGTCAGGGGTCACTGTGGCTTGCTGTCCTGGTGGACAGAGCTGCCCCTGGGGGGGGAACGAGAGTCACACCCCAGGGGTGGAGTGGGCAACACCACTGTGTTGGCCCTGGTGGTACTATCTGCCCATTGCAATACATCTGTGAGCAAAGTAAAGTTAGGCGCTGCACAGATGGTGTCTGCAGATGTGGAGAAGGGTTCCCCATGGGTTAGCTTAGTGGGCCCTGAGAGTATGGACAGAGGGATCCAACTGGAGTCAGGAAGGTGTAGAACTGGAACATGCCCCTGCTGTTGTGGGCCTGAGTCCTTGTTCTATCGCCCCAATCAGGGAAGTACATCAAGGTATCGATTGTTCTCCCCTGGCTTTAGGCTGGTAGGGGGTCGTGTTGGACTTTTGCTTCTGCAGGGTCATCCCCAGTCTTTTTGCCTCCTGCCTCCTAATTTTTTCTGACCTGTTGCTGTTGGATTTTCAACTCTAAGCACTTTACCACTGCTAACCAGTGCTAAAGTGCATATGCTCTCCATGTAAATTGTATGTAATTGGTTTATCCATGATTGGCATATTTGATTTACTAGTAAGTCCCTAGTAAGGTGCACTAGAGGTGCCAGGGCCTGTAAATCAAATGCTACTAGTGGGCCTGCATTACTGGTTGTGCCACCCACATAAGTAGCTCTGTAATCATGTCTCAGACCTGCCACTGCAGTGTCTGTGTGTGTATTTTTACACTGTAAATTCGACTTGGCAAGTGTACCCACTTGCCAGGCCTAAACCTTCCCTTTTCTTACATGTAAGGAACCCCTAAGTTAGGCCCTAGGTAGCCCCAAGGGCAGGGTGCAGTGTATGGATAAGGTAGGACATATAGTAATGTGGTTTATATGTCCTGACAGTGAAATACTGCCAATTTCGTTTTTCACTGTTGCAAGGCCTGTCTCTCTCATAGGATAATATGGGGGCTACCTTTAAATATGATTAAAGCGTAGATTCCCCTAGAGAGTAGATGGACCTGTGGAGTTTGGGGTCCCTGAACTCACAATTTAAAAATACATCTTTTAGTAAAGTTGATTTTAAGATTGTGCGTTTGAAAATGCCACTTTTAGAAAGTGAGCATTTTCTTGCTTAAACCATTCTGTGACTCTGCCGTGTTTGTGGATTTCCTGTCTGGGTCAGTTTGACAGTTGGGTTGTTTTTCACCTCACACCAAACAGTGACACAAAGGGAGCTGGGGTGTAACCTGCATTTCCTGATTAGCCATCTCTGCTAGGAGGGAAGGGTGGAGTGGTCACTCTCATCTGAAAGGACTGTGTCTGCCTCTGACAATGCCGGCTCCAACCCCCTGGTGTGTGTCTGAAGCCATGCCTGGGCAAGGCAGGATTTCACAAGTAGGTGTGTGTCCCCTTTGAAGAAAGGTGACTTCAAAGACTAAAATGGGTATAAGAAGGGCACCCAAATCTACAGACTTGAGAAACACTTCTGGAACCAAGAGGAACCTCTGCCTGGAGAAGAGCTGATAGCTGAGGAAGAGGTGCTGCCCTGCCTGTGACTGTGCTTTGTGGAGCTTTCCCTGAGTGCTGCTTCTGCTAGAGTAAGAGGGCAAAGACTGGACTTTGTGTGCCTTCCATCTTGAGAAGAAATCTCCAAGGGCTTGAGTTAGAGCTTGCCTCCTGTTGTTTGAAGTCTCAGGGACAGCAAAGACTTCTCTCTGCCAGCACCTGGAGTCTCTGGAGAGACTCCTGCCCCGACAAGTGGTGCCCTATCCAGTCCCTGGGCCCTTTAAAGGAAAGCTGGTGGAAATCCAAAGAAATCAACTTCGGACGACTCCGGACCGACGCCGCTGCTGAATCCGGTAACACCGCCTGCACCCGACACCGTGACCCTCGCTGGAACGCGACGCTCTTCGCAGGCCCGACGCCGCTGCAGCCCTGCTGAAGTCCGCGACTCCGTGGAAGTCGCCGCACAACGTCGTGGCCAACGCCGCTCGAAGTGCGCGGATTCAACGTTTCGCACAGACGCCGCGATCCCCGACTTCGCGCATCGGCTTGTTTTCACTCTTCACCAAAGGTACTGTACTTGGCGGTCTACACGACTCCGTGTCTGGCGCCGCTGGTGTCGGCTTGTTGGGAACGACTCAGTCACGACGCCGTGTTAACATCTCATCGAAGCATTTTTGTTTCTAAGCGCTATTTTTTAGTTTAATCTTTAAAATTTCATAACTTGACTTGTGTATGTTGGATTTTTGTCGTTTTGGTCTTGTTTTGTTTAGATAAATATTTCCTATTTTTCTAAACTGGTGTTGTGTCATTTTGTAGTGTTTTCATTAAGTTACTGTGTGTGTTGGTACAAATACTTTACACCTAGCACTCTGAAGTTAAGCCTACTGCTCTGCCAAGCTACCAAGGGGGTAAGCAGGGGTTAGCTGAGGGTGATTCTCTTTTACCCTGACTAGAGTGAGGGTCCTTGCTTGAACAGGGGGTAACCTGACTGTCAACCAAAGACCCCATTTCTAACAATTATGTTATGTAGCATTATGTTACGTTGTTATGTTATGTCATGTAGTGTTTTGTTATGTTATATGTTAAATGTTATGTTTTACCTGTAAAAGGAATAACTCACTTTGAAAGGTATGCTGGCACTGATAAGGGAGCTGCGCTTGCCGGGTGAAGAGCAAAGTCTTCAGTATCTTGCTGAATTCAGGGACCGAGAAGGTAGTTCTTATGTGAAGTGGGGTGTTGTTCCAGGCTTTAAGAGTGCGGTATGAGCTTAACTGCTGGCTCTGGAGTTACATATGCAGGGGATTTGTGCGAGTACGAATCTGGCCCAGGTTTCTGGTCGGGTGTGGAAATTGTTGGCTGTTGAGATATGGGGGTCCTAGATTTTGCAGAGTTTTGTGTTTATGTGTAAGGGTTTGGAAGAGATTTCCCTAGTAAGTGAACCATATGCCAGTAACTGGTCAACTCAAGCAGGGAGCATTTGACAAAGACTCAAATAAACCTGTCGTTCTTCACCATCAGACAGATCCCCTAGTTTCGAAACCCCAGACCTGCTCCATACAGATCCCTTAGTTTTGAAACTCTAGCCCTCCACATGTTGGAGTTAGGTGCTTTTGCCTTTCCTCTGAATTTCTGGTAGCACTACAGTGGTAGTCCCTGCGTAAGGCAGCTCTTCCAACAATACCTAGCCATGTTCATCAGTCTTGGATCCTGTCGGTTTCTGTCAAATTCCTCAAACAGCATTTTCAGCAGTGACACCCCACCCGCCACACATAGCAAGCAGCGAGTTTCCACTGTACCTGGGTCAGCGAGCCATCTAGCTCCCCCAGGGGCAACGTCAACTCCCTGCTTTAGGAGCTACAACTGGGTGGGGTTTTTGATGGGCCTCATCTGTCTGCAATTCGGCAGACAAAGCCTCATAACGCGAAAGAGAGGAAATATGAGTCAGTGAAAGGATGGATGGATGTCTAGTGGATGTGTGAGTGAAATGCTGGGTGCTGTTAGTGAGTGAAGGGGTGGATGGATAGATGCTTTGATGAATCAGTGAAAGCATGGATGTAAGGATGAATGAGTGAAAGCGAGGAAGAATGGATGTATGGATGAATGAATGGATGATGGGAGAAACAGATGAGTGAGTGAAAGGATGGATGTTGAGTGAAAGGGTGAATGGATGGATGGATGGATGGATTGGAGGATGGAGTGAAAGGCTGGATGGGCGGGCGGGTCGAAAGGGTGGATGAGTGAAAGGATGGATGTAAGGACGGATGAATGAGTGAAAGAGGATAGATGGAAGCTGGATGAAAGGGTGGACAGATGGATGAGTAAAGGGTGAATAGACTGATGAGTAAATGAAAAGATGGGTGGATAAGAAAGGATAAATGTATGGATGCATATGTGAGTAAAATGGATGGATGGGTGAGTAAAAAAGTGGATAGCAAGATGCATGGATGAATGAGTGAAAGGATGGATGAGTAAAAGGGAGGAAGGGTGGATTGATGAGTGAAAGGAAGAATGGTTGGATGAATGAAAGGATGGATGAGTGAAAGGATGGCTGGATGAGGAGAGAAAGGATGATGGATGGATGAATGATTGAAAGGGTGATAGATAAGTCAAAGGGTAAATAGATGAATCAATGAGTGGATGGATGATTGATGGATGGAGTGACAGGGAGATGGACAGATGAGTGAAATGAAGGATGGATTGATCGATATATGAATGAAAGGATGGATTAGTGAAAGAATGGATGGATGAGTGAAACTGAGGGTAGATAGATTATTCGGTGAAAGGGTGGCAGGATGGATGAGTGAGTGAAAGGATGGGTGGCTGAATGAAAGTGTGGATGGATAGATGAGTGAAAGGGAGGATGGATGAATGTGTGGAGTGAAAGGATGGGTGAGTGAAGGGGTGGGTGGATGAGTGAAAGGGTGTATGAATGAATGACTGAAAGAATGGATGGATGAATGGGTGAAAGGGGATGGATAAGCAAAAGGATGGATGACTGATTGAAAGAATGGATATGTTTGATGGGTAGGTTTGAAGATACATGGATAGGTTTGGATATGGGTAGGCAGACAGATGAACAGGGTGGTGACAGACAATATTTGATGAAAAATTGAATGGATAACACAGTGTGATGCTGAAATTGTGGATATTCATAGATGTACGGAAAGATGAAAATATGAATGGATAGGTGCTTGAATGAAAGAGACATGCACGCTGTTCTGGGGAGGGTCACTATGACTTGCTTCACTTGCTGGGAGCGATGAGAGCTTTGGTTCAAAGTGGGAGGCATTTTTATTTTCTGGCTACTCCCTTGAGCTACCTAGTGCATTTGTGCTGCCAGGTAATTACTTTCTGAAAAAGGGATCAGAAGCATCCCTCATTACACTGATAGTTGGAGTTTCCTAAGTGCCACTCTGTTGCTCCACCCAACACAGATCTAATGCATGGGTATCGAGTTAAATGCCTTAAATACACGTTTAGGCACAGGCATATTTGGAAACAAATAAAAACGTGCTAACACCACCATTATCAAAAGTGTTGCTCTCCCTTGCACTGAAAGAGGACCTTTCTTCCAGAATAGAACCTGTTCTTAGGTTGCTGTCAGTATTTTACTGATGCTCCCATCGATGACCTTGGTAGTACTGTGATCGATAAGGAGTCTAAATATTTGAAGGTTACTTTTTCCCAGTTGAGGAATAGGGTTGGCAGGTCTTGTGAATCTAATGCATTATGACGTTGGAGTGGGAATAGGCAAGATTTAATCTCGTTTACCTGTAAGCCGTGACAGTCTGGCGAAGTTTCTAAATGTATTTATAGTTGAATCAAGGTCAGAGCCTGCAACGCAGAGATAGAGCAGTACACCACTCTTCTTCCTTTATTTTTGCTATCCCTTCCTTTTGCTTTTTACTTCCTTGCTTTTTCACATCAATCTTCATCCCCTTTCACTCTTTATGCACCCTTTAACCTTTTGCTTTTCTACCCTTCTTTGCACACGTTCTTCCTTCTTCAGACCTTTCCTTACATTTTTAATTCTTCCTTCCTCTGCTTTCTCCTTTATATTTACATTCTTAACCTTCCTTATTTTTACTTTTTACCGTCATTACTTCATTCTTTTTATAACTTAGGTATCCACCCTGCCTGCATTTCTTCCTTCTGTCCCTTGCTCCTTTTCTTACCGCTTGCCCTTGCTGACATAGTCTCTTTGTCGTCACATTCTCTTCCCTCCCCATCCTATTCTTAAGCTCGACTCCTCTCGTGCCAGTTTATCTTCCTCCCTTGCTGTTGTGTTACTTTCTCTATCTTTGCCTTTCATATTATATTCCTCTCTTCCTTCTTGCTCTGCTCTTACTCGACTTTGTCTTTCTTTTCTTTACTTTCACCTCCAATTGTGTGTTACAACCGCCCCAAGTCCTTTTTTAAGACTGCTTCACCCCTTTTCACCAACACTCCTCTCTCCTTTCTTCCCCCGCCCTCTTTTCCTTTCTTTATACCAATTTCCTTCCTCCTCAAGTTTACACTTTCTTCCTGGCTTCCCTTACCTCTTTATGCTCCTTCTTTTCTTTATCCCAACTTTCCCTCTTCCATTTCTTTATTCCTCACTCTCTCTTTTGCCTGCCAATCCTTTTATCCCCTTTCCTCTTCTTTTTTCAATTCCTCCTTCTTTTCATTTCCTCCTTCCTTCATTCTTTCCTCCCTTTCTGCCTTCATCCATCATCCCACTGTTAGCTCCTTCTGCACTATTCTCCTGCTCTTATCCCACTTACCATTCTTTTCCTTACTTTCCTCCCTACTTACTTCTATACTTTGTCCTGGTTCTCTTTTTGAACCCCCCTTGTTTTTTCTACTTCTAAAGCCCAAGATACAGGGTGGAGCTGAACGATGCAACCTGATCTGCATGCAAGCCATTGTACGGCTTAGTCAGATTGGTCATTTTGCAGGTCTTGGCTATGGATTTTTAAGATGGCATGTTGTTTCCAATACACAACACATACTTAGAGTGGGCTTTGGATCAGCTCCTTGCTAGTGACTGGATGGCTTTGTTGTTTATCTCAGCTGTCTGCTCTTGATTCAGTGGCTTTTCTTCCTGATATTGTGCTTGCACCACCCAGAAATATTTTGGTCTCATAGCGTTCTGATTGGGGAAATTGTTTTCCTCCACTACATTCCCCGGGGACTTTTTTGGTTATTTTATATTCAACACTCCATCAGAGTGCATGTGCCCCCCCACCCCGCTTTTCATCTCTCTCCCTATGCTCCTTTCATGTCTCCCTTCCCTATTCCTCGATGTTCCTTGATTCCCACCGCACTCTCCATGATTTATTTCTTTTTTAACTTATACATTTTTACAGTGGCCAGGCAGCCGGAAAATGTCACTAGATCCTTGATTTCCTTTGCAATCATTCCATTCTTCAGCCCCTCTCCTACTACCCGATGCTCCCCATACTGTTCTCCACGCCACTCTCCATTATTTATGTATTTACTTCGGCAGTAGTGCAGTAACTAGCATGCAAGTATTGATGCCGTGGACGTGATCTCTGGAGGTCTACTATACTACGAGTTTATTGCCGACCTGCACTTGCCAATCAAATGCATTTAATTCCCCGCCACTTCCCACAGATCGTTTTCGGGATTACTGATGCCCAGCCATCTGCGCTCCCTCCTGTGTTCATGCCTCAGGTGCACGCGGCAATCTGAGGGAAGTCTCACATGCGTGCAAGCAGCTTAGCACTGTAGGGCCTGGCAGTGTCTTCCCGAAAAGGCACTGGCCGGGTAGTAAAAAGCCACAAATACAGGGCTGGCCTTTCGATCAACAGGGACCTGGGCGGAAAACTTACTTTCGCACCATAGAAACTCAGCTCTGCACATCATAAACGAAGTTACCGTACTGGCAGCAGCGGTACCCATTTTGCTTGCAAAGCACAACAGATACGCATAGACAGTTATGCAAGCTTCTTTGTCACACGTGCACAGAGGGCAGGCACATGATGCGTAGCAGGGATACCTCATTTCAACATAGGCAATAACCCCATGGCTTGTGTGACTTGTGCATCCTCTCCTCTTGATGTTGTGTTGTGCTTACTATTTGATTTAAAACTTTTACTCTCAGAGCTGCGGATACCAGAATGAATAGCCTTCATGTGGATTGGCAATTTAGCACTTTTGCTGAGCTGAAGCGAAGTATGAAATGCTATACAAAAGCAAGTTATTAGAACAGTTTCCCTCAACGGAAATACTCTGAGCTAATTTGAAAAGCTGATGCATTTAAATCACAAATGTACATGTGCAATGCTTGTTTAGCAAAGCATAAAGTGCTGGATTCTGCTTTAGATATAAATTATTGACAACAATAATGGTGCTTTTCTAGACGAGGTCTGGGAGTGGTCAAAGCAAAAGTTGCCTCTTAAACAAACCTATTTGTAAAAGAAACATAATTCAGATGCATACCGAAAAGCCACAACAAAGTGTCATTGACACTCAGTATTTTAATAACACCGATCTGGCTCCTCCACGAACCCTTCTACATGCTCCACTCTTAATGGGTTCTTATATTAGAGTTGCTCAGTTTGGGAAAACGGAACCATGAAGCAAGGCAATGACAAGGATGCAGCCATCTTGAGGCAACCACACACCATACTCCAGTAATGTGTAAAAGACCATTTATTAGGACAGGATGGAAACAACGTCAACATTTATCATAACATTAAATCGTCTTAAACATGATCCTTTTCTCCACCCCACCATTCTCACACCATCTTGAGTCACTCATTCTTTTCACCTTTCTCTCAATAACCTCCTTCCATTCCCAAACTTGTTCTAACTTCTTTTTACCAAACATCCTCCAATAAACAATGAAGCCTCCTTCTCCTGCCCCAGACATCCTGCACAAACGTCTTCTTTTGCCTGTGCTCCCACCCCCTCCCGAGGGGTGGATCCACCGGCGCCTGACTCTCCACTCCCCCAACTACCACTCGAAACTTTGCAAAGCTGTCCTACTATGTCAGCCTGTTGGCACACAAAAACAACCAGGCCCAACCTACTCTAGGCAGTGTAGGATGGGTTGTGCGCAAGGAGCTAGGAAAAGGCTTTAACCCCTCTCCCGAATCCTTATATACCCTCCTAACAAAACCCCGTCCCTGCCCACAACCCACCTATCCCATCTGCCACAAAGATTCCAGCGGGAAGACTAGGCAGCGCCTCTAGCTTTCCCCGGGACCCTCCATTGCAGGAAGAAGACGAGCCCACCCCATAAACAAAACACAATCAGTTTCCACTGTATTACTTAACTTTCGAGGCTGCACTGACAATTGAAATAAACTTCTGAGCTTCCTGACCCCTTTCGAGCAACAGCTAAAGGATGCAGCTGTCGTGCAGCGATCTACAGAAAGAGAAAGAGAGAGACAGAGAGAGAGAGAGAGAAGCAGGGAGGAGAGAGGGAGAGAGAGAGAGACTATCAGTAGTTAATAAAGAACATGGCCCTCCTGTCCCAGGGGCGGAAGGCACCCCACCCCACTACTCTGTAAAGGTCAGCTCCTAACAACCATCAGCTGCTCACTGTCAGCCACCCCACAGGATGCCCTGCCTCCCAGAATTATGTGGTTCAACTTGCTACCACTCCCCAAACTAACAACCTGGGCAAAGCCAGTAGGTTTTGCCTATGAAAGAGCTATTGGCTTTACCAATGTGTTTTTTGAAAAACCATGTTGTACACCAGCATGGTTAAAAGTTAGTGGTGAGTGGTGTGGAGTGCCGTAGAGTGGAATGGCAAAGAGTAGAGTGTTATAGAGTGGAAGGACATTGACTGTCATGTATTAGATTGGCATAAAGTGGAGTCGCGCAGAGTGGCATATAGTGGAGTAGAGTAGAGTGGACTGGTGTAGCGTGCAGTGGCATAGAGTGTTGCATAGTATAGTGATGTAGAGTGCAGCTGTGTAGAGTGCAGCAGCATAGAATTTCAGCAGCATACAATGCAGCATTGTAGAATACAGTGGCATAGATTAGAGTGTTTCATTGTACATTCCAGTGGTAGAGAGTGCAAAGCGGAGTGATACAGAGTAGAGTAGAATGGCGTAGAATACAGTGGCGTGGAGTGCAGTGGTCCAGAGTGCAGTGGCATAGAGTGATGCAGAGTAGAGTGACATAGCATGGTGCAGAGTAGACTATAGGGCCCTAGAGTGCAGTGGCATTGAGTGGAGTACTGCATAGTGCAGTGGCATGGAATGGAGTGATAAAGAGCAGAGTAGCATAGATTTCAATGGGGTAGAATGCACTGGCATAGAGTTCCGTAGTGTAAAGTAGAATGGTGTAGAGAGCAGTGGCATAGAGTGCACTGTTGCAGAGTAGAGTATCGAAGAGAGTAGTGGTATAGAGTGGCATAGAGTGCAGTGGCATACAGTGGAGTGGAGTACAGCGCAGTGGGGTGGAGTGGCATAAAGACTGGTGTAGAGTGCATTGGTGTAGAGTTTTGCAGAGTATAGTGGCGTAGACTGCAGCAGCATAGAATTTAGCATCGTAGAACACAGTGGCATAAGTCTGAGAGGTGTATAGTAGAGTTCAGTGGTGCAGAGTAGAGTGGCAAAAAGTGAAGTGGCATAGAGTAAAGTGGCATAGATTAGCGTGGCAGACAGTGAAGTGGTGTACAGTTATGCAGAGTGGAGTGGCATAGAGTACTGTGGGATAGAGTGGAAAGATGCAGAGTGCAATGGCGTAGAGTGCAATGATGCAGAGTAGAGTGGTACAGACTGCATTGGCATTTAGTCCAGTAGTGCAGAGTAAAGTGGCATAAAGCTCAGTGGTATAGAGCGTAGTGTTGCAGAGTAGAGTGGTGTAGAGTGCAGTAGTATAGAATAGAGTGGCATAAAGTATGATGGTGCAGAGTAGAGTGCAGTGCTGTGGAGCAGAGTGGCACAGAGTGGAGTACAGTTCATTGGTGTTGATTGTTTCAGAGTAGAGTCAAGTGGCATACAGCGGAGTGGTGTAGGGTAGAGTGTAGTGTGGTAGAGTGGTGTAGAGTGTAGTGGCGTTGATTGAAGTGGTGTAGAGTGCAGTTCATAGAGTACAGTGGCGCAGAGTAGACTGGAATGGTTTACAGAGGATTGGTATAGAGGTCAGGGACGGCAAGGTGAGTGTTACAGAGTAAAGTGGATTGGCTTAGAGTGTATTGGCATAGAGTGCAGCGGCGTGGAGTGCAGTTTTGTAGAGTGCATACAATAGAATGAAGTGCAGTAGAATAGAGTTGTGCAGAGTAGGTTGAAGTGCCCTAGACTTCAGTGGTGTAGAGTGCAGTGGCAGAGAGTGCCGTGGTGTAGAGTAGTGTAGAGAGGGATAAATTGAAATGTCCTAGAGTGCAGTGGTGCATAGTGGAATTGTGTGAAGTGGTGCATAGTGGAGCAGTGTGCAGTGGTGCAGAATGTAGTGGCATGGAGTGGTGTAAAGTGGAGTGTTGCAGAGTAGAGTGTAGTAGCATGAAGTGTTGCAGTGTAGAGTGTAGTAACATAGAGTGAGGTATGCATGGTATGGGAGCACACTGCAACTAGAGACAACACATTTTCATCTGAAATGACCATTACATTTGCACAGCGATACAATTTTACTAATAAAAATATACCGCGCACAAACAACAGCATGTGGAAATGGCATCACCTAGTGTACTGATATGTTCTGATTACATTAAAGTATTTGTTTTCAATACACTTCAGAATTAACAAAAAGGTGCTTCATTTGTACCCTCCTAATTCAGATATGTTCTGAAATACATGCACAGTTCATTTAAATGTTGTTGAGTACTAGAAAAAAAACCTTTTCCTACTCCCAGTATCCAGCAAGAGTGTCACATAAAACCTCTCACTGTAATGGAATGAAAACTAAACACCAAGATCCCTAGAAAGACAGAGTCTGACGATTGACCTCCGTGTTTGAATGCACAGCAAATGTTACAAGATAAGAAGAAGATTCACAGGCCTGTTTGCAGAAAGGAGCATTCAGGGAAGAATACAAGAAGAGCTTTTGTGAAAAGGTTTTGCTCTTTGGGAGGCACCAACTCACCCTGGACCACCTAATCCAAATAAAGGCAGCATATAGAAAGCTGAACAATGTGAGTTACAAACCACAGTCTGAATGCATTCCCAGAGGAGTTTTTTGAATGTCCCCAAGATATCTTTAGCGAACCTGAGAGCTCCTCTGTCTGGTAGGCTTTGACCTAAAACAGAACATTCAACTCAGAAAGCATGAAAAAGAGCAAGCATTCGCCAAGCCATTAGGTCTCGCCTTTAGCCAAGTACTGTGCAAGTATAAATGTATGTACTGCACAGACTGGAACAATAACTTGGGAACTTATGCCTTATTTTTAGGTTTGTATTGCTCAAGGGTGAAAGCAGTGCATACATTTTGACAAGTAATTCAGCTTTGCCACATGGTATTTATTTGATACCAATGCAAACGCAGGACGTTTGACGAGCCCCAATCGCGCGTCTGCCCAGGATTACAACATTGCGTCATTTGTGCATGAAAACAGCATCATCTACAAGCCAAATGGTCTAGTGGTTAAGTTATCAGGTATGCGATGAGCAAATCAAAGTTATAATTTTGAAACCTCCAAATTGTATGATTGTGAGTGCAAGAATTGTGTTTACAAACACTCAGGTACTAAACCAATCAGTCAGTTTTTATAAAGCATAAATATTCACCCGTGAGGGTCTCAAGGCACTGGTGGTGGGTCTGGACCTTATTCAAAGAGCCACGTCTTGAGGTTGTTCCTGTAGATGGTGAGTGATGAGCTTTACCTGAGGTGCGTGGGCAGGTTGTTTTAGCTCTTAGCTGCGAGGTAGGCAAAAGATCTTTCTCCGGCGGTGGTTTTCCAGATGCGTGGGATGGTGGCTAGCACATGCTGGGTGGAGCAGAGGGGTCTGGCGTGATTATAGAATGACATGCGATGGTTCAGGTAGGCCAGTACGATGTTGTGAAGGGCCTTGTAGGTGTGGGTCAGTAGTTTGAAGTTGATTCGCTTCTTCACTGGGAGCCAGTGGAGGATCCTAAGGTTTTGGGCAACGTGATCCTGGCGGGGGAGGTTCAGGATGAGTCTAGCAGCGGCATTTAGGATGAGTTGTAGTTTCCTGATGTTCTTTGTTATGGTGCCGGTGTAGAGTGTGGTGCCGTAGTTGAGCTTACTTGTGACTAGGGTGTTTGCGATTATCTTGCGTCTGTTGACCACGATCCATTCGAATATTTTGTGGAGTTGTTGGAGGGTGTGCCAGCAGGAAGAGGTGACTGCGTTTACCTATTGGGTCATTGATAGGGAAGAGTCGAGGATGATTCCTAAGTTGCTGGTGTGGTCAGTCGGAGTAGGCGGTGTGCTGAACGATGTGGGCCACCAGAAGTCGTCCTAGGTTGAAGTGGAGTTTCTGAAGATGATGAGCTCAGTCTTGTCTGAGTTGAGCTTGAGGCAGCTATCCCTCATCCAGGCGGTGGCTGTCATTCTGGTGGGAAAGTTCCTCTTATCTTTGTCCGGGTCTTCAGTGAGGGATATGATGAGTTGTGTGTCATCGGCATGTGACACAATGTTCATTCCGTGGTCTCTGATGATGGCTGCAAGCAGGGCCATGTAGATGTTGAAGAGCGTTGGGCTCAGGGAGGATCCCTGAGAGACTCTGCGGCTGACTTCTGTTGGTTTGGATATGAAGGGTGGGAGCCTGACTCTGTGCTCTTCGGGTGAGAAAGGAGTGAATCTATTGCAAGGTTTTTCTGCAGATTACTGCATCGTGGAGTCTGGTGCATAAGGTGCTGTGGGAGACTGTGTTGAAAGCTGCTGAGAGGTCGAGGAGTATGAGTGCTGCAGTGTGGCCGCGGTCGAGGAGTGTGCAGATGTTATCGGTAGCTGCAAGAAGAGCTGTTTCCCTGCTGTGGTTGCTGTGGAAGCCAGACTGAGCGGTATCCAGACAGTTGTTGTCCTTGAGGAATTGTCACAGCTGTGAGTTTATGGCTTTTTCCATGACTGGCTGGATAGGGTAGCAGATGGGACGGAAATTCTTGAGCTTTGATGGGTAGGCTGTGGACTTTTTCAGGAGGGGTGGACTTTGGCATGTTTCCAATCTTCAGGGAAGGTGGCTGTTTTGAAAGAGCAATTCAGCGTCTTGCGGAGTTCGGGGGTGATGGATGCACTGGCTATGTTGTAGATGTGGTGAGGACGGGGGTCTGTGGGAGCTCCAGAGTGAATGCTGTTCATGATGATTTCAGTCTCTTCTGTGGTGAGAGAGGACCAGCTCTGAATGGTTTGGGTGGGTTCTGGGGGGCTGGGTCAGTTGTAGGTTCTGACGCTAGGCCGGTTCTGCAGGAGAAAGCTGTCATAGATGTCCTTGATCTCACAGTGGAAGAAGGTGGCCAATTTGTTGCAGAGGTCTTGCGACGGGTGAATATTGGTGGCTTCGAAAGGAGGATTGGTGAATTTGTTGATTACCGTGAAGTGTTCTCTCATGTTGTGCTGGGAGGTGTTGATGCGTTCACGGAGTGCAGCTTTTTTTGTGTTCTTGATGCTTGGTGATGGGTGGCAGTGGCGGCTATGAAGGAGACCGGGGTCTTTGCTGGTTTTTCTGTTTCTCCATTTCTTCGCTAGGCACCTGCAGGGTGCGTTTGGATTCTTGGAGGTCCGCGGTGAACCAGCTGGCTTTTTTTGGGATGCGGTTGACCGAAGTTGAAGGAGATGGGGAGGCAGCTGTTTGATGTGGTGATGACGAAGTGCAGGCAGTGATGGTCGGTCCAGCCCGGGGTGGAGATATTCTTGATGATAATCAGGTTGCTTGAGGTGAAAATGGGGACTAGTGTGTGTACTGCAGCTTGCGTGGGCACGGTGACCAGTTGTCTGAGGCCGAGGGTGTCAAGATTATCGAGAAGGAAAGTGGTGTTTCAGTTGTTGCAGTCCTCGAGGTGGAAATTCAAGTCGCCCAGGAGGAAGTAGTCCGTGGATGCCACGGCATGGAGGGCGGTGATATCTACAAGGGCGTCGATGAAGGCTGGGCGGGGGCCAGGTGGTCTGTAGACCAGGGTGCCACGGAGGGAGGAGTTGTGAGTGGTGTGATCAGGAAGTGTAGGTGTTCCATTGTGGTGCAGTGTTCCTCCTTGTTGACCGTGATGCGGAGTGAGGACTTGAGTACAATGGCCAGTCCTCCAACCGGGTGGGAGGGCCGGTCCTTCCTTAGGATGTTTAGCCATCCACGATTGCAATGGCGATGTCTGGTCTGGAGGTAGGGTTGGTCCAGGTCTCAGTTAGGAATATGATGTCTGGATGGGCAGAGTCGTTCAGGTCCCAAAATTCAGTGGTGTGCTTATGGAGGGAGCGTATATTCAGAAGGATTCAGTTGATGAGGTTGTGGCGGGCGTCAGTGGTTTCAGGTTTGGGGTGTTCCGGTTGTTTGTTGTGGCTGAAACTGAGGTTGCAGTTCCGGCAGGAAAAAGGTCAGTGGATGTCCTTCGGAGGTGGTGGAGGGTCTTGGGCTCGTACTGGAAGGTGGCAAGGGAATGGCTTATTGAACCATAAGCAAACCATTATACAAACCATAAACATGCCATTATACAAATGTATAATTTGAAATCTTCATGTTCTGAAGTCACAAAGGAACAACCCATTTACGTTGGTCAACCTGATGCGAGGACTACTATGAATATCACTGATAGTATTCTAAAACTTCTAAAACAAACAGGCAACATTAGAAAAAGCTAATGACAGGGAGGGGAAGCACCGATGAGGGGGAAGAACAAGAAAAAAGTACCTTAATGCGAATGCAAGCAGTGGAAGGACATCAATAAAAGGCATTAATCAGCACTTGGTCCATGCTCCTTTGAAAGGACTTGCACACACAAAGAGGAAGTGATGCCTGTGCGTGCTGACCGATGAGCTGCAAGGAACTGAAAGTGACAAAGAAGCCAACCTATAGTAAGTAAAGGGTAGGTTAGCCAAGTAACAGTACAAGCTCAATGCCTGCAGGTGAGACCTAAAAAGAAGTAGCATTGACCACACTGCAGAATTTAGAACTGTGCAAAATGGAGCTCTGTACCAGCATCGTAGAAAATGTTTGGTTCATTTAGCTGTTGATCCAGGGGTCTCTCTCCCAAGCCTGCCTACGCTTAAGCTCCACTGCTTCTAATTTTGGCAATGTGCTTAAATGGTGTATTGTTAGCAATACCTGGACAGCAGCATAGATGTCAATTCACTGAAATACCAGGGGAAGCGGAAGTGACATCACATGGCCTTTGACCTCCACTTTCACTCCCACACTCACATACACACAAATTCACATTTACATACACTCTCTCTCACATTACCCCACTCACCTGCAAACATGCACACAACATACATTTAAAAAGAATGTTTTAATTACCTCAGCTGCCATGGAAGGGCATATTCCACCTAATTGTGCTCCATGTTTACTACACTAATAGTGAATAGTACAGAAAACAAAGAGAGTGGAGACCCACCTGATGTCCTAGAGAACGTCCTGACTCTGTGTTCAATCAATGCCCTAACCTCCTCCTGCTTCCACACACTCCGTACTCTAAAAAAATCCTTCAAATGGATTCCCCCAGAGACCAGAAAGACAGTCACCCATGCACTCATCAGCAGCAGACTAGACTACGGTAACGCCCTCTATGCCGGCACCACAATCAAACTCAAATGCAAACTGCAGAGAATCCAGAACACAGCCGCACGCCTCGTCCTTGGCCTCCCCCGCCACAAACATATTTCACCACACCTCAAATCCCTTCACTGGCTCCCCATAGACAAGAGAATCACATTCAAGATCCTCATCCACGCTCACAAATCCCTCCACAACACCGGCCCAACCTACCTCAACGAAAGAGTGAACTTCCACACTCCCACACGCAACCTCCGATCAGCCGACCTCGCCCTAGCCACAGTCCCCCGCATCCAACGCACCACCACAGGAGGCAGGTCCTTCTCCTACCTTGCCCCCAAAATCTGGGACTCCCTCCCTACCTACCTTCGCAAAACCAAAGACCTCCTGCTCTTCAGAAAGAGCCTCAAGACATGGCTGTTTGAACCGTGACCCTCCCTGCCCCCCTCCCCCTCCTCTTTTGTTCCCCCCCCAGTGCCTTGAGACCCTCATGGGTGAGTAGCGCTCTCTATACATTTTTTGATTGATTAATTGTGTTCCTGGCACTGAATTTGCCACCTATGAGGCCGGGGTCCCAAAGGCAGTACCAGGGGTAGCAAAGAGCAACCCTGGGGTCAGAGCTGCAACCCTTATATGGACGGCAGCCCAGCTCCCCCATGCCTAGGGCCGACTTTGCATAACTAGGATGCAATAGGCTGCTAATTCATCTAGAACATGGTGCTACTGCACCTGTTGAACTAAATCTAGCAACAGTTCAGCTCAGGGGAACGGTAACCGTCTTAAAGCAAGCTTAAGGTGAGAAACCAGATAAAACCTGTACTGTTCAGGCTGAACTGGTAAGTAATCAAACTAGTAGAACATTAGCTCTTTACTTGCTAACAATGAACATGTTTCTTAGGTATTAAGGTATTTCCATAAAGTGAGGAGCAGCATCACATTTGGGGTGTTCCGGTTGTTTGTTGTTGTTGAAACTGAGGTTGCATTTCCGTCAGGATAAAGGTCTGCGGGTGTCCTTAGTAGCTGCAGTGCAGCAGGTGCTGAGACATCTAGTGTTGAGGCGGTGGAGGTTCTTGTTGTTGTACTGGAGGGTGGCCAGGGAACAGCTTATCGACCCATAAACAAACCATTGTACAAACCATAAACCATGAACAAACCATTTTGATCCAAGTTTGATCCTGTAGGTCAATTACTGATACATGAAATACAATGCTTGCCACAAAGAGCCCAGAGTTACACAATGGGTAACATCCAGCGGATGTGGCGAAAACGTGCCATTCCCACTGATTCTGTCAGCGTCGTGTGGCTCATGTCCTCAACCTTATCGCATATAGAATTGTGGATGGGTAGCTTTCAACAACAGGATATCTTCATCGGGCGAGGGGTTCTGAGCGATCTCATATGCAGTGAGCACAAAGGACCAAGCTGTCTGTGTGTGCCACCAAGAACCCTGAGGTGAAAAGAAACCAACTCATACAGCTGGCTACCTCAGCGGTACACACAGCGTAAGTTGTACTCGTGTACCACTCTTCACAAACAACACACTTTATACAACTCCTGGCATGGCTTGCCACTTCAAATGGATATCCAGTATATTCATTCAAGTTATACTGACACTCCTGTACGCTCTCATCAATCTGCTTGTCAAGTATCCTGATGAAATTATCGTAAACCCACCACATCCTTGTAGAATGATATCAAAACCAAATAGGCCCTGATACTGAGTTGCACATTACAAGCGGGACAGTAAATTTAAATTTACATGTGCAGTTAGCCCCATGGAATGGGGAATTCCTGGGTAGGACTGGATTTTCCGATCATAAAAGCACATGTAATTTCCAGTTCTATAACTTTTAACACATACGTTCACTATTGCTCTGAGCATTTGGTAAATTTATGCTTCTGCCTCAGGGTGCAGTGGAGGGACTAGAGAAGGCTATTGGGGGTAGAGGAAGGAAGGGAAAGGTACGTTTTTGTAGACAAGTACTATTGCATGCTTCTCCTTACCAGACAAAAATGCCGAATGAAGATTGGCTAAAACTCCATGTGAGTTTTTTTCAGGGTAAATTACTACCTGGAATAATATGGTCCAGTATTCCCACACCTGGGAAAACATGTGCGGGAACAAGTGGAATTTCAGAGAAGTCTAAATACAGGATTTCTCTCTGCTGCAATGTCAACGTTTTTTTTCCACTTGTGTATCTGCATTTTGAAAGGCCTCTTATTGCAAAATTTATTGGACCCATAAAAGCTATGTAGGGAAGAACGCAGCTCTAGTTGTCTATTATGTCACCTGGACTCCTGAGGTGGAAATTACCCATTAAAAAAAGTTATGCTGTGTATGCCCCCTTAGAGCACATCGTGTTGTAAGCGGGTGTAAAGAAGATCTGTGCAGGGGAAAGCAATTGAGGGGGAGCTACACATTACATCCACCTCCATGGACTTCTCTCAGCCTCACTCCTTGCCTAAAACGCTCAGCAGCTCCCCTCACATATATTACCTACTGACGGTCACCAGTAGGTAGTCATAGTTAGGATCCAGTTTCCATAGGAAAATTGTTTTTTGACTTGGTTATATCTTTGGAGTCGTTTGACGAATCTTCATGAAATCTTTCAAAAAAGAGTCCCCTAGGGTCTTGTTCTGCATCGAAAGTGTCAGGTTGATCCATTAAGCGGGGGCAGAGGAAAAGGGAGGGGGTCAAAAAAGTGTCTTTCCCATGTTAATTCCTATAGAGATTTTAGACATGATCAAAGCCCGTACCTCTGGACGGAATTACACCAAATGTTGCAGAAAGAAATCTCTTGGTCCAGAAAGCAACATTTCTGTTATTTGGTGTAAATACGTTCTGTAGTTTTCAAGATTTTAAAGAAAATTAAAATTTGTATATCTAGAAGTGCAAATAATTTGCAAATATTTCAGATCTCATGCAGGGATCTGATTGGCTGCCAACACTTCAACAAGGAAGTGTTGGCAGCCATTTTGGGACTCTGCTTCAGCGGAGTCCAAAAAAACTAAAACACAACGAAAAGAAAAGGGGGCAGGGTTTGAATACCCAAACCCCCCCAGCCTCGGCCATGGGGTCCCCCTGGGACCCTGCCAATGCAAAAAAGCATTTTTTTTGGTTCATTCATGGAAGGATTTGTGCATATTTGTGAATTTCACCATGAATTATACAAAACAAGTGCAGTCTACCGCCCTTGTTTCTAAAGAAGCCACCAGGTGGGCCAGGTTGTGGGGTGTGCATATTTAATTTTAAAATGTAGGGGGTGCAAAGGCCCCCCCCTCCAAGAGCTTTCTTAAGCCCCGAGGACCACCACCTCCCTGGGGCTAAGTTTAAAAAAATATATAGGGGGCTGCACGGACCCCCCCCGAGCACAGAGACCACCACCTCCCTGTGGCTTTATCAAACAAAGGACACCCCCTCCTCCCTCTTCCCCCCGGGGCTTTTAGACGGCCCGGGGACCACCACCTCTCCGGACGAAAACCAAATAAGTGCAGGGGGACACACAGATCCACCTCCGCTTGCTCCAGGGACCACCACCTCCCTGGGGTCATTTATATTTTTAAACAAGCATACGCAAAACCAATAGCGCTATTGGCTTTTGCAGTTTGTTTTGCAAAGTTTTACACTAGTGTGGCTGTTGTTCAGCATGGCTAAAAGGTAGTGGCGTGGAGTGTCAGTGTGGAGTGGGGGAGTACAGTGTCTTAGACTGGAATTGTTGGAGTGTTGTAGAGTGGAGTAGGGGGAATATACTGTAATACAGGTCAGTAGAGTTCAGTGCTTTAGTGGCAGAGAATGTCGGACAGTGGAGTGGGGTGGAATAGGGTGGAGTGGATTGGATTGGAATAGAGTGGGGTGGATTAGATTGGGGTAGAGTCAGGTGGATTGAGTGAAGTTGGGTGTATTGCTGTGGGGTGGATTGGATTGGAGTGGAATGAATTGGGATGGGGTGGATTGGATTGGGGTGTATTCAAGTGTGGTGGAATAGATTGGATTGTGGTGTGTGGTTTGGATGGAAGTGAGTGGGCTGCGGTAAGGTGGAGTGGGCTGGGGTGGAATGGAGCGGGTGGATTGGATTCACTGGATTGAAGTGTGGTGGACTGGAGTGGGTGAATTTGAGTGGGGTGTATTGGATGGATTGAATTCGACTTGTGTGCACTGAATAGGGATAGGGTGGGTTGAGTTGAAATTATATAGAGAATGGTGCATTGAGTGAGTGGAGTGGATTTGAGTGGGGTGGATTAGATTGGCGTGGGGTAGATTGAAATGGGGTGGGGTGGATTGGATTGGGGTGTGGCAGGCTGCAGTGGGATGTATTGGGTTGGGGTGGGGTGGATTGGAGTGGGGTGTGTTGGATTGCATTGGTGTGGATTGGACTGGGGTGGACTGGAGAAGGGTAGGTTGGGTGGTTGGATTGGAGTGTGGTGGACTGAACTGGGATGGGGTGGGGTGGGGTGGGGTGGATTGGGGTAGAGTGCAGTAGACTAGAATGAACTGGGATGGGTGGATTGGGGTAGGGTTGTTTGGACAGGGCTGGATTGGACTGGGGTGGATTGGATTGGAGCGGGGTGTAGTGGGGTGGACTGAAATGGGGTGGATTGGATTGGGTGGAGTGGTTTGAGGTGAGGGGGATTGGACTGGGTTTGGTGGATTGGATTGAGTTTGGTGGATTGGATTGGGGCAAATTGGATGGGGTGGGGTGGATTGTATTGGATTGGGGTGAGGCGCATTGTAGTCAGGTAGGGTAGATTGGAGTGGATTGTGGAGGATTGGACTGGATTGTGGTGGAAGGAATTGGATTGGAGTGGTTTGAAATGGATTCTAATGGGTTGGATTAGATTAGAGTGGGGTGGACTAGAGTGGATTGGTGTGGGGTGGGTTGGATTGGTGTGGGGTGGATTAACTGTTGAGGGGTGGACTGGATTGAAGGGGTTAGATTAGGGTGGTTTGAAGTGGGGTGGACTGAACTGAAGTAGGGTGGAATAATGTAGACTGGATTGGATTGGAGTGGGTGGATTAAAGTGGATTGTATTGCAGTGGGATGGACTGGGGTGGTGTGGGGGGATTAAAGTGAGATGGATTAGGCTCCAGTGGACTTGACTGGAGTAGAGTGGATTGGAGTGGGTGGATGTGGTTGGCTTGGATTGGAATGGGGTGGGTTGACTGGGATGGGATGGTTTGATTGAAGTAGGGTGGGTTGGATTGGAGTGGGTTGGCATGGGTTGGGTGGGGTGGATTGGATTGTAGTGAGGCGGACTGTATTGGAGTGGAGTGAATTGGAGTGGGGTGTATTGGGATGGAGTGGGATGGATAGGTTTGGGGTGAGGTGAGGTGGATTGTTTTAGATTGTAGTGGGGCAGATTGTTTTGTATTGGAGTGCAGCAGATTGCAGTGGGGGAGATTGTTTTGTATTGGGGCAGATTGCAGTGGGGCATATTGTTTTGGATTGGAGTGGGGCTGATTCGAGTGGAACAGATTGTTCTGGATTGGAGTGGGGTAGATTGTTTTGGAGTAGTGCAGATTGTTTTGGATTGGAGTAGGGCGAGCTGGAGTGGGTCACATTATATTAGGGTGGGTTGTGGCAATCCGAGTGGCATGGGTTGGATTGGATTGGATTTGATTGGAGTGAGTAGTTTGGATTGAAGTGGGGAGGAGTAGATTGGTGTGGGGTGAAGAGGGGTTGTTTGGGGTGGATTTGTGTGAGGCGGATTGTAGTTGGGTGGATTGGGGTGAACTGCACAATTATGTGCTAAAGCTTAATTTCGGAAATTACACATAATACAGAAACAATTTTGTTTTGCAATTTTTAGAACAAGACAATTGTCGGGTTTTGAGAACAGCACCCACGAACAAAAACAAAAGAAAACATTAGTGGAAAGTGATAAAAGACGACTGCGCAAAATAAAAGAAAGTTAGCTATGAAAAATAAAATTTTGCAATTTTGTATGTCCTGCTCAGCACGTTTTTGACAGTCACAAGCCTTCTGTTTGCAGGACATAGAAGTTCAAAAGAACAAAATAGTACCTCATTCACGTCGGGAGCAGTGGACGGGCACTGATTAAGTTGAATCAATCAGTGCTTGGACCCTGCTCCACACAGAGGAACAGAAATTATGCCAGGCCTGCAGTGACGAATTACGATATGTAAAGCAGTGTCGCGTAGGCTCTCATTATCCTAATGAGACTACTGGATTTTGAGCGGCAAGATCGTTCACAGTGTGGGGGACTGAGTCTGACCCACAGTGGACGACACTTGTCACTCTAAATCCGGGTTTTGCTCCGGATAACTAGCAGTGCCTCATCTCTCCCTAATGGAAGAGACAATTGGGCAGCCAAGCTCATGACATCTTAGTACTTCCCAGGGAAGTCGTGGTCACTCAGGCCACAAATGGTTCTCTCATACACAGTACAGTCTCATATATAAATGACAAAGGCAGTTTAAGTTTTAAAGATTAGTTTAATAAAACGACTGCATTTTAGATAGCAAAGCGTGAGCTGCAATAACGAGAAATACACAACACAGTAAGATTAAAATAGTAACGATGAGAGTGAAGCACAAGAACAAGGCTATCACAGTGCCGCTAGATTATTTTCTCTCTATTATATTTCGAGCACAGCATGTGAAGCTCTAAGCCTGCCTTTCAGGTTCCCCCGGGAGGACATCAACCCTCATACCTGAGCAAAGGCCTGTAATCTGCATCAGCATCTGCAACAGGGCATTTAGCCTCTAGTTGTAGGTTCCTGGCTGGAAGCTCCCTCTTGATGTATACTAGGACTAGGAAGTGTTTTTATAACTAACACGCAGATGTTCTAAGAAAATGTCCCTACGTAAGGATGTGTATTTTCTACGAATACTGGAGACTAAACTTCTACCACGTTTACCGGCAATGTACCAGACTGTAGCCTTGACTGAAGCACAGGGCGAACAAGAATGCATTATTTGAGAACACAGTGCTGAACTAAGCTAAACAGTGTGATAGAAGAAATTAAAACAAGACCGTAAAACTGGTTATTGTAAAATAACAGTGCGAAGCTGAATAAAATATATCTAGGGCAAAGTGCACAGCGGCCTAATATGATAAACTAACGTGCATGAAGCTATAATAAAAATGGCTACACTACAGCAGAGTGCCATGCAAGCCAACAAATGGTAAGCAACAGGCAGGCTATAAAGCTTCTACTGTACACAGCTGTGTCTCGCAAGTGGGATGCATGCGGTAGTGCACACACATGCAGGCTTAACCCTAAAAAAGGAGGGTGGGGCACCATCTCCCAGGGTCGGTCTGCGCTTCTGGAGCCATTAATGATCCTGGGGACCGCCACCCCCCCATGACCCGCTCCTGCCATCACCCGAGGTTCCCACCCTTGGGAGACAGTTGTTTGTTTTTGCTTGGTGGGAGCTCTGACAGTTCGCTCCAAGCAAAAGCAAACATTCCGCTTCCAGCAAGCTGGAGCTGTTAAAATGCTCCTGCTTGCTGGAAGTGGAGTTCCTGGGCAGGGAAAGAGATGAAAGTTTTGCTTCTGCACACATGGAGCTGCATTTCGAGCAGCTCCCTGCACAGAGGCGGCGAGCCGGCTGCAAGTGTGGGGCCCTTGAGGCTCCCTCCGTGGTCCCTGACACTTATAGAAAAAACAAATGATTCCTGCCCTGGGTATTTTTCTTGGATAATACGCAGGGCAGGATTCATTCTGGTGCGATGTTCATTTCACAAAAATTAAACCTCAACGGGAAGCAGTTACAGATATAAACAAAGCAAATGCTCAAGGTAAAGCTTCACTTATGCATAGTACTGATCATCCTCATTTCTTGTGCATGATCAAGGCAAAGCAAGTGCTTATTCTCTGCATTTCCACCTTGAAAAGTTATTCGTAAACATTGATGGAGGTGTTTGCATCCTTGCTTATTTCGAGGGCAATATCTCATGTAGTGACTGGGACGAGTTGGTTCTTTCTTGTCATCTGCTGCTGAGACCAAAGATTGTGTTATCCCTTTTAAAAACTACAGGTATGTAAAATTGCCTAGAAGCCCTGCCCTTTTGCTCCTGCCCTATATATATTAGTGATAAGTAAAGTATCCCCCCTCATTTTCCCAGGAAGATGGACAGCGTACTAATAGGACCCCGAGCATGTTTTTTGCCAATTATGCAGAAGCATTCTGGATGCACAGGAATATGATCACATCCCCACCAAACAAAGAAGCACTTCACGAGTGCTGTGGGGCAGGCCAAAGGCCCCATGCATGGCGAGGGACTGGGTAGTTATAAGGGGCTGGCTGCGTACAGCTGAAGGCTGTGCGTAGGGAGATTGGTGTAACGTAAAGAAATTAAAATTGCTTTATATTAAAAACCATAGAAATTCACTGAAAAAAAAACAAAGGTCACAGGTACGTTATAGTTAGGAAATAGAATCTGAAAACAAACATAGAAATTCACTTAAAAGACAAAAGTTACAGGGGCGTTATAGTTAGGCTCACATTTCAACCGCACAAAAAGAAATTCAGCTTTTATAGATAGAGTTAAATCAAGTAACTATAACTCGTGCCCTAAGGAAACTATAACTCTTGCCATGCAGTGCTAATTACCCCAGATATTGCATCACTCATGACATCTTCTGTGACATCATTGTGAATATTTCTGGCATTTGCAGTGAAATTATTGATGTGAAAACTGTTCATTGCGAGGGTGCGAGTTTTGGTTACCTAAGGGCACGAGTTATAGTCATGTCAAATAACTCTAACAGGTGAACTTCTGTGGTTTTGTACGTTTGAAATGTGAGCCCAACTATAACTTCCCAGTAACCTTTGTTTTTGAAGAGAATCTGTATATATATATATATATATATATATATATATATATATATATATATATATATATGTAAAAGATAGCAGATGTCCATCCACTGTCCTCCACCTCCATTAGTAACGTCCTTGTTTTCACAAATTTTAATCAGAAAATATGTAATATTATTCCTCTCCCTTGATGCCTTTCATTAGTACCCACTCCCACCCAAAATGTATACATATATACAACCTGGGGTCCTGTCACCCTCCCACCACTCTCAAAAGTTACTTATTTCTAAATATAACTAAAAAATACCTGCAGTCCTGCCCCCCTCCTTTATTACTCTCTTCTAAGCCACACCCCAAGGCTGTGCTGTCTGGTTTCAGTAGAAGAATGGAGAGTTGACTTCCATGGCAGCTGCTCTGAGTCACACGAGTACCAAGCCTTGAATATGTGCAGAATTTCTACCAACAGTAAAAACAGTAGTTGGTGGTTCAAGAGCATCACCCTCGTTCCCTCACCTTCCGCAGTTCTACAGGAAGCCAATAGAGGTAGAGAAGAAGGTGGAGTCATTCATCATCTAATTGTTTTGCACATGTGTCTAAAGACCCAGGCAAACTCGGGGAAGACTGGGCAAGAACGTGCTTCCCATGCAAAGGTCACACTAGTGCAACACAATTTTTGTTTCTTACTGCTGTAACCTAGGATTAATGATTCACCAGATTTCAAATCTGTTATTAAAGGTAATGGCTTCCAGTAGAATCCACACAGCCATCACATGTTCTGGGCCAGAAACATCATCTTACATTCCCTGCCACCTGGCACGGTCTCCACCAACTGCATCAGCAAATATGGTTCCATGAGGATGAAAATGCTAACGTTATCGTTTAGAACATGGAGGTTGTAGAACATTGAGGTTTGTATGCATTCCTCAAAGGGGGCAGGGGGCTGTGAATATACAGGTTCCCACTATTCTTTCCTGGCCACTATGAGAATCCCAGCCCGTAGTCAGTGCAGATAATCCTGGCACCCTAGACAAGCTGTCATTTTGCTGCTCCCTAATGGGGGTATAGTTTATGCTTTAGGGGTTTACCAGTGCCTCCGACCCAGTTGGTTAACCATCTGATGTTGGTTACCACAGTGTATCTTTGTTTCTCTCATTAAAGGCATCGGTTATCCGTTTTCTAAGTCTCACATTTCTGGAGACCGCGCACCACCAACCAAAGGATGTAGCAGTGGTCACACTGTTTCAGACTCTTGAGAATGTGATGAAAAGCCGGGACATTGTCATACTTTTTTTGGGATTCCTACAGTACATTTAGGAATATAGGAAGAATGCTGTGTTATCATACTGTGCTACTAAAACTCCACGGTCATAGACAATTTATGTCCTGATAAAGAAGATGTATTTATTTGGCAGCCATCACATGCTGAAAGAAATGTTGCCCAAAAGAGCAGTAATGGTAGATAGCACTATGAGTGGTTTGAACAGCTGTTTTTTTTTGTGATTTCCTAGAAAAACAAAGTCATGAGAAAGCACTTCTCCTCAACTGTTTAAACAAACTATTTAAGGTGAAGGGCACTTACTGTTTGATAGAAATGATCACAGAATTTGATTTTCAAAATTGACTTTCTAATGTTTTCTTCGTGGTGTAAATGCCATTAATCTTGAAAATCGAGGTCTCTATGTTTTTTTCTCTTTACGGTTCACACCATTGCTTTTCCCATTGGGGATGTATCACTTTCTTTAAAAAAATGCTTTTCCAGGGGCCAAGGAGATAGGGTTTACTCCTGATCCACATTCCGTCTTTGCACTGCTTGTTTTACCCACGCATATCTACTTCCTCACTGTTCCTCTTGTCTCCTACCTCTCTCTTTTCATTGAGAGCACACACCTTAACTCTACTCCTTTGCTGGATTATTAGAATGAATTCATTTCGTCCTTTCCATGCTTCCTTTTTATGGACTGGCTAATGAGAATCACAAGAGAGGGGCTTTGGCACCACCTGAGCATTGGCTGGAAGGAGTACATGTTTTGATTGGGCAGAAGTTCTGTGCTTGCACAAAAAAAGTGCTTACCCTCCAAACAACTTTGATCATATTGTTTATTTACTGAGCCCCCTAAGCTGGAACTTGCAGGGGCACACATGTGACACTGGAATGCTAATAAAGTGTGCAAGCTAACTAGATAATTTATGTTGTTTTTCCCTGGCAAAAGCCCAGATGAAGGAGGGCAGGCATTAACCTACATAGATGTTTAGGTCTGGCTTGACAGTGCAGCTGTCATCTGACCTTTTAACCTACATCAGTATTATTCTGCTGTTTGCTTCCACACAAATAAATCTCACTTCTCATGCTATTTAATTATAATGCTTCACACTCCATACATCGTTCTTTAACCCCTTTCGCTGCTAAGCTTTTGCCCCTTCCTGTGCTAAGCCTTTTCTGGTTATTTGGAGTAGTTTGCGCTTAGGCCCTCATAGCTTTTTTTTCTACATAAGCTATCCATGCCAAATTTGCATCCCTTTTTTTTTCAACATCATGGAGATTCTAAAGGTACCCAGGGTTTGTGGATTCCCTTGGTGGGGACATAGAAATTAGCCAATATACAGCTAAAATGTGGGTTCTGTGATAAAAAGTGCTGCAGAAGAAAGCATCAGGTTTTTTTCTTGCAAATGGCATCAACAAAGAGGTCGTGGTGCTAAAATCACCATCTTTCCAGCTTTCGCGAACAGGCAGACTAGAATCATAAAACAATTTTTTTCAACACAGTTTTGGCATTTTACTGGGAAATAACCAATTGTTCCTGTTTTCTGTGCTTTCAACCTCCTCCCAATTAGTGACAGAAATGGGTATGAAACCAATAGTTATCCCAGAAAGCTACACATGTCAGAAAAGTAGATACAATTCTGAAATCAGAAAGGGGTTATTTGTGTACATCCTTCAAGAATTTCCTGTAGAAAGTAACAGTTGAAATGAAACCAATATTGAAATTGAGTTGAAAAATACAGCCATTTTTGTCTATATTTTCATCTGTAACTTCTAACTATGGCAGCTTTTTGAAAGCAATGTACTGTTAACTCCACTGCACCCTTCTTGTTGCAGGGATATATAGGGTATGTAGGTTCGTAGGTTCTCCAGGATCCCAAGCTACCCGGAGCCAATATATTGCTAAAATACAAAGAGTGGAAAACTATGTATCACGGAAACCTATGTATTTCCAAAACAGACACAATATGTGGAGTTTAGAAGTAGTGGTTATTTGCACATCTCTGGATGTGTGGGTCTCTATACTAGCATGTGAATTAGAGGGCATTTTTCAAAATGACTTTTTTCTTACACACTGTCTTACATTTAGAAGGCACAAATGCAGAGAAAGACAATTGGTAATAACACTTGATCTGCTATTCTGTTTTCCCCCATGTCTCCCGATAAAAATGGTACCTCACATGTGAGGGTAGGCCTAGTGCCTGTGACAGAAAATTCCATAAACAAAAGCAACGTGGACAAATCACATTTTTCCACTGAAAACGGACTCATTTTTTGCAAAGTGCCAATTTGTCTAAAAAAACACATTTTCCTTACATTTCTGTGACACAAAGTTTTGCAGTCTGAGGGGAGCCACAGGCTTCCTTCCAGACCGCATTCCCCCAAGTCTCCTGATAAAAATGGTACCTCACTTGTGTGGGTAGGCCTAGTCCCCGCTACAGGAAACAACCCAAAATGCAACATAGAATCATTTCTCCATTGAAAACCAACTCAATTTTTGTAAAGTGCCTAGCCGTGAATTTTGGGCTCTAGTTTAGCCGGCACCTGGGGAAACCTAGCAAACCTTAAAAAAAAATTAAAACTAGACACCTGGGGGAATTCAGGATGGGGTGATTTGTGGGGCTCTCACCAGGTTCTGTCACCTAGAATCCTTTGCAAACCTCAACATTTGTCTAAAAAACTCATTGTCCTCACATTTCTGTGATGCAAAGTTCTGCAATCTGACTGAAGCCACAAACTTCCTTCCAGCCAGCATTACCCCAAGTCTCCCAATAAAAATGGTTCCTCACTTGTGTGGGTAGACATAGTGCCCGCAACAGGAAACGCCCCAAAACGCAACGTGAACACATCACATTTTTCCACTGAAAATGTACTCGTTTTTTGCAAAGAGCCAAGCTTTGGATGTTGGGCTCTAGCTCAGCCAGCACCTAGGGAAAGCTAGCAAACCAGTAGATTTTTGAAGGCTAAACACCTAGGGGAATCCAGAATGGGGTGATTTGTTGGACTTTCACCAGGTTCTGTCACCAAGATGTTTTTGCAATCTTCAAAATCTGTCTAAGAACACATTTTCCACACATTTCTGTAAAACAAAGTTCTGCAATCTGAGGGGAGCCACAAATGTCCTTCTAGCCAATATTCCCCCAAGTCTCTCGATAAAAATGGTACATCACTTGTGTCTGTAGGCCTACTGCCCGCAACATAGCGTGGACACATCACATTTTTCCACTGAAAACAGACTTGTTTTTTACAAAGTGCCTAGCTGTGGATTTTGGGCTCTGGCTCAGCCGGCATGTAAGGAAACGTAGCAAACCTGTAAATTTTGTAAAAGTAGACATCTGGGAGAATTCAGGATGGCGTGACTTGTGGGGCTCTCACCAGGTTCTGTCACCCAGAATTCTTTGCAAACCTCAAACTCTGTCTAAAAACACATTTTCCTCACATTTCTGTGATGCAAAGTTTTGGAACCTGAGGTGAGCCACACATTTCCTATTACCCAGCATTCTTCCAGGTCTCCTGATAAAAATGCTACCTACTTTTGTGGGTGGGCCAAGTGCCCGCAACAGGAAAGGGCCCAAAACACAACGTGGACACATCAAAATAATCCATCACAAAACAACTTGTTTTTGCAATGAGGACACTTGCTTTTTGGGTCCCGGACTCATTGGCCATCTAGAGACACCTACCACAGCCAGACATTTCTGAAAACTAGACACCCAGGGAAGTCCACAGAGGTGTGGCTTGCATGGATCCCCCTACGTTTTCTTAACCAGAATCCTCTGCTTCAAATTTACCTAAAAAAAACCTCACATTTTCCTCACATTTCTGTGTGGGATCACAGCACTGGCAAAAATGTCCTACCACCCTGTTTTTCCTTTGGTCTCTCAATAAAAATTATACCTCACTGGTTTGGGTGCCCAAAGCAGAGTTAGCCCAAACACTTATTTTAAAAAACTGCACTTATGAACACGCTTCCTGGACTCCCCCCAGTGTCTAGTTTTCAGAAATATCTGTGTTTGGTAGGTTTCCCTAGTTGGCCGCAAAGCCCAGGACCAAAATCACAGGTACCCCTTTGCAAAAACAGGTTGTTTTGTAATAGGTAATTTTAATGTGTCCACGTTGTGTTTTGGGCCCTTCCCTGTCTCGAGCACTTGGCCTACCCACGCAAGTGAGGTAGCATTTTTATGGGAAGACTGAAGGAAAGCTGGGTGGTGAGGTATTTCTGGTTTATTTCTGTTTCTGGAAGAATATGGCACAGAAATGCAGGGAAAATATGTGATTTTAGTCACATTTTGAGATTTGCAGGGCATTGTGAGTAAGACAACTTGTTGGGATCCATGAGAGGCCCACCACCCTGCACTCTCCTGGGTGTTTAGTTTTCAAACATATCTAGAGTTGGTAGATTTTCCCTAGTCAAGAAGCGATCACGCTTCCAAGTCTCTTACTTCTGTGATGTCCCAAACACTCAAATTGTGAAAAAAATCACTCCTAGGTTTTGTTAAAAAGACCCCTCACCCATCAACCTATTTGGTGGCATGCTTCATCGTTGGGGTCCCACCTGAAACACTCCGCATGTCAGGGATGTGCTTTGATGCCTGATTTTTTTTTCGTGAGTTGAATTCCCAACTGAGAGGAGAAGTGCAATTACTTCTTCTGTGGTTACCCACCAATATGGCATGTTTTTAATTGTGGTAACTTTGGGCAAAGGTTAAAAATAGTGATTGTCATAATTTGAGTGTTTGGGACATCACAGAAGTAAAAGACTTGGTGGCATGCATACGACTCTCCTTCCGCATATTTCTTTGCATAGATACTCTACACCTCTTACAGGGATTTTTGGGCATGGGAGGAATGTGATCAGTAAAGTGGCTATCTTTCAATCCAGCCACATTCTTCACCACTCCAACTCTTGGAGCACTTCCTGTTCCACTACAACAAGATTGCCTATCACAGGCTCCAGGAAACTGAACAAAAGTCACAGATGACTTGACCAGTCATGACTTTCATCATGCATGGTAGTCAGCATGTAGACATCCCTCCTGTCTGCAAATTTGCCAGCAAACAGTTCATCACTATGCAAGATACGCAAGACACTGCACTGTCCCCTCTCAAGCTATTTTACACACTGGCTCCTTTGGATAACTGGCACAGTTAGAGAGGACTGTTCCACAAGCAACAGTGCCCACTTTGAACAATTCCCTGAACAATTGCACACCAGTGTAGAAGTTATCTAGGTATAAATGGTGAACTTTGTTAAAAAGTCTTCTACCAAGCTCCCACACAATTTGCTCACTAACTCCGAAAGTGGCCCGACAAACAGGGGGGTCAATAGTAGAATCCCTACCAGTGTACACCCAGAAATTACAGACCTATCCAGTCCCACTCTCAGACAGCATATACATATTCATTCCATAAGATGCCCTCTTGCTAGGAATGTATGGCCTAAAAAACAAACGACCCTTAAACAGGACCAAAGACTTATCCACAGCGGTTTCTTTCCCCGGAACATAGATCTCTGAAAATCGATCTACAAAGTGATCCAGGACAGGCCAAATGTTAAAAATACGGTCACAATCAGGGTGGTCTTGTTGCAAAGTTAAAGCATTATCAACAAAATGCAGCATCCAAGGCAAAAGCAAATACCAATCATGACTCATGATTGCTGGAAATGTGGCTGTTGCCATCAAGAGACTGGTAGACCAATATGGAGACAGTGACAGCTTCCTTATCAAGCCCATCAAAAAAGTTAAACCCAAAAACTTCTTCAACTCTTCCAGATTTGTGGGATTCCACCGGCAACTCTAGAACAGGGCCTAAATCTGGCACAGTTGTGCCTCAAATACTGCTCAGCATACAAATTAGTGTGCTCAACAATCCCACCCAAAAATACATCATCATAAACAACTGAAAGAAATTTATAGGCAAAAAGTTTTCAGTATTTACTCCATACACTGCGACACCAGTAAAGGCAAGCAACACCGGCTGCACCATGTTTGGGGCAACCCAGAGTTCAGCTCTTCCAATGGGAAGCCTTGCAGCCCCAGACTGCAATCCAAATGCCTCTTGCCACGCTATCGGCACATTAGTGTCCTCCTGAAAAACAGACACTTCATTCACACTGAGACTGGTTTTATTGTCACATGATTCCTCTTGACCAGAAAAATTCACTGCCAGAATCTTGCACTTCCTCCTCTGACTCAGATGCAGAGTCAGTCTCATAAGTATAGTCAGAGGAAGATTCAAAAAGCATACCTACAGCCTGCTGAGGGGTAATCCTGTGACTAGCCATGACCCTTACTACTAAATGTAACTAGACAAGTAAGTCAACAACAACCAACACTGTGTAATATAAGGAATAAACAAAGTGTGGCTTTATCACAAAGGCCTACATATTAAAAAAAGATACCACTCATTTGCCAGAGGCAGCTAGGCTCACCAGCACCTACTCTGCACAGACACAGCAAGCACCAACAATATCCGACTAAAAAGGAAAAACAGAATAAAATTACACATAAGACAAACACCATACACATAGTGCACAAATCCAAGGAGAATTTCACACCCAATAAAACATAAGCTAAACATACTAATATTATTGCAGCATCTACAAAAAACGTATTCATGCATGGCAACGGCACTCGTTGAAGTAAACAGTACAAAAAAAGCGATCCTTATCAAACACATGCCACTATGCAAACTGCAGCTCTACCACTGCCAAAACTGCAAGCAGGAGTCACAGCAAAGGATTCAAAAGTTCTGCACTAGAATAAAAAGGAGAAATAAACATTACAATAACAAATAATGCACCAGTCCACACACACCAAGCTGGGGGGCAAATGAACCTGATAATATGGCAAAAACATTCAAGGGGCCACTCCCCACAACAATAGCGGCAACATAGTAAATAAAGCATCCCTGGTGTCTTGGGGGAAGACAAGCCTAAAAATAAAAAATAAAAGAGGCTGACCTGCCCCCAAAGGAGGTGGGGGGGGGGCAAGGACAGCCAAAATATGTGCCTCAGAAGGGAGCAACCCTCGCCCATTGGCCACTCCCCAAAATAGCCAAAATGTAAAATCCCTGGTGTCTAGAGGTATATGAGATGGGCCTAAAAAAGAGGGTGATCTGCCCCCAGGGAAGGCAGAAATGGCCAGAATATATGCTCCAAAAGGAGAGTGATTCTTACCCAAGGAATCGCTCCCCAAAATCACCAAAATCTTACATTCCTGGGATCTAGTGGCTTCTTCCCCCTCTTGAGGGCAGATGGACCTCAAAAACAAGAGGCCGATCTTCCCTCAAGTGTGGCCTCAATTGCCCCCTAAATTGAGCGACCCTTGCCCAAGGGGCCGCTACCAAAAACTGCCAGAATTTCAGATGTCCTGGTGTCTAGTGGTTTATGCCCTCCCTGGAGGCAGATCAGGCTGAAAAATTGTCAATCTGGGGCAGAAATGGCCAAAATATTTGCCCCCAAAGGGGAGTGACCCTTGCCCAAGGAGCTGCTCCCAAAAATTGCCAATATGTATAATTCCCTGGTGTATAGTGGTTTCTGCCCCATCAGCCTAAAAAATGGCCCATCTGCTCCCAAGGGAGGGAGAAACCGTCAAAATATATGTCCCCAAAGGGAAGTAACCCTTGCCCACACAAACACACAAACAAAAATCTCTGGTGGCCCAGTGGTATTCCTGCTGCACGACCGTGACCCCATGTGCGGTCGTGTAGCAGAAATACATTTCAAAGAGACACCAGGGGAAAGGAAAAATTATTTTCTTTCTGCCGGTGCCTCTTTGAAACTCCCCACCCCTTCCGGGAGGAAAAACATGCCTCCTTTCTACTCCGGTGCTAGAAGCAAATGGCTTCCAGCACCACCTGCCAGCTCTGATGATGCCAGTGTGCAGGGTGCATGCTGATGCCATCAGATCGCCAGGGGGTGAGGGGGTCGGTGTGGCAGCGGAAGTGCTCCTGCTTCCATCCCTGGTGGGAGGGTGTAGGGGGGCACCCCACACGGCATCAGACGGCCCCCAGCAGTCTGACACGTAGAAGGGGTTAAAAGCCTGACCTATTGGCATTGCCAGTTCTTGTTTCTACTTTTTTTAAGATATGCCTCTATATTCACTCATTCTCCTTGTAACAGTTTCCTACTCTGCTTACTCTTTCCTACTCTGCCTCCCTCTAAATTTGTTTCCCTTACCTTTTTCAGACTAATTGTTAAAATTATGTTACTTAACCTCTTGATTTGCTATGTGTCCATATTAATTTAAAAAAATGTGTAAATTGAAAAGTGTTATAGAAATAAGCAATACAATAAAATAACAAAGATTTTGAACTGTTCTTGTGTTTTTATTATTTTGGACCTAACTACAGTTATGTTAATTTTTTTCCACTAAATGGTTTTGATTATTTAGTTTCTCAGAAATCGGGTTCTGTTATTTTGTTTTTAATGAATTTGCATACTACTCTGTTGGTTAACACAGACTAAAAGGGGTAATTATGGTATGGATCATAGGCACTGTTGATTGAATTGCCAATGAAGGCAGACAATCAGCTTTAATTTCTAGAGCTAATAAAGATACACAGTTGCGCAGATACAAATTTATAGGATATGTGATCTAGGCAGAGCAATGAGCCTTCTTTGCCATCCAGTAAGGTGAGGCGGAACTTTAGAGGTGTTATAAACTCCTGAAGTGAAGGGCGTGTCTATGTATCTCACATAGCGAGTTCTAGTGAAGAGGTCCTAGAAGGTTGAAGGACTAGACACTGAGTACAGGGTAGGGTGGTTTTAGATAATTGTTAGCAGTTCTGAATTTGTGTGGGATCATACTAAGCAGGTATTTAAAAAGGCATATAGGAGCATCAGTTGTTTGAGAGGGCCCCATTCTGACAGCGAATCAGCTAGGCTGGTGGCGACTGGAAGATGTGGTAGTGTGCTCAGTGAAAACGTATAAAGTTCTGATGCCTAAGTTTTTAAGACTTTATCAATGAAGAAAAGGAATACTGGTAAAAGCTCATTAGTAGGAATTTGCAATAGTGAATGATCAAGGGGTACTTCATGTTTCCCTAAGCCCTTAGTGCTAAGGAGGCACTCAGGGGAGCTTTTCTTCCCAGTAAAGGAAACATCTAAAATGCTACACAACTCAGAGCAGCAGTGGCAGTTTATAGGGAAACCATGCTCTGTCACGGGGCACATTTGAAGTATTTAAGTGACTAGGCTGGGTGACCTGTCCACCACATTTTACTACTCTGAAAACTCGAGATGGTTGATTGGTGAAGTCACATATCACAGGAGACTTCCTATCCCAACCAAGAAGGCTTGTCAGATATTCCGTGAGCAAATGCTCCCCTCATGGTGGATTTACTGAGTTTACTGACAGAGCAAAAGGTCTTTCGTCAGAGGAAGGTCATTGTAAACTGCTTGGCCCTGTCACCCGTGTTCTTTCTTCATGGGGTGATCTACACAATTTAATTACCTCTTTCCCGGGGACGTACTGGTTACTTGGCCTGCTAATCTTTCCCAGGAGAAGCTAAGCCTCCTGTGAAGGTCTGAAACCAAATGGCTCAGTATATATCAGAAACACGTTTGGTACCATTTGTAAACTGTATTACAACTCGCTTTTGGAAATCTTCCAAACATCCTGCATCTGATATCTACGTTTGCTAAATTACTAAACTGGGGAAGCAAAGGTTTATTGTTTGATACCACGCGTTGCTATTTTTAAGTCTAAATTATTTTGCCATTTTATAGGAACCAAGGGAATGTAGTCTGCATTGTCAGGCTTCCGAGCAAGCAGCTTTGCGAATTCCATACCAGGTTGAGAGCTAACGTAAACTAATGTCAGTAATTTGCTTTCTGTCAAATAACACCACAAGTGTCAGTGTTGGTCGTTTAGCAATTGTAAATGGTTTAAAAAAATAGAGGATCACATGATCACGTTAGCTTAAAAATATCACTTTTGGTGCACAAGATCCGTTCACTGTTGTCAGCCAAAGTAAACAACCATTTGCAATGCAATGGGTCTCGCGTTTGCTCGAGTTAGAGCCATTAGCGTTGTAAATTTGCCGTTGTAAGTTGGCCGGTGGACTCGAGGAGGTCTAAACACCGGAAAAGGCATGATGTATGCATGCCTTTCACTAATCAAATCAAGCAAATTTTCAAAGGCAAGCCCACGAACCAACCAAACTGATGGGCATGACATGGGCGTGGTTGCGAGCTCGTAGAGAGATTACAACGGGGACACAGTGCTTTGCGCGCTCAACCCTAAAAAAAGGAAGCATATATCTGTGGGCAGTGATGGATGAACTGGGAAAGCCTGGTTTGAACATTATTACTGCCATCATAATGGTTTGCTCACAAGTGAACAGATGATGGTTCAGAATGGCATGGACACTTACCTAAGACCACAAGCTTCTATCTTAAAGGTTCCTGGATTTCTACAGAGCAGATTGGTTCCTCCCATGCTGTAGGAGTCTTTACCACTGGGGTATTCCATGTATACTTATAAATACTTTTCACTAAAAGGGATAGTGACATCATGCAATATTTGACACATGATGTCACTGGTCCTATTTTGTTGCTGCACTTATAGCTACTGCTACAAGTCCTGGCAACTTGTGCAAGTGTGCTGTTCTAGCATGTTTCTTTGTCCCTATAAGCTTTCCCGGAATTGGTGAATTTTGGTAACTGTTTGTGAGACTATGATTATCCTGATGGACTTTTTTCAAACTGCGACTGGTTCCCTTTAGGGACACCACTTTAGTGCACACTGATACAGGAGGCCCTCCATTCATCTCCCCATCCCACCATTTTGTCTCAGACGAATAGCTACTGAATAACTCTTCTTAGCAAGCCCTAGCTTGTGGCAGAATATGATAGATTTTGGCGTGCATCGCTTCACTTAGAGAAGTTGTCTTGAGCAGTGGCGTAGCGTGGGTTGTCAGCACCCGGGGCAAGGCAAGTAATTTGCGTCCCCTAACCTGTGGATTTTAGCACTCGCGAGTGCGAGCGCGCCCCCCCCCAGATGTTACGCCCGGTGCGGCCGCCCCCCCCTGCATCCCCCACGCTACATGAGGCTTGGTGCATTTTGGGAGCCCTCGTTGGTTAATGATTTTTGTGAGTGTGGGATGTTTGTAAACATGGTGAGCATCACGTTTTTCATTAGTGATCATGAGCAGTGAAACGTGCATACATGATAAATACTTTGCAACACTATCAGTGGATCTACCAGCGAAATCACCCGACGCGCTCTCTGCAGACATTTATTTTTAAACAAATTACGTTGCCAGACAGAGGATGGCTGTTTACCCACTAAGGGAAACCACATCACTTATGTTTTCTTCCATTGCTATTGGCTTTTGTCTAAAGAATACACAGAATTTCCTGCTGGAACAGACTCCTGAAAGATATTCCCGGCCACCTACTCACAGGCAATGACCACAGCAAGGGATTCTGGGGAGTGGACCATCCTCTCTAAAGGTATAACCTGTTTGCAATCTTCTTACCTGGACCCGGTGACCTTAGCAAATACACTTAATCTGATTGATGGAGGTTCATGACCAACTACCTGAACCTGGACCTATATATAAGTTCTACTTCCTGACCAATTTGTTGAACACTTTTTGGACCCGGACTCTAGTAGATACTCTTGCTGTGGTGCAGATAGATAGATAGATAGATAGATAGATAGATAGATAGATAGATAGATAGATAGATAGATAGATAGATAGACCCTCATTTGGACTTTGGCGGTCGATTTCACAGACTGCCAAAGCCCAACCTGCCAGATGACCGCCAGTGCAGGTGGTCAGCAGACCGCCATATCACAAATCCTGGCTGCTTTCCACCATTATTGAGGCAGAAAGCTGTCGCACCGCAGAGGCGGGTCCCTCCCCGGCACCACCACGCCAGCAGGACTCCACCTGCCGTATTACAATCTGTAATACGGCTTTGCGGAGTCCTGCTGGTGTGGTGGTGGTGACGAGGGAAGACCGCCAGGACCCATCCCCTCCCGGACATCCCCCTCGACTGAGGAGGTATGTGGGCATCTGAGGGGGGGGGAGGCTGTGTTTTTGGGTGCGTGTATGCATGTTTGCGGAGGGGGTACTGAATTTGTGCGTGTATGTGTGCGTGAATGGGGGTGTCCATGCTGATAAATGGGAGTAAGTGGGTGTTTCTGAGTGCATGTATGCATATGCTGAATGGGTGTGTATGTGTATGCATATGTGCGTGAAGGGGTGTGGGGGGGTGTGTGAGTGTGTGGATGGGTGGGGGGATGTGTGCATGTGTGCGGACATGTGTATATGTGTGTGCCGGCGACAGGAATGACGATTCCTGTCGTCGAGTGCATGACCGCCAGGGTTTTCATGGCAGGTGACCGCCATGGAAAGCCTGGTGGTTTGCAGCCTCATAATCCAGACCTGCCGTCGGCTTGGAGGTGCTCCCCACACGCCCCAGCGGTGCGACCGCACTGGTGGGGTTGTGGAGGCTTGGCGTCTGCCAACCCTCACAACTCTAATGTGGCGGTCCTTACCGCTGGCTCCGCGGCGGTAGGACCGCCACGGCAAGGCTGGTGGTCTCATGACCACCAGCATCATAATGAGGGCCATAGATTTTCTTTAGAGCGAATTAAAAAAATCATTGCCATAATTACATTTAAAAAATCACCATGCAAAGACATATGTACAAAAAGTTATAACCAACTAAAAAATCTGTGCTAATCGGCACAATACGGCAAACAGAAGAAGTCCCAAATCATGTCTCAAAGCCTCAAGTCATAGACATAAAATCCACATTCTTACACAGTGAAACTGAAAAAAAGAGTTCAGCTTTAAAAGCAGATCAACGACTAAATAAAAAACATAGAAGGATTACAAAGTTAGACCTTAGCTAAGCCATTAACTACAGGCAATGTAATATTAAAAAATTAGGCCTAGTCCGCCTATAATTGCCCAGAAAGGGGGGTCACACAGTTATGAAAATCAAAACATTTAAAAATAGTGCAGCAGTAATTTAACACTCACTGCCACATTCATAGGGATTAGGTTTTATCTCCAAGGCCCAAGGCACTTGTAGTCACATCAACTGGGGTTTCTGCTGCTTCAGGAGAGGTGAAGCTAAGTATGCAGGCAGTTGCAGCAGGTCGTATAGTTTGTGCACCAGCTACCATGAGCATGTTTTGCCGGATCATCTAAGTCAGCCAGAGAAGAAATCATTTTCGTCAGCTTAGGTGGTGCTCTAGCATCCAAATGGTGCCGTGCCAACCTGAGGCTGGTGTTCCAAACTGAACCTTCTTGTGTTATTTCTTGCATGTAAGGCTCTTAAGGGATCCATAACTGGCCATCTTCGCTTTGCTACAGTAAGCTAAGAATCTGGCCATAAGCATACTTTTTTGATTTAGGAGATTAGGAGATTTAATTCTAATTAAATGTAGATGGAAAATATTTTGGTAACAGATGCATTGTTCCCTGCCAACCAAGAAGGGAGTTTATTTGGCAGTGCAATGGTGCCATAGAAAAGAGTTGGTTTTAATTTGCTGATGATCACGACCCTTCCTTACTGTACTTATGTCAGGGCAGGCCATGTTTTTGTAGTAGTTTTGGAAAATGCCAGGTAGTGATCAAAAGGTGTTGTTTAGGGCATTCAGGCAGGTGACCTTGCACCCTCTTTCGTCCACCCATATCCCCAGGTATTTGTGTACTAACACTCACTAACACTCACTCACCCTTCATGTTGTTCGGGGTCACGAAGCCTGTAATAATTAACTGTCAATCAAAGAGGATGTAGACCAGGATTTGGTCAAAATCAAGAAAGAGGCAGTGAAAGGGCCTAGAACATCGTACATCGGGATTACCATGGATGACTTGGAAGGAGAAGGCAGTTAAGAAGAGCCTGAGATTAGTATGTTTTCCAGGTCTCAGGGCCCAAACAGAGAAGGAAGAAAGAGAGACTTGTATCAGAATATCATCTATGTTGTCCCAGCCTCCAACACTGCTGCCTGTGACCTAAGGCTCATCTATATCAGATTAGGTCGTCAGACTCTTTGTCTTGGTATTGAGAAATGACTATAGGAATCGAGTTCTTGATCATCACTGTCCTCATTCCCTTTTCTGCTGCACTGAAGAGGACCAAGCACACTTTGTGGCTTTGGTCTGTCCTAGCAACACTACAGCGAAGCTGTGCCCCACTCTGACCCAGAAGTGAAGGTTGAGCAACAGAGGGTCCTCATCATGAAGCCAAAGACCATTGGCTTCATGGCCAGGTCATTGGCTCGAGACCATTGGTCATGGAGCCAAGGAGCCATTGAGAGACATAGTAAATCACACAGGGGTCAGAATGCACCAATACACCGACAACATCACACGTTTCATAAAAATACTAACTCCTCTTGTTGGACTTTTGCTTATGCAGGGTCATCCTGAATCTTTTTGCCTCCTGCCTCCTATTTTTTCTGACCTGTCGCTGTTGGCTTTTGAACTCTGAGCACTTTCCCACTGCAAACCAGTGCTAAAGTGCATATGCTCTCCGTGTAAATTGTATGTAATTGGTTTATCCATGATTGGCCTATTTGATTTACTAGTAAGCCCTAGTAAGGTGCACTAGAGGTGCCAGGGCCTGTAAATCAAATGTTACTAGTGGGCCTGCAGCACTGGTTGTGCCACCCACACAAGTAACCCTGTAATCATGTCTCAGACCTGCCGCTGCAGTGTCTGTAAGTGTATTTTTACACTGTAAATTCGACTTGGCAAGTGTACCCACTTGCCAGGCCTAAACCTTCCCTTTTCTTACATGTAAGGCACCCCTAAGGTAGGCCCTAGGTAGCTCCAAGGGCAGGGTGCAGTGTATGGATAAGGTAGGACATATAGTAATGTGGTTTATATGTCCTGACAGTGAAATACTGCCAAATTCGTTTTTCACTGTTGCAAGGCCTGTCTCTCTCATAGGATAATATGGGGGCTACCTTTAAATATGATTAAAGTGTAGATTCCCCTAGAGAGTAGATGGACATGTGGAGTTTGGGGTCCTTGAACTCACAATTAAAAAATACATCTTTTAGTAAAGTTGATTTTAAGATTGTGCGTTTGAAAATGCCACTTTAAGAAAGTGAGCATTTTCTTGCTTAAACCATTCTGTGACTCTGCCTTGTTTGTGGATTCCCTGTATGGGTCAGTTTGACAGTTGGGTTGTTTTTCACCTCGCACTAGACAGTGACACTAAGGGGGCTGGGGTGTAACCTGCATTTCCTGATTAGCCATCTCTGTTAGGAGGGAGGGGTGGAGTGGTCACTCTCATCTGAAAGGACTGTGCCTGCCTCTGACAATGCCGGCTCCAACCCCCTGCTGTGTGCCTGATGCCTCGCCTGGGCAAGGCAGGATTTCACAAGTAGGTGTGAGTCCCCTTTGAAGAAAGGTGACTTCAAAGACTAAAATGGGTATAAGAAGGGCACCCAAATCTACAGACTTTAGAAACACTTCTGGAACCAAGAGGAACCTCTGCCTGGAGAAGAGCTGATAGCTGATGAAGAAGTGCTGCCCTGCCTGTGACTGTGCTTTGTGGCGCTTTCCTGCAGTGCTGCTTCTGCCAGAGTAAGAGGGCAAAGACTGGACTTTGTGTGCCTTCCATCTTGTGAAGAAATCTCCAAGGGCTTGAGTTAGAGCTTGCCTCCTGTTGTTTGAAGTCTCAGGGACAGCAAAGACTTCTCTCTGCCAGCACCTGGAGTCTCTGGAGAGACTCCTGCCCCGACAAGTGGTGCCCTATCTATTCCCTGGGCCCTTGAAAGGAAAGCTGGTGGAAATCCAAGGAAATCGACTTCGGACGACGTCGGACCGACGCCGCTGCTGACTCCGGTAACGCCGCCTGCACCTGACGCCGTGACCTTCGCTGGAACGCGACGCTCTTCGCAGGCCCGATGCCGCAGCAGCCCCGCTGAAGTCCGCGACTCTGTGGAAGTCGCCGCACCACGTCGTGACCGATGCCGCTCGAAGTGCACGGATTCAACGTTTCGCACAGACTCCGCGATTCCCGATTTTGCGCATCGGCTTGTTTTCACCAAAGGTACTGTACTTGGGGGTCTACATGACTCCGTGTCCGGCGCCGCTGGTGTCGGCTTGTTGGGAACGACTCAGTCATGATGCCGTGTTAACATCTCATCAAAGCATTTTTGTTTCTAAGCGCTATTTTTGAGTTTAATCTTTAAAAATTCATAACTTGACTTGTGTATGTCGGATTTTTGTCGTTTTGGTCTTGTTTTGTTTAGATAAATATTTCCTATTTTTCTAAACCGGTGTTGTGTCATTTTGTAGTGTTTTCATGAAGTTACTGTGTGTGTTGGTACAAATACTTTACACCTAGCGCTCTGAAATTAAGCCTACTGCTCTGCAAAGCTACCAAGGGGGTAAGCAGGGGTTAGCTGAGGGTGATTCTCTTTTACCCTGACTAGAGTGAGGGTCCTTGCTTGAACAGGGGGTAACCTGACTGTCAACCAAAGACCCCATTTCTAACACCTCTCATGACATCTCCACTCTGAAAGACTTCTTATAAAAACTGCAAGACTGGTTGACTATCCACTCAAATGTAATCCAGACAAACCTGAATTCCTCCTTGTGCACAAACAACAACCCCTCAAAATCAACTTTGAGTGGCTTAAGGAACTCATATAAAGCAAAACCACTAGACATTTAGATTAACTACTCCCTATCTACGACATCCCACATCAACCACATCACCACATCTGGCAGACTATCTTTACTCTTCTTAAAAATACTCAAACCATCCTTCCCACCCATGGACCTTTGTCTGTCGTTCACTCCACCGTCATCGTCTGCATTGACTGCAGCTGCACTGCTCTCCTTGGAGTCTCTAAATACTCCCGTGCCCCCGTTAAGGCCGCCCTGCACTCCATGCCTCAATTACTCTCCAGCACCCGCAAATTCAATCACATCACACCAATAATAAAATACCGACATTAACTTGTCACAACGACCCGAAAAAAAAAAAGTTAGCCTGTATTACTTTCAAAGCATTTCACTTCCCATTTCCAAACTTCTTCTGCAATGCCATAAAAGTATTTGGACGAAATATTTGCGAAATAGATACATACTGAAATTTGAATCTAAAGAGGTGAAAACCAAGCCAGCCAAATCCCAGTCGTTTGCAGGGGCAGCACCCTCCCTCTGGAAGTCATTTCCTGTCTAAATGCTGCCTAGAAGAGCTGATTACTTACTGCAAGCAACTGAAAGCTTCTCCTTCAACTTGTACTTAAACCGATCTTACCCTGAGCTTCCCTGTTAATGACTTCCTGCATTATTTAGTTAGAAATACTTGCTAGTGTTGTAATCAAATAATGCAGGATATCATTAATGGGGAAGTTCAGTGAGTGATTCCGCCTCTCATTCCCTACTCTTGTTCCCTCTGCTTTTGCCCTCCTTTCCTCCCCCTTCACCTTCTACTCCTTTCCCTCCTTCTTCCTCTACTTTTGTTCCCATCCTCATGCACCTCCCTCTTTTCATCCACATGTTGCCCACGTGCTTCTCGGTTCCTTTTTGTCCACTCCTCACCTTATCTCACTGCCTCCTTCATTCTTCCACTGCTCCTCCTTTACCTCTTGCCCTCGCCTCCTCTGCACTGCCTCTCTGATGTCCCACCAACACTACTCTTATCTCTCCCCCTCTCCACCCTCAGCCTCCTGCCTCCTCATCCTACCCAAGCCTTCTCCACCGCCAAGCTCATGGCCTCATTTACTTCACCTCCTCCACCTCTCTCTCCCTAATTACTCACTTCTTTCTGTCACCATTGACAACCTTCCAAGCTGCCTCCACCCCATCTCTTGTCCCTCATCCTCCTCAAACTCATGCTCTCCTCTTTCCTCTTCTTTCCACCTCCCTACAACATGCCCTCCTTTCCCCCTGCTCCTCTTTCCCCATCACTTCTACGGCCCTGGCAGTTTAAAGTTTTCTCCTTTTAATACAATGTTTAGTGTAAGACAACGACTGATTTCTGCTCCTATTTTTTACATTGTAAAGCCTGCTGACATCCCCAGGTAGACTAGAACTATACAAAAGGTAAACAAGTAAATACAACTACAAATACCCGAACGCAAAGCATACAAAATTCCAGAGGGCTATCTCATCCTCGCCATCGTGAAGATCTTCAGCATCGTCTGCCCACTACTATAGTGTGTGTGACTGAGGCGAAAGAGAAAATATTATATAGGCTCTGGGCAGCTTAAAACCATCATTGAGAAAAAGGGAGCCAACTGCTCTAGCCCCAGGACAGGTAGCCATATCCAACTAGCTGCTTGATAGAGGGTACCATTTGCCCTGGCACTGCTGGGATAGTAACAATTTGCCTTGACCATGAGGGGCACTGGGACAGTACTAGAGTCATTTTGATGTCAATGCAGGTTGTGGTAACCAATGTTTCCATGGAGAAAAAAACAATGAGGTAAGATCCCCTGCTCTGACATAGGTAAAACATATATTCCAGGTTGTAAATGTGGAGTGCAGGGAGGAAGAATGGCCATATCCAGCAAGTTTTTAAAGCACAGCATTGTGTATATCAGCATAGCAGATAGAGAGGTGCGTGGAAACCTGAGGGTACTGCATAGAAACATGAGGTGGCTGAGGAGATTCCTGATCCCCTTGGAGACAGAGTGGGTGCCTCTGTATCTACTGGGTGCTTTAATGCACAGAAGACACACCATGCACAAAGCAATGGTGTGATTCAACTATAGAGGCAACTGGAGCTTCAGCAGCAGAGACGTTTTAAGGAATGGGCTAAGTGGGCTCTTGTCCAGGGCCACGCCCTTTTAGGGGGGCCCTCATAGAATAGAGCCAGCTCTGTTCTGCAGAGTGTCTTGTCCTGATGACCTTGAATAATTCTTAAATAGATCATTTTAAATACTGATTCCATCTATTTATTTTTGATGTGGGGGAGTCTATTAAGACATTTTGCAGAGAAATGTTGTTTATGTTTCATGCAACATCCATAAAAAAAAGTTTATTTTAGATCAAAACATGACCTCACTTATAAGAAATGGGAGGGTATAACATCACAGATACTATTTGCAGTAATATATGTGATCTGCTGCTGTGTTACAATATTGAAAACACACGTGAATATCCCAGAATATTATAAATAACAACTTTTGAATTTGGACAAGCGTGCCTGTGCACTGTCAAAGACCTGGCCAAAGAGATGAAATTGGATAATAAATTCAAAGCAGTTTTGAACAGGGGCCCCTAAAATATATTCAACCCGGTCCACCAAAATGCTTAAAATCCATGTTCAGCAGTCCAGTAAGATCTTAGAAAGTTTGTGGCACATTAGGTGCACCATCTATGAGCATCTATCTGTGGTTTTCATTTCAAAGGGACTGCATGAGGCCTCTAGTGTTAGGGACCACAGATAGAATCCTGATAGAAACAGAAACCTTGTCATACATGGTACACAGGTCATCCCTTAAGCTACTCATCATCATGTGAGCTAGTCCGTACTTAATGTAGATACTGTTTCCCAGCAGATTTCCTTGTTTGCCCATTCTTCTCCAGTCATTGGTGGGCAGAAGTTGAGTTTGTTATGACAAGTGTCTAAGCTGAATTTACTTTGTGTTCAATGTGTGAACCCTTTTCCTATGGTTCTGGGGCACTCAGGGGTTACTGGGCCATACACATTGTTAATGTTGTCCTTTACCATTGATGAGTTAGGGCATCTGTTAGAAATGGCCCTCTCTGAGGGGTCACCCCAAACCTTCTACCTTTTACCCTCCAGTTTTTTGCTGAATTCATTTTTGTTGGCCTTAGGACTCTGTGCAGTTTACCACTACTAACCAGGGCTAAAGTGCTTCTGCGCTCTCCCTAAAATATGGTCAAATTGGTTTATGCCCAATTTGTATATTTAATTTACTTGTATGTCTCTTGTGGAGTGCTATACCAAATGTCCATGTCCTGTTAAATGCTACCAGTAGGCATAAGCACTTATTCTGCCACCTGCTTAGGTAGCCTCAAAAGATTGTCCCAGGACTGCCATTGTAACCTGAATGCATTGTCACACTGCCAGGTTGACTTGCCATTTAAACCCCTTTGCCAAGCCATAAATTGGTGGGTACAGCCTGTCATGGGTCACATGACTGGGTGAGGCTGACCGTTAGACTTTGTGAATCCCTCCCAGACAGTCACACAGTAGTGGGATTAGTTGAGCCTCAATGGGCCATTAACTGGCAGGATGGGGGGCAGAGGTCAGCACATCCCCACATGCACCTGTCTAATCCCAGTAGATCTAACAGCCCTGTATTGTCACTGCAGGCAACTTTGAGCCAGGGAGGGGGAGTCAGGAAATTCCACGAACTTAAAGAACCTTTCTAGAAACTACTCCCTCCTTGGAGGAGAAGAGAATCAGGGAAAAGAAATAGGGCCAATGTCAACCAACAATCTAATTTCTCACAGCCTCTTATACTGTTACATTCTATTTGGGTATCTAAGTTATCCATTTAAGCACTGATCACTTTTTCGGGCATTGAAATTGGGCATCCAAGGCTTACCCTGAGAAACAGTAGATGTTATAAACTGCACTGCTATATAGATGACATTGTTTCCTTCGGCATCATTAAAGCAGTAATTATACATAATTTAACTCCATGTCAAATTGTGCCTAGGTACTAAGCAGAAGATGAAGCAAGAGATTAACCTGAAAGTAAACTAATCAAGAGTAGCAGAGTTGTTTTGACAATATCTGGCCACATGATAGAAAGAATCCTGGAGGTGCAAATGGCAAGTGCCTCCTGTTTTTGCATGTCTGGGACACTTTGGTATTACAGAAGGGGCTATTTTGTGGTCTCACGCAAATTATTTAATTATTTGCCTTTGGATCTACGCCATATTAGAGATGTGGGTACAGAGGCAAAGAGACTGTTAGGAGGTGCACTGACTGTGTGCCACAAAGAAAACATGCACAGTCAATGAGACCCCAATTAGCATCCTTTGTAAGAAGGAAAGGCAATCACGGAGACCCTCAGGAAACTCACCTGCATGGGGCTGTAGTCCATCACTGCCCCTACCTACAGGAGCCTCTGTCTCCCCATTTCCTCTCTCCCCCATTGAAGTGCAGGGTTGATTGCCACCTGCACAGTGTAAGGCAGAACAGGAGTTTCAGATAGCTGGTCTACCTTTGTGCCTGCACTAGAAACAGGACATTTGTTGTAATACAATGCTCCGAACCTCTGTGCCTGGAGTACAGACCTAAGTGCACAGCGGAGCAGAGCAGGCAGTTCACCACATCCATAATCAGCTCTGTGGTGTCATTCTGTACCATTTAATAGGCAAATGTGTTACAAGGTATGGCAGTGCAATTCTCATAATCATGAAACAAATGTGTGAATACAAAGTGGTGGACAACATGTCTTTTCCATAAATAGACAAAAGGTTTGACTGTTTGTATATATGATTTAAAGCAGGGACCAGTCCTCTATATAAATACACATGTTCCTAATGGAATATAGGGCTGCTCCTTTAAGAGAAATTGAGGTACAACATAACACAGGAAATAACACTCAAGTTACTCAATGTCTAATCAGTGTTATAACTTTATAGAACGAAAGGAGTTTTATAAACAGATTAGTAAAAAGAGGAGTTAAACATATGAGGCAGAAAATCCCCCCTTCGGGTACTGAGATATGACCCAAAACATTTTTGTGGAGCTTATGAACTTAGTGCTAATTTTTCACTAGCAATGGCCATACGGCCAATGTTATTCCTAGAGAGCCCTTTAATGATGTTAGGCAAGAAGGTACCTCTCTCGCTTTGATATATTCAGCCCACTATTTTAAGGGTGTTGGTTCTGGGAGACAACTAGAGGACTGAAGCCACCAGGTCTGAGCTTATAGCTACAAAAAGTATTGCGTTTCTGAACCCTAAAGCCCACCATGCAATCATCAAGGCTCCCTTTCAGTGTAGTTAGAGGTGATATTTAGTGTTTCTTTAAAGTCTCTTGGCCTCATTTCGAGTTTGGCAGATGGGAAAGCCCGTCCACCAAACTTCTGACAGGATGGCTGCCGTCTTTGTGGCGACCACACAGCCGGAGTTATTAAGAGTTTCCAGCTAGGTCGGCAGACGGAAACCTCAGTTTCCGTCCGCCGGTCTAGCGGGAAACAGGCTACAGCATTGTCTCTGGCACGTAGTTGATCCGGCGGCAGTGCTGTAGCCTGCAGGGTGCAACAGCACCCTCGCAATGTTCACTGTCTGCCGGCGGTTCCCTGGTGGTCTGACTGCCAGGTTTTAATGTGGTGGTCAGACTGCTGCAACAACAACACCGCAAGTGTGACGGTCTGAAGACTGCCACACTCGTAATGAGGCCCTCTGTGTCTTTGGAGTATAGAGTATCATGCGCAGCCCATCCTTTAGGGCGGAGGGGCCATGCCCCTCCCACCTTTTGCCCGTCATGAAGAGTGCCAGTCAAGCTGAACAAAGGTCAGCCTGACAGACACTCTTCATGTTCAGGTCAGGCAGCCAGGAGCAGACATGCACGATTGGCGCAGACTTCTGGCTGCCTGAGCTGAACTTTGCTGGGCCGAAGAGGTCACAGCTCCTGTGGGCGTAACCTCCTTGGCTCAGCAAAGGTGCCTCAAGGCCCTCCCCCGGGTGTCGAGAGAAGCATCACCCATTGACTTTGACCTGGGTGCTTCAGGTTTAAGCCCTGAAGTGCCCAGGGCGAGTGTCAATCAGTGACACCTCGTCACAGTGTGACGTCACAGCAGTCTCACTGACCCCATCCCACTCTGTGACGAAGTTGGGACTGCTGCTTTCCCTTATTGGCTGATCTAAGGTCAGCCAGTGAGGAAAGGCAGCAGTCCCAACCCTCCTTGGACCTCCGAGGCTGAAGATAAGTGTGTGTGTGTTATCTTTTTAAATGAATGTTTGGTGCGTGCGTGAATGTTTGAATGTTGATGAGTGTTGTTAATGGATGTGGGTGCGTGCATGCATGAGTGTGTGTGTGAAAGAATGAGTGTGAGTGTGAGTGTGCTTCCCACCCACCCCCCTCCCTCCTAAAACTGCCGGCCACCACTGTAGAGTATGGAGCGTATGGAGGGCCATTTACCTCTTTTTAAGCAGGACACAGTTCAGATATTTCAAAAAGTTAAAGTTCAAACTGGCTTTTAGCTTGTGGCTTGCAAGCTGAAATAGTAGTGGGCCAGCGCCCACTACAAGGTCTATAGAGATAACTTGTCTTTCTGGGACTGGCAGAGGAAGCCATAGGACCGAAATCGACCCATAGGCATCCGTCCTTTGTCCATTTCGCCTGAGAACTGGGCACTAGGTTTAGGAAGCAACATTAAATGATGAAACCTCTTGGCCCACATATGCTAGACGGATGGTTCAAATGGTCCTGGAATCTGGATTGACCCCCACACTGGGGGTATGAAGGCTGGTCTTCTTGTTGCTTTGGGGCTGATGGCCGGGATGGTGTAGGGCATCCTAAAGATATGAAGAAGTCCTGGAGTGGTGCAGGCCCCCTAATTCATCTGAAAGGGCATGTTTGCAGCTCCTCAGGTTTATTTCTTTGAGACATCCTTCACACAGATTCTCCAGTCAGTTGGGCCTCATATAGCTCCTGAGGTTTGGACAGTTGATGTTCTTCAAGGGGCAATGTGTCTCCTCTTTTGCTGCCAGGTAGTAAATCTTACGTAATTCCCGATTGTTGGGTGTCACGTACTTTGGTTATTTTTTGTCTTATTGCTAATTGTGTTTTTTCTTTTAATTTTGTCTCCCAGGAGACTGGTTCAGAGTAACGGATGTGTACTGTTCCGGAAGGCATTTTCTGCTTGATCCAGTCTCCCACCAGTATCTGTGTGTTTCTTGTATGCAAAGCATGCCTCACACACAATGTACATACAGACGACCACGAAAATGTATTTTTATAAGGGTATTCTGTGTGAAAATGACCGGCAGTACGTGGAAAAAAAAAATGTTCCCCTACCACTAAAACTGTGTGCTACCATGTTTCATCTGCTGTGGTACAGATTTCCCTGGATATACATCTGATGTACAAATACTGAGTCCAATTATATGTAGCAGCAGTAATAATAATAATAATAATAATAATAATAATAATAATTAATCGTGTGTTTCATAATCTAAAAAGTCTGTATAGGCAGATTACAAGGATAATTGCAGCAACAATTGAGAAAATAATAAAAGAAAGCATAGGATTAGGCGTCAATATTACTTGTAAAAAGCACCCTGTTCATAAACTAATCAAGAGATTTGTAATTCGTTTACACGATCTGTTAAAAACGCAAAGAACGCCTCCGAATAGACGCAAGAGGAGTTTGCTGACATTAGTAAAGCTTGTCGTAGCTCCCATCTCAACAGGAGTTAGCTATCAAAAGGACTGAGCCAGCCCCCCGCCCCCCAGATCTAGCGAACAGACTGAAACCAGAGGTATAACTTCTGTTTTATATATAAATATATATTTTTGTTATTATTGTACAGTTTCATACATTTTACCGTAACAAACAAATTCAAGAAATAAAACTCGTTTTTGCATTTCTTTCAAAAGTATATTACACTATTTTAAGAAGTGTACAACACTGTAAAACTCTGTTCACGCCTACCAGTAGATAACTCATTATCTCACTCGTTGACACACACTGAATTCAGTAACTCATTAAAAAAATCTCTAAAGTCTACAGAGATTTGGCATTACGGTGTCACATAGGTTAGAGGTCCCCAAACGTCATGGATTATTATTATTTTTTTTACATATTTATGATGCCAAAGATTAAGAGAATTGTTTGGATTATGGTCTTTGATGGTACCACTGGTTTCCAGCGCATGCAAATTGCTAGCTAGGATCTCGAATTGTTATAGCATACATAAGAAGGGCGTCACTGAGGACCAGCGATGGCCCTTCTCTTGAAAACGACCCACTGCAGGAATGTATTCTAAGTCCCTCAAAGAGTATTCACCTCTCAATCGTGAGTAGGATTTGTGGGTAGGCTGGATATGGAGAGTCTCGTGTCTCTTATTTATAAAAGACAGAGAGTTCCGGCGTACTGCCCGGGGGTACCTTCCAATGCGTCGCAGGTACAGCGGATAAGCAGTGCCTGGATGTGGCAGGTGGAGTCGGTATCTCTGGGCAGCGCCCATGAGTCGCAGGTGCAATGGAGAAGCAGTGCCTATGCGTGGCAGGTGTGGCAGGTGCTGTGGGTAACCTCGTGAGAGTCTTGCGCTGCAGGTGCAGTGGATAAACAGTGCCTGTGTGTGACGAGTGAAGTCGGTAACCGTCAGCTGTGTCTTTATATCGCAGGAGGGGAGGGTGAGTGTATCGTGGGCCTTTTATTGACAAGGTGTATTGCGCAGCGGGTTTTCCTGTCATTGAAGTGTACAGAGTAAATTATAGGCGTTACAGACAGTCCGAGGCTGCGGGGAGCTGAATCTCAACCTCTTCAATTATTCATGAAAGAACTAAAAATACCCAAACTCCCTGGCGCCAATACTGTCACCAGCCGTCGCTTCAGTGAAGAGACAGTCCCAAGGGTGTCTCCTCACGGAGGGCCAGGGACTCAAAGAGAATTCTTTCTCCCGGGGTGTCGTGTGCGAAGAACATCTCATTGTTGATACCGGTGGCCTAGACTGTTTCCTCATTCACCCGAGGGTTGTCCAAGCGTTTTTCCTCTCGGTGGCCTGAGGTTTGGCATCTGATCACTGACGTGTAGCGACCAAGGTCGTACCTCACTGCGGAGCTGGTTGTAAAGGCCACTCGTCTAGTCACTGAGTATAGACGTCCACTCACCACTGATTGAGTCTAAAACCTGTCCCATCACTGTGGCAGAGGGTTCAGAGCCTCTCCTCACTGAGGCCTGTGTTGTAAAGGTGCGTCGGCACCGATGGGCTGCGTCTACACTCTTCCTAGGAATGTGATGTGTGTGATGTCTCATTTCTGAGGCATGGGTTTCCAAAGGCATTTCCTGAGGCAGTCAGGTGGGCGTATTAATGGTGTCACCTCACTGTGGAAGGGGCTTACACATCAACGGCTTCGGACTCGAATGTGAGTTTTAAAGGTGTCTTGTAAAGGGAGTGTGGGGTCCGAACGTTAGCCACACACTCAGGTGCCGTGTCAAGAAGCTGTGTCCTCATTGAGGTGCAAGGCTGAGGTGTACAACGTTGGTTCGAAGGTGTCTCCATACTGAGGTGTATAGTGCCAAGTCCATCTCCTTAGCTAGGCATGGGTCCTGAAGGCCTTTTCCCCCAATTGTTTGGACCAAGGTAATTTCCTTAGTGATATGTGGGGTCTGAAGGGCATTTTCTCACTGGGGTATGAAGTTCTAAAATGTCTCTACCATGAAGCGCGAGTTAGTTTTTAAGGTCTGCTCCTCACTGTGCCTACAGGTCCAAAGGCTGTGCCCTGGCTGAGGCTTGGTCGAAAGGGCCAGCACTCAGATGGGAGAATCCATGGTGGCATCTCATTGACATTTAGATAATCTAGCCTCATCTTTGTGGAGACATGGGATTTTAACCTCATCCTCCGAATCAGTTAGAGGGTAATAAGGAGCGGGGCTTCTAAGCCTACCTCCTCACTAAGGCATGTCCAAAGGTCAGGATCTCACCGAGGTGCTGGGTCCTAAGGTTGTCTCTTCTAGAGACATAGGGTTGAATTGCTGTCTTCTCTCAGAGACAGGGCATTTCACGAAGATGTCGCGCATGGGGTCTATGTGGTCATTGGCTATGCGTATGTACTTAGTGCGTCTCTTCTCTAAGCCAGAGTCCTAAGTATGTCGATGGATCAAGCATGGGTCCTGAATGCAACTCTCATGCAGCCTGATGACCGTTTCTCGCCTCCAAGAGACATGCAGGCAGAACACCGTCCATTCACAGAGGTAGGGGCTCTGAATGCAGTAACATGCTGCAGGAGCGCCATTAACTCCCCGCCTCAGCAGCTTGAGCGTTGGCAGGTACTTCAGTGTATTTGTTCCCGCATTTAAATTGTTTTTTTTATGTCTCCTTTAAAGTCAAGCCCATAAATACCAGCTATTGCTGCAGAAGGGAGGGATGGGGAAGGAATGCAAAGATGGCTATGGAGGAAGAAGTAGAGAGAGGAAGAAGAGAAGGGAGATGGATAGGGAGATGTGTGTTTGGATGCAGAGATGGAGATATTACTAGAGGGAGGCAAGAAGAAATGAAAATGGACAGAAGGATGGATGATGGAAAGATCAGCAGATGGATGAAAGTACGCAGAGAAGGCGGGTTAAAGAAAAAGATGAATGGGAAGAAGGAAAGGCTATGGATAGATAGATGGATAAGAAAAGGAGGGTGTATGGATGGGTGTAAGGAGGGAGGAAGGAAAAAGACAATGAAGGATGGAGAGAAGGATGGATGAACAAAGAGAAAGGATGAAGACAAGGGTCAATACATGGAAACAGCAAAAATAACGATTAGATTGATGGATGGATAGATAGATGATCGATGGGTGTAAAAAAAAAAACAGGAGGAAAGAGAAAAAAGACGGCGAGACAGACGGGAAAAATACATAAGAATTTCCTCAAGGGGAGCATGACAGCCAGGCTCATTTGCCTCACTCACTAATGGTTCACAGTGATGAACTCCCATACGTGTTAGGGTTTTTACCTAAGAGCCGTCATATACATACAGAGCTGCACAGTAGGTAAATTAACATGAACGGTTTTACTGAAACTGGAACTTGCGCGCGCACACACGCATGCATACAGTCACACAATCACTCATCCACTCCCCTCTAACCCTTCTTATAGGGATCAGAATCTGTGACTGCAGGTCACAGCCAGATATCTGCGGCAGGTGCAATAGTCCTCTGAGCTGTCTTACTAAGATATTTGTGACAGGATGATCAATCCTCTGAGATAACTGTTTTTCTTTGGAACTGCAGCATGTACTCAGCTCATGAGCTGCAAATGTACTAGAGCTCACTCGGCTCGGCGCTTTATATGAATACTCAGTGGAACTGAAGTAACGTGAACTGAATTACTTTGGCATGTTATTACCAAACATCGATCACCTCAGAAGAGTGAGTCGGATAATTCGGGATTCAAAACGAGACCGTTCAGGTCAGGCAGATGTCTGCACTTACCTGCTGAGCTAGCTCACCACCTTTTTAAATGTAGAGGAGTCAAAATTATCTAGCAGTATTGAGAGGGTAATCCCTGCTGAAGTACTAGTGCACAGTTTACTTTCGGCAGAGATACCTTGTGGGGGCTCTATGGATGTATCTGTGTTAAGAAAGCAGTACATGCTACAGGATAGGGTAGACGTACTTAGACGTTTTCAGACCTGACTAGTGGAATAGCAGTGCACGGTGGAGACCAGAAAAGAGCTGCTTTTTAGGAAGGTCCAGCTATAGCTCTGCATAGAGTTGGCCGCCCCTGCTGTAACTCAGGACAGAAGGGCATTCTATGACCCCTGTGGCTAACTCTGTTATTGGGGGAGCATTACAACTCCAGATAGGGTAAGGGGCAACTGTGTGAGCTCGGTGGGATTGTCCTTCTACTGTGAAAGGACTGGAAGGGCCACGTCAGTACTTGGGAGAACCTTGCCTGCGCATGGTAGGATAGAGGAAAATTGTGGGCCATTAACCCACTGATCCATCTTATTTTAATTAGAATCTGGAACCAATCCGTTAAATGGAAATTTCTGCAGAAGGTGCATTTATTCACTGAGTTTTCGCCCTGAGATTATAATCTGTGGTCTGTAACCTTGACTCCTGATGCCAAGGAGAATGACGCTTTCTTCACCCCAAAGAGTTTATTTCAGAAGTTCACTGAAAGGCCTGCGAAGGCCTTGATTAAGGAATTTGGTGAAAGCTCCTGACTTGGGGGGCCCTTCATAGCGCACACAGACGCCTTGGGTGCCATACTAGCCCAGCACAATGAAAAAGGCTGAGTGTACGCAGTAGGCTTTGTCAGCTACTGATTGCTACCCAGACAACAATGTTTGTCAGCAAGTGAGAATGAGTATGGTTTAAACTTGTTTTCTGTTATATATTTAAGATGACATTTACCCTTGTGACTGAACGCATGCTGCTGGAGAGTCTAATGGTAATGGAATGTGAGCTGTCGAAATTTCAATGAGAGTTAAACATCACTGTGCAGCACAAGGGTGGATGTTGCAAGGGGTATGATGGTGGCTTTTGTGACATTTCACTTGATTACTTATTCCTTAACTCCTAGTCAAATCTGACATCACTGGGTTTTGAGGACAAAGATCCAAAACTGTGTTGCCAGAGCTCCAGTCTAAGGCCCTCATTATGACCCTGGCGGTCACAGTGGTGGTTTCACTGCCAACAGGCTGGTGGTGAAGACTGCCACATTATGTGGGTGGCGGGTTGGCCTCTGCCAACTCGCCACATCCTCACTCATAACGCCAGAGCAGTAGGACCCGCTGGGTCAGATATGAGCATCTCAGACCCGGCGGTCCACAGAAGACCCCCTCTCTAGACACCCCCACCACCGCCACCCTCCCCGCAAACATGCACACACACAAAGACACCCAGACGCACCCTGCATACACGCATTTACCAGCACTGATATACACACATTCACTCACATGCATCCATACACGCATTCACTTCAACACTCATATTTGCATTCACTACAACACTCATGCTCGCATTCATTTCAGCATTCATACACACATACACACACGCGCATACACACATACATCCACACACGCATACACACTTACATTCATACACGCACTCACTTCAACATTCATGCACGCATTCAACCAAGCATACACACACCCATGCACACACCCATACACACACGCACACACACATGCAGACAACACCCACTCATACACGCACACACAACACCCCCTTCCCTCCTACCCTCCTTTCCTGTCGGATGATTGACTTACCTTGTCTGGGGAGGAGGTCGTCCGGCAGGGAAGGGGAAGGGGCTCTTCCACCTCCGGCAGTGCGCCACCATCAGGACACTGCAATGCCATATTACTTCTCATAATACGGCAGGCGGAGTCCTTCTGGCGAGGCGGAGCCGGTGGTGGAACCACCTATGCGCCTCTGCCCGCCAGCTTGACTACTGCTGGATCTCCACCCAAAATGTGGCAGAAATCCAGCAGTACTTGTAATATGGTGGGCGGAAGAACGCCAGCGCTGGCGGTCTTCTGGTGCCTGTGGCTTTGGAGCTCTTTCAAAAAGACCACAAATGTCATAATGAGGGCCTATGTATTTCTCTGTTTTCCACTGAAAAGTTCTCTACTTACATATTTTTACATTCAGGCCTGTGAAGTAACTGTGCACCTAGAATTCAAAGCTAAATACTTACCATCCAAACTTCAGACAAGGCTCACAAGAGAGGCACTGTAAGTGATCCCACTCTAAACTCAAGTGAACAGTCCTATTAGCCTGCTTAAGAATGCAATTTTCTGGAATTTGGATGCAGTCTTTTTACTGTACCCCAAGAAAGAAGTCTAATGACCTCCTCCTCCCATCCTTGGATAAAATGTGTGTCCGGCTGCCACACCTAGGGTGTAGAAAATTCACCTTTTCTGCATGGTCACCCCATATATTTTTTGCCTTTTGCTGGATCCTATATTATTGTTGTCTTTAGAACTCTATGCACTTTAAACCTACTAACCTGTTGTAAAGTGCCTGCACCCCCCTTCAAACATGGTCGTATTGGCATATTCTTAATTTGTATATTTCACTTACATATAAGTCCTTAGTATAAGGTACAAAATGTACCCCTGGCCTGGAATTTAAATGCAATTAGTCGACAGCAACACCTATTGTGGCATCCACTACAGTGGCAGTTTGAAATATGGCTTCAGGCCTACCGTTGTAGCTTGACTATGGCAGTTTAAACACTGAAATTGGACCTGTCAAAATGAATCCTTTTGATAGGTGAAAACATTGCTTATAAATATTAATAAGTGACCTGTATGTAGGCCTTTGTAGTCCACAAGGCAGGGTGTATGATATTCAAAAGTAGGACATGTATACATTTAATGTTAACATGCCCGTACAGTGACTAGCACCCAAACCATTTTTTTACTGGGGCAGGCCTAGCTGTTCTTTGTGGAGTACCCAAGTACAAATTAAAATCATAATACTGTATCTCGAAAATGGGGAGAGATGACTCCCCTGAATCTGACAGAATATGCATGGTGGAGGCTGTGAACATCCTTTATGACACTGCAGTGTTACATCCAGGGCCAAAATTAGGGCTGTGTAACTGATGCGACCCCACTGGGCGCTGACCTGGAGAGGGGGTATTGACTTCAGGGGGGTCGCTGTGTTTAGTACGATTTAAAAACATCTGCTGCAGAGTTCCTTGTGAGCCCAGCTTTAAGGCAGCAATAAATATGTCAAGATAACTCTTGTGATTGATGTGCCTGCTAGAGAGACAAATCTGAGTTTTGTCTAGTGGCAGTTTTGACTTTCCATAAAGTAGAGCAGGAGGTTAATATGCCTGCTGCAAAGAACAGATTAGGATTTTATATGAATAGCTGAGTGGATTAGTAAAGCCAGCTTTTACCTGTGCTTTTGAGAGAGAGGCTAAGAAGAGATGAAGTGCAATTTTCCTAGGTGATAGTGAGGGAATCCAAAAAGGAGGTCATATGGGGTGGAGGCATCAAAAAAGATTGTTGGAACCAGGCACCACCAGCGTTAAAGGTGGCTCTGGCCACATCAGATTGAATGTCAAATCCTGCTTGACATGTCTTCTGGGATTACATACAACACTGGAGGCACACTTGAAAGGAAGAGAAACAAGATGCCAAAACAATTCTTGTGTATCCACTGTCTGGTTGCTGAAGGATCTGCTTTGTCCCACCAGACTTCTGTGTCTGGGTTTTACATATAACACTGGGAGTGCACCTGAAAGGAAGGGAAACAGAATGCCAAAACAATTCTTGTGTATCCTCTGCCTGGTTGCTGGGAAACCTTACTTTTGTTCTACAAGACTTCTGTATCTGGCTTTTTTGTGGGTACAATGACTCTACCAAACTGGATTTAAGTAATACACATGGGAGGGCACTAGGATTACCATAGTGCATTCACCACTCACATCCTGCTCCTCAGAACCCAAGTTTAATGAGGCTGAGGACTTTTGCCATTTTCAAAATGCCCAAAGTGGGTATGGTTGGCCCCAGAAACCTTTCCCCCATTGGTTACGGCACGCTCAGGAGTCATTCCCACCCACTAGCTCATGCCAGGCATAAATGTGGCATCTCCAGGCACCCACTTCAGAACACTCCTGGACCTGAGAAAGATCAAAGGCAGACAGAACTTGCTGTCTTGGGAACTGAAAAGAGCCCTGAAGGAATGGACTTGCTCTCTCCTGTATGCTGGACAAAGAAGCAGACTCCAGAGGTCATAAGGTTTACTTCCTGTTAAAGCTAGATGGACATAACAAGCTAGAAGAGGACTTTACCTGTGACTGCCCATCTGACCACTGGCAACTTGACCTGGACTGGACCCTGCTGGTTGGCCTCTGTGTAACACCTTGTGAGTCTCTAAATACCTCCCCTTAGATCATGGGGGCTTTAGAAGTGTACTCCTGTGCTGGATTGGTACTTGAAAGACTAAAGTTAGAAGGTAAAATCTTTGACCAGGATGAACCTGGTTGGTGTATCTGCCATGCACTTCATCACAGTCAGTGTCAAATTGTGCCTAGGTCACAGTCGACTGCGACCATTGACTGTCATTGGCACTTTATGCTTCTTAGAGTTGTTGCTACTTAAAACTTTAAAAACTCATATTTCCAGTTCTGTTATTAGACTTTTGTTGTTTTGGTCATTTTGTTTATTACATTTTATATTTTCCTTATTCAGTGTGAGATTTTGATTATGTTGCATTTTGACTTTATTACTGTTTTGGTATTGAATAAATACTTCACACACTTTGAGGGTTTACCATGACAAGGGTTGTGATTGTTCCTTGAGGTGGATATTAACCCTCTCGTACAAATAATAATCCAATTTCTTACATAGACCAGGTGGTAAAATTGTGTTAGGGTGCTGATGGAATCCAAGTTCCAGGGATGCACATGTGCAATAGTGCCAGTCCTCCTATAAAGGCAGTTAAGTGCACATGAGTATCAACCTTTCTTGAGTCACTGCCTGTGTTTGGTTTAACCATTTAAGGAGTTTTTCTTAAATCTGGGTTGAGGTTGAAAAACAGATTCTGTGAACCCATGCTAGCCCGTGTGCCTGGGTTATAAGACATGTGCCCCTCTTCTGAGAATGATTAAGTGCTGGACCTCCGCAGTCAAATGATAGGATGACACTACACCCTAAAGCTCTGCTTGCATGGACATGAAGGGTGCTCCCTGCATATTGCAGGTCTGAGCTCTTGCCTATTCATCTCCCATTGCCACCAAGCTGGAAAAGTGCCCTGCCTGGTCCTTGATCAGACATACCTGTCTGTCAGAAGTGCTTATCTGTGGACCAGAAGCAGCCCCATCGTAGAATTTGCATCAGACTCACCTTAGGACCACCTCCTCTACGTTTGAGACTGTTGGACAACATTCTAAACACTGTAGCTTTGTGTAGTGCCTCCTTAACTATGAGCCTCAGTTTTTTAAAAGCAGCTACTGGGGTCATTATATGCTCACTGACGACAGCCATCAAGACATCCGTGGAAATAGATTGTTACATCAGCAATGCAAGGTCAATTAATTTCAGCTTTAATCACTCTTCTGCTGATGCACCATTCCCCGTCTTCCATGTTCTCTGTTGATTCACCTTAGTTTGAGGCATATTTTTAGCACAATTAGGATATAACAGGAAGCGGTGATATTATCTCTGTAGGAGGTCGTAATGATAGGATTGATTGCGGAGTTATTTCACAGGTAATGAATTTCTGTGTAGTGGTGAAGAACGTTGGCCTTAAAGGATGTCATCAGTTCCAGTGCATTTCATCTTGCAAAATCAACACTGCAATATATTTAAGAAAGTGTTCCGCACCTATCAAGGTTATTCTACAAATACACATTTATGCACAAATGCAGACTGGATTCTTCATGTTTTGTATTCACGTCATACAGAGATGCTACACTGTTAGGCAACAGTTGAATCCCTTAGTCATAATAAATATGGCACTGAAAACAGATTTGTATTCGTATCTTCCACATCACATTTCATCTTTAATTGTTCATCCTTGGCAAATATAAGGGATTTCTGAGCATAGGCACTACTACCCAGAGACGTTTTAAGGCATTGGCAAAGTGGGCTCTGGCCTAGGGCCACAGCATTTCAAGGGGGGGGGGGGCAGATAGAACCAGCCCTGCCCTTCAGAGAGTCTTGCCCTATTGACCTTAGATAATTCTTAAGCAGATTGTTTTAATTATCGTTTTCCTTGAGGTCTGGCTGCGAAGCAGGGTCGACGCAAGGTGAGGCAGGTCCTACAGCTGGAGTGTTGGGAAACACCTGATCACTATTGGAGCAGGGCTGCTGTATGTATTTTGGCTAAAGTCGCATCGCAGACTGGACTCATTTTAAGGGATTGGCCAAATGTGGGAATATTCATGCAACCAGTATTAACTTTAGTGCCTATTTTGTCATAGGAGAAACACCCTGTACCTCTATGTTGTTTGCAGTGCCTGACGTACTACGTGCATGCGAGTTGGCAATATTATCGGCGGCCATCTTCTCTCAAAAAGAACTATCAGTTCTGCATTGTATTGCATTGCCTGACTTTGCCTGACTTTCATTCAGATATTTTCCCTGCAGTTGTATTTACTACTATTCTCTCTACATGTCATTTTCTCTTCAATGAGAACTGATTCCATATTGGTCAATTTAGTGCTTTTACACTGCAAACATTTTGATGTAAAATATTTTGCTGTTTTTATTATCTACTTTGAAAAGTTGTATTTTGTTTTTCTTTTTTCATTTGCAGGCCATCAATCCACCTCCACCTTTTGTACAAATACATGGTGAACCAGCGGTTCCATGGAAAGATTGGTTTAGAGATTTCAATGCCTATCTGGGTGCCATAAATGGGTTTAATTTCAAACCTGACAGGAAGTGGTTATTCAAACATTCCCTAGGCATGGAAGGACAGTAGATTTTTGAACATTTGCCTAATGAAATGTTTGTGGATGAGGACGATCAGCTTCATGAATATGAGGAGGCTGTAAAAAAGTTAGAAACACACTTTGCCAAGCCACCAAATTTGGTTGTCAGGAGGTATAAATTCTTTTCAAGGGAAAGCATTGCTACATATGTGGCCTCCCTGAGGGTTTTATCATCCAAATGTGTGTTTTTAACTCTTTCATAGACCAATTTATCTGAGACTAGCTAGTCAAAAGATGCTTTAACAAAAAAATACAAGAGAGATTACTCACTTGCAAAAATCCTTCACTTGAAGGAGTGTTGGAAATTGCTAACAGCATACAAGATTTCAGGGAATCTGTTAAACTCTTAAGCAAAGAAAATTATAACATTTGTGTGGTGAAAGGAAGCAAGCCCAACAAATACTGTCCCTCACAAAATCTACTAGCATTAACACAACATTTGAACAAGCTAGTAATGAATATGATTTAACCACAAACATGGATAATTTGATTTTGTGGATGCAGATTAGTGAAGGTGATTATCCTATGTCAAGAGATTCTATCGAGAATGTTTTGCATGGGCAAATGTGGATACTTTTGTTGACTGATTCAGTAAAAAAAAAATAACTATTATTTCCAAGAGCATGTTTGACAAGATTTTTCCAAACAAAAGTGTTAAACTTCCCTGATGTGACTTCCCAAGGCTATGATGGGTCAACATTGATTTGTATGGGTATTTTAGCACTGCAATGAAGTTCAAAGGATGAGAGGTCATGGAAAAGTTTGTGTTTCACACTCTGGTCCTGACGTCCTTGTGTGGTGTAAGTAAGGCTCTTTAGAATTAACTTTGAAATTGGGGTGTATTCAGTAAATTTTGGGGAGTGATGACATGAATGTTGTTACCTTTAAAGTATTCACATTGCAGAAAAGGAATGTTGAAGATTTTGAAGATAAACATGGAAAACTTCAGAATTTCAAACACACCATCAAGCTTAAGGAATGCAGTATACCAGTCAAACATAAACTGAGATGTCTACCCATGTCAATCAGAGAATGATTGAAAAAACTCATTCAATAGTTGTGTTCTGAAAGTGTAATTGAGGCCATGGAGTCTTCTTTGTGGTTGTCTCCAACAGTGGCTGCACAGAAAAAAAAAAAAAATTAAGAATGTGCGAGGAATTGAGAAGTCTCATCAAAGAAATTTGGGTTGATGTTTATCCTTTACCTAAGATTGGCAAGATGATTGTTATGTTAGCCGGAACAAACTTATTTTCCAAACTTGACTTGCATTCTGCTTATCATCAAGTAATGTTAGCCAAATAATCCAGGCATCTCACACCTTTTGTGACTCCATTTGTGATGTTTCACTATTGTAGAATACCTTTTGGGCTTGCTTCGGCTGCTACTATGTTGCAGAGAGTAATGAGTGATGTAGTGAAGGGAATTTCTGGGGTGTTAGTATTTCAGGATGACATACCGAGTCTTTGGGAAGGATATTCAAGAACATGACCAGAGATTGGATGAACTTCTTAATGCCCTCAGATGCAAGGGTTTGAGACTCAGGATAGGTGTGTTTCAAGTGCAAGAGGTGAAATATCTGGGACATGTAGTCCCCAGCAAGGGTGTTGCTCAGCACGCTGGGTTGCTGAAAGCTATTGAAGAAGTGCTGGTGCCAGTTGACAATGAGCATGTTCAAGTGTATTTAGGCATGAGCAAGTATTTGGCTAAATTTACTGAGAAGTTTGCTACCAAGGTAGATCCACTTCATTCACTGCTTAAAAATAATGTGCAATTCATGTGAGGTGCAGAACAGGATCAGGCTTTCAACAAACTGAAAACTGATTTGGTGTCTCTCCCACTTTTAAGTCCATTCACACTAGGAAAAACCTTGTATTTTACGGTTGAATCTAGTGCTGTGGGATTTGGAGCAGTGAAGGGTGGATGGGTGTTTCAGAAACCATCATAGCATTTGCTTCACACACTCTAAAGGGTCATGAGAGGTCTTACTCAGTAATTGAGCTAGAGATGCTTTCCTGAACTTGGGAGGTTCAATGGTTTAAAGCTTATGTTTCTTATGTTTGAGGAGCCAAATTTCTATTGCACACAGACCACAAGCCATTTGTACCCATTTTGGAAGGCTCCAATGTTCATTCAGCAAAAGCCACTGCCAGACTGATCAGATTGAATGTAAAATTCTTAAGCACCATTTTAAGATTTAAGGCAAAAACAGAATAGCTGATTTTCTTTCACGTCTTCCACAACCAGATTCAGATGAAGAGACCATGGAAGATGATGAGCATCAAGATGTTGATTGTTTTGTGGCAGAGGTTTTTGGAACAATTGTGGTGAGAAAACTGTGTTTGAAGAAAGTTGGAGGGATGCATTTGGCCTGGATGTGGTTTTCAACAAAGTTATGGGTTTTCATCCAAGAGGGGGCCCAAGGAAGGAAGACTTCCCACAGAATTACAACGCTATAGTAAAGTTCAGAGTGAACTGAGTGCAGAAAATGGTATGCTTTTTGGGGTTGCAAACTCTTTACACCTTATAATATCAGGAATACTTTGTTGGAATTTAGCATCAATCGGGAATGACATCAAGTAAAAAGAAATTGTGAGAAACATATTGGTGGCTGGGAATAAACAGGGATGTTGAAAACCGGATTCTCAGGTTTGTAATGTGTGTGAAGAAAAACAAATGTCTTAAATGCATCACACCTCAATGGGAGGAAGTGAAATTTGTAAAACTATCTGGGAAAAGTTATGTATTGATTTTCTTGGCCCTTTTCATCTGTTGCCGGCTGAGCAAAGGTTTGCTATTGCGATGATCGATAGTTTGTCTAAAATGGCTGGAGACCCAGTTTGTGAGAGGACCAAACACTAAATCCCTGGTAAGTTGTCTTACTGATGTTTTTGCAAGAGACAGTTTTCCATCAGAATTAGTTTCTGATAATGGAGTGAAATTTACTTTTGAGGAGATAAGGGAATTTTTAGATGATGCAGATTTCAAGCACAATAGGTGTAGTTTGTACCACCATCAATTCAATGGTCAAGTGGTATGAGCCAGCAGAGTGATTACTGATTGTGTCAGAGGTGCATTGGTTGAGAACAAAATTGTGAATGATTCTGTGTGAGCTAAGTTATGGTCATACTGTAACACACCTGTTAGACCTGACAGCATTAGTGTGATCATCCCCCAACTTTTTGCCTGCCTCCGTCCACTTTTCTGACACTGTTTTTGCTGGTTTTAGGACTCTGCGCACTTTACCACTGCTAACAGTGCTAAAGTGCATATATTCTCTCCCTACAAACATGGTAACATTGGTTCATACTCAATTGGCATATTTGATTTACTTGTAAGTCCCTAGTAAAGTGCACTACATGTGCCCAGGGCCTGTAAATTGAATGCTACTAGTGGGCCTGCAACACTAATAAATAGCCTCTTAACCATGTCTCAGGCCTGCCATTGCAAGGCCTGTGTGTGCAGTTTCACTGCCGCTTCGACTTAGCATTTAAAAGTACTTGCCCTAAGCTCCCCTTTTTCTACAAATAAGTCACCCCTAAGATAGGCCGTAGGTAACCCATAGGGCAGGGTGCTATGTAGTTAAAAGGCAGGACATGTACATGTGTGGTTTATATGTCCTGGTAGTGGAAAACTCATAAATTGGTTTTCCACTACTGTGAGGCCGGCTCTTTTCATACGATAGCATTAGGTCCATTTGAGTAGTAGAATCTGATCATAAAGGGGTAACTAGGTCATATTTAGTATGGCCAGAATGGTAATACAAAATCCTGCTTATTGGTGAAGTTAGATTTTACAACACTATTTTAGAAATGCCACTTTTAGAAAGTGAGAATTTCTCTGCACTTAAAATCCATCTGTGCCTTACAGCCTATCTCCAACCCACGTTTGGGCTGGGCTGGTTGACAGCTCCCTTGTGCATCACACCCAGACAACCACAAACACAGGATACTCAGTCACACCTCTACTCATCTGTACACTGAATGGGTCTTCCTGGGCTGGAAGGGTGGAGGGCCTGACACTTACATTTCAAAGGCTAGTGACCCGCCCTCACACAATGGACTGCCAAACCCCCTACTCGGACCCTGGCAGAAAGATCTGTACTGAAAGGGGACCTTGTGAACTTTAAAACCATACTTTGAACTCTCCCCCACTTCAAAGGCATTTTGGGTAAATAAACTGGGTCCCTGACCCCACCAAATCAGACACTTCTAGACCTAAACCTGCAAGAGGAACTGCCTGGTTGCCAAAGGACTCATCTGGACTGCCTTGCTGTGAACTGCTGCTGCTCTGCTGTTGCCCTGCTGCCCTGCTGCCCTCTGACTTTGCTGAGAAGTGCTCTCCAAGGGCTTGAATTGAGGTTACCGCCTGTTATCTGAAGTCTCAGGGACAAAAAGGCTTCATCTTTTCAAGGAACTCCTTGTGCACCGAAAATCGATGCACAGCCTGCCGGAAATGCCGCACGGCCTGCGGTTTGAGTGAAAAATCGACGCAGGGCATTACCGGATCGAAGCACAGCCGACTCTGAATGACGCAGCACAAATTTCGGAGTGAAGAACTGATGCAGTGCCTGCTGTGCAACAGAAAATTTGACGCATCGCAATACCGGATCGACACAACACCTGTGTCTTCATCCCACATGCCCAGGATTTCCACGCATCATCCTTGGGTATCAAAAAGATCCCTGCATAGCATTGAGGAACCAAGACTGCGCGCCGGAAGCCGATCCAAAACCCCTTGCAGCGTGGAAAGAAACAACGCATTGTCTGTGCCACGTCGGAAAATCCGACATACATCCTGTGGTTTATTGCACAAATACTTTACACATTGCCTTCTAAGTTAAGCCTGACTGCTCAGTGCCAAGCTACCAGAGGGTCTGCACAGGCTAATTTGGATTGTGTGTGACTTACCCTGACTAGGATTGTGGTCCCTATTTGGACAAAGGTGAATACCTCTGCCAACTAGAGACCCTATTTCTAACAGCGCAACATTCAATTACAGGGTTCTCTCCCTTCAAAGCTTTGAGAGGAAGAATGTCATATGATATCATAAGCCTCGCCTGGTCTGGGGTTTTAGTCCAAGACTACATCAGGGGTGTTGCTTGACAAAAGACTGAGACTTGTCTTGAGAATAGTAAGAGTAGATATGATGTTTTGAAAGGAACCAAGCATGTGAATTCCAAGAAGCGTGATCTAGTGTGTGTAAATTGCCAGAGTAAAGAGTAATTACGAGCAAGTTGAGATTTAGCTCTCCCTATTTGATTGATAAACTAAACTTCGCACTTGTATGGCGCACTACTCACCCACTAGGGTCTCAAGGCGCTGCACGCATACCTTTGTGGAACCCCTCCTGGCTTTTCCCTGTGAGGCGCCCACTCCTGGGCAACCCCCAGGGTGAAGCCAGGCATCCAAGCGCTGTGAGGGCTGTTGTGGAGATTAAGCAAGTTATTGCCCAGAGTTACAGAGTGGGACCCATTAATTAGATTAGGCACAGAGGCAAGAATTATCTGGTCCAAGGGAATTGAGCCCAAGACCCGCCAAGGCGGGAATGGAAACCTGGTCCCGGGCCAGATCTCTGCACCAGGGTCTGCTGCTCTAACCCTTGTGCCACACTTCTCCTAAAGTGAATGATGATGGGAGCGCCATAAAGTAAAAAAATTGACTTTTTTGGAATTCAGCACATATGGTCAAGGTCATTGCTAGTAGTGACGATTTCAGAACAGCTTGTTGTGCTCCGTGATCGAATCATAATGATTGTTATCATGGTGACAGTCAAGATGACATAAAGAGGCAGACTGATTGTAATCATAGTGATAGTCGAGATAATAAGGAAAGGGAGACCAAACATCCTCATAGTGACAGACGTGACAGACGAGACAACTGGAAAAGAGATACCAAAAGTCTTGCCAGATTTGAAGATGACATATTAGAGTGAACAGTTGTTCCTAGTCTATTTTAATATAGTACAATTTCTCTATGGACCTTATTTAAGTATTTCCATATTTTGTTTGGGCCTATTGTGTTGATACAATTCTTACCATCTTGATTTTTATTTTTGTTTTGTTATATACTGATTTGTTTTTTACCTGCATTGCTTTGTTGTGTTGAAAGGGGGAATGGGTTATATGTCTTGTAACTGTGCATCATTAGTTTGTGATGTCTCAGCATTCTATATCGTAGTGCGTGGATACCACGGAGCAATAGTTGGAGGTGGATGCTTCATTATAGTTTCTTGTTTTCTATATGCTTATGTTAATTGATAAAGAAGACAAAGGCTCACATTATTGCCATCGACTCTGCTTTTCAAAAGTTGTTTAATGTAGCATTCTGTAGAAATGAAAGTATGATGGAATAAGGAGTGCTGGAACCACGCATGCCTGAACAACGTGGTCGGAACAACGTCCGTGTTGTTACCATGAATGCCTTTACTATGCCTGACTTTACAATGTTTTTCATTGTAAAAGCATACCTAGAAAAGGCATGTGTGGGAACGGCATGTGTGGCTCTAGCATGCGACCCTCACCTGCCCTAAGGCACAGAAGTAGCCCACCACTAATACTAAAACTACTCTGACCCCCACCCCTAAAACAAAACTACCCTGGATACCTCTCACCGACCCTGAAGCCTAAACCCTTCCCCGACCTCCCCCACCCACCCTAAAAACAACATGCCCCAACCCGCACCTAAAAACCAAACTACCCCAATCTCCCCACCCCCAAAAACCAAACTACCTCAATCCCCCCACCCTCAAAAACAAAGCGACTCCACCCCCAACCCTCAAAAACAAAACTACCCTGACCCTCCACCCTGCCCCAAAAACCAAACTACCCCGACCCCCAAAAATAAAAGTACCTCAACCCCTCCCACCCAAAAACCAAACTACCCCAATCTCCCCATCCTCACAAACCAAACTACCCTGACCCCCAACCCCACCCCCAAAAACCAAATTACCCCTATCCCCCACCCCCAAAAACAAAAGTACTCCGACACCCCTACCCCCAAAAACCTAACCACCCTGAACCCCCACCCCCAAAACCAAATTACCAAGACCCCCCACCCCCAAAAACCAAAGTACCCCAACCCCCACCCCTAAAAACTTAGCTACCCCGATCTCCCTCCCCAAAAAACAAACTACCCCAATGCCCCACCCCCAAAAACCAAACTACCCTGTCCCACCCCATAAACAAAAATACCCCAACCCCACCAAAACTAAAGTACACCACCCCACCCCTAAAAAAAGGGAACTACCCTGATCCCTCCACCCCCACCGCTAATAACAGAACTGCCCCGATCAACCCCACCCCTAAAAACCAGAACTACCCCGATCCTGCATCCCGCCTCTAAAAAACTAAACTAGCCTGACTCCCCCACCCCTGCCGCAAGACCTTAATCCACTCCCCCACTCCTAATAACTACCCCCAATCACGCCCCAGCCCCACTTACCTGACTACATCATCTCCTGATGCACTCTCACTTTTTCTCTGCCTTAACCATGCATGCGCGTTGTTCAGAAAAAGGGAATCGTTAACGCAAGCGTGATTCTACTTGCATTAACAACGTAATTGTTGTTCCAGGCGTTTCCCTGTAGAAATAGATACAATGTGTTTTGGGTGTCAGGTGTGCTATGGAGATCTCAAAGGGGCTGTGGCTAGTACCCATCTTTCTAAAATTTAAAAAATCAGATGTAGGAATTAAAACAAGAGTAATGTGATGTCATGTGGCTGACCAGGGCCTAAGCACTCTCTGCAGCCACTCACAAGGACAGTTGGAAGACAGTGCTGTAGTCCTACTGAAAACTATACTTTCCGGCTAATTACCTTTACTTGTGGTAATAGATATTCAGCGGAGGAGAAAACGTGGAGACAGTAAATGCGAAGGCTTACCAGGGTCAGAAATAGTGGGTAGGCTTTCATTCTTCAGCCTTGAACTTCCTGCCAAAACTTCGAGAACAGGAAGCGCCACATAGTCATCCAGGAGGAAACAGTGTCTACAGCCAAGAGGTTTTCATAATAGGGGTGGGTAGGACTTTAAATGGGCAGGTAATGTACTGTATACCTGCACTTCTTTGACCACTTCTGTGCCGCGGACGTAATGGTTACGTCCCACGGCACAGTGCTCATGTGCCGAGGACGTAACCATTACGTCCTGTGCACTGAGCTTAGAGGGAGCGCTAGCGCTCCTTCTGTGGGCTTCCCTCCCACCCACCCCCCTAGGCAGGGATGGAAGGGGAAGCCCTTCCCCTTCCACCCCTGACCACCTCTGACACCCCCAGTGACGTCTGATGACGTTAGCGCTTCATCAGAGGCCACTTCCCCATCGGACTGGAAGCTCAGTTTCCAGCACTTCCGATTGTGTGATGGGGCCCTGAGAGGCCTCAAAGGGAATGAAAGGAATTTCCTTCCCTTTGAAGTCTCTCAGAGCATTTCAAAAGCCAGATCGTAAAGCAATCCGGCTTTTGAAATGCCCACTAGACACCAGGGACTTCTTTATGTATGGAAACTGGCATGAGGGGAACAACCCCCTGGGCAAGGGTCGCTCTCCAGGGGGGCAATATTTTTCAAGGCCTTTTCTGCCCCCAGGCGGGGCAGAATCCACTAGGCGTCAGGTATCATTTTTTTTGTTGTTTTTTGTGCTTGTTTTTTTAGTTTTGTTTTTTAGTTGGGGAATGACTCCTTAGGCAAGGGTCGCTCCCTAGGGGTCAAATTATATTTAGGCCATTTCTGCCCCCCTTGGGGGCAGATTGGCCTATTTTTATGAGGCCAATCTGCCCCCAAGGGGGCAGAAACCACTAGACACCAGTGAGTTTTTTTTTTTTACGCCAAATTCACGGAAGGGGAGCGACCCCTTAGGCAAGGGTCGCTCCCCGGGGGGGGAATTTATTTTAGGTCATTTCTGCCCCCCCGGGGGCAGATCAGCCTATTGTTATTAGGCCGATCTGCCCCCGGGGGGAAGAAACCTCTAGGCGCCAGGGCAACATTTTTTGTGTGGTTTTTTTTTTGGTTTGTTTTTTTAGAGATGGGGAGCGACCCCTTAGGCAAGGGTCGCTCCCCTGGGGGGCAAATTGTATTTAGACCATTTCTGCCCCCCTTGGGGGAAGATCAGCTGATTTTTGTTAGGTCAATCTGCCCCCAAGGGGCATAGAAACAACTATTTTTTTTGCACCAATGTCATGCAAGGGGAGCTACCCCTTAGGCAAGGTTCGCTCCCCAGGGGGGGTGGAGGGGGCAGGGGGGACAAATTTATTTTAGGCCATTCTGCCCCCGGGGGGGGGCAGAAGCCTCCAGGGCAAATTGTTTTTTTTTTTATTTTTTTTTTTTAGAGGTGGGGAGCGACCCCTTAGCCAAGGGTCGCTCCCTTGGGGGGCACATTGTATTTAGACTATTTCTGCCCCTCTTGTGGGCCTATCAGCCGATTTTTGTTAGGCCAATCTGCCCACAAGGGGGGCAGAAACCACTAGGCACCGGGGATCTTTTTTTTTTGCGCCTATGTCACGCAAAGGGAGCGACCCCTTAGGCAATGGTCGCTCCTCGGGGGTGGAGGGGGCAAATTTATTTTATGCCTTTTCTGCCCCCCTGGGGCAGATCAGCCTATTGTTATTAGGCCGATCTGCCCCCGGGGGAAGAAACCTCTAGGCGCCAGGGCAAATTTTTTTTTGTGTTTTTTTTTTTTTTTGGTTTGTTTTTTTAGAGATGGGGAGCGACCCCTTAGACAAGGGTCGCTCCCCTGGGGGGCAAATTGTATTTAGACTATTTCTGCCCCCCTTGTGGGCATATCAGCCGATTTTTGTTAGGCCAATCTGCCCACAAGGGGGTCAGAAACCACTAGGCACCGGGGATCTCTTTTTTGCGCCAATGTCACGCAAGGGGAGCACACCGCTTAGCCAAGGGTCGCTCCCCAGGGGGGCACATTGTATTTAGACTATTTCTGCCCCACTTGGGGGCAGACTTTTGTTAGGCTAATCTGCCCACAAGGGGGGCAGAAACCACTAGGCACCGGGGATCTTTTTTTTGCGCCTATGTCACGCAAAGGGAGCGACCACTTAGGCAAGGGTCGCTCCTCGGGGAGGTGGAGGGGACAAATTTATTTTACGCCTTTTCTGCCCCCTTTTCTATTGTTATTAGGCCGATCTGCCCCCAGGTGTTGCAGAAACCTCTAGGCACCAGGGATAAAAAATTTTTTTGTTTTTTTTGTTTTTGTTTTTTTTAGAGGTGGGGAGCGACCCCTTAGTCAAGGATCGCTCCCCCGCCAGACAAATTGTATTTAGACCATTTCAGCCTTCCTTGGGAGCAGAGCGGCCGATTTTTGTTAGGCCAATCTGCCCCCAAGGGGGGCAGAAACCACTTAGGCACCAAGGATTGGTGTGTGTGTATGCGTGTCTTTTCTTTAGGGGGGCAGCCCCTTGGGTAAGGGTCACTCCCCATGGGGGCACATTACTGTTGGCCATATCGGGCCTATTTTTGGAAGGCCCATCTGCCCCCAAGGGGGGGCAGAAAGCCTACCAGAGGCCAGGGAAGTTTTTTTTTAAAAAAAATAAGAGGGTGGGGTATGGCCATACCCCCACTCCAAATAAATGGGGTCAAAGTGGGCAGAAGGGGCAATAACCCCTGATCCACACCCAGGGGAGGCAGAAAGTCTACTAGATGCCAGGGAATTTAAAAAAAACAAAAAATATTGGGGTGGTGGCTACCAACCAGTATGGGCCTGGTTATGCGCCCGCCCCAACTGAAGGGGGTAACAGTCTTTCAACTCTCCCCCGCACTCTAAAACATCTTATCCCACAGCAAGCAAGAAGACATTTGATTATTTTGGGTTTTAGTTTTACATTTGGGCCATGAGAGCTTGGCTAACTCTCAAAATTGTCCCACTTGGAATGGTGAGGGCTGCACTTTATGGACTTTGGGACGCTGCCATGTAGAAAAATCCACAAGACCTAGACACATCTGAAAACTAAATTTCTGGGTGATTCCAGGGTGGTGTGTTTCACATGCACCCGCACCATTTTTGTACCCACAATCCCCTGCAGACCTCCAACTTTGCTGGAAATCACACATTTTTCCCACTTTGTTGTGATGGAACCTTCCGGAATCTGTAGGAATCCACAAAATTCCTACCACCCAGCATTGTCTCATCTATACCAATAAAAATTCTGCTGCACTTGTCAGCCTAAAAATGTTTTTTTGCAAACTGCCCTTTTGGACCCCCTTTGGTTCCCTCTCAATATCAACATGTTTTTGGTTCTTCCCTTTCACAAGCACTTGGCCCACCTACACAAATGAGGTATAATTTTTACCGGGAGATTGAGGGGAACATTGGGTGGTATGAAATTTGTCCCAGTGCGGTGATCCCACACAGAAATGTGGAAAAATATGATTTTTAGCTAAATTTGAGATTTGCTGAGGATTCTGGGTAAGAAAACATTGGGGGATCCACGCAAGTCACACCTCACTGGACTCCCTCGGGTGTCTAGTTTTCAGAAATGTCTGGGTTTGGTAGCTTTCCCTTGAAGGCTACTGAGCCCAGGACCAAAAACGCAAGTGCCCCCCCAAAAACAGGTAGTTTTGTATTTGATAATTTTGATGTGTCCAGATAGTGCTTTGGGGCATTTCCTTTGGTGGGCAGTAGGCCCACCCACAAAAGTGAGGTACCATTTTTATCAGGAGACTTGGGGGAACGCTGGGTGGAAGGAAATTTGTGCCTCCTCTCTGATTCCAGAACTTTCTGTCACCGAAATGAGAGAAAAAGGTGTTTTTTTGGCCAAATGTTGAGGTTTGCAAAGGATTCTGGGTAATAGAACCTGGTCAGAGCCCCACAAGTCACCCCATCTTGGATTCCCTAGGTGTCTAGTTTTCAAAATTTCACAGGTTTGCTAGGTTTCCCTATGTGCCGGCTGAGCTTGAGGCCAAAATCCACAGCTAGGTGCTTTGCAAAAAACACCTCTGTTTTCTTTGTGAAAAAGTGATGTGTCCACTTTGTGGTTTGGGGCTTTTCCTGTCGTGGGGGCTAGGCCCACCCCCACAAGTGAGGTACCATTTTTATTGGGATACTTGTGCAAACGCTAGGTGGAAGGAAATTTGTGGCTCCTCTCTGATTCCAGAACTTTCTGTCACCGAAATGAGAGGAAAAAGTGTTTTTTGGGCCAAATTTTGAGGTTTGCAAAGGATTCTGGGTAACAGAACCTGGTTAGGGCCCCACAAGTCACCACCATCTTGGATTCCCCTAGGTGTCTAGTTTTCAAAACTGCGCAGGTTTGCTAGGTTTCCCTAGGTGCCAGCTGAACTTGAGGCCAAAATCCACAGCTAGGCGCATTGCAAAAAACAGCTCTGTTTTCTTTGTGAAAATGTGATGTGTCCACGTTTGTGTTTTGGGGCTTTTCCTGTCACGGGCGCTAGGCCTAACCCTACAAGGGAGGTACCATTCTTATCGGGAGACGTGGGGGAACGCTGGGCGGAAGGACATTTGTGGCTCCTCTCTGATTCCAGAACTTTCTGTCACCGAAATGAGAGGAAAAAGTGTTTTTTTGGCCAAATTTTGAGGTTTGAAAAGGATTCTGGGTAACAGAACCTGGTCAGAGCCCCACATATGGCCCCATCGTGGATTCCCCGAGGTGTCTAGTTTTCAAAACTGTGCAGGTTTGCTAGGTTTCCCTAGGTGCCGGCTGAGCTAGAGGCCAAAATCCACAGCTAGGCACTTTGCAAAAAACAGCTCTGTTTTCTTTGTGAAAATGTGATGTGTCCACGTTGTGTTTTGGGGCTTTTCCTATCGCGGGCGCTAGGCCTACCCCCACAAGTGAGGTACCATTTTTATCGGGAGACTTGGTGGAACGCTGGGTGGAAGAGAAGAGATTTTGTGGCTCCTCTCTGATTACAGAACTTTCCGTCACCGAAATGAGAGGTAAAAGTGTTTTTTGGCCAAATTTTGAGGTTTGCAAAGGATTCCGGGTAACAGAACCTGGTCAGAGTCCCAGAAGTCACCCCATCTTGGATTCCCCTAGGTGTCTAGTTTTTAAAACTGCGCAGGTTTGCTAGGTTTGTTAGATGCTGGCTGAGCTAGAGGCCAAAATCCACAGCCAGACACTTTGCAAAAACAGCTCTGTTTTCTTTGTGAAAATGTGATGTGTCCATGTTGTGTTTTGGGGAAGTTCCTGTCGCGGGCGCTAGGCCTACCCACGCAAGTGAGGTACCATTTTTATCGGCAGACATGGGGGAACACAGAATAGCAAAACAAGTGTTATTGTCCCTTGTCTTTCTCTAAATTGTTTCCTTCAAATGTAAGACAGTGTGTAAAAAAGACGTCTATTTGAGAAATGCCCTGTAATTCACATGCTAGTATGGGCACCCCGGAATTCAGAGATGTGCAAATAACCACTGCTTCTCAACACCTTATCTTGTGGCCATTTTGGAAATACAAAGGTTTTCTTGATACCTATTTTTCATTTTTTATATTTCAGCAAATGAATTGCTGTATACCCGGTATAGAATGAAAACCCATTGCAAGGTGCAGCTCATTTATTGGCTCTGGGTACCTAGGGTTCTTGATGAATCTACAAGCCCTATATATCTCCACAGCCAGAAGGGTCCAGCTGATGTAACGGTATATTGCTTTAAAAAATCTGACATCGCAGGAAAAAGTTACGGAGTAAAACGTGGAGAAAAATGTCTGTTTTTTTACCTCAATTTTAATATTCTCTTATTTCAGCTGTTATTTTCTGTAGGAAACACTTGTAGGATCTACACAAATGACCCCTTGCCTTGCTGAATTCAGAATTGTGTCTACTTTTCAGAAATGTTTAGCTTTCTGGGATTCAGCATTGGTTTCTTACCCACTTCTGTCACTAACTGGAAGGAGGCTGAAAGCACAAAAAATAGTAAAAATGGGGTATGTCCCAGTAAAATGTCAAAATTGTGTTGAAAAATTGGGTTTTCTCATTCAAGTCTGCCTGTTCCTGAAAGCTGGGAAGATGATGATTTTACCACTGCAAACCCTTTGTTAATGCCGTTTTCAGGGGAAAGACCATGAGCCTTCTTCTGCAGCCCTTTTTCCCATTTGTTTGAAAAAAACTAAATTGTTGCTGTATTTTGGCTAATTTCTTGGTCACCCACAAAGTCTGGGTACCTCTAGAATCCCGACATGTTGGAAAAAAAGGACGCAAATTTGGCGTGGGTAGCTTATGAACAAAAAGTTATGAGGGCCTAAGCGCAAACTGCCCCAAATAGCCAAAAAAAGGCTGAGCACAGGAGGGGAAAGGCCTGCCAGCGAAGGGGTTAACTTGAAAGAGCAAGTACTTGCACATATCAGCACTGCTGCAATACATTTAAGGGAGAGTAACACTTCTCAGGAGCAGACTGGCACTCTTAACAGTGAAACCTATATTTCCATTTAAAGCACTGGGTGTGGGCCCATCTTGGAGGGCTTGAACTGATCTCACAGAGGCACCAGGCCCTGGTCAAGAGGCGCATTTATTATGCCATTAGGGTACAGAGGCAAGTATCATGCTTAAAACTGTGCCATTTTTGTTAGTGAAAATAAACAGAGCAGCAGTAAGCCACGGTGCAATGGGTCATAAGCAATGCTGTTTTCACTCATGTCCTGGTTGGAAGTAGGTGTCAAAGTGGGACCAGGGGTTGGCAGTGGAGGACTCCATATATCCCTCAGTCCTGTATGCAATATGATCCCTTTATTTATTTGTTATAGACGATCGCACTCTGGATGTGATATTTTTACACATTTAGGGAGTCCAGGATGCCCCTAGCAAGTTAGTAAGTTTGCAATCACCTATTTGATAGTGTTTTTTTAAAGGGATAATTTAACATAATGGCAATAATCGAATTAGTAAATATGGCCAGCGCTGACAATTTTGTAGAATGATTATGATAAGATATGTTTGTCATTCTAAGAGGCTCTGATTATTTTTGATACAAAATGAGAGGTGCAGCATTAAAAAGTTTAAAGACCATTGGTCTAAGGTCAAGGTTTTTTCACATGTTCTGGTAACAGTGATATCTTCAATTAAACTCCAAAAAGCCATTCACATTTGCCCGAGGGTTCCCACAAGTCTGGGTTCAGGTCTACAAGGCATGCCCAGTTACAAATGTTGCACTGGAATACTCGCAGGCAGCCAGTAGTCTTTTTTGTCTCAGGATCAATGGGCCACAGAGGCAAGTATGAGAAGTGTTTAGTTTCGACTGTGTCACTGGAATTCCTGCATGTGGGCAACATAACCTGTGCACCATTCTGCTCCAGGGGAACTGTCCACCAATAAGTGTGAGCATGTTTCTCTGGTACATCACTCACATCCTGTGCACTGTGGCTCACCAAGGGATTGGTGCCACTAGTCCTGGAGCAAAATGCTGGAATGCAGAATTTCACCAAAGACCTCGAGATAATTACCTCCAATACCCTGGCAGGGGGGCAGTGCGTGCAAGGAGGTCTTCTCTCCTTTTCAGGTAGCTTCTTTCTTTGGAGCAGGTCTAGGGATATGGTGGTGAGAGCTAGACAACCCTTCCTACTCTCAGGTTTGCAAAGAATGAAGCAGTTCTTTAACTCGGCATGTTCTATAGTATTAAAACTATTACAGAGTTCCATGTACTAAAATCCATAATGTTGAATCTATGGCTAGGCTGCTTAGCGCTCCCTCTTGGCTTTCCCAGCTAGCTCACTATATGATCTTTGAGCAACCTCTTGATCCAGGTTCCACTGAGTTTCCTGGCTCCCATCTCTGAATGAGAAATATGATACAAGGCACGATTCAAACACAGATTAACCCTGGTTGCAGTCTCAAGGGTTTCTTCTTTCCCATTCTCTGCATTGTGTGACCATTCCTTCGAAGTGTCAACTTGCAGAAAGAGACAATAATGAGTGGACGGTGGCCCAAACAGAAATGTGAATTGATTTTAGAATACACTTCAGCTGAGCTCATGCTTCCTATATGTAACATTGTGAACTGCAATTAAGGTACAGGTCATTTTATTTCGTAAAAATATTCCATGCAGCAGAGGGTGTTTAGAAAAACAATTATTCTAAAGCCAACGTTTTTGCTTTAGAAGTAGGTGGGACAGATCTTTCATCCCAGTACTCTGCGAACTGGCTTTGGACCCTGAATTCAGCTAGTGGCTCTCACCAGAGTGACAGTTAGGGGAATACAGAAATAAAACCAATATCTGCTGCTTTGCACTAATTCAGTAAACTTTCGAGCCACCACTCCTCACTGACAGCCTCCTACGGGAAAGTGAAAAGAAACCATACATATGATTTTGCATACCTTCACCGTATGCAAGTGCGCTGTTATTAATACAGACATCTGGCAGGCATCTCAGAAAATGCATGCAGAACTTTTAAATCTTAGTAGCCTAAAGATGGCTTCTCCTGCAGGGCTGTGCTTTACAAGTGACTTCATTCATTCAACCATTCATGCTTTGGTTTGGTTTCTTTATTATCCTCCCACTACCATCCCTTGTGTGCACAACACCAAAATGTGCAAGACTTATCAGTGGCACGTAAATGACTCTGGGGCATGGGCACTTGTGGCACAGAATGTATGTGGTTGAAGCAGCATAAACCCGGCGCCCCCTCACCCTCTCTCCTCCTATCGGAGTTACAGTCTGGTGTATTGTCAATCGGAATAAAGCGATAGTGGTGCTACGGGGTTCCAGAAATCCTTGACTCTGGTGAACAGGGCATTTGGCTGAGTTAACAGATTTTAATTAGGAAACGGATTTATGTCGACTGCATAGCCTTTGGCAAGATTCTAGAACTGAGAGCTTTCAGATTCATTAGTACTGTTCCCGTTAATTTGTCCCTCTTCTTTATTTCAGTGTGCTAATTCCTCACTCTCCTGTCACCTTTCCAATTATGTTGTTAGTTGTGATTTAGCCAGCGCCAAGAAGTTCAGCAAAAGAGCTTTTTATAAAACATAACATAATATAACATAACATTGTTCCAAGTGATCTTCCATCCAGTCCCTCCTGACCTTCCTGTTCCTCCTAATTTGTTACGACTGCAGGAGCTTCCTTCCTTGCCCTGGATATTTTGCTTCCATTTCTTCACCCCACGTTTATGAGCTTTTCTGACTGCTCCCTCACACTCCCCAGCGTTTCTCGTTCCGCCTCTCCATTGTGCATTTCATTAACACTTCCTTCCGCTGTGCCTTGCTGTCCTTTGGCCTAGCAGCCTCCCTTCTCCTGTGTTGCTTACCCATACTCTCATTCCAAGTGGGCCATGTCTCCCCTTTGCCTTGGCAGGCTCTTCCCCTTGCAGAGCCCTTCTCTCTTGGTTATGTACTTTCTCATAATCTCTTACAACCCTGACGTCCATGCTGACTCTGTGTTTGGGTGTGGTCCTTCGTATCTTGGCCCCCAACCTCCTACCTTTCAGCAAACTCTGGTGCCAACGTGTGTGGATGTAAATGAGCTGGTCCTTTCTCTTTTTCCAGGTAGAGGTTGGAGATGGGTGCAGCTGCAACATTGGCTTTGATGCTATCCTGGGTGGTGAGCAGTGCTGCTGTCTTCATGGATACCTTATTGCCAAATCCTGTTGGCCCTGAGGTAAATGTGGCCCTCGTGTTCGGTGGTTCCTCCTACCAGCTGCAGATACGTGGCCACCTCACGTCCGAGAGCTTCCTGGACCTTCCCCTAGAAGTGAATCCCATCACTGTCATTGTTAATGACACCAACCCTGGCACGCTGCTCACCCGGATGTGCCAGGTTCTTTCTAGCACCCGGCTGCACGGCATCATCTTTGAGGACAATGTGGGCACCGAGGCAGTGGCGCAGATCCTGGACTTCATCTCTTCGCAGACTGCTGTGCCGATCATCAGCATCAGCGGAGGCTCAGCAGTGGTGCTCAGCCCCAAGGTGAGCTTTTCCTCTTCGTAGTCCCTATATTCAGAGCGCGCCCCAGGACAATGATAGTATCCGGTGGAAAGGACATACGGAAGTGGGCTCCTCCATCATTATAATTAGACTTTCCAGTTTTATGGTATTTATGTTTTAACATATCTGTTTGTATTCATCCACATTTGTTTTTGGCCATCATAGTGATATTTATTAATAATTATCTAGTGTTTTGAGAATAAATGGAGTCGTAAAGTGGTATTTTCTACATTTATTTAACTGATAAACATGCACTCCTACTTTGATGCCTGTCTCATTTTCGCACATTACGTAGACAAATATAACAAAATACTAAAGCAATAGGTAAATATGTCAAAGTATATTCCATACAAATATATGTTAACACATGCCTGTATTTACAGAAATCTCATCCTATTTTGGTTAATTCCTCATGATGTCTATCTGCTCAGCTGGTGGACTGGAATTTAGGAAGGGCAGTATGTAGAGTCACTCACAAAAAGCATAATTTTCTATATTTTGCCTCTTTTAAAAATAAATACAAACTAGTAACATTGTTTTCTGTTTGTATGTATCTGTAAAAATCAGTAAGAATAGAAAAAGGAGAATCTTAATTACAATCAAGTCAAACAAAAAGCATTTATTCTTCCTCTGCCACTAAACTTTACAATCTCATGAAATCAGTCTTTACACCCCATCTGCCAAGTGCCTGGACAGTTCAGGGGCCCCCTTTAGGCCCCCTGCACCTGTTCTCTGCCAGACTTTTCATGGAGATTACGATCTCGGCCAGGCCACCAGGATCATGGATCCTGGCAGTGCTGACAGTTCAGCCAGGGTTTTGATGTGGAGGTCGGACCGCTTCAATACCAGCGGTCCTGACCCCCACCACTAGGGTGGCTGTCTGAAGACTGCCACACTCGTTATGAGGTCCTCATTCTCGTATGCTTCCTTGGGTCCTCCATGGCCAGTCTAACACACTTTTGCTTATTCACAAAATGTCACTAAATGTTGGTCATATCAACTCAGTTGTCTATTAACAATCTCAAATATAATGCCTAGAACGCACAGATTTGCAAAACTTTGACACAATACCATAAACTCATCCTGGAATACATACCCAAACTCACTAAACCTCAATAAACCTCCCATGCACAATCTCTAGCTGGCCTTACCAGCATTCAAAACTTGCGACATGAAGATCTGATCACAACAGATGTCAGCAGTGAGTATTAAATGCAATGCTATGTTATTGTTGTAAAATTTAAATAATTCTTACTGGGAGTTTGATGTCATGAAGGTGTCCCTCCCTATTACAAATGACGGCTCATGAAGGGAATGTCGGCTCCTTTTAGGTCCCTTTTTAAGACTCTCGCTCTTAACTGGGATGTCCTGCTTGGAAGGCTCTCTCCTTAGTTAGAAGCTGTTGTTGTGTCTTTCATTCCATCTGCCATCTCTCCTCGAAGAGAAAATTATTTTTTTATTGGGATTTTCGCAGTATGATGAGTCTCTGCGTTTGACTCTTATTTGTCTGTTTTTTCAGATTTTTACACAAAGCTACTGATGAAAACTGGCTTTTGGTATTCATTTTCTTAGAAAATGTGATGGATTGAGTGTCTCACATTGCTGTAAAGCATGGCTCGGAGACCAACAGCTGTATAAGAAAGGAGCCACAACGTGATAATGGCTTAAACAGCTGCAGATGTGCACGTGCTAGTACAAGCATGCGAATATTTTCAGATGAGAATAATATTTGACTATATATGGCTACTTAATTCCCTATAAACGCTGTGACTGTATGTTGTTTCGGTAAGCATACTGGCTGCAACATTATTTTTTCAATACCCAAAAATGCATTTGGGTAAATGGCAATAAAATAAGGAAAAATAAATATGGGTTTAGCCGGAAAGTTCTAACATATAAATGCCATAAAACCAGGAGCCCTAATTGTAAAGGTGAATATGCTCAAAATTAGAGAGCAGTTTCCCTTCACTGAAGATGTTTCTCTCCATCCAGGATCTCTCTGTAGGGGAGCAGCAAGTCTCATTTACAGCAGCGGGTAGCGTGCTCTCTTTTTAAACCATCTCTGGCGCAATGTGGGTGGAGTTTCTTAGCATAGACTCTGAGAGAAGGAGCTACTGTCGCCTGAAGGGCCCTCAGCAAAACAGGAAGAGACCATGAGAAGGTTCACAGTGCAATTGTACAGGATTCGGCATTCCTCAGCCAAACGCTGGAAAAAGGCCTTGTGTGGTGGGTCATTGAGTTGAATTTTTAACCACGGCCTGTTTTTTTCCCTTTCACAGGAGCCGGGATCCGCATTCCTGCAGCTCGGTGCCTCCATCGAACAACAGATCCAGGTAATTTTTAAAGTACTGGAAGAATATGACTGGGGCTCCTTTGCGGTCATCACCAGCCTGTACCCAGGATACACCTTCTTCCTGGACATCATACGCTCCTTCGTTGAGGTAAGCTACTTCGGCTGGGAACTGCAGGACATACTGACCTTCGAGATGACCCCAGACACCAGTGCCTCCAAAACCCAAAGGCTTCTGCAACACCTGGATGCTCAGGTGATGATTGTCTACTGCTCGAGGGAGGAGGCTGATTACCTCTTTCTGGTGGCCAAGGAAGCTGGCCTTATTGGGCCAGGATACATATGGATTGTGCCAAGCCTGACTGTTGGAGCCACTGACCTCCCACCCCCCTCGTTCCCCGTTGGTCTCATCAGTGTGTCGACAGATAGTTGGAAGTTGACGCTGAGGCAGAAGGTGCGTGACGGGGTGGCCATCATCACTACTGGTGCCAAGCGCTACTACCGGAACCACGGCACACTTCCTGAAGTGAGCCAGGACTGCAGCAGCTCTACTGGGGTCACAGGCAATACTTCCTTCTACAGGTAAGCGAGCATGTGACTCTGATTGACTTAGTGGGAAATGTGGAGCCCTCTAGACAGGTTTTTGCAACTGTGACACCAAAGTAAGTCATACGTCAGGCTTTTGATCCTGAGCACCAATTATAAAAGAAAAACATGGGTGGTGGACGTGACATTCACGCTTTGACCGCAGATGACAATATATATTTGAACCTCTGTCTCATCCTTATCCCTCAACAGTTTCTCATTGACGCTGTCTCTGCATCAACCCTGTCATCTCTCCAAAAACCTAACTTTGATATGTGGCTGAATCTGCCCACTGTAACTGTCCCCCGGAAGCACAGGCCTACCTCACAATCTCCAGATTTCTTTATAGCTCGGACCACTTTAGCATTGCCGCCCCAATGTAGCACTTGTCACTTTGGGGCAGTGCCCATTTTCATTCTAATGTATATGTTTGAGATGCTGCATTGTGGGCAGTGGTGAAGTCGCAGTTCAACAGTGTTAGTTCCTAAAGTAAGGAATTGCTATGCTCCGTTATGCAGAGCTCTCTCTTTCATGAATAAAACGTGGAATAAGACACGAGATGAGGCCTAGCAAGATGAGACCATTGAGTGTACTGATTTCAATGACCGTTTTGATAAACCTTGCATAGCATCTAACAGAAGTTGCTTTTACAGTGCGCTTGTCAGATGTACTACCTTGGTCGCATCTCAAATGCAAATTAGCACAACATATGTAGACGATTTAAAGATAGTTTCATACAGGGCAACATGCCCATTAAGTAGGATTTGCAGATCATGCATATTAATGAGTCAGGGCTCCTTCTGTGAATGCTACTGAATGGCTACACATGACGCGTATTAGGTCAGAGATACATGAAACTCAGTGGGATGACCCTATGGCAATTAGAGGTTACTGGGTTCTGATAGTGACAAATGGAGTCCTTCACTGCTGGTGTCCTGGGCCCACCGTACTTTGGTATTCCAAATTCAATTTTGAATCTTGCGTTTGACAGCACTACTTAATACTACTAAGCCCTACTAATTAATATAAGGTCTTAAAATGCGTCATCAATGTAGAAAATAAATGCCATCTGTTAGAAATGGGGTCTTTTGTTGGCAGTCAGGTTACCCCCTGTCCAAGCAAGGACCCTCACTCTAGTCAGGGTAAGTCACACACAATCCAAATTATCCGGTGCCCACCCTCTGGTAGCTTGGCACTGAGCAGTCAGGCTTAACTTAGAAGGCAATGTGTAAAGTATTTGTGCAATAAATCATACAATAACACAATATAGTACCACAAAAATACACCACACAGTGTTTAGAAAAATATATAATATTTATCTGGGTATTTGCAGGTCAAAACTACAAAAGATGCAACATGAAATTGTAGAGATATCACTGAAAAGTGATATAAAGTGTCTTAAGTCTTTAAAAAGCAAACAAAGTCTCTTTCAAGCACAAAGTACCTGGTTTGGAGTGGAAAATCTCCGCAAAGGGCCGCAGAGGAGGAGCTGTGTGGAAAAATGGTGTTTGCGTCGGTTTCGCCCCTTCACACACGGACTTGCATCATTATTTTTCACGCGGGGAAGACGTGTGTTGTTATCCGGCGCGCGGAGAGGTCTCCTTTGTGGGTCGCGGGATTCCCAGATGTCCCGTGGTCTGTGCGTGGAATCCTGGGCTTGTTATCCGGCTGCGCGTCATTCCGGTGGGCTGTGCGTGGAATTTTCTCCCTCACAGCAGGTGTTGCGTCGATTTCCTCTCTGGAAGTCGGGCGGCGTTGTCCAGACAGGCCGTACGTCGAAGTTCCGGTCGCACCGCAGGCGTCGCATCGATCTTTTCCTTGCGGGGTCGAGTGACGACTTTCCGGATCAGCGTGCGGATGAATTTTCCACCGCAGAGCAATCTGTGCGTCACATTGTTCGGTGCACAAGGAGTCCAGTTGAAAGATGGAAGTCTTTTTGGTCCTGAGACTTCAGGGAACAGGAGGCAAGCTCTATCCAAGCCCTTGGAGAGCACTTCTGCAGCAAGGCAAGAGTTCAGCAAGGCAGCAGTCCTTTGTAGAAAGCAGTCAGGTGAGTCCTTTGAGCAGCCAGGCAGTTCTTCTTGGCAGAATGCAGGTTCTGGTTCAGGTTTCTTGTCCAGCAAGTGTCTGAGGTGGTAGAGCAGAGGCCCTGTTTTATACCCAAATGTGCCTTTGAAGTGGGGGAGACTTCAAGGAGTGGCTTAGAAGTGCACCAGGTCCCCTTTCAGTTCAATCCTGTCTGCCAGGGTCCCAGTAGGGGGTGTGGCAGTCCTTTGTGTGAGAGCTCGCCCTCCACCCTCCCAGCCCTGGAAGACCCATTCAAAATGCAGATGTATGCAAGTGAGGCTGAGTACCCTGTGTTTGGGGTGTGCCTGAGTGAATGCACAAGGAGCTGTCAACTAGACCCAGCCAGACGTGGATTGTAAGGCACAGAAAGATTTAAGTGCAAAGAAATGCTCACTTTCTACAAGAGGCATTTCTACTAGAATAGTAATATTAAATCCAACTTCACCAGTCAGCAGGATTTTGTATTACCATTCTGGCCATACTAAATATGACCTTCCTACTCCTTTCAGATCAGCAGCTACCACTTCAATAATGTATGAGGGCAGCCCCAATGTTAGCCTATGAAGGGAGCAGGCCTCACAGTAGTGTAAAAACGAATTCAGGAGCTTGGCACTACCAGGACACGTAAACTACACAGGTACATGTCCTGCCTTTCACCCACCCAGCACCCCTGCTCTAGCGGTTACCTTGGGCACATATTAGAGGTGACTTATATGTAGAGAAAGGGGAGGTTTAGGCTTGGCAAGTACTTTTAAATGCCAAGTCGAGGTGACAGTGAAACTGCACACACAGGCCTTGCAATGGCAGGCCTGAGACAAGGTAAAGGGGCTACTTAAGTGGGTGGCACAACCAGTGCTGCAGGCCCACTAGTAGCATTTAATCTACAGGCCCTAGGCACATATAGTGCACATTACTAGGGACTTATAAGTAAATTAAATAGTCCAATCAGGTATGATCCAAGGTTACCATGTTTAAAGGGAGAGAGCATATGCACTTTAGCACTGGTTAGCAGTGGTAAAGTGCGCAGAGTCTAAAAGCCAGCAAAAACAGTGTCCAAAAAGTGGAGGGAGGCAGGCAAAAAGTTAGGGGTGACCACCCTAAGGCATGTCAGGTCTAACACCATCATAGTAAATGTCCCCTAGCACAAAGAAAATGATATAAGCAATATGTCCCCAGATTAACATGATATAATGTTCAAATAGCAGTTTTAGTACATGGTGTAAAGACAGTCATCTTGTTAATTTTGTTGCCAACCTTCATTTGAGACCTCCAGAAAAAAATATAGATCTGGGGTCTGAGGGGCTAACTCAGTTCTCAAACCAGCGATGTGCAAATTGCACAAAGACTGGTTTGCAAACTGGGTGTAATTTGTAATGCCGCCTAAATAATATTAATGAGAAATTGGGTTACTGGTTGAGGGGTGTGAAACTCTACTCAAGCAACAACCACTATCCTCGTTAGGGTGAACAATAAGAAGTCCCGAAATTAACCTGTGCTTTACCATCTGGTAGCTTGGCATAAGAGCAGCCAGGCTTAACTTGGAGGAAATGTGTAAAGTCCTTATGCAGCACTCAAACAGTAATAAAGTGAAACACAACACAAGAAAAAAACAACACCATTCTAGAGAAATAGAGCAATCATTAATGAATAAAATGATACTAAAACAACAAAAATCCAATCAGTAGAACCAGAGTTATGTAGTTTAAAATGTTTTAGGTAAAGCAGGGCATCGGAAGCAAATAGCTACAATTACAGTTACCTGGTCGAGCTGGACCGGAACAAAGTTACGTTAGGTTCAGGCCGGCTGTGATGGAGCACAGGCTGGGCACAGGACCAAATCTGGCCCTCTGAGATAGTACCTTGCGTCCTTAGAATAAAGATGCGAACTCCACCTTGGCCTGCACTGTGCTTCATAAAGGAGCAGTTGAGTAGGGGCTGGGATGTGCGGCCCTGTATCGATATAAATCGAGTTTTCAAAGCCGCCATTCAGGAGCTGCGGTGCTGGTGTCGAGACACATTGCACTGCGTCAGGTCAATGAAGTCACCGGTCCAGTGCTGTGTTGCAAGGCTTGTGTCAAACGGTGTTGCACTGGGTAGAGTTTGGTGAAGCCGCTGATCAGGAGCTGTGATGCAAGGTCCAGCATCATGGTGCAGCATGCTGTATCAGTTCCAAGGAAGCCGCTTGTCTGGAACTTGTTTTGCAAGGGCTTGCATCCAGACACTCCATGCTGCATCGATTCTGATGAGCCCGCCAATCAGGAGTGTTAGACCTGGCATCCTTGGCGTGGTCTCCCCTGTCTTTTTTGCCTCTGCTTCCCATGTTTTCACTGACTGTGTGCTGGACTCTGTTTTTTATGTTTTCGATACTCTTGCCACTTTACCAGTGCTAAAGTACAAGTGCTTCTGTGTAAATTATATGTGTAATTGGCTTTTCCATGATTGACATATTGATTTACTAGTAAGTCCCTAGTAAAGTGCCCTAGAGGTGGCAGGCCTGTTAATCAAATGCTACTAGTGGGCCTGCAGCACTGATTGTGCCACCACATGAGTAGCCCTGTAAACATGTCTCAGACCTGCCACTGCAGTGTCTGTGTGTGCAGTCGTGCACTGCCAATTCGACCTGGCAAGTGTACCCACTTGTCAGGCATAAACTTTCCCTTTATATACATGTAGGACACCCCTAAAGTAAGCCCTAGGTAGCTCCTTTGGCAGGGTGCAGTATATATTAAAGGTGGGACATGTACTGATGTGTTTTACATGTCCTAATAGTGAAATACTGCCAAATTCGTTTTTCACTGTTGCAAGGCCTAGTTTTCAAATAGGTTAACATGGGGGCTGTCTTTAACCCCTTCGCTGCCAGGCCTTTTCCCCCTCTGGTGCCAGGCCTTTTTTTGGTTATTTGGGGCAGTTTGTGCTTAGGCCCTCATAACGTTTTATCCACATAAGCTACTCATGCCAAATTTACATACTTTTTTCCCCAACATCCTAGGGATTCTAGAGGTACCCAGAGTTTGTGGGTTCCCCTGAAGGAGACCAAGAAATTAGCCAAAATACAGCAATTCTTTTTAAACAAATGGTAAAAATGGACTGCAGAAGAAGGCTTGTGGTTTTTTCCCTGAAAATGGCATCAACAAAGGGCTTGTGGTGCTAAAATCACCATCTTCACAGCTTTCAGGAACAGGCAGACTTAAATCAGAAAACCACATTTTTCAACACGATTTTGGCATTTTACTGGGACAGACCCCATTTGTACTATTATTTCTGCTTTTAGCCTTCTTCAAGTTAGTGACAGAAATGGGCATGAAACCAATGCTGGATCCCAGAAAGCTGAACATTTTTAAAAAGTAGACAAAATTCTGAATTCATCAAGGGGTCATTTGTGTAGATCCTCCAAGGTTTTCCTACAGAAAATAACAGCTGAAATGAAAAAAAAAATTAGAAATTGAGGTGAAAAAACCCAGCTATTTTTCTCCACGTTTTACTCTGTAACTTTTTCCTGCGATGTCAGATTTTTTAAAGCAATATACCGTTACTTCAGCTGGACTCATCTGGTTGCGGGAATATAGAGGGCTTGTAGGTTCACCAATAAATGAGCTGCACCTTACAATGGGTTTTCATTCTATACCGGGTATACAGCAATTCATTTGCTGAAATATAAAAAATGAAAAATAGGTATCAAGAAAACCTTTGTATTTCCAAAATGGCCACAAGATAAGGTGTTGAGAAGCAGTGGTTATTTGCACATCTCTGAATTCCAGGGGTGCCCATACTAGCATGTGAATTACAGGGCATTTCTCAAATAGACGTCTTTTTTACACACTGTCTTACATTTGAAGGAAAAAATGTAGAGAAAGACAAGGGGCAATAACACTTGTTTTGCTATTCTGTATTCCCCCATGTCTGCCGATAAAAATGGTACCTCACTTGCGTGGGTAGGCCTAGCGCCCGCGACAGGAAAAGCCCCAAAACACAATGTGGACACATCACATTTTCTCAAAGAAAACAGAGCTGTTTTATGCAAAGTGCCTAGCTGTGGATTTGGGCCTCTAGCTCAGCAGGCACCTAGGGAAACCTAGCAAACCTGCGCAGTTTTGAAAACTAGACACCTAGGGCAATCCAAGATGGGGTGACTTGTGGGGCTCTGGCCAGGTTCTGTTACCCAGAATCCTTTGCAAACCTCACAATTTGGCCAAAAAACACTGTTTCCTCTCATTTCGGTGACAGAAAGTTCTGGAATCAGAGAGGAGCCACAAATTTCCTTCCGCCCAGCGTTCCCCCATGTCTCCCGATACAAATGGTGCCTCACTTGTAGGGGTAGGCCTATCGCCCGTGACAGGAAAAGCCCCAAAACACAAACGTGGACACATCACATTTTCACGAAGAAAACAGAGCTGTTTTTTGCAAAGCGCCTACCTGTGGATTTTGGCCTCTAGCTCAGCCGGCACCTAGGGAAACCTATGAAACCTGCGCAGTTTTGAAAACTAGACACCTAGGGGAATCCAAGATGGGGATGACTTGTGGGGCTCTGACCAGGTTCTGTTACCCAGAATCCTTTGCAAACCTCAACATTTGGCTAAAAAAACACTTTTTCCTCTCATTTCGGTGACAGGAATTTCTGGAATCAGAGAGGAGCCACACATTTCCTTCCACCCAGGGTTCCCCCAAGTATCCCAATAAAAATGGTACATGTATATATTGCCTGTAGGTTCATCAAGAATCCTAGGTACACAGAGCCAGTAAATGAGCTGGACTTTGCAATGGTTTTTCATTGTATACCGGGTAGACAGCAATTCATTTGGTGAAATATAAAGACTGAAAAATAGGTATCAAGGAAACATTTGTATTTCCAAAATGGGCACAAGATAAGGTGTTGAGAAGCAAAGGTTATTTGCACGTCTCTGAACTCTGGGGTCCCCATACTAGCTTGTGAAATACAGGGCATTTCTCAAATAGATGTCCTTTTCACACACTGTCTTACATTTGGAAGGAGAAAATGCAGAGAAAGACAAGGGGCAATAACACTTGTTCTGCTATTCTGTGTACCCCCAAGTCTCCCGATAAAAATGGTACCTCAATTACATGGGTAGACCTAATGCCTGCCACAGGAAACAACATGGACACATCACATTTTCCCAAAGAAAACAGAGCTGTTTTTTGCAAAGTGCCTAGCTGTGGATTTTGGTCTCTAGCTCAGCCGGCACCTAGGGAAACCTACCAAACCTGTAGATTTTTTAAAACTAGGCACCTAGGGGAATCTAAGATGGGGTGACTTCTGGGGCTCTCACCAGGTTCTGTTACCCAGAATCCTTTGCAAACCTCAAAATGTGGCTAAAAAACACTTTCCCCTCACATTTCGTTGACAGAAAGTTCTGGAATCTGAGGGGAGGTGATAGAGCGTTTCCAGCCTAACAATTTACCTGTAGTTGGACGCTCTTGGGTCGATGAATCTTTTGACCAAGTGGGACTCTCCTTACTCGGGAGTAATCAATCAAAATCAACAATCAATAATCAATAACGAACATAAGCAATTCCCCGATCAACATAACACTTCACAATTAATCCAGAATACATTTCGGCGAAACCATGACCTTTCGGTCATGAATAATCACACCAGTTTATGCAAAGTTAATGAATTTATTTCCCTATATTAACAAAGCTAGCACAATGTAGATGTGTCTCAACACCAAATGATATATGTAAATGAACATTAATAGCTGTCCATAACGACGAAACAGATGCAATCTATGCAGCATTTGAATAATAATGCCTTCGATAATAGCAACACAAACCACTAAAACTATAATCTGTAATGAGCTAATTGCATACATTTAGTCAGCATAACAAGGTCTCAAATTGCATCGTGCATCAAATGAATCCTCATCTAACCTCAAATTAGCATCAGCATGTGGGACTTCATGCAAAAACAATTTAGCAACATTAATTTGGAAAACTCCTAACTAAGGCTCTTATCAAAATCAGCAGTTGGTTACCTAAAAAGAAACACAATGCAATTGTACAATTTTCCTTTCATATTTACCAAATTCAATCAGCATTCAAGGAAGTCTTCGTCTCACAGGTACCGGCTTCCATCGGCATGGGACGGGACAAAGGGGCAGGGTGGACGAGGCAATTGCCTCTCAGCGGCAAAGGGACAAAACTATTACTTCATGCAAAGGGACCAATTAAAGTTAAAGTCTCTAGGGCGAGAATTAATTAAAGTCTCTTTCTCTCGATTAGAGAAAGCATCAAAGTCTCTTTCAAAATGGCGTCGAACATCAAAGATGACGAATGGCTGCTGGGTGCAATGGCTACTTTCCTCTCGTGCACCTGGTTTTTATAGACAACAGTTCAAATCCAGTAGGGTCTTCCATTGGAGGGTTCATAGGTTAGCTTCAAATTGTCCAATCAAAAACAACAGTTCTCAAGCTTTTACCTAAGCATACATTATCCTTGGAGTCGGGAACGTAAGTTGCAACATATTTTACCAATTAACTCACTTTCAGAGCGTCCATTGTCTGCACCTGCAGATTGACCTTGGAGTGGAAAAGAAGATGCCAGGCTGGCACGAAACCTTAAAGATAAGCATGTGAACGGTCTCACTGGAAAAGTACAGCTTCAAGCAAGAATACACGTTTATTAGCACATTGGAAAAATACGAGCATCTAAACCGTGAGACACGGCAGCTAGGCCAAAGCCTCCACTAAAGTTATGCTAAGCTAAAGCATTTCTACCAAGCAAATCATGGCACACGTTTACGATTATATCAAACTAGTACAATTCTAATACATCACGTTATATGAAGCACGCTTATAAATGTTGGCAAACTACTCTGAGGGCACATTTGTCCCCGTACAATCTTATTTAGTTCGATTAAAGTCACACTTGATTATTGCAGCACTACGTTTAAGCACTAATAAATGTAAAACCTTCATTTCAGCTTCATCAATCCCTCCTCTGATGACTACTTGTCATCACACAAAACCATTCCCACAAATTTTATTCCATTAAAATTCTGTCAGTTCTCTCTGCCTTTTAGTTCCCCTTGTTCTTGCTTTGTATTCTTCTGCCATTCTTTTCATCATTTTCTCTTCCTTCCTTCTTTTAATTCTTTCCATTATCATTATTATTCCCCTTTTTATTCCCCAAATTCCAAAGATGCAAATTAGTACTATTAGAATTCCCTGTATTATTTTTAGCAAGATTCCATTCCAAATGCCACCAAGCCAATTTCCCACTGAAGCAAGTCCCTTTCCAACTTTCTCCCACACTCCTGGTTCTTTCAATTCCTTCAAATCTCCACTCTCTTTTGTTAGGTTAGCAAGCATTGTTTTAATCTTTGCACTGTTATCTGGAATATACGTGCAACAGTGTCGTGCACCAAGCATTTTGCAAACGCCGCCATCCTTTGCTAAAAGAATGTCTAAGGCAAGCCTGTTTTGAAGAGTCATAGCTCTTTCCGCTGCAAGTTCAGCGTCCATCAGGATTATAGCACCTGAAAACTTTGTCAACATGTTATCCACTATAGTAGACAACTTTCTTATTTTGATGGAATTCAACACAACTCCCAATGAAGGAATCATGGCTCCAAATATATCTCCTACCACAGCAGCTGCGGTCTCTCTTTTCTGGATACGATGAGATCCAGATGTCTTTGGAATCACCGATAGGTCATCCAGTTGATAAACCTTTGGGAACACTATACCCAAATAACATCTCCCCCACCATCCCTTTGGAAGACGATAATAGGCATTATGCCCACAAATGTAATATACACCTGGTATGACAGGGTCAAGTCCGTTCAGCATGAATGTCCATTTGGCCTTAAAGATAAACGTATGTTTGCACTCACTCGCTCCTACGAAAATGTTATCATAATAAGATTCACCTCGATATATACAAAACTTCCCTATATGCCAAGCATCTAAAGCTATTCTCCCTTGTGTTCTTATTGCGGCAAAAGCATAATTATCTACTGAAGTCCTCTTATGTAGCTCTTTTTCTAATTTCGCATTCATGTGTGCCCTTCTATCATCTGTGCGATCTAAAAAGCTTATTTCTACTGCAGAGAGGGAGCAGGTAAGGTTCTCCCTATGAGCGTGAGCTGTTTCAAAAGGTTGCATTGGCTCGAAAAATTCCCTCATTATTTTAGCATCCCAATCTTTAGCAATCTGGCTAAGCTGCGTGATTATAGGAACATATGCAAAGGTAACATCATAATTTGAGTAAAAATACTGTATGTTTGTTTGACCATAAAATCTAGAAGTTACTATACTACATGTAATCCCATATGTAAGAGGCATGTGATGATAAGTCACCCCTTCCGTTACCGATGTCGGTATCTGTGTACACACATAACAATCTTTCGCATCCATAGTCTCAACATATTCTGTTAGCAAGCGATAGAAAACATTATACGAAAGCTCCTTTTTATCATGCAAGTGTCTCTCATCTAATTCTAGTCTTTTTAGTGCAGTTAGTTCAGTGACAGTAACAGGAGCAAAAGTAGAAGCATCAATTTTCTCATTCTCACCCTTACCATGCATTCCAAGCACTATTGCCATTATTATTAGTACACATGCAATTACCAAGCCTATACACGCATATTTACAATATTTCTTTCTACTGTTTTGCGTCATGATCTGTATAGAATCAGAGAGCTAGAAGCACCTATAAAAGAAACGATTTAGCAATTCAGTTACAAAGCTGAACGAGCGCAATGTTCACACAGTCTTCTTCAGGAGCCAAGTCACTTATCGGTTAGCAGCATTTGTCTCAATTCGGCAATGACTCAGTCTCAATTCGGCAATAACTCAGTCTCAATTCGGCAATAACTCAGTCTTTTTTTTTTTTGTTTTTTTTTTTTCAAAGTTCAATAACTCACTCACTCACTCTCTCTTTTTTTTTTTTTTTTTCAGTTGGCGCGTTGTCTCAAATCGTGTTTAAGAGTCAATCAGGTTTTCAAAGTCTTATCAAGTTAGCAAATGTCTCATCCGGTTTAGCAATGTCTCAGCTGGTTGTATCACGTTATATTATAGCAAGCAATGTCATTTACCAGCTTTTCAATCAACAGTGTCCATAAAACTTTTCTTTTCTATTGGTATCTCTTCTTCTTCCTTCTCGAGGCTGAGAGATACAAATTCGTCAGTCCAATCGTCATGGACTACGTATGCCCATTCTGGACCGGAATATCTCCTGTTCGGTATCCTTTTCCTCTTCAATTTTGCATCTCTCTTTGACTCTGCCTCACTGGTACTTTCCTCTTTGGCCAAGTCTTTTCCTTCACTTGAGGTTGGTACCACGACAGACACTTCTTTTCTTTTCTCTTTCACTCTTGGCCCTTCGTCATTCAATTTTTCTCTAGTTCCTAATTTTACTGGCGATCTACTTTGTCTTTTCTTTGCACCGTGTCCATTTGATGGACCTGCGATCTCTTCTGAAGAAGTTTGAATAGTTTGGTTCTGTTCTGCCTTGTCCCCTTGTTCTGGGGAGACAATCATGTTTTCCTTTTCTTTTTCTGTACCGTCTGCTTCTGGGAAAGCCCTCCTCTGATCAGGCTCTCCTGCTTTTTCACTTCTTTCGAGCCCTTTGCCACCGTTACTTTCTTCAGGCTCTTTGTCACTTTCAGCTGCTTCAGGCTCTTTGTTGCCTTCAGCTTCTTCGTCGCTGTCTGAGGTTTCTCCTTGGTCTTCCCCAAGTGAATCTGTTTCTTCGTCTTCAGAGAATATTTCTCTCTCGACTATTTCTGCCTGTTCGCTTCTAGTTCTGTTTTGCTCTGTCTCAGCGCTCGGCACTTTGTTATCAGGTACTGGCAGTTTCAGCGCTTCAACTTCCTCATCTGTGGGGCACAACACTTTCTTTGTGTGACTGGCGTGAATCCAGTTGGGAACCCCCGCACACTTTACAGCGGTAGTGGTCGTCAGGATCACTTGGAAAGGGCCTTTCCAACGGGGTTCCAGACACGACTTCCTCACGTGCTTCTTTATCACGACCCAGTCACCTGCTTTCAGTGTGTGTCCTGGACCTTGGATCGGTGGCAAGGTGGTTGCTTCCACCTGGTGAGAGAAAGAGCGAACCACGTCAGCCAGACCTTTGCAGTAGTCTAACACCATATCATCTGTAATATTCAAAAGCGCGTTTGCGGGAACTGCAGGAAGTCTCATGGCCCTGCCCATGAGAATTTCGTGCGGGGACAGTCCAGTCTTTCTGTCAGGGGTGTTTCTCATTGACATTAACACCAAAGGCAATGCGTCAGGCCATTTCAAATTTGTTGATGCACATATTTTCGCCATTCTTGATTTCAGTGTACCATTCATTTGCTCCACCAGTCCTGATGCTTCAGGGCGATAGCTACAATGCAGTTTTTGCTCAATGTTCAGCGCTGCGCAAAGTAACTTTATCACCTCGTTATTGAAGTGACTTCCCCTATCTGATTCTAAAGAGATCGGGAATCCGAAACGTGGTATCAACTCCCTCAACAATAGTTTTGCAACTGTAAGGCTGTCATTTCTACATGTGGGGTATGCTTCAATCCAGTGACTAAAAATGCACACAATCACCAACACATACTTCAGACCTCCATGCACAGGCATCTCAATAAAGTCCATCTGCATCCTGCTGAACGGGCCACTTGCCCTGCCAATGTGGCTCGCGTTCACAACTGTTCCTTTTCCTGGGTTCATCTGCTGACAAATGACACAACAATGGCAAACTGCTTCTGCAGCTTGACGAAATCTGGGGTTAAACCAATCAGTTTTGAACAATCTTATCATGGCATCTCTCCCTAGGTGAGCTTGCCCATGATAGAACCGCGCTAGCTGCGATAAGAGACAATTTGGTAAAACATATTTTCCCTCATTGGAAACCCATAACTCATCTGGTCTCTGTGTACATTGTGATTTAATCCAGGAAGCCTTTTCATCCTCCCTGACACTATTCTGTAATGTTTTTAGTTTGTCCATTGTATCCACGACCTTTAAAGCAAATGCTTCAGCTGGTTCAAGCTCTGGCTCGCTTATTGAATTCCATTCATCCCTGAGCAATATACAGTTCAAGGCACAAAATCTTGCGACTTGATCCGCATATGCGTTTCCCAAGGAAACATAGTCCTGTCCTTTTGTATGAGCACTGCACTTTACCACTGCAATTTCGGCTGGCATTTGAATGGCGTGTAACAATTCCCTTATTCTTTCCCCGTTTTTCACTGGGGACCCTGAAGAAGTCAGAAAACCTCTCTGTGACCATAGTTGCCCAAAGTCGTGAACAATTCCAAACCCATACTGACTATCAGTGTAAATGGTAACTTTCATCAATGCGGACAGTTGGCATGCTCTTGTGAGGGCTACAAGCTCTGCTACTTGTGCAGAATATACTCCTTGAAGCCAGGACGCTTCCAAGACACCTGTTACAGTACATACAGCATATCCTGCTTTCAAGATTCCCATTGCATCTCTTAAACATGACCCATCAACAAAAACAATTTGGTCATTTTCATCAAGCTTAGTATCTTTGATGTCAGGTCGGGGTTTTGTGCAAAATTCAGTCACCTGAAGGCAGTCATGCTCGACGTCTTCAGCGTTCTCAATTTCAGCATTTTCACCGGGAAGCAAGGTTGCTGGATTCAACGTAGTGCACCTTTTCAGCTGCACATTCGGTGAGCCCAGAATTATTGTTTCATACCTTGTGACTCTTGCTCCAGTCATGTGTTGTGTTCGGGAGCCGGTCAAAAGTATCTCAACTGGGTGAGGGACCATGACTGTTAATGGATGTCCCATCACTATTCCTTCACTCTGAGTGAGGCTGATACCAACTGCTGCTACGGCGCGCAAACACCCTGGAAGTGCTGCTGCGACCGGATCCAAAGTAGCTGAAAAATACGCTACTGGTCTGTTTACGCCACCATGGGCTTGGGTCAAGACAGACAGAGAACATGCATCACGTTCATGACAAAACAATGTGAAAGGCTTTGTGTAATCAGGCATACCTAAAGCTGGAGCCCTGCACATGCATTCTTTCAATTCAACAAAAGCATCCATCTCATCTCCTTTCAGCTCAATTTCATCCAAGGCATCCTTCTGGGTCAATTTCAGTAAAGGCTTTGCTAGAGTCGAGAAGTTGGGAATCCACTGGCGACAGTAGCTCACCATCCCCAAAAACTTCCTCACCTCCCTCCTTGTCTTTGGTGGACTCATTTGAAGTACACTTGTTATTCTTTCCTTCATTATTCTCCGTGACCCTTTCTCTATTTGGTGACCCAAGTATTTCACTTTCTTCTGATAGAACTGCAACTTTGAAGGAGACACCTTGTGTCCATTCCTTCCCAAATGGTTCAGTAGGGCAATGGTATCGGCTGTGCAGCCACTTTCTGTCTTAGCTGCAATCAGTAAGTCATCAATGTACTGTACTAGGACTGACTCGAATGGCAATTCTAACGCTTCCAAGTCTTTCTTTAGTATCTGATTGAAAATTGACGGTGACTCAGAAAGCCCTTGAGGAATTCGACACCAACTGTAAACTCTGTCTAAGAATTTGAAACAAAAGAGAAATTGGCTGTCCTCATGAAGAGGCACTGAAAAGAATGCTTGTGACAAGTCGATGACTGAGAACCACTCGGCATCGCAAGGGACTTGGAACATTATCACAGCTGGATTCGGTACTACAGGGCAGCATTTGACTATGATGTCATTTATTTTCCTCAAGTCCTGCACAATTCGGACCTTCCCACTCGGCTTTATCAGTCCCATGATTGGTGAATTACATGGACTGCTCAACACTTCTTTCAGTACTCCCTGTTTTACGAACTCGTCAATTAGTTGGGCGACTTTCATGAGGGTATCTTGTGCCATGTGGTATTGTGGGGTCTGGGGAAAGGTTGCATTGGGTTTTACTGTCACTTTCACTGGTTCCACTCCTTTCACCAATCCCACCTCCTTTCCTGTCATATCCCATACTTCTTTTCCGACTGTTTCCCGTAATTCAGCTGGAATATCTTCTTCAGTTAACATCGGAAGAAGGTTAATCAGATGATATTTTTCATCGACAACTTCCATCTCGTCCCCTTCTACACTGTCCTCCTCTTCCCCATCACTGCTCGTCTGAATTCTGATTCCATCGTACGAACACATAATCGAACATCCCAATTTGCACAATAGGTCTCTCCCTAACAGTGCTATCGGGCTTGAGCCACAGACCACAAAATTATGTAACCCTTGGTAGTTACCAATGCTGATTGGTACTGGATCCGTGATTGGGTTCGTCAGGTACCTGTTTGCTACTCCCACCACTTGAACTGTTCTCCCTGAGAGGGGCAAATTTGGTACTTCAATGCTCCTAACAGTTGAACGTGTGGCTCCTGTGTCCGCCAAGAATGAAACACGATGACCCATAACTTTTCCCTCCACATATGGACCCTTCTGATCAACTTCCAAGGATGCTGCAAGCACACAATTTCCCTCCTCATCTGAACTTTCACTCTCCCATACATTGTTTATTCCACTCTCACTGTGTAATGGGAACTGTTGTACTGTGCCGTTTGTACTCATCACCTGACTCGAGACCTGTGGAGGAACCATCACTTGCTGCTGACTCATTGGTGCCAAAGGTATTTGCATTTGCTGATTAGGTACCATGGGTAACTGCTGTTGCATTGGCTGCATTTGCGTCATCTGCATACGGGGCATCTGCATCTGCTGCGGCTGCATAGGCTGTAATCCTTGCAGCTGATTTATGGTCTGAAAATTTGGGTTTGGACCTCTCATTTTCGGTCCCCTCATTGTCTGAAATGCATTGACATCATTGTTTTGCTGACCAACACCTGCACCTTCCTGCACCACCATTGGGCACTCGCGTTTCCAATGACCGACAATTCCGCGCACGTGACACGGCATCACCTTTTTCATTGCCTGTACAACATTTGGAGTCACAACAGTGTTCAAATCCGGACCATTATTTACAAAACCTCCTCTGCCTCTGCCTCTCACCTGTGGCTGAAACACCATATTTCCCTGCAGCTGCGGCTGCGGCTGCGGTATCTGCTGTTGGAACCCTTGCAACCCTTGCAAACCTTTCTGAGCTGCTTTAAGCTGCATCATCATCACCTTCTCTTTCAACCTTTTCTGTTTCACCTCAATCTCGTCACTACAGTATTTCGCATAATTCAACACCTCATCAATAGGTTTCGACTGCCAACAAATCAAATGCGTCTTTATCATCTGACTTATCTCTGGTCTCAGCCCTTCCACAAATCTAAACACAAAATGAAGCATGTCCTTCGCCTCTATTGTTTCCGTGCCACTGTAGTTCTTGAACGCCTTCAACAACCTCTCATAGTAACCATGAATCGACTCTTTAGCCTCTTGGGCAGTTCGATCAATCTTCTGCCAATCCACATTTTTCGCGGCAACCTTCGTCTTCAAATGCTCAATCGCCTTGTGGTACAAGCTCATCACCATAGGTGATGGTGCACCCGTATCCCTGTCTCTCTCTGGTTCACTTGTCGGCCAACCTACAGCTCTTTTGCATTCCTCCCACAAATCTGCCGGAACCACAATCTCAAAGAGGGTGTTCAGGTCTTCCCAAAGACATTTTGCAAGCTTCACAAACCTATCAGTCTGTTGATACCATTCAATCGGTTTCTCTCTCAGTTTGGGAAAATCATCCGTAAAGGATTGAATGTCGCTTCTGTGCCACGGTACATGTATCAATTTTCCCCCTGCTGTCTCCCTCATTGGTAACATGGTTACTGCATCACTACTCTGTTGTCTTTTCTCCTTGTGTTCTGGGACACTGTCTTTCTTCTTTTCCTTTTTCTTTTCCCATTTATCTAAGCACCTCCACACTTGTGCACTCTGCAGCAATTCTCTAAGGTGCGTCTTCATGCCTGCTGACCTCATGTGTTCAAAGTCTGTGGTCCCGAAATCCAATCTATAGCTCCTGCTCAAGTGTTTTGTCTTGTCTATCTCAATCCCGTTTTTGTCAGCTATTTCTTGCAACCTTCTGTGTACCTTGTTCACTTCTCTCGTAATCCTGGGACATAGATACCTCAGCTCTTCTTCCGAGTAGGACTCTAGCCTATTCACACCCATAGTCCCTTCCACCAACTCTTCTGCTTCCATGCTCAACCTTACCCTATTCAGGTAGTCTTCCCCCTTCCCACTTGTTGAGCTTTGTGTGGAATTCAGACTGTTGAACCACTGTGTTAGCTGTTGCGCATTCAACCCCATTAGTGTAGCATTCACATCGACCGCCATTGATGGATGCGGCAACTTTTCAGTGCTCGATGATAGCGGTATCATCAGTGGGGGACTCGACCTCACCACTGTTGACTGAGCACATATGGGACTAAACTCCATCAAAGACCCAGATCCAGTTGGCTGAGCCACTATCGGAGTTGTCTCTGGAGTGTTTTCTATGCACCTCCTTTCCGTCCCATTCTGCAGCATTGATCCTTGACTGCTCATACCTGCGTTAGGCTGAACGTACAAAGGTACCGGAGGACCTACAGTAATGGGTAGGGTTATCGCATCTGGGTTCTGTCCATTCCCCAGGTTCTGAGGCATGTTCATTCCCACACCATGGGTCATCATTGCCGGCATGCCCATCTGACTCCCCGTCATCTGAGCATGTGCTGTCCCCCCCTGCATCTGCTTTTGAGGCATCAAAAACTGAGTTGATTCAGCTTGTGCCAATGTTGGGTTGCAACCATTCTGTACTCCCATTACGGTTGGATCTAGAATCATTCCCGTACTGTTATCACTGCTGTAGTACCTTGGGACCTGCGGCTGATAATTTTCTGCTGGTTTCAATATAGGCACATCTGGATATATTCTCCTAACCTGCGGTATCTGCGGGGTGAACAGTAAACTCGGGTCCTTAGATCCTGATGGCGTTTCTGAATTCGGAGTTTCATTATTCTGTACCGGTGCCGGAGGGGCAGAACTGGTACTTGGACCTTGTCCACTCTCTGCATAAGGCGGTGGACGGTCGTTCAGCAATTGCATGATGAACTCCTCATCATCTGACTCATCTTCTCTATCTTTGGAACACCTCCTGTTTGTCTTACAGGTAGCTTTCTTGCCTGTCGCCTCTTCTTCCTTAGCAATTGCGGGGAACAATTTTATCCCCTGCAATACATCTGTCCTCCACACCTTCTATGCATTGTCCCACCTAGCGTCCGCTAGTGTCTTTTCTACCTTTCTCATCCTGGTCTCGAACTTCTTTTGCTGTTGCTGTCTAGCCATTAGTTCCCAAATCGCTAGAGCCTCAAACTGTGCTGGCCTTGGAGGTACCTTCATGTCGTACATCGCAAATCTCAAATTCTCTAGTATTCTTATATTGAATGTCCCATGGATCGGGAACGCTACGCTCCCATGTTTCTCTGTCAGCTTGTGCCATTGCTTTAGCCAAAGGCACGGAGCTACCCCTTTTTCCTCCATTACAATGTAAGCTGGTGTACCTTCGGGTGGCGTCTCCTCTCCTACGCTCGCTTTAATGTAAGACTCTCCCTTCATCGCACTCTTTAATGCTTTAAAAAATTTCATTTTCTCGTCTTTTATTTCACAAAATATGTAATCAATAGGGTGACTTTAATTCCCGGAATACTCTTCGCTTGCCTTTCCCCTTCCAATCGAGCCTCACGGACTGCGTCCAATCCGTGCGCGACCCTTCTCTGCAACCAACCTATCCCAGCGCGGCTCCTAGTGACGTCACACTCACACACACTGCGGCTGACAAAGCCTCACGGCTTGTCCTCCTTCACTCAGCTCCTCTCGTAACAACTTCTAGCATGTATCGCGAGCAACCAAAAAAAAATATAAAACAGATCTGTCGGTTTACTACAGGAAGGGTAACACAATCGCTTCAGGACCTTAGGGATTTTTCACTAGCCTCGGCAGTTATTCCATCTTTCTCGGTCCCCACTTTCGCAAGCAAATCTGACCCGCAGACCTACTCTCAACTTCTCAATGATCTATTCTAGTGCACTTAGAATTTGTCAAAGCCCGAAGTCGAAGTTTCTTTCACTCCCTTAACACACGTACCGACTCGTTGACCACGCCCGATCAACCTATTAAACAGACCAGACCACAACATAAAACAAGTGTCTCATACACTTTTCAACATACTCCGGAGTCTCTTGACCTCGCAGGGCCCGTCTCAACAACAACAACCACGTGGACCTTTTTCTGCACAAAGCGCCACACGCACATGAAGTTCGACGACTTCCCTACTCTCATACTCGGAGTCGCACCTCCGCTATTCTCTATGAAGTTCGACGACTTCTCTACTCCTACACCCGGAGTCGCACCTCCACTATTCTCTAAAATCCTCGCAACCTTTTCACACACTCTGCGGCAATAAGCTGTGCAAGCGCAAAACCCTAACTTCACTCATACCATCACTAGTACCGCCAACGCCGATTCCACACCTCCATTCTCTCCATTCGCAAGCTCCGAGATCCCGGGAAAGTCGCGGGGGACTTAGCCCATCATCATTCTCTCAATCTGTTTTATCCAAGAAAAATCTAATTCAACTTCTCGAGTGGGGTCTCAAAGGGCGTAACCGTTAATTCCACACCATGTACTTTAAAAGTACGGGGTCCCAAAGGGCGAAACCATTAATTCAACACCATGTACTTTAAAAGTAAGGGGTCCCAAAGGGCGTAACCGTCCTCTGCTACCATCTACTGATAGAGCGTTTCCAGCCTAACAATTTACCTGTAGTTGGACGCTCTTGGGTCGATGAATCTTTTGACCAAGTGGGACTCTCCTTACTCAGGAGTAATCAATCAAAATCAACAATCAATAATCAATAACGAACATAAGCAATTCCCCGATCAACATAACACTTCACAATTAATCCAGAATACATTTCGGCGAAACCATGACCTTTCGGTCATGAATAATCACACCAGTTTATGCAAAGTTAATGAATTTATTTCCCTATATTAACAAAGCTAGCACAATGTAGATGTGTCTCAACACCAAATGATATATGTAAATGAACATTAATAGCTGTCCATAACGACGAAACAGATGCAATCTATGCAGCATTTGAATAATAATGCCTTCGATAATAGCAACACAAACCACTAAAACTATAATCTGTAATGAGCTAATTGCCTACATTTAGTCAGCATAACAAGGTCTCAAATTGCATCGTGCATCAAATGAATCCTCATCTAACCTCAAATTAGCATCAGCATGTGGGACTTCATGCAAAAACAATTTAGCAACATTAATTTGGAAAACTCCTAACTAAGGCTCTTATCAAAATCAGCAGTTGGTTACCTAAAAAGAAACACAATGCAATTGTACAATTTTCCTTTCATATTTACCAAATTCAATCAGCATTCAAGGAAGTCTTCGTCTCACAGGTACCGGCTTCCATCGGCATGGGACGGGACAAAGGGGCAGGGTGGACGGGGAATTGCCTCTCAGCGGCAAAGGGACAAAACTATTACTTCATGCAAAGGGACCAATTAAAGTTAAAGTCTCTAGGGCGAGAATTAATTAAAGTCTCTTTCTCTCGATTAGAGAAAGCATCAAAGTCTCTTTCAAAATGGCGTCGAACATCAAAGATGACGAATGGCTGCTGGGTGCAATGGCTACTTTCCTCTCGTGCACCTGGTTTTTATAGACAACAGTTCAAATCCAGTAGGGTCTTCCATTGGAGGGTTCATAGGTTAGCTTCAAATTGTCCAATCAAAAACAACAGTTCTCAAGCTTTTACCTAAGCATACATTATCCTTGGAGTCGGGAACGTAAGTTGCAACATATTTTACCAATTAACTCACTTTCAGAGCGTCCATTGTCTGCACCTGCAGATTGACCTTGGAGTGGAAAAGAAGATGCCAGGCTGGCACGAAACCTTAAAGATAAGCATGTGAACGGTCTCACTGGAAAAGTACAGCTTCAAGCAAGAATACACGTTTATTAGCACATTGGAAAAATACGAGCATCTAAACCGTGAGACACGGCAGCTAGGCCAAAGCCTCCACTAAAGTTATGCTAAGCTAAAGCATTTCTACCAAGCAAATCATGGCACACGTTTACGATTATATCAAACTAGTACAATTCTAATACATCACGTTATATGAAGCACGCTTATAAATGTTGGCAAACTACTCTGAGGGCACATTCGTCCCCGTACAATCTTATTTAGTTCGATTAAAGTCACACTTGATTATTGCAGCACTACGTTTAAGCACTAATAAATGTAAAACCTTCATTTCAGCTTCATCAGAGGCACAAATTTCCATCCACCCAGTATTCCCTCAAGTCTCTTGATAAGAATGGTACCTCACTTGTGTGGTTAGGCCTAGCGCCTGCGAAAGGAAATGCCCCAAAACAGTATGTGGACGCATCAAAATTATCAAATACAAAACTACCTGTTTTTGCGGGGGGCACCTGCGTTTTTGGTCCTGCACTCAGCAACCATTTAGGGAAACCTACCAAACCCAAACATTTCTGGAAACTAGACACCCGAGGGAGTCGAGGGAGGTGTGACTTGCGTGGATACCCCAGTGTTTTCTTACCCAGAATCCTCATCAAACCTCAAATTTGGCCCAAAAAACACTTTTCCCTCACATTTCAGTGACAGAAAGTTCTGGAACCTGAAAGGAGCCACAAATTTCCCTCCATCCAGCATTCCCCAAAGTCCTCCGATAAAAATGATATTTCACTTGTGTGGGTGGCCCAGGTGCCTGCAACAGAAAAAGGCCAAAAACCTGTAGCGTTTGAGGGATAGCACAGCGAGTTGATAAGCACATATTTTACTTTTATACATCTTTAGGTTGAATTTGCTTTGGGGACCCACACAAGTGAGGTATCATTTTACTTGGGAAACTGAGGGGAACGCTGGGTGATAGGAACTTTGTGCCAGAGTGGTGATCCTACAAAGGAAAGTGAGGAAAATATCATTTTTTAAAGCAAATTTTGAGGTTTGCAGAGGAGTCTGGATAAGAAAATGTTGGGGGATCCACGCAAGCCACATCTCCATGGACTCTTTGGGGTGTCTAATTTTGAAAAAAGTTTGGGTTTGGTAGGTTTCCCTAGATGAAGGCCACACCTGGGACCAAAAACATAGGTGCCTCTCCCTCCAAACACAGGTAGTTTTGTCATAGATCTTTTTGATGTATCCACGTACTTCTGTGATGTTCCAAACACTAAGGCGGTCATTCTGACCGCGGCAGGCGGCGGTAGCCGCCCGCCATGCGGGCACCGCCATTTGGCCGCTCCGCGGTCAAAAGACCGCGGAGGCCATTCTGGCTTTCCCGCTGGGCCTGCGGGCGCCCGCCAAAGGAGTGCCTGCCGGCCCAGCGGGAAAGGCCCTGCAACATAGAAGCCGGCTCCGAATGGAGCCAGCGGTGTTGCAGGGGTGCGACGGGTGCAGTTGCACCCGTCGCGATTTTCACTGTCTGCTATGCAGACAGTGAAAATCATGCTGGGGCCCTGTTAGGGGGCCCCTGCACTACCCATGCCAGTGGCACCACAACACCCGTTCCCGCCATCCTGTTCCTGGCGGTCAAAACCGCCAGAAACAGGATGGCGGGAAGGGGGTCAGAATCCCCATGGCGGCGCTGCTTGCAGCGCCGCCATGGAGGCTTCTCCCAGCCGGGGGAAATCCGGCGGGAAACCGCTGGGTGACCGCGGCTGGGTAGGAATCCCAAATGAAGCACCGCCAGCCTGTTGGCGGTGCTTCCGTGGTCATCCACCCTGGCGGTCGATGACCGCCAGGGTTGGAATGACCCCCTAAAATTGTGAAAAGAAATGCACTTAGATTATGTTAAAAAGACCCCTTACCCGCCAACCAAGTTGGAAGCATGCTTCATCATCGGGGTCCCTCCCAAGACACCGAGCATGTCACGGGTGTGCTGCGACACCTGATTACAGCGGAGCAGGTTCTGTCATTTTTATCACACATACTGGTTGGATTTGGCACGAGGGTGAGAGATGGTTCAGTAGATAACATTTTATTAACAAGAGATTTCACAAAAATGAACATCACTGTTTATAACTGAAAGGCCAAAAAACTGAACCAATGACTCACGACTCGTGAGCTGTAATCCACGACAAGGCACCAACTGCTTTACAGTCCCTTCACACACCTTTCATACATGACATGCACATGACCATTCACGCCGCCAGCCATGGGCCCAGCACATTACAACACTCGCATCGACAGACAGTGCCACTCAATTGCCCATCACCTACATACGCCCTCTTGCCTGATACAGCAATCACACCAGCTGACGGGAGTGTGTGGACTGGCGTTAGGCTGGCATTGCCAGCCAAGCGCCACTCCATGTACACCACCATCCAAGTGCCACCCCATGCACACCGCCAGCCAAGCGCCACCCCATGCACACCGCCAGCCAAGCGCCACTCCACGTACACCACCAGCCAAGCGCCACCCAGGCACACCGCCAGCCAAGCGCCACTCCGCACACATCACCAGCCAACCGCCACACCATGCACACCACCAGCCAAGCACCACTCCACACACACCGCCAGCAAAGCGCCACTCCATGCACACAGCCATCACTTTTTTTTGTTTTTAAACAACAAAGAAACCACTAACTAATTATAAATACAAACACAAAAGCTCTAACTGAATACATGACAGATATGCCAACCGTGAAACTGAACATATGAAAATATAAAACAGGCAGTTTACGCTCGCAGTATTTCCCAGAATTATTTTTGGTGTGGTAACTTCTGAAATAGCCAGCCACACACACCCCAAGTTTTGAGGGGCAATCGGGGCAGTGCATCTGGCTCTCCCTCCGGATACCTCTTCGGGCACAGACTCTACATTTCTTAATGGATAAGTCTTTTTTGGGAGTGGGAGGAATGTGATCATGAAAGTGGCGATCTTTCAATCTAGCCGCATCCTCCACCACTGCTACTCTAGGAACTCTTGCCTGTTCCACCACAATAAGGCTCTCTATTACTGACTCCTGAAATTTAGCAAATTTCATCCTTGACTCAGGGGGACAATCCTTGAACACAATAAAAGCATTAAAAGTTGCCAAATGAAACAAATGAATGGCCAACTTTTTATACCACACATAAGACTGACGAAGAGCAGTTGATAATCTATTCTATCAACACCACCCATGTGCTTATTGAAGTCCAAAATGTACGCAGGTTTGGGCACTTCGGCAACCTTACCCCAAACAGTCACAGGGAAAGTACTCTCATCATGGATGATAGTTAGCATGTATACATCCCTCCTGTCTGAAAATTTCAGAGTTAGCAGCTCATCATTCTGCAAGGCACTGCACTGTCCCCTCTCAAGTTTTTTACAGACAAGCTCCCTTGGATAGCCTTTCTGGTTAGAACAGATTGTGTCACAAGCAACAGTGTCCACTCTGAACAACTCCTTGAACAACTGCACTCCAGTGTAGAAATTATCTACGTGCATATGGTGACCATTGTTAAACAGTTGTCTACAAAGTTCCCACACAATTTTCTCGCTAACTCCAAAAGTGGGCAGACAGACAGGGGGGTCAATACTGGAATCCCTACCAGTGTAGACCAGGAAATTATACACGTATCCTGTACTACTTTCTGACAGCATATACAATTTAATTCCATACCGTGTCCTCTTGCTAGGAATGTACTGCTTAAAAACCATATGCCCCTTGAACAGGACCAAAGACTCATCCACACTTATTTCTTTGCTTGGAAAATACACCTCTGAAAACTGATCTACAAAAATTATTAAGGACAGGCCTAATCTTAAAAAGATGGTCACAATCAGGGTGATCTTGTGGCAAGGCTAAAGCATTGTCAACAAAATGCAGCATCCAAAGAAGTAGCAAATAGCGATTACGAGTCATTGTTACAGGAAATATGGGCCAGATGTAGCAAAAAAATATTTTGCGACTTGCAAATTGCGAGTCATAGCGACTCGCAATTTGCAACTCGCAAAATATTATGCAGAAAGGTGTCTCAGACACCTTCTGCGACTCGCTATGGGGTCCCAAAGACCCACTTCATGAATATTTATGAGGTGGGTCGCAATTTGCGACCCCATAGTGAGTCCTTGCACTCAGAGGGATGGTGGCCTGCTGGAGACACGCAACGTGGCTGAAAAATGATGCGCCACCTGCTTTACAGCTAAAAACAATTCTCCACCTGCATCGCGGTTGGAGATCAATGCATTGCAGGTGGAGAAACCATGCAACACCCAGTTGCAGTTGCTGATAGTGACGCAACCTCCACGCAGCGTGGTTTTCCAAAACCATGCGGACGGATTTCTCACGCATCATCACTGGGCTTCGAAGTCATCGTGAACCTGCGCGGATCAGAGGTGCCCTGTCTGGAAATCAACACATCGTTCTCTTGCAGGGGAGGAAAATGATGCAGCACCTACCTGACCAGAGAAGAAGCGACGCTCGGAATCGATGAATCACTGACTTTTCCAACGCACGCTCACCCGTGCGACTTCATCTTTGTTGCAAACCAGGTATTTTGTGTAAAATCAGCATTTCCATTGTTTCCTATGGAGTAAGACTCTTATTCTTTTGAAAATTCATATCTTGACTTGTAGATTTTGGATTTTTGTAGTTTTGGTCTTGTTTGATTTAGATATTTTTCTAAATGGGTGTGGTGTCTATTTTGTAGTGTTTTCACTGTTTTACTGTGTGTGTTGGTAAAAAATACTTTTCACATTGCCTTTGAGATAAGCCTGACTGCTTGTGCCAAGCTGAGTGAGGGTTATCTTGAGTGTGTATCTCCATTGCCCTGTCTAGAGTGAGGGTCCCTGCTTGGACAGAGTGCAAACTAACTACCAACCAGAGACCCCATTTCTAACAAGGAGCATGTTGTGTCTCTGTAGTTGAGACCAGGAAGCCAGTCAACTGACCTTTGGAGACACTCTGGTAGTCCGGGATTCAGTCAGCAAGGCAGATCTCAGGCAGCAGGGCAGTTCTTAAACAGCTGGGCAGTTCTCAGGCAGCAGGACAGTCCACAGAAAGCTAGGCTGCTCTTCTTGTTATAGAGCCTGTAGTTCCAGGAGTGATCTGAAGAGTGGCCCTCAGTATTTCTAAACTTGTCAGTACTGAAGTGGGAGAAATGTCTACATGTCTCCCCACATCTGGGTATGAAATATCCTTACTTCCCCTGCCCAGGGTCCAAGATGTCTTGGGTGACAAAAACTTAGTGTGAAGCTCTTTGTGAGTGCAGGAGGCAGCCCCTATTGATGTACAAGTGCAGTAGGTGGCAGCTAACCACATGCATCCTGTTAGGATGGGCCATCCTGCCAACACTCAGTTCCCCTTTGTGACACTGCCAGGGAGGTATACATAATGGCCAACAACACCCGTTCATATGACCCAGGGCACAGGTTCCAGGCACAAATGGTTAGAGCAAGATAATGCCAACTTTGATTTAAAATGTTACTTTACCATTAGAGAGGATTTTAAATAACAATTTGTTAGAGATCAAACATGACATTTTTGCTATCTCCAAGCACAAGTTACAACATTAAATGTAATAAGATTAACCCAGTGTTACCCAATGGGAGAAGCAGGCCTTACAGTAGTGAAAAACAAACTTAAGAGATTTTCACTACTAGATCATGTCAAACTTAAAAGTGCATGTCCAACTTTTTAAATTCTATTCTATTCTGATGTTTTTGTAAAGGGCATAGCTACCCATCTGGGTGTCCAAGCACTAAAAGCAACCGCACCAGCCCAAGTAACATAGTGAACTTTATTTTAATGCAGGGCTTTAGAAAAGGTGGTTTTAAAGATGTTTCCTGAACCTAGCTTCCAACTGTTGAAATTTAAGATCCACGGGGAGATTGTTTAACAATCTCGGTACCAAGTACGCAAAAGATCGGCCACCATATCTCGCTCTGCTGATCTTTTGTGCCATAAGCAGCCCTTGTATCCCCAGCCGCAAAGACCTCCTAGGGATGTGGGGTGAGATCAGTTTCCAAATGATTGGTGGGCCTTTTCCCTGTATTGTCCGAACGGCAATATAGAGGGCCTTAAAATTAAGCTTTTTCTGAATCAGTAGCCAGTGCAAAGCTGCCATGGCTAGGTTGGCCAATTGATGTTTAGGAATTTTATGTCAAATCCTGGCTGCAGCATTCTTGACTACGTGAAGTTTTTTTAGGACACGTTTTAGACTCCCTTTATAGAGGGAGTTACCATAGTCTAACCTTGAGCAGATTAAGTCCTGCACAACCACTCTCCTAGTATAAGGTGGTAACCAATGCAGTACTTTTTTAAGGGTTCCTAGAAAACCAAAACAGGACCCTGCCAATATCGGCGGCTGCATTTCCATGGTAAGTTTATTGTCCAAGACTTTTTACATCCTGGGCAGACTTTGGAGAGTCAGAAGAAAAGACTTCCTTGCTTACCTAGAAGCGTCTATTGTCCAGAAAGCTTCCAGCCATTTTATGGCATCCCCACTAATTCCAACTTCCTTCATTCTCTGGATGAGGGTGGAATGAGAGACAGGTATTGAAAGCTGCGCTCAGGCCTAATTTTATCATAGCAGCTAAGCCCCTGTGGTCCAGTATAGCCTGCAGTTCTTTAGTGGCTGCTAAGAAAGCGGTCTTTGTGCTGTTGCCCTGCCTAAAGCATGTTTGTGTAGGGTAAAGAATATCATGTGTTTCCAGAAAGTCAGACAGGTGTTTCTTAACATGTTTTTCCACTATTTTACTTGATACCGTAAGAAGTGAAATAGGTCTATAATTTTTCACCAGTAGCGGGTTGGCTGTTTGGGTTTTTTAATAGTAGTTTTACTATCGCCTGCTGCCAGGCAGAGGCGATCATACCACTTGCCAGGGAATGATTAAGGACCTCAATTAGTAAGGGCAGAAGGATGCTGTTGCCTTTCAGAAGCACATCAGGGGGTGCCGGATCAAGAGGAGATCCAGACTTGATTGATTTCAAAATTGAATCCATGGCTTCTACGTTAAGTGAAGGCAATGTAGTCAGCTTAGGGCTATTCCATGGTCTTATCTGGGGGATATGTTCGAAGTTATGGTTGTAGGAAGGAGTTCAAGAATTTTGTTGATTTTATTCTGAAAGAAATACACTGCACCCGGCCCTAAGGGCTGTCTAAGGCCTACCCTAGGGGTGACCTATAAGTATTAAAAAGGCAGTTTTAGGCCTGGCACAAGGTTTATTTTGCATGGTCAAAATGGAAATTTGAAACTGCACTTAGACTGAAATGGCAGACCTGACATGTTTCTAAAGGGCTACTTAGGTGGGGGGGGGGGGACAAGCAGTGTAGCAGGCCCTCTAGTAGCATTAATTTATAGGCCCTGGTACATTTAGTACCACTGTATAGGGATTTATAAATAAATTAAAGCCAATTTGACCATGTTTAAGGAAGTGAGTACAAGCACTGCAGCACAGGTTTGCTAAGTCCTAATACAGCAAAACCGAATTTCCTCAAAACAGGAGAGGAGAAGGCAAAACGTTTGAGGGAAGACTACCCTAAGGCTGTCATGCCTAACATTAATAGGTCTAATCAAAGTATCTGTTTATCTGGGGTAGCAAAATGATCTGGATAATCAATCTAAATTAGATAGGTCGCATTTTGCCACCACTTGTGAATGAATACAAATGCAGTCCTGGCAACCTGTGAAGGGCAGCAGGTCATTCCTGCACTTGATTTCCAAGTCAGAAACCATTTTCTAAAGCATATCAGGTCCCACAAAGAGACATATGGGCCCATATTTATACTTTTTTAGCGCTGCATTTGCGCCGCTTTTTGCATCAAAAAGCAGCGCAAATGCGGCGCTAAAAAAGTATAAATATGGGCCCTGCTGCTTTAAAAAAAAAATCCAGTTTGAGAACACACTAGTAGGAGCAGACATGGATCCCTTTGAACCATGTCTTCTCCCCCATTAGGCCATTAAACATGATTCCCAAAGGGAAAGTTGTCTTACTAAAACAGCTTCCCATTTTCAAATAAGTTACCAACCGCATCAGTGGTAATACCTTTTCAGTGGTATGCCGCCACAATTGAGGTCACAAAACATTGATTCACTCCTTTAGAACTCACAAAGGGAGGGAAACACCTCTTTCATGCCTCTTCCTGTTTAAGATGTGGGACAGATTGCAAAACCCCTTTTATGTGCTGCTGGATCAAAATACTTTTCTGACTAATAAAAGGGGTTTGTACATTGTGAAAAGATGGTTTGCAGTCTCCTGGTTCGTTTAGAATATGAGGCTTTTTTTTCATAAAGGCCAGTTTTCACTTTAGGGAAATAAACTCAATTCCTACATACAAAACTCAGAAGTTTGAAAAACATATAAGCTCCTCACCAAAAAAACAGCTTGTTGCAAATATTAAATCCATGTGTTTAGTCCTTGTTGGAAATGTCCCTTTCTGTAGGGTCATACCCAGACTTTTTGCCTGTTTCCCTCCACTTTTTTGCTGAATTTGTTTTTGTCTGCATTATGCATGTGCTCTCTGCTTAAAACATGGTAACATTGGCTTACCCACAATTGGCAGTCCCCAGTAAAGTTTACTACCTGTGCTCAGGGCCTGTAAATGAAATGCTACTAGTGGGCCGGCAGCACTGATTGTGCTACCCACTTAAGTAGCCTTTCAACATGTCTCAGGCCTGCCATTGCAGAGCCTATGTGTGCAGTTGTAAACTACCATGTAGTTCTGGCAAGTTAAACCTGGCCCAAACCTTTATTTTTAATACACATACGTCACCTCTGAGATAGGCCTAGGACAGCCCCATGGCAGAGTGCAGTGTATTTAAAAAGTAGGACATGTACTTTTAAGTTTTACATGTCGTAGTAGTGAAAAGCTCTTAAATCTGTTTTCAGTACTGCACGGCTTATCTCTCATAGGATGACACTGGGATTACCTTATTACATTTTATTAGTATAATTTCCAATTGGGAAGGGATGGAACCCCCATGTTTGGTGTCTCTGGAATCGCAATTCAAAATTATAACTTATGGTGAAGTTGGATTTTAAATTGTATTTCTGAAAAGGCCACTTTTTTCTAAAGTTACAAAAACAACAGATGATGGATAAAATGTGAAACAAATCAAACATTCACACCAGTCACAGATCTGGGTTTAATCCATCAGTTTTTGTGCTCACTATGCCTTTCCAGTTTGGACCCAGCCATATGCAAATCAGTCTTGACCCTGCTCCCCATGGGAACTGTCCAGCCTGAACTGCCAGGCCAGATCCTCCCTGGACCAGAAACAAGCATCCTGGGACTGTTTCAGGGTATCACTCCTCATCAGCCAAGCTAGCCTGAATCTGGTGGTATAGCAAGCACGGGAACCCACTTCTGGGCATACCATTCCCACTTAGGGGAGCAAATGCAAAAACAACAGATAATGGAAGGAATGCAGAGTAAGTCAAACATTCATCCCCAGTGCAAATCAGCCTTGCTCTGACAAATAAGAGTCTTGCTGTGCCAAGGGGTGACAATCCAGTTCTGAGAACTTGAAGTGCTGCTCCAGTCAGAACCAATGCACTGCTGCCACTGCGCGGATTAGATCTGGTGCTTCACTCCTGTTGGGTGGATGAGAACCAGCGCATCAGACCAATTTTGTGGATCGGAGTCAAGGCATCACCTCCCCAGTATGTATTGACCTCAGGTCATCACCTTCTCAACCGCTGCATCTCAGACCTGACACATTGCTGCTGCTGCATGGAGAAAATCGATGCATCTTCGCTACTGTGTGGGAAGGATAGATGCATCACTTCACTGCACTGGGATCAATACCAACGCATCGCTTCAACCTGTTCCCCTCATCTTCAACATCGACACAAACAGAATTAAGGTACTTTGGTTCAGTGGGCCCCATGGGGACCCTCTAGCCTTCCAGCAGTCTGTTGCAGTTGGCCTGAACTTTTGACTTTGTCCTGGTCTGGTGCGACCAGCTATCTCCGAATGGCGCTTCTTGTTTCTAAGTGCAATTTTACATTTTATTCTTTAAAAATTAATATCCCAAGTTCTACTTATTGGCGTTTTGTCATTTTGGTCTTGTTTTATTTCTTAAATTGAGCTACATTGTTTTATTTTTGTGTGGTGTTTTTGCCATTTTACTGTTTGAAGTGTTGCACAAATACGTAACACATTGCCTGTTGAGTTAAGCCTGACTGCTCTGTGCCAAGCTACCAGAGGATGAGCACAAGTTAACCTAGGGTTTGTTGGTGACTTTCCCTAACTAGCATTGTGGTTCTTGGTTGGAGATGGGTGGATATCTTTGCCAATCAGAAACCCAGATTTTAACTGTCCCCAAATAATAGCTTGTCATTTTCATCAAGTACATGTACTACTGCTCAACATGGACAAAATTAGCATAACATGTATGTGTGTCACATTCATATCCAGAAGACTGCCATCCTATGCTTATGGCATCCACGAGTTCCAGGAATGCCCACCTTATTTCTGTAAGACCACCTATAGTTATAGGTGATCCCTGCATGGCCAAAAATGTGCTTTGGTCAGCCAAAAAAATGGCAAGGATATTGACCTTAAGCAAATAATGTAAAACCTATGCATATGCCACCATTGTGTATGGCTTGACCACTATGATGTTTATTATGCCCTTCCTATGTCACGATGGCTACCTGATACTAAGACCTCCACTGGTACCCATAATACCTATGGTATGGTACCAGAACATCGTTGAGAGAATATTGTCTAACATAAATCTTGTGTCCTAAATAATGTCTGTAAAACCTTTGCTGCATCGAAGTTAATAATAGAAAACCTACACTCAATGGAACAATATTATTGTAAACAGCAGTTAGGTCACAATTCTTCTATTAGGAGATATTTTGACAACGATATTTTGACATAAAACTATATCAACATCTTGTCAGGGAGCGCAGCATTATTCCATAGGCCACTGTAATGCACAGAATACTCACAGTATACCAAAGTTGATCATCATAATATCTAGAATACCCACAATATCCCACTGTTGCCCACCATCTGCCAAGGCCTTTATACTGCCGAGACGGCACATAGAATGCTGATGAGGGAAATGGTAATGACTGAATTTTCTACAATATGCCAAGTATGGCATTTTTTCTTCCACGGCTACTATGATGCATACAATGATCTCCACCGCCGTCATTGTCCCTGTAATCTCAATCTCTTTTATTTAATCTCCTAAATTTCTAATTTTCTGCTTTTTTCAGCTTCTCCCTCACTTACTGCTGTTTTACCTTCCTCTCTCACTATTTTCCTTTATCATTCCAAAGTGCTGTTTATGCCACATTTCTCATCCTTTTTCTTTCTAGACTTCTCATCACTTTCCTATTATTTGTTCTCCTTTCCTTTTCATTGTATGTTCCTTTGCCTGGCTCCTTCTCATCTGTCTCCTTCTCATCTGTCTAATTCGTTTCTCCATTATTATTATCTTGTTTGAGTCCATTTTTTCAACTATTTGTCTACTTTTGGGTCTACCTTGATTTCTTTTTCTATTCCACTATGTTGTTGGTATACTACACTCTTCAATTTCATTCTTTGTTCGCTTTTCTATCTTTGTTTCTCTTTTGCTCCATTTTGTTCAATGTTTTTGACTCATCTTTTTGTGTAACTTTTTGATTCTTCCTATTTATTCCATTCTCTACCATCCCAATCCTTCACCACTCTTTCATTATTTCCACCATTTTTCTTTCTTTAATTCTGTCTTTCTTTTCATCTTTGTCCTATCCATCTTTATTTATACTCATTCTGCTTTTTCTTTCCCATCTTTCTATTTAGGTTCCTGATTTTAAAAAAAGTTAAAACCTCTTAGTGAAATTGGGTTAACAAGAAAAACCAACACAGACATAGCAGAAACGGAACTGGGACCCCCAAACCTAACTACCAAGCCAAGAATGTATTTTCTTGGGTGTTGCCAAACACCTCCTAAAGCTATGCCCCTACAGACAGGCTAAGGTCAACTAAGGGCAAAGGGAAAGGCAACAGTAAAGCATGCTGGAGGCAATGCGTGCTTTGCTCTCTTTGCATTACAAGGTCTCAATCCCTCCTCTCCATTAGAATGGTTAGTCAATAAAAGGTTGAGGCAGAGACCTGCACTCAGCTCACATGAAGAGTTACTTTCTCATCCATAGCCTTGGAAATAAAATGTGTTTTTACTAAATCCTGCCTGCACTCACGTTTGTCTCTTAGACATACTCTGGCAAGGACATTGGGAGGAATTTAACATCACCCACGTTGACATGCAAAGGATGTCTGTACACTGACCTGCTGCATCTCTACTGCAAGACTTGCATTACAAGTGGCAGAGGTCAGGCCTTCCCTCTTACCTCCTCTAGACTGGTGCGAGACTGCCCCAAATGCCCAAGTTAACGAGGCACCCCCTAGAAAAATACCTTATGAGGATTGGTTTCAATGGATCAGAAGCAAATCAGCATTAACGTGACAGTTAAGATGAAAGATAGAGATAGGGGACTGAAGTTACCATGAACAGGATATGAAAGGTCACATGCTCATTTTCTTCTTGATACCTCCTCATCTGCCCGTTCTCCGACCCACCCCAAGTGTTACTCTGCCAGAAGCAGAGCCAAAACCATGCAGTCTGGAGACTCAAGAAGAAGATGTCAACAAGTGTTGGCAAAAGCAGGGGATGCAGCCGTACCTACCTCTGGACACAGTAAATTTTCAAGTCCATGACGGAAGGAGACCATGGCAGTACAGAAGCGAATCATTTTACGGGAGGAGGGAACTTCTGCTGCCCCTCAGCAAGATTTACAATGGTAAAGCAGCACATGAATGTCCCAGTGGAGCAAGTTGAGAGCAAGTTGAAGAGTTGTGGACTATTCTTTTGGGATGAACTAGGACAAGGCTACAAACTTATGTTCTACGGTTGCTGAATGGGAGCTGCCCATCTCTGGTGCCAAAGCCAGGAAACACCCAGTCAACAAGAGATGCTTGGGGACAAAGCTGCTCCTTACCCATTGTGCTAAAGAAGAACAGAGGCAGGGAAACCTGCCTCTTGTAATTAACGTAAGCCTCAAAGGAGATTACCATAATAGCCTAATTGCAAGAGGTAAGTAAGTATTTGACATTGAGGAACTTTGTCAGAATTGTTGGAAGAGATCAAAGCAGATATTTGTTAGAAGGCAGAATTTATGCATCAAAGTTGATGCCGTTAAATTCTAATGTAATTTCCCAATATCTTTGCAAATTTCAAGGTCTTTTTTTCTGAGGATCAGCAATATGGTCTAGGAAGTGCTTCAGAAATGACCCCAAAAGTGTATTTAGCAGGGGAAAAAATTCTTATTGCAATAATACTTAAAGTCCCCCAAATAATTGAGGAACCAGGCGAGCATCTGAACCTTGGATTATCTGTATTTACACCCTGTGCAAAGTAGAAAGTGCTAAATGACTACTCCACCGTCTTCTCACTTTTACGATGATACTACACTCACTCATAATACTAGCTCACCACTTCTCTGTCTCCAGACTCTCCCAGTCTCTTTTCTTGGCTCAGCCACCTCCATTCCCCTCGTCCCCCAGACTAGATGAGATTCAGCTGCATTTTACCATAGAGTTCCTTGGGACACTCTCCACAAGTGATTAGTCCATATGGACTCATTGGTTCATTGATTCTTTCTCTGTCCGCTCCCCCAGAATGCCAAGCGTGTTGATCTGTGGTGCAGCTCTCTCACATGTGCATGAAGGAAACAATGAGTTCCTGGTTGTACATATAGATCCTCTCAGGGCATCCAGGGGGCACCGCAGATGCTGAGGAACAGGGCACAGTCCATTGCTATCACCGGCGTGGCCATCTCCAGTTTTGTCTTCAGGCTTGTCGCAGAAGTGGCTTGATGTATTAAGCATTTGTTTGAGTTTGTGTCTATGTGGGAGTGCCCATGACCTTCATCCTCCTCTAATTCTGTCCTAACTCTTGAAAGCTATACCACATATCTCTGTTGCTGAACTCCACCGCTCTCTTTCTACATTGGCCAAGGACTGCCAGCCTCACGGTGATGGTCAGACCACTGAAACTGTGGTGGTCTGACCTCCACATTACAACCCTGGCGGTCGGACCAACAGGGGACCCCCATACCCCTGGAACATGGTTCCAGATGGTCCAACAGTGGTCTGAGTTGTACTCAGCCAGGGCGGTGCTGAGTTCAGCGCCAACTGGCTGATTACAACTCTACTTACTGCGCTCTGAGCACCATGGAAAGGCTGGTGGTAAGCCAGTGCTGGGGGCCACAGGGGACCCCCTGCCCTGCCCATGTGCATGGTACGGGCAGTGCAGGGGCTTTGCAGACCTTGGTTTCTGCAGGTCAGCCTAGTGGAAATCTTGTAATGGGGATGGTCAGAAGGCCACCAGCTCCACAGCGGTCAGTGAGCTTTACCTCTGCTAACCAGAGGGTTGCATGTTTCCTTTACCTGACCGGAGCACCATCACTGTCAGCCTAAACATGTTACTTTGCCCCATTCCCTGAGAGATTAGCTATCCGTAGTTGGTGCTTTGCACCATTTTGGTGCTATTTTTCCTTAAAATTTATAAATTCATAAATCCGGTTCTACTGATTGGATTTTTATAGTTGTGTGTCAGTTTAACAAATAAAATATCCTCTATTCTTCTAAATTGGTTTGGAATTATTCTTGTGTTGTGGTTTCACTTTATTGTTGTTTCAGTGATGCACCAATACTTTACACATTACCTATAAAGTAAAGCTGGCTGTTTTTCTGCCAAACTTCCAGAGGGTTATGCTCAGGTTCATTACAAGGATTGTGTTTTTTTCTTGAGTGGGACTCTCACCCCCTCTCAAACAATAACCCAATTTCTTACAGAGATTATGGCTGACCCTGGATCCTGAAAATTGGAGAGTACCTGAAGAATGTACATATGGGGGCAGATAATTTGTAATAGATTTTCTTGTCAAAATAGTCATCCATCGAACTACACTTATCATTGGGTTCACAGTTACTTGGTAATGATTGTAGATCTCGAGGCTCTCTATTAGTGGAACAAATGTTAGCAGCCATTTTGTGTACTAAAAAGAAATGTGTAAAAAAGAAACATCTTTTAGTCTTAAAAGTGGTTTGTTAATGGTGTAGTTTAGATGTTTATATTAAAATTTTATGTGTAGATTAAGGTACTTCGCCAGGAACATTCCTTTGCCTGCCGATCTCTGTTTGACTTGGTTAACTCTTTGATATATCACTTCTAAGAGGGATGTGGGCACTTAGCTCTTCTTTCCTGTTTCGCAGCTACCGGATCAAATACAATGGTCAAATAGGTATAATAGGACTCTAGACCTAACTGGAAGTCATTGATGGTCTTCCAAAACCATGACGTAAAAGGGGAGCTAGGTTTTCATCAGGGGCAGTTTTCCAGTCTGTCCTACTTAGGCGCCGAGTTAAGCACACATCTCTTTGCTGCCCTTTTATGAAATCGAAAAACAAAAGGAAGTTTTCAGTCTAGGCGACAGATACTTGCAGAGAGTTGCAGCATGGTATTTCCTATGCATGCCACTTATTATGAGATGGATGTTGAATGCTCATTGCAAGCCTGTCTTACTCTTTTTTCAGTCCAGTCTCCATTCCCTAAAGCTTTGTCCTTAACCTCCCCCTTCCTTCTCCAAACCTTGGTGTATATTTCAACATCAAAAATGTGTTTTCATCATCATCATCACGTTTGCTCAGTTACACCAGCTCCACATCGGGATAACCACCTTCCATTCTGCTAAATTTCTGATGACTGTCATAGTGGCCTAGTAGTTTTGGTGAGCATCATGGATGGAATTATGAGTATGTCATGTTGGAACCTTGGTGTGAATGTTTAGGGAATCGTCAGATGGAGTTAGTGGTACTGGAAGCTGCAACGCATTTCTCTTCCTATGTTATATTTTGCTTATGTCAATAAATGCCGATAAAAGAGCCCACGTTACTCACCTCAGATCTGGAGTGCAAGTCTTCTTTACCACACTGGAGAAAAGCATTGTGAGAAAGCAGACGAAACACTATTTCAAATGGTTGGGAAAGGCTGCTCATATTAGAGTTTGGCAAATGATTACCTAATTCACAGTGGTGACTTCCGCAACTCCCAGGGGAAGGGGATGGCGTGGGGTAAATAAAATAATAATTAAAAAAAACGTATTGTTCCAATTCCAACACCACCTGCCACCTCGCTCCTCTGCTCTCCTGGTGTCCTATCAGTCCCTGGGACACCAGCACAGGCTCCCTAAGCAGTCCGGGCACTAGTCTCATGCTATGCCTAGCATGAGGGCAGCACCAGGATTGGTCTGAGCAGCTTGGTCTGCCACACAGACAGCGCACTGCGGTTTGTGCAGTTTCTCCATCCCAGCTGTGCAACAGAGTTGGGTTGGAGAAACCTAAGTGCGCATGTCAGTTTGGCCGGCCTAAGACGGCTGGCCGAATTGACATACGCACTTGATGCACTCCACTACTCCTCCCCCTCCCAGCCCCACTTCTTCCTGCACATGCTGGCTAAGCGGCTGAGCCAGCAGCTGAAAAATAAAACAATAGTAAAATTTTGTTTTATTTTTCAGCTGCTGGCTCAGCTAGTGGGACGACGCTCCTTCACCATTGGAAAGTAGCCGCTCCTGCTAATTCATCTATTGATGAAGGAGTTTATTTCTTATTTATCTGGTATGTGATGTATTCAAATTTAAGTCATTTGTCTCATCAACCAACAGTTGTTTAGACTTTGAAAATTGCCAGAATGTTAAATCTCAATCTCGGGTGAAATATATCTAAGCCAAACAAGCCTAACTTGCTTTATAAACAACGTACAAAATGTGGCAGCCATTTGAATTGTACTTTTGGAGTTACACAGCAACAACTCCATCAGCGTTTTGTTCATAGGTGTTGGAAGTAGGGGTGCAGGGGAGACTGCAGCACCCCCAAAATAACCATGCTGGAGTTGAATGAATGGATGAGTGTTAAAGATTACTTTAAATGTTGTTTTTAACTTCTCACATTTGCTGTACTTTCAAAGGCAGAGGTCAAATGTCAGTCTAGTCTTCAGACAAATTACTGGTAATTCATTTAACATGGAGAATGATGTTTACTTTTCTTTCTCTTGCTGAGGAATTGTAGGAGTGACATTTGTGACAATTTTGCTGGTGTGAAAGAAAAGGCTGTATGAGGTCGTTTTCCTCTAGTGCACAACAAATATTTCAAACTAAATAAACAGGAAAGCACAAATGAAGCACTTTTTTTCTAGTTCTGATGAGTGATGGAATCAAAGGGTCTGATTATGAGTCTGGCGGTCACAAGACCGTTGTGCCCAATATAGGGTTATCAGTAAAACTGTATATCTGTGCAAATTTAGTAGGCATTTCAATGGGATATGTGTTGTCTGTAAATTACCTTAGGCTACTACACCATGCTTTAGTAATCAATTTCTGAGAGTGTGCTCTTAAATGCAACACTAGCTACATGCCACATCTTTACCAATGTCCTGCTGAATGAGTGTGGCTCAATTACTGCAATTGTTCATTGTGCAAATCTTGTATTTTTTAGAATCCCCATAAATTCAGAGATGTAACTTTGATGCCAGCACCCCCACTATGTACATTTTTCCAGAACCACTGGTTTATTTGCACATCGGACAGCTTTGTGTGCAATGGTTAATGACTGCCTGCAATATGGTGACAGGCACACTAGCTTCCCAAATAATCAAATATTTTGACAGGTGATTCAATCAGATCAATTGCATAATATTGTTTAAAACAATATTTTTTCACAGAAATATCAGAAACAAATGTTGCTTACAAAATTATTGCCATTCTGTACTTAATTAACAACAACACAGTTATCGATGACCAAAATATTACCACTACAAATATCTAGTTTTACTAATATTGAAACCACAAATTTCATAACCAAAAATAGCGTTACCTATCACTAAATAGAAAAAAAGTCAAAAATACCAAAACGTACAAATCGACTACACTAACATCACAAAAAAGAAAGCCAAATAATATAAAATAATATAATACCTCTATTTTACTGTAAACAACAAATAACATTAAGGTAAAGGTAAATCAATACATTGTCTAACTACACTAGGTAAATTTTTTAACAATAAAACCTGTAAATGCATAAAAAACTATAATACATTTCAAAATGTCATATAATTAACAAACAGAAAATAACTTCTACAATGAATGTAACATGAAAAATAAACATTAATAAATACATTTGCATATAAAATTATAACTAGAATGACACAAAAAGAGAAATATATATTTAACATTAAAATAGAAACATTAAAAGGAAAATAACTGATAATAAACATTCAAACTAAACAAACATTAACCATTAACCATTAAAAACAACTGTAAAGCAAACTAACTAGTTAAAATAGGAAATTAATTGAAAATACAGCATATAAGGAGCAAAAAATCTCAACACTCACAACACCAAAAACACTAAAGCTGCAAGAGAACAACACTCTGCTGAATTGCCAGCAGAAAGCCAGAAAATAAAAACTACCTTCACCTGTAAGTGAAACATTTATTTTAACATAGTTCAATGTAACTTAGCAAAAAACATAAACATACAAATAACTGACCATTAAACTCTCCACTTTTATTTAGCTACCTAAATTTAGATACTACAGAAAAAAATACAACACTGTCTACAACCTATGGACATACCAATTAAATTCAAGAATCAAATACCTGGAAAGAGGCAAATAAAATGTAAGTACAATCAAACCACTTCTATATATCAGCTGAACCTTAAATGTAAAAACAACTAAGGGCTTCATTACGAGGCTGGCGGTCTTCAGACAGCCAGCCTTGTGGTGGCGGTCAGGACTTCCGCTGCTGTGGCGATCCATCTGCCACATAAAGACCCTAGTGGTCATATTGCCAGGGTTCTGTCAGCACCACCAGGATCCATGATCCCGACGGCCTGGCAGTGGTGGAAATCACAATCCAACAGGGCAGTGCTGCATGCAGTGCTGGACTGCAGATTATGACCTCGTTCTCAGCCAAGCTTGTTTTCCGCCAGCCATGAAAAGGCTGATGGAGAACAGGTGCAAGAGGCCACAGGGGGGCCCCCCGCACTGCCCATGCACTTGGTATGGGCAGTACAGGGGTCCCCGTGCCCAGCACCCTCGCAAAGTTCACTGTCTGCCTTTATGAGGTGGAGACAATGCTGTAGCCTGTAACCGAGGTTTCTGCCCATCGACATAGCAGGAAACTCTGAATAGGTCTGCCAGGGTGGTCGCCATGAAGGCGGCAACCCCCTGTCAGGAGTTTGGTAGACAGGCTTTCCCATCCATCAGACTCATAATGAAGCCCTAAATGCCCTCACCTCATGTACACTACACACAAATAAGCATTTAAAATATAACTAATACAACTTTTACCCCAGCAGAAACAAACACCTGAGTTACATTAGAGCACCTTCAATAGAAAACTGAAAAAAGACAATAATTATAGTGAACAACACATGGATAAGTATAAAAGGCACATTTGCAAAGCAAAAGTAAAAATATTACAATTTAGTTAGCTGCATTATTAAGCTGTTTTTATACGAAATGACAGAAATATGTATCACCTCACTGAAAAGCAAACAACTACTCTCGAACAAGGGCTACACTTACAGCCAAGAAAGCACAAGCGCCAAAAATGGTAATTGAAAATGTACAAATGCATGTTATGGGAGGGCGATGATAAAAAATTATGTTGTCATTAATGTGAGTAAATACAATCACCACCCAAATGTCACTGAAATGGAAGTAAGACGTACTTCAAGATTTAAAAGAGGCAAGCACTAGTTACCAGGAGACCACTACTAAAATTCTAAATTATATACTCCCAAAAGTACCTGAACATGTCACCAAACAGCTACCAGCTCTACACACTTTAAAACTCTTAATAGCACAAACTAAGAAAGCCACCAGTGATACTCCTGCTGCCCCTAGATAATACGAAGACATCAACATTTCTGAACAATTAACCTCCACAATAATCTTAATAATGGCAAACACAATATTATATTTGCTGTAGCAGATATTTTAATGTGCCTAAGCCAATCTCAAACATGGATGTTGGATGAACAATTCAAAATATGCCTCAACTATTCATTCAGGTGCACACCATACATAGTGAATATCAAAACTTTAATCTATGCCTTGCTAACTGATAAACAAAGTAGCACTTATTATGAACTACCAAACCACTTCAAAATTAAAATTAACAACTAGTCCCCACATAAAATAATAATCAACTTTGTACAAGCCATGCCACAAACAATACTTAGGGCCTGATTATGAATACGGCAGTCCTTTGGACCGCCATACTCGTAGTGGCAGTCCGAACACCGTATCCTTGGCGGTCTGCCCGCCAGATTTCAATGCTGGCAGTCGGACTACCACAACACAGCCGACACCGCCAGGATCATACATTCTGTGGTGCAGAAAGCCGTTGTCAAGCACGGCGGTGCCCAAAGCGGCACTGCTGTGCTGATCATGACTTTCTGCCAGCCTGTTTATGGCGGTTTCATCGCCAAGAAAAGGCTGGCAGAAAGGCAGAATTGGGGGGCCGGGGGGCCTGCACTGCCCATGACCATTTCATAGGCAATGCAGGGGCCCCCTGTCAGCACACTCAGAATGTGCACTGTCTGCCATGGCAGACAGTGCTCATACCGAGTATGCCGTGGGCGGTGGCATTGGCCTTGACTCTCTCTGAGAGCCAATGCCATTGCACTGTTTCCACTGGCCAGACCAGCAGAAACATCACAATTCAGCCGGCAGCCCCTCCACTGCTGTCTTGGTGGTCCGGAGGTTGCACCACCGCCATCATAATGAGGCCCTTAAACTGTACCCGCACACAGCCATTCTAGGCTGTTACTACCACTTTAATCAACGCATTTGGAGACGTCACCAAGAATCTGCCCTAAGTGTAGAATATGCAGAAAAACAGCCAGTTTACTTCTGAAAAAAATATTCACTAGCCTACGTTCCTGCAACAGAGATAGCTAACCACCACAACTTACTTATAAAAAGTCAATTTTTACTAACAAAAGAAACACAAATTAAGGGCCTCAATATGAGTTTGGTGGTACCACCACAGGTCCACCAAACTTATGGGGAGGACGCCACCGCCATATCAGTGGTGTTCGCCCAAGCGCATTACAATGTTCCTGTCTGGCTGACCAGCGGGCACATTCTTAGTATATTGGTCTCAGTTCCTGTAAGGGAGCTGAGGCCAATATCCTAACATTCCAGAAAAGCAGACAGTGCGCATTCGGACAGTGCTGGACAGGAGGGCCCCTGGCACTGGCTTTCCGGCAGCCTTTTAATGGGTCCGCACCAAGAAAAGGCTGGCAGAAAGAGGGGTTGTAATCAGCCAGGCCGCACTGAGTTCAGCGCCACCCTGGCTGGCTACAAGTCCAACCGCCATCATGCTGTTGGGAACCATGTTTTCGGCGGGGATGGCAGTCCTCTGGCGGGTCCGCCAGCCAGAGTTGTAATTGGGCGGTCAGACCAGCAACTTTACGGTGGACTGACCATCAACATGAGTGTGGTGGTCCTCGGACTGTCACACTCATAAAGAGGCCCCTTATCCCCTAATGGATTTATTTGAAGATAGTTGGATTGGCAGAATGCACCACTTTGGACACAGACCTCAACCTAAATTCCTAATATCATGGTGTATTGTCTACAACAACAATATGGCTCAAGAAGCCAAAAAAAACAATGCAGTAGAAGGATGGAACAATGCTCTCCAAGCTACACTAAAGAGAACCCAAACTACACTCTACAAAGTCAAAGAAGCCCTAGTAAAAGAATAAAACTGCCAACAACTAAGAATCGAGCAATCAGTAACCCAAATTAGCTTAACATAACTAAACAAACAAATGGAATGTAGAGCATGCTACAATGTAAAGTTAGAATCTTTAAAAACAACAAAGGCATAATCACTAGCAAAATCCCTGTCAACAACCTCAAAGCAGCACATAAGAAATAAACATAAAATGGAACCAAGCAGATCTATCACATAGAAATGTAACATAACACATTGTAATTACATCAAATACACACACATAATGAAATATAACATTTCACACCCACTAATAGATAAACCAATTAAACGTACAGTTCTGTAGCTGTAGATCGCCATCAATATCCATGTTGTCAAACTATAATCCACACAGAGTCGCGTAGGTTCTCATTATCCTAATGAGACTACTAAATTTGGGCGGCAGAATTACTTGTACTGCAGGGGACTGAGTCTGCTCCCGCACTATGTGACACCTGTCATCCTAATCTGGGTTTGTTCCAGCTAACTAGCAGTGCCTCATCTCCACCCAAGAGCAGGGATGATTGGGACAACCAGGAGCATGACATACATGAATCCTCAGGGGAATCGTGGTCACTCAGATCTCATCCATTTTTCTCAGTTACATTATTCTCACGTATGCAAGGACAATCAGAGGCAGAGTAAAGTTCAATAAGGTTTTATTGAAGTAGCTGCATCTCAGATAATTAAGCATGTATTGCAATAACTAGGACAATGAAGCACAATACTGTAAGATTAAAATTGTGGCAAGGAGAGTAAAACACAAGAATAACGCTACCATACTGTCACTAAGGTTTGTAGGGATAGTTCTCCAGTATTGGATCTTTCATAGATTCACATGCTTGAATCATCCCCGCCGTCGAGGTGGGAGCCTCACGGTAAGTTTAAATACATAAAGCAGTAAGTTTAAAACCAGTAGGCCTCAGTAGACCTTATAGGCTATTTTATAGTCTATCCACTTTGTTTTGTGAAAAGACCCAAACTTCAGTGTCAACCAATCAGGATTCAGCCCCTCCCAAACACTCCCAACAGAGGCTGAATTCCCTCAGATTTTCTACCGCACGTCGTGTGAAGGGAGTCTCCCTGAGCTCTGCTCAGTTTACCTTATTTCTGACTGAAAATTGTTTCTCTCAGGAACTTACCTTTCCAGCTTTATCATGTCTGAAAAGACAAAAAAAGGGTCTGTTCAGAGACTGTGACAGTTGTGGGAAGAAGAGACTACATGTTGATGACCCCCACAAGAAATGCATCTACTGCCTCCATCCAGACCGCAAGGTGAGAGACTGCAAGATCTGTCGCACCTTTAGTCAAAAAACCCTCAAGGACCGTGAGGGTAGACTTCTCTTGTGGCTGCAGAAACAGAAAGCCATGGAGCATCCTTCCTCATACGAAAGTGAAGCGTCATCTCATACTTCTCACCCTCAAAAAAGAACAGGTGAGAGAGGGAGAGTGTCTGATGAGCCACCAAGGAAGATGGCCAAAAAGATAAAACAAGTCTCTACTGAGATAAAAAAGGATGTTTCCCATTCAGAGGCGCACATAAGTTTGCCAAAAAAGGTTCATTCAGAGCCTACTATGCCTTTACATAGGAAAAGTACCTCAAAAAAGGCATCCCCGTCTCTGTCACCCCAGAAAAAGCCGGAAAAAGTATCTTCAGGGAAAAAGCGGTGACATCTACGACAGTGTAGTTGACGTTCACAACGGTGGTCTCACCGATGATCATGACGTCGTCACCGTTATCGTCGATGACGATAATTACGGCAAAAATGTTTTAAAAAGCTTTGTCGGCGAACACATCGTCGACGGCGGAGGCTTCCTGGGTCCACCAATCGACCAGGGCACTCCCGTCTATGAAGCACCTTTCAATGAGGTTTAAGAAGACCACACCGCCGACGACGGCACCGTCGGCGACTAAGATGGCGACAGAGGATACGTCAACGAAAGAACGGTCGACGAAGAGACCGTCGACGAAGGAACCGCCGACAAAGGATCCGTCCATGAAGGGCCCGTCGACGAAGGGCCTGTCGACAAAGGACCCGTCGACGAAGGACCCGTTGACAAAGACACCGTCGACGGAACCGTTGACGAGGGAACCATCGACGAGCATATCGTCCACAGCACTAGCAATATATAGACCATCGACCCTCCTGGGTACTCCACCGCACCAATCTTCAATGATGGTGCCTTATCCTCAGGACGATTCAACCAGATTCTTACCTCTTTCACTTCTCACCATGGGGGACAAAGCTTCCGATATTCTGCCAATGCATACCTCCCCAAGCAAGGTATTGCCATACCCCCCACAACATCTCTTGGATGATGATGATGATGACGCATACTCCCAAGACGAGGGAATATTTGGGGCAGCGAGTAGCCCGTCTCAACTCCATGTCAAGTGCCAGGATTTTGATGACGAAGACGAACAGCATTACCAGCCCAGTTATGCTTCAACATCCTACCCACAGGCAGAACAACAATCACCCCTCTCCATGCCTAGCACACTAGTGGCAGACCTTCAATCTATGCTCAATGACTACTATAGAAGGTTTCTACCTTCAACACCTACCACACCACCCAGACCTGAAAACTACCAGACACCTCGTCAAACCCAGACAACCAGTTTTCCGGAAACACCGCAGGCTAGCATACCATTAACTAGCCAAACGCAAGAAGCTCATCCCTCGTCAGACGACGAAAGAGAAGAGGGTGAGCTAAGAGATTCTGTGACCAGTGAATGGGATGATTATCTCATCCCCACACCATCTCCACCTCCAGCAGGTCCAGTGGATTCCCCTCCAGAAGACATAGGAGGTTTTCATAATCTGATAGAGAGAGCGGCAAAGCGTTTTGGCCTTTCTATTATCTCTCATGAAACAGAGTGCTTCCTTTACGACTTCAAAGAACCATCAAAGAGATCGGTAAGAGCGATACTGATAGTAGATTTCTCATGGCAGGAAGGTTTGAAGGCAATGAAGAATCCTGCCACAGTGCCTTCACAAATGCCAAGGCTAGAGAAGAAGTATTAGGCCCCGGATGATTCTCCGGCCTGTTTAGTGTCCCAGCCAAAACCTGATTCAGTAATATCACAGGCAGCGCAGCGACGTTCCAGAAACCCCTCCACGCCTATAGCATCTCCCCCAGAGAAAGAGGGAAGGAGATTAGACAACATTGGTAAAAAATTCTCCTCTGTAGCAGCGGTCACAGTTAAGGCAGCTAACTCCCTCGCCATCCTGGGAAGATATGATCGCCAAATGAAGGGCAGACATGTCTGCTTTCTTGGATCTCTTGCCGGAGGATGCCAAGGTGGAAGCAAAAAAGGTGTTGCAGGAAGGAGAACGGATTGCCGCAGAGATTATAGACAGCGCAATAGACATTTCTTTAACGGGTTTCAGGCAATTGGCTGGTGCAGCAGTCTTGCGTAGGCAAGGATGGCTAAAGGCTACATCATTTCGACCGGAGGTCAAGAGTCGCGTTCTAGACATGCCTTTTGATGGTGAGAGTTTGTTTGGGAAGCATGTCGACGACATGTTACAAGCCATCAAAACAGATACGGATACAGCAAAATCTCTAGGTACCCTACAATATAAAAAGCAACCTTTTCGTGGAGCAAGGGGAAGAGGAGGTTACTCCTTTCGAGGGGGCTACCAACAGTACAGACCCCAGTACCAGTCTTCCTCCACAGGATCACGACAACAGTACCACCAGCAACAGCAGCATTACAGGTTACCACCGGCCGCGGCCTATAAATATCCAGAGAGAGGAAGAGGAGCTGCCCGAGGAAGAGATACGGGCAGGAAACATTGACCTGCCACTCATTCCAGCGTTCTCCCCCCCACCAATATCGAGGGTTGGAGGTCGCATCACTTCCTATTTCCTTCAATGTGCGGCTATAACATCAGACAGATGGGTGCTCGATATAGTGGCCAGAGGTCATACTCTGGAATTCACGCAAACACCACCAACTGTTCCTCCATCGGGCCCTCCGCCCCGAGGATGAACCAACTCCTCAAGGAAGTAAAAGTGATGCTGGGCAAAGGAGCGATAGAACCAGTCCCTTTTTCTCAAAAGAACGGAGGAGTCTATTCCCGCTTCTTTCTCGTAAAGAAACCCTCCGGGGACTGGCGCCCCATCCTGGACTTAAGAGCACTAAACAAGTTTCTAAAGAAACAATCATTCAGGATGGTAACACTTCAAGATGTCCTGCGTCTTTTAAATACTGGAGATCTGATGGCATCCCTAGACCTCCAGGATGCTTACTTTCATATTCCCATACACCGCAACCACCGCAAATTCCTCAGGTTCAGAGTGGGTGGTATGCACCTCCAATTTCGAGTTCTCCCATTCGGTCTCAAATCGCCCCCCAGAATCTTCACAAAAATGTTGGCTCCAGTAGCAGCACATCTCTGCCAGTCGGGTATGCAGGTCATAAAGGCACCCTCAAAGCCGCAAGTGATACGTCATATTTCGGATTGCCTTCAATTGTTAAACAGCCTGGGGTTTGTCGTCAACTACCAAAAGTCTCAGCTCCACCCCAGACAAGTATTAAACTTCTTAGGAGCAATACTAGACACGGTCCACAGCAAGGCGTACCCGTCTCACAAGAGAAAACAAAAACTAACCTCCTTAGCACGCATACTCTCTACAAAAAAGTTAGTTTCAGTCTGCATCTACAAATCATTGCTAGGGATGATCTCATCATGCATTCCGCTAGTCCCAGATTGCAGACCCCTGCAAGAGCAATTGGACATACAGTGGACCCAGGTGAGCGGTTCGTTCGAAGACAGAATTCGCATAACACCTCTAATGCAGAACACCATGAGGTGGCGGGCGACGCTAACCAATTTGTCAAACGGACTTACATTCCTTCATCAAACACCCAGTTACATAGTAACAACGGATGCCTCTCTCGAAAGATGGGGTGCACACTGCCAAGACCTGCAAATCAGCGGATCCTGGAATGCAAAAGAGGTTCAACTCCAAATCAATTACCTAGAACTCAAGGCAATACACTTAGCTCTAAAAGCTTTCTTGCCAAAACTACAAAATTCAAGCGTCTTAATCAGAACGGACAACACAACCAGCATGTTTTATCTAAACAAGCAAGGGGGCACGAGATCCTTACAACTCTCGCAACTAGCTCTGGAAATCTGGACATGGGCAATCAAGCACAACATTTTGCTCAAAGCGGAGCATTTGCCAGGACAAACCAACGTTCTGGCAGACACCCTGAGCAGGACAGTGATACCATATCACGAGTGGGAGCTAGACCAGAAACTTCTCAATCGACTCTTTCTCTTATGGGGCAAACCAAACCTCGACCTATTTGCCACACTCGAGAACAAGAAATGCCAGTATTACGCAAGTTGGCTTCCCCAGAAAGGTTCGTGGGGAAATGCGTTTTCGATGAGATGGTCCGGGGTCTATGCCTACGCTTTTCCTCCGATCCCGCTCATTCCGAGAGTCATCAACAAGATAAAGACGGAGGGGTGTCGCCTCCTATTCATAGCTCCCAGGTGGCCCAGACAGGTCTGGTACACGGAGCTCCTAATGCTCTCCGAACAGCCACATGTGCAACTCAGACAGAGTCCAACTCTCTTGACGATGCACCAGGGACAAGTCAGGCATCCAGATCCGTCATCTCTTCACTTGTCGGCTTGGCTCCTGAATACGAGTATGTAAATCTGAACATTTCCTCGGAGTGTAGAGACATCTTAGCAAACGCTAGAGCTGACACTACCAACAAAACCTACAGACTTAAATGGAAACGTTTTTGTATATGGTGTGCAGCAGAAGGTATACATCCCTTTTCCGCTCCTCCAGAGCAGATACTTCCACATCTCTTGCTCTTGGCAAAGTCAGGACTTTCATACTCCTCCATTCGAGTGCATCTGGCAGCAATCTCGAGATACCGTAGATCACCACACATGGTCTCATTATGCTCCACTAGAATTGTCAAACAATTCAGGAAGGGCCTTTTCCGTGTATTCTCACCAGTTCGAAAACCTCCGCCGTTATGGTCCCTGAATGTTGTATTAATGCAGCTCATGAAAGCTTCCTTTGAGCCGATCCACAGAGCCGATCTAAAATTCATCTCATGGAAAACAGCATTACTACTAGCTCTTACTTCAACCAAAAGAGTCCGCGACATTCAGGCCTTCACTATTAAAGAGCCTTTCCTCCAATTTACAAATTCCGGTGTGATCCTAAGAACAAATCCTAAGTTCATCCCAAAGGTTCCCTCAACTTTTCATTTGAATGACCAGTCATCTTAAAAACCTTTTTTCCAAACCCACAAACGGTAGTCGAGAAGACATTACATTCCCTTGATATAAAAAGGTGTCTAAAGTTTTACTTACAGAAAACACAAGTCATCCGTCAGTCTGACCAATTATTTGATGCATTTGGCAGAACAAGAAAGGGACATGCGGTGTCCAAACAGAATATAGCCAGATGGATTGGCCTTGCAATCCAATTCTGTCATGCTAAAGCCGGTAAACCGCTCCACAGCAAGGTGAGAGCCCATTCTACAAGATCGGTAGCCACTTCAGCTGCACTCTTTGCTGGGGTGCCACTACATAGCATCTGCAGAGCGGCCACATGGTCCAGCCAGCATACGTTTACAAAACACTATTGTCTCGAAGAAACGAGTAACGTTGATACAGCAGTGAGACAGGCAGTACTGAGGCATCTATTTAGTTAAGGTGAGCCTCTTACACATCCCACCACCACACTCAAGGTATGTTCGATATTGTTTCTCAGTTTTGTTAATATCTAATTTTAGATTACAGTGTGGTTTACTCTAATATTTTGCTTCAAACTAGTCGTAATATCAACGCTTTTTCATATTGTGTTAACATGTTGTAGACCTCAAAACAATAACAACACATATTGTATCATAATTTTCTGCCATACAGTTTTTTCTATTATTGTTATTATATATATATATATATACTAACGTGATTGAGATCACTTAGAGAATTACGATAAAATGACAGTCAAATTAATTCGCTAATTCTCAAACATTACTGCTCGTTATTCTGATTCAAGCATGTGAATCTATGAAAGATCCAATACTGGAGAAGAAAATTAGTTACTTACCTGTAACTGCAGTTCTCCAGTATTGGTATCTTTCATAGATTCACATGCGACCCACCCCCCTCCCCTCAGAGGCTCCCCTATTATACAGATATTGAACTTCACACTTGTCCTAGAAAATCTGAGGGAATTCAGCCTCTGTTGGGAGTGTTTGGGAGGGGCCGAATCCTGATTGGTTGACACTGAAGTTTGGGTCTTTTCACAAAACAAAGTGGATAGACTATAAAATAGCCTATAAGGCCTACTGAGGCCTACTGGTTTTAAACTTACTGACTTACTGCTTTATGTATTTAAACTTACTGTGAGGCTCCCACCTCGACGACGGGGATGATTCAAGCATGTGAATCTATGAAAGATACCAATACTGGAGAACTGCAGTTACAGGTAAGTAACTAATTTTCTTCCTACCTAAGCTATGTTAGAGCACAGCATGTTAAGCTCTAATTCTGCCTTTCAGGTCCCCCCTGGAAAGACATCATCCCTCATACCTGAGCAAGAGGCCTGTAGTATACATAAGCAGCTGTAGCGAAGCGATCAGCACTCAGTCATGGTCATCTGGCTGGAATCTCACTCTCACGTACATGGGTAAAAGTAGTGTTTTTATAATAAAACATCTAATGTTCCAAGAAAGATCCCCACGTAAGAGTGTGTATGTTTCTGTGAACATTGGAGACAAAGCGTACCACTTTTGCCGGCAACCTATCTTACTACATCCTTGGGAAAAGCACAGAGTGAAAAAAAATTCTTGTTTAAGAACGCAGTGCTGACCTCGACGAAGAACAGTTAGACAGAGAAAATAAAACAAGACCGCAATTGTGGCTAATGTTAAAATAATATAACAAAGCTGAAGAAAATATATCTAGGTTAAAGTGCACAGCGGCAGGCCTAGTTTACTAAAATATTGTGCATAAAACGTTAGCTTAAATGGTCACACAACACCCTCCCCTTGCCCTTTCAAAGATGGTTCAAAGCCTAATTTAATATATAAAAGCCACTAAAATTCATCTTAAAGCATATATATATGGTAATGTCAATGATGACAAGTTAAAAGACATTTGAGAATGTATGAAAATGATAATTAAAAATATTAACAGTGGCATTGAGAAAGCCGAATTTCTAAAGTCAGAGTCAGATTTAAAGTTGCCAATTGAATCCTGGATAATTGAAGATAAGAAATCTTCCACTTCGGCAGTTGGTAAAGAAGAAAGTTCCTCGCCAAGGAAAACCAAGACACATTTGTGTTCCAAAGCCTGAGCTCCAGCTGAGGCATCAGCATTCCGTAGTGTGCCCAACAGTGAGTTTAGAGCTGCTTGATCCACAAAGGGCAACTCATAAACAGCTTCCCATAGCAAACGCACCCTCAACGTGCATGTTTGGTAATGAGCCCTCAGCGAGAACATCAACAGATCAGCGTCCAATGAAAGCAAGAGCTGCGTAGAAAGACAAACTTTCAGTGCACATTCAAAAGGGCAGCAAAGGCACCAAACCATGGGCTGCACACAATGCAAAACCAGTCTGAATGACAGAGACCAGTCACACACCAATCGCTCCAGGAGTGGTGCTCCAAAGTACTGCATCATGCGTTCACGACACAGCTGCCCTCAGTCCTCCTTTTTGTAATGGGACAGCCATTGCGCAGAAAAAGTAGCAATAGCAAAATGTCACCTATTGTAGCCAAAGTTATCAGAAATCCCCCCAAAATACTGGAAAATATTGAGTGTATGGCTGAAGGTATTAAGCCAACTATAGAGGAAAAGGTGTCAACAAAACCAGAACCAACAGCCTTAAAGAAGTGTACGATTCCAGTAGTACTGGATGCATTAAATATCCGACCCAGAAGTTCACCAAAGTGTCTCTGAAAGTTAGTACTTAAAAAGGACTGTATCTCTGCGGATGACCTCGCAACCTAAAGCGCATAGGTCTCACGTGTAGATGTAAGCACCACATGTTTTTGAAACAATAAATCCTTGAGTCTGCTCAACTTGTCAAACTTCACATTTGAAGTAGCGATATGGGGCCAAATTTCAGCTACTTCCCTCTATTGTGTAGGAGGAAAAAGAACATTCCAGCAGCATGTAACAATTTTGGAGACCGAAACAACATGAACTATTCCGGCTCGCATCCCACAACAGCTCTCACTATTAAGGAGCACATAGCTGCCATTCGAGAGCACCTGGAACGCAGAGCTAATCAAGGGGACTGGGACTCCCTTCAGATAACATGCCAAGTTTACTGCAGAAGCGTTACACGCCCCATGAAAAAACAGCTATTTACAAACCATTGAATGGCTGACATAAGTATCTCATTCACTACCACTAAGAAAGACCTCCTTCATGCCACTGAGACATTTGTATGTGATGGGCAGCTCCCACACCTCGTGTATGTAACTATCTCCTAGCCTTTCATATCTGCCCACTGGAATGTGTTTTAAGCAGGATGTGAATTGAAGTGTTGGAATAGGCAGATTGATGACCCCGTGTATTAACCACTCAGCAGATGGTATTTCAGCCACAGTGAAAGGCAACTTTTCTAACTTTTCAATATTTAACTTGACATAAGTTGCTTCCTTTTTAGCCATTAGTTGTTGTTGTTGCATTAAATTAAACATAGAAAATATGTTCCTCGCTCTGACGTGTTGCCAGGGAACACGACCTGCTTTCGGTGTTTGTAGTGTCCAACCTAACTGCATAATGGATCTTAGTTGACTATGTCCATGGTATAAAGAGGACATGTCACTCTGTACTATGTGTATTGCAGAGGAAACAATGTTGTTTAAGGTGTATATTTGGTTGGACATGGTATTAATCCCATTATCTACAACAACTAATGCCTTCTGTAAATTTTCCTGATCTATTTGCCTTAACCGGGCAGCAGCTTCTTGTTGAGAACGCTTCCAAATTTCATTATGGACTGGATATAAGAATCACCTTCTGTGTTTTGTTCTGAGGCCTATAAGGAAATCCTATAAATCAGTATTATTAGACAGGAGACTGAGGTGATCTTTAACAGCATCTAGTGAGGAACTCTTCAACCATTGCTGGCATAGTTTCCCTACACTGTATGTCGTTATTATACCTGCGTGTTCAGATGACACATAGCGAGGGTTAGACCTACCTGTTTTAAAACCCCAGTGGAGTTTACAAAACGTTTATGACACCCATTGGTATCTATTGGCCACAATAACCACCCACCAGGACGTGAAAGTGAAGCATTAAATGTGCCAGTTTGGACCCATTCATCGAGCTGATCTTCTGTTGCATTGATAATTTTTTGCCATTGTAAGATTTTGAAGGGGCAGGTATACTGGACGCATTCAATTCCTTAATTTTTGCTAAGCCTAAACAACTTGTCTGTTTCACAGTTTCATTTAAAAATATCATTTGAACAGGCATCAGTCATACTCTAAATAAAGCTTCCTTTCCCCTTATTTGCCATTTTTTTGTTCCCCACACACTTTTTAAGTCAATTGACTTCAACCAATATTCATAGCCTTCTGTAGACAACCAGGAAACAAAGGAATCTGAATAACTGAATTTTGTATCTCTCAATAATTTATGTACATTTTCCATAAATGGCCATTTAAAATAATATTACTTATTAATATTTTTAATATCGTGCCCATAAAAATATGTACATTTTCCAGAATATATTTTTGAACTTCCTTGTGAAGGAGTTGGACAATGTTCCCATTGTGTGTAATTAAACATAGTTTTCGGGGTGTGAATGAAATGGTGTTCATAATAATTATAACAGAACATGCCTCCATAATTTTCTTTGGATTGATAAACATCCTTACTTTCCAATACAGTAAAATACTGCAACTCAGTCATCATAGAATCAACTGTTTTCACATCCCAGTCATCAGAAACAACTCCGGGTATTATTATATCAGTCATGGAAGTTTAAACACATATGGCATTTGAATGACCTCCGTCGGGCTGTATATAGCAATTGTGACTTCATCACAAACAATCCCATCAGGAATTGGTATAGCGGAAATGTTCACGTAAGACAAATCTCTGCAGAACTTGTGAGAAGAGAAATGGGGTTTCAGGACCTCATCCATCAGTTCAACTGCTAATCGTTCAGGAAGGTAATGACCATGTATTAGTAGAAAGAAAATAATAACAAAGCTAATCCAAAGGAGGAAAGCTAATAGTCAAGGAAAGCCACAAATAGTTTCATGGGAGGAAAAGTAATTTGTTTAGCCAAATTATCAGCTTACATGTTTTTGACAGTTCAGATGCAGAAGAGGCAGATGAGTCTGAGAAAGTGTCAGTTATGTCGGCAAAGTATCCAGAAGCAGTTTGTGCAAAAACTGGAACTGTATTTTGAAGAGAAGAACTAACAGTGGTCTCCCATGGTGGTTCATAATAGATGATGCCATCCATTTGTGTAGAATTTGAGAATGATCGATCACCATTTTCTGTTGCTTGTTGTAAAGGATGCTAGTGGAACTGTTGAAAGATCATTTTCCACCCTCCTCAAGCTCGGTGAGGAGTTCCCGTTGCTGTTTAAAACATGTGGAGGAACATCATGACCAGTAGTGAGAGGGATTCGGGTACTACTGGTTGTTCCTCTTGTTCTGCTGTGCAGGATTGGCTACATGGTGTAACTTGACATTGTTGATGGAGACAAAGCGTTTTTTTTTTACAACCAGGAAGTGGTGGTAGAATAACAGTTCTAGTACCGTGTATCCCCAGGACTCGAACCGGTGCATGATAAGAAGGACCAAACTCCTTTTTCACAGCAACATTTTCACATAGTAGATCCCCAACCTTTGGAATCCAGCCGGAAGATGTTATCGGTACATCTTTAATTCCAAAGGAGGTAGCACTTGCAGAAGCGTTGTCATCACGGAACTGTTGTAATTCCTGCAAGACAGTGACACGTTCATTTATGTCAAAGGGTGTTTCTGCCGCCCCACACCAGGACCATTAAGATCTGGAACATACATTTGAGTTCCAAACAGGCACTCGTATGAAGTGCGACCCCCCAGGGACCTTCTAGGCAGATTATTAAGTGCTCTCTGTGGACTCCATAGAGGTGATTAAGCCAATTACGACCCGTACCTTTTACTCTGGCTGTTAAGGATTGCTTTATATCTCAGTTTCATCACTCCACAACACTATTTCCCTTGGGATGAAATGGAGACCAGTAATGGAGTTGGACCCCTAACGAAGCCATGGTGTCCCTGAATGCCCTTGAGGTGAAAGCAGGGCCCTGGTCAGAGTGGAAAGCCGCAACTGCATATGTGCCGATAAAGGCTTGCAAATCTTTAATAACAGTCCGAGCTTCAGCCGAGCGTTGTGACCACACCGATAGAAATCTGGAGCAGGAGTCAACAGTAACTAGAATGTATTTGTATGCACTGTCAGGTGTCAAAGGACCGCAATGTTTCACGTACACACATTGTAATGGTTTGTTAGAAATTAGAAGGGGTGTCTGCGGTGGGCATTTAATGGAGGACCCCTTAATTTGTTGGCAGATATCATAACAAAGGACATACTGCTTGGTCTGTTTGCATAGACCTGCCCACCAATAACGAGTCAGCAACAATGATATTGTAGCCGCCACACCTGCATGGGCAGAAGCAACTCCCTCATGCGCTGCTTTAATCAACTATGGTCTTAATTCTTTATATGTAATCACTCAAACTCCCACGCCTGGTATTTTAAGCATGCCTCCCATCTGGAAGGAATATTTAGTGGGATATCCTTTAGATAAAGGTATGCCATCAGCCAAGGCTTTCACGGTAGCCAGTATTTCATTGTCCTGTTTCGTGTGAGAACGAGTTACTGCAGCAACAGAAGTCGTAGCTACTGCTGATCTGGCTGCTTCATCAGCCAGTGTATTCCCAGCAACATGTATTCTAACGTGCTGGTGTCCAAGTGTGTGTACTACATGGACATTTGGTAGCGTTCCTTCAGATCCGATACTTTCCCCCACAGACATTTGTGTTTGATGGTGTTATCTTTGGAATCTCTCAACCCATTCTGGTGCCAATAATGCAGATATTCATTGAAGGACTGGACACAATAGTACGAATCACAGACAATCAGTGTTAGCTGTTCAGGATACGTATGTTCCAGTGCCATCACCAGAGCCTTTATCTCTGCGAGTGGTGCAGGTCAATCCCCTAGGGATTACATATAGGTATGTAGTGGATAGAATTTACTACCCTCCATGTAGATGCTTACGACTGCGCATGCAGCGGAATATTGATGCTTTGTGCCAGTAGCAGGTTGTGCTGAGCCATCGACGTACATGACTCTTTGATATCGATCAATAGGTAATGTATTTGCCGGAACTGGGCATTTTAGCTCATATTGTTAAAAACACTTGAGTTTATAACTTTGGGTCAAAAATATAGTCAACATCAGTGGCTGTCAAAGATGTTACCCATTGGATCCAACGTGGATGTAATGCTTTAGCATTTGGAACGCTGGCTTTTGTAACAGCCTCAAGGGCTGGGATTGGAGATATGACAATAATGCATTTCACCTGGGCTAATAGTCTTTCTTTAATGACAGCCATCTGAACAGCAGTGAGAATTTTCTTAGTGGTAGCAAAATGTTATTCTGCTGTTGAATACAAATTTGATTTGTATGCAATTGAGACTGTCTCACCCTCATTGAATGTTACATAGGTGAAACCAATGGCACCAGCAATTACTCTGATGACCAGATGTTTTTTATTGTCCCTTGTGTGTAAGTGTTGTGCTGCAAGCATATTTTGTTGCAATGTTCTAAGAATACGTGTGTGTTTGACTGTCGAGAATTTACTGGGAAAGTCAGGACGCATCCAAGTAATATAAGGGTTTAATGCATGATACATAATCTGGAATGTGTGTTCTGCCAAAATTTAGAAAACCCAATAGTGATTGGAGTTTTTTAATGGTATTTGGAGGTTGTAACCGTGAGCAATTTTTCTAAGAATTGTGGCGCTAGGCTCTTTCCTTCACTTGATAATTCGTATCCCAGAAACAGGACAATAAGGAAGGCTATTATAGTTTTTTTTTAATTGAATTTATAGCCGAACTAGAAAATCCTACAACAATGCAGGCTACCCGTCTAAGATGTTGCAGTAATTAATCATCTGTAAGGTAGATATAATCTACATAGGATAATGCTTCAGGGTCAGTGTCATGCAATATTGAATCCTGGACTGTTCTTGTACTCCTGTGGTAAATGACAGAATGTTTTCTGGAAGCCTAGTGCACTAAAACTTGTTAGGTCTCTACCCACAGGTGCTATATTTTGGCTGAAGAAGCCATTGGAAATATTGAATGTTGTTGTGTAGTTTTTGCGCACAATGTTGTTCATAAGTGCTGTGCTATGAGAGTTTTGTATAGCATATGTGCATGTATGACTATTTAAGTGTCCGTAGTCTAAGACTATTCTGTATGAATGATCTGTTTTGGCTACAAATACAACAAGTGTACACTGTCCCAAAATTAGCCAGTCAGAGGACCAAATGTGACTAAGGCGGTCATTCTGACCGCGGCGGGCGGCGGTCGCCGCCCGCCATGCGGTCACCGCCAAATGGCCGCTCCATTCTGGCTTTCCCGCTGGGCCGGCGGGCGACCGCCAAAAGGCCGCCCGCCGGCCCAGCGGGAAAGCCTCTGCAACATAGAAGCCGGCTCTGAATGGAGCCATGGTGTTGCAGGGGTGCGACGGGTGCAGTAGCACCCGTCGCGATTTTCACTGTCTGCAAAGCAGAAAGTGAAAATCTTCATGGGGCCCTGTTAGGGGGCCCCTGCACTGCCCATGCAAGTGGCATGGGCAGTGCAGGGGCCCCCAGGGGCCCCACGACACCCGTTCCCGCCATCCTGGTTCTGGCGGTGTAAACCACCAGAAACAGGCTGGCCGGAAGGCGATCGGAATCCCCATGGCGGCGCTGCAAGCAGCGCCGCCATGGAGGATTCCCTGGGCCAGGGGAAAACCGGCGGGAAACCGCAGGTTCCCCTTTTCTGACCGCGGCTTTACTGCCGCGGTCAGAATGGCCCTGGAAGCACCGCCAGCCTGTTGGCGGTGCTTCCGTTGCCCTCCACCCTGGCGGTCATAGACCGCCAGGGTTGGAATGAGGGCCTAAGAGCGTTGAACCCTCAAGCATCTCAATAGATGTCTGGCTTCATCATCAGGAACGCTCTACACCAGGCTGGTACTGCAATGCCTAGTGGGCTCCCTGTGGGAGCTCTTGCCCATGATGCTCACTAGATAGCAAGAGGATCCAAAAGAAATACATTTTAACCAGATTGAAGGATCCAAAAAAAGGTAGGAGAGAATAATGTGAAAATAAAATTGGTTCACCACCTTAACTCTACGTCATAATTTAATCAGTCTAAATAAGATGGGGACCAAGATTAAAAACAGAGGAAAGTATAAAGAGTAATCATGCTCAATTACTTTCAAAAACGCTCGAAATTCCCAAAATCTAAGGATTCTAGTGAATGGTCGACATGTTTCACATCTAGCGGTCCAAACGGATCCCACGACGCTTCCTCAGGACCAAAAGTAAATTAACAATTTCTCCAATAACTATTGTGTAGATAGTCTTAGCAATATAAAGTCAAAAAAAAAAAAAAGGAAAACCGTCACTTACATTAAGTAGACTGGTTACTACCATAGGTCACCCTAAAATGGAAATACGAACATGTATAGAAAGTGAAATAAACTGAGTGATAAAAGTGCACTCGTGAATATAGTGTATGGTGCAATATTGTACATAAATATAGGCTTACCACCCCCAGAGTCAGGTCAGGCTCCTTAGCACCATACTATGATATAGATAACCAATCACGCTCTTCTGATGAGTCGACTCCTACTTACAGAAAAACCCATACCTTTAGCAGTGGATCGTCTTCTGACGGGTGGAGTACGGATGATAATCCTCCACAACCTTTTTACAATTATCCTTCCTATCCTGTCAACCATCCAACACCATGGCAAACACCATTCCCGTTCTTCCAACCTCGCCCAATGATGCCCTATATTCCTTTTTTAGGCCGCGGCCGGGGCAGAGGCAGAGGCAGAAAGAGAGGAAGAGGGAGACAGGTCCAGTGGTCCGGAGAGGAACCACAAATAATAACCAGGAGCCAGACAAAGAAACCCCAACAGAAAACCTAGTGGTCAACTTGTCAACCAGACAACTGACTAAGGACGAAACTACTATCCTCAATAGGGGTCTTGGTTTTGTACCAACACCAGACGTTGATTTGTTTCGACTTCATGTAGAATTAGCTCAATTTTTCAGAAAAATTAGATTACACTTTTTCTTTAAGGATAAACCAACCGAACCACGGACAGATTCAGGCTTGAAAAGACCTTCGAACTTCACTCCACCTACATCCATAATACCTAGTGAAGTTCTTACCTTTGAAAAGGCAGTACTATCAGATATTGAACAAATACGCCCTAATCACTCGTACATCAATATTCCATCTATAGAAAAGAGGGCCTTAAAGACACTGGCATCGGATGATACGATTGTGATTAAACAAGCTGATAAAGGTGGTGCTATTGTGATTATGGACACATCAGACTATAGACAAGAATGCTTACGTCTCTTGAGTGATTCAACATATTATGAGATGATCTCCAATGATCCCACAGTGAGACTTCAAACACAGATCAGATGCTATATTGAGGAAGCTAAAAATAATCTGTGGATTTCACCTAAGGAGGCTGCATTCCTTGATACAGTTCATCCCTGTGTCCCTTACTTTTACTGCCTCCCCAAAATCCATAAGGGTATCACTCCACCACCTGGAGGTCCTATAGGTTCAGGAATAGGTTCAGTTTTAGAACCATTATCGATTTTTTGTGATCACTTTCTACAACCATTGGTAAAAAATTCCTCTACTTACCTGCAAGATACAAAAGATATCCTTAATTTGATCGAGTCTATCAATTCCCTAGGCGATACACAAGGGATTATTACCCTGGATGTAGAAGCATTATATACCAATATTCCTCAAGCAGCCACTTTACAGGTAGTGGAATCAGCCCTACGGGAGACCTCTACCTCATTATCCACTCCTGTGACCTTTATTATGCAATGCGCGACCCTTGCTTTGAAAGAGAACTTTTTCCAATTTGAGGATCAATTCTTTCATCAAATCAGAGGGACATCAATGGGAAGCACTTTTGCACCCAGTTTGGCTTGCATGTATATGTATAATTTTGAAAAGCTTCACATCTTACTCCCTTCTAATCCATTCCAGGCTAACATAAAATTATGGAAACGATATATTGACGACATTCTGATTATATGGAATGGACCTTTGACGTTAGCACATGACTTTACAACTTGGATCAATACTCTTGACCCGTTCTTGAGATTTACGGCCACTGTTTCCTCTTCTGAATTACAGTTTCTAGACCTGATGATTACCATCAACAAAGGAAAATTTACGACAAGTACTTACCAAAAACCTACCGACCGGAACAGCCTCCTACTTTACGAAAGTCATCACCCAAAAGCATTGAGAGACAATTTACCTGTTGGTCAATTCCTTCGGCTATGACGTAATTGTAGTTCTGTACACGATTTTGATTCACAGGCAGACACACTTGAAAACAAACTTCAAGAACGTCATTACCCTTCCAGAATTATACGTCAGGCTCGGAAGAGGGCAAGGAATAAAAATAGGGATAGCCTTTTGGCTACTTTTGACAAAGAGCAGCAGTCTCGTCTGACATGTGTTTCTACTTTCACCCCAATGTCTAACACCATACAAAAGTTGATCAACAAAAGATGGTCGATACTATCAAGTGGGGGCACCATGGTCTCAAGACCCCTATTTGCCTTCAAACGTGCTGCCAATATTAAGGACATTGTTGTCCACACTCGTCCACGAATATCACAGGCCATTACAACTCAACGAACATTATGGGATCTTCCTCCGGTGGAGGGGCATCACCCATGTGGAAACTGTAATGTATGCCCATTGACACAACATACAACGATACTCCATCTAGACCCTATTGGCATTTGGCGATTAAAGAAGCACACCAATTGCAACACCAAGTACTGCATTTACATGATTACGTGCCCTTGTGGACTACGTTACGTAGGGATGACTACACGACCTGTAAAAACTCGCATAAATGAACATAGGAGTAATATCAGATGCAAACGAATTACTACCAAATTATGTGTGCATTTCCTCAATGCCCCCCACACTGCCGACGACCTGACATGGGTGATTTTGGAAGCACCCGAAATACGTCCCAACAACCCTAACTTTCTCTTTCAGATCGAACAACGATGGGTTTTTAAGTTGGGAACCAGTACTGTAGGATTAAATAACGAGATACCTTGGTCTTCGTTGGCTTAATAGAGATATCTTTTGCGTTAAGATCTGAGCCATACGAGACCCTTACATGATGTGCCTAAGCTTTGGCTTTGAGCCTTTTGTATCGGTCATTTGATTGGACCAGTGTTACCTAAAATTTGCTGGTCCAGGTTATTGATTTTTAAATCTACTGTTCATAGTGCTTATTTAACACTGTAAAATTATATCAGAGTTGTTTTGTTTCCCTTCATTTAATTAAAATGAACTATAGCTATAGATCAGTCCTGTCTGAATCGTGTCCTTCTTTTATTTTTAGCTCTCCCACTAGTATGTGGTGAGTCCTTTTTCAGTTTCCTTAGCCCTGAGCGCGTGATCCGAAATGAACACTCCCGGGTCCGACGCTCGTTTTATTCCTCCGGCAGCATCTGCTTTGCGCCATTATGGGTTTGCAAGCCGGAGGGTAGGTGTTCCGACTTGGACATCGGCTTATCAAGTAAGTTGCCATTATGGCAGTTGGCTCCCTTGCCTTTTTTTTAAATAGACTCTCGGCGAGTACTCCATTACCATTTGTTTGGGTGGAACCACTACTACCGTTAGTTTCCCGGTGGGTTACTTGACTTACTATTCAATATTTTCTTCAACAATAATTAAGCCAAGACCTATTTTTGTATTTCGTGGGTTTAGGAACATTATATCCTGTCCTCGACATATGTATACATATATTTATATATGGTTTCTGTTCTAATTTTTTTTATTTGTTATCCAATCTTTATCTCTTCTTACGATGACTACTGCACGTAGGGCTAATTCTTGTCCCAGGCATGAATTTCCTAGGGAGCCTGACCCGACTCTGGGGGTGGTAAGCCTATATTTATGTACAATATTGCACCATACACTATATTCATGAGTGCACTTTTATCACTCAGTTTATTTCACTTTCTATACATGTTCGTATTTCCATTTTAGGGTGACCTATGGTAGTAACCAGTCTACTTAATGTAAGTGACGGTTTTCCTTTTTTTTTTTTTTTTGACTTTATATTGCTAAGACTATCTACACAATAGTTATTGGAGAAGATGTTAATTTACTTTTGGTCCTGAGGAAGCGTTGTGGGATTCGTTTGGACCGCTAGACGTGAAACATGTCGACCATTCACTAGAATCCTTAGATTTTGGGAATTTCTAGCGTTTTTGAAAGTAATTGAGCATGATTACTCTTTATACTTTCCTCTGTTTTTAATCTTGGTCCCCATCTTATTTAGACTGATTAAATTATGACGTAGAGTTAAGGTGGTGAACCAATTTTATTTTCACATTATTCTCTCCTACCTTTTTTTGGATCCTTCAATCTGGTTAAAATTTACTTCTTTTGGATCCTCTTGCTATCTAGTGAGCATCATGGGCAAGAGCTCCCACAGGGAGCCCACTAGGCATTGCAGTACCAGCCTGGTGTAGAGCGTTCCCGATGATGAATCCAGTCATCTATTGAGATGCTTGAGGGTTCAACGCTCTTAGTGACATTTGGTCCTCTGACTGGCTAATTTTGGAACAATGTACACTTGTTGTATTTGTATCTATTTTGGGAGACTGTACACTGGACCACTAACCTCCCGGTCCCTCTTCTTTGGTTTTTGATCTGTTTTGGCTACAGGAAATAAAGGATGATTAATTGGTGAGACACAGGGCCCGATTACGCCCTGGTACTCTAGTTGTGTGAGGATTTCCCTCATGGGTGCTTTAGCATCATGTTTTATTGGGTATTGAAGTTGAGGTTGGGGTCGATTCTTAATTGGAATTACATGATAGGGGGAATCTTTATCCCACCCTACATGGTTGCGATATTACGCGGGTGCCTGCGTCAATGCCCAATCAATGGCATAGGATTCTATGAGCTCATCGAGAACAAAAGGCGAGAAAGAAGGTTTGATAATCTTTTCCCCGTACGGGCAAGTACGGACAAATTCAGGTGGCCAATCATTTCGGCCAGTAAAATATCTTAAATGTTGACGATGCGGTCCCAAAAGATTGCGTCTATTGTGTGTTCAATGTTTCCTTCTAACTGGATGGATCATTACTTTGTACACCCTGTCAGGCGTGGAGTCATGCATGTCTGCAGTTTCAACTTGTAAGAAATCATCAGTTGCTTTCACCTCCAGATGCTCTTGAAGATTCCGGCAAACTATTGTGACCTCTGCTATGCTGTCTAGCAGAGCTAGTGCCCAAGTCTTGTCCTTCAATAGAGCCCTCTTCTTGAGTGGCATGACGAATCGCAACTGCTGCCAATCTTTTCTTTTTAAATTGGAGTTTTTGTAGGGGAAGTTTCTCTTCTTTTTTAACAGAAAATTCTGTAGAGCGCTGTGATTCCTATCTCGGTTTCACGTACTCAGTTCTTAGTTCTGACCGCCCACCTCTCTCACTGCATTTTTCCAGTGAGACCTGAAAGGAACGAGATTGGCGTCTATCAGTATATTGATATCTGTCAGGCGTTTTTATATTATCTCTATTTCTGAGATTATATCTATTCTGAGGGGTCTCTGAATGCGGAGATTCTCCCCTTTCTTTTTTAGGAGTTTGTTGTTTTTTATCCCAGCGTTTTTTAGAACCCTCAGGTGTTTGCTTTGTAGAATCTTTATTAGATTTACCCTGAAACTCTGGTTTCATGAGTCTGGCCCCCAGACTATCTAGACCAATACTAGAATAGATCTCTGAGATAATCTTTGGTAGCTCACGTTCTTGATCCCGTAAAGGAACATCCCAGAGCCGCATATGTACTGCTAGCGCAACTGCTTTCCCTTTAAGGTTAGTTAGTATAATGGAAGATACAGTGGCAAAATTGGCCATAAGTTGCATCCCCAAGTCCAGGGCCAGGGCAGCCCTGTATTCATCTTGAATTTGTTTTAACACTTCCAGAAGATTGGCAAGTGCTGGTGTATTGTGTGCAGTAGTATAGAGCGTGGCAAATACCGTGCCACAGGTACTGCAGTTATCTATTGTGGGAACCATCCCAAATGCCATTCACATAGTTAATATTCTATGCTTATCCTGAGGTCTCAAGTGCATTTATTTTTTGAGCTAACCAAAATGGAATCTCTTCCCGTCTGGCAGGTGCCTTACCCATGATCGAATGTACAGTCGCAGGATTAATACCTGATGTTGCTGCATGTGGTTGCACCGGGGCAGCACGGGCTGGGTTTGTATTTAATGTTTGCATTACAAACTGTACTAATAGTCTGTACATTGCCGTAAACTCAGTATATAAGCGGTGAACCTCAGCTACATTCAAGGTTGCTGCATCAAGGTGCGGTGTATATGTGGCCAATAAAGGCCAGGTAGGACCATCAATACTATGAGGACCTAACCTAACATGTAGGATTGTATGTGGTAGGGCGCCATCAAGCCAATTATTATGGTCTTGATAAGATAGCGGTAGCTCTAGATATGCATACGCTCTATATTGTGCAGATGTATTTGCAGGAGTATAGTGGTGAAATGTATTTGTGTTCCCATTAACTGCTGGAAATGTGACCCAAGAATAGAAAATTTCTGTTCTGTATGCTGCATGAGCTTCAACAACAAATGTAATTAGACCTCCCTGGGCCGTTAGGCCATGTACCAATAAACGTGCAGTAAGGCGCGGTTGCATAATGACTGCAATTGCTACCTGCTGTAGGATTGCCATGGTAAATGGTAAATTTTGTTCAGTGAAAAACACACCAAATGGGGATTATCCTTTTAGGGTTCAAGCTTGAACAACCTACAGTGTTTGTTAGGTACTCCCTACTTAGCTGGGGAGGAAATAATTCCTCATTTCCACCGGCGTCTCAATTTATAATATTGAGGTGTCCTTGCATGTAGCGAGACGGAGATATTCAGGAGGAAATTATTGCCTGACCAAACGTTGGCAGCACCATGTTGCGTAGGTTCTCATTATCCCAATGAGACTACTGGATTTGGGCCACAGAATTACTTGTAGTGCAGGGACTGAGTCTGATCCTGCACCATGTGACACCTGTCGGCCTAATCCAGGTTTGTTCCGGCTAACTAGCAGTGCCTCATCTCCACCCAAGAGCAGGAATGGTTGGGGCAACCAGGGGCATGACATACATGACTCCTCAGATGAATTGTGGTCACTCAGATCTCATCCGTTTCTCTCAGTTACATTAGTCTCACGTATGTAAGGACAATCAGAGGCAGAGTAAAGTTCAATAAGGTTTTATTGAAGTAACTGCATTTTAGGTAATAAAGCATGTATTGCAATAACTAGGACGATGAAGCACAATAAGATTAAAATTGTGACAAGGAGGGTAAAACACAAGAATACTGCTACCATACTGTCACTAAGGTTTGTAGGGATAGTTCCTACCTAGGCTATGTTAGAGCACAGCATGTTAATCTCCTATTCTGCCTTTCAGGTTCCCCCTGGAAAGACATAATCCCTCATGCCTGAGTAAGAGGCCTGTAATCTACATAGGCAGCTGTAGCAAACGATCAGCAATCAGCACTCTGTCATGGTCATCTGGCTGGAATCTCACTCTCACATACATGGGTCAAAGTAGTGTTTTTATAATAAAACATCTGATGTTCCTAGAAAGGATCCCCACATAAGAGTGTGTATGTTTCTGTGAACATTGGAGACAAAGCGTACCACTTTTGCTGGCAACCTATCTTACTGCAGACTTGAGAAAAGCACAGAGTGAAAGAAAGGTCTTGTTTAGGAACGCCGTGCTGACCTCGACGAAGAAAAGCTAGATAGAGTAAATAAAACAAGACCGCAAATGTGGCTAATGTTAAAATAATATAATGAAGCTGAATAAAATATATCTAGGTTAAAGTGCACAGCAGCAGGCCTAGTTTGCTAAAATATTGTGTATAAATGCTTTAGCTAAAATAGGTACACAACAACAGAAGGTAGCCGTGGAGGGTGCACAGGACATAAGGGTGAAATGTTAGGGTTATTTACGGTAGTGTTATGACTCAAAGAAAGAAGCTTTAAAGAGAAAGTTTCTGTTGCTGAGAGCAGGGAGGCAATCTGAGTTGTCCGCAACAGGAAAAGAGAATCCTAGAGATACATCACCAGTATATTCTGTGTTGAATGATATGGTGATAGATACTGACATCTTAGTACAGGCAGTAATGAAGGAACTTCCAAGTGTTTAGGAAAGTGAATGGGGAAAATTCAAAGGCTTCAGACACCAAATAGGTGTAAAAAATGGTGCTCTACATTGTTGTCATAAAGTGCAGAATGTACCAATTAATTATAGAAAAAAATAAACAAATAAAAAATGTTACAGGATTTGTGTGTGGGAGTTATCAGTGGAAATACAGTGTCTTCACCTTGTGTCTCTCTGGTTGTTAAATCCATTATCATGAAGACATTGTGTGTGCATAGACCTTTGCTGAATAAATGATGCAATTTGGGCTGACCAACATCTTCTTCCTAAAATCCATGAGTTGGTTTCTAGTTAGTGGGAGTTTCTGTGTTTACTGCTCTAGATTTAGGTAGTACATACCCTCAAGTAGTATTGCATAAAGAAGTAAAGGGCCTAAATCCTACAATCGGAACGCCAATATGGCTACCACCACACCAGTCGTCTCCGGACCACTGTATTATGATGTTCCCATGGGGCTGGCGGGACAGTCAGTACGGCGGCATTGGCTTGGGCTCTAAAAGAGAGGCAAGGGCAATGCCAGTTGCACTGACTCGGCAAGTTTGTCCCGTGCTGTGAAATTAGCTTGTGCGGCACAGTGGGCAGTGCAAGAGGGCGCTGCTTCTTTTTGCAACTCCAGTAGATGTTTTTTTTGAGTGGCAGCTTCCTCAGCGGGAACAGCAGGTTTCTTAATGTGAGTGGTAGCAACTTGCTGCAACTGCTCGCCCCTTTACATGGTAGCACCCCCTGCTTACCCCTTATTTAAGTGCTGCCACCAATCTGAGCGCCTCAGTCACCAGCTTCTAGCAGTGGCCTCCTCTATCTCCATTGTAGACATCACATATACAGAGCTATAACGATCACTATCCTGATTTTTATTCTCTTTTTGTCCGCTCCTCCAGAACGCAAAGGCATCTGTGGTATTGCATTGGGTCTGAAAATACAGCTCTACCACATCTGGGGCTCACTGCTATAATCACCTCACCCAGGGGAAACCAAGAACCCTATGTGGCAAAATATGCATGCCACGAGTGCATGGCTTTCATGGCCATAGCAACTCTCCTGATGTGTGAGAAAGCTATGCTTTTAAAGGTGAGAGAATACAAAATAACCTCTTAATCAACTGTATACTGGGAAATGAATGAACTGAGTTGGAAATGTTGTATGTCCTACTTACATGCCCACAGGCAGCCCACATAATGCACTCTATAGTGAGACTGTGAAACTGAGACTTTAACCAAGGACCAATGCCTGTATTTAGGGATCTATGTGAGCTGCAAGAACTGCTTCTGGAAGGAAGTCTGAATGAGTCCAGCTTCAGTTTTTATACAGCTTCAGTTTGACAATTTGGGAGTCTCAAGCTCCCCCTTTTTTACAAATGTGATTTAGTGTCTCTGTCTTTGAAGTGTGTGTCCTAAAGGTTTCCCATGTGGAAAGCCCATTACTCTGTCTTCCTCTTCCTACAAAGAGCAGTCTATCAAAGCAGGAGTGTCTCCAAATCTGATAGCCCCAAACACAGGCCATAGGGGTAACTAGAAGATCACACCTGGATGTCAGCCTCAGTGATGTTTGTATCAAAAGGTTACAAAGGCCCTAGTCCTACTCTTTATGATTCCCTTATCATCTCCATCTTCTTCGTGAGATGTGGATATCAAAGAGCCCTTTTGAAGAGTACTGAAGAGCCTAGCTCATTCTTCTCCCAGTGTGTCTGAGCCAGCTCTCACGACTGCAACAATCCACCAATCTTTCTGGGGGATTTATCTACCTTCATGTTTCTTCTGTAAGCCACAGGTTCTCAATGTGGGTCCCATAAGCTCTCATGCACTGTATTAGTCACTGGCACTCATTCACTCTTAGCACTGCACTCATACACATATGTAGCTCTTCACATATTGTACCAGGTTCTGGGCACCCATACACACCAACACAATGCACTTAGACATGCACACGCTGCTTCCATGCACAGTAGTACACACTGGCTTACGAATATACCAGCACGTTGCACTCCAACATACTTGCTCTGTCTCCATAAACTGTAGAAAACACTGGCTCACGTACATCCTGGCACGGTGCACTCCAACATGCATACACTGTTTGCCCACATCTGTCATGATGTAGGCCAAGGTTGAAGTGAGCACACAGTCTCAGAATTTCCTATGAATGGGCCAGTACACCACACTCCCATGACACAAGTCAGGAGGCCTGGTCATATCACTTGATTACTTACAATAAAAAACAGTATGCTGCCATCACTGTGCTAGTGCTATGCAGCTCCCGATAAGGGCAGTAACTATACACCACTATGAGGGAAGCATAGGGAGTGCCACCTTCCATTTAACCAGACCACAGTCTGTGAGACAGGCCTAGGTCATGAAACACATGCATGATCCATGTTCGCCCATAACCAACAATGAGTTACCAAGGATCCAGATACCACCAAGGCTATACAAAGGAATTTTCCGTCTTCAACAGTCACATTATACATTGCATCCACCGCTGACTTATGCCGGGCAGCATAAAGGTCCAACCTCTATCCCCCTTTTCACTGCGATCACTGTTGGCAAACACCTGCTTGCCTACAAGAGAACCAGCCACCTCCCATTGGAGGTAAAAACGTAAACTTGAACATCCAGACCAAAGGTCCAGCACAAAGGGACATCTAACCGCAAGCTAACCAAGGTTCAAGGCACCCCTACTGTGCAGAAAAATATTAACTGCAACAATGCAGTTAGGGGGCCGATTTGCTTTCCGGTGCCTCTCAAATATTACTAGACATTTAGGGCATGTCCAAATATCATAGCCACGCCTGTCAGGTGGAAGACCTTGTTGCCTAATAAACTGGATAGTAACCACTGTTCAGGAACGGAAAGACACCAAAAAACTATCTCACGCTATAAAGACAGTATTATTAAGAAGTGACCTATTTTTTAACAGCGATGTTGTAAAAGCAAGAACACACAGGCTGGCTGTGTAGAACTTTCCTCCGATGGTGTCACTTTAATTGTCAGAAGGTAAATTTGAAGAAAAAAAAACCTGTCCCACTTTATGTACTCTCATTGCAAAAGCGTTTCAGCACCAAGGAGAGCTCCCAGGTATCCATCGTGAAGAAAAATCCATGGGATTATGTTGGCGCTCAAAATAATTTCGATGTCTGTAGCCCAACCACAGAGTACGTTTATACTAAAGATAGGGATTAGTTGTAGTATTTACATGAAAGAAGTAGCCCCAGCTTAGGCGTCAAAGCTGTTTAGGTTCATTTTGTGTAGAGTTAACGACTCAGGACATGATTTTAGAGTTGGATGGTATTGGAAAATCCCCCGGTTAATTGAGAAAATGCTTAACCAGGAAAATAATACTCCTGTGAAATTTTATCCAATTTAGGAAAAGTATGGTGGAGAAACATTTCATGGGGGGATTCTCCGCTGGATTCAACGCTTCCTCCAGAAATAGGAGCTTTCCTCATTACCGCTCAACTGTAATTCAGGCCAAATTGGCCTCTTTTAAAGGTGGGAGGTAAATGGGTGTCAGTGCGTTCGTTTTTATTGTAACAAGTAAAATCAATAGCATGTTTAAATAAAATATTGATTCTACTAACTGTTGAATCTGACCACGCCCCTAACGATCTGTATTTCCTCCGGTAGCAGTGTTCTTCACGCGTAGCCTTCTGTGCTTCATCAAGATGAGTGGGCAGTTTCTGAAATGATGGTGTTGTCTAGTCTAGAATGACTGGCCCAAAGGTTAATCTGTGAAAGAACACCACGGACAGTGTGACAAACATTCATCAGTAAGTTTAATATAGTTCATAAACTGGATAACCTACAAGCATAACTAGGGCGACTAAGTGCACAGGTACCGACAATGTAATTCCACATTGAGGCAAAGTACCAAAGCCCATATTTATACTTTTTGACGTTTGCGTCAAAAACTTTACCACCGGCTAACGCCATTCCTACGTGCCCTGCGGGCGCCTTATTTAAGGAATGACGTTAGCCGGCGCTACGGACTGGTCTGAGGAAAAAAAAATGACTCAAAGCAGGCAGCGCCGGCGTAGGGGAAAATGGGGGTTGTGCGTCAAAAAATGGTGCAAGTCAGGTTTGAGGCAAAAATCATGCCTCAAACCGGACATGTGCCATTTTTTGACGCACAACCCCTATTAAAATGACTCCTGTTTTAGCAAAGACAGGAGTCATGCCCCCTTGCCCAATGGCCATGCCCAGGGGACTTCTGTCCCCTGGGCATGGCCATTGGGCACAGTGGCATGTAAGGGGGCCCAAATTAGGCTCCCCTATGCCACTTTAAAAAAAAATGTAAAAAATACTTAGCTCACTTACCTGTACTTACCTGGGATGTGTTCCCCCATCCATGGGTGTCCTCCAGGGGTGGGCGAGGGTGGCAGGGGGTGTCCCTGGGGGCAGGGAAGGGCACCTCTGGACTCCTTCCATGGTCAGAGACCATGGAAGTGAGCCCACAGGTCCCTTAACGCCTGCCCTGACCCAGGCGTTAAAAAGCAGCGCACATCAGGCTGTGCACCATTTTTTAAGGCCTGCCCCCTCCTGTGCATCAAAATGACACTGGAGTATAAATAAGGCGCACAGGCGGGAATGCCTACCTTGCATGTCATTAACGCAAGGCAGTTTCGTGCATTCAAAAAATGACGCACACAGAGGAATTTTGACGTCCGCGGGCATCAAAGTTTAAATACGGTGCACGGTTTGCGCAGAATGTGCGTCAAAATTTTTGACGCACATTCGGCACAAACAGAGTATAAATATGCCCCCAAATGCCCACAGCTAGAAGCAGAAAAACCACCATCTGCCACCAACATCAAAATGGTGCAGAATTTGCACATCCAGTGTGGTGCAGCCGGAGAGTACATGTAACTTCTCTAAAGGAGTACAATTCTGCAGACAAAACTCTAAATCATCCTATAAATCTTTTGAAAAGCGCTGCCTTTGACTAGACTTTGGCTGTTACTGATGATGTTGCCAACTGTGTTCTTTTGTGTGTGGTACCAACCAGCCATTTAGCTAAGCTTTGACTACTCATCCACAGCTAACAGAGGGGAGTTAAGGAAGCTTCCTTCCTTCAAAGATTTGCAGTCCTAGTATCTAGAGTCCTGGAACTTATACAGAACATACAATAAAAAAAGTGATATATGGGGGCGTCGTAACCACTCATGATGGTGGCCTCAACCTAAGGTTGCTCAGCTGAGCACGTGCTGATCCAAAGCTGTGTGGCTGACCTGGCTCTGATGGGATGGGGGATTCTCTTCCTCTGAACCCCCCTGGAGATCCTGTGGCTGTTTCTGATGCCTGCACCTGTAGGAGGCAGATGCTTGTATCCTGGGCACATGGTGATGCAGTGTCTGTGTGGGTCGTGGCACACATCACGACCTCCCGCCCCCAGGACGGCCTCTCCGTCCCTGGAGCTTAGTTAATCACAGGATGTGGCTCTGTGGAGGGACAGTCCCACTTGGGTCTTTTTCTCCCTTCCCATAGCCACATGCTACCCACCTTGGGCTCAGAGAACATCTCACTGGGTGACAGTTGAGGTGAGGCTTGACCGCAAGCCCCTCAAAGATTGAGTGCAGTGGATGCCCCTTCCCCCCTCATGTCTCACATAGACTGGTGCCCCAACCATCCAGTGGCAGAATTAAGCCCTATCACACCTTCCAGGGTTGGGGTGGTGTGGGGAGGTGGCTGGCGAACTGCCCCTGGGACCATAAGTGGGCTATGAATAGCAGCGGAGCCTGTTGCTGCTTAGCGGGAAGTCTGGTGGTGAGTCCTGCTGTATCTATCCATGCCCGCCAGGGAGACTTCTGCCCCTCCTCTGAATGGAATGGGGGACTGCTAGGACTGAGAGGCCTCCACTCTAGATAACCCTACACCACAGCACGATGGCACAGATGCCCCAACCAGGAACAACTCCACATAATAGAGGCAATTCGAGGGGCTACTGTCACTGTCCAGAATCCTCTGCTTGAATTCGCCTGGGACTGGGGGCCTTCATCCCACAGTATCCTCATACATAGAGAAACCGCAAGCAACCACTCAGCATACCAAAAGAGAAAAATATGTTATCTCAATTTATAAATCAACAGGGGAGGCAGAACCCAAAATGGATGCCGCCCCCTCACAGGTCACACCAGAAAAAATTCTGCAAGCTATCTGTGAAATACACTCCACCATGGAAACACAAATTGGGGGAGTTAGACAGGACCTGGGACTCATTTGCCAGGATCTGTGTAAAGATGCTAGGGTTTCTTAAATCTGCCTCTTAATGTCCACTCCTTAATGTCCACAGATGTCACCCGTCTGAAGGAAAAAAAGAGCTATCTTGAACGCAGGGTTGAAGATGCAGAGGGATGCTCACAAAGAAAAAACCTGTGTTGAAGCACCACAAGGTTGGTTCCTATTGACCAAGTTCGCGATTGGCCTGTTGCAGGATGGACTGACTACCTAGTTGCCATGGCATTAGCACCAGAATAGAGTTTACATGCTGGGATCGAAGTGAACCCAAGGGGAAGGGTCTGGAACAAAAAATAAACTAAAATAATTAATCAAAACCACAGGCTAAATTAACTAACTAAAATAATGATACTTAAGTTACACACCTGAGCCGTCTAGCATTTTCTCCTGAGGGCTGCTGTCACCTTTAGAGCACGATTGCAGTTGCTCCACATGTGATCCTGACTTGAATATGATAGCTCTAGTTTCTACTGAGAAGCTCTAGAATGTTCAAGGCCTTTTTAACCAGAAACACTAGGTTACAGCACCATGGCCCGGCACAAGAGTTTGAGGCACCACACTATTATGTATTCCTTCATACACAGATAATGGCAGTTTTCAACCGCTAACAAGTGGAAGTCCAACAGGTGCCTTAGAGAGAGTCGACCAGAAGCACTAGGATCTCACAAGCAACTCTATAAAGGTCCTCAGTTCCGCAAACTAAGGGCCTCACTACGAGGATGGCGGTCCAAGGACCGCCAGCCTCGCGGTGATGGTCGGACCGACACAACTGTAGCGGCCTGGCTTCCACATTACGACCCTGGTGGGCGGACCTGACAGGAGACTGCCATTTCCGCAAGTATGGCAGTCTGCGGTGGGACTGCCACACTCATAATTAGAGCCTTTGTTGCCTGTGTTTGGCCTTCAGGCCACTTTTCACAATATCAACCCTTTTTCAAATAGGGAAACCCCCTCTCCGCACAGCCATACAAATAAAAGATCCTCCCCACTAGGAAGAAAGTACTTATAGGGTGTCAGGTATCATCAGAATATTCTACAGGGGGCTCTCTGATTTGAGGCTTCCTCTTCTGAGTTCTCAATGCAAAGCAGCAAGGCTTCCAGAAAAGCTGCTGAAATACTGGTGGCGTCCAAAATGGCTACCAATATCTTGAGCTCTCGCGAGAGCCAGCCTTCTTGCAAGGCCTTGGCAAGTGCATCTAAAAGCTAGTCAGTGGCTCTCCTTCATAAGTCACGATCCCCAAAGCCTCAGAACCACATTGAGTAAGGTACCTTTTGGCAAATTTTGGCACAACATTTTTTGGCAATTTCATCCATAGTGGCACCACTCACCTTCATAGGTAAGATTTACAGTTGTAATCAAATCCATAGTGGTGCTACCCCTCTGCATGTAACATCGTGCAGAGGGACAGGAAGAAGAGGGGCACATTACTAAGCAATTACTCCCCCCCAGCCAGTGTGGCATACAGGACAGGGGAGGCACAAAGAGCAGCAATGACCAGAACCAGGCGATAGAACCCAGGAGATGTTGGTGGTGGTAGTCAGCAGTCTGGGCACATGTGGGTTCCTTTGTGGGTTTCTGACAGTGCCCCCTTGCTTAGGGTTGGGTTGTGGTTTTAAGGGGTGTTGGACATGGAAGTGATGCAGTAATCGTGGGGCAGGAACTTAGTCAGGAGGTTACCAGGACCTCTCCTGGGGACCATAAACCTTCCAATCGATTAAATAGTGCAACATACCCTGTCTGGGTTTGGCATTCCGGATGTTGTGAACTTTGTCTGTTTCATGCCCGTCCAATAGTGCAGTCACTGGCTTGGGTCAGAGTTTGATGCCAGAGGTGAAAGGCCTAAGGAGGACATGTGAGAGGGAGGGTGTATTCTCGTGGTGGTGGGTAATGTTAGGCATACTTTATTAGGTCCTATAAACCTTTCACCTCTATAGGGGCCCAATATACCAAGCTTGTAACCTTCTATGCCCTTGGAGATGCAGATGTTTCAATGACAGCCAAACCTGTTCCTCAATCTGATAAGTGGATGGATTCCTTTTTGGCATATAGGGGGTCATTTTGACCTCAGTGGTCTTTTGTCAAGACCGCCGAGGTACCGCAGTGCTGAAGACCGCCTGTGGTGGTGTTTTTCCGCTCTGCATATTATGACTCTTGGCAGCACTCCGTCCTTTTTCGGACGGAGAGCCGCCAACAGCCATACTGGCGGTCAGGGGGAAGTGGAGGTTGCTCCACCTCCACTGCCAAGTCAACAGAACACCGCCTCCCGAATCACGTCCTGTGATTCGGCGTGGTGGTGTTCTGTCGACGGTGTGGTGTCGGCGGAGCAGCCCCCATGGATCCTATCCCCTCCCGGAGGATCAACGGACCAGGTAAGTTGATCGTCCGTTAGGGGAGGAGGGTGGGGGGTGTTGTGTGTTGTGTGCGTGCATGGGGGTGTGCGTGTGTGTATGTAGACGGGGTGTGTGAGTGCGTGTATGCTTCCAGGGGTGTTGTGTGTTTGGGAATGACTGTGTGTATGTCTGTAGGAATGTCTGTATGGATGTGTGCGTGTATGTTTGAATGTGGATGTGCGTGTCTGACTGTGTGTGTGGCTGTTGGCATGTATGTCGGTGTGTGTTCGTGTATGTGTGTTGGTGGTGCCTGCGTGCGTGTCGGATGTGTATGAGTGATGTGATGTTGGGGGTAGAGGTGGGGAGGGGGGTCCTGCCACCTTTGGGGGGTGGCAAGGGTGGTGGGGGGTGTAGGGGATGGGGTTGGGGAGACCCCTATCAGTGCCAGGGAAGGAATTCCCTGGCACTGATCGTGCTTACCGCCATGGATTTCATGGCAGTTCCAAACCGCATGAAATCCATGGCGGTCAGCCGGGTCCAAATACCGCCAGCGGTATAGTGACGACCGCTGGGCTGGAGACCCAGGTCTCCAGCCCAGCGGTCGTCTCCGCCCTGGCGGGTGGAACGGAGAAGAGGCGGATGACCATGGCGGTAAACGCCATGGTCATAATTGCAAAAATTTGACCGCCAGCCTGTTGGCGGTCTTACAGCCGCTTCTCCGCCGTCTGCCAGGATCGTAATGACCCCCATAGTTTGTACATAGCCTTGGCCTCAAAGAGTTTGCATGATTAACTAGCCATGGTTTCTTGCAGAGCACAATGACTTTCCTCTATCCTGGGGAGAGGAGAGGCTACTGAGTCAAAAATTGGGAGAGCCCTGGGGTGATAACCAGTAAGAGTAAAGAAAGGGGGAAACAGGTGACATGTAGTGCATTGTTGTAACCGAACTCGGCCAGCCAGGGAGTGGAAAGCCATGACTTATGTTCTTTGGAATTACATTGCAGAAATGTTTCCAGTTCCTGAATGCAACTTTCTGTTTGTCCATCCGATTCTGGATGATAGGCTGTGGGTAGACAGAGTTATTCCTAAGGTTTTAAATAAGGCCCTCGAGAAATGGGATATGAACTGTGTTCCTCAATCAGGTGTTATACTGGAGGACAGACCATGAAGCCACAAAATAGTTTGCAAAAACAAATTGGCTAGTTCAGGGGCTGAGAAGCTAGCCAGTGTAAAGGAATGTAGTGTCCCATTTGGTTTGGGTGTCTGGGACAACCAGGATGATGTTGTGGTCTTCATCCTTAAGAAAGACTGCAATAAAATCAATAGATATACTATGCCAGGAGCGTGGTGGGTTGGGAAGTATTTTTTGAGGAAGAGCTTTTAGCTCTCTGACAGATTTCACATGTGGAGATGAACGTCTCACGGTCCGTCAGCTTGGTGTACCACCAAAAAGACCACTGAAATAGGGCATATGTTTTGGCATTCCTGGGTGTCCACCCAAGGGACTTTCATGGGTCCTTTGCAGGGCGGTGGCCTGTAATTCATTAGTTGATAGATAGAGGACACCCTCATGGAATAATAAACCATGGACCATTTGATGGCTGGGCTCAGTGGTTATCCAAGTTGGCACATCTATTTGCTGTATGGCTTGACGTAGATGAGCTTCCTAAGTAGAGAGGTAGGCTGATGAGTGGGTTGGAAACTTAGTGGATTGCAAAAGTGTTTTGGGAGAGTCAGGAAGTAGGGGTGAATCTTCTTCAGTGTCATCAGGTCTAGACAGGGCATATGCCTTACAGTTGCTAGCCCCAGGGCGATAAGTGTTTATGAAGTTGTAATTTGCAAAGTAAAATGACCACCGCAGTTGCCTAGGAGTCAGAGCATTGACAAATTTCAGAAATTGTAGATTTCAAATGTCTGTATACACCGTGACTCGATGCTGGGCCCTCATGAGGTAGAGCCTCCACTCCGGGATGGCTTTCTTGACTGCCAACAACTCTTTGTCAAATATGGTATGATTCTTCTCTGCCTCATTCAGTTTGGGAGAGAATAATGCCACATAGTGTAATTGTCCAGTCCCTTTCTTTGGGATAGTACAGCACCTATTGCGATGTTAGAGGCATATTCTTCTTCAAAAAATGGTTGAAAAACAACTGAATGGTGGAGGATAGGCACTGGTGTGAATGCTATGTTTCAGCGGGCAAAGGCCTTGCAGGCCTGCAGGTTACCAGCAAAAGACCTGTTTTTTTTAAGTAAGGCCATAATTGGAGTGATGAGAGTGGAGAAGGTGGAGATGAATCATCTGTGAGAATTTGCAAAGCTCAGGAATCTGTGGACCTGCTTGATGTTAGTGGGTTCAGGCCATTGCATAACTGTTCATACCTTACTTTCATCCATGGTCAACCCATCTGCCGAGATTATGAATCCTAAAAATTAAAAGGAGATTGCATGAAATTTGGACTGCTTGAGTTTTGCATAGAGATGGTTTTCTAGTAATGCTTTCCGCACATGAGTTACATGCTTGTTTGTAGATGTATAATAAATGATAATGTCATCTATGTATACAATTACAATGATGTCTAGGCATTCTCTCAAAATACAATTTACGAAATGTTGGAAGGCCGCTGGGGCGTTGCAGAGACCAAATGGCAAAGGCTGAAATTTGTGCAGAAGACCCATTTCCTTATCCACACCAAGTGGTAAGCACATTGGAGGTAGAGTTTGGAAAAAAAGGTAGCCCTCTTCACTTGGTTAAACAATACTGGAATTTGTAGCAGGCAATACAATTTTTTCTGGTCACGTCATTTAGAACCATTTAATCCAAACTGATTTGCAGTTCCCTGTTCTTTTTGGTAACAATAAATAATGGGAAGGAGATTGAGGACTTAGAGTGGCGAATGAAGCCATTGTACAAGTATTTGTCTATGTACTGTTGCAGGTGTTCTGTTTCTGGTTCTGTAAGGGCATAGATAGGATTACAAAGTAATTGGGCCCCAGGCTCTAAATTTATTTTGCAATCAAAATCATGGTGTGAAGGAAAAGTTTCAGTCATTTGCTAACTAAATACATCCCCGTAAGCCTGATAGTCCTTGGGCAGCTGTTCTAACTGAAGGGAACAAGCAGCAGGTGTAATGGTTAGGCAGTGGTATAGGCAATGCCTGGAGGTAAATTGAAGGGGATCCTGTACCCAATTTATCAAAGGAGCGTGTAAGCATAGCCAAGGAAGGCTAAGGATTATGCCATTCTAGGGTCATCAACTAAGTTGAAAGTCAGTTTTTCCATAAGACCTCCGGGACCAACATAGTGGCCTTTTGAGTCTTATAAGCGATAGGGCCTGAAGATAGAAGGGAACCATCAAATGCTCTAACTTGTTGTGAGATTAATTTGCACAGCACCAGGATTGTATGTTGATGTATGTATTGCCAATCGCAAAAGTTTCCATTTGCCCCAGAAGCTATTATGACACATCATTAAGCAGTGGGCACCAGGGAAAACAAGGATATGTCCACGTTTACATAGTGTGTGTCACTTGCATAGACTTTCCTACAGCGTGGAGGGCAGATTTCGAGTTCTTTTCAGTTTCTTACTGTAATCTTTTACAAAATGTCCTTCCACACCACAGTGCAGACATAGGTTTCCTTGTCATTGACGCTCCATTTCTTGATTGGTTGGCAGTAACCTGATTGATCCTATCTGCATCAGCTTGGCTGATGACTCCAGTAGAGGCTTGGGGCAATCTGTGTGAGGAGGAAATAGTAGCTTGCTTTTTTCCTCTCACTTTTGCACTTAGCCAGGTGGTGATCAAACTGTAAAACAAGATTGATTAGTTCATCATAATTGTTAGGTTGTTTTACTACTTGCACTAACATGTCCTTGAGCTTGTCCTTTAGACCTCGTTAGAACAGTGATGTCCTTTTATTTTCCAGTCATTCTGCTTCTACTATAATATGGTTGAAGTGAGCTATATAACTCAGAAGACCTCGACTGTCTTGTCTCAGTTCTGAGAGTTTGTTGTCCACCCTTTGAGTGGCGCTGCATCAGTCAAAACTCATGCATAGTTATGACTCAAAGGCGTCATAGTTATATAAAATTGAGCTGTCATCTGCCACTAAGGGGACCAACCAAGAGGCTATGCCCCCGGTCAAAAATGTTAACACAAAGGCTTCCCTGGATTTGGTTGTAGAGAAGGTGGCTGGGTAGCACAAGAAGTGTAACAAACACTGGGTCAAGAAAAAGTTCAGCTTCTGAGAGTCTCCAGCAAAGCGTTCGGGGGCACCAAAGGGATGGCTAATTACCTACCGCCATCTGACCAGCTATGGCCCAATTGGTTGGGGATGCTTGAATTTGAGGTGTGGTTCCCATAGTTAGAGCAGGTCCCCCTAAATTCTGTTGTAGGGAGTCCACCTGCTGGTAAAGTGTCATGACGTGTGTGCACAGACCCTGATTCTCCACTCATGATAGCTCAAGCGTCACAAGGCTGGTTACTTTCACCCAGATTTGTGATTGGCCTGTTGCAGGGGCAGCATGAACCGACTCTCCCTTGCTTCCATGCAGTCATCACTAGAATAGAGTCTACGCAGTGGGATCAGACTGAACTTAACCTCAGCTGCTGGGCCTTTCCCCCACCTAGTGCTGAGCCCTTTTTTGGCTATTTGGGGTAGTTCGCGCTTAGGCCTTCATAACTTTTTGTCCACATAAGCTATCCACGCCAAATTTGCGTCCTATTTGTCCAACATCCTAGGGATTCTAATGGTACCCAGAGTTTTTGGTTTCCCCTGGAGGAGACCAAGAAATTAGCCAAAATACAGTGAAAATGTTGTTTATTTCAAAAAAATGGGAAAAATGGGCTGCCGAAGAAGGTTAGTGGTTTTTTCCCTGAAAATGGCATCAACAAAGGGTTTCTGGTGCTAAAATCACCATCTTCCCACCTTTCAGGAACGGGCATACTTGAATCAGAAAACCACATTTTTCAACACAATTTTGGCATTTTACTGGGACATACCCCATTTTTACTATTTTTGGTGCTTTCAGCCTCCTTCCAGTTAGTGACAGGAATGGGTGTGAAACCAATGCTGGATCCCTGAAAACATTTCTGAAAAGTAGACAAAATTCTGAATTCAGCAAGGGGTCATTTGTGTAGATCCTACAAGGTTTTCCTACAGAAAATAACAGCTGAAATAAAAAAATATTGAAAGTAAGCTGAAAAAAATAGCAGTTTTTCTCCAAGTTTTACTCTATAACTTTTTCCTGCAATGTCAGTTTTTTTAAAGCAATATACCGTTACGTGTGCTGGACTCTTCCAGTTGCGAGGATATATAGGGCTTGTAGGTTCACCAAGATCCCTAGGTACCCGGAGCCAATAAATGAACTGCACCTTGCAATGGGTTTTCATTCTATACCGGGTATACAGCAATTCATTTGCTGAAATATAAAGAGTGAAAAATAGGTATCAAGCAAACCTTTGTATTTCCAAAATGGGCATAAGATAAGGTGTTGAGAAGCAGTGGTTATTTGCACATCTCTGAATTCCGGGGTGCCCATACTAGCATGTGAATTACAGGCCATTTCTCAAATAGACGTCTTTTTTACACACTGTCTTACATTTGGAAGGAAAAAATGTAGAGAAATACAAGGGGCAATAACACTTGTTTTGCTATTCTGTGTTCCCCCAAGTCTCCCGATAAAAATGGTACCTCACTTGTGTGGGTAGGCCTAATGCTCGCGACAGGAAACGCAACATGGACACATCACATTTTTACATTGAAATCTGACGTGTTTTTTGCAAAGTGCCTAGCTGTAGATTTTGGCCTCTAACTCAGCCGGCACCTAGGTAAACCTAGCAAACCTTGGCATTTTTGAAAACTAGACACCTAGGGGAATCCAAGATGAGGTGACTTGTGGTGCTCTGACCAGGTTCTGTTACAAAGAATCATTTGCAAACCTCAATATTTGGCTAAAAAAAACAAATTTTCCTCACATTTCGGTGACAGAAAGTTCTGGAATCAGAGAGGAGCCACAAATTTCCTTCCACCCAGCTTTCCCCCAAGTCTCCCGATAAAATTGATACCTCACTTGTGTGGGTAGGCCTAGCGCCCGAGACAGGAAATGCCCCAAAACACAACGTGGACACATCCCATTTTTTGACAGAAAATAGAGGTGGTTTTTGAAGAGTGCCTACGTGTAGATTTTGGCCTCTAGCTCAGCCGGCACCTAGGGAAACCTACCAAACCTGTGCATTTGTGAAAACTAGAGACCTCTGGAAATCCAAGATGGGGTGACTTGTGGGGCTCTGACCAGGTTCTGTTACAAAGAATCATTTGCAAACCTCAAAATTTGGCTAAAAAAACACATTTTCCTCACATTTCGGTGACAGAAAGTTCTGGAATCTGAGAGGAGCCACAAATTTCCTTCCACCCAGCGTTCCCCCAAGTCTCCTGATAAAAATGGTACCTCATTTGCGTGGGTAGACCTAGCGCCCACGAATGGAAATGGTCCAAAACACAACGTGGACACATCACATTTTTTCACAGAAAACAGAGGTGTTTTTTGCAAAGTGCCTACCTGTAGATTTTGGCCTCTAGCTCAGCCGGCACCTGGGGAAACCTACCAAACCTGTGCATTTTTTAAAACTAGAGACCTAGGGGAATCCAAGATGGGGTGACTTGTGGGGCTCTGACCAGGTTCTGTTACCCAGAATCCTTTGCAAACCTCAAAATTTGGCTAAAAAAACACATTTTCCTCACATTTCGGTGACAGAAAGTTCTGGAATCTGAGAGGAGCCACAAATTTCCTTCCACCCAGCGTTCCCCCAAGTCTCCCGATAAAAATGGTACCTCACTTGTGTGGTTAGGCCTAGCGCCCACGAATGGAAATGGCCCAAAACACAACATGGACACATCAAATTTTTTAACAGAAAACAGAGGTGTTTTTTGCAAAGTGCCTACCTGTAGATTTTGGCCTCTCGCTCAGCCGGCACCTGGGGAAACCTACCAAACCTGTGCATTTTTTAAAACTAGAGACCTAGGGAAATCCAAGATGGGGTGACTTGTGGGGCTCTGACCAGGTTCTGTTACCCAGAATCCTTTGCAAACCTCAAATGTTGGCTAAAAAAACACATTTTCCTCACATTTCGGTGACAGAAAGTTCTGGAATCTGAGAGGAGCCACAAATTTCTTTCCACCCAGCATTCCCCCAAGTCTCCAGATAAAAATGGTACCTCACTTGTGTGGGTAGGCCTAGCGCCCACGAATGGAAATGGCCCAAAACACAACGTGGACACATCAAATTTGTTAACAGAAAACAGAGGTGTTTTTTGCAAAGTGCCTACCTGTAGATTTTGGCCTCTCGCTCAGCCGGCACCTGAGGAAACCTACCAAACCTGTGCATTTGTGAAAACTAGAGACCTAGGGAAATCCAAAATGGGGTGACTTGTGGGGCTCGGACCAGGTTCTGTTACCCAGAATCCTTTGCAAACCTCAAAATTTGGCTAAAAAAACACATTTTCCTCACATTTCGGTGACAGAAAGTTCTGGAATCTTTGAGGAGCCACAAATTTCCTTCCACCCAGCATTCCCCCAAGTCTCCCGATAAAAATGGTACCTCACTTGTGTGGGTAGGCCTGGTGCCCGCGACAGGAATAGATCACACAACGGTCAATGTTGGTCCTTACATGAGGCAGCTGTTGACCCTGGGGTGATCCATTCCTGACGCAGGCACTAGGTGTAGGCACTCAAGTGGGGTAGTGTTTTTATCAGGACAGGTGAGGAATCACTGGGTGGTAGGAATTTTGTGGATCCCAGCATATTCCTGTAGTTTGTGTGACAGAAATGCAAGAAAATGTGAGTTTTTATTCAACATTTCAGCTTTGCAGGGTATTCTGGGTAAGAAAACTTTGGGGAATCCACACAGGTCACACCTCTTTGGACTCCCCCAAATGTCTAGTTTCCAGAAATGTTTGGGTTTAGTGTGTTTCTCTATATGGCCGCCGAACCCAGGACCAAAAACACAGGTGCCTGCCTTACAAAACCAGTTTGTTTTGCGATAGATAATTTTGATGTCTCCACAATACGATTTGGGCGGTAGAATTTGGGGCTGAACTAAATTGGGGAGCTCCCAAGAGAGCACTCTCTCTCTCTCTGCTTGCCGCCGCATTCACCTGCTCTCTGGGTTGGGCTTACCCACTATTACCCCGTTGCACAGACTGCTTGCGAAGGGACAGCAGGACTGTCCTCATCACCTCCCTCATAATTTACTGGAAGAGGAGTTATCGAATGGGACTCCTCCGACTGAAAAATCCCTCCCAGAGTCTGCGCCATTGTCCTATCCCTCAGATGCTGTCTCAGTATCTGATGTCTCAGTCTCCGATCCTATGTCAGAGCTATCCTCTATAACCCGAGTGACGGCAGCAGTCATCCATCAAGATGCCATCTCTGCTATTGGCTAAACTGTTGCTCTAAAACACAAGCCTACGTAGACAGTCACAAAATCGATGGTGTCTGTGAGATACGTGCAACAGTAGAGGCCACCTTACCAGCGCTTCTTCCCTCAATCAGCACGTTCTTTCAAGACACTCAAAAAACACCTTGTCACATACCATTCATCACAGTCTTTAGCACCTCCTGCGCCCAGTCCAACAATCATTATTGGTGCTCCCACTCCCTCCTCCTCGGATTCCCTCATTACCACCCAGCAAAAGAACCCTTCATCTCTCCATAGCCGCCCTCCACCCCGCACATACATTTCATTTGTATTATAGCGCAGGTAATGGCTGACTTTACTAATGTACTCAGCTATTTACATAAAATACAGATTTGCTCTTTGCAGTAGGCATATAAACCTTCTGCGCTTCTTTATGGCACTAAAACTGCCACTAGACAAGTCTGACCCTTTTGTAGCAGAAACATAATCACAATACTTACTTGACTTTTTTATTGCTGCCTAAAAGCTACAGTTGAAAAGCGTCAGTTGAAGTATGTGCATTGCTTTGAAGACGCAAGCTGCAACTGCAAGACAACTGGTGGCAAATATATATATATATATATATATATATATATATATATATATTTCACTTTTATATGTGGGTCTGGTTTTCCTGGGGGCCGATCGCAGCCCCCAGGGAAACCACACACGTATTGACAAAAGTGATAACTATATATATAGATCTATCTCTATATATATATCTATCTACATAGAGCTATCTATAGATAGATCTACATATATATATAGATATATATACACATATCTATATATATCTATAGATCTATCTATAGATATATCCATGTAGATAGATATATCTACATAGATATATCTATATATATAGATCTATATATACATATATGTATAGATCTATTTTTTTTTTTTTTGTTGTATGGTTTCCTTGGGGGCCAAAATGGCCCCCAGGGAAACCCTACAACAACTAAGAAAAATATTGCCCCCACAGGGGGTCGCCCTGCACACGGGCGACCCCCTGTCCATTTCTTTTTCTTTTTAAAAAAAATATATATATATTTCGCCCCGGGGGGGCACCTACCTTTTTTTAAAAAAAAAAAGGGCCCCCGGGGGGGCAGCCCGTTTTCCGAGGGGGCCGACCCCCCCAAGTGAAATCCCTGGTGTTTAGTTGTGTTTCCTGGCCCTCGATCGCAGCTTCCTGTTCCGATGGGGAAATCCACAAAGTGACGTCAGCGCAAAGAGGCAGGTGGGGGTTGGGGGGACACGGAAGAGCTTCCGTGTCTCCCGAGGAACAAAAAAAAATAATAATAATGGATATATTAACCCCCTCCCTGGTGTCGCCCACTGGTCGTGACCGCACCAGGGAGGTAGTGCGGGCATCGGCCAGTGGCTGACGCCTGCATCCAAGGGGTTAAAGGGAATGGGTCTGGATCAAATAATAAACTAAAGTATTGAATCAAAACAACAAGCTAAAACAACAAACTAAAATTATGATGCTTAGGTGTACACAGTGGACCAGCCTGGAATTTTCTCCTGAGGGCTGCTGGGGCCTGTGTATGGAACACTTGGAGGGGCATGAAGAAGAATGCTCCACGCAAGGACAGTAAACAGCATTGTGTGTACACTCAGTAGGGGAAGCTCAATAAGCTGTATGCACGAGTGATAATTGTAAGGTGTGAACTGTGTTCATATAACCAAATGTTAATAAACAGTTGTTAATGTTAGTAAATGTTAATAGACCTCATTAAAAGTAAGGTAATTATTGTTTATTAAAAGAAACCTTATATTAATTTTAAAATTAAAAAAGGCTGTTACATATTTTATGTTTAAATAATAATAGATGTTTTCTACATTTTTCACCTTTAAAATATATCTATTTAATTGTTTAATTATTTTGTATATTTTATTTTTATATCATTTTTTATGGGGTTTTATTTTGAGTTTCTACCTTCATTATTTTTCATGGACGTATGCTGCAGTAGCAGTGGTTTGCTATGTGTGGTGTTGGTCAGACTACTGTTTCTTTTTTGACAGTAGTAACTTACACTCTAAAGTTTGGCTCCTCCCCTTTTTTAGGTGTGAATACATGTATGTCTGCACTTTTGAGAAACTTTACACTTTGATTTTGTGTATATCCAAAAGTAGTAAAGTTACTTACAAGTGTAAGAGTAAATTATACATGCAAATTGCTCACAAGTAGAAGTTACATTTGTGAGTAGGTTATTCCTAAATAAACTGTAATTGGGTGGTATGTATCCCACCTGATAAATTCCATATCGGAGGAGTCGGAGGTACTTGTAATGAGGATCAGGGTGGCTGTAAACACAGTTTTTCTGCCAAGTAGGGAGATAAAGGCCTATCGTAGGAGGTTCGTATGTGTAGTATTCCAATATGTAGTGCAGGTCTTTTACTACACTATTTTCTAGCGTTTAGCACATCCACAATTCCCTTCCATTGTTGTATTTACAGATGGATTCTTTAGGACGTTTGTGAGGACTGATTGCTTAAAAATGATGAAAACAGAGTTTTGTGAGCTATGTAAGTCTGCGTCTAACTGGTTAGATCCAGGCAGAGGTTCTCAGCTCCATGAAACACTAAGGAGGTCGAAAGCAGTGAAAGAGACGGTCTATGTGCTGCAGCGTTCATGTGCATTGAAAGGCTTCTTTAGATTGTCAGGGTTTATGACGCTGACGGTCTGTCTCACCTCTTATCCACAGGCATATGCTGAACGTAACGTGGGAGAACAGGGACTTCTCGTTCAATGAAGACGGGTACCTGGTGAAGCCATCTATGGTTGTGATATCTCTGAATCCTCAGAGGTATTGGGAGATGGTAAGTGTCCTCCTGCACGGATTACTCATTTCTTCTGCCCCCACGTTTCCCTGTTTAAAAATGCGCAACACAAATCAGCAACTGGGGACCCCGAACAATCTGCTTATTCTGCATGGACTACAGAGTGTAAACCCGGATCCACGGGGTGGGTAGTAACAGAGAATGTTCCAAAAAGTAATTATATTCCCCAGGTGTACCTCTGATGGTCGGGCCGCCCTATTTTGTGGTCCCTTCATGATAGCCGCCCCGCTGGTAATGCTACTGTGACCCTGCCATTTGGTCCTGAAAGATGCGATGCTACCTCCGCAGAATATGATTGTTGTGTAAATTGTCCGCTCTACGTTAGTTGTACACAACCCTGTTTGCCGTGGTTACCACGGAGGTGCTAGGAGATTTTCCCAAAGCTGTGAGCTTTTTGTCCCATCAAATCCCTAGCATGTAAGGAGGCGACGAATGTGGGTATTGTAATTTATAATTTATTGGTAGCTAAATAAACCCATTCAATTTACGACATACAAAAGAAAAATGGTATAATGCTAATTCCAAAAATTGTTTTAAATTGTTCAAATCATCATTTTAAATTATTAAGGAGTAGCTAATATTAAAGACAAACGTTTTACAAAATCCGCTATCAGCATGTCTTTTTCCATTGTGGGGTCAAAATCTGTTTCCGCTCATTATGAAAAGTCGGGCACTAGCATACAGCTATAGCGCTATGGGCCAGGGATTCACGTTTACAGCTCCAAATGCGTCTACTGATAGATTCCCTTGCGTGCTTCCGTTTTTTATTAATCTCGCCTAAATCAAAAAAAGGCAAATCGTAAGTTTAAATAATTTATCTTCAGCTACATTAAATTGAGAGTTTTAACTACAGAGGCACTTGACAGCTGATATCTCCTTTGGAGGTAATGACTCTAATAGGTTTGTCCTTAATGTAGTGAGGGCTTTGCCTTCCTGAGAGCAGCTGGCAGTTTTTGTTAAAATTCTTTTTAAGTCACTAGGATAAGCCTTGCTCCCAGATCTCTGATATGTGTAAATCTTGAAGGGCGTGAGCCACAGCCTCATTCCTTGGAGATGGTGGCACCCTTAAATCCAAGTTCCAGATGAAACTTTGATAATTCAGGTCCTGCTTTACGAACCAATAACGGTCAAAATTCTGGTTAAGTCTTGAAGGGCATCAGTCACCTCTTCATTCCATGGGGATGGTGTAATCCACGAATCGACTTTTGTTTCGAATTAAAGAATTCAAGCTCTGCTTTGCACAGACTGAACCAATAACGTTATAAATGTGCTTTCTGGGCCAGATTCTGGTTAAAGAGTCTTGAAGGATATGAGCCACAGCCTCATTCCATGGAGGTCGTGAAAACCATGAATGTAGTTCTTGTTTTTTAGAAGAAACTTTAGGAATCCAGGCCCTGGTTTACATAGACTGAACGAATAACGTAGCAAATGTGCTTTCTAGGCCGGATTCTGGTCAAGGAACTTTGAAGGGTTTTAGCCAACTCATCATTCCATGGGGATGATGTAATCCATTAATCCAGTTCAAGTTTCAGAGGAAACATTAACACTCCATGCTCTGCTTTAGACTGAACCAATAAAGTAATGAACGTGCCTTCTGGGACAGATTATAGTTCAAGAGTTTGAACTGCAGTCTGACCTGGTGTTTTGGGGCTGAAGTTGTCAGGCAAAATCATTTCCTAAACAGTTTCCATACATTGCCCACGCAGCGGTTTTGTTTTAATTTAAGACTCCGATGGACGAGGCCAGACAGCCTTACTATGATGGCATAGTGGAATTATCTGAGGAATAACCAGTCTAATACCGAGGGATAAGATTTAATTTCTCTACCTAGCTGGAAAAATCATTACGTAGGACTGTTGCATAATATTTAAAATCCTCATCCAATAATGCAATTCGCCTATAGTTGTGTTGATCTGCTTTGGAGACGCTTTTTTAGATTGAAGCTTACCACACAGCACAGCTCTCTAGACTGCTAACAACATCTTGGGGACAATCTGAAAGCTTACCTAACAATGCATTCTGCCCATTGCTTACTGTTTCCTTTGTGCTTTGTAACTCACATGTGTGTGCTTTAAATTTGCTAGCTTCATTTGTTTTAGGCTGTCTGGCTTGAGTTTTTTCCTTTCAATGGAGCATAGCCTATTTATTGTATTCTTCCACAAGTACTAATTTTCTGTGAACTCCCTTTTAAATCTTGTTCTTATCTTGCTATTTATTCAAAGGCAGAGGTCAAATGTCAGGCTTTGTTTTCCAAGGGAGTTTGATGTTTTTTTTTCTTTATCGGACTTCAAAGTAAGAGAGTGTTTGTGGCAATCTTGCTGTGAAAGCAAAGGCTTTTTTCTAGCACACAACAACATTAAAATGCCTGTAAATGAAATGAATTATGCGGACATTTCAGAATATATCCGAATTAGGAATGCACAAATTATGCAGTTTTTTGTAATTCTGAAGTGTGGTGGAAACAAATATCTTAATACAATCAAAACAAATCATTAGATGATGACATTTCCACACATTATTGTTTTAGCTGTATTCTTTTATCAGTAAAACTGTACATGTCTGCAAATGTAATGATCATATTAATTTGAAATCTGTGTTGTCTGTAATGGCAGTACACTACCATACCATGCATACTCCACAATACGCTAATCCAATCTGCACCACTCCACTCTACAAAACTCGACTCCACTTTATGGCCCTTCACTTTACGCCACTCTACGACAGGCCACTCCATTCTACATACTCCACTCCACGTCACTCCAATACACTCTACACAACTCCACTCTACCACACTATAACACAGCCATATGCTTTCTGACATGCCACTCTTCTCTACAACACAGCACCTCACTTTACTGTATGCTATTCCACTCCACACCACTCCACTCTACACCACTCTACTCTAAGGCACTCTACAAAATGGCACCCTACACCATGCCTCTCCACTCTAATCAACAACACACCACTCCACTTTATGTCACTCCTCTCTACTCTGCAACATGTCATTCCACTCTACACCCCTCCACTCTGTGCCCATCCACTCTATGTCCCTAGACTTTATACCATACCACTCTACAACATTCTTCTCCACCCTACGCCCACTGTACACCGCTCCCCTCTACACTCCTCCGTTCTATGATACACCTCTCAATGACACAACAAGGTATGTTAGTCTACGAAAATCTGCGACACAACACTCTACAACACTCCACTCTAAGACACACTCTACTCCACTCTACTCTTCTCTACAACAATTTATTCCACTCTATGCCATACTATGACACTCCACTCTATGCTGCTCTTCTCTGTGCCACTCTGCTCCACTCTATGACACACTACTCCACTCACCCCTGTATGCCACCCCACTCTACAACATTTTACTCCACCCTGTGCACTGCACTCTACAGCACTGTACTCCACTCTATTCCACCTCACTCTACTCCACTCTACAACACTCTACTCAACATCGCTCCACTCCATGACACTCCACTCAATGCCACTCCATTCTTTGCCACGCTATTCCACTCTATGTCACTCCACTGTAGGGCAATCTACTCTACTCAACGCCACTCTACTCTACAACACTCTACTCCACTCTATGCAACTCCCTCTACATCACTCCATGCCACTTTAGTCCACTCTATGCCACTCCACTCTATTCTACCATTCTCTACTCCAGTGGTCAATTTATAAATAAAAACATGCCAATGCTCAAAACTCTGCTCTGATACACGTGGCTGCTGCATTTAAATGTGCAAGCACAGAATACTGAGGTAGCTTAATCCTAAAGCCATCTTGGTCCTCTTTAACCCCTTCACTGCCAGGCCTTTTCCCCCTCCAGTGGCAGGCCTTTTTTTGTCTATTTGGAGCAGTTCCAGCTTAGGCCCTCATAACTTTTTGTCCACATAAGCTACCCACGCCAAATTTGCGTCCTTTTTTTTCAACATCTAGGGATTCTAGAGGTACCCAGAGTTTGTGGGCTTCCCTGAAGGAGACAAAGAAATTAGCCAAAATACAGCAAAAAAGTTTTTTTTTTTTTTCAAAAAAATGGGAAAAATGGCTGCAGAAGAAGGCTTGTGTTTTTTTTCCTGAAAATGGCATCAACAAAGGATTTACGGTACTAAAATCACCAGCTTCCCAGCTTTCAGGAACAGGCAGACTTGAATCAGAAAACCACATTTCTCAACACAATTTTGGCATTTTACTGGGACATACCCCATTTTTACTGTTTGTTGTGCTTTTAGCCTCCTTAGTTAGTGACAGAAATGGGTGTGAAACCAATGCTGGATCCTGAAAAGCAAAACATTTCTGAAAAGTGGACAAAATTCTGAATTCAGCAAGGGGTCATTTGTGTAGATCCTACAAGGTTTTCCTACAGAAAATACCAGCTGAAATAAATCAATATTAAAATTGAGGTGAAAAAAAAACAGCCATTTTTCTCCACGCTTTACTCTGTAACTTTTTCCTGCGATATCAGATTTTTGAAAGCAGTATACCATTATGTCTGCTGGACTCTTCAGGTTGTGGGAATATATAAGGCTTGTAGGTTCATCAAGAACCCTAGGTACCCAGAGCCAATAAATGAGCTGCACCTTGCAATGGGTCTTCATTCTATACCGGGTATACAGCAATTTATTTGCTGAAATATAAAGAGTGAAAAAGAGGTATCATGAAAACTTTTCTAATTCCAAAATGGCACAGGATAAGGTGCTGAGAAGCAGTGGTTATTTGCACATCTCTGAATTCCGGGGTGCCCATATTAGCATGCGAATTACAAAGAATTTCTCAAATAGACGTCATTTTTTACCCACTGTCTTACATTTGGAAGGAAAAAATGTAGAGAAAGACAAGGGGCAATAACACTTGTTCTGCTATTCTGTAATCCCCCAAGTTCTTGATAAAAATGGTACCTCACTTGTGTGGGTAGGCCTAATGGTTGCGACAGGAAACGCAACGTGGACACATCACATATTTTCTTTGAAATCTGACGTGTTTTTTGCAAAGTCCCTAGCTGTAGATGTTGACCTCTAGCTCAGCCGGCACCTAGGGAAACCTACCAAACATGTGCATTTTTAAAAACTAGACATCTAGGGGAATCCAGGATGGGGTGACTTGTGGGGCTCTCACCAGGTTCTTATACCCAGAATCCTTTGCAAACCTCAACATTTGGCCAAATCAAACACTTTTTCCTCACATTTTGGTGACAGAAAGTTCTGGAATCGGAGAGGAGGCACAAATTTCCTTCCACCCAGCGTTCCCCCAAGTCTCCCGATAAAAATGGTACCTCACTTGTGTGGGTAGGCCTAGTGCCCGCAGCAGGAAATGCCCCAAAACACAACGTGGACACATCACATTTTCCCAAGAAAACAGAGCAGTTTTTTGCAAAGTGCCAAGCTGTGGATTTTGGCCTCTAGCTCAGCCGGCACTAGGGAAACCTACCAAACCTGTGCATTTTCGAAAACAAGACAGCTAGGGGAATCCAGGATGAGGTGGCTTGTGGGGCTCTCACCAGGTTATGTTACCCAGAATCCTTTGCAAACCTCAACATTTGGCCAAATCAAACACTTTTTCCTCACATTTTGGTGACAGAAAGTTCTGGAATCTGAAAGGAGCCACATATGTCCTTCCACCCAGTGTTCCCCCATGTCTCCTGATAAACATGGTACCTCACTTGTGTAGATAGGCCTAGAGCCCACGAAAAGAAATTCCCCAAAACACTATCCGGACACATCAAAATTATCAAATACAAAACTACCTGTTTTTGCGTGGAGCACCTGTGTTTTTGGTCCTGGGCTCAGAGGCCATACAGGGAAACCTACCAAACCCAGACATTTCTGAAAACTAGACACCTGAGGGAGTCCAGGGAGGTGTGACTTGCGTGGATCCCCCAGTGTTTTCTTACCCAGAATCCTCAGCAAAGCTCAAATTTAGCGAAAAAAATCACATTTTTCCCACATTTCTGTGTGGGATCACCACACCGGTGCAAATTTCCTACCACCCAACGTTCCCCTCAGTCTCCCGGTCAAAATGATACCTCACTTGTGTAGGTGGGCCAAGTGGCTGTGACAGGGAAGAGCCGAAAACATGTCGAAACTGAGGGGGAACCAAAGCGGGTCCAAAAGTGCAGTTGGAAACAGAAACATTTTTAGGCTGTCAAGTGGGGCAGAATTTTTATCGGTATAGATGAGACAATGCTGAGTGGTAGGAATTTTGTGGATTCCTGCAGATTCCGGAAGGTTCCATCACAAAAATGGGGAAAAAATGTGTGATTTCCAGCAAAGTTGGAGGTTTGCAGGGCATTGTGGGTAAGAAAATGGTGCGGGTGCATGTGAAGCACACCACTCTGGACTCACCCAGATGTTTCGTTTTCAGATGTGTCTAGGTCATGTGGATTTTTCTACATGGCAGCGTCCCAAACTCTGGCTGCTGCCCTCACCATTACAAGTGGGACGATTTTGAGAGTTAGCCAAGCTCTCATGGCCGAAATGTAAAACCAAAACCCCAAATAATCAAATGTCCTCTTGCTTGCCGTGGGTTAAGATTTTTTAGTGTGTGGGGTGAGAGCTGAAAAATTGTTACCCCCTTCAGTTTTGGTGGGGGCATAACCAGGCCCATTCTGGTCCGTAACCACCACCCCACAATTTTTTTTTTTATTCCCTGGCATTCAGTAGACTTTCTGCTCCCCCGTGGTGTGGATCGGGGTAATTGTCCTATCTGCCCACTGGTGGGCAGAACAACTTTGGCCCCATTTATTTGGGGTGGGGTTATGGCCATACCCCCTCCCTCTTATTTTGGAAAAAAAATCTTCCCTGGTCTCTGGTGGGCTTTCTGCCCCTGTGGGGCTAAAATAAGGTACACACAAAAATATATATTTCACTGGTGTCTAGGGATTTCTGCCCCCCCCGGGGGCAGATCAGCCTAATTATAATAGGCCCATCCACCCCCTGAGGGCAGAAAAAGCCTAAAAATATTTGCCCCGCTGTGGAGCAGCCCTTGCCCAAGGAGCCGCTCCTCTCATGTCAATAACAACAACAACAAAAAATTCCCTGGTGTCTAATGGTTTCTGCCCCCCCTTGGGGGCAAATTGGCCTAGTAAAAATAGGCCGATCTGACCCCAAGGGAGCAGAAATGGCCTAAAATAAATTTTGCCCCCCCAGCGAGCGACCCTTGCCTAAGGGGTCGCTCTCCACATATAAAAAACAAAAAGAAACAAAAAGAAAATTATCCCTGGTGTCTAGGGGGTTTCTGCCCCCCTGGGGGCAGATCGGCCTAATTATATTAGGCCAATCGTTGGGCTAAAAATAATTTGGCACCCTGGGGAGAGGCCCTTGCCCAAGAGGCCGCTCCCCTCATGTCAATAACAACAACAACAAAAAATTCCCTGGTGTCTAGTGGTTTCTGCCCCGCTTAGGGGCAGATTGGCCTAATAAACATAGGCCGATCTGCCCCCAAGCGGGGCAGAAATGGCCTAAAATCAATTTTGCCCCCGGGGAGTGACCCTTGCCTAAGGGGTCGCTCCCCACATATAAAAAATTTAAAAATTATGCCTGGTGTCTAGGGGGTTTCTGTCCCCCCATGGGGCGGATCGGCCTAATTATATTAGGGCAGAAACGGCCTAAAAATAATTTGGCACCCTGGGGAGCGGCCCTTGCCAAAAGGGGCCGCTCCCCTCATGTCAATTACCAAAAAAACAAAAAACTCCCTGGTGTCTAGTGGGCGTTTCTGCTGCCTGATCGCATCGCAATCGGGCAGCAGAAATGTTGAGAAAGACACCAAAGGAAAGGAAAGGCCTTTCCTTTCTTTTGATGCCTTTCTCAGCACCTCCAGTGATCAGAGGGGAAATGCAAAAGCGTTTCTCCTCTGATCGACGCTGGAAGCTGAGCTTCCAGCACAGAAGGGCAGGCCTCTGATGAGGCCAGCGCGCGCTGATGTCATCAGATGCCACAGAGGGGTTGGGGGGTTGGAAGGGGAAGAGATTCCCCTTCCATCCCTGCCCAGGGGAGGGGTGCCGGGCCCCTAATGGCCCACAGCAGGACGAGGGTGGTTATGTCCCTGGTGCCTCAGCGCCACGGCAGTGGACGTAACCACCTCGTCCCGGGCACCCGAGGGGTTAATCCATTTACAGCCACTCTCTGCCCCTTCACCTCATTCTTGCAGCATTCTGCTTACTCCCTTGGTGACACTTTTCCATCTAGTTTTCCTCCGTCCTTCCCATATGTGCCTTTTGCTCGTAATAATTGACTGATGCAGAAAAATAAGTGTCAGCCCTCAAAAATAAGTGCCAGTTCCCCACACTGGCAATCACTGGCCCATATTAAGCACTGTTCTACTCCCTTGTATGGCACTCACATGCTATGACACTCTAGGCCCCTTCATGACACTGTACTCGAGTCTACATCCCGCAACTCTATGCCCCTCCAATCTACTCCACTCTAAGCCACTCTGCTCCCTCCATGACACTCTTTGCCACTGTACTCCTCTCTTTGACACTCTACTCCTCTCTATGTGACTCCACTATACAAGGCTCTTCTGTAAACTAAACCCAACCCATCTATGCCATTCCATTCTACTCCACTCCACTCTACTCCTTCCATGCCAATCTATAACACTCCACTCTATGCCACTCCATGACACTCCATGACACTCTATGCCACTCCACAACATTCTACACCACTTTACAACACTCTACTCTACTCCACTCTGTGCCATTCCACAACAATATATGCCACTCCACACCATTCCACTCTACGCCAGTCCATTCTATGCCAATCTGCTCCACTCTATGCAGCTCCACATTACAATTTACTACACGCTATGGCCCAACGCCCTACTCCTCTGTACGCAACTCCCTCTACACCACACAATGCCACTTTACGGCACTCTATGCCACTCCACTCTGCTCTATCACATTCTACTCCACAATGTGACACTTTATGCCACTTCACTGTCTGATACACTGGTCCACTCTACGCTACTCTACTCCACTCTATGTCACTGCACTATACAACACTCTACTCCACTCTACACCCTTTCACGCTATGCCTTTCTACTCTATTTCACTCTACTCTGCCCCTCCATGCCACCTATTTCACTTTGCTCAACTCCACTCTCCGTCAATCCACAACACTCAACGATTCTCCATGACACTCTACAACACTCCACTCTGCACCACTGCACTCTATAACACTCGAGTCCACACCATTCTCCTCTATGTCACTAACTTTTAGCCATTCTGAACAGTAGCAATGCTGTTGAACAACATGTCTAAAACACATTGACAAAGCCAATAACTCTTGCATATGCGAAACCTATTGGATTTGTCAGTGCTTGTTATGTAGCTTATGTAGTGGAGAGTCTTTCCAAGATGCTGGAACTGAGTCCTCAATGTAGCAGTGTGTAAAGTGTTCTTAGCTCTAGATTTTGTCGGCAGGTAACTTTGCAGCAGAAGTGTGCATTTACGAGAGCGAGGCTCGTTTAGTGAGATCATGATGTAATTACGTGTGTACTGATAAGTACGATTATTGCAGGGTACTTTTCCATTTTCCACAGTAGGTGGTGGGAATACCAACATGTAACACGGACACCTACATTATTTCTACCAAAGAAATTTCACTAGGTATGCTCTAAATCAGTCTAAATTAGTCAAAATTAGTGTCAAATCTATTTTGGTCCGGGTCTCCTAATCAGGACACCTGCTGGCCAAGGTAGAGGATGTTGCTGAATTACCAGGATCTGTGAAGGTAGGGGACAAAAGACTGCTATCATTGTGACAACTGCTTTAAAAAAGGAGAGCCTTCTTGTGGTAAATCAGCCCCTGGGGAAGAAGAGAGAAGTACTGCTCTTTCAACAAGTCATTGTGCTGTTAAGAGAGTGCTTTGAAGGTAACACAGCCTCTGCACCAGAAAACCTGTGGGGACAGCTACTGTTCTTGTTGGTATAATACAGAACCTCCCTGAAGAGAGAGGAGAAAGTCTCTTCTGATTGTGACACCTACTAGCCAGAGCTGGGCGTGCAGCTGAAGTTCCAACTCCTAGGGAGGAGAAGTCAAATTGTTCACTTACAGTACTGCATGATGGTCAGACCTTAACACTGGTGACGTAACAGCATTTGAGTGTACTGTAACACCTTGTGGGCAATGGCAGACCCAACCTTGCTAAATGACAACATTTCAGCCCAGTTGTCAAACCCCATCCGTGGGTCCACGAAGGAGAAAGGAGCTATTGGGGCACAGCTGCTGTGATAGGGTTGTTCACCTTCACTGTCTTGGGGTCAATTCTACTATGGTGTTGCAAACCAGGCCAAGTACAACCCTTTCAGCACTTGACTCTCAGTGGTAGAGATAACGAACAAAAACAGGCTTCGCAGGGAGCCTATCATGGGGGGTACTTAGGCTTAGCACGCAACACCACAACCTGCAGGCAAGTGCTTTCTTTTACTTAAAGGCACAATACTGAACACTGCAATACTGCACAAGGTGCCTGATACTCAAGTATGGGTCCCATGTGCTTCAAGATGGGGCCCCTGCTAGGCACTCTACCCCAACGTCTCCCTCCAATGTATGAGCTTGGGGTCCTTATGGTGTAGTCTATAGCTCATGTGCATCACTCCGTTCCTACTCTTAGCACAGATTAATTATGCAGGATAACATTTGTATATTGTCTCACCCATTGCTACTCATTGGTGGCGTAGAGCCTTTAGGGGCTTCCTGCAGAAGGGTGGGCTCACTGGTGGTGAGCACGACCAAGAGCATGATCTCTGGTAATGTCGCTGCAGACCTAGCAGTGAGTCTTCGGAGGGTTGACAGAAGAAGTGGCAGCTTCTGGAGCTAGGCCAGTTCTGGGCTCAGGGATTTCTCATTGCTGGTGGGTCATGCAGGCTCACCAATCCAAATAATCTGATGGGTACACTGTCAGTCACCCTGGGAGACAGTTCAGCAGTCCTGTTCTTCTCACGTGGGGCTCCGGTGACAGCAGTGCACTTCTAGGTGCTGTTGGAAGCATGATAGCCGTAGTCCAAATTGGGGATGAGATCTTTGGTGCCTTGCTTGACAGGTGCTAGTTTGTCACATAATGCCTTGAGGTGAAAACCTCAATCTTCAGAACAGCGTAATTGACTTGGCACTATTGGGGTGTCAATGCCAAGCTAGCCTTTTGCTGATTGGGCACAGCAACGTTGCAGCCTTCACTTTTGGGACAGTCAGGAATACATGACATGGAGTTGGCAGTGCTGTGGTCACGTGTCCAAGCCAGAAGCTAGCGTAGGAGGCGGCCAGTTTCACAATCTCTGTTGACACCTCCTGCCTTCCAGAAATTACCTCCTTCCTTGCAGATTCCCTCACTACCACCTACCAATAGTGTCTCTCATCTCTCCTTAGTCACTATCTCACATTTATTTATTTTGATGCTTCGCATCCAACTGTAAAATGTCAAAGCACTTTACATTGTTAACATCACAAACATTATACAGGGACAGTGAGTCATACAAGTGTATAAATCAATGTATAGGAAATGTTACTTAACTCAAAGAGAACTACAAAGTGGAGGAGTCAAATTTCATCTATACCGGTAGGCATCTTATGTTAAGTGTGCTTGGACGGGGGAAAGAAAGAGGCAGATTTACTTAATTTTCATGCAGTGTAGTAACCAAAGTTGCTACGCTGTGCTGCATGAAAAGGAGAGAGTAAAGCAGCCCATATCAACAAGGATAGTTTGCTGTTACTTTCCTCTAGTTCTGAATACATTAGGTCACATTGCACTTATACACACCATAGTGAAACGCTGGGTGTGTTGCGTCAAGCACAGGTTTTATACAAGAAGGGCATTCCACTGGCACACAACTCTATGTTTTGGCAGTTTAACTATTTCCCACTTTGTATGTGTGCTGTAAGATGCAGCACACATGTAAAATAGCGCACATACAAAGTTAGAAAGGTTTAGAGAAAATAAATATTTTCTCAAGCTTCACACCTACATTGAGGAGGTGTAATTTTTGATGCACAACCAGTTCTAATAAAGTTAGCAGAAAGAGATTAGAATCAAAACCCATGGATGGGTGCATGGGCATGTCCATGTACCACCCATGGTACATCTCCATGACACAAAGTACCACACGGTGCTACTTTATGTTACTTTAGAGCTACTTTCCAATTCAATTCAGGATTTGCACTTGAAAGTAAACCCCAAAACAACACTTTGCACCAGACTTGCACCACTTTTGTGATGCAGACAAGATGCAAAGTACTAGAAAATCTGCCCCATAAAATCAGGATTTGAAATGTAACACTCTGATTGGTGGGGGGGGGTTATACTAATAACGTTGTATTAATACCTAAAGGAATCCTTTTTAGAACATTGAGGGGAAAACCAATAAATGTCTTAACTTAAGGTTGGAATTTGCATGCAGTGCTTTGATGCCAGTTCATAGCTCAATGTGCCTTTAGTAGAAGGATTGTAATTTGTGACATCCAAGTAACAAAATAATCTCTGCAACAAAAGTCATATTCCACTGAGCTATCTACTTAAAATACAAATTTCTGATCTGTACGTTACACCTTGTGCTTTGCAGAAGGACCATTTACCCTCTATGCTACTTTAGCATGAGACAAAACTGTGACTAGGAAAATCACAGATCTCTCCATCAAGTGCATTTACTGACATCATTGTGCCATTGGTATTATCCACTGAAAAATGCCAGGCAGAGAAAGAAATCTGCAGGCTGCTTTCATCTTGGTTCAGCTCGTCTTGCAAAGGTGCCTCCTTGAACTTGGAGCCTAGTCTGGCAGCAGCTGTCACACTGGTCGCATTGTCCTAAAGCCAGCACTGGTCCAAGGTTGCAGGCACACAGCATGTACCAAAGGGCAAATGTGGACCTCAGCTTGTGATACTATTCGGGCACCTTTCTTCAAGTGCCTCAGCAGTGATGGTGGAAATGACAAGGAAGGGCTCTCAAGCACGCTTCAGAATCACTGTAGTCTTCCGACAACTCCTGAGACTGATCCACAACATAAATCACACAAATCACAGTCAATGAGTCTCTGGTGAATGGACCCTTGCACTGGGGTAAATTGCTTCTAGCCCTTTCCAGAAGTCAGCTATTTCTGCAGTGTGGGCTCACTTCTTCCCCTGTGCTGTGGAAGGATTCCTTCAGTTCCTAGGACAAGTCAGGCAGTCCTCCTTCCAGATGGTGTACCCTCACATATGGGAACCTAGCTTTTGGGAAGACAGCAGTCATGATTGTGCAGTAGTCCTCTGGGTCCTCGGTCAGAGAGAACTTGGAACTTGAGGAGCAAGTAGGTCAGCAGCTCCTCCTTTTATACACTTAGCAAAATGGGCTTGTGGATTATCTGTCTGCCTTTGTAGAACTGATTCAAGTTGGTTCCCTTTTCATATGTCCTTCTCAGGCTAAAATCAAGCTTCAGCCTTTGTCTTGACTGATGCTCCACACAGAATGGTCATCTCAAGGCTGGCACACCCACATCACAAGCCCAAAGAGATATGAGTAGTCTGCACCTGAATATCAACAGCCACACATGATAGTGACCAGGCAAAGAAGCCAAAGGCTGCTTCCTTTTTAAAGGACCATTCTCAGGCAGACTAATCAGCTACCTGTTGGTTCAAAAACAATTTAATCAAAAAGGAAGTCTGTCTCCTTTCTCCCCACTTAAGTGTCTGGACAGCCTAAAGTATGTCAGAAACACACTCCTATTGTCTGGAGTCAACCTCACCTTGAATCTGTGTGCATACCCAGGCAAGGAGCTTCCAAAATGGAACCAATGTGCCCGTGCCACTTTGGTTCACCGAGGCACTCATAAAAAGCTTGCCAAATGTCACTGGCATACATGCACACACACATGGGATCTCAGCGCTAAGATTCCAGGTTTACCTTTAGCAGGAGAACTGTAGGTTAATAGGTTAGTAGGCTGTCATTCATCTGACACAGGTTAAAAGGCTGTGTACTATAATCCATACTTGATCACACAGTAATCCAGTGCTAATTCCGAGCTGGTGGTTGCAGGTGGGGCGCACCAGCACTCATTATTAGGGTTACCAGCACTTCTCCTAACAGACTTTGATCCAGAGAGATAAACACAAAATGTGGAAGGGAGGATGAAAAAGACAGTAAAACAGACACAAAAAGAGAAAGCAGAGATGAAAAAGAACCCTCAAGGGAGAGGTAAAGACAAGGGAGTTCCTGGTAATGAATTAAAGAAGCATGAGGAGGAATCAAAAATATGTAGCATTGATATTCAACACCTCAACCTTCAACAGCACTGGCACGAGCTTCTGAACAAAAGTTTGGAACCCAGCACTTATTGTTTTTTACAAATTAAGCACTGTTATAAACACTGCAACACATAAGCCTTCATTACGGGTCTAGCGGTTCTTTGACTGCCAGACTTACGGTGGCTGTCTTACTGCCGCCGGGCCGGCGGTAAAGCCCGCTAAATTACAACTTTGGCAGTTTGGCTGAAGCGAAACCGCTGAAATGATGCCCGTACCGCCAGGGCAGTGGAACTGCCAGGCTGGAGGTAAGCACCTCCGGCCCGGCAGTAGCCATAATACCGATCTCGGAATATTGACTCTGCAGACTGCCAGCATTTTCATGGTGGTCGCACCACCATGAAAATGCTGGCGGTCATGCACCTGGTGACAGGAATCTCCATTCCTGTCGCCTGCAGACACAACCCCACATGACCACACACCTACATTCATGCACCCCCACTCACCCATGCATTTGCTTACATACACCCCCACACACTTGCACCCAAACACGCACTCAAATACACCCATTCACTCGCACACACGCACTCAGATACACCCATTCACTGATGCACACGCACTTAGACACATAGGTGGTCATTACGACCCTGGCGGATTACGTCCGCCAGGGCCGTGGGACGCGGTGGCACCGCCGACAGGCCGGCGGTGCCCCGCGGGGCATTCTGACCGCAGCGGCTTAGCCGCGGTCAGAGAAGGGAAACCGGCGGTCTCCCGCCGGTTTCCCGCTGCCCCCAAGGAATCCTCCAAGCCGGCGCAGCTTGCTGCGCCGGCTTGGGGATTCCGACTCCCCCTCCCGCCCTTCCAGTTCCTGGCGGTTCTCCCGCTGGGAACCGGATGGCGGGAGGGGGAGTCGCGGGGCCCCTGGGGGCCCCTGCAGTGCCCATGCCAACGGCATGGGCACTGCAGGGGCCCCCGTAAGAGGGCCCCAAAATGTATTTCACTGTCTGCTTTGCAGACAGTGAAATACGCGACGGGTGCAACAGCACCCGTCGCACCTTCCCACTCCGCCGGCTCTATTACGAGCCGGCATCCTCGTGGGAAGGGAGTTTTTCCCTGGGCTGGCGGGCGGTCTTTTGGAGACAGCCCGCCAGCCCAGGGAAAAACTCATAATACCCTCCGCGGTCTTCTGACCGCGGAGCGGTATTATGGAGGGCGGAATTCTGGCGGGCGGCCTCCGCAGCCCGCCGGAATCGTAATGAGGGCCATACACTTGCATGCACGCACTCACACTGACACCTCCCTCTCGATTGACGCAAACATACATGCACTCACACACACACAACACCCCCCCTCGGCATACACACAGACACCCCTTTCCTCCCCCAAATTCATACACACATGCAGACACCACACACATCCATACTAACACCCCCACCCACTCTCACACTGACATACACACACCCCCACTCACACAAATGCACCATCCCTCCGCATTCATGCACACCTCCACCCCCTCCATGCATGCATACATTCACACCCCATCCGCACACTTCCATACAAACACCCTCACCCCACCGCATGCAGACACACAGACACCACCACTCACTTGCAGACTTGCACACATGCAACCCCACTTGCATGCATCCCAATACACACACCTACTCACTCGCACTCAGCACACCTCCTCCCCTCCACATACATGCAGACACCCCCATCCACACACATGCAGACACACAACCCCAACTGCACGCAGACATCCAGACACCCCCACTGGCTTGCTCACACACATGCACTCAGACACCCCCATTCGCACACATACACGCACTCAGACAGATACCCCCACCACTCTGCATACAAACACACACGCACCCAGACACCACCCTCCCCTCCGCTTCCATTCAGACACACACACACACCCTCCACGCACACATACATACACACACGGACTCACGCACACCCATAGCGCTACACATACTCATACACACACACACGACACACATGCACACCCCCCCGCTTTCAGACGGTCCGTTCAGGAAACCGCAGCGACATATTACGTATAGTGATACAGTGGGCGGTGTCCTGTTGGCGTGGCAGTGCTGGCGGTGTAAAAGCATCTCTTCCGCTGTCAGCCAGGCCAGAAATCCGACATAACTCATAAGGTGGCGGTCTTCGGACCGCCTGCACTGGCGGTATTCTGGCGCCTGCGGTTTTAGTGGTCTTGTGAAAAAACTTCTGAAGTCATAAAGAGGGCCATAGTGTGCTGCCATGCTACATGTATGAACAAATGACAGGGACAATTGTACTCTTGTCACTACAGATGGTGTGTTCCTCCAGGTTCAGGAGCATTCCAGGGCTACTTATAGGTCAAGGGCCAAGCTAGACTAGATTAGCATGAAGCTGGGGCAATAATCAGAAAAACATGATACTAGATACAGCCAGGCTTGCATGGCAGGAGTCACGGCTGTCCATTATGCACGGGACATTCCCGTCTCCACACCTGCTTTAAAATCTTCACAAAATGTTTAACTTTCCCAAAAGCCTTTTTGAAATTAGCCTCCTGGACTATTTTGGGGAAGGACGCACTTGCCTCTGATGCGCTGGGTCTAATAATAAAATAGTACATTTGCCGTCGTAATTTTCATAAATGTGTTTTCTGTCCTGAGAGAGCAACTGAAAGTGAGAGAATTCAAGTTCCTGGAGTTGAAGAGCCACTGACTGCTCTGACAATGGCACTGGTGCGCTGTGGATGGGATTGCTACTGAAGTAACAGTCATTGAGAAAGGTAGAATAATGCACTTATCAGATAGTGATATCTGCAGGGCGAGATTGAAAATGTTTCTGAAAAAACACAGCGCTTAGTGAAGGACAGCCAAACACTGCTCACGGGGTAGCAACTGCTAGCGAGGACAGAGGCTGCATTGTGCCCTGTTTTATGTCTGAAGTATGATCGCGCTTTTCTTTCATGGTATTTCATAGGTGGGGCGATGTGACAATGGCATCATCAAGATGAAATACCCAGTCTGGCCCCGCTATGGCTTTTCCTTACAGCCAATGTCAGACAGTCGCCATCTAACTGTTGCCACCCTGGAGGAGCGTCCTTTTGTGATTGTGGAGAACACAGATCCAGTCACCGGTGGATGCGTCCGAAATACCGTTCCCTGCCGCAAGCAAACCAACTACACTGACAGGTAAGTTACTGCACTGAAGCGCCCTCACACCAGAGGCTGGCTAAGGGTGAAAGACCAGCTCGAGAAAAGGCTTGGACTACCCACTAGAGGAAGCTCATAGGCCAGTGGCAACTGTTGAGAGCTGGAGATGTATATATTCTACTAGCAGAGGACTACTGTCTAATGTGAACTAGGGAAGCCTTTGGAGAAGGTCCCTGGTTAACTAGAACTACTGATTACTCTAGAGACGCGGAATACCCACTAGAAAATGTTTACAAACCAGTTAGATCTGATGATGGCTCTAGAGACTTAGACTCTCCATTGGAGAACGAGAATAGGCTAAAGAGGAGTGGTAATGGCCCCAGAGACTTAATATACACAAAAGAGAAATGTTACAAGCTGACAGGAGCTTAAACTACCACTACAGGCTTACATGAGCTAGTGATGGTTCTAGAGGATTAGACTACTACTACTACTACTACTACTACTACTAATAATAATAATAATCATTATTATTATTATTATTATTATTATTATTATTATTATTATTATAATATAGCAATTTATAGACAGCATAATTACTTCAAGTGAAATGCCCCAGTGCTAGGATTCCATTCCCATGAGATAAGTAAGTGCAGACTTCTAGACCATTAAAAGCCAGCGGTAAAGAGACAGGTTTTTAGCTTTTTCCTGAAAGAAGCTTCGGATGGGACCCGTCAAATTGCTAAAAGAAGGGCTATCCATAGGAAAACGTTTATGGGGTAGAGAGAACTGAAGACTTAAGCTCTTTGAAGGAGACTCAGAGACTGCTATCACTGTGACAACTGTTTTTCAAAATGGGGATCCATTGTATGGTAAAAAGACTGCTTTGCATATGACTGGGTGCAAAATGGGGTGATGTGGCAAGCACAATAATGATGGATTTGTGTTTTAAAAGTTTAAATACTCGTTCCCTCATTTTATTTTGGTTTTGCTATGTACGCCCTAAGTAGCAATGGAATTCCCAGACGTGGGTCCCTTGATTGCTGCGCCACTGGATTCAAGCTAGCCTGGCTGATGAGGAGTGATACTCCAAAACCAGTCCTGGGATGCTTGTTTCTAGCCCAAGGAGGATCTGGCTTGGCAGTTCGGGCTGGACTGTTCCCATGGGGAGGAGGGTCAAGGCTGATTTGCGTATGGCTGAGTCCAAACTGAGGTGGTATTGTGAGAAAAATAAAGATGGTTGAAACCCACATCTGTGACTGGGGGTGAGTGTTTAAAAACTTTCAACACTCCATCCATCATTTTATTTTGGTTAGACTGTAGATCCACAGAGAGTAGATTAGAAACCCAAATTATGAGGTTTGAGATCCACACTGAGGATAAGTTACAGATTCGGGAAGATGGCAGATCAGTGCTCCGAACTGAGGATAGTTTAGGGATCCACACTGAGAATAGATTAGAGCTTCAAGACGTGAATAGAGCTCCAGATTGAGGATAGATTAAGGCTATTAATTGAAGATAGATTAGAGCTGCAGATTGAGGAAAGTTTACAGTTCCAAATTTAGGATAAATGGCTGTTCAAAGCTGAGAATTCATTAGGCATCCACTCTCAGGCTAAAGATCTAGATGGAGGATTCATTAGAGATCTTAACTGACCATAAATTAGAGCTCAGAGGACAGATTATAGACTCTGATCATAAAAGACCGAGGCCAGATGTACAAATATCTGGTTGCAAAATGCTGGTTGCAGCTTGCAACTGGTGAAGATTTTTAAGAAACGATCTGTCGGTAAGTCGCAAATTGTCACTCACTATGATTGGGGGCCATCACAGGGATGGTGGCCTTCAGGGGCCAGAAAACTACTATGTGTGGCATTGCCTTCAAGTAAAGTGAACCTTTTTGGAAAAAAAATGCAGTCAGTTTTCCTTAAAGGAAACATGACTGTGTTTAAATTTAAAAGTTTACTTTCTTTGGTTGTTTATAAGTTGCCAGTGATCCCATGGGCCAATGCCTACTCTTCAACAAACTTTTTTTACATTCACAAAGGGACCCTTCCACTTTTGCAAATGCATTAACACATCCTTTGAGGTGTCAGTAAAAATCAATGTTTTGCAACCAGATTTCTGTCGCAAAACATTGATACACTAGATACTGATTAGATATTTATTTTAAAAGGAAGCCTACACCCACCCCTCCCAGATGCAAAAGACCTGATTTACAAAGGTAACTTATGCTCTTGAGTAAGTGTACAATTTGCAGTAAATCAATCAATACACATGGTCAATCACTGGTGCTGCAACACTCTCCTATAGAAAGTAATGGAGTAAAAAAAAGTAAAGGACTTACTACAAAAGTGCAACATATTACAAAAGTGTAGTTTGTGAATATCGAAAAGTAGTACACATACTGAAAGGTGTAAGTTACTAAAAAAGTGCAGTTTCTCAATCAGCCCTGGATCGGTATCCATTCACCATCCCATTTTAGAAGTGGAATACCTTTTCTGACTCCCAAAAAGGGATCAGTATATTTAAAAAAACAAATTACAGCAGCAATCACCAAATTGGAGTGTTTGCAACTGTTAAAAATGCTTAGCACATCTCTTTATATATTTTCACACCAAGGCATCTGAGTAGGAATGAAATAACAAATGTCATAATAGGGGTGAAGAGAATGGCCACACAGAAGCACTTGAGGAAGAATAAATAAAATTGAGAACAGATTTGTACAAATATAGGATTTATGGGAGGTGGAAATCCAAACTGAAAAGAATCAGGAAAGAATTAGGAAAGAGACCAAGCCCGAAGTGGAACTAACCCAAAGGCAAATTGGCAGAATTCGTAAAAGGATTATACCTCCGGAGATCTGACTGGGATGGCATAGAACAATGGTTCCCAATCTTTTGACCAGGGGCGGCTCCTCCATATGGGTGGAGGAGCGTCACCCCCTGCCAGCAGCAAGCGCTGTGAATCCTTTCACAAGGAAAGGGGTGGGGCCATGGGGTGAGGAGCAGAGGGGAGTGCACTGTGCACTCCCTTCACTGCGCATGTATGTTTGGCTGGCTGTCTCCGGCCTTCCAAACATACATGCACTGTAGGCTGTCTCCAGGGAACGCTGGTGCTGAGCTGGTAAGAGCCTGCGCAGGCTCGCAGTCTGCCTTGGAGGGCCCAGCCAGGGTGCTCCCAGCAAATCCTGACGCTGCCTTTAAAGGTGTCAGCATTGGCCGCAGGGCAGGCTGGGAGCCTGTGCCTGCAGCCTTCAGAGGAGGGAGGAGCAGCGTGGCGCGGGAGCCAAGGTAAGCTTTTTAAAATTTAATTTAATTTTTAATTATTATGTGACCCCGTCCCCCCACACCTCGCTCCCCCCACCCTACGCGTCACCCTGCCCCCAGGAATCCCCTCGAGCTGTGACTGCTTTTGACTTCTGTGGACCCCCACTTTATCATTACTGAAGCCCGGGGACCCCCCACTGAATGTTTATTGGAATCCAGGGACCCCCCCACTCAGTCATTATTGAAAGCTGGGGACCTAATCTGTTATTATCATTTAATTTTCTAAGCAGTCGCGGACCCACTGAGGAGGCTTTGCAGACCCCCAGGGATCCCCGGACCACAGGTTGTGAACCACTGGCATAGAATCAGTCACAGGTCAAGTCCTCTTGACATGACTGGTTGTGCTCAAGCCCTAACCTCTTTCAAAGGCATTGACCTTTTTGCAACTCCAAATCTTCTTCTGTTTTTCAGACAGTCAATGGTTGCCCATGACGAAGGTGTAGAAAAGATCTGGAGAAAATCTTTAGAGCTACAGATGCCATTACAGTGACCACATGTTCTTTGATTTTTTGGGGGTGTTATTTGGTGGCAGTCAGTGAACTTTTTTCACAATATCCAAGCAGGTTATGATTGCTCTTGCATAATCTGTCAATAAGAGGCTTGAAAAGCCATTACACATAATGACCATTGCTAATGCATTTTCTCGAAAAACTGCAACTTTTCACATATTTCTTTCCGTGCAGTGATAGGGTCCCTTTTTCCAAAGTGCTAAAATATTAAAAGGTTTAAGTAATTTGAGGCATTTAAATAATAAATCTAAAGCCAGTTAAACATTTGAAAGATTAATGTAAAGTATGCATTACAGAAAATAAAGGAAGGGTGAGTAAAATATTAATCTCAAGGCTTTCACTTAAAAGGAGATTTTAAAACCCAACTTTTACTCCTAATTGTGTCTTTGAGGGAGGGCAGCCTTTCAAAGACATGTCATTAAATAGAGATGGGCATTACTTCTTTTTCACAGTTTTGCGCCCATTAATGCAGTAAAAAACGAAAGTTCTGGATTTAGAGTTGGGTGGTGATCGAATATAATACATTTTATGGCAGAAGTGCTATGGGCCTGATATAGAGTTTGGCGGACACGTTACTCTGTCACAAATGTGGCTGATATCCCATCAACCCTACTGCAAGTGTGTTATATCTTAGGGCGCCTGTAATAAGGCAGACAGGGTATCTGTCGCACTTGTGATGAGCAACTCGATCCGCACATTCTAAATGAAGTACTGACTCCAGACGAGAAGGCTTCAGTGGAGTTTACTACACCACAGGGGTCGTATAGTTGAATTAATTCCCCTGTGGCAGAATGACCCAGCCCAGGTCAGAAAGATCTGACTCAGAGAATGAATTTACTAGCTTAGGAAGGATATCTCGGCTAAGGTAGAGCTAGAGTAGAGTGAAAGAGGAATCCACACTGAGGAGTGATTGGAGAAGATACAGTAGGTATACATAAAGGCCTTTGGCAGTATGGACGTTAGTCCTTGGTGCACTAATACCTATCCTTTGTTCTAGCGGGCAGGAGTCAACGGACCCCTACACCAAACTCTGCTGTAAGGGTTTCTGCATCGACATCCTGAAGAAGCTTGCCAAGACTGTGAAGTTCTCTTATGACTTGTACTTGGTTACGAACGGGAAGCACGGCAAGAAGGTGCGGGGCATCTGGAACGGAATGATTGGAGAGGTAGGGAATGGAAGATCCCCTCAAACACACTCCCTTCAGGCAGTCAACCCATCTCACAGTGTACTTACCAGGTAGACAGTGACCCCATACACTGACCCTCATTTGCTTCATTCCACTCCATACATCCCATAATTCCCATAATCTTCAATCGGCATTTAAAATGGGGAAGTTGGATTGCTTCAGTTCTGTATTGAAGATTAGATTTAAACCACTGGAGCACAAAAGCATTAATTCCAATAGCTTAGAGTCTGTACACCACCAAGGCGTGGGCTGTGTAAAAGATTGTCCTAGATCTGATAATATCAGAGCAGTATCTCATTCCAGAGGAATGTGTCAGTCATCTAGTTAGGACTATGGGCGATACGTTTCTGGCATTATAGGTTCTTTTGAGGCATCTTTTAATATCGGAGTCACAGAGACATGATTTATTCAATCTTGGACTCCCAATTTATTTGTTGACTATATTTAGTTAATTTTAGATAGATTACCCTCGATCCTCCCTTCTTATGCATGTGAAAGCCTCACCTTGTAGGTCACCACTTTGTTTTTTTAAACCCGCTTTCGCACCAAATAGTGAACGTCCACGAGCACCTACTGAGAGATAGTGAATGGGTGGACAATAATCTCCATCCAAGAGAGCTCCGCTGATAAAGATAGTGAGTCTTGGTGCACAGAGTCTAACCCATCCCTCAGTGCCATCCTTTAAATACAGTCATCCTATCTTTCACCTGTTGCTGGATGTTGTAAAGGTAAGTAATATGATTCTCTGCAAACTAATAACATCAGACAGATTGGTTACGGAGAACTTGCAAAACTTCTGCTATGCGAGTAATCAAATTAACTTAATCAAGGCCTGTCTTGGATTTTTGCTGCCTAGGTGAAAATGCCTAATTACACCCCCTCAAACGAAGACCTTCCTGGACGTAGCGTGCACACAAACAAGCACAACATCATGCGATTTATTTAGCTGTTAGCAACTATATTGCACCATTACCAAATGTAATACGTCCACATGTTCTTTCACTCAGACACCGGCACCCTTGGTATAGTGTGTGCAGGCTGGCAGAAAAGGTTACAAGAGATTAAACAGTTTTGCAGCCTAAAGCCTCCTGATGCCCCATACATTTGTGCGGGGTGTGTCAGGTTAAAGCTCCGGATATGCTTTTAATCTCTCCTCCCTCAAAATTGCATCTCACTTTTTATTTTAAAAAATATCCGCCTTTTGTCTCACCTATTTCTTCTTGCTCGTAGCATGTGTTGTGCTCCTTGCCCCTGTCCCCTGTCCCTCAAGGGGTCCTGTGGACCAGAATTTTCTTTTGTACTCACTGTCCTGTTCTCTTCTCATCCTGCGAGGTGTACTACAAGCGTGCTGACATGGCCATCGGATCCCTCACCATCAATGAAGAGCGCTCGGAAATTGTGGATTTCTCCGTGCCCTTTGTGGAGACGGGCATCAGTGTGATGGTGGCCCGCAGCAACGGCACAGTGTCGCCCTCCGCCTTCCTGGGTGAGTAGTGCAACTCAGATAACTTGTCAAACAGTCACTCTCCGTGGGTACTGAATTATATAATGAAATTTTTTGGATGAAGATTGGGCCTGGGTGACACTTTTAACGTCGCAAAATTTGTGAATTTCACGTTAAGTGAATTTCATGAGAATTCACAGACATGAACTTTTACATAATTTTTGCCCACGGGAGAAGAATGTGAGCAAAACATTTCTCCTCAAACCAGTCCTTTCGAGTGACTATTACACATAAGGTATGTCATTGTGTTCAATTATTAACGTGAAGCCTGCAAGTGAATTTTACATAATTTGCGTTTTCATCAAATTTCACACAAAAAAATTGATTTCACATACCCTTACTTTAGGTGCCTCTCTTTTGAAGTCAATGTTGGTCCTTATGATTGTTGCTCAGCTTTCTTCTGCCACTCACTATTCCAGTCACTAAAGCCTAGAGCTATACCCTGCATGTTTAAAGGTGAAAGGAAGGGAACTTTACACTCTTTACTCTTTACACTCCTTTGTTATGCCACGATTGTGGCCTCATTATAAATTGGCATTAATTCTGACTGTTAATACCAGGCCGGGAGCTACTGATACCAGTACCCAGTATTTCCCAGTAGATTAAGAGCGATTGTCAGAGGTTGCAACTCTGTGCACGTCTCGTTCCATCACTTTGTGTGTGTTTAATGTAATGCTACCGGAGTGACGGCCAGAGGTTTAGACTGTTTTCAAGCACTCTTCCAACCACCAGAGTAAAAAGATGCACCGACTTCTCTACTTTTGAGGAAAGCGGAGACAATAGGACAGATGCTCAGAGTTTGGAAAACGTTTATGAGACAATTCCAGTGCTTAATTTGTGCCTGTTGTTTCCGGTGCTGAGCACCTGCACTTATTTTTGAGGGCCGGCGCTTATTCTTCTGCCCCACGCTTTTGCTGCGAGCAGAATACACATATGGGAAAGACGGAGGAAGAGAAAAACGAAAAAGCGTCACAAATGGGAGAAAGCAGAAAGCTGCAAGAGTAAATTGAAGGAGCTGGGAGTGGCTTTAAATAGATTAAAAATAAAAGAGGCCCGAGATGGCTTCAGGATTGCGCTGCCTCAGTATTCCGTGTTTCCGCATTTAATTGCAGCAGCCGCGTGTTTAAGAGGAGGGCTTTGGGCACCGGCACGATTTTATTTACCAAATTAAGCACCATGATGTATTTTCCATCTGATTTTTCTAGCATGTTGCAAACGGTCAGTTTTATAAAATTAAGATATTCCGCGACCTTGGCGTGTTACTCAAGGCTATGATAGTGAGAGGGGCTGCTGCTCCTAGAGGCTAATTTTCAGTTTAGGCACTTCGTGTCTACTTGTGTATTACTATCATCCTTGCGATGGCGTTTTGAAATAAACAGTCTTTATAATGGTGTTTTACTTCTCTTCAACTTCATCTTCTTAGACGCAGTGCGCTCTCTTTAATAATAGAGCGTCGCCCGCTCCCTGAGGCCTGAGAAGAGACAGCCCTGGCTCCTGGTGGCCTGACGCAAGCTGCACAAAGTGATGTCACGTCAGGCATCTGCTGGCACCGAGCCCAGGCAGGGTGCCCCTTGTGGCTGCTGCTGGCAGGCGAGAGGACCTCCCGCCGTGCGAGTCCAGGGAGAATATCGGTATAAGAGTCAGTACCTGGGCGCTAATCGGAAACTTGGAGAAAGTAAATAGAAACACCCATAAATTACAAATACTGCGAGGAGTTAAAAGGAGAAAAAACACTTATTTGATATCGATACTAGACATTAGCTGGCCCTGCTAAATAGAAAGTGTGGCTCTGACGATGCTGCTAGTATCGTGTCTGGTCTCGTAACAAAACGTGTGTTTTTTATTAAAAAAATAAAAAAACATTCTTCACACGTGAAACTGATTGAGGGAATATAAACGTATTAAGCGCAATTCAATATTAGGCCTGGGATGTGTGGGGGACGTACCTAACACTGGTAGGTATGCTGAGTGCAGTTTTTCTTACCATGCATAGGTATAGGTAGGTAAGGCTGGGCAGAGACAGCTGTGTAATGAATTTGAGTAAGTATGTGCATGGTGTATGTATGGATTAGGAGTTTACAACGTGCTTCGAATCGTCATTTCAGAGTACAAGCCTGTCTTGCACAAACGTCGGTAGAGAGTACCAAGTCTGGCAAAACCTGTGACGAAATCACCATCTCCACCCGTAGCGATATAATCCTTTTGCAATTTGTGTGCTTCTAGATTCTTCGGGCACTTGCTCTCACCTTTCTTTGACTTTTTGTGGAAGGCACTGATATTAAAGGCTAGAAATGGGGGTAGCTGTGTAAAATGGGCGCACATCTAAAGCTGGAGCACAGCGCTGTCGGATCCACCCACAATCATCCCAGGGGTGCTTTATGTATTTTGGCCCCAGGGCTGCTAGGCTAGCGGAGCTCTTGGCCGAAGTCCACGCTCCAAGTGGAGCGCAGAGTGCCAAAAACTACTTTAACTCCACCAGCAGAGCAGAGCTCACCACTCACCCCTACTTTTTGTGAGTAATGAGTCTGAGTAGTGTGATCAGTTAGATCAATTTTGGATGCCCTTGGTTTAGCATGGCACAAGATGAAGGATGAGTGCAGCTTCCCCCAGATAGTGGAAGTGTATTGACTGCATTCCTGTGTCTGGAGGGTAAAGACTCAGACACTGAAATAAGGGATGATTGAGTGAGGGCTGCCTTTAACAATTCTACCAGAGTATTGCCATTTGGTAGATGGTAGGATTGAGGATTTGGACTGCTGTTTCTGATGTCCAAGCTAAGGGCATTTCTAGGCAGGGCCGCCCTTTTGCCTGTCCCCACTTGCTATTTCTGGACGCTTGATGACAGCTAGTTATAGAGAATTCACACTTCATTATGCCTCTGCTTTGGATGCTTCTGCTTTGAAGCCAATCCCATTGCCACCTGCTGTGAGAGCTGTCACCTCACATAAAGAGTGAGGAGTAGCTAGAAAATGAAATTTGAGACAGAACCAACTCAAACTAATTTTGAAGACTGAGGCAGTTGATCCATATCCTCTGTCTGGAAAATGTGTATAAAATGGGATCAAACCACCCCATTTGTTCCATTTCCAAGTTCTTCATGACCAAGGAAGGGGTTGCTCTGCAAAATACTCGAACAGCTGCTGTGTGCCCAGGGCTGGTGTGTGCTTGACATTCAATCTCCCAGAGGTGAGGGGACATTATCTGAAGTCTGCACTTTCTGTTAGAGGAGGCAAGGATTTGATTATTACCTAGAACTCTAGGTACCTGCTGAGAGAGGGATGGGAGAGAGTACTGACTAAACATGAGAAGTGACAGTTCAGGAGGAGAAGCTCAATGTGTTCCTAGCATAACAAACATTCAGAGAAAACTGCCTGCAATAGACAGAATAGCCAGGAATGACCTGTTCTGTGAATGGGTCCCCTAGTTACAATATGTGATTCTGTTATGAACTGCACCAAGACTTTGTGAGAACAAGAATCACTGTGTTTTCTGGCAGTATTCCATGAATCTGAGAGACAGGTACTGCCAGGAAAAAGAACCTTGTCACTGCCAAACTGGAAGCCCTGATTGGCCCATGGGCTGCTACTGTTTAAGACACACCATTGCGGTCTACTCTCATTGGAGGTTGCAACTGTCGTAAATGAGCATCTCTCTGTACCGGCTATGGAGGCCAGAACTGCCAAAGAGGAATGCCACTACACAATCTGCACATACTCCATTCAGCAGTTCTTGTTCAGACACAACGTCTCCACTGAAGATCAACAGAATTAAAGCCACCACTGGGATGGTGGGTATCCAAACTTCCACCGCGCTAGAAATGCAGTATCACCCAGCAGGTAAAAGAGGTGTTTAGCCTGTGACTGTATACAGAGACTTCACAAGCAGAAGAGTCAGCTGCATGGACTAAAGACTGGTTGCAAGAGTGAACGCACAGGGGTGAAAGATGTTAAATTGAGTTGTGCCTCTGATAGGTAACGTAACAAAGTTCTCAGCACCTGTGCCTCTGTAATGCCTATGCCACAGTATACAGAGGATTGTAGCCATTTGATGTCTCCCAGAGCATGGAAAGAGTAATGAAAGAGGAGGTAGGGGGTCGTGCCTTATTGAAACCTGGAACCCAGATTACAGCTCTGTAAATGTAATTTCTATTGCACTGCGTCCTATTTCTATACTGTTAGAAATGGGGTTTTTGGTTGGCAGTCAGGTTGCCCTCTGTCCAAGCAAGAACCCTCACTCTAGTGAGGGTAAGTCACACACAATCCAAAATCAGCCTGTGCCCTCCCTCTGGTAGCTTGGCACGAGCAGTCAGGCTTAACTTAGAAGGCAATGTGTAAAGCATTTGTGCAATAAATCATACAACACCATAGTATAACACCACAAAAATACACCACACAGTGTTTAGAAAAATATATAATATTTATCTGGGTATTTTCAGGTCAAAACGATCAAAGTTGCAATATGAATTTGTAAAGATATCACTGAAAAGTGATAGAAAGTGTCTTAAGTCTTTAGAAAGCAAACAAAGTCTCTTTCAAACACAAAGTACCTGGTTTCTGGTGGAAAATCTCCTCAGAGGGCCACAGGAGAAGAGATACGTGGAAAACTGGTGTGGGCGTCGATTTCTCCTCAGCACACACAGACTTGCGTCGTTATTTTCCACGCGGGAAGTCGTGCGTCGTTTTCCGGCGCGCGGACAGTCTCTTTCTGTGGATCGCGGGGAGTACCAGATGTCCCAGGTCTGTGCGTGGATTTTCCTGCTTGTTTTCCGGCTGCGCGTCGTTCTGCGGGGCTGCGCGTCGAAGTTTCGATCTCACGGCAGGCGTCGCGTCGATTTCTCCTTGGAAGTCGGGCGGCGTTGTCCTTGCGAGGCCGTGCGTCAAAGTTTTGATCTCACGGCAGGCGTCGCATCGATTTCTCCTGGGAAGTCGGACGGCGTTGTCTTTGCGAGGCCGTGCGTCAAAGTTTCGGTCGTCCCGAAGGCGTGGCGTCGATCAGCGTCGGTGTGCGGCGTTTTTCTTGCCGCGAACAAGCTGTGCGTCGAAAATTTAGGCGCACGGAGCGTCCAAGTGGAAGAGAGAAGTCTTTTTGGTCCTGAGACTTCAGGGAACAGGAGGCAAGCTCTATCCAAGCCCTTGGAGAGCACTTTTACAGCCAGACAAGAGTTCAGCAAGGCAGCAGGCCAACAGCAAGGCAGCAGTCCTTTGTAGAAAAGCAGACAGGTGAGTCCTTTGAGCAGCCAGGCAGTTCAGCAAGGCACCAGGCCAACAGCAAGGCAGGAGTCCTTTGTAGAAAAGCAGACAGGTGAGTCCTTTGAGCAGCCAGGCAGTTCTTCTTGGCAGGATGTAGTTTCTGGTTCAGGTTTCTTCTCCAGCAAGTGTCTGATGAGGTAGGGCAGAGGCCCTGTTTTATACTAAGTTGTGCCTTTGAAGTGGGGGTGACTTCAAAGAGTGTCTAAGAAATGCACCAAGCCCCCTTTCAGTTCAATCCTGTCTGCCAGAGTCCCAGTAGGGGGTGTGGCAGTCCTTTGTGTGAGGGCAGGCCCTCCACCCTCCCAGCCCAGGAAGGCCCATTCAAAATGCAGATGTATGCAAGTGAGGCTGAGTACCATGAGTTTGTGGTGTGTCTGAGTGAATGCACAAGGAGCTGTCAACTAAACCTAGCCAGACGTGGATTGAAGGGCACAACAAGATTTTAGTGCAAAGAAATGCTCACTTTCTAAAAGTGGCATTTCTAGAATAGTAATATTAAATCCGACTTCACCAGTCAGCAGGACTTTATATTTCCATTCTGGCCATACTAAATATGACCTTCCTGCTCCTTTCAGATCAGCAGCTGCCACTTCAACAGTGTATGAGGGCAGCCCCAATGTTAGCCTATGAAGGGAGCAGGCCTCACAGTAGTGTAAAAACGAATTTAGGAGTTTTACACTACCAGGACATATAACCACACAAGTACATGTCCTGCCTTTTACCCACACAGCACCCTGCTCTAGGGGTTGCCTAGGGCACACATTAGGGGTGACTTATGTATAGAAAAAGGGGAGTTCTAGGCTTGGCAAGTACCTTTAAATGCCAAGTCGAAGTGGCAGTGAAACTGCACACACAGGCCTTGCAATGGCAGGCCTGAGACAAGGTTAAGGGGCTACTGAGGTGGGTGGCACAACCAGTGCTGCAGGCCCACTAGTAGCATTTAATCTACATGCCCTAGGCACATGTAGTGCACTCTACTAGGGACTTACAAGTAAATTAAATAGTCAATCATGGATAAACCAATCAATAGTACAATTTACACAGAGAGCATATGCACTTTAGCACTGGTTAGCAGTGGTAAAGTGCCCAGAGGTCAAAAGCCAACAACAACAGGTCAGAAAAAATAGGAGGAAGGAGGCAAAAAGTTTGGGGCTGTCCCTGTCAAAAAGCCAGGTCCAACATGACCCCCCACCAGCCTAAAGCCAGGGGAGAGCAATCACTATCCTGATGTACTTCCCTGTTTGAGGCGATAGAACAAGGACCCAGGCCCACAACAGCAGGGGCATGCTCCAGTTCTTCGCCTTCCTGACTCCAATTGGATCCCTCTGTCCATACTCTCAGGGCCCACTAAGCCCATCCATGGGGAACCTTTCTCCTTACCTGCGGATCCCATCTGTGCAGCACCTAACCTTACTTTGCTCACAGATGTATCCCAGGAGCAGGATAGTACCACCAGGACTAACACAGTGGTCTTGCCCACTCTACCCCGGGGTGTGACACTTGTCCCCTCCCCAGGGCTAACTCTGTCCACCCGGACAGCAAGCCACAGTGGTTACTGACAGCTGGCAGGGATGAGAGCCAGGCCCCAGGCCTCTCAAAGCTCTCCCACCACTGTGGCTGTGGAGAGTGGGGGGCGGTAGCCCCAGGTGCTGGGCACCCTTTAACCACTCTCCCTTCCACCAGGTCAGGGATGACAGCCTGACCCTGGTCCTCCCCTCTGGGGCTCTGTACCCTCCCTCCTGGAGCGGTACCCCCAGAGTCCAACATGGTCAGGGTGCTTATAGAAGTCGCCCTGTACCATTCCACCACCAGTGCAGGACTGTTAACCTGCAACTGGCCCTCCAACCTGGGGTCTGTACCTTCAGGTTGGACTAGGGCCCGGGGTGAGGCTTCCCTTCCCCAGCCCTCCCTTCTAGGATCCAGCCCCCTCCAACTAGGAGTGGCCTCCTCAGAAGACAACATGGTAGGGGCACTGCTATCAGTAGCCCCTCCCTCCAGGTCCGGGGGGACACCCTGAATCTGGTCTTCGAGCCCAGGGCCTGTACCCTCAGACTGGATCACTGCCTGGCAAACCAGGACTTTCTGGGAGGCACGCCTACCCCCCACCAGGTCAGAGTTTAACCTCTGCACCTGACCATTCAACTCAGAGTCACCACCCTGAAGTTGAACAATTGCCTGGCACGCCAGGACTTCCTGGAGGGCACACTGACCCTTCACCAGGTCAGAGTTTAACCTCTGAACTTGGTCATCCAACTCAGAGTCACCACCCTGAAGTTGAACAATTGCCTGGCATGCCAGGACTTCCTGGAGGGCACACTGACCCTCCACCAGGTCAGGGTTTAACCTCTGAACCTGGTTCTCCAACCCAGGGTCACCACCCTGAGGCTGGGCAATTGCCTGGCACACCAGGACTTTCTGGGAGGCACACCTACCTCCCACCAGGTCAGAGTTTAACCCCTGAACCTGGCCATCCAACCCAGAGTCAACACCCTGAGGTTGGACAACTGCCTGGCACGCCAGGACTGTGTGGGGGGCACACCTACCCCCAACCAGGTCAGAGTTTAACCTCTGAACCTGGCCATCCAACCCAGAGTCACCACCCTGAGATGGGACAACTGCCTGGTACGCCAGGACTTTCTGGGGGGCACACCTACCCCCCACCAGGTCAGAGTTTAACCTCTGAACCTGGCCATCCAACCCAGAGTCAACACCCTGAGGTTGGACAATTGCCTGGCACAGCAGGACTTCTGGGGAGGCACACCTACCTCCCACCAGGTCAGAGTTTAACCTCTGAACCTGGGTATCCAACCCAGAGTCACCACCCTGAGGATGAACAATTGCCTGGCATGCCAGGACTTTCTGGGGGGCACACCTACCCCCCACCGGGTCAGAGTTTAACCTCTGAGCCTGGTTCTCCAACCCAGGGTTACCACCCTGAGGTTGGACCATTGCCTGGCATACCAGGACTTTCTGGGGGGCACACCTACCCCCCACCGGGTCAGAGTTTAACCCCTGAACCTGGTTAGCCAACCCAGAGTCACCACCCTGAGGTTGAATCTTTGCCTGGCATGCCAGGACTTCCTGGGGGGCACTCTCACCCCCCACAAGGGACACACCGTCCCCAAGGGCCACACAAGAGTCTGGTTGGCGCAGGTCTCCCGACCTCTGCCCATCCGGCAGAGTCTGGGTTTCCCCCAAACCAGAAACGGTCTCACCTGGGTCATTCCTGGGGGGCTCTGCTCTCAGAGCTGACCCCTGACTCTCAAGGTCCTCCACTGGGGTCTGCCACCCCCTCTCATCCCTATGTCTGGACTTCTGCACCCCCTCACTAGGAGTGGTACTGCCAGACATCAGAACTGTTGGGATGCTGGCTACAGTCACCCCCCCAAGTTCTTCTGACACTGCGGGGCTTCCCTCAAAAGGTGGCCCTACGGTACAGGCTAGGCTCTGAGACCTACCTGGGACACTACAATCCTCTCCCACCTCACTTGGTTGGGAACCACCTAGACCACTCCCTTCAGGAGCACCCCCAAATGCCTCTTCAGACTCTCTGGTACTCACCCAGAAGTCTGCCTCCATTGTAAGTTCCCTGGGGTCAGAGAACTCACACTCCACCTGGTGTTGGCGTAGCTCTGGAAAATAAGGACCAGACATATGCTCTCCAGCAATTACATCACTCTGCCCTTCACATGTATTAACCACAGTACCCTTCACCCAACCACCCAGCAACTCAGCCTTGGAAAAGCACTCTACATCACCCTCCTGAGACTGGTGAGACAGTCTCTGTCTGTCCCTGACACTCAACCCATACTCTTCTGGGATGTCTCTACACTGTATATCCAGGACGTCCACCAGGGGGGAACCCTTTTCTCTGTCACTCTCTGCTAGAGTCAGTAAAGTGTCCCTCCCTCCAGTAGGAATATGTCTCCCTGTGCCAGTTCCCCAATCCTTCTCAGGGACCCTGTGCATAACGGGAACTACCTCATACCCTTGAACCACCTGGGGTGTGTCAACTCCCTTCTTCAAGTTGGGCACCACATCTCTGGGCTTGTGCCCTTCTTCAGCAATACTGGATGCAAGATTTTTGATGCCACCATCTGAACTGGACTCAGCCCTTCCGGCCTCCAGTTTCAGCTCTTTACAGCTCAGCTCTTGAGCTGCAATCTTTTCTTCTTCCAGGGCTAAGAGACTTGCTGCCTCAGCCCTTTCAAGCTGCTCATCTAGCTCTTCCATACACCGCTCTAGAGCTAGGAGCCATTCATCTCTCACTGGGTCTCTTTCCTCGTCTGAGTAGTCTTCCTCCTCATGTGAGCAGTCTTCCTCCTCATGTGAGTAGTCCTCCTCCTCATCTGAGGGGTACTTAGTCATTTGGTTTCTTGCTGCCTCTCTCTCTGCCCATCTTTCTTCCCCCCAGACTATGTAGGCATGTAGCATCTCCGCCTTAGTAGATCTCCTTGCTACAGGAAGGCCCCATTTTCTGCAAAGCTTCCTTAGGTCAGCCTTAGTGAGGTGGTCGGTAGGCACAAAGAATGAGTAGGTAAGCAGTCTCATTGCTGACAAAGTCTTACTGGCAAAAACCAAAATCCAAAGTCCAAAATATCAATAGTATATCCAGGAGGACATCAGAGAACCAAAAGTGAAAAAGATGAAAAATCAAGTTGACCTTCAACTGTGGGTAGGTAGTGAAATACTTAGCTACTGTATGTCACTGCACAAACACAAGTCCTATCCTCACCACTGATCACCAATGTTAGAAATGGGGTTTTTGGTTGGCAGTCAGGTTGCCCTCTGTCCAAGCAAGAACCCTCACTCTAGTCAGGGTAAGTCACACACAATCCAAAATCAGCCTGTGCCCACCCTCTGGTAGCTTGGCACGAGCAGTCAGGCTTAACTTAGAAGGCAATGTGTAAAGCATTTGTGCAATAAATCATACAACACCATAGTATAACACCACAAAAATACACCACACAGTGTTTAGAAAAATATATAATATTTATCTGGGTATTTTCAGGTCAAAACGATCAAAGTTGCAATATGAATTTGTAAAGATATCACTGAAAAGTGATAGAAAGTGTTTTAAGTCTTTAGAAAGCAAACAAAGTCTCTTTCAAACACAAAGTACCTGGTTTCTGGTGGAAAATCTCCTCAGAGGGCCACAGGAGAAGAGATACGTGGAATACTGGTGTAGGCGTCGATTTCTCCTCAGCACACACGCACTTGCGACGTTATTTTCCATGCGGGAAGTCGTGCGTCATTTTCCGGTGCGCGGACAGTCTCTTTCTGTGGATCGTGGGCAGTACCAGATGTCCCAGGTCTGTGCGTGGATTTTCCTGCTTGTTTTCCGGCTGCGCGTCGTTCTGCGGAGCTGCGCGTCGAAGTTTCGATCTCACAGCATGCGTCGCGTCGATTTCTCTTCGGGAGTCGGGTGGCGTTGTCCTGGCGAGGCCGTGCGTCAAAGTTTTCATCTCACGGTAGGCGTCGCGTCGATTTCTCCTTGGAAGTCGGGCGGCGTTGTCCTTGCGAGCCCGTGCGTCAAAGTTTTGATCTCACAGCAGGCGTCGCGTCGATTTCTCCTGGGAAGTGGGGCGGCGTTGTCCTTGCGAGGCCGTGCGTCAAAGTTTCGGTCGTCCCGAAAGCGTCGCGTCGATCAGCGTCGGTGTGCGGCATTTTTCTTGCCTCAGAACAAGCTGTGCGTCGAAAATTTCAGCGCACGGAGCGTCCAAGTGGAAGAGAGAAGTCTTTTTGGTCCTGAGACTTCAGGGAACAGGAGGCAAGCTCTATCCAAGCCCTTGGAGAGCACTTGTACAGCCAGACAAGAGTTCAGCAAGGCAGCAGGCCAACAGCAAGGCAGCAGTCCTTTGTAGAAAAGCAGACAGGTGAGTCCTTTGAGCAGCCAGGCAGTTCAGCAAGGCACCAGGCCAACAGCAAGGCAGCAGTCCTTTGTAGAAAAGCAGACAGGTGAGTCCTTTGAGCAGCCAGGCAGTTCTTCTTGGCAGGATGTAGTTTCTGGTTCAGGTTTCTTCTCCAGCAAGTGTCTGATGAGGTAGGGCAGAGGCCCTGTTTTATACTAAGTTGTGCCTTTGAAGTGGGGGTGACTTCAAAGAGTGTCTAAGAAATGCACCAAGCCCCCCTTTCAGTTCAATCCTGTCTGCCAGAGTCCCAGTAGGGGGTGTGGCAGTCCTTTGTGTGAGGGCAGGCCCTCCACCCTCCCAGCCCAGGAAGATCCATTCAAAATGCAGATGTATGCAAGTGAGGCTGAGTACCCTGTGTTTGGGGTGTGTCTGAGTGAATGCACAAGGAGCTGTCAACTAAACCTAGCCAGACGTGGATTGAAGGGCACAACAAGATTTTAGTGCAAAGAAATGCTCACTTTCTAAAAGTGGCATTTCTAGAATAGTAATATTAAATCTGACTTCACCAGTCAGCAGGACTTTATATTACCATTCTGGCCATACTAAATATGACCTTCCTGCTCCTTTCAGATCAGCAGCTGCCACTTCAACAGTGTATGAGGGCAGCCCCAATGTTAGCCTATGAAGGGAGCAGGCCTCACAGTAGTGTAAAAACGAATTTAGGAGTTTTACACTACCAGGACATATAACCACACAAGTACATGTCCTGCCTTTTACCCACACAGCACCCTGCTCTATGGGTTACCTAGGGCACACATTAGGGGTGACTTATGTATAGAAAAAGGGGAGTTCTAGGCTTGGCAAGTACCTTTAAATGCCAAGTCGAAGTGGCAGTGAAACTGCACACACAGGCCTTGCAATGGCAGGCCTGAGACAAGGGGCTACTGAGGTGGGTGGCACAACCAGTCCTGCAGGCCCACTAGTAGCATTTAATCTACATGCCCTAGGCACATGTAGTGCACTCTACTAGGGACTTACAAGTAAATTAAATAGTCAATCATGGATAAACCAATCAATAGTACAATTTACACAGAGAGCATATGCACTTTAGCACTGGTTAGCAGTGGTAAAGTGCCCAGAGGTCAAAAGCCAACAACAACAGGTCAGAATAAATAGGAGGAAGGAGGCAAAAAGTTTGGGGATGTCCCTGTCAAAAAGCCAGGTCCAACATATACGCTCTGACATTAAAGTTGTTTCTTTTAACTGAAAGAGGACTGGTCTGACCGATACGTTATCATCTTTTAACTGACTGTTGAGTTCTGGGCTCTTGCCCCCCACAATTCCTCCACGAGAAGCCTTCGACTGCTCATCTTCAGTACCCTGAGAGTCGTGTGTGGAAAGAGTTGCACTTGGCTTACTTAGCTGAGTCATAGTAGGATAAACCCCAGTGGCAAACATCCTAAGCCACCAAGGATGGGGCCCTGTAGCCCCTATAAGCTTGTAGCATCACAAACATGGCCTGACAAGGGATCTTTATCACAGGACTGGTCGGTTGCAGTTATAATTTTTTCAGTGCGGCAGTTGTCTAGAGGACAGATCAGAGGGTGATATCTTGACATCCACTGGCTGGATGAAAGATGCTTTCTCTGGTGGTCCTTACTGTTCATAATTTCTCTGGTGTGTGATTCTTCTCTTTGGGGACTGTGTAAAAATGTGCCTCATGAGTGTGGGGCTTCTTGGTTGAAAGTTTGTCAATAGTTTGCCTATTGATCTTTTTTGTTTGGTGTGGCACCTAGTTCAATAGAACATTCTCATGAGGCACTGATTCCATAAGCAATGACCTATCAATGCACTCATTCACAGACCTAGAAGTCTTCACCTTGTTCAGATCTGCAGCAGTTAACCTCCCTGATTGTATAGTAGATAAATAGGGTCAACACTGGTTAGTCCTCAACCAGCACACGTTTGTCTTTCAAAATAACAGGCTGCTCTTTGGCTTGCACAAATAGCAGATCCACAATGTGCTCAGACAATTGTATGTAGAGCCTTATTAAAGGGGAAATCTCCTCAGAAGTGTTTTTGGGTCCCCTGCTGATAAGTTGCAGTGGCATTCCCTTTTCCCAGTTTAATGAGGTTGCTCTTCAGGAGATAGCTACTGAAATATTAGTGCACATTCATATCATCATTAGTCCAACTTGCTCTAGTTTCTAAAATTGCATTAGTGCCACTAAGAACTTACCTTTATCGGGGTCACGCCTTCTGTCACTAATGTTTCTTGTCAAGGCCAACAGACATGCTGTGGATCAGAATGATACTGCCCTCTCTGTCTTTGAGGGCGATGAATTTCTTCCTAACCAAACTGATGGTGTGAAGGAACTATTGGGTGTCCTGCTCTTTGATAAGACATTAGAGTCCTTCTTCCATCACGTCTTCCTTAGCAGTTACTGGTTCAGAGTCTTCCTGGTATAATATGGATGTCTCCTTTTGCGGGCCATGTCCCAACAGTCGCCTTATCTATGAATAAATCATCGCAGGGCAGTTTTGGGGCTGTAGAATTTCTGACTCATGGTTTGAGCCCATTTCATTTGGATTTCTCCCTTTTCTTTGGTCTCTGGCAGATATGGTCACTCAGTGAGGATGTCTGGGTCTTTTGTTTGGCATGATCCTCCTGTTGGTTATGTTGTTTACCCTTCTGATTCATAAAGTTTATACACATCTGTCAGCTGCCAAAACAGTCTGCTTTGGCTCTCTGACCTGAGGTTCAGCTAATTGGTGAAACGCCTCTGTAGGACAAAAATCCATGATATGATCTATCAAGAGCAGGTGGAATAAACCTTTATCATCCATCTTCTCATTTATGCAGCCAGTCAGTCTCCTATATACTCCTTGCAGGCATGTTTTCCAAACTCACATACTGATGCTCTGCATCTCAGTGAAACTCTTCAAGTACTAAGCAAGGCTCCATTAAAATATCAGCACAATCTGCGGTTTTTGACATTTTCTTTCTGTTTATTTGCATCCAGTTTGATAATTGCCTGGTCCCCTCTCAGCAGGTAAGTGCCTCTGTAAAGGTGCTCAAGTCTCCTTATCTGTAAACATTTACATAGTGGAAGTTAGTTCAAATTAAATTAGACAAGTAGAAATTGGAACGGTTTCCATCTTTTCCTAACAAGCTAAGCCCTACTGTGTGGTATTCCCAAGGGTTCGGCTCAGTTGCCTCAATTTTGCAATGTGTATATCAATTCATTGGCATTTGTAGTAGAGCTGTTCTGATTTAATTTACAACTGCAATGATTGTAATTGTAATTGTAACCAGATTTATATAGCACTTACTACCCGTAGCATTGAAGAGCTTTACTCTACTCTACTCTAGAGTAGCACTCTACTCTGGAACCCAAGGTAGTAGTTATTTTAGTGGTTACTGTTGGTTATTGCAATTAGTCACGTGATTTCAAGAAAAAAATGCATGCACTTACTACAGCTACTTTGTGATATTTTAATATCAGGTAGGTGTGATCATTAGTGGTGACATGTGGTGTCAGGTGAAAGGTTGGTGAGATAGACAGGCTGGTGGGGATTAGGCAGTGTTAGATTACAGGGATATGGTTTTGAAGAGGAGAGGTTGTGATCAATGAAATGAGATAGCAGCCAATTGGAGAATTACAATAAGAAGGATTGAGGCAGGCAGGCATGAGACTGAGAGGAGGCTATACTCAGAACTATAAGGTATGGTAGAGGATGAAAAGTAAGAAGAGGGGTCTCCTTGAGAAAAGAAAGTGTGTCAAGGTAATTTTTTATGCAGGGTTGTAGAAGTATAGTGGTAGAAGGCTTTCTGAGATAGGAAGCAATTGGAAAATGTTAGCTGTAGAAAGAAACATAATTATACTTAGTTCATCATATCCAGGGCAGACAGGCTAAACATGTGATTCTGAGTGTACAAATCGTTTAATTATTAAGAGCTCTAGTCTGTTGTGTGCCAAGCCTAGGACAGCTCTTTTAAACATACTCTGGAGTATCCCACCCTAAAGCTGAAGCTGCCTATAAATGTAACTACACTTCTACCAGGCAGTTTTGTATTTATGGAGGTGCTTCAGTCATTGGCAGGTTCTATAATTCAAGCCTGGTATCATCACTTAAAGCCTGGCCCAACTAGCTTGACCCTTCTCTTACACCTGTACAACCATTAGAAAACCTAACATATAAGTATGGGTTGGAGTTCACACTCTTCTTTTAATTTACATCACTCACTCAGATATTTTATTTTAATTGCATATTTGGCAGTGACTACTGCTGACTCTTATTTTGTGAGGTTCTTTGTCCGTTGTCAATGGCTTAATATCATCCCTGGGATCTGCTGTAATGCTGCTTCCTTGTGCCTTCCGCCATTCTTTTTTTGTGTTAAAAATATTTTATTGAGTTTTAAGAGAAGACAATAGAACAAACACAAAAGAGCACTAATAAGTTTCTTACAAGTTTCAATATTACAATAGAATAATAAACATACCAATGCAATGATAATAGTAATATAACATTGAAAGTAAATAAAAATAAAAAGGGGGAATCAATAAAGTGTCTGTATAAATATTTACTTACAATAAGCTGAAAGTCTTGACATAATGAACAAACATATAATACATTGAAAAGCATATTATAAACATAACATTATACAATTATCAATAGGTTTCCAAAATTAATGATAAGTAGATTTATTATGAACTACACCCTTGAGGTTCAGATTGGCACCTCTTCTAGTAAAACTCATCCAAGACCACCATGTATGGATTGATGATAATGGAGCCTTTTTCCAAATAGTAGTAATTCATTTTAGGGCAGCAGAGATTTAAAAAAATCTAGAACATTGCTGTTTGAATCTGACATATTTGTGGTAAAGAAAGTTCCTTTGCAAATCAATATTTTACACGTAATGTTGTCTGGTATAATAAATATTTTTTCAATAACATTCCAAATGTCCTTCCAACACTTAGAAATAATATTACACTCATAAAGCATATGTCACAATGATCCTGGTCCCAAATTACAGTGCCAACAATTAGGAGAAGTTACAAGTTTTGCATTAAGTAACTTTAAAGAGGTCCATAAACAACTAAATAGTATGAAAGGATTGGTTCACTATAAAGAAACTGGTAACCATCGAGAAATATTATTTAACCATATTTTTTCCATATGTCTTGAGAAAGAGATGTATCCAGTTCTTAATTTCAAAAATTGTAAAGAACGTTAATATTATCTCTTTCAAAATTATTCTATTTTTTATAAAACATTGATACAGTGTCTGATGAAGTAGATCTTGTTTGAATGTAATTTCTAAATCTGTGTTAACTTTAAGAGGAAATTTTTTGGGAAATGAATCCAGGATGGAGTTACTTAAAAGTTAATATTGAAAAACATCTAAGGGAGGTAAAATATTTTTTTGTCACAGTTCATCAAAAGTTAAAAATGTGTTATTGTGATATACATCCTTTAAGTGAAAGATACCAGTTTTTATCAAAGATTGCCAAATTTTGTATTTCGAGCAAGTTTTATCAATAGGTTATACTATAATAACATATTTGAGGTATGTGAGATAGACAATTGAAACAAAGAATCTAGGTCCTGTAATATTAATTTTGTAGATTTCAGTGTTGTGGATTTTTTTTTTGTAAAGTACTAGAATTAGACATTATCAATAATGTAGGTAAAGAATTTGTTTATAGCAGACTTTGTTCAATGAGAATCCATGAAGGTGCGTTATTAACCTCTGTATGCTGAATCCAAAAGGAACTCTGTTTTAAGATAAACGTTTTATGCTAATTAAGAAAATCAGGCGAGCCAAAATCACCATTGCATTTTCCAATTTTTAAATTTTTTATAACTTATACGAGGTGGCTTGTTATTCCAAATAAACTTAGATAAGACTGTATCTATATTTGTATACAATTTAGGGCCTCATTACGAGACTGGTGGGCGGACCGTTGACTTGTCAATCCTCTGGAGAAGAGACCACTGCAGATCTGGAGGTCTCCCCCTGGCCCAATTGCAATGTTTTCACTGGGCTGACCATCAGAAACCACCAAATTAGGAGGTTTCCACAGGTCAGCTATGTGGAAACAGTGTGGTGACTTTGTCCTCACCTCCTCAGGGAGCCAAGGCCAATGCCATCGCACAGAGGGTGCCTCCAGCACCCTCAGAATGTGCACTGTCTGCTAAATCAGGCAGTGCGCATTCTGAGGTTGCTGGGTAGGGGAGCCCCGGCACTGCCTACGGCATGGTTGTGGGTAGTGCAGGGGCCTGCCTGTGGCCCCCAGCACTGCCTTTCCCCCAGCCTTTTCATGGTGGGGACCCTGCCATGAAAAGGGCAGATGAAAAGGGACTTGTGAGCAGCACAGTGGCAGTGAAGTCAGTGCTGCCGTGGCTGACCACAACTCCGACCGCCGCCACCCCACCGGGTTCCCTGATCGTCATACTCGTAATGGGGTCCTTAGGAGGAAATTGAATAGGTATCATGGAGAGGAGGTACAACATTTTTGGTGCAATAACCATTTTTATAGAATCAATTTATCCCCACCAGGATAGATGTAAGGCAGACCACTTATGCAATTTGTCTTTGATATGAATAAGAATACATTTACAATTCAATGTACTTGATTGTTTAATGGTATGAGGAAATAGAATATCAAGATACTTAATTTTATCATTTAGCCATATTGTCTCGTTGTTAGGAAGCATTTCAGGGGTGCAATGATTACACAATGGAGAGAAAAAACATTCTTATTAGTGTTTAAAGTAAATCCTGAAATCTGATAGTATTTTTTAATTAGATTTATTAAAAGAGGAATGGAGGATTCAGGATTACTAATATAAAGTAGCACATCATCAGCATAGGCCGAAGTTTTAATAGCCACATCCTTAGTAATAATGCCTTCAATTGTTGTACAGTTTCTAAAGGCAATGAGTAGAGGTTCAATAGCCAGGAGACAAAGTAAAGATGATAAAGGACAATCTTTTCTGGTGCCTCTAAAAAGAGAAAAAGTACTACAAATTTTACCATTAATAAAGAGTATGGCAGATGGACCAGGATATAATGCTGAGATCATGCAAATAAATGAACTGCCAAAATTGAATGCTGATAATATACTAAATAAGTATTGCCAATTTACATTGTCAAAAGCTTTTTCAGGATCTAATGCCAGGATGCCAGATGGTAGAGGTAATGATGGTCCAGCTTCAATCACATGAAATAATAATCTGGTATTGTTTACAGAATATCTATGTTTCATAAAACTGGATTGATATATAATTTTTTAATTCGAAGATGATTTGCTAAAAGTCTTCCAGATCTAATATCACTAAAACAAAATTTTGCCTTATTGTGAAAAATTTGCATGCCGGCCCTTTTGCTTAAAATAGAATTTAGGGCCTCATTATGAGTTCACGGACAAGATAACCCATCTACCGAACTTCCAACAGGGAGTTTGCCGCGATACAGCCTAACCCCCCGCCAGGCCCATTATAACTTTCCAGCTGGGCTGATGGGCAGAAACCAAGGTTTCCACCCGTCGGCCTAGTGGGAAAGTGGCAGCTGCATTGTTGCCGGCTCATAATCGACCTGGTGGCAAAGCTGCTGCCGCAGGGGGCTCCAGCACCCTCGCAATGGACAGCAAACAGTGAGCATTGAGAGGGTACTGGACAGGGGGACCCCTGCACTGCCGATGCCAAGTGCATGGGCAGTGTACCGGCTCCCATGTGGCCCCCTGCACCTGTTCTCCACCAGCTTTTTCATGGCGGTGATAACACCATGAAAAGGCTGACGGAGAACCAGGTCGTAACCAGCAGGGCTGTGCTGCATGCAGCACTGCCGTGGCTGATTCTGACCTCTGCCACTGTCAGCACTTCGGGTTCACTGATCGCGGTGGAGATGGAGGTACCCTGGCGGTCAGCCCCGGGGTCATAATGTGGGGGTTGGACCACCATAGCAGCGACGGTCCTGACTGCCACCGTGAGGCTGGCGATCTCAAGACCGCTAGCCTTGTAATCAGACCCTTAATTCATAACGAAGTTTTGATAAGTGTATTTTGTATTTGATATCATTGGAATTAATAAAGAGACGTTCATACTTTGTTATTTGTTTATCAAATATTTAAGTTTAGAGGTGAATGAGTACCAGACCCTTAATTCATAACAAAGTTTTTGTAAGTGTATTTTGTATTTGATATCATTAGAAGTAATAAAGAGACATTCATACTTTGCTATTTGTTTATCTAAATCCTTAAGTTTAGAGTTGAATATCCTATTGTCATCTGCCATAAAAGATATGGTTACCCCTCTAACGTATTGATTAAATGCATCCACCCCAATTTAGAAGTGAAGTGGATCCTTCAGGATTAGTATAAAAATAATTGTGTATTGCTGACAATTTGTTTTATTTATTGTGTTAATTAAGGACAATGTTATGTTCATACACCATCAACAGTGGGATTTTAAGCTATACATTTTTTTAAAGAAGTGCTTGATCAGAATTATGTAAATATTATGTATAGTAGTATCAGCAACTGAATAAACTAATTGATGTGATATTAAGAAATAGTCAATTTGAGAGTAGGAATTGTGAGGGTTAGAAAAAATTGTAAAATATTTATCTGGTGGTTGATGCAAACACCAAATATCTACCAACTTGGTACCTTCAAAAAAAGATTTTGGGAGGGCGATATTTAGTTTGGGAAGTACTATCCAATAAGGGGTCATATTTTAAGTTAAAGTTGCTTCCAATAATGAGTGGGACATTGCCTAATTTGAGCACTTCAGAGGTAAATGGAAACCAAAAATTAGGGTCATCAGTTGTTGGGCCATAAACATTAACGATATGAAGAATTTATGTGATAAAATAATGACCATTTGAATCAGAAAATTTGCTTAGTATTTGAAGATGTAATGTTTTTGCAAAAATAATAGCTACTCCATTTTTCTTGTTAACTGTAAGAGAAGAAATAACCTTACCGTCCCACTTTTTATTCACATAAGGTAAAACTGAATCATCTGTATGAGTCTCCTGAAGTAAACAAAAATCAGCTTTATGTCTCGCTAAGTAGTCTAAAACAGTGGTTCCCAACCTTTTGACTCATGAGGACCCCACTGAATCATTACTGGAAGCCCGGGACCCAAAAGTAATTTATACAATTTAAATTTCAAACATTAAAACAGTAATTCACAAACAAATACACAAACAAGTACACACCAAACAAATACTCAAACTACTAAAGATATAATTATTTTATATTGAACAAATATGCAAAAATCGAATTTTTTAAATATGAAGGTGCTGCATCTCAGCGACTAACTTTACAATGTTTTGTTTTATTTAGTAAAGTTGAATCCTCAGGTCAGATTCTACATTTCCGAAGCAATTTCTGCTTTATTTTTTGAGTACATAAGATCTGAGAAAGCCTTTTCACAAATATGTGGTGCGGAAAGGAACTAAACCCATAAGGGCCACTCATCTCTCCATAGCCTCTCTGTCACATGTAGCTCATAAGTTTTTATAGCACCTCTCATACCATTGTAGGGTGTCAGAGTACTTAACAGGGGATTACAAGGTGTAGGATTCACATGTCATCCACACTGGTAGGCATTTTCTAAGAGTGCTTGGTCTGGAGAAGCAAAAACTCCGGTTATAGAACACAACACAGTGGTTAGTGTTGGCTCTACTAATAAGAATGCATTTCTATGCAAGCAAACCTTTTTTAGCAGCATAAGGAAAATGAAAAACTGGAGAAAAAAACATAACTTTCTTATTTGTGCCATGCAGTTTGCATGCAGCTCTTTCATGGCAGTTCATAGTACACTGTGCTAGATTACTATTGTAACTTATGAACTGCACAGCAACAGAAGAATCTCTGTGACAAATGCAGTAACCCACTGTTCTTTGCATGATACACGTTCTTTGCAGCAGGCACATTATCCATCTGCACTATCTTTGATTCAAAAATGCCACTAGACAAAACTCCCATCTCTTTCCTGCAGGTACATTAATCACCAGAGTTATCTTGACACTTCTATTTTTGCCCAAAATGTACTGGATGTACAAAGAACTTTGAAGTGCTTTTTAAAACTTCTGCACAAAGGAAGTAATACATTTTAAAACACACATGTGTTTCTTTCAGATTTCCCGGCTAGATAAGTGCCGTCCTGCCGCCCCAGGCCTGCTGACCCCCTGGCAATGTGTCACGGACCCGTGGGGGTCCGCGGACCACAAGTTGGGAACTGCTGATCTAAAACTTTAATAAGCTTGACAGGGTGTCATAGACCCTTAACATTTAAAGAAGCATTTTAAAATTTTGTTAACGTTATCCATATTAAAAAAAGAAAAATGTCAGTAATAAAGGAGGAAAAAAATAGTCAATACGAGTAAGTGGCAGCTCTAAAGATAGAGGAGGGGAAAAAAAGGAAAGACAAAAAGAAACATAGAAAGGACAACATAAAAACATGAATAGTGTTCCGAAATCGCACATATGATTGATATGTTCAAGAATGACCTTCCTAAACAATGCCCTCATAGAGAAATTACACAAATAGGCTAATTATAAGAAAAATTGTAAGCAAATATTCAGGTATCAGTCTCATTTGTTTTCATGGACAGCGAAGAATGTTGATCGAGGAAGGCACGAAAATCGCCAGGGCATTTAAATGACTTGGAGAAACTATCTTTCCAAATTCTCATAGTTGGCAGATCAAAACGACCATATTTAAAACCATCACGTCATAATCTTGGTCTTAGCTTAGTGAATTCTTTGTTAATGTTAACTGCTGTTTCCTTTGCAAAGTCTTGATGAATAAAAATGTTATTCCTATTAACCATTAAAGTGAAGACCGCTTTCTTAATCAAGACCAAAGGCCCTATTACCAGTCTGGCAGTCACAAGACCGCCAGACAAACGATGGCGTCGGACTGCCATGGCAGTCCGACCACCACATTATGATCCTAGTGGTCAGACTATCAAAAGACCGCTGCCTACGCCAGGATCTTTGATCCCAATGGGATGATGGCAGTCATGGTTGTAATCAGAACTGCGGCGCTGAAGTCAGCACTGCCGTTCTGATTACGACCATATTCTCCACCAGCCTTTCATGGCAGTTCAACCCCCGTGAAAAGGCTGGTGGAGAACAAGCGCAGGGGGCCACCCTCCTCCTCAACACCGTTGGAGACAGTGTACATTTTGAGTATACTAGGGAGGCCCCCTGTGCAATGGTATTGGACTCAGCTTCATGTGGAGCCGAATCCAATGCCACCACTTGTTTTGCAATGGGCTGACCGGCAGAAACCTTGACCTCCACCAGTCAGCCCAGTGGGAAACTCGTCATGGGGCCGGTGGGAAGACTGCCAGCACCATGGCTGTCTCCTCATTGGGAGTTTGGTGGTTGGGTGTTTCTGACCGCCTCACTCGTAATCAGAACCTAAGGGCCCTATTACGAGTCTGACAGTCCGAAGACCGCCAGACTCATGGTGGAGGTTGGGCCACCACAGCTGTGGCAGTCCGACCGCCACATTATGACTGTGGCGGTCGGACCGCCAAAAGACTGCTTCCAGGATCTTTGATCCTGACAGGATGACAGTTGTCGTGGTTGTAATCAGCCACAGCAGCACTGAAGTCAGCCCGACTGTGCTGATTACAACCATGTTCTCCGCCAGCCTTTTCATGGCGGTCATTTCCATGGCGGTTCAAACGCCATGAAAAGGCTTGTGGAGAACAAGTACTGGGAGCCACAGGGGGGGTCCTGCACTGCCCACAAAATTGTCATGGGCAGTGCAGGGACCCCCCTCCACAGCACCATTGGAATGGGCACTGTCTGCTTACCAGTAGGTGCGCATTCCGAAGGTGCTAGGGTGGCCCCCTGTGTGATGGCTATGAACTCGGCTCCGGGAGAGCCGAGTCCAATCCCGCTGCACGTTTTCCACTGGGGGGTTCTGCCAGTCAGCCCAGTGGAAAATTCATAATGGGGGTGGGGGGAGCCCGCCAGCACCATGGCAGTCTCTTCATCAGGAGTTTGACGGTCGGGTTTTTCCGACCGCCGAACCCGTAATCAGCCCCTAAATGATGATGATGATGATGCAGGACTAGAAATGTAATTTGATAAGGTTTGGCATTGCTTGGATTACCCTATGAAGGAATTCTGTGCATGTTGTCAATTTCAAATTGCTCTGGGAATTTTATATGTAAAAAGCATGTAACAAGCTTTCTAAATATGTTCTGCAGCTATTGCCTTCGACATCTTCTGATAAACTAAAAATATGTACGTTGTAATGTCAATTGCGATTCTCTAAATCAGGCAAGAGATTACTCATTGGTACAATTTGTGCAGTAATGAGTGTCTTACAATCAATGTTAGTTTTGTTATCCTACATTTTTATTGCATTGTGAGAGACCTTCATAGAGAGACTTAGGGGGTCATTCTGACCCTGGCGGTCTTTGACCGCCAGGGCGGAGGACCGCGGGAGCACCGCCGACAGGCCGGCGGTGCTCCAATGGGGATTCCGACCGCGGCGGTAAAGCCGCGGTCGGACCGGCACCACTGGCGGGGTCCCGCCAGTGTACCGCAGCCCCATTGAATCCTCCGCGGCGGCGCAGCTTGCTGCACCGCCACGGGGATTCCGACCCCCCCTACCGCCATCCAGATCCCGGCGGTCGGACCGCCGAGATCCGGATGGCGGTAGGGGGGGTCGCGGGGCCCCTGGGGGCCCCTGCAGTGCCCATGCCACTGGCATGGGCATTGCAGGGGCCCCCGTAAGAGGGCCCCTACATGTATTTCACTGTCTGCTGCGCAGACAGTGAAATACGCGACGGGTGCAACTGCACCCGTCGCACGGCTTCCACTCCGCCGGCTCGATTCCGAGCCGGCTTCATCGTGGAAGCCTCTTTCCCGCTGGGCTGGCTGGCGGTCTGAAGGCGACCGCCCGCCAGCCCAGCGGGAAAGTCAGAATTACCGCCGCGGTCTTTCGACCGCGGAACGGTAACCTGACGGCGGGACTTTGGCGGGCGGCCTCCGCCGCCCGCCAAGGTCAGAATGAGGGCCTTAATCTGTCTTTACAGATATTTTTTATTTCTGACAAAATATTGTCAGTATTAGATCGGACAACTGGTAATGTTTCCAATAAAGTTGATAAAGAGAGTTTATTAGAATCCACACATTTTTATTTAACTGGTGGCCGAGAAGTTGTTTGTTTGCTCTTGTTATGCATGACATGTATTTTTTCTTTCCATTGTAATAAATATCCTCCAGCAAAGTTGGGTGTACATAAAATAAAGATACAGAAAGATATAGATGAAAGTCTCCATAAAAGCAGGCTGAGCAGAAGCTAAAACCAGCTGTGGGTGTGGTTTAGGCCTCAGCTACGCCCTTTCCTGACTATGGCTCCACCTTCCTGACAATACTTTTAGCAGTACTGCAGCAAGAAACCGGTGGCAAGTTCAGGGAAAGAAAACACCCTGCATATTTCATAAAAAGCCTCAGGAATTGCTGCTACATGAAGCGCTGACCTTACAGAAGCATCCCATGTGACCTGTGAAAGGTAAAGCTTGCCTTGATAATCTTAATAATGTCGTTGTTCATGGAGGCATCTCAGAAGATCAGCGTGAGGTAGCCATCTTGGTTCATGTGCTTGTGCGACTCCATAGCCACCTGCCATTCTAACCAGCAGACTCCTAAGGCTTGTGCTTCTCTGTCCATGAAACACGAGTATTCTTAGTCCATTGATGGCTTCTCATGAATGGCTTCATTTCTAAAGTCCATTAGCATAACATAGGCCCCCTCATCCCCCATAGTGCCGGGGGGCCTGAGCTCCAGGGGACTTCTCAGCATAGACCCCTGGCCCAAGACCTGCTGACTGAATCTGGAGGGTAGCCCCTCAGGTACTTTTGCGTGGGCGGCTCAGCTTTCCTTACGCCACTGCTACAGGCAGATCAAGCACAAGGCATTGCTTATGGGCCACAGAGCACCTACCTAAGATTTACCATGAGTTTTAGCATACAGGATGCTTGATTTGATGCTGTACAAAGACTTTGCCCTCATTTTCCATGCTTCTGTCATGTCCCACCTTACGAAAGGTGCTGTCCAAGTTGCACTCATTAAAGAGTGAGCTATTTTCATGTTAGATGCAGCACTTAATGATTCTAATCTGTCTCCACCTAGACACCTCAAGGGCTGCAACAACTGAGATTTGAGTAGTCTGCCTATGCCAATGTTTTCATTTCATTACACAAAGCTGTTCTTTTAGCTAACCTAGTAATAGTAATTTAATATTAGTGTCTTCACTCTCCAGCATTCATTGCATGATAACTGCACTGTGATGGAATATTAAAGAACTTTATTCAATCTTGTAACCACGTTTCTTGAGGTATAAACCCTAGAGCTCTGCAATCAATGTTAGGAATTTGCCCAAGCCTTGGGATGAGTAGGGAATACAAGGTGGGTCTTGAAATGAAACTTATTGTGCCACTCACAAGCCCAGGCACTGAACTTTATTGCCTGAAAAAGTTAGCGAAGTCACCCCTATTTTCCATCATGTTCCATTGGTACTCCATTGGTAGTTGTGGTCAAGCAGTCACTCGGAGCAGGTGATGTGAAGGCTATTTTGAGATGTAATTTAATACCTAGGTTATCATGCTCCATAAAGGACCACTGTCCAACCAGATGTAGTTCTTCAAAAAGTAATATGTCTTAAATAAAATTAAAAATACAGAACGGTTAAAACATCATGCAGTCAAACACTCAGATAATAAAGCAACTTTGTAAGCCCTCTACCTTGGCAAACCGGGCTAAACTGGTTTGGGCTAGCACAGGGTGTGTATTCCAGCTGGGAGCAAGACATTTTGTACACAAATCCATATTTTGACATCTGAGATATTGGCAATTGTTTCACTGGACCAGGGGTCAAGTTCACAGAACTTACACTCAAAGAGGAAGTTACAGTACCCGATTAATGCACCCCATTAGTAGGTATCTTATTGATTAATTACATAATATCACCACACAAACCTGTGGAGTAAAGGAATAGATTATTTAGGTCTAAGCTACAGACAGGGTTAGGCAGACCTTATATTTCCAGTACATTACATATACTTTGAGTGGGTTTTGGGTAAGCCCCTTGCTCATGAATGGATGACTTTGCTGTCTTCTTGAGTCTATGACTTTCCTCCCCATTCATGTGTTTGTTCACCTAGGAGCATTTTGGTCTCTTTCTTTTAGCACTCAATAAGAGTGCACGTTTTTTCTTGTGCTGCTCTCCTTTTTCCTTTATCCACCACTGCTCTTCACTCTCTGTGTTACTTCCTTTCCCCGATCAATTGCTTCCCTTCCTGCTGCTGACCTTTTTTCATTTTTTTATATTCTTTCCCCTGTAGCTCCTCCATTGCTCCCTCACCCCTCCTTACTTGGTTCCTCCTTCCCGATATCCCCTTTCACCTCCTGGCATTCTTCTTCCGCTATATCTTTGCCTGCACTATTTGCTGGCCAATGCATTTTACAATGGCCCAGCATTGGCAAACCTAATATCAGTGACTAGCCACTTTGAAAAAGTAGACAACTGCTGCACCTTCAAGGTGCCAGCTATGTTTTCTAATGCAACACCACATCACAACATGATGGCTGTTTGAAAAGTTAATAAACATTGTTTTTTGGCCTTTCAAGATGGATGCCACATTGCATATAGCAACGTCACAATATAGCAGGGCATCTGTCAGTAAAGTATAGAATACATTGTTTTCTATACGTTCAAGACAGCTGCCAACATAGCGATGACAATGCCACACTGCATGAAGCAGTGTGGCAGGCATCTTATAAGTAAAGAAAGCTTGTTTTACATAGAGGGGGAGAACTAACTAACTGCATTTTGTAGTATGTTAGCAGTACTATTTAGTACTACTAACACACAAAAAATGTTATTCACAAACTTATATGTGGAGGTCTCTTCCTCCACCTTTCCTAAGTTTTATGTGAGAAGATACCTCTCCTAACTGCTGAGATCTCTGCACATGTAGGTATATATTTTATAAGTAAATGTGGGAGGGACAGGTGGGAGTGTTTGCAAAATGAAAAATGTTTAAGAGGAGTTTGGGGAGGTTTAACGAGGGGTTAGGAGAAAGCCAAATTGGGGTTTAGTGGGGGTATGCACCCACAACAAAATAAGCCCCTTCCTATTTTCAAACTGCCCTTCTAAAGTTACTACAGACATAGGAAATAATTGTAAAATTAATTAACTAATTTTATTAACAAAAATATTTTTAAAAGTATATTAATTTAAAAAAATATATAAATGAATAATATTTAATTTTAAAATAATTTGTTTACAAATAAAAGCTACTTTCGTTTTTAAAAAAAAAGAAATTAATGTCATAAATAAATTTAGTAACTATATAGTAAATAAATATAAACATGTTACTCTAGGTGGATTATAATCATTTTAATGTAATATACATACACAAAAAATATTTAAAATGTAGCTACTATTGCAGGTATTTTTTTTAAAAAAAAGGTATTCTACTTTTAATATATATATGTAAAATGATTTACCATTAAAATGTTATATTTAATGTAACATACAACAATTATTTTTTCAAACTTTATGAAACTTTCATTAATTTCCTTATACTCTACCATAGGAAGATCACCACACTGATTGGCTCCACCAAGTGTGCGGAACATCAAGTGGGTCATAAAGTCAAATCTAGTAGGTCTAGTAGGTCATATTTAAAGTTTTTACTCACTCTACCCCTATTTCAGGGGACAGAGAAACGTAAGTCTTCCTTCTTAAATAACCTTACACTCCTAAATGGTGAATAGACAAAAGTAGTAAAGTTAATAAGAAGCGTAAGAGTATCTTTACATGTGCAGATTTACTCATGTGTAAAGTTACCTTTGTGACTAGCCCCCAATATCTTGCCTTGGCGTATTTGTGTTTAAGGCCAACATTTCACAGTTGTTTGTTTATATGAGTGTTAGCTCCCTCAGTCTCCGCTCGCTTCCAAATCCAAAATATTTTTACTGTATTTGAAAGGTGGCAAGAGATGTCCCTCGGCCTCTTAGCTCGCTTTACTGTATCACTTTTTGGCACTGTTGCAGGAAGGCGGTAGCAGCACTCACAATCGTTTATCTTGACTTCCATCCTTGTCTGTTTCAACAATAGAACAATGGATAATGAAAGAAGAGATTTCTGTCATAGGCTGACCCTTCTTGCATTTCATATATAATTATGACACTCATATATATAGACATCTTATTAATATGGTGTCTCGAGTGATGCAGTAGCCAATGAGAGGAGAGTCTTACTCACTCCGTGGCAACCAGATGCAGGGCATACGTGGGATAAAAAAAATGAGTGTGGCCTCTAAAGGGGGAATGGCCTTTGGAATTAAGGGTGTAGTTTGAACATGTCTTCTAAATTTCCGTGATTCCCATAGCTTGCCATCCAATCAGTATTTTGGTTTTATCTGAGCTTTCTGTTATTCCATCCAGATATATAACACACATGTAATGTAATTAAAACCAGGTCAATTGGCTTTGTCAGTGGTTTTTAGCTGTTTAGGATAAATGAATAACAAATATTTTATTGTAAGTAATTAATAATGAAAATGTTTAAATTATGAGACTGTGAAGTAAACATTCCTGAGACTTGTGGACGGGTTAGTGGTCTTCAGAGTGTCTGAATCACTCCAATTATGTTTGCTGTATGTTAGAAATGTATGTTCTTTTTTGCTCCATATCTCCTCCATCTACACATTTTTGAGCTCATCTCTTTCCTCTTGAACACCCTCTTTTCACTGTCTCCTGGATGCATATGCATATTTTCTCAACTCCTTCACTTCACCACCTGCAAACACACAACACTCCTGTTCACCTGTAAAGACTGCATTTTCTTTTACTTTCACCTTGTCCATATATTGACCATTGTATACCTCCTTTGCACACATTTGCACAGAATCACCATTGAAGCCAGAATACATAACCATTGCTGTGTGCGCTCTGCAGAGAGGGCAAGGATTGGATGGCCATGTATTCTGAAAATCTTTATGACCCTGTGTCATGCATTGTCAGAAACTCACAGTCTTCAGTCTTAACTCCAGAGCTTCTCAATCTTGGCCCATGATAAACGTGGATGTGACTGAGTTGAAAGTACGCACTGTTCAAGAGAGTAATATGCTACGCAAAAAATACAGAAATACCATCCTGGAAATAGCTAGCACTCTTTGAGAATGCTAGATTAAGTAAAATAAGGGAAACTACATCGCTGACATGGATTACCTTAACAGCTCTTACATCCATTGTTGAAAAATCGATCAGTGTTTTTGCCAAAAAAGCTAAGAACATCAATATAGTGTCTGATTACACTAGCCCAATGTACGTTTTTAGGTCAAGTGTAGCATTCGCGTTTTGTATACTTTCAAGTATACTTATAAAATGGGCTAAAGCGAATTTGAGTGATTGCATTTGTTGGTTCCAGTGTCCTTCAAAAATCCTTGCTTGCTAGTGATCAGTTCTGCTTCTTTGTCCTGCCTTTTTCTCTTTGGGAGCAGCACTAACTACTGTATAATTACGCTATGTCACGTTTATCTCTTCTGTAGGGGACTTTTTCTCTTTGGGAGCAGCACCAATTAGTATTTGCCAGTTGGTCTTCCACCAACAAATGAAATCGCTTGAATTCGCTAACAAAGGAAAGTAGATCCAACCAACGACGGGCCTGGTTACACAATAATTAAGTTGATCGCAGTCGATGATCGATATGTGAATCAGAACGCTTCAAGGACGTGCGCAGACTAAGGAGCTGAATGTTTATAAATGCTGGTACATGGGACGCAGTCGCTGTCACAAATAGGCTCATTCAAAAAATGTTGGGACTGCTTTATTTTCCAAAGTGACTGAGTACATGCTAACCACTTATATTGTGTTTCAAGCGACAACCGTATTATCGGCACTCGTAGTCACTAAATAGTGAAACAATCCAATCCCAAGATGGCCATGGTTCCAGGTAAAATGGCCCTGGCAGTGCTGACCGTAAGTGACACATTTGTCTTAAAAGATGGCATTGGAGTCTCTGCCTTGCCGTCGAGTCTCTCTGCAATGTCTTAATCAGTTGTTGCTGCTGCACACCAGTGGATATGAAGATGTCACAAACATGCAGCAGGGCTAGGACACCATCCGATCGAAGAAGGTTAGGAGTGGAGATTTTGTTTGGATGGAGCTTTGACTCTGGACTGATTTCCGAAGCCCCTGCGACTTGTGTAGAGAGGCGCGATTATCCATGCCGTATAGTTTAATTTAAAGGACTAGAGTGCCAGGTTTCTTGTTTTACTAGAAGGCCCCAAAAGAAAAAATCTCGCCCTCCAGGGCGATCTAAAGCAGGCCTTTGTCTAGGACCCTCGTTGTAGTGTCAGTGAACGAACTGGTGAACTGTCACACAGGTTTTCATTAAGCCTCGCTACAATTTAAAGAATGCTACATGTTACTTACTGCGGGAACTCAGGTGTGTTGTGTGAATCAGTTTTTTATGTTTTTTTTTTAAGTATACACGGGAGCCAGGGCTCTTACCCTACCAGGGTGGGCGAGGAGGGGATGGCCGAGACAGACCCCGCAGCACCCTATCAAACCTCCACAGCTTTAAAGGGCAGATTATTTGCGTTTTTTAGAAAAGCACACCTCAGCGCTCAGGACATGCTTTGCATTTATAAACTTAGACGCATTTCCATTCTTCATTCATGTGTTTAAGGGAATTTGAAGGAACATAAGGGAAGAAAAACAAAGCAAGACGGAGCAGGGGAACAGCGCTGTATATGTAATCACGCTACCTGGGGAGGTCAGAATCAAATTGAAGAAGAAAGAAGAAGGGGTGATCCATCATCCTTCCATTAGTCTGGTTTTCGGTTGTGATGAGCAGTAGCTGGGAACTTCCATTCTGTCATGTTATTGCAAGTGTAGCACTTCATACATTTTTACAGAAAAGTCAGAAGGTTAGCCTCTGTCGTGCTCGGGGAATGGGAAGTAGATAATTGTCCTGGAGGTGCGAAGACATCTTTTGGAGTCCCGCTGGAGGCAGGGTGGATTTTTCTTTCTCTCACTCACAGTACTTGCAGGAATTTTCAGCAAAATCATTTTGCAGACACTGTTGCAGACACTGTTTGATATGTTGTGCCTAGCTGCTAATGCTTCTTCATACTAAATCCCTGACAGTTAGGCATACCTGGGGCACACTACCTCTGTTTTTAAATGGATTGTGATTGGCCCTCTAGTACAAGTTCCCTTTTTATCGGCACACATTTATACCATACACCAGCTCCCCTCCCTGCATTAGTTAGTGCACACCCTTGGCATGTGTGGTACACTGTCTGCGTCAGTTGTGCCCCTCTCTGAAACTGAAGAGCATGACTACAGGAGTCACATCCCACCCTGATAGCCGCCATCCGCTGGAGGACTGTGACTGACTGTTTGACGTCCTGCAGTGCAGCTGCTTGGTTACACCCAGAACTGGTTGCTGGCTGGCAAAGCCCACCTTTTTGTCGTACTAACAGTAGAGTGCAGTAGGAATCCATTCTTACCAGTGCTAGTGGTTGTTTCTTTCATGCTGTTTTAAATGATGTTGTAGGAATGGAATGAGCCTTGTTTTCGTTAATAGTGAATGCTGCACAGGGTTTTGCCTTTGCTTAGGTTTGTTGCTGTTGATAGAGCGAACCGTAGTAATAATTTTACCTGTGTTCGGACGCTCTTTAGGCCGATGAATCTTTTGACTAAGTGGGAACTCTCTGTACTCTTATATCGATCAGTCGCATCAAATCAATAATCAATAACGAACATAAGCAATACCTTGAACAACATAACACTTAACAATTAATCCAGAATACATTTCGACGAACCCTGACCTTTCAGTCAGGAATAACCACACCAGTTTATTCAAAGTTAGTGAATTTTATTTCCCTATATTAACAAAGCTAGCACAATATAGATGTGTCTCAACACCAAATGATAAACATAAATGAACATTAATAGCTGTCCATAACGTCGAAACAAGTGCAATCTATGAAGCATTTGAATCACAAGGCATTCGATAATAGCAATGCAAATCACTAATACGATAATCTGTAATGAACTAATTGCATACATTTAGTCAGCATAACAAGATCTCAAATTGCATCGTGCGACATATGGAATCCTCGTCTAACCTCAAATTAGCATCGGCATGTGGGACTTCATGCAAAAACAATTTGTAACATAAATTTAGAAAACTCCTAACTAGGGCTCTTATTAAAATCAGCAGTTGGTTACCTAAAAGAAACACAATGCAATTTTACAATTTTCTTTCATATTTACCAATTACGATCAGCAATCAAGGAAGTCTTCATCTCACAGGTACCGTTCTTCGGTCAGCATGGGTACCGTTTCGATCAGCATGGGACGGGGCTAAGGGGCAGGGGTGGACGGGGCAATTGCCTCACGGCGGCAAGGTAAAACTACTACTTCATGCAAAGGGACCAATCAAAGTTAAAAGTCTCTAGGGCAAGAATCATTTAAAGTCTCTTTCTCTCGATTAGAGAAAGAATCAAAGTCTCTCAAAATGGCGTCGCAGCAAAGTGGGCCATAATAGCTACGAAGTCAAAATGGCGTAGTGTCCGGGTAATGGCTTTAATGAATTCCATTTCTTCTCGTGCACCTGGTTTTTATAGACAACAGTTCGAATCCAGTAGGGTCTTCCATTGGAGGGTTCATAGGTTAGCTTCAAATTGACCAATCAAAAACGACAGTTCTCAAGCTTTTACTTAAGCATACATTATCCTTGGAGATGGGTACGCAAGTTGCAACATTGTCTACCAATTAGCTCACTTTCAGAGCCTCCATTGTCCGCACCTGCAAGTCGACCTTGAATTAAAGAGAAAATATGCCAGGCTGGCACGAAACTTTAAGATAAGCATGTGAACAGTTTCTGTGGAAAAGTACAGCTTCAAGCAAAAATACACGTTTATTAGCACAGTGGAAAAATACGAGCATCTAAACCCTGAGACCAGGCCACTAGGCCAAAGCCTCCGCTAAAGTAATGCTAAGCTAAAGCATTTCAAACAAGCAAATCGTAGCACACGTTTATGATTATGTCGGATTAGTGCAATTCTAATATACCACGTTATATAAAGCACGCGTATAAATGATGGCAAACTACTCTGAGGGCACATTTTGTCCCCGTACAATCTTTATTAGTTCGGTTAAGGTCACACATGATTATTTCGCACTACGTTTACGCGTCAATAAATCAAAACCTTCATTTTCTGCTTCATCACTGTCATAGCAACACAAAAGGATGATGGAAAGAGTGCTGAACAATGCAAACACTCACCCCCAGTCACAGATCTGGGTTTAATCCATCGTTCTTTTGCTCACTATGCCACCCCAGTTTGGACCCAGCCACATGCAAATCAGTCTTGACCCTGTTCCACATGGGAACAGTCCAGTCTGAACTACCAGGCCAGGCCCTCCCTGGACCGGAAACAAACATCCTGGGACCGGTTTCAGGGTATCACCCTTCATCAGCCAGGCTAGCTTGAATCGAGTTGCACAGTGAGCATGGGACCCATGTTTGCGCATACCCTTCCCACTTAGGGCAACTTTAGCAACACAAAAGGATGATGGACGGAGTACTGAACAATGCAAACACTCATCCCCAGTCACAGATCAGGGTTTAATCCATTGTTCTTTTGCTCACTATACCACCTCAGTTTGGACCCAACCATATGCAAATCATTCTTGATCCTCTTCCTCATGGGAACAGTCCAGTCCAGACTACCAGGCCAGGCCCTCCCTGGACCGGAAACAAACATCCTGGAACCGGTTTCAAGGTATCACCCTTCATCAGCCAGGCTAGCTTGAATCCAGTGGCACAGTGAGCATGGGACCCACGTCTGAGCACACCCTTCCCACTTAGGGCAACTTTGGCAACACAAAAGGATGATGGACGGAGTGCTGAATATTGCAAACACTCACCCCCAGTCACAGATCTGGGTTTAATCCATCGTTCTTTTGCTCACTATGCCTCCCCAGTTTGGACCCAGCCATATGCAAATCAGTCTCGACCCTGTTCCTCATGGGAACAGTCCAGTTTGAACTACCAGGCCAGGCCCTCCCTGGACTGGAAACAAACATCCTGGGACCGGTTTCAGGGTATCACCCTTCATCAGCCAGGCTAGCTTGAATCCAGTGGCACAGTGAGCACGGGACCCACGTCTGGGCATACCCTTCCTACTTAGAACAACTATAGCAATGCAAAAGGATGATGGACGGAGTGCTGAACAATGCAAACACTCACCCCTAGTCACATATCTGGGGTAGGGGTATGCCCAGACGTGGGTCACTTGTGTCTGCGCCACTGGATTCAAGCTAGCCTGGCTGATGAAGGGTGATACCCTGAAACCGGTCCCAGGATGCTTGTTTCCTGTCGAGGTAGGACCTGGCCCAGCAGTTCGGGCTGGACTGTTCCTATGGGGAACAGGGTCAAGACTGATTTGCATATGGCTGGGTCCAAACTGGGGTGACGTGGTGAGCAAAATAACGGTGAATTAAACCAATATCTGTGACTAGGGGGTGAGTGTTTGAAAAGTTTCAACACTCCGTCCATCATTTTATTTTGTTTTGTGATGTTGCTTTGTGCGCCCTAAGTGGCAGGAGTATGCCCAGACGTGGGTCCCTTGCTCGCTGTGCCACTGGATTCAAGCTAGCTTGGCTGATGAATGGTGATACCCTGAAACTGGTCCCAGGATGCTTGTTTCGTGTCCAAGGAGGACCTGGCCCAGCAATTCCGGCTGGACTGTTCCCATGGGGAACAGGGTCAAGATTGATTTGCATATGGCTTGGTCCAAACTGGGTTGACGTGTGTTAGAAATGGGGTTTTTGGTTGGCAGATAGGTTGTCCTCTGTCCAAGCAAGAACCCTCACTCTAGTCAGGGTAAGTCACACACAATCCAAAATCAGCCTGTGCTCACCCTCCGGTAGCTTGGCACGAGCAGTCAGGCTTAACTTAGAAGGCAATGTGTAAAGCATTTGTGCAATAAATCATACAACACCATAGTATAACACCACAAAAAGACACCACACAGTGTTTAGAAAAATATAGAATATTTATCTGGATAATTGTAGGTCAAAACGATCAAAGTTGCAATACGAATTTGTAAAGATATCACTGAAAAGTGATATTAAGAGTCTTTAAGTCTTTAAAAAGCAATAAAGTGTCTTTCAAGCACAGAGTACCTGGTTTCTGGTGGGAAATCTCCTCAGAGGGCCACAGGAGAAGAGATGCGTGGAAAAAGGGGTGTGTGCGTCGTTTTCCGCTCAGCACACACAGACTTGCGTCGTTCTTTTCCACGCGGGGAAGTCGGGCGTCGTTTTCCGGCGCGCAGACAGTCTCTTTTTGTGGATCGTGAGGATTACCAGATGTCCCGGGTCTGTGCGTGGATTCTCTTGCTTATTTTCCGGCTGCGCATCGTTCTGCGGGGCTGCGCGTCGAAGTTTCGATCTCACGGTAGGCGTCGCGTCGATTTCTCCTTGGAAGTCGGGCGGCGTTGTCCTTGCGAGGCCGTGCGTCGAAATTTTGGTCTCACGGCAGGCGTCGCGTCGATTTCTCCTTGGAAGTCGGGCGGCGTTGTCCTTGCGAGGCCGTGCGTCAAAGTTCCGCACTCACGGTAGGCGTCGCGTCGATTTCTCCTTGGAAGTCGGGCGGCTTTGTCCTTGCGAGGTTGTGCGTCGAAGTCTCGATCGTCCCGAGGGCGTCGCGTTGATCAGCGTCGGTGTGCGGCGTTTTTCTCGCCGCGAAACAAGCTGTGCGTCGAAATTTTCGGCGCACGGAGCGTCCACGTGAAAGGAAGAAGTCTTTTTGGTCCTGAGACTTCAAGGAACAGGAGGCAAGCTCTATCCAAGCCCTTGGAGAGCACTTTCACAGCCAGACAAGAGTTCAGCAAGGCAGCAGGGCAACAGCAAGACAGCAGTCCTTTGGAGAAAGCAGACAGGTGAGTCCTTTGAGCAGCCAGGCAGTTCTTCTTGGCAGGATGTAGTTTCTGGTTCAGGTTTCTTCTCCAGCAAGTGTCTGATGAGGTAGGGCAGAGGCCCTGTTTTATACTAAGTTGTGCCTTTGAAGTGGGGGTGACTTCAAAGAGTCTCTAAGAAATGCACCAAGTTCCCTTTCAGCTCAATCCTGTCTGCCAGAGTCCCAGTAGGGGGTGTGGCAGTCCTTTGTGTGAGGGCAGGCCCTCCACCCTCCCAGCCCAGGAAGACCCATTCAAAATGCAGATGTATGCAAGTGAGGCTGAGTACCCTGTGTTTGGGGTGTGTCTGAGTGAATGCACAAGGAGCTGTCAACTAAACCTAGCCAGACGTGGATTGAAGGGCACAACAAGATTTTAGTGCAAAGAAATGCTCACTTTCTAAAAGTGGCATTTCTAGAATAGTAATATTAAATCCGACTTCACCAGTCAGCAGGATTTTGTATTACCATTCTGGCCATACTAAATATGACCTCCCTGCTCCTTTCAGATCAGCAGCTGCCACTTCAACAGTGTATGAGGGCAGCCCCAATGTTAGCCTATGAAGGGAGCAGGCCTCACAGTAGTGTAAAAACAAATTTAGGAGTTTTACACTACCAGGACATATAACTACACAGGTACATGTCCTGCCTTTTACCTACACAGCACCCTGCTCTAGGGGATACCTAGGGCACACATTAGGGATGACTTATATGTAGAAAAAGGGGAGTTCTAGGCTTGGCAAGTACTTTTAAATGCCAAGTCGAAGTGGCAGTGAAACTGCACACACAGGCCTTGCAATGGCAGGCCTGAGACAAGGTTAAGGGGCTACTGAGGTGGGTGGCACAACCAGTGCTGCAGGCCCACTAGTAGCATTTAATCTACAGGCCCTAGGCACATGTAGTGCACTCTAATAGGGACTTACAGGTAGATTAAATAGTCAATCATGGATAAACCAATCAATAGTACAATTTACACAGAGAGCATATGCACTTTAGCACTGGTTAGCAGTGGTAAAGTGCTCAGAGGTCAAAAGCCAACAACAGCAGGTCAGAAAAAATAGGAGGAAGGAGGCAAAAAGTTTGGGGATGTCCCTGTCAAAAAGCCAGGTCCAACATGACCCCCCACCAGCCTAAAGCCAGGGGAGAACAATCACTATCCTGATGTACTTCCCTGTTTGAGGCGACAGAACAAGGACCCAGGCCCACAACAGCAGGGGCATGCTCCAGTTCTTCGCCTTCCTGACTCCAATTGGATCCCTCTGTCCATACTCTCAGGGCCCACTAAGCCCATCCATGGGGAACCTTTCTCCTTTCCTGCGGATCCCATCTGTGCAGCACCTAACCTTACTTTGCTCACAGATGTATCCCAGGAGCAGGATAGTACCCCCATGACCAACATAGTGGTGTTGCCCACTCTACCCCTGGGGTGTGACACTTGTCCCCTCCCCAGGGATAACTCTGTCCACCCGGACAGCAAGCCACAGTGATTACTGACAGCTGCCAGGGATGAGAGCCAGGCCCCAGGCCTCTCAAAGCTCTCCAACCACTGTGGCTGTGGAGAATGGGGGGCGGTAGCCCCAGGTGCTGGGCACCCTTTAACCACTCTCCCTTCCACCAGGTCAGGGATGACAGCCTGAACCTGGTCCTCCCCTCTGGGGCTTTGTACCCTCCTTCCTGGAGCGGTACCCCCAGAGTTCAACATGGCCAGGGGGCTTACAGAAGTCGCCCTGTACCATTCCTCCACCAGTGCAGGGCGGTTAACCTGCCACGGGCCCTCCAACCTGGGGTCTGTACCTTCCGGTTGGACTAGGGCCCGGGGTGAGGCTTCCCTCCCCCTGCCCTCCCTTCTGGGGTCCAGCACCCTCCAACTAGGAGTGGCCTCCTCAGAAGACAACATGGTAGGGGCACTGTTATCAGTAGCCCCTCCCTCCAGGTCCGGGGGGACACCCTGAACCTGGTCTTCCAGCCCAGGGTCTGTACCCTCAGACTGGATCACCGCCTGGCAAACCAGGACTTCCTGGGAGGCACACCTACCCCCCACCAGGTCAGAGTTTAACCTCTGCACCTGCCCATTCAACTCAGAGTCACCACCCTGAAGTTGAACAATTGCCTGGCACGCCAGGACTTCCTGGAGGGCACACTGACCCTCCACCAGGTCAGAGTTTAACCTCTGCACCTGACCATTCAACTCAGAGTCACCACCCTGAAGTTGAACAATTGCCTGGCACACCAGGACTTCCTGGAGGGCACACTGACCCTCCACCAGGTCAGAGTTTAACCTCTGCACCTGACCATTCAACTCAGAGTCACCACCCTGAAGTTGAACAGTTGCCTGGCGCACCAGGACTTTCTGGGAGGCACACCTACCTCCCACCAGGTCAGAGTTTAACCTCTGAGCCTGGTTCCCCAACCCAGGGTCACCACCCTGAGGTTGGGCAAGTGCCTGGCACGCCAGGACCTTCTGGGGGGCACACCTACCCCCCACCAGGTCAGAGTTTAACCTCTGAACCTGGTCATCCAACCCAGAGTCAACACCCTGAGGTTGGACAATTGCCTGGCACAGCAGGGCTTCTTGGGAGGCACACCTACCTCCCACCAGGTCAGAGTTTAACCTCTGAACCTGGGTATCCAACCCAGAGTCAGCACTCTGAGGTTGAACAATTGCCTGGCACGCCAGGACTTTCTGGAGGGCACACTGACCCTCCACCAGGTCAGAGTTTAACCTCTGAACTGGGCCATTCAACTCAGAGTTACCACCCTGAAGTAGAACAATCGCCTGGCACGCCAGGACTTCCTGGAGGGCACACTGACCCTCCACCAGGTCAGAGTTTAACCTCTGAACCTGGTTCTCCAACCTAGGGTCACCATCCTGAGGTCGGACAACTGCCTGGTACACCAGGGCTTTCTGGGGGGCACACCTACCCCCCACCAGGTCGGAGGTTAACCTCTGAACCTGGATATCCAACCCAGAGTCACCACCCTGAGGTTGAACCATTGCCTGGCAGGCCAGGACTTTCAGGGAGGCACACCTACCTCCCACCAGGTCAGAGTTTAACCTCTGAGCCTGGTTCTCCAACCCAGGGTCACCACCCTGAGGTTGAACCATTGCCTGGTATACCAGGACTTTCTGGGGGGCACACCTACCCCCCACCAGGTCAGAGTTTGACCTCTGAACCGGGTTAGCCAACTCAGAGTCACCACCCTGAGGTTGGGCAATTGCCTGGCACCCGAGGACTTTCTGGGAGGCACACCTACCTCCCACCAGGTCAGAGTTTAACCTCTGAACCTGGCCATCCAACCCAGAGTCGACACCCTGAGGTTGGACAACTGCCTGGCACGCCAGGACTTTCTGGGGGGCACACCTACCCCCCACCAGGTCAGAGTTTGACCTCTTCACCTGGTAAGCCAACCCAGAGTCACCACCCTGAGGTTGAGCCATTGCCTGGCATTCCAGGACTTTCTGGGGGGCACATCTACCCCCCACCAGGTCAAAGTTTAACCTCTGAACCCGGTTATCCAACCCAGAGTCACCACCCTGAGGTTGAATCCTTGCCTGGCATGCCAGGACTTCCTGGGGGGCACTCTCACCCCCCACAAGGGACACGCCGTCCCCAAGGACCACACAAGAGTCTGGTTGGCGCAGGTCTCCCGACCTCTGCCCATCCGGCAGAGTCTGGGTTTCCCCCAAACCAGAAACGGTCTCACCTGGGTCATTCCTGGGGGGCTCTGCTCTCAGAGCTGACCCCTGACTTTCAAGATCCTCCACTGGGGTCTGCCACCCCCTCTCAACCCTATGTCTGGACTTCTGCACCCCCTCACTAGGAGTGGTACTGCCAGACACCAGAACTGTTGGGATGCTGTCTACAGTCATCCCCCCAAGTTCTTCTGACACTGCGGGGCTTCCCTCAAAAGGTGGCCCTACGGTACAGGTTAGGCTCTGAGACCTACCTGGGACACTACAATCCTCTCCCACCTCACTTGGTCGGGAACCACCTAGACCACTCCCTTCAGGAGCACCCCCAAATGCCTCTTCAGACTCTCTGGTACTCGCCCAAAAGTCTGCCTCCACTGTAAGTTCCCTGGGGTCAGAGAACTCACACTCCACCTGGTGTTGGCGTAGCTCTGGAAAATAAGGACCAGACATATGCTCTCCAGCAATTACATCACTCTGCCCTTCACATGTATTAACCACAGTACCCTTCACCCAACCACCCAGTAACTCAACCTTGGAAAAGCACTCTACTTCACCCTCCTGAGACTGGTGAGACAGTATCTGTCTGTCCCTGACACTCAACCCAAACTCTTCTGGGATGTCTCTACACTCTTTATCCAGGACGTCCACCAGGGGGGAACCCTTTTCTCTGTCACTCTCTGCTAGAGTCAGTAAAGTGTCCCTCCCCCCAGTAGGAATATGACTCCCTGTGCCAGTTCCCCAATCCTTCTCAGGGACCCTGTGCATAACGGGAACTACCTCATACCCTTGAACCGCCTGGGGTGTGTCAACTCTCTTCTTCAAGTTGGGTACCACATCTCTGGGCTTGTGCCCTTCTTCAGCAGTACTAGATGCAAGATTTTTGCTGCCACCATCTGAACTGGACTCAGCCCTTCCGGCCTCCAGTTTCAGCTCTTTACAGCTCAGCTCTTGAGCTGCAATCTTTTCTTCTTCCAGGGCTAAGAGACTTGCTGCCTCAGCCCTTTCAATAAACTCATCTAGCTCTTCCATCCACCGTGCTTGAGCCATGAGCCATTCTTTTTTCACTGGGTCTCTTTCCTCATCTGAGTCGTCCTCCTCCTCCTCTGAGGGGTACTTAGTCATTTGGTTTCTTGCTGCCTCTCTCTCTGCCCATCTGTCTTCCTCCCAGACTATGTAGGCATGTAGCATCTCTGCTTTAGTAGATCTCTTTGCTACAGGAAGGCCACATTCTCTGCAAAGCTTCCTTAGGTCAGCCTTAGTGAGGTGGTCAGTAGGCAAAAAGAATAAGTAGGTAAGCGATCCCATTCTGATAGGATCTTACCAGCAAAAACCAAAATCCAAAGTCCAAAATATCAATAGTATATCCCGGAGGACATCAGAGACCAAAAGTCAAAAAAGAGATAAAAAATCAAGTTGACCTTCAACTGTGGGTAGGTAGTGAAATACTTAGCTACTGTATGTCACTGCACAAACACAAGTCCTATCCCACCGCTGCCACCAATGTTAGAAATGGGGTTTTTGGTTGGCAGATAGGTTGTCCTCTGTCCAAGCAAGAACCCTCACTCTAGTCAGGGTAAGTCACACACAATCCAAAATCAGCCTGTGCTCACCCTCCGGTAGCTTGGCACGAGCAGTCAGGCTTAACTTAGAAGGCAATGTGTAAAGCATTTGTGCAATAAATCATACAACACCATAGTATAACACCACAAAAAGACACCACACAGTGTTTAGAAAAATATAGAATATTTATCTGGATAATTGTAGGTCAAAACGATCAAAGTTGCAATACGAATTTGTAAAGATATCACTGAAAAGTGATATTAAGAGTCTTTAAGTCTTTAAAAAGCAATAAAGTGTCTTTCAAGCACAGAGTACCTGGTTTCTGGTGGGAAATCTCCTCAGAGGGCCACAGGAGAAGAGATGCGTGGAAAAAGGGGTGTGTGCGTCGTTTTCCGCTCAGCACACACAGACTTGCGTCGTTCTTTTCCACGCGGGGAAGTCGGGCGTCGTTTTCCGGCGCGCAGACAGTCTCTTTTTGTGGATCGTGAGGATTACCAGATGTCCCGGGTCTGTGCGTGGATTCTCTTGCTTATTTTCCGGCTGCGCGTCGTTCTGCGGGGCTGCGCGTCGAAGTTTCGATCTCACGGTAGGCGTCGCGTCGATTTCTCCTTGGAAGTCGGGCGGCGTTGTCCTTGCGAGGCCGTGCGTCGAAATTTTGGTCTCACGCAGGCGTCGCGTCGATTTCTCCTTGGAAGTCGGGCGGCGTTGTCCTTGCGAGGCCGTGCGTCAAAGTTCCGCACTCACGGTAGGCGTCGCGTCGATTTCTCCTTGGAAGTCGGGCGGCTTTGTCCTTGCGAGGTTGTGCGTCGAAGTCTCGATCGTCCCGAGGGCGTCGCGTTGATCAGCGTCGGTGTGCGGCGTTTTTCTCGCCGCGAAACAAGCTGTGCGTCGAAATTTTCGGCGCACGGAGCGTCCACGTGAAAGGAAGAAGTCTTTTTGGTCCTGAGACTTCAAGGAACAGGAGGCAAGCTCTATCCAAGCCCTTGGAGAGCACTTTCACAGCCAGACAAGAGTTCAGCAAGGCAGCAGGGCAACAGCAAGACAGCAGTCCTTTGGAGAAAGCAGACAGGTGAGTCCTTTGAGCAGCCAGGCAGTTCTTCTTGGCAGGATGTAGTTTCTGGTTCAGGTTTCTTCTCCAGCAAGTGTCTGATGAGGTAGGGCAGAGGCCCTGTTTTATACTAAGTTGTGCCTTTGAAGTGGGGGTGACTTCAAAGAGTCTCTAAGAAATGCACCAAGTTCCCTTTCAGCTCAATCCTGTCTGCCAGAGTCCCAGTAGGGGGTGTGGCAGTCCTTTGTGTGAGGGCAGGCCCTCCACCCTCCCAGCCCAGGAAGACCCATTCAAAATGCAGATGTATGCAAGTGAGGCTGAGTACCCTGTGTTTGGGGTGTGTCTGAGTGAATGCACAAGGAGCTGTCAACTAAACCTAGCCAGACGTGGATTGAAGGGCACAACAAGATTTTAGTGCAAAGAAATGCTCACTTTCTAAAAGTGGCATTTCTAGAATAGTAATATTAAATCCGACTTCACCAGTCAGCAGGATTTTGTATTACCATTCTGGCCATACTAAATATGACCTCCCTGCTCCTTTCAGATCAGCAGCTGCCACTTCAACAGTGTATGAGGGCAGCCCCAATGTTAGCCTATGAAGGGAGCAGGCCTCACAGTAGTGTAAAAACGAATTTAGGAGTTTTACACTACCAGGACATATAACTACACAGGTACATGTCCTGCCTTTTACCTACACAGCACCCTGCTCTAGGGGATACCTAGGGCACACATTAGGGATGACTTATATGTAGAAAAAGGGGAGTTCTAGGCTTGGCAAGTACTTTTAAATGCCAAGTCGAAGTGGCAGTGAAACTGCACACACAGGCCTTGCAATGGCAGGCCTGAGACAAGGTTAAGGGGCTACTGAGGTGGGTGGCACAACCAGTGCTGCAGGCCCACTAGTAGCATTTAATCTACAGGCCCTAGGCACATGTAGTGCACTCTAATAGGGACTTACAGGTAGATTAAATAGTCAATCATGGATAAACCAATCAATAGTACAATTTACACAGAGAGCATATGCACTTTAGCACTGGTTAGCAGTGGTAAAGTGCTCAGAGGTCAAAAGCCAACAACAGCAGGTCAGAAAAAATAGGAGGAAGGAGGCAAAAAGTTTGGGGATGTCCCTGTCAAAAAGCCAGGTCCAACAACGTGGTGATCAAAATAAAGATGGATTAAGCCTATATCTGTGACTGGGGGTGAGTTTTTGAAAAGTTTCAACACTCCGTCCATCATTTTATTTTGTTTTGTGATGTTGCTTGTTGCTGTCATAAACAGGAGCAGTAACTATTTTCAGTGGTGCAGAGTATGTTGTCACCTTAGTGTTCATTCTTCTACTCTGATATCCTTGTAATCCCACTGTGGGCCTTGTTCCAATTGACTTTTTATTTTGGAGGTAATATCACACCACTTAGTAGATACTGTGGTATTTCCCCAGTACAATATTATCTCTGCATTCATAATGTTGCAGGTCGTAATGTGGAATAACATAGTACTACTGCACATTTTCCACCAGCCTGAGCTCCAAAACCACGACCCTTGGTTACTCTGCGCCCTCACAAACAAAACACATTGTCTTTTTTGGGGGGAATTGTGTTACCCAGCCCAACAACTTTGGTGGTGGGGTGGTGAAAGTGGTATTCTATTGGAATTAGCAGGGCCTATTTAAATTAGACAGACGAAGAAGGTAACTGGAAGTGCTTTAGTTATATGCAAGGCCACTGGAATTATATGTGAGAAAAAGACGAATATATAAGGCAGTGTTGAGCAATTTATGTGGCAAGAAAAGTCGAGTAATGAGTTTATAACACCAATACCGCTAACTCAAGCAAATGCGAGACCTATTGCATTGCAAATGCTTGTTAATTATTACCGTAGATCCGGAGGGACCTGGCCTACTTAAAAAGCCCTACCTCATGTTAGCATACCCTGTTAGACTTCTTCTGGCCGGCGCCAGCATCATTCGCCTGTTAGACGCCTGACACCCCTGTGCAGCCTGTTCTGAAAGACATAGGATAAGTTGTTACGAGAGTGTGATATATAAACTTCCCTGCAACTTGCTAGGGTGAATTAAAGCAGGCTGACAGTCGAGTGTTGGACCACCCCTGAGCTTCAGCTTGACGGATCCTCTGCCGTGCATCTTTCTCAACATCTCGACCCAAACCACGAGGGCCCCAAAAATCATGGCGGCACCCAGAGAATCAGCGCTCTGAAGTCACTGAAAGAGTGGCCGTATTATTCAGGGGAAATGAAGCACCACAGAGCAGATTGTAAGAGCTATAAAGTGAGAGCCAGAACAACACCGACATGCATAATTGTTTTTAAATAGAAAAAAGTGACCGGAGATCCCTTGGAACTTTGAAGTGTGCTTGAGATTACAGAACATCCCTCTCTTTAAATGCCCCCTTCCTAATGAGTTGAATACTAGAAAGGGAATAGGGTGAGGCGAGGGCAGACATGTCTTCAGAACAGGATAGGTTGCATTTCGGATGGATGGGATCTATGTGGTGTCGATGAGAAATATTCCACGAAAAGGCACGTTTCCAAACCTCTTTTGTAGACTATTGGAATTGGGTTTTTTTCTCAAGTGTGGTGTAATAAAATGCAGAGTTTGCGCTTTTGACCAGAGTAGATTCTAATCCTTTAGATTTAAAAATATGTTTTATACTTGGCATTATCGAATTTGCTTAGTTTTGCTTGATTTCTGGTTTCAGTTAGGTATTCAGGAAAGCAATAACTTCTGTAAGTAATTTGGCTAAGTCCGTTACATATTTGAATAATAGGTCTTTGTATTTTATTATTTTTGCAGCTGGTAACCACAATAGTTTTCTTGAGTGCTGTGGTAATGTGCAGTATTTTTTTCTTATTCTTATTCTGGCAGTCTGGGTACCTAGGCCCATATTTATACTTTTTTAGCGCCACATTTGCGTCGTTTTTTGACGCAAAATCGGCGCAAACATATAATACAATTGAATTTTGTAAGTTTGCACTGATTTTGCGTCACAAAAATTACGCAAATGCGGCGCTATAAAAGTATAAATATGGGCCTTAGTTTGTAATCTCACCAAACTACGTGCATATGAGGCAACAGTTTGAGGGAAAAGTACATTCAGTAATCTATTTTTTATTCCAAGACGAGTTTGAGAAAATTACCACACAAAATCAAGTCAAAGTTGTTGAAAAAATGTGAAAAGTTGGAAAAATATTTTTTTACATTTATGTGGAGGGGAGTGGGGATATAACAGGGGAATCTAGACATATAATGAAATATTAATTTTATGGTCAAATGCATATTAATTTTGAAGTACACCTGTTAAATTTCAACATTCATGAGGTTTCTAAATGAAATATATACTGTCTTGACTGAAAATGTGCATATCTTTATTGTGTCCCCATCAATCTTTCACTCTTCCTTTACTGCATCCGTTCTCAACTTTTCTATGTTTGAATGTCAGGATTTCTGCTCCCTGACAGACTCAGTCTTGCACGCTTTTTGTAGGTCCGGTGTTACCCAAGGCCTTTAGATTTTACTAAAATTATATAATGAAATACGTTTACGGGCTTTCAGCCAGATCTCTTCATCCATTAGTTTGTGATTGTGCCATTCACATTTTTGTCCCTACAACTGCAGAATACAGCACAGGGCAGTGAGTCAGCACACTTCAACCATAACTCCACTGTGAATGACTGAATTCTACCCTTTCACAAAGAGCACATCCACACACAAAGTAGATCCCTTAAGTGCAAGTACGAAGATGGCAAAATGTGTTTTTTGAGACCAAAAGCATATCCATTTTCTTTAGATGGCGAGGCTCCAGCTGCATCCTCAACAATAAAGTTTTGCAGAAAAACACACCAAAAGAAAACAAGCATTGAGAAAGCTAAACAGCTGGGGGGGGGGAACCTCAGACCTATTGGCTTTTGCAATGTTTGTTTATGTTGTTTGTGCTCATAGGAATATACCACTACTTGATGGGAGTCAATTGAATAGAACCAAGACTCCATCTGGTGCCTGTATCTTTGGGATAGTCGTATCTCTGCAAAGACTCACTGTAGAGGTTCCCAGAGCTGAACCCTGCCAGCAGTTCAGGTGAACTGTAATTGTAATAGATTAGTATCGTAGTAATTGGCAGCAGTGTTAAACAACCTGTCACCAAATGGCAATATCTGCTGTTGTGAGCCAGCTTTTGTGGTCCTTACCATTACTCATTCTTTCTGATGCTTCCATCCTGTCTCTTAATTTGGGCAAAAATCTTGGAGTAAAAAATGATTAACATTTTCAGGAAATACCAGAACTGACAACATTCTGTGTAATGCATATAGACAGTCCCGACTGCAGACCTCCTGCTGCAAATTTAGTGCAGATAAGATGCCCCAGTTAAAGACACCAAATACAAAAAGATTTGAATTTAATCTGGCATGAAAAACTTGTAAAGGCATTACCCAGGATCACTGGCATAATGAAACCTGAGGGGGCCCTCTGCAAAATGCTTAGGGGGGGGCCCACACACTCCAAATCCAGTCAGGAGCTCTCAGGCCAGGCACTCGCCACCCGTGAAGAGTGCTGGAAGGGCCCTACTGGAGGTCAGGAACCCCTGCACTGCGGGGTTGCAGGGCCCATTGTTTTGCCTCTGCCCGGGATGAAGTCTTGATGACTCCTGTTAGAAATTGGGTCTTTGGTTGGCAGTCAGGTTACCCCCTGTCCAAGCAAGGACCCTCACTCTAGTCAGGGCAAAGGAGAAACACACCTGGCTAACTCCCACTTACCCCTTTGGTAGCTTGGCACGAGCAGGCAGGCTTAACTCAGAAGCAATGTGTTAAGTATTTGTACCAACACACACAGTAATACAGTGAAAACACTACAAAATGGACACCACCACAGTTTAGAAAATTTGTAATATTTATCTAAATCAAACAAGGCCAAAACGTCAAAATTCAACATACACAAGTTAAAATATGAATTTTCAAACGAATAAGAGACTTACTCCATAGAAAACAATGGAAACAATGATTTTGTACTAAGTACCTGGTTTGCGTCAAAAATAAAGCCACACGCGTGATTGTGCGTTGGAAAAGTCAGCGATGCATCGATTCCTTCCTCGCAAGGGAGAGGGTGCGTCGTTTCTTCCCTGATTGGGTCGGCGATGAGTAATTTTTCATCCTTTAAGGAGAGTGATGCATCGATTTCCAGACGGGGCACCTCGGATCCGTGCAGAGTCAGGATGACTTTGACGCCCAAGGACAATGCGTGAGAAATCCAGTCGCACGGTGTTTGAAAACCACACTGCATGGGGTTTACGTCGTTCTCAGCAGCCGCAAGCGGGTGTTGTGCATCGATTCTCCAGCCGCGACGCGTCAATCTCCCAGCCTTGATGCAGGTGGAGTGTTGATTCCAGCCGTGAAGCCTACGGTGAGCCGTTTATCAGCTACATTGCAGAAGGTGCACTGAAAATTCCACCGCACGGCATTCTGTGCATCGATTTTCAGCTCTTGTTCAGCCAACTTCACCTTTCAAGGGCCCAGGGACTGGGTAGGGCACCACTTGGCAGGGCAGGAGCCTCAGCAGAGGGTCCAGGTGCTGGCAAAGGAAGTCTTTCTTGTTTGCAAGATCCTGCCTTGCCCAGGCCAGGCCCCAGACACACACCAGTGGGTTGGAGACTGCATTGTGAGGGGGCAGGCACCCCCATTCAGGTGTAAGTGACTATCACTCCCTCCACTCTAGCACAGATGGCTCATCAGAATATGCAGGCTACAACCCAACTCCCCTTGTCTCACTGTCTAGAGGGGATTCACAAACAGTCCAACTGTCAAATCAAATCAACAACATTTATAAAGCGCGCTACTCACCCGTGAGGGTCTCAAGGCGCTAGGGGGATTACTGCTGCTCGAAGAGCCAGGTCTTGAGTTTCCTCCAGAATGCGAGGTGGTCCTGGGTGGTCCTGAGGTTGGTGGGGAGGGAATTCCATGTCTTTGCTGCCAGGTAGGAGAAGGATTTCCCACCTGCCGTGGTGCGGCGGATGCGAGGGACGGCGGCGAATGCGAGGTTGGCGGAGCGAAGTTGGCGGGTGAGCGTGAAGAAACTGAGGCGACGGTTGAGGTAATCGGGTCCCTTGTTGTAGAGAGCTTTGTGTGCGTGGGTGAGGAGCCGGAAGGTGATCCTTTTGTTGACGGGAAGCCAGTGCAGGTGTCTCAGGTGGGCGGAGATGTGGCTGTTGCGGGGTATGTCGAGGACGAGGCGGGCGGAGGCATTTTGTATTCGCTGCAGACGTTTCTGGAGTTTAGCGGTGGTTCCTGCGTATAGGGTGTTACCGTAGTCCAGGTGGCTCATGACGAGGGCGTGGGTCACAGTCTTTCTGGTGTTGGCGGGGATCCAACGGAAGATCTTTCGGAGCATGCGGAGGGTGAGGAAGCAGGAAGATGATACGGCGTTGACTTGTTTGGTCATGGTGAGAAGTGGGTCCAGGATGAATCCGAGGTTGCGTGCGTGGTCTGAGGGGGTTGGTGTGGTGCCAAGGGCCGTGGGCCACCAGGAGTCGTCCCAGGAGGATGGGGTGTTTCCAAGAATGAGGACTTTCGTTTTGTCTGAGTTCAGTTTCAGACGGCTGAGTTTCATCCATTCTGCGACGTCTTTCATTCCATCTTGTAGGTTGGTCTTGGCGCTGGTGGGGTCCTTGGTCAGGGAAAGTATCAGCTGAGTGTCGTCTGCATAGGAGGTGATGTAGATGTTGTCTTTGCGTACGATGTCGGCGAGGGGGCTCATGTAGACATTGAAGAGAGTCGGGCTGAGCGAGGAGCCTTGCGGGACGCCGCAGATGATCTCGGTGGGGTCTGAGCGGAACGGTGGGAGCTAGATTCTTTGGGAGCGGTTGGAGAGGAAGGAGGTGATCCAGTCCAGGTCCTGTCCTTGGATACCGGTGGAGCGGATGCGGGATATTAGGGTTTGGTGGCAGACGGCGAGTCTCGCGTCGGAAGGTGAAGTGGACACATCTGTGGTCGGTCCAGTGTATTACGGAGGAGTGGCTGAAGGATACGTGGTTGCTGGCGGAGAAGATGGGGTCGAGCGTGTGTCCGGCGATGTGGGTGGGGGTGTTCACCAGTTGCTTGAGACCGAGGTTGGCGAGGTTGTCGAGCAGGGCGGTGGTGTTGGGGTGGTTGTTCTGTTCCAGGTGGAAGTTGAGGTCACCGAGGAGGATGTAGTCTGGCGAGGCAAGGGCGTGTGGGGAGATGAAATCAGTGATAGAGTCGCTGAAGAGGGCGCGTGGTCCAGGGGGTCTGTAGATGAGAGTTCCTCTGAGGGTGGTCCTGGGGTCGGTGTGGATCTGGAAGTGCAGGTGTTCGGCGGCGAGGGGGGTGTCTTCGGTGGAGGTGGTGACGTTGATGGAGTCCTTGAAGACGATGGCGATTCCTCCACCGACTTGGTTGGTGCGGTCTCTCCAGGAGATCTTGTAGCCGTCGGGGATGGCTATGGCGATGTCGGGGGCCGAAGAGGCGTTCATCCAGGTCTCAGTGATGAAGGTGACGTCCGGTGCGGTGGAGTCCAGGAGGTCCCATAGTTCAACGGCGTGCTTGTGGACGGAGCGTGCGTTGATCAGGATGCATTTGAGGTGGTTGTTGGCGCGTGGGCTGGCGGGCGGGGTGGGTTCGCGGTGGAAGGTGAGTTTGCAGGTGAGGCATGCGAAGGGTCCATGGGTGCGTTTAGGGTTGGCTTGGAAGCAGGTACTGGAGCGCCCCGGGTTGAGGGCGTGGAGGGTGTTGGGGTCGTAGCGGTGCTGAGGGGTTTGGGGGTGCTGGGGGCCAGGGGTCGTGGCGCTGGGCGCGGTCCAGGCACGGATGGGCGCAGACGGGCTTGCCTTTGGCGCACCTTTGGCGCGCCAGCGGCCGCCATAAGAGGGAGGAGGGGAGGAGGAGGGGTCAGCTGGGGGCGGGGGCGGGAGGGGGGCGACAAATGGGAGCAGGGGGGACGGGTCTGAGCAGGAGGTGGCGGCGGGAAAGCGGAGGGTGGGGGTATCAGGTAGAGGGGAGGGGAGAAAAGATAGGGGAGGGGGGTTACAGAGGTGGAGGGGAGTAAGGAAGAACAGAAGAGGAGAAGAGAGAAGAGTCAAGAACATGAGAGAGAAGAGTCAAGAACAGAAGAGAGAAGAGTCAAGAACAGAAGAGAGAAGAGTCAAGAAGAAGAGTAAAGAAGAAGAGGAGAGAAGAGTCAAGAGAGAAGAGAGAGGAGTCAAGAAGAAGAGGATAAGAGTCCGGAGAGAAGAGAGAACTGACGCAGACAGGGAATCCACAAACAGGCAGAGTCACTGAATGGTTTAGGCAAGAAAATGCCTACTTTCTAAAAGTGGCATTTTCAAACTAACAATGTAAAAAACAACTTCACTAAAATATGTATTTTTTAATTGTGAGTTCAGAGACCCCACACTCCATATTTCTTTCTGCTCTCAAAGGGAATCTGCACTTTAATAATATTTAAAGGCAGCCCCCATGTTAACCTGTGGGAGAAATAGGCCTTGCATGGTGAAAAACTGAATTTGGCAGTATTTCACTGAGAGGAAGTGTAAAACACATCAGTACATGTCCTACCCTTAATGTACACTGCACCCTGCCCATGGGGCTACCTAGGACCTACCTTAGGGGTGCCTTGCATATATAAAAAGGGAAGGTTTAGGCCTGGCTAGTGAGTATACTTGCCAAGTCGAATTGGCAGTTTACAACTGCACACACAGAGACAGGTTAGCAGTGGTAAAGTGCCTGGACTCTCAAAAACAGCAGTCCAGCACACATTAACATCCAAGGGAAGCAGAGGCAAAAGGTTAGGGGAGACCACTCCAAGGATGGCAAGTCTAATAACTCCTTTTAAGATTAGAATAACTACTTGTACAGAAAAGTGGTGTTTGCACTCTTATCTATTTAATTAAACTTAATGACACGAGATGGACCATCTCGTTATGTGTTGAAAACTGAACTCCCTAATTTTTTTTTTTTTAAGTTTGAGTTTAAGAACATTAAACAACACTCAATAATTAACATAAGCAGAGATAATAAAAAACAGCAAGATCCCTAATTTATTTTTAAACTGTTTGAGGGGACTGGTTATTATGGTTGAAATATCTTAATGCTTGTATTCTTTCATGGCTACAGTTCTTTTAGAGATAAGAGGTGTTACTTTCCGATGCTTGTTTGTCTGCAGCTACCTTGATCTAACCAGGAGAAGGTGTTGGTAGGCTTCTCAGTAGTTTTTTGGTACAAAAGGCTGTACGGGACACTGTATTCTCAGAGAAAGCCGCCCTGGCCTGCTTTGCGGCAGTTTACTTATAATCCTCCCAACACTGCTCATAGTCCTCTTAAAAGCAGCTTGTTATAAGGCAAATTTCATCACCAGAATCCATGGCCAGCACCCTACGTCATGTGTGGTGTTTTGCTCAAAGCAGTGTTGGGAAGGCTCTTTGTGGAAGATTGGATTATGTTTGACTGAAGAACTCACTGCGCCTTGAAGAAGTTCTATTGGAAACGAAACGCGTTGGCTGTGCTGTTTTTTTTGGTGTTTTTTTTTTTTTAAAATAAAAGAAAATAAATAAGACTTCAGAACTTAACCACTGCTTTAACTCACTAATATCTCAGACTTTCTGAGCTTTTATTTCAGTGAACTTTGACCACGTTTTCTTAAAGTGGAAAAGAGCTCATGAGTGCCGGGAGAGAGAAATAAAATAGCCAGGATAGAAGGGAAAGAAATCAGAGCTTAAATATAAAGGGAGATGAAAAAGAACAGTGGACTACAGGGGAGAGAGACGTCATTCAGACAGAGAGGAAGAGAGATAGGAGAACATAGGAGAAAAAAAAAAGAGAAAAGGAAGGAACCGAGTGGAGTAGAGAATAGACAGAGGAGCATGGGAATAGAGAGCAGAGGAGGGGTACAATGTAGAGAGGATCCGTGGTGTATGAGGAGGCACACCGGGCCACGCCAACTGTGGAAGTGGCACGCATGTTTTTTCTTTACAAATTAATCTCTGCTGTTACCACCATTAGAGCCACTACCTCTCAGATGTAAATAAACATCGGACCATTAAGAAGAAAATCCAAGAGAACATGGTGGAGAAGCTGTAGAAACCAGCACTGGACTTTTATCTTTACAAGCTATGTAGTGGTTTTACTATCTATCGTGGACAGCTGACGTGTGTAAAAGTTGACGGTGGTTGTGCTGCAAAACTTTGTTTTTTCTGTGCACTGTTATCAAGTACGTAAAGCATGTAAATCAGGCCAGTAAGGAGTTGTATCAGTATGTGTGGTAGTTTTGCTATCAGTAAGCGTCAGATCTGTAAGGTTGCCTAGTAGTTTTGGTATGTCTACATAGCAGGGATTATATTACAGAAACTTTGCAGTGATGCACAAATCAGAGAGGGTACGTCTGTTTGCACCATTTATTCTTGATTGTTTATTAGGAACTGGAAGAAACTGTATTCACTCTAAGTTAAGCTTTTGTACCGGGCAAAGGAACTACGCAAACTGATGTCGCTATTTGATGATCTTGATCTGGTGACGCTATTATTGCATATTAGGAAATGGTGAAATATATTCTCTCCACTTTTCACGGGCTTAAGGTTGAGGCATACACTGTGTCTTCTTATTTCAAAAGTACATTGAAAAGGAGTGCAAAAGTAATTTTCTCTCTTTTCTAAAAAAGGTAGTTTCCCATTTTTGGACATGAAATTTCCTGGTAAACAATCTATTAAGCATATACAATGATTTATGGGCTACAAATGCAATGCGTGTTTAGCTATGGTACCACAATTCACTTGCTTCGTTTTTGACCTGATGAAAAAAGCTGTGTGCAGTATGTTCCGGTATTCCATTAGTTTTCTCTATTCTGCAATACACAAGCCACAGTATAGTTCAAAACGGATTTGCTTTGTTTGCTTTGTTTTGCACCAGTCCAATGTTCCTGTAGCGAATTCGGGTGTTTAAGGCTCGCATGTCCCCACGACTCCTCCTCCATGTCTGTCTTCGCAATGAACCCACCCCCAGGACTCGGCCCGGGAAAGAAAAATAAAATGACAATAAAGTGGTTTTGTTCTATGTAACCGAACAAGTGCAAGGCCTGACATTGGTTTTGACACTAGACAGAAAGTTTTATGTGTATAAGGATCATGTTTACGGTTGGATATGTGCGTGGGGCTGGTCGTTGTTTTGCTGGGTGTGAGAAACGTGTAAAAGGCTGAACAGTGGTTTTGATGTGTTGACAAGTGTGGATGACTGGACAGATGTTCGATGCACATTATTGAGAATTATGTGTGTGTGTGTAAGGCTCGTCGGTGGTTTTGATGCTTGTGGGGAACATGCGTAAGACTTACCAGTTGTTCTAACTCGTGTAAAGAACACGTGGAAGGCTGGGCTGTGTTTTTATGGCTGTAAGGAAGACGTGTGTGTGGCTAGATAATGCTATCCTGTACATAAGGGGAAAATGTGTAAGGCTGAACAGGGGTTTTGATGCATGGCACAAACAACTTTTGAAAACTGAACAGGAATGTTGATGTGTGTAAGGAACATGTGAATAAAGTACAGTGGTTTTGCTGCAAGTATGGAACACAAGTGAGAGGTGAAAAGTCATTTGGATGTGTGTAAGCAACGTGTGGCAGGGAAGCGAATACCTGTGAAAGGCTGGAGAGTGTTTTTAAAATGTGTTTAAGAAGCACTTGTGTGAAGCGATAAAGTAGTTTTGTTTAGCACTACTGTCAGTGATTCAGCGTTGCAATGAACAAGTATGTAAATTGGATAGGGGTTTAGAAGCATGTAAGGAACACGGTTGTAAGGATCGATAGCAGTTTCGATGCTTGCAAGAAAAAGGTGTGAAAGTTTGCACAAAGGTTTTATTCCGTGTGCCAAACGTGGGTAAGGTTGGACCGTGGCTTTGCTATGGCTATTGTCAGTGGTTGGGTTGTGTCGGCAAAGACTGGACAGAGTTGATGCATGTGAGGAACACCTGTGCAAAGATAGATAGTAGTTTTATGCATGTATCAAACGTGTTTTGCTCTGGATATTTGTCAGTGATGCTGCTGTGTGTAAATAACAGGCTGTCCGGATAGAAGTTTTGCCGTGTGTTATCAATAGCGCTTTGGTGTGGGTAAAGAGTATGTGTGTAAGTCCGGACAGTGATTTTGCTGTATTTAATGTCAGTTTTTTTTCCTATATAAGGAACAACCTTGGAAGGCTGGACGTTTTTATGCTGTATGTTAATGTCATGGGTTTGGTTCTATACAAGGAACAAGGATGTAGTCCAGGGCATTGGGTTTGCCATGTATTGTCAGCTTGTCTGCTTTGAGTAAGGAACACGTGTGTAAGTCAGGACAGTGGTTTTGCTATGTCTAAGCAGAAGCCGAGCTTCATCCGGACAGCAGTGTTTTTCTTCCGACTGTAGAGGACGGGTGTCGCTCTCCTGCTCCTGTGCTGGGCTGGCACGGATATCGATTTGTACCTTTGCGTCTGAGTGAGAAGCGGGGCCGTCTCCCGGGCTGGCTCCCACGCAGCTGGAAGTGCTAATGAAAGCATCTGATGTCGTCAGATACCGTGTCCCTCCTCGCTGACAGGGAAGGACACCCTGACAAATTGAAGCCACTGCTGCGAGCGCCGGGACAGAATGACTCCCATCTCTCAGGCTTTCCTCTAGCTAGGAGCTGCCAGTCCGCTCCTCTCTAGCTGTCACCATTGAGCCACCTCTAAATCTGACTGGTGTTCTCTCATTCGCACCCATTCCATTTCTATCTCCCACTGAGGCGTACCCACTATCACCCCACACCCACCATCATCCCTAACTGGGGCACCCACCACCATTCCGCTCAGGTACACTCACCATCATTCCTGCTCAAGTGAAACCACAATCAGCCCACTCAGGTATGCCCCACCCATGTGAGCCCACTATCATTTCCACTAAGGTGTGCCCACCATCATCCCTGTTCTAGTTCACCCACCATTATCTCCACTCACATGAAACCACAATAATCCACGTTTAAGTGCATCCATTATAATTCCTGTTCAGGTGCGCCTACCATATTCTATACACAGATACACCACAATTAATCCCTCTCAAGTGCACCCACTATCATATCCACTCAAATGAACCTACCATCTTCCCTACTTTGGTGCGCCCACAATCATCACTGTTCAAGTGCACATACCCCCATCCTACTCAGACGCGCCCCCCATCATTGGAGCTATGGTGCTCCCGCCATCAGCCCCGCTCATGTACAGCCACCATCATTCCAGCTCTTGTACACTCTCCATTATTCCTGATAAGGAGCATTTATCATGATCCCCGTGAAGGTGTATCCATTATCAGTCGTGCATCCAGCACTGTTCCTGCCCAGGTGTGTCTACCATCACTTCCTTACAAAATCAATCTACCAGTATCCTAGCTCATTTATGCCAACATTATCACACTGAAGTGTACCTAACATTATCCCTACTCAGATGTGCCCACCAGCATCGTTCTGGCACACCCACCATCATTCCCAGTCTGGCGCACCCACCATCATCTCAGCTTCGGTGCACCCACCATTATCTCACCCATGCACCCGCTCTTATCATCACCCATGTTCAGGTGCATTCACTGTCATCCATGTTTGCATGCAAGCACAATAATTTGTGCTCATGTTCACCAACCAACATCCCCCTTCAGGTTCACCCTTCATTATGCCACTCAAGTGCATACAACATAGTTCTATCCAGGAGCACCCACGATCAATCCGCTGAAGGCCACCCACCATCTTCCCACTCTGGTGCACCCACCATTATCCCCCTTTGTTTGCACCCACCATCGTCCCCTATTGGTTGCTCCCACCATCATCCCAGCTAGGGGACATACACCAACCAGGATTCCCACTCGGGTGCACCTAGAATTATCTTTGATCTACTGCACCCACCATCAACCCCACTTGGTTGCACCCATCATAATTTCTTTAGGGGAACATGGCTGCGGCAGGAGTGTGGCTGCATTGGCGGCCGCCCAGCGGTCCAATCTTGAGGGCCTTTGTCATTTAAGGCTACTAAGGTCATTGGTGCTGAAGATGTTCTTCAGGGGTCTTCACTTAGATTCTGCTGATGTTATCTTTGGAGTGGCAGAGGTCATGTTGTTGGTGCTGCTAATGTGTGTGGTTGGAGACTGTAGAAGCCGTACTATTGGCACTACTGATGACTTGTTAGCAGCTGAAACAGTCTTGTTGATGCTCTGGACACCATGATATCAACCTTGTGGCTTCTAGAGCATCAACAAGACTCCAAAGTCTACAGAGGTCCGAGGTTGCTGCTGCAGATGTCCTGCTGTTACTTGCTGAGGTGTTTTTCCTACTATAGGTGCCTGTTGGAGGCTGCAAATGTGAAAGTGACTGTGATGGATAAATGGGTTCTGCTAATGTCTTCATCATTATCATCTTTGTTTTTTCAATAAAACATATATCGACTCAAGTGGGGTTCACATATATGATATGGTTTGAAAATTTACAGAACAGGAGTATACAGAAAAGATAGTCAAATAGAAAAGTAAGGGCCTGATTTAGATCGCAGCAGATGAGTTACTGCATCACAATAGTGGCAAATATCCTGTGTGCTGAAATATAAATCCGAAAGGATATAATGGGATTTATATGTCGGCAGAGGGGAAATCCGTCACCGTTGTGATGGAGTAACTCGTCCGCCGAGATCTAAATCAGGCCCTAAGTCTTGGAAAATGAACAGAAGAATACGAGATATGCAGAAAAAGCAGGTGTAAATTCTACATTGCTGTTACACTTAAGAGTGAGCATCCTTTCATTCTCGGGCATCACCCCGTAGATCAAGATAAGAGTACCTCCAACTGGGGTTAAGGCGCAAGGCTCATTTCAGTATTCCAGCTGAAACGTTTGTGGCAAGTTGACGTTGTTGTCAAAAATATTGATTTACATTCATATCATGGTCACAATATGGACAACATATAGATGGTAAATATATTATATATTTAACATTTTTCACAATAGTATTGGAGTTTAAAATGTTGCTTACTACAACATTTGCTTATAGTATATTGTTCTATTGTATTATCTTTTTATTTCATTATATGAGTTGTTATGACATTTTTTAAATTAATTTTAAGCAACATTATAGCAATGTTTCAGTTTTTGGCTTGCTGGATTTATTGGGGTATTGTGTTGATATAGTTTTAAAAATTACATTATTAATATTAATGAATTATAATGATATTTGCATTTCTTATTTATTGTTTGTAAATTGAATACAATTTTCCATGACTTAATACATTTTCATTTTGGTTTGCGGACTTATTAGGGAATTAGGTGGGTACTATTTAAGTAAAAAAAATAAAAAATAAACTCATACTAATGTATTAAGGTATTAATTATGCAAATTTTATTTGACTTTTTATCTTTATGTAAAAAAGTTTTAATTTATGAAATGTTTCTATATTTTTTTTTGTAAACGATTATTTAATATTTTTTATAGATAGTGTTGTGTTTTGGGGTTTGGTTGGGTATTATAGTTTCTAAAGTTGATGTTAGATATTGTTACTGGTTTAATATGTTACAGTTGTAACTTTTTTAAAAAAACGTAAATTTTCCATTTTATCAGACAACATAATTTAAAGATAGTCAATGTGACATTGGTCTTGCATTCGTCAATTGAGACTACACAAAATGCATATGAGACCTATACTAGATGAGAATAAAACAATGGCATGTCAGGGTACCTAAGCTGAGACATGGGTACTACAAAGGGATAACGGGGGGGGCTATGTGGAAGCCTGGGGTGCAAAGTAGTCACTAATATCTGGTCAACGTCGGCCTCGCCGAGGGGGGTCTAGGTAAGAACCATGATTTTGTGCTTCAACAGGTGCCACCACCTAGGGTATCAGTGTCTAATGTTAACAGATTGGGTGTAGGCATGGGGGTTAGAGCACAGCATAGACTTCACTGGTGATTTATTATATATCATGTCCTTCAGCCAGTCTTTTGCTAGTGAGGGATCAGCTACTACCCCAACAAAGAGCTATCTGGCTCAATAGCACTGAACCACCGGGAGCTAAGCGGGATGGGTTTGAAAAAGCCTATTAGGATCAGCAGGGGGTCATGTTCATAGTGGGCCCTATTATTGCAGAATTTCGAGCATGCATCGGAAGCCAGTAGGCTTGTATAACAGGACAAGTCCATACTAGATGTATAAAGTCTGTGTGATCAGTCCTGCACTTCAGACATTTATAGGAGCTTGTGGGATCAGTTTAGAGCTAAACCCTGAAGCATGGTGTATGCTCCATGAAAGGAACCTGAAATGTACCAAATTATGCTGTTGATTAGGGTAAATGAGTTTGGTTTGCTTGCAACAATAGCACCATGTCTTGTCTGGTATAGGGTGCCTATGTCATGTTCCCACGCAGCCATGACCCTCTCACCAACCTCATATTTGAGGGCTAAACAAGACTGATAGAGCGTGGAGACTAAGGCCCATATTTATACCCAATGTGCCAGGCAGGCGCTGCGGGCTGGTTAGAGTAAAAAAAAATGACTCTAACCAGGCAGCGCCGGCGTAGGGAAGAATGGGGGTTGTGCGTCAAAAAATGGTGCAAGTCAGGTTAGAGTAAAAAATCACGTCTCTAACTGGACTTGCGCCATTTTTTTGACGCACAACCCCCATTGAAATAGCAAAGACATGAGTCATGCCCCCTTGCCCAATGGCCATGCCCAGGGGACTTCTGTGCATGGCCATTGGGCACAGTGGCATGTAGGGGGGCCCAAGTTAGGCCCTCCATGCAACATAAAACAAATAATAAAATATACTTACCTCCACTTACCTGTACTTACCTGGGATGGGTCCCCCCATCCATGGGTGCCCTCCAGGGGTGGGCGAGGGTGGCAGGTGGTGCCCCTGGGGGCAGGGAAGGGCACCTGTGGACTCCTTCCATGGTCAGAGACCATGGAAATGAGCCCACAGGTCCCTTAGCGCCTACCCTCACCCAGGCGTCAAAAAATGGCGCAAATCGAGCTGGGTGCCATTTTTTAAGGCCTGCCCCCTCCTGTGCGTCAAAAGGACGCAGAACTATAAATAAGGTGCACAGGCCTTAAAGTCATTTTTTGGACGGGAACATCTACCCTACATGTAATTAACGCAAGGCGGTTTCCCACATCCAGAAAATGACGCACACTGCTGAATTCTGACGTTCGCGGGGTCAGGCGTCAAAGTATAAATATGGTGTTAGGTTTGCGCCGAATTTGCGTCAAAATGTTTGATGCAAATTCGGCGCATTCAGAGTATAAATATGCCCCTAATTGTGACCCTTCAGTCGCAGTGATCACCATTGTCAGTGGAGGGAAGTCTTCTGGTTCCACTGGGTACAAGGGTAATCGATCATGAAGTGTGTTGTGTAGGCGTCTGAGAATGAAATGGTCCATGTGTGAGGGGACAGCAGTGCGGGTAATGTTGTCGTGTGTGATAACATGCCCATCTGGAAAGAGGTCCCTATTGTGCATAAGTGAGGTGTCTGCAGAGGGGATTGCACAAGTAGTTCCTGGGTGAAAGGTATCCAAGTATTATGAGCTAGTGGTACAACTGGAGAGTACAGTAACCCATCACAAGGTATATAAGAGGTTTTATCCATGCCCAACTGATAGTAGAAAGGGTTTGATTATCTGAGGGATCTCTCGGGAGACAGGTGGTAGTATAGAAGAAAGTGAGGTGTGCCACACCTGGTCTTTTTCTGGTTGCAGGTATGTGAATCGAGCATCTACATGGTACCAGTACTAAGAGAAATGACATTGCACTGCCAAGAAATATAGCTGCAGATCTGGTATTTTGAAATCCTCTCACTCAGAGGGAAGTGTTAATACTTCCCATCGAATTCTGGTACTGGTACTGATACTTTTACTCCACATGATATGGGTCGATGGCCCACCCATATCATGTGGAGTAAAAGGCTCCATAATTGATGAAATAATTGTTGGTTAGGGGGACTGATATATAAAAAAATAGTCATAAACACAGGGGTAGGCTACCATTTTAATAATGGCAATGCACCCAACCATGGACAATGGTAAAATGAATCCATCACTCAATTTGCGCAGACAGTTTGTCCACTGCTGGGCCATTGTTGAGCCAAAATACCATCTCCTTTTGTTTGTGGAGTATGATGCCCATGTAACTATTAGAGCCATTGGCCCAGGTGGGAGGGTATTCCAATGTACAGGGCACCTTGGCATCAGTTACAACTTACTTCAGTTGATGGAGAGACCTGAGAGGCACCCAAACCAAATGACTTTGAGTATAATGTGAGCTATGTTGGTGATAGAGTCTATGACAAACACACAAAATATCATCCGCGTACATGGACACTAGAGTGTTCCATGCCGAAACCGCAGGCCGCGAAGGAAGTGTCGCTCCTCGAGCAGTCAACCGGGGGTCTTGTGCAATTATTGAGAGCAAGGGCGACAGAGGGCAGCCTGGTGTGTCCCTTTAGTCACCGAGAATGGGTCTGTGATGGAGCATTTAAACTCAGCTTGGCGTCTGGGTTGGTGTAGAGCAGCATGATGAGGTCTAGAATACCACACAGAAACCCTAGATTGGTCAGTGTTGCTTTCAGAAGTGGGCACTCTAGTGAGTCAAATGTTTCTCGGCATCAAGAATGGCAACCACAACTGGGTGGTCCAGAGAAATGTGATTCAAAATAGCAAAGACTGTGCGGAGGTGTAGGGTGGTGGACCTGTGTGGAACAAAACTAGTCTGTACTGGAGTTATGATTTGTTCCAGATAGAGCGAAAGGTGTGTGGAGATCACCTTTGCCAGGATCTTGTTGCTGTGGTTAAGAAGTGAAGCAGTCTGTAAGATGTGCATAGATGTGGTGCTTTACTGGGCTTGAGTAAGACTGTTATCACTGGCTCCCTAAGAGTGGGAGGGAGAGACCCAATCTCAAGAGACTCAGCTTAAACCTCTAAGAGATGTGCAAGCCTTATAGAAACTGCCCGTAAGACCAGCCAACCCTGGTCCCTTGAGCCCATCTAGTGTATCTATTGCTTGAGTGATTTCTTCACATGTGCCGGGAGCAACTAGAAATTGCTGTTGGCCGTCTTTCAACCATGCCTTGGCAAGTGATGCCAGGTATCAACCATAACATGGCAATCAATGCCAAGTATTCTGATATTGCAGTTGCGTCCTCCCCTGCTCTCATAGTATACAATCGCTGATAGTACCACGTGAACTCTAAAATTAATTATGGAGTCACTGTCAACCACAGTAGCTCTTCACCAATTTGGAGTTAAGCCACGTATGAACTGGTGGGTTAGGGTGTAAGATCTCAAAGTGTGGCATTGTCTCTCACCATATCAACATGCCTATGCATATTACTCAAGGTAAGCCACTTCGCGTTCTGCAGGATCTCTAAATTTGTCCAGTAGAAAGATCAATGATGAAGATTGCCTCCATGCCCCAACCTCACAGAGTCGCGGTCTATGTCCAATAGTTGCTGTTAAATTTGACCTAACTCATTCTGGATGTCCCTGAGGATTCCCACATGCTTAGCAAAACAGATGCCGCAAATATAGGCTTTGAAGGCTTCTCAAAGGGTGGCCTCTGTGGCGACCGGCCCAGTGTTAAGCATGAAGTATTCTGTTATAAAGTCACGGAACTCCAACCAAAACACCATATAAGACAGGGCATTATCTGGGAACCTCCACTGTCTTACCAAGCCCTTAGCACATGGGATTCACAATACTAACTTATCCGCAGCGTAGTCTGAAAAGGTGCAAGGAAAGTGTGTGCTATCAGCCATCGAGAGGGTTGCATACGGGACATAAACCAATAGTCTATACAAGTCCAGACCCCATGGGATGCTGAATAGATTATGTAGTTTTGTGCGGCAGCTCAACATACCCTCCACCCATCGACCAAATTAGAAGTGTCTACAATATCCTGGAGAACGCACATGGCACAAGGTTTACCACTCATATTAGCACCTGTAGAATCCAGCAGTGGGTTGTATGCCATGTTCAGGTCACCCCCCAAAAGCACTAGTTCAGCTTCCATCTGTCCCATGACAGCCGAGGCTTCATGATAGAAATCCGGTGAGTCAAGGTTAAGAGCATAGATATTGAGCAAGAGTGTAGTCCTGCCTGCCAGTGTGCCAGAGAGACATACAGGCAGGCAAGGGAGCAGCTCTCCCCACTGTAACCGGTCATAAGGGCCCAGGTCCAGGCGCCGCCAGCGAGTCAGCCGATGGCCCGGCTCTGGTGCTGCAAAGCTGATTCCCCATAGGCCAGACTCCCTGCGGGTAGGATATCAATCCGTTGGGGGAAAGGGGCCTGAAAACCAGGCCAGAAGGTCAAGCGGACTCAATAGCTCTGTTCTCAGGTTCACCTGTGGCCCCTGTGACCGTGGGGCGTCCGAGGACAGCACCAGGCCTCACAAGACCACTGCACCCGGCCCCTTGCCGTTGATCAGGCACTATCTGCCTGCAATCGATCTGTTCCGGTGCCTAGGGTATCATTGTCTCCCTCCCAATGCAGCGGGTTAAGGATCAAGCAAGATTACAGGTGGAAAGCTGGGCATTGTGGACTTTCAGCTCAGAATCTTCACTGCCGTGCGTCCATCTTCAGTGCCAGTGTGGCCACGCCCCTTGCAATTTTTATGTTTGATATTTCTTTTTATGTTTTTTATTATTTCATAATTTCGGGTTTCTTGGTGTGTGGTGTACATATGGGGAATGAGGGCAGTGTTTTCATTTAAAATAGGTAAATATGAATACACTCAAATATGTTTTTATCATACCAAATATTATTACTTTTCTTAAATGTTTGTGTCTTATGTTGATAACGTGGTTGAGCTCTATTGTTTATTTCATATTTATTTATTAAAACAAAACCATGTGCAATTCTGATGTATTTATTATTTTTTAATTTACTTTTCTAGGGAGGGAAGGGCATCATTAAATACAGATGTGCAGTATAAATTCAATGAAGAGAAAAAAGGGGATGAATTAAGAAATAGCATGAGGCACATGGAACAAAAAAATAGGCAAAAAGTAGAAAAAAGCTATTCACATCCAAACAGTTGCCCCAGGTTTCTGGCAATCTGACAATAACCCTTTTCTCTCTTGTCTTTCGTACTGTTTAGAGGATTTTTCAGATCGAACATGACCAGTTTTGGTAATGCTGATGCAATGTTTTAATCATATCATAAAACTACTTTTGATTAGGGGTGGGCGGCGAGCTCTGCTCCGCTGGCAGATTTAACAGAGCTTTTGGCACTCTTGTGGAGTTCAGCCAATAACCCTGCCAGCCCCAGCAGTGGAGCAGGGCTCACTGGCATCTCTGCGCACTAGTCTGCAGCCCAGTTATGGGCCACACAGCACAAGCGCAAACAGCCTGTATTTGCACTGTGTGTCCCATAATTGGGCTGCCCTTTATTCTGCCAGTTGGTGTGGAGCTGCTGCTGAGGGGCTGTACCAGTGCCAGCTCTGGATCCAGTTGTTCCTCCTTTCACTGTCCTCAGTATCCTGGGAGGAGGGTGCAGAGGGAGGCAGAGAGCCAGGCAGCTAGCAACGGGGACCCTTCTGGACGCTGGACCCAGGTAAGACTTGTTTCTCTTCTATGTGCACAAGGGGGCCAACACTGGGCATGGGCAGTATTTGCATATGATGGGGGCTGTGCTTGGAAAAGAGGAAACATGCAGTCACAGCGCCACTTAAAAAGAACCTGTCTCCCCAGAGTCCCTGGGAAAGGAAGTGGTGTTATGGGGTGCAGTGCTGCTGAGGCCAGCAGGGAGAGCTGCAGACCAGATGAGCAATGAGCATCAGCTTCTGAATGGTAGTCCGGCATCCCTTGCCAGATAGAGAGGTGTGTGGCCTGAGAGAGTGCCTTAGAGCCCAGTTGCAAGCCAGGCTAGGCGCTTTGTGAAAATACCAGGCTGCTGGTAGTGAGCTAGTTTGCTGCTGCTAGTGCTGGCTCCTAAAGAAAGGACGGTCTGAGGCTGTGTGTAGTGCAGAGGAAGCAATTGCAAGGCTGCTGTACGGCAGGTGGTGTGCTTGGATCTCCATAGCAAGTCTGTGAAGGAGGGAAATCCACGCTAGTGGGCTGTGTCACCACAAGAGGCCGGAAATGGCAGCTTTAAGCGCAAAGCAGGGTCGGGCATTTTATCATAGTAAGTGATCGAATGCTTCTTTAAGGTTGATTAATCTTTTGACTCGTTTAGATTACATATTGATAGATGTCACATAACACAACAATATTAAATAATAATACTCACCAAAGAATTAATAGACAACGCACCATGACCCATTTGGCCATGAATAACCTCACCTTTAGCATTAATTCAAATATTTATTTCCTTATATTAATAACGCAAAGGTCGCAAAAATTATTCTCAACACCAAATGATGCAAATAAAGAAGCATCACAGGCTGTCCAATTGGCCTGAAGAATCTTAGTTTAAACAAAGCAAATAAAGCAATAAACTCAATAGTTAGAACACTAATCAATAGCATTAATATTTGAGCAAAAGATATAAGATACATTTGATTCAGACATAAAACAATGTCAAATCATAGGTATAGAGAAAACACCTCACTAACTTCAAATTAGCATTAGCATGTTGGGCTTCATGCATAAGTTTTAGTGACATTAATTTAGAAAACATCTAGCTATGACACTATCAAAAATAGCAGCAGTATTAAAGCAGTAGCAGTTGGTACCTGAAAAACAAAAGACAAATAACAATATACAGATCAACCATATTTACCTATCCTAAGGTAATCAGCAACAACTTCTACTTCATCAGGGGAACATCAGCATCAGAACAGGAACAAGGTAGGAGGATGGTTTAGAATTTTGGACAATAAGATTACTAAACCATCAGAGCATTAGTTCAGTATTGAACAGGCATAGTAAACTCAGAAAATAATAAAACACCAGAATGACAGTAGACTGACTGGCAAAGCATGAAGTGTCAAAGTGACAGATCACACTAAGTATACGAAGTGAAGCCTCTGGAAACCAGGAAAGAATGCACCCTTGCTCTGTACAGAATGAGCACCAAAAGTCTGATTCTCAAACATTAAATTAAACTTGCTAAACTCTTGTGATTGGCTAAAAATATAATTCAAAGAAAGAACATCCAATAACAAAGTTAACAGATATCAGAATTACATAAAATGTTAGCTTTGAGAACGCTAATTCACTTCTGCTCCTTTTGCATAGTTCAGGTGTATACTAAATGGATCTTGCACACTTCCTTCTCAGGCTGCATCTGTAGGCCCTTTTGTTTTGACATCTTCCATATTTGCTTCTACTAGACAGTGGTTACAAAGATATGGAAACATTTTTCTTTGTACCGTTTCCCTCAAGAGAATTATTAAAATGCACAGAACAAGTTTCATGGCTTAACAAAAGAAGTTTGTTATGGAGCGTACCTGAGCACATAAAAATGTATCAAGAGAAAGAACACCGGGAGTTAGATAACTTTCACTGTGGCCTTGTCTGCTTGAGGCACAGCAGAAAACAAAGAAATACTTATATTATTTCAGCATTTTAATTTTACAGAAGATATTTTAACCCCTAACATGACATTAACACATTTTTCAATTAGTTTTCATGCAGGCCTCACACTCAGTGGCGACCAGTAAAAAAAGCACATTTTCATGTTAATATTATTTTTGTCATTGATCATCATATATATTATTAAAAAGTATGATTACGTATGAGAAAAATATTAGTATGAATTTTCAGCTCTCACAGGAGCAGGCTGTCATTTGATTCCCTTGTGTTCGACTGCAGCCTCCCAGAGTGCTAACAGCCTTACTTATGACAAAAGTGTGGCATACAGGAAGCCATCTTGATTAACTCAAACTGGTAAAACTTGAAACATTTAATTTAGAAAGGAACAAAATGTGGGGATTCATTTTGTCTTAGAAATTATGGTTGGTGTTGTAGAAAGAGAAATTAGGGCACATTTTGAGTGAGTTCTCAAATATCTTCCTGTTGTAATTCCAACAGGTGCAGCCTGTCAGTTGATTCTCTTATTTTCTACTGCAGCCTCCCAGAGTGCTCTAAAGAACAACTAGAGCGCTAACAGTATTGCCTATGACAAAAGTGTGGCGTACCTGAAGCTATCGGGATTGAATCAAACTGTAAGACCTAAAACATTTAATTTAGAAAGGAACAATATGAGAATTTTGTCATAGAAATTGTGGTTAGTGCTGTAGAAAGAAACAAATAGAATACATTTTAAGTGTTTTTTCAAATATCTTCCTCTTTTATTTCATTAACGCATTCTGACATATAGACTGAAACATACACTTTCAACTTCAGCAGCAGACTGCCAGTTACTACCTTGGTGATCAGCTGTTTACTACAGTGTTCTAATGAGCACCTAGACTGCTACCCCTCTGAATTCATGCCAAAAGTGTGGCTCAACTGACCAACATCTTGATGGAATCGAAGTGGAAAACTGAAAGCGTTTTCTACTGAGGATACTACAGTAAATGAGGAAAATAGGAATCTTCATAAAAGTCTCCCAAGATGGTCACCAGAAAAAAAGAGCCAAAATGTAGCACAAATATCACCCAAATGTAGCCCAAGTATAGCCCAATGACAGAGGTATGCAAAACACTTAGGGCCTCATTACAAGTTCGGCAGGCGGTTTTACCCATCCGCCAAACTTCCGTCAGGGAGGTTGCCGCCATTGTGGCTACCTCCCCACCAGGCCCATTACGAGTTTCTTGCTAGGTCGGCGGGCAGAAACCTGAGCTTCCACCTGCTGGCCTAGTGGGAAACACCCTACAGCATTGATTCCAGCTCATAATTGAGCCGGTAGCAATGCTATAGGATGCAGGGTGCACCAGCGCCCTCGCAATGTTCACTGTGTGCATAGCAGACAGTGAACATTGCGACGGTCCTGGCCAGGGGGTTCTCCTGCGCCCGTTCTCCGCCAGCCTTTGCTGGCGGAAAACAAAGTCATAATCCCCAGTCGTAATCCCAGGGCAACGCTGCCCTTGCAGATTAGGGCCACCATAACTGCCAGTCTGGTGGTACAACTAATCCTGGAGGTGCTGGCAGTCCGACTGCAGCACGATCGCCACAGCCATAATGTGGCACTCGGACCGCCATAAGGGGGGCGGTCTGAATGCCACCTCGAGTCTGGCAGTCAGTAGACCGCCAGACTCGTAATGACCCCCTCAATTGGTTTGTTTTTTTGCAGTTTTATATAGTGCACACTTGACCTAAAGGTATTAGAGTGCTTTACATGAGCATCCCTTACATTACACAAGGACACATTCCTTTTGGGATTTAGGCATGGGGAGATTAAGTGATTTGCCAAGAATCACAGGATGTGGAGATGATGGCGAAACTTGAACCTGGTTCCCCAGCTGCAAAGTCTGCAGCTCTGGCTTTAACCTCACGTTCTATCCCCTCAGTGTAAAATATAATTAAGTGATCAACTGGATAAAAAAGACATCAAGATAGCAAATAATTTAAAAGTGCTTTGTCACTAATTGAGAACTTAAAAAATATGTTGTCATTTTAGTTTTTTTAGAGCACTAACCATAATTTCTATGACCCTCTCATTTTTTATAATTTTTAAAGGAAATGCTTTAGGTATTACAGTTTTGATTACTTCAAGATCATGTCAGGTGTGCCACACTTTAGTAATAAGTATAGAATATTAGCAGTCTAGTTGTTTATTAGAATACTGTGGGGCAGCAGACTTGGATAATTGAGGGCAAGGAGGAGGGTGCAGAGGCAACAAGTTGACCATGCTGGGCAGACAGGAGGGGCAGTGGCAGCTCAATGGACCATGGGGCAGGGGCAACACACCAACCATGCAGGACAGGCAAGAGAGGCTGTGGCAATATTACAGACCATTGCGGGCAGAAGGAAGAAGCAATGACAGTACGGCCATACATGCAAACAGTCCTTGATTCAGGCAGGAGATTCCCAATGTTTTTAATCCCAAAGGACTTTATTTTATCTGTCTCCTGCTTAAAATCTCCTCTTGTTCAATGTAGGTTCATGAGGAAAATCAAATTCCCAGGTTGTTTTTCAAAATCTCCCTCTTACCAAGTACACAATGTTGGCAAGAATTATACAATAGATCACTGAGGGCAGGAGGAATGGGGCAGGGACATAGGCTCAGATAACAGAGGCCAGGAGGGAGATGGGTAGGGGCCCCAAACTTACCTTACAGAGCAGGCGTCAAGGGTTGTAGCAGCACAATATACCACACAGGGTAAGCGGGGCAGCACAACAGACTATGGAAAACAATGGGGAGGAGACAGGGCTATGCACATGGACAACAGAGAGCAGAGGGGAAAGAGGCATGGGCAGCAAGCTGATCATACCAGGCAGACAGGAGGGTCAGTTGTAGCATTATGGACCATAAAGGGCAGGAAGGAGGGGGCAGGGGCATAACAACAGACCAGACAATGCAGGAGGGCGGGGATAGGGGCCTGCACATGGAAACCAGAGGGCAGAGGGCAAGGGCCCAGGGCTGGAACAGCAAGTTGACCATGGAGGGCAGACAGGAAGGGCACCTGATGCACAACACACCACGGAGGGCATTAGCTAGAGTATAATGGCATACACACAGACGATGGAGGGAAGGTGGGAGGGGGTCCGGGACAGCAAGCTGACCACATAGGGCAGGTGGGAGGGGCTTTGGCAGCATAGAAGGACATGCATGGCAAGCAGGAGGGTAAGTGGCAGCACAACAGACATGATGGGGAGGGGAGGCAGGGGCATGCAAAAAGGATCACGGAGGACAGAAGAGATTGGTAGAGGCTGGACACGGACAAGAGAGGGCACAGGAAAGGGTTCACAACAGACCATGTGGGGTAGGCAGGATGAGCAGTTGCAGCACAAAACCGTATGGAGGGCAGAAGGGAGTGGAAGCAAATTGAGCCATGGACAACAGGAAGGAGGGGATAGAGGCATGGTACTCGGACAGGCAGGGTGGAGGTGGCAGGGATAGGCTGCAGTGGATAGGCTGCAGTCATCTGACTATGCAAGGCAGGTAGGAGGGGTCTCAACAGAACACTCAGAGCAGATAGGAAGGGCAGTGACAGGTCCCTGGAACATGGTGGGCAAAAGGAGGGAGCAGGGGCAGGCACACAGACATCAGAGGGCAGGGGGAAGGAGGTTAGGGGCAGCAAGCTAAGCACAGAGACTAAGGAGGAGGGCAATGATGGGGCATAGAATTGGAAAACAAAGGGCAGGAGGAGTGGGCTAAATGGAGGGCATTGGCAGCATATCATACCATGCAGGGCAGGAGGAAGGGGGCTGGTCCATGGACTTGGACAAAAGCGGGTAGGGAGGTGGTGGATGGGGCAGCAAGCTAACGGTTCAGGGTAGGCAGAAAGGGGAGTGGCGGAACATCGGCCACACAGGGCTGTAATGAGGGAGCAGTAGAATGGACTTGGAAAATGGATGGTAAGGAGGAGGAGGGCATGAGCAGCAAGCTTCGGTGGGGGCAGCACAATGCAAGTCCAGGCCCTGCGTCCAACTCGCCCCCCTAATTGTGATTTGTGAAGGGCATTATACTTAACGTTTAAAAGAAACGTAGAAATTCACTAAAAGCCAAAGGTCACGGGGATGTTATAGTTAGGTTCAAATTTTACACACACAAAACCACAGAAATTCAGCTATTAGAGTTATTTCAAGTAAATATAACTCGTGCCCTCACCATGCACTGCTAAATACCCCAGATATTACATCACTCATGACATCTTCTATGACATCATTGATAATATCACTGTAACATTTGCAGTAAAATTATTGGTGAGAAAACTGTGCATGGCGAGGGCGCGCGCCGTGGTTACTTGAAATAACTGTAGCTATAACAGCTGAATTTCTATGGTTTTGTGCATGTAAAATTTGAACTATAACGTACCTGTAACCTTAGTGTTTTTAGTGAATATATATATACACACACACACACACACACATATCTATATATTCACTGAAAAAACAAAGGTTTAAGTGACGTTATAGTTAGGTGATATGTTTAGCAATACCTTGACATAACCTTAACCATAACTGGTGAATTTCAGTGGTTTTTAGAATTTAAAATGTTATTTTGTTATTGAATGATTCACCTAGATATTACGTAACTTTAACCTTTGTTTTTTTAGTGAATTTTAAGGTTTTTTTTAACGTAGAGTTAAATGTAATCACCATATGTAAAGATTGGCTACAGGGCTTGGCCAACCCCTCTAAAGGCAGCTAACCCCACAGTGAGCAGGGCCTTCGGTTGTGCATGATAGAGGGGCTGTGGTCAGGCCCTGAAGCCAACCCCCATGTGCAGCTAATCCCGCTAAAGGCAGCCAACCCTACACTGTACTGTGCAGGGCCTTGGGTCATGCACGTTGGGGGTTGGCATGCAGACAACCCCATGCTCAGCACAGCCTTCTGCCATGCATGGTGGGGGGTTTGCCACAAGAACAAAGTTGTGTTGCCAGCCCTTAATACCCTCCTGTTTCATTATTACCACTTTTTTACTACTGGGGGCAAATGTTCTCTAGACCCTTTATTGTTACCCACACTATATAGATACATGGATTTGTGTATACTCTGAGTATTGTACATCTGGCAGATAATAAAAAGCTCTAGTTTAAAGAGGTACTTAACTAATCGAGGTACAACGAATGGAGTTGCAATTTTGAAGGGGCAATTGTTTGGTAGGAAGAACGCACTTCCTTGGAAATCAACAAACAACATAGAACAACCAATAAGATTGATATATATAAGCTGTATTGGTGATCTGTTAAAATGGAAGTGCGAACAGCTAAAAGGAGACAAAGGGCTGAAATAATATTTTGTGGAGAGACCAATGTATCAATGAATGCAAATGGATCAGGGCAAAGTGATAAGGCATTGACTTTGAAACAAGCTTTTTGGCAATTGGAAAAACTGTTAAAAAAAGAGATTACTAAGAGTTGGGGAATCATAATATTGGAAAAATGTATTGAAGTGGGACGAATACCTCGAGGTTTGAGACTCTTTACTTTACCTAATCAAGCAGATACTAAACCTGAGATGTTGCAAGAATGGGGAGAGAACAGTATGCAATGTTCAAAAAATATGATTCTAATTATTATAAAATATGCTAAATTAAGTTAGGAAGAAATTCTGAAAGAAATAACAGGTATAGAAGATCAAATTAAAACATTGGAAGCAGAGGAGGAGAGCACCAAATTGAGACAACAAATGGAAAACAGACTTGAGAAATATAAAAGAAAGAAAGAAAGCAGAGGAAGTTTGTAAGAGATGAGCAAGATTAGAATAATATGATATTGACATTTTCCAGGAGATTTGATACTCTAAAGAAACAATATGCATCAGGAAAATTGTCAACAATTACAACATCAAATGATTCAGCAAGTGAATCAGACGTGGAGACGTCTGAGAAAGAACAAGCATGTACATCAAACACTGCAAAAACTTCTTTTTTAGAGGAAGTACAACTACTATACATTGACCAACGAAACCAGAGATGCAGAGATCGGAAGAAAGATTTCACCAAAGGGCAAAACATAGGAAAGGGATAAGAGGAAATAGGAAGAAAAAGATATCAGTTAAGGGAGCGTCAAAACAAATAACTTCTATAACAGAAGATGATAATTTGATAGTGAATCTATCGAATTATGAGTTAACAACAGAGGAGAAAAAACGATTGAATAATGGGTTGTCTTTCTGTCCTGAAAAACATTTTGATTACACAGAATTGTGGATTGATATTTATAAGTATGTTAGGAAACTCAAATTGAAAATTGTTTTTGCCAATAAAGATCAGAAAAACGTTTATGAAGGATATTTTAGAAATGTTGGATATAAGAACCAATCAACATAAATACAGCTCCTTAAAAACACAATCAAAATTTCGTCAAACATTAAATCCCGGGAACAAGATTGATATCTTTCATGAATTTGTGGTAAAAGATTTGGACAAACTAAAGAAGAAATATGAGGAGGGTAAAAGTGAAAATCTGACACTAGGTGAAAGGAAAGCCTTGGAAAATTAAAAAATGAATAAGTCAATAGAAATCAAATCAGCGATAAAGGAGGAAATATAGTTATTATGAATTTACAAGATTATAAATCTGAAGCTTATAGACAATTGAATGATAGAAATAACTATTGTAAATTAAAAGACAATCCTATGGATGATTTGATTAAGAAATTGGAGTGTAAACTAAAACAGTGGCGAGATGAGAATATGATTAATGAAAATTAATACAATTTCTTACATAATGAGTTCCCTGTTATACCAATAATATACTTTTTACCTAAGATACACAAAACTTTAATTAATCCACTCGGTAGACCAATCATTTCAAGTTGTGGTGCTTTATATGAGAATATTTCATCTTATATTGATTATTATTTAGCACCCTTGGTTCTAACTTTGAGTTCTTATATTCAGGACACAGGTGATTTTCTAAGAGCACTCACAGATATCACGTGGCAGGAGGAATATCTGTTGGTAACAGTGGATGGGATATCTTTAAATACATCTATCAGACATGAAGTAGGTCTCAAGGCCGTTAAATACTTTTTAAGGCAACAAAATGTTCAAGAGTTACAACATTCTGAGTTGCTTGTAACCATGATTGAAATGTGTCTTACTAATAATATCTTTATGTTTAACCATGAAATCTTTCTGCAAACACAAGGGACGGCTATGGGAGTTTCCTTCTCTCCCAGTTATGCCAACCTCACTATGGGTTGGTGGGAGAGAGAGATAGCTTGGAGAGAGGAAAACAACCAATATATGGAACATATACCACTCTGGCTCAGATACATTGATGATTTGTTTATCATTTGGAAAGGAACAAAAAAGGAGTTTCAGGAATATTTAGAAATATTGAACACCAATGATGTTGGTTTGAAATTCACATATAAAGCTAGTAGAAATGAGATTGAATTTCTGGATATCAAAGTTTATGTGCACAATCAAATGTTACACACCACAATGTATCGAAAACCAACACCGACAAACAGTCTTCTACATGGTACAAGCTTTCATCCACAAAGTCTAATGAAAAGCATACCATATGGTGAATTTTTAAGAGTTAGACGCAATTGCTCAGAGTAAAGTGTGATGATAGAACAATGTGAGGAAGTGAAAAATCGATTCATCAAAAGAGGGTATAATCACAAGGACATCAAAACAAGTATGATGAAAGCACAGAAAACATGTAGAGAACTTACGTTAAAAAGAAAAATATTGACAAACTCACGGATCAATGATGATCAGGACATTAGAATGATAATGTCATATAATAAAGAACATAGTGAAATCACAAAAATCTTGAAGAGACATTGGAATTTATTATACAGTGATTCAGATCTTGGGCCCTTCGTGGGAATAGGACCAAAGATTACATACAAAAAAGCACCCTCCATTAAAGACCAACTCGTTAAGAGTAATTTTGTTGAACAAATACCACAAACTTGGTTAAAGACAGACAATACAGGTTTCTTCAACTGTTTAAAGTGTAAAGCTTGCCAAATTGGTGAAAATAGAAAAACAGTAAATGACACCATGGGCCACACCTTTAAGATCAACCAGAAAATAACTTGTGAGACCACCTATATGGTATGTGTATTGAAATGTGGGTGTGGCTCAAAGTATGTAGGCAGCACTATTTGTAAATTAAAAAAACGCATATTAGAGCACAATAGGGCTGTCAATAATAGTGACTTGAGTTACGCAATGGCAAAACATCATAGACAATGTCAGGATCAGCATTCGAAAACCATGCGATATTTTGGGGTAGCACATGTCCCCGAAAATGAAAGAGGGGGCAATAGGACATTGAAATTGCGTTGCTTGGAATCTAGATATATTATTAAATTGAAGACAAAGACTCCATTTGGGTTGAACACCGATGAGGAACTATTTGGACACTTGTAAAAAAAATAGTTAAAAAAATAGTAAAAATTAGTTGGGACTTTCTTTTCAATAGCTTATTTCGATTTATATTGAATACACAAAAGTAGGACTTAATCCATGTAACTGTAAATATTAATGTCTATTATAATGAAAATTATCATTTTAAATCACTGTGGTTACATATAAGGACAGCAGTGCTGATGATCCTCACATTTATAGAGAATTGTACCATATTAGTAAGTTAAAAGATGAACATACAAATGATGTAGGGAATCTGTTTTTTGGAACCAGAAAAAGAGGCATTCTTAGAAGTATTGACAAAACGCGAAGAATAATGCATGTTGGTTTATAATTTTAAAGCAGGTGCCGATTTGATTGTGGTGCTTATAATTACCTGCCCTATTAGTGTAATGTATATGTTGGGTAGTCTCTAATATTTATAAAAGCAATTTTTGTTAAAAAAAATATATATATAATTAAATGAGTTTGTATCTAATATATACAACAACATTTAAAGGGTTAATAGACCTAGGCATAACAATTACTAACACATCATTTATATTATGAAGAACAAAACAAGATTGGATGCATAATTGTTTATCATGGAAAGGTAATAGAGGTTTAACAAACTGTGAAACTACAGGTCCCAAACTGCAACATCATGGTAAAATGGTTCAAGACTATATAAGTGGGGGTTAAATTCAACATTGTTTACCTGTGATCAAGACCTGTTTAGGTTGAAACGCGTTGGGTGGTGGATAGCACTAGCTTGTGGAATTACTTAAAGGCTGAGACAAGACCTTCCTGGAGTGCAATGTTTTATTTTGCTGGAGATATCTATGGGATTTTTGGTCACTTACCCCTTCATCAGCACCGGCAGCAAGAGCGCGCAATTTTATCTGTGGGCAATTGGTGATTAATACATATATCTATATAATAATCCTCAACAGATGGAACGATAACCATCTGACGGCTGCACCAATCCCATTAGTTAAATCCCGACCATCTGAATGAAGTCGTATTCAACAATGCTGAATTCAATTGTATCGAATTTATTTCTTGTAATGGTTACACAGAGTCCTGCAGTGAAATGTCAACGCGTTTCGGCAGAACGCTTTCTACTGGACAAATCCGGCCAACAAACCAGCACCATATATACACAAGTTAAAATCCATCATTTGTTTTCATAGCATTCTAATGTGATCTACTACAGCGGCCATCTTAAAACATGCAAGAACCTAAAAACAATCAACATATCTATGCCCAGTTTTAACTCACCAATCTTAACATGAACTGCTTTCAATGGTTTAGACATAGAAGCATTATATATACCTTACATATTTCATAAATACAAAATACATAACCTTAATCTGAAAAAATAAAATTAGGTGTTAATACATTATTTTGACCAGTATCATCAATCTTTCTGATCAACAATCATCACTCAAATTAATCAAATATTTATAGGATATATTCTCCAATGTGGGTTTCTGAATATAAATATAAATATTTCAAATATTACAATTATTGTAAATATTACGAAATGCTATAAAATATTATAAATAGTTAGTACATATAAACCAATCAACAAAATAGCTACTATTCTATGATTCAATGTAAAAATGACATCCAGTGTGGTTATAATTTACAATAAATAAGATCTTATTCATTGTTGAATTCAAAATGTAAAACCAATTATAAAATGTCAAATACATCTCATATAAACAACTATTAACAATATCAAGCTAAACCCAATTGGAAATTGATCTTCTGTGTAGTCTACATCTTCAATGTCAACCTATACTTTAACCCCTATATGTAATCAGTAAGTTCATTGGACCATAAAATTACCTTATTCTATCATGATGTATTACATTGACATCCTGAAAGCAATAAATTTGTTTTATAAAGTAAATCTTCTCTATTTTAATCTATATTGTAGGGTCCTAATTAATGCATGTATACGAGTGGAAATAAAAATAAAAAGAGGCCGCAGACTAAAGTGCAAAGTGCTGATTAACCAAAAATATTTCTCTATTAAATTAAGTGTCTATAACTAGTGAAAAATGGTGATAAAAACTTGTATCTATATATCCACTCTTCTTTAAATATTGGTTTCTAAGGGAAGAAAATCTAAAAAGACGTAAAAGATAAAAAGTTCTGAAAAATTCAATGAATATCAATTAGAGACAAATACATATTCCTAAAGTTTCTGCAAAATCACATATATCATTTATATCGTTAAGATCACCCCTTGTGAGTGGCAGTTATAGAGATTGTATTGTGTCCACAGTTTCATATAAGCAAAGTTTCACGACACTTTGGATCCCTCTACTGTTATTTCGTAAATACAATAAATATTCTGTATTTTATCTAAGATGGACATGTAGTTCAGCATGAAGGTTATGTCCCCAGGGAGATTCAGAACCCAGTAATAAGATCATTTTCGATTCCATTTGTCTAAGCTCAGATGTTCTGTCACCGCCCCTAGGATTATTTTTAATAGATTTAATACCATAAAATGATAATGTACTGGAATCCCCTTTGTGTGTATCCCAAAAATGTTTGGCCAGGGGATATGTTCTATTTTGATTTTTAATGGCTCTAAAATGTTGTAAAAATCTAACTTTTAACTTGTGGATAGTGCTACCTACCAATGTATTTTTTGTGACATCCACTTTCAACAACATAAACCACAAATTCAGTGTCACACATAATGCGATCCTTTATGTCACAATAGCGACCATCAAATGTTTGATATCTTTGCCTCTTTTGTGCATACTTGCATGCCTTACAATGGCCACACTTCCAAAATCCCAAACTTTTTTTGCTCAAACAGGATGTACTTTCTTTTGTAGAGAAAAAACGTCTAGTTAAATGATCCCCTAGTGAGCGAGCCTTACGGAAAGTTATGGACGGATGTGGACCAATGCTGTCCCTGATAATGGGATCATTCTGTAGGATGTGCCAATTGTTCTGAAGTATGGTTTTCAAGGAGTCATGTTGTTGATTATATTGCAAAAATATTCTAGGAGACGATTGTTTCGTCTCACTTTTAGTGGATATGTTATTGAAAAGTAACTCATCTCTGCTTTTATTATTGACTCTATTCTGTGCATCCACCAAAATTTATAACAAACTGTGAAACTACAGGTCCCAAACTGCAACATCATGGTAAAATAGTTCAAGACTACATAAGTGGGGGTTAAATTCAACATTGTTTACCTGTGAGCAAGACCTGTTTAGGTTGAAACGCGTTGGGTGGTGGATAGCACTAGTTTGTGGAATTACTTAAAGGCTGAGACAAGACCTTCCTGGAGTGCAATGTTTTATTTTGCTGGAGATATTTATGGGAGTTTTGGTCACTTACTCCTTCATCAGCACTGGCAGCAAGAGTGTGCGATTTTATCTGTGGCCATTTGGTGATTAATATATATATATCTATATATATATATATATATATATATATATATATTTATATATATATATATATATATATATATAAATATATAGATATAGATATAGATATAGATATATGTATCCGTCGGGGGTCGAGAAAAAGGGGATGGCCCAAAACACATTTTCTCCATTCATTTTTCCATAGGGATTTTGAACAGCAATAGCGCAAAAACTACTGGGCGGAATTACACCAAATTTGGCCGAAAGCTAGGTCATGGTCCAGATACCATGCTTTTTGTAATTTCGTGTAAATCTGTTCAGATGTTTTTGAGTTATTAAAGGAAAAATAAATATGTATATCTAGGGACACGAATCCTTAATTGATCCTCTCAGGAAGGATCCACAGATATGGGGGAAAAGCAAGGCCCTGATTGGCTGGCTACAACCTGAGAGGAAATTTGCAGCTGCAATTTTCTTTCTGGCATCGGGCCGGGGGGGGGGGAAGCAAAAGACAACTGAAATAAGGGGTCAGGATACAGGTATCCTTACCCCATTAGAGAGATGGGATGGAGTCCCTGAGTGACCTCTCATGGGCAGACATTGTCCCAATGATTCTCTTTTGGGGGCCAATTTGTGGATCTGCAGATCTACAGTGGCAGTCAGCACAGCCCCCCATGTATAGACAAGAGGGATCCACGTAACCAAAATATAATGGGAAAAAATAGCCATACACACCAATAAACCCCCTGTGCTCTGCCAAAGGCCATGCACAGTGTGGGGTTGGGTGCATTCAGCCATGATGCCTACCCCCACCACGCACAGCCAAAGGCTGTGTGCGGCAGTGGTTACAGGGACTTTATAGTTAAGTTTAAGTTCTATCCATACAAAACAATGGAAATTCACCAGTTCTAGTTATCCTGATAGTTATACTTATCTGAAGAAACCATAACTCATGCTATTAAGTAACTTTAGGCCATGAATTATACTTTCATAACATAAGTATAACTATACTTGCTGAATTTCTATGGTTTTGTAAGGGTAAAACTTGAACCTAACTATAATGTCCCTGTAACCTTTGGTTTTATAGTGAGTGTATAAATATATATATTGTGTTTATATATACATATGTATGTATATATATATATATATATATATATATGTATATCTCCTCACTGCTACTTGTCAGCAATACCATGTAGCACCTGAACACCGGTGGTGCTGTCCTGTCATCTTGCCACTAGAACCTCTAGTTCCACTTCCTCCTCACACCGTCTACAAGGAGGACAGCACTCTGGTGCACTATTAAAACCTATATTTGCAGAGCAATACAAAGGAACCCATTTCAGGACAAAGTGACTTCCTCAACCTGCAAGGCACCATATTGCCTCTCCCCTTTATCATACATGTGTTTACAACATCCACCAATCATCTCTGTTAACAGAATTCATGATTCGTGTGTGTCCTTGATAGAACTTTCCTGGTCGGTCCAGCAGAAGTCACATGATGTTGAGAAATAGAAAAAATTGAGAAAATACTATACTGCCATTCCGTAGCGAAAATAAACCACAAATCAGGGTATTTATCCAAAATATTCCTCCAACAATTAATTCCTTTCAGAATGCTACCAAGAAAGAATCTCCTAGAAAATAAATAGTATTTTACTTCACGCAATAAAATATACTGTCTTTGACATATATTATAAAATGCATTAAACAATTTTTTCTAACAACCTCCCCTGTCGGCTCATTCTCTATAGTTGGCCATATACATTATATAAAGTTCTAATGGAGTTAGGCCTGTAATCATGCCCCACTGGGCAAGATATCATAGCTCCTTTGCTTCTCCTCACCGACTCTTCATTTCACCAATCTGCAAAAAGCATACACTTGAGTTAACAGTTAAGAATTAAAAAATATTCTTACTTTTAAAAACTCAACTAAACTGCTCTCAAATATATAACTTCACAAACTGTAAATTTGATGTTCTTTCATCTATCTAAGTCATTACAGTACAGCATCATACATGTACATGCATTTCTTTACCTGAGTTCATTCCTCCCGGTTCTTTGCTGTCAAATAATATAATATTTCTAGATTCCATTTTTATAGATCTCTTTCTCTGTTACCTCCTCTTACATCCTTTTTTGTCCCATCAATAACAAAATATCTTAGATCCTCTAATCTTCCTCCATGTGTCTCATTCATATGTCTTGCCACCGGGTAAGTAATGTCTATATTCTTAATTTCACGTGGATGCTGTAGAATCCGTTTGTGAACCTGTAGTGTAGTACTTCGAACATATCATTTCTGACAGGTGCACCTCAAAACATACACTACATTATCACTTTTACAACCGAATATACCACAAATCTTATGTACAATCTTCCCCTCTATCACACTCTCTCTATTTTTACAGGCTTTACACCTAGTACAAATCTGGAATCCTTCTCCTTTCGTCAACCAAGTCCCTCTCTTTGACATTCTTACATCTCTTCTAACCAACTTGTCGCGAGCAGACAGTCCTTTTCTGTATGTTTTTATGAATCTCTATGGCAATTCATTCCCTATAATAGGATCACTAGTCAGGAGCTACCAATGTTTGTTAATAATAGCTCTTATTCTTGAATGTTGTACATTGTACGTGGTAATGAACCTATGACTAATAGGCTTTTTCACCTTTTTAGAGGGTTTCTTAAAAAATAAATCCTCTCTCCTCATGGTCTCTACTTTTGTAAAAGCATTATTTAATGCCTCCTCTCTATATCCTCTTGCTCTCAATCTTTCCACAACTTTTCTCTTTTCCATGGCAAAGTTTTCATGTGTACTGCATATTTTCTTAGTCCACAATAGTTTGCCAAACAGGATACTGTCTACGTGGGCAGTCAGATGGAAACTAGAGGCATGTAAAATACTATTACCTGCTGTGGGTTTCCTATACATTCCTGTCTCCAGCTTCTGTCCCTCCACCACCACCTTTACATCTAGTAACTCCATTTCGTATTCATTCATGTTACTAGTAAATTTCAAATTCAAATCATTATGATTCAAGTCTGTCACAAATTCATCCACACTCTTCCTGCCACCCTTCCAAATAAAAAATAAATGTTATCAATATATTGCAGCCAAAGAATTATATAAGGCTGCCATATATCAAAAGATGGACAACTGATTACCTGCTCCTTTCACCAGCCTAAATGCAAATTCGCATAGCTGGGGGCACAGCAGGTCCCCATCACTGTCCCTTGTCTCTGTTCATAAATACAGTTGTCAAAAAAGATGTTCTGCTCCAGGCACCATTTCATCATAGTCAGAAGCATTTCGCTGTGTTTATAGGACCTAACCGGTCTGGCTCTTAAAAAATAGGCTGTGGCCCTCAACCCATTATCATGTCTGTTGCTTCTATACAAGGATGCCACATCTAAAGGGAGGAGGAGATACCCCTCATTGTAGAAGGTGTATATATATTCATATGCACACTGAGCTTTGAAGGTTTGAGTCCACCTGGACTCATACCCTTTTCTTTTCTTTTTTTTAAATAAAAAATATATTATATATTTTTTAAAAACAAATACATTTTTTGTCATAAATTGGCGACAAATAACTCATTCTAAGTATATTAGACATCAAAGCCTTAAAAGCTCTATCTCTTTCCCTCTTACTTTCTTTCTCTCTCTGTCTCTCTTTCATTCAATTCTCTGACTCACACACCCACTCAGACATTTATGCACCCACTCACAGACCCATTCAGACACTCACGCATCAACTAACAGACCCACTTAGACACTCAAGCAGCGAATCACAGACCCACTCAGACCCTCATGCACTCACTCAGACACACTCAGAAAGTTACGCACTCACTCACACACCCACTTAGAACATCACACACTCACTCACACACCCACTGACACCCAAATGCACCCACTCACAGACCCGCACACCTACTGATGAACCCACTAACACATTAATGTACGCACTCTCACACCCAGACAGACACTGTGACCACCACTCTTACCCCCAGATACAGCCTCTCACACCTATTTTCACACCCACAGAGGCCGCGGCTAACTTCCGTTGTGCATGTGAAAAGGGCCGTGCACAACATTGGGTTGGGTGGTTAGTGGGGTTGACTGCAGGGATTGGCTGCGGGCCCGCCCTGCAGGCAACCCCTACTGCGCACAGGAAAAGGCAGTGCACAGTGCAAGGTTGGGTGCTTGTAGGCGGGTGGCTTCAGGGCCAGGCCGCAGGCCAAGCCCTGTGGCAAACCACCACCGCACAAGGCCGAAGGCCATGGGCAGCTGTGCTTAGATTCACGTATAACAATTAAAATTACTATATGTTAAAAAAAACATAGAAATTCACTGAGAAAAACAAACATTATAGGGACTCAGGTTGTGAATTTACTCATACAAAACCATAGAAATTGAGAATTTATAGTAAGAGTTCTTTCCAGTAGCTAAAACTTGGGGCCTAAGGTAAGTATAAGTCGCACCCTCGCCATGCACAGTTTTGTATTCAATAATGTGATATGTAATGTTTTATTGATATTTTATTGACATTGGAAAAGTTGTTATGAGTGCAGTAGTGTCTGAGTTAGTTAGCAGTGCATGGCGAGGGTGCGAGTTAGGCCACTGAGTTATAGCATAGGTGTGAGAGGGTGTCTCTGGTCGTGACAATGGCTGTGAGAGTGTCTGTCTGAGTGTGAGAGTGGGTGTGTGAGGGTCTATGTGGGTGTGAGAGTGGGTGTACAAGGGAGCACTTTCTATTGGATAGTTAGTAAGTGCTACCTTGCTGGGTGAATGGCCAGTGTGGGGGAGGTGGGCCCATGTGGCCCCCTCCCTGGACTGATTTTGGCCCTGGGGCTCACCGCTATTAAATTGGGGAGGGAGCCACACGGCTGGGGCCCGGTCATCTCTCCTGTGGTCCCAGTCGGCTCCCCGACTCCTGCAGGAGCCAGTGCTGCTCACACAGAGAGGCAGCTGCTAAAGATGCCGCTCCCTCTCTGTGAAAGCAAAAGTTTTCTCTGTTTCCCTGCCTGCATCTCGGCAGGTAGGGAAACAGAGGAAACCTCCACTTCGAGCAAGTGAGAGCTGTTTGACACCTCTCACTTGCTGGAACAGGATTGTTTGCTCTGACTTGGAGGGAGCTGTCAAAGCTCCCGCCAAGTCAGAACAAACATCTGTTTCCTGGGGGTGGGCACTCCGGGACATGGCAGAAGCTGACCATGGGGGGTGGCAGTACCCAAGGCCGCCATTGATGTGAATTAAATGAAACTAGTCCTTTTTTTATGTTATTGTATTAAGATATTTAAATGAGATGGTGAAATGACGCTCTATCCGTGAACAAGGCTTACTGCCGAAATGCGTTGGAGTTGTTTTGTTTGCTGTGAATAAATGTTGGAATTGCATACGGAGGTGTCCTTGTTCTCTTCGGATTAGGAGAGTGTTGGGTTATAATATATATATATATATATATATATATATATATATACATAGGTATAGTTATTGTTATAGTTAGCACCTAGTTTCCACCTAGTTTCCATAGGAAAAGTATTTTTGTTTTGCTAATAACTTTTGCGCTGCTTAACAAATGTTCATGAATTTTCGAAACTAGTATGCCAGTCAATTCAGCTGCAGTCTGGAAATTTTGGGGGTGATTCATCAAGCAGGGGCTGATAAAAAGGGGGTTCCTAAAACTCATTTTCCCCATGCAATGTCCCATTAGGATTTTAAACATGACTACAGCCCAAACCGCTGAACAGAAGTACACCAGATTTGACAGAAAGCTTGATCTTGGTCCAGAAGGAGTGATATTTGTAATTTGTTGTAAATCTGTTCATAGTTTTGTAGTTATTAAAAGAAAAAAGATTTACCTATAGCTAGAGAAGCAGAGAGTCTGTGAATCTGATAGATCTCAAAATGGGATCTGACTGGCTGCCATCACTTCAACCAGGAAGTGGTGGCAACCATCTTGGGACTGAGTACCAAAACAATGCAGCAGAAATTGGTAGGGGACAGGGTAGGAAAACCTTGACCCCTTAGGACTGGTGTTGGGGTCCCACAGAGGATCTGTGGCAAAACTGAAAAAAAGACAAGCGTGGTTACCAGTGATAGTTTTTTTTTGTCCCCCTGGTGGGCAAGGTCCCGGGGGGAATTTATAATATGGGGAAGGGAGGTCCGGTCTTATTACAAACTGCCAATTTCAGCCTGGTGACCCCAACTCCCAGGGCCTGCCCATGGGGATAGAGGGGGAGGTTTACCACAGCCCCCCCCCCCCGAAGGGGTGATTTCAGCACCTAGGACTCCATCTCCTGGGGCCTGGCCATGCAAATAAAGGGTGATCAGGGACATGTGGCCCCATTCTCCAGTCTGTTTTTGGCCCTGTCTACCCTATCATATAAAGCCAAAGGGAGCCGCATGGCCCCCATCTGAGAGCCATTAATGACTCTGGGGACCCAATCACCCAGGGCCGGCTCCTGCTATGTCCCGGGGTGCCCACCCACAGGACACAGTGGTTTCCCTGCATGTCCTCCAGCAGGGAAACCTGTGTTTATTCTCACTTGACGGGAGCAATTTCAAAGCTCTCGCCAAGTGAGAGCAAACACGAAGTCTGCACTCAGCATCTTGAAGCTTTAAAAATGCTCCTGTCTGCTGGGAGCAGACTTCAGATTTGTTTCCCTACCGATAGTGATGCTGACATGGAAACAGATCTGAATATTGCTCCGACCTGCAGGGAGCAGCAATGTTAGCTGCTCCCTGGGGGTGGGAGCAATAGCGACTCCCATTGGATGTGGGGAGCTGCCTGGGGGGGGTCTTGGGTCCCCCCCGTAGCCTCCATCAATGATGCAGTGGGTGCCCTGAGAGGGCTCCAGGGCACCCACCCTTTATAGGCTGAGCTCTGAGAGGGGGGTCCCCAGGGCTTATATCGGCCCAGAGAGGGGGCTGCATGCCCTCTCCCATTTAAAAAGAAGGCCCGAGGGGCTGGGGTCCCCAGGGCCAAATTGATTAATGGAGGGGGGCTGCATGCCCCACTTCAATTTACAATATGGCCGGGCCCCAGGAGATGGTGTCATCAGGGCCAAAATTAGCACAGGGGCTTCATGCCCCCTACCCACTTACATTGTGGCTGTGAGATGGAGTTCATGCAGCCAAAATAGGCCCTGGGAGGGGAGCTGCGTGCCCCCTTCCCTATAAATCTAATGGATAGCCCCAGGGAGGGGGTCTGCGGAGCCAAAAGCAGCCCAGAGAGGGAGCCCACGTACCCCCTCCCCTAAAATAATGGACGAGGACTTTAGGGAGGGGGACAAGTGCCCTCCTCACCCAAAAAATGTGACGCACCCAGTGGGATGGGATCCTTGGGCCCAAGTCGGTCTGGGGATGGGAGGCTGCATGCCCCCCTCCCAGGTTGGCTGCCTTTGGTGGTTGACTAAAGGGTCTGGCCACAGGCTAGGTCTTGTGGCCAAACCCTCATTTTTAGTGACTGAAGACCATGCATGGCATGGGGTTGGCTGCATGCGGGGATTACCAACCCCGCCTCCTTCAGTGGAGGCAGCGGTTGGATTAACATAAGGTAATCAAATATTACTTTATGTTAAAAAACTTGAAATTCACTGAAAATAACCAAGGTTACATGGATGTTATTGTTAAGAAGCGTAATTAAAAAAAAACTTAGAAATTCACTAAAAGCCAAAGGTTTCAGGGACTTTATTGTTAGGTTCAGATTCAGCAGTTATAGTTAAAGTTATCTCAAGTAACTATAACTCATGCCTTAAGGTAACTATAACTCACGCCCTCCCCATGCACATGCACTGCTAATTATTACATCAGTCATGACATCTTCTATGACAGCATTGATAATATCACTGCATTTATTGATGAGAAAACTGTGCATTGAGGGGTCGGGGATTTTAATTACCTTAGGGCATAAGTTATACTTATCTCAGATAACTGTATATATATATAAAGATATATATATATATATATATATATATATGTATATATATATATATATATATATATATATATATAAATATATGTAGTTGTAGTTAGGACCATGTTTCCATAGAAAAAGCATTTTTTGACTTGCCTATATCTTTGGCACCGTTTGAAGAATCTTCAAAACATGTTCCTAAAAAAGTGTTGCGGTGTTTCTTGTTGGTGATCCGTCAAGCAAGGGGCGAGAAAAAGGGGGCTAAAAAAATGTTGCATTTACAATGTTAATCCCCATAGGATTCTTTAGACACGACTACAGGCCAAACCTCTGGTTGAAATTACACCAAATTTGGCAGAAAGCAAGCTGTTGGTACACAGATTACACTTTCACTTATTTGGTGTGAATCTGTTAAGTAGTTTTTGAGATATTAAAGGGAAACATAATTTGTATATCTCTGCCTGTGAATAATTAGTGAATAATTCACAAAATTCATTAGCTTTTCGTGAATACAAGTGCGCAAAAAAGCGGTGCAATTTGCTGACCGCACCCTGACTGCAAAGTTGGGGCAGCCATTTTATTTCACCAAAAACGGTCCCCAAGGGTGAGAATCCAAATTGAAAGTGGCATAAGGGTTCAGGGTAAAGGTACCGTGACCCCAGGGGTGTGATATAGGTGTGTTTTAGGTTTAAATTATGGGTTTAACATAATCTTGCATCACCATGTGCGATATTCGTGAAATTCACAAATGTGGAAGACCGCCACACTTCTAAAGTGGCCCATAATGTGGCACAAGGGTTCACAAAGTGGCGCAAGGCGTGCATTGCGCCACTTTGAAAATAGAGTGTAGCGTTTTTGTCAGCCTAACGCCACATTAGTATAAAACAATTACACCAGTGTGGCGCAAGGGGCATCTTAAACCTGGCCCTTCGTACTCCACTTCCTGATCATTCATTGTTATTTAGTAGAATGTTTCCGATGACCCGCAAAAGGCCCAGGCAAGTAAATGTATTTATGCCCTGGCAAGCACAGCACTATCAAGTTTTCTCCAATCACACATCGGACACATATAACGTCATTTTCAGCTGCACTGTGCTCGTTATGTCACAGTATGGTCTGAGGAAGGCAATAACTGTAAGATTGAGTATTCTTATTTATGTGGTCTAGATGATGAAAACGCCGTCCCTTATTTTTTAAACTGTCCAGTATAAGGAAGGAAGAGGTGAGTTTACGTGAAAAACATTTTTAAAAGTAAAATGATTTGAACCACAAAAATTGCTTTAAAATGTGTGTTATCAATGTCAACAATAGAAAACTGAGCCAAGACAGTTACATTTTTAGATTAACTTGCATTTTGGATAATGTATGCTTATAAAGCCCATATTTCTATGTTTTGATTTGTAATGCAAGTATTTTACTTGTCATGCATAATTATATGTAATATCGACTGCTATAATATTAAATGTAGTGTAAATAATGTAGCACTTAATACTTTAGTTTGTTGTTTTGTGGGACTGTAAATAACTGATGTAACTATTCCACAGTCTAGTGGTAATCAATTTAGCAGTCTGAGTAGGATGAAACGGAGATTCAACACTGATGGGATCACTTTCTGTAACATGCAGATCATGCACAGATCACAGCATAAAATGCTTACATTTCGGAGTTATCTTACTGACTTAGCCGCCCTGTCATGTTTAGCACTGAAGAAATATATATTTAGGGGCCCTGTAGAGTGTGTAGGGGATACAAAGATCTTGATACTTGTTGCTTTTAAGGTCTTGTTGGGTGCTGCTAGAATTTGTTAGGAGCTGCAATAGTCTTGTTTAGATTTGTAGGTTCTATGTTCTTGTCCGGCAAGAAATGTCTTGCATTCGGGTCTAATTGTATTGAGTGTTGTAAATGTGTTACAGAGGTCCTGTTTCTTGGTGCAAATATCTTGCTGTATGCAACGTGAAATACCTTGGCCCATATTTATACTTTTTGACGCCAAACTGCGCTAACGCAGTTTAGCGTCAAAAAAATTAGCGCCGGCTAACGCCATTCTGAAGCGCCAAGCGGGCGCCGTATTTATTGAATGACGTTAGCCGGCGTTAGCCGCCGGCGCTGTCTGGTGTGCGTTAAAAAAAAGACGTACACCAGGCAGCGCCGGCGTAGGGGGAAAATGGCGTATGGGCGTCCACAAATGGTGCAAGTCAGGCTGAGGCAAAAAAATCGCCTTAACCCGATTTGCACCATTTTTTTTTCACTCCCATCCCCAATTGACATGACTCCTGTCTTAGCAAAGACAGGAGTCATGCCCCCTTGCCCAATGGCCATGCCCAGGGGACTTCTGTCCCCTGGGCATGGTCATTGGGCATAGTGGCATGTAGGGGGGCACAAATCAGGCCCCCCATGCCAAAAATCTTTTTTTAAAAAAACACTTACCTGAACTTACCTTAATGTCCCTGGGATGGGTCCCTCCTGCCTTGGGTGTCCTCCTGGGGTGGGCATGGGTGACAGGGGGTGTCCCAGGGGGTATGGGGGGGCACCTCTGGGCTCCTTCAGAGCCCACAGGTCCCTTAACGCCTGCCTTTTGCAGGTGCTAAAAAATGGCGCAAAAGCAGCCGTACGTCATTTTTTTTGATCCGCCCACTCCCGGGCGTGATTTTTGCCCGGGAGTATAAATCCCACGCACATGCCTCGGAGTCGATTTTTTTGACGGGAACGCCTACCTTGCATATAATTAACGCAAAGCAGGTGTCCACGCTAAAAAATGACGCTAACTCCATGGACTTTGGCGCTAGACGCGTCTAACGCCAAAGTATAAATATGGAGTTAGTTTTGCGTCGAAATTGCGTAAAAAAAAACGACGCAATTTCGGCGCAAACGGAGTATAAATATGCCCCCTTGTGTTTCAGAGAGCGCGTTGGTTGGTGAAAAATGATTGTGGTAGGGATATTATTGGGTTCTGCAAATGCTTTCATATTGAGTAATGCTGCAAATGTACTGTAGATGAATTCTGGTGAGGTCTTATTGCTTGCTTTACAGCGGTGTTTTGGTGCTGCAGACATTCTGTTCTGTTCTTCAATGTGTGTGTGTGTGCTGCAAAGGTTGTGTTGTTGGAAGCTAGAGAAGGGTGCCTAAGCATTCTCTTTGTGAGTGCTGTAGAAGGAGTGTTTCTATAACTATAAAGGAACTGGTATTGACTGCTGCAGGCATCCTGTGTGGCTGCAGAGATCTTGTTATTAGGGACCATCAATAGAAAGCTTGTTGTATTTTAGTGTTTATTGCGTGCTGTGTGCTGCAGAGTTGTTTTTGTTCTTGTAGGATTCATGTTTTTCCTTGCTGTGAATTTCATTTGTAGTGCTTCTACAGCGCCTCTGTTGTTAGGTGTTGCAAAGTTCGTATTGTTGAGGTTTCGAGGTCCTAATGCAGCACGATTCAAATTCAGAATCATGTTGTTGGGTGCCCCGTACAACTCTTTGTTTGGAGTTAGTGAGTTTTTGTTCCTCAGAGACTTATAGATCTTGTTGTTGGGGATGTTAATATGGCGACTCTGTGAATGAAATGCAGATTCTGATTACATGATTGGGACTCTTTTTTCAGAACCCTACAGCCCAGCAGTGTGGGTCATGATGTTTGTGATGTGTCTCACCGTGGTGGCCATCACTGTCTTCATGTTCGAGTATTTCAGCCCTGTTGGATACAACCAGAATCTGACCAATGGAAAGCGTAAGTACCAATGTGAACAAGGAACAGCATTCCTACAAGAACCTCGCTACAGAGAGATTCTGACAATCAGAAGCCTAAGAGTTTCTAGAAATCCTCAATATTGTGTTTTTTTAAATAACTGTGAAATTACAATTAGGACTGAGGGTGACATTGATTTCTGACCCGTAAACACCGAGCAGAAACATGTTTGCATATACAAAACAACATGCGTGCATACACAGATATGCACATACATACACATGCACTCACACACAAACACACATCTCTTGACACTGAAAAAAATATGTTCAGGTGAGTACACATACAGGTGCACACACGGCAGATTTCCACCTGTTACACATACACACTAAGAAAATGTATAAACTAGCTATGTCAACGCAAAAGCACTAAGCCTAACTAAAATGGCACTTTCATCTTTTAACTTTCATGGTTGGTCAAAGATGTGGGATCCCATAGAGACTCTGGTGAGGCCCATGGTCAGGCTGTCCAGGCCCCTGAGCAGTAATCTTACTTTGGCCTGCGCTGTTCATTAACGTTCTCAGAGCACGTTGTAATGCAGATCACTAAGAGATGGAGTTCCTTTGTTTTGGGCAGTCATTTTTTCTGCAAAGCAGTCTTCCTCATACAAGGCATTCCATAACGCTGACTAAGGGGTATTCTAGAGTCTGAGATTTTGTCTTTCAGACTTCTGAAAAGTGACATTCTTGCTATTACTGTCCAAATCTCTGTGCTGTGCCAAGGCTGTTGAAGCGTCTCTTGCATTAACCTCAGATGTGTATCATACATTAGCACTATCTGCATCTTTATTATAATGTAGTTTTTTGTTGCTGTTAGGTTATTTCCAGAAAACCAACAATGATTATACCTTAAATCTGTTCTATGGTAAAACAACAAATGCCCCTTTAGTAAGTATTGAGAACAGATCAGATACTTAAGACCTTAAGAGCACAATTTCCAACTGCGGACAGGGTGCAGTCAAGTCACAAAGACTTTGCACTATAATCATTTTTAAGGTTGTCCTGTGGATATGGCCAATGCAATGGTTCTTGCATATCTTGTCCCCAAAGATGCTCCAGCAGGTTAATGCATGTCTTGTCCTTTGCATGCCACTGAAAACCACCTGATGTTCTATCAGAAATAATAAGACCCCCTTCTCACCACATATTCTATCACAGTCAACGCAGGCCTTCACTCTTGTCCCATGTTCTCCTACACTCACCTTCACCCCTGGCTCCCTCGTTTGCTTCTAATTTACACTGTCCTCATACAAATGTCAGACTCCAACTCCTTTTCCATGTGTTCTCTCCATGTTACCCCAAATGCCCTTCCATAACAATATTTGTTTCTTTTGCTCTCTCTTTTTATCTCTCTCCCGCTCACCCCACACATTCTCTCCTACCTTAGGCTATTGTGCAGTAACCCTTGTTGCTCCCTCTCTACCATTGTCTCCCTCTCTCTCGTTCTCACCCCACATCAAATTCCCTCTTCTGTTCAATATTCACTATTAGTTTAGACTTCCTCTCCTGCTCCTTGCTCTCCTACATTCTAACCATCGTGACATCATACTCCTCCCTCACCACAGAGACTTCCCAGTGCCCTCTCTGACCACAGTAATATCACAACCTCATGTGACCACAATACGCTAGTTCTCCCTCTTCTTAGTAGGAAAACATCACAATCACATCTCTGGCCACAGTGGTATCACAGTCTCCCTCTGTGGATAATAAATTCATAACTTTCTCCGATGACAATATCAAAGCTCCTCTTTTTATAGTAGTGACATTGAAGCCCTCAAAGGCCACAGTGTTTCCACAGTTGACATTCTAACCACTATGGCAACAAACTCTGCTCCACTCTCTAACCAGTAACATCTCAATACACCCTCTGACTCCCTCTGATCAGAATGACCCAGTCCATTTTCTTACTTCAGTAGTATCACATTTCCACTACTGAACACAGTAACATCACAATCCCCTCAGTGAACAGAGTGCTATTATAGAGCCCTCTGACAACTGTGACATTTTAACCCTCTCTGACCACGTTGATATCACGATCCTCTAGCCATGGACATATTGCAAGACCCATCTGATCACACCAGTCTCAAGTCCAAATTGAAGAGGGGCCTAAGAAATTGCTGGCTGGCTTCTCTTCTCTTCCTCCTTCTCCACCAATGGTTAGATCTTGAGGGTCTACATCAATCCCTACCTTTCAGTCAAAGTACTGAAGAAGGCCTAGTTTCTTGCCTCTGAAGACCACCCCCATGCAACATCCCCACTGATCAGTGGCCACATAATCTGGACCCTCAAAAGGGTTGTAGCAAGCATTGCCAGAGTAATTGAGGGAAACTATATCAAATGTCATGCTAATGTTGGAGGTGTGGGCGGGCCAGATCCCTGGTAGGTATAATCAGGAGGATTGTGGTCAAATGTAGTAATGTAGTGGCAAACACCATGTGGGTAAGCACTGTACACCTGTCAACATATAATAGAATGTAATGGTTCATATTCAGAGGGTTTTGAATGTTTAATTACATTAGGCTAATAGGTTAAATATACATCAAACATGGCATGTGGTGCAAGAGCTTTTTTTTAAATACACCAAGAGATGCTGGATCCAAATCCACACAAGTACAGCTCTCACACACATTCTGTAATTTAGAAACACGTACCAAAGGGACATCTAAGAATCAAAGGGAGGGAATTGAATTTCATTTCAGGTAAGGATGTTTAAAGAGAGTAAAATAGAGAGTGGTAAAATCTTTACTTTAAAAAATCAAAAATGCTCCCACCTAAATTTGAATTAGTGGGACGTTCGAGCCATATGCAAGTAAGCTCCAGAAAAGACAATGAAAATAGAGACATAATGATCAGATTATGAAAATTAGAAGTAAATGCATATACTTGAAACATCAGAAATTGCACACAAAAAATCCAAACTGAAACACATAACTAAACTGAAACATTTCAGAGATCCCTTAAAAAGTCCCCAGCACTAATTTGCCTGACACTGCCTTCTCATATTCAATGTCCTACAGTTTGCTATCAGAAAACCGAGCTGTCCTTCAATACATGTAGACTGACTGCAAAGGCCCTTGTCATGTCCTCACCCAATGCCTGGCCCTCAAAACCTTTGTTCTGCTTTGGGACACTGCCATTCTGCTCTCAGACACCACTGGCCCTCACTCAGACCCCTTGAACCATCCTTCAGAGATCTTCAGCATACTGTCCCTCAGAGATCCTGAGAAACCATAAAGCTCAATCGTTCCTCAAAACCCACTTTAGAGTTATTAGCTACCTCAACCAGTACTTAGTGAACCTTCAGACACTCCTGTGTTGTCATTACATGCCACAAGATATCTTTCAGAGACCGTCAGCATGCCTTCAGGCATACACAGCAGACGCTCGGAGACCCTCAGGCGGTAATCCACAACCAACTCTCAGAAACCTCTCAATGGTTCTTTAGAGACCCCCAGAAGGTCTTCATCTTGCAACTTAGGCACCTCCAGTTCACCCTTACACAGGTCCAGGCACTTACCAACCTGCTCTCAGACATCATAAACTGGTATTTTTATGCATTCCATGACCCTTTTTACGGGTGGTGCTCTCTGTCCTTGTTTGCACCACGACTCACCTTTGAACAGGAGCGCTGGACGCAAACAGTGCCAGTGTGCCCTACTGAAGTTTAATGTGCAGCCCTGAGGGCAGCCACAAACCCACACCCTTCAAAATGGCCTGTTGACACAAAAGAAACAAGAGCATATACTTCAGCGCCCTAAGCTTCTGTTTTACTGCCAGACAGGATTTCTCTCGAGTTGTACTTTCCTGTTGTTGTCTGATCAGACTGTGATGGAGTGATTTTCAAGCGCTAGTTTCTCCTCTGACCTGGCCACTCTGAGTTTGCAATATTTGTCTCTATGGTTTATTTTGTGAACTCTTCATGAGACTGTGCCCATGTGGTGCCCCCTGCCAATGTTCTATGAGCTTTCTTTGCTACAAATAGGTCTGACAACCCCTGAGTTTTCATTTCTCTTTTATCCATTATAAAATGATTTTTTCCATAGCCTCCCACTCTGCTCTTTCTGGAAAGCCGAGGAGGCGAAGATTATTATGAAGAGAGTGGTTTTTGGAATCCTCCGCTTTACTTTCCCAAGAGGTCATAAGTTCGGCCTGTGGCTCTTTTAGGGTAGTTACCTCCATCAACATCTTATTGATGGCCCTCCACGGCACGGACTCTAGCCGAGATTTTACACAGGTCAACATGAGGTAAGTTAACCTCTATCACCCCAGTCAGAGTTTTCCCTTCCAGAGCCTGTCTTGAAACTTGGATGTTGGCAAGGATTGCAGCACCCATGAGTTCTTCTATTGGTATTTCCCGCGTCAACAGCCTCTGGTCCTCCACCTTTCTTGTGGTCATCTGTGGGAGAGACTGCAGGGTGATGTATTGCATGATCCTCTTTGCTGCTTTATCCTTCCCCATCTTATAGTTCCTCTGCTCCTGTACACTAGAAGGACTTTACTGGATGAGGGCCAGCATCTCCCCAAGAGATTGCATGTCTGCCACCATCAGGGAGCATCACTGAGTACCCCCCTGGCTTTGTATCTCTCTGTGAGGCCCTGTTGTATCCTGGCCTTCATTGCATCATAGCTATTTCTAATCTATTCCAGGGTGTCAATGAGCACTCAGTATCCTCCCCCAGGCTGGTCAAGACATCTAGCAATGAAGATTACATTGCAACACAACACAGGCACTCAGCCCTCCAGCACACTGGCTACAGCTGCCTCCTGGCTCTACAGCTCCCCCACCTCCCTCGTCGATCACGTTATCTATCCCAGAGAGCTGAAAATCCCCTGGTCCTCCACAGAAGGCTCAGCAGGGCAAACCACCACTCACCAAGTTGGTCCTCTGCAGCGCTGGCAAGTTCTGGTTTACCAAAATAGGTAAAGTAGGCACTGGCCTAAGGGCCCCACTTCTTTTAGGGGCCCCACGACAACAGATCAAAATAATATTGATTTGATCTTGAAGGAAAATTATAATCCAGCTTTCTTCAATTGTTTCTAAAAGATAGAAAAAAATGAATCAACCCCAAGAAGTGAAAACTTTTCATTAAAGATTCTACAGAGAAAACACTGAATTAATGTAATGTACCCATTTACAACTTAAAGTACTTAAACCATAGACATCAGATTCACATAACAGATTGTCTCTTAAAAGGTCATCTTCTGTCAGCTGTCAGTTTGTAAACAAATTTGGCACAAACTACGTATGTGTAATGTATAGATGTGATGGTCATCTCCATCTAGCGACCAACGTGCACACTACTTAGTTCAATGTCATCCCACTAAAGCGCGCGCACAAGAAACCTCCATTGGAATCACTACATTTTTTCACATTACCATAAATGACCACCATTTTGGGTCTGTTTTAAAAAGGGAATGTGTAGGTGGTAATGCAATCACTTTTGATTTTTTACATATTGAATAGTAGCACCTTTACTATTTAAGTAAGTTATCAACAAGTGTCAAAATTGTGAAAATACGCAAATAATATTAATAATAAAAATTTGTAAATACATTATTTTGTATTGTATCATTTTATATAAATTTAATGACAAAAATGAGTAAACTTTTATTAAAATTTATTGTTAAACGATTAGATTTTTAATTGGTGTCACAATTAGATATTTACAAAACTGCCATTTTGGGTCAGAAAACATTCACTCTCTGTCTTACACATTAGGACATTGTTTGCAGTACTCTGTAAAATGTAGTGACTCTAAACTCCAGAAACAAATCTTCCCACCGACTCCAGACCCTAGTATAATATTTGTGAGTAGAAGCTTTGAGAACACTAACGAGAATATATACCTTACGTCTTGTCTGCGTTAGTAAGTTAGCTTTTCCGAGTTATAATGAAGTGTGATTAACTTCACCATCTAATTTCTACTGTAACAGAACAAATCTATCCTGTTCAGGCACCTTTACTCATTTTTGGCTGAGACTTAAGAATTCTTTGGTTTTCTTGAACAAAACTTAAATATTGTTTGTCGTCGCTCTTTTGTAGACCCAGAATGTTGGCACCCAAAATTGTTGGTTGGTAAAATTAAAAAACATATTAGGAGATAATTTGTGAGGGGGCCCCAGCCCTGAAATTTCAACTGCATAGGGACCTCCACAGGGTTTAATCCGGCACTGGCCGACCACCAGCACTCGGATCCAGGAGGCAGCCTAATAGGAGCTCAACTCCCACCTCCAGTGCTCCCATGGGAAAGAGGGTCCATCACAGCTGCTCCACAAGACAGCCCTTTCTGCCACCAGGAAGGGTAAACAACAGTAGAGGTTCCATGCAGCAAGCCCCCCTGTTTGTAACCCCCAACAGGCCTCTGTTCACTGCAGTGCAAATCTCAGCGAGGGCCACCCAACAGCCAGCTCCCAACACCTTCCGGCCTCAGGTAGCCAAACTCTTGCAGTGCCTGCGCACCATGCCATCTTTGCTCACCAGTGTGAATTTCACCCCTGACAGGCTCGGGGGGATTCAGGAGTCCAACACATCATCTGTTAAAGCTGCAGCTTCTCAGCAAGACACTGACTCTGGCCTGGGAAAATGACCTTTGGCATCCAAAAAACATCTTGCCAATGGCCTTGCCAGAGAGCCGGTACCACTTCTCTGTTTACTCTCAAGGAGCTGCCAGCTGTGCAGGATGTGTCAGGGACTGTAGGCAGAATTACTCTGGATTCTCACTGGGAAGGCTGCTACTCTCTGTTCTCACAACCTGTCAACCATTTTCCCAGGCAAGACCCCCAATCCCTTCAAAGACTTGATAGTAAAATGACTGGCACACTGTATTTCAAGCAAGTACATTGGACCAGGACTATCAGTGAGAAATGAAAAGAATGTTAATACTAATTCACAGGGGCTTTGAGGGATATTCCAAAGGAATACTGGGAGGCCTGCATGGCAAATGATGGATTTTGGTATCAGAGAGCTGATGGATTTCCAGGAAGAATTGTGTTTTAGAAACCCATTATGTTACCATCATTGTGATCTATGAGCAGTACTAAAAATACTTCTTCTACCTTTGATAGACAATAGCAACAATTCTCAGCAGGTCGGGCTACCAGCATGTCTCAACCTTCTTACATATGTAAAGGTGCTGCTGTTCTGAAAGACAGAGGTTTCTTGACAGATTGAGGTACCTACTGTACTGAGCATACCCCAGGAATTAATGGGTATATTTATTCAAGCAACAGGAAACTTTCTCAGTCGAACTGAGCTGAGTAACTATTCCTTAGTGGAATAGTGCAACACATTTAACCATAGGATTATCTAAGACAGTGGTATAGTGGAGGGTGCAAGAGATCTGCCAACAACAAATGTGGGGACCAGTATAATTGGTAAAACCTTTATACAGTTTTAAAGGTGAATTTGCAGAGGGTTGGGTGAGGGTTTCTCTGAAAGGAGGTTTAAGGCAGTACATTAGTGGCAAATGTAGAATTTCAAAGCTCCCTGACCCAGTAGCAATAGTCACAAACATATACATAAAAAAAACTTTAAGTGGAATTTGAAAGACTACAGACGTTTTTCCATTAAAAAAATGTCATTTTGTATTAATAAAAACGGTCAAAACGTGATCTGCTTTAAAAACCACTTAAACACTCCCCCTTCCTATCTTGGCATGTCTCTCTCGCCTTGCCCAAGTTGTTCACTCTACTTTCAATCTATCTGTCCTTCTCTTCTCCTAATCTCCCTATCCTCCTGTCTTGCCTTTTTCCCCATCTTTCTGAACTACTTTCTACCTGCAAATCTCACTCCAGCCCTATATTTAGGCATTGTCTTTGGGGTTGTGTACGCAGATCTATTGTTTTCAATATGCTTAACAATGGGATTTGAGTCTGCCTCTGGCTCATGAACAGATTGCGTTGGTGTCTACCTCTGCTGTGTGTTCCTGATTCAATGGCTTTCCTCCATAGTAAGACCTTAGGTTACTGCTTGAGGGAAGTCGTGAGCAGTAATGGTCCTCGTTAGAGTGAAGGGAGAAGCAAACCCCAAATTATCCTGTGCTCAACCCTCTGGTAGCTTTGCACAGATCAGCCAGGCTTAACTTAGAAGCAACATATTTTAGCAGCACTTCAAACAGTAATAAAATGAAAACACAACACAAGAAGAAATCCCTGAGCAAGTTAGAAAAATAGAATATTATTTGTTAATTAATCAAGACCAAATTGACAAAAATCCAACAAGTAGAACCAGAGATCTGCAATTTTAAAGATTTCAGTGAATATAGTGCCAAAAAGCACAAAACACAAACTGAGGATACCTGGTTCAACTAGACCAGGACAAAGTCACAAGTTTAGTCCAACCACAACAGAGATTGAGCTGGCTACAGGGACCCACTTAGGCCATACAGTTCCTCAATCCTGGCTGCGAAGTGATGCAGAGTCCTAAGTAGAGAATGTGTCGCACAACAGAGGGTATACAAGGTCTGGGCAAGGAGATGCATCACGCAGCGGCAGTTCCAGGGAACTGTGTTGGGTGATGCCTTGTCCTAGCATGGATTGGCAGTTCCAGCGGACTGTTGTAGGCGATTTTTGCCTTACGCAGGGTCATCCCCAGTCTTTTTGCCTCCTTTCTCCTGGTTTTTCTGACCTCTCGCTGTTGGCTCTAGGACTCTGAGCACTTTATCACTGCGGACCAGTGCTAAAGTGCAGGTGCTGTCCCATCTAAAGTTGGTATGATTGGCTTATACCTAATTGGCATATTTAATTTACCTATAAGTCCCTTGTACAGTGGTATCTCTATACCCAGGGCCTGTAAGTTAAATACTACTAGTGGGCCTGCAGCGCTGCTTGCGCCACCCACTGAAGTAGACTTTCAAACCTGTCTCAGGCCTGCTAGCGCAGGGCCTGTGTACACAGTTTTCTGCCACAGGGACCTGGCATCTAAACTTACTTGCCAGGCCCAGAACTCCCCTTTTACTACATGTAAGTCACCCCTAAGGTACGCCCTAGCTAGCCCTATGGGCAGGGTGCCATGTATGTAGAAAGGCAGGACATGTGCCAAGTTGCGTGGCCTGTCCTGGTAGTGACAAACAGCCTAACTTGGTGTCTCACTGCTGTGAGTGCTGCCTTCTCATAGGATTGCATTAGAAATACCCTGCCTTATGTGTAAGGGGTATTGTCTGATTTATGAGGGGTAGCGTAGGCATGTTTGGTATGGTTGTGATGGTGATAATAAATGCTGCTTACTGGTATGGGTGTATTTTTTATTACTATCACAGAAATGCCACTTCTAGAAAGTGCGCATTTATCTGTGCTTATGACTCTGGTGTTTTTGCAGCTTGACTCCAATCCACATCTGGGCACAGTGACAGTTGGGGCTTTGTGCATACTTTTCAGACAGCCTGTACACAGGGAGGGTGGAGGTGTCACAGAGGTGCATCTGCATACTGAATAGTCTTCCTGGGATGAGAGAAGGGAGAGGCGGGGCACACCTACATTTGTAAAGGCTGTGCCCTGGCCTCACACAATAGGGTCGTTAACCCCCCACTGATGTTTGAAGCCTATGCTGAAAGGAGAGAGGGGGCACTCCCAGAACCAGTTGTAACTGTCTGGAACCTCCTCTCCCTATCATTGTAAAACACTGTAAAGAACTGACTATAAGTACAGGAGAATTTTCCCCACAATTTGAACATTCTTGGAACTTGAAACTGGACACAGAATGCACCAGGAAACCACCATGGACTGCTGCTGCTGTGCTGACCTGTGACCTGCCTGGTCACTAGGAGGAACTGCCACCATCCGCACCCCTTGTCCTGGCCTGTAACTGGGCCCACCAGCCCTGTGCTTCTTCTTGTTTTGTTGTTCCCTGGGGCAGGGTGCTGTGGCCCCTGACCCCTGCCACGATCTCTACAACTTGCCTGCAGTGCTTGGAAAAAGCACTCTTTCTAAAAAGTGCTGGAAGAGATCACCTCCGCAGCCCGGGCTGCAGATTTGCCTGAGCGCTTTGGGAAAAGCGTTTATTCCTGCCCAAATCACTGCAGCAACCCGGGCTGAAAAACAAGCCCTCGCGCTTCCTGTAGCGCTCCCCTGCTGCAAAGGTTCACCGCCGCGGCCGGGCTTTTGAAGTATTCCAGAGTGTGAGGTTCGCACTCATCCCAGTGCCCCCAGGGCACAAAGAAAACCTCTTTTCTGTCCTCGGGAGCATGCGTGCCCCTGTTGGTGACCCCGGAGCGAGGACCGCTCCGTGGAGCACCCCCGGGGCACCGTAGGCCCTGCCTTGGGCCAGGATGTCATCGGAGGGAGAGGAGGATGCCTCTCCCTCGTCCAAAGAAGTCCCGGAGGACTTCCTGTTGTCGGTCAGCCAGGCAGCAGCCTCACCGGAGGCTCGCCCGGACCGCCGGCTCCCTGGTTGGCCCCCTCGTAGGCCAATGGCAGTTTTGTAGGGGTCTCCCTCCGTGGAAGGGCCGACGGAGGCCCAGGGAGACCCCAGGAGTTCGCGGGTTTCCGGAGGGGCCCGTTCTCAAATTGGAGGGGGTGCGTGGCGCCCCCCTCCTTACTCCCAGATTTTCCCTGATTCGGGGCCCCCCTCATGAGGGCCGTTGGAGGCCTAGGGAGGCCCCCAGTAATCACGGTCCCTGGAGGGGCCCGTCAATAGTATAGAGGAGATGCGTGCCGCCCTCCTCTCCACAAAAGGATGTCAGAGGCCCCCATTTTGCGCATAGGAGTGCCGGGGGCCCCATTGTTCATCCTCTAGGCACTGGAGGTGCCTTCATCAAGCCAGGTACTGTTAAAGGAACAATATATAGAACATACGTTCTTATTAGAGACTTCTCCTGATTTATATATTGCCTACCTGTTTTTGATGGTGTTACATATGTGTATGCAAATGTTCCTGTTATGGGCATGACATGCTAATATGTTTTTCTAACTTGCCATATGTTTTCTAATGTTCCTACTATGGGCGTTTTATGATATTCTTATGACAAGTGTTCTAATGTGATAACGTCTTTCCTGACTACTGCTTATGTTGCAGAATACTGAGTAACCTGTGTGTTATGTGTGACTACTGCTAGTCTGCAGAGTAACTAATGTGTAACGTTCTGACAACTGCTAAGGTAGCAGGATAGTACTAATATGTGATGTTTGGTCTGATAATTGCGTTGTGTACAATACAGTATATTTTCATATAATCTGGTGTTGTGTTTCCTTTGTGGTGGGGATATTGCGTCACATGTGTTGTGTGTGTTGTGCAAACGCTTTACACATTGCCTCCGGGTTAAGCTGACTGCTCGTGCCAAGCTACCAAGGGGGTGAGCAGGGGTTATCTTGGACGTGTAACTCCCTTGCCCTGACTAGAGTGGGTAGGTTCTGCCTGGCTGAGGTGCATACCCCAGCCAACCAGAAACCCCATTTCTAACATTGGTCGTCAGCGGTGAGGATAGGACTTGCGCTAGCACAATACCATTGTGACTCATTATTTCACTACAAGGATTGCGTTTAGACCATCACATGTTTGGCTTCTCTTAACTTTCTCTCTTTGGTAATTTTTCCTGTTTTCAGTTCTCACGCTTCGGTATTGTGGCTGTCACATTTGAGTTATTTGTACCTTTTCAAGATGGGGCTTACCTTTGATTTAGAGGACCTGCCGTTTTACACGCAGGAGGAATTAGAGGGGTTCTGTAGAGAGAGAGGGCTGCCTGTAGAAGGGGACCTCAGGAGATCTCTGGATTTCTTTGAAAGGTTTGTGACATATACCCAGGGAGGGAGTGTGCTTAGGGAGTACCCAGAGGATCCTGAGTGTAGCGAGGGTTCCCAATGGGAGGGCTCCCAGACCTCATCCCTAGAGAGTGGTAGAGAGACTGATCAGGGGGGTGAGAATGACCGGGTGGGGATGCCAGTTGACAGGGAAGGCCCCAGTGATAGGGAGTCCCTTGCTGGGTCCAGTGTAAGAAGCAGGGCTACCTCTTATTCCTTGATGCCTTGTGATCTAAGAGATAGGCGGGACGAGAGGGACCTGAAGTTGCAGTTAGCGCGCCTAGCTGTTGAGGAGAGAAGGGCTGAGGTAGAGAAGGCTTTACTACAGGAGAGAATGGCAGAGGCCGGAGGGCCTTTGCCAGAGAAAGACTCGCTCTAGAGCGCAGTCTGAAGGTTCTGGACTCACCAGCGCTGCAGGTGGAGTCCAGTGGTGGCAGCAATGTACAGTGCTGTAGCAAAGATGTTCCTCGCATACCCATAGATCTGGTACCTAGGTTCCAAGAGGGGGGTGACATACGTCAGTGGTTAAAGGAATATGAGATGGCTCTGGTAGAGCGCAAGATCCCTGAGAAGGATTGGGGAACTGGCCTAGGAGCTTTATTCCTGAGGAGGGGAGGGATGCCCTACTGACTCTAGAAGACAGTAACAGGGAGGGTACTCCACTGAAAAAAATGCACTGATTGTGAAGTATGGTTTTTCCCCTGAGGAATACAGAAAAAGGTTTAGGGGTGGTAAGAAACTGTTCCACCAGTCGTGGGAAGAGTTTGTGGAGGATTGCTGCATTGCACTAGATGGATGGGTGAACGGTAGCACAGTAAACAATTTTGAAGGGCTGTTTAATCTGATTGTCAGAGAGCACCTGCTTCGCTGTTGTTTTTCAGAGTTACGCCAACACTTGTCAGTGTGTGAGCTCTCTGACTCCAGGGAGCTTGCAAAGGAGGCAGACTTCTGGTTGCGTACCAGAGGGTCTGGTGTGGCATTAGGGGGTGTTCCTAATGAGAGTGGTCTAGGTGTTTCCCAACCAGGTGTGGTGGGAAAGGCTTGTGTCCCAGGGAGTTCCCAGTGTATTGAGGCGGGTAAGGCACCCCATGTCCAGTCTCAGAGGAGAGGGAATGGGGTTGGGCTCAGGCCCAGGGTACCCGAGCTCCAGTCCCAGGTCCTGGAGGGTTCCATGAGTGAACGCCAGGAGGTGAGCCTAGCCTGTGCCATAGGGCCAGCTGTTCAGAAGGATCCCATTTTGTCATTAGGACTTGGGCGGGTGGCTGGTGATAGCGTTCCGCCGGTCCTGGTGTCTGGTAGTCTCGCTCTACAGCGGAGGAGGCAGAAATCCAGGCATAGGGTTGAGAGGGGGCTGTGGGCCCCAGTGGAGAACCTGGAGGGTCAGGGGTCAGCTCTGAGAGCAGAGCCCCCCAGGAATGACCTTGGTGAGACCATTTCTGGGCTGGGGGAATCCAGACTCTGTCAGATGGGCAGAGGTCAGGAGACCTGCGCCAGCCAGACTCTTGTGTGGCCCTTGGGGAAGGTGTTTCCCTGGTGGGGGGTAGGTGTGCCCTTCAGGAAGTCCTGGTGCGCCAGGCAGTGGTTCAACCGCAGGGTGGTGACTCTGGTTTGGGTTGCCAGATTCAGGGGGTAAGCTCTGATCTGTAGGGGGTAGGTGTGCTCCCAAGGAAGTCCTGGTTCGCTGGGCAATGGTCCAGTCTAAGGGTGTCGTCCCTAGACTAGATAGACAGCTTCAGGGAGTAAACTCTGACCTGGTTGGGGGGGGGCGGTTAGTGTGCTCTCCTCCCCGTGTGAAACTTCTGGTGGCTTCTTCCGAGGTGGGGAGATGCAAGACTCTGGAAGTGGGGTTCAGGGAGGGGGAAGCCCGCCCCGGACCCCGGTGCAACCCAAGGGTGTCGTCCCTAGGTTGGGGGGTCAGTCGCCAGGCAGTAATCCTAGGCTGGTGAAAGAGTTGTGCAGGGCGGCTGTACCCAGCACCCTGGCAAGTGTGGATTCTGGTGATACCCCTCCTAGGAGAGGAGGGCGGGATCCTAGACGGAGGGGTAGATGGAGGAGAGCCTCGTCTCTAGCCCCTGTAGAACCTATGGGTGCGGACCCTGGGTTGGTGAATCAGTGGCAGGGTAGAGCTCCTGAACTGATTCAGTGGAGTGGAGACAGGTTGCTTTGCACCTGGGGCTACTGCCCCCCCACTCGTTGTGGTTTCAGAGACCAGAGGTTCCTAGATGGCCTGGTTCTGGCCATTGGCAGCTAGAGAACCCCAGTGGGTTGGTCTAGGCTGCCTGGGAAGCATTGACAGAGAGATCCAAGTGGAGTCAGGAAGGCGTAGAACTGGAAAATGCCCCTGCTGTTGTGCGCCTGGGTCCTTGTTCTATCGCCTCAATCAGGGAAGTACATCAAGGGATTGATTGTTCTCCCCTGGCTTTTGGCTGGTAGGGGGTTGTGTTGGACTTTTTGCCTTACGCAGGGTCATCCCCAGTCTTTTTGCCTCCTTTCTCCTGGTTTTTCTGACCTCTCGCTGTTGGCTCTAGGACTCTGAGCACTTTATCACTGCTGACCAGTGCTAAAGTGCAGGTGCTATCCCATCTAAAGTTGGTATGATTGGCTTATACCTAATTGGCATATTTAATTTACCTATAAGTCCCTTGTACAATGGTATCTCTATACCCAGGGACTGTAAATTAAATACTACTAGTGGGCCTGTAGCGCTGCTTGCGCCACCCACTGAAGTAGACTTTCAAACCTGTCTCAGGCCTGCTAGCGCAGGGCCTGTGTATGAAGTTTTCTGCCACAGGGACCAGGCATCTAAATTTACTTGCCAGGCCCAGAACTCCTCTTTTACTACATGTAAGTCACCCCTAAGGTACGCCCTAGCTAGCCCTATGGGCAGGGTGCCATGTATGTAGAAAGGCAGGACATGTGCCAAGTTGCGTGGCCTGTCCTGGTAGTGACAAACAGCCTAACTTGGTGTCTCACTGCCGTGAGTGCTGCCTTCTCATAGGATTGCATTAGAAATGCCCTGCCTTATCTGTAAGGGGTATTGTCTGATTTATGAGGGGTAGAGTAGGCATGTTTGGTATGGTTGTGATGGTGATAATAAATGCTGCTTACTGGTGTGGGTGTATTTTTTATTACTATCACAGAAATGCCACTTCTAGAAAGTGCGCATTTATCTGTGCTGATGACTCTGGTGTTTTGCAGCTTGACTCCAATCCACGTCTGGGCAGAGTGACAGTTGGGGCTTTGTGCATACTTTTCAGACAGCCTGTACACAGGGAGGGTGGAGGTGTCACAGAGGTACATCTGCATACTGAATAGTCTTCCTGGGCTGAGAGAAGGGAGAGGCGGGGCACACCTACATTTGTAAAGGATGTGCCCTGGCCTCACACAATAGGGTCGTTAACCCCCCACTGATGTTTGAAGTCTATGCTGAAAGGAGAGAGGGGGCACTCCCAGAACCAGTTGTAACTGGCTGGAACCTCCTCTCCCTATCATTGTAAAACACTGTAAGAACTGACTATAAGTACAGGGGAATTTTCCCCACAATTTGAATATTCTTGGAACTTGAAACTGGACACAGAATGCTGATGAATGGACTCACCAGGAAACCACCATGGACTGCTGCTGCTGTGCTGACCTGTGACCTGCCTGGTCACTAGGAGGAACTGCCACCATCCACACCCCTTGTGCTGGCCTGTGTCTGGGCCCACCAGCCCTGTGTCTTGTTTTGTTGTTCCCAGGGGCAGTGTGCTGTGTCCCCTGACCCCTGCCACGATCTCTACAACTTGCCTGCAGTGCTTGGAAAAAGCACTCTCTCTAAAAAGTGCTGCAAGAGATCACCACCGCAGCCCGGGCTGCAGATTTGCCTGAGCGCTTTGGGAAAAGCGTTTATTCCTGCCCAAATCACCGCCGCAACCCAGGCTGAAAAACAAGCCCTCGCGCTTCCTGTAGCACTCCCCTGCTGCGAAGGTTCACCACCGCGGCCGGGCTTTTGAAGTATTCCAGAGTGCGAGGTTCGCGCTCATCCCAGTGCCCCCAGGGCACGAAAAAAACCTCTTTTCTGTCCTCGGGAGCAAGCGTGCCCCTGTTGGTGCCCCTGGGGCGAGGACCGCTCCGTGGAGCACCCCCGGGGCACCGTAAGCCCTGCCTTGGGCCAGGACGTCGTCAGAGGGAGAGGAGGACGCCTCTCCCTTGTCCGAAGAAGTCCCGGAGGACTTCCTGTTGTCGGGCGGCCAGGCAGCAGCCTCACCGGAGGCTCGCCCAGACCGCCGGCTCCCTGGTTGGCCCCCTTGTGGGCCAATGGCAGTTTTGTAGGGGTCTCCCTCCGTGGAAAGGCCGACGGAGGCCGAGGGAGACCCCAGGGGTTCGCGGGTCCCCAGAGGCGCCCGTTCTCAAATCGGAGGGGGTGCGTGGCGCCCCCCTCCTTACTCCCAGATTTTCCCTGATTCGGGCCCCCCTCATGAGGGCCGGTGGAGGCCTAGGGAGGCCCCCAGTAATCCCAGTCCCCGGAGGGGCCCGTCAATAGTATAGAGGAGGTGCGTGCCGCCCTCCTCTCCACAAAAGGATGTCAGAGGCCCCCATTTTGCACATAGGAGCGCCGGGGGGCCCATTGTTCATCCTCTTGGCACTGGAGGTGCCTTCATCAAGCCAGGTACTGTTAAAGGAACAATATATAGAACATAAGTTCTTATTAGAGACTTCTCCTGATTTATATATTGCCTACCTGTTTTTGATGGTGTTACATATGTGTATGCAAATGTTCCTGTTATGGGCATGACATGCTAATATGTTTTCCTAACTTGCCATATGTTTTCTAATGTTCCTACTATGGGCGTTTTATGATATTCTTATGACAAGTGTTCTAATATGATAACGTGTTTCCTGACTACTGCTTATGTTGCAGAATACTGAGTAACCTGTGTGTTATGTGTGACTACTGCTAGTCTGCAGAGTAACTAATGTGTAACGTTCTGACAACTGCTAAGGTAGCAGGATAGTAATAATATGTGATGTTTGGTCTGATAATTGAGTTATGTACAATACAGTATATTTTCATATAATCTGGTGTTGTGTTTCCTTTGTGGTGGGGATATTGCGTCACATGTGTTGTGTGTGTTGTGCAAACGTTTTACACATTGCCTCCGGGTTAAGCCTGACTGCTCGTGCTAAGCTACCAAGGGGGTGAGCAGGAGTTATCTTGGACATGTAACTCCCACGCCCTGACTAGAGTGGGTAGGTTCTGCCTGGCTGAGGTGCATACCCTAGCCAACCAGAAACCCCATTTCTAACAGCGATGCAGAGTCCTTGCGGGGACAAGCATCGCACAGCAGCGGTTGCAATGGACGTCTGTAGGTGATGCAGAATCTTGGGCAGGAAAAAATGTGCAGCAGAGGAGATGTGTCAGTTTAGCTGGGTCCACAAATGATCTGGCAGAGCACCTTCAGGTCCACTTCCAAATGTCTAGGACTGGGTTGGCACCACAGCTGCAGAAGACTGGTGCGGGTTACAACAGACTAGCCTTTGGAGTCCTTGGTACAGTTTGCAGGTTCAGAGCTTCTCACCCAGGCAAGAGGGTCAGAAAAGCAGGGCAGCATTGCTTCAGGGCAGCAGTCCAGCAGAGTGGCAGTCCTTCCAGCAGCACAGCAGTTCTTCTTCCTGGCAGAGTCTCCCATAGATCTAGAAATGTACTGAACAGTTGAGTCTGAGGGTCCAGTATTTATACCTGCTGCCCACTTAGAAGTAGAGAAAGCTTCTAGATGTTTCCAGCTCGTGAGGTGTCAGGCATCCCCTTCCTCCCAGGCCTGGTCCCAGCTTGTCTGCGACCACAAAAGATTGGTGTCAAACTCTTTGTGAGAGTGAGCAGGTTGGGCCTTTGTGATGTGCAAGTGTGGTATATGACAGGTACTCCCCTTTGTTAACTTAGAGTGGCCCATCCTGCCACCACTAGCTTCCCTTTGTCTCACTGCTTGGGGGCAATACAATACACTAAGACCAATTGTCAACTAGATCTAGTCATGTGACCTAGGACAGTGGTTCCCAACCTTTTGACTTCTAAGCAGTCGCGCCCCCCCCCCTGAGGAGGCTTCGAGGATTCCAAGGTGTCCCCGGACTACAAGTTGGGAACCACTGACCTAGGATGCTGGCAGCAGGCACCACGGACAGGAAATATCCAACTTTCTAAAAGTGGCATTGTAAGAATTGTGATTGAAAATCTGACGTGACCATTAAATAGGGCTTTTAATTCTGTAGACACCAAACTCAGGATACCTGCTCCCATACAAAAGTTATCACTTATTAAATGTAATAAGCTAACCCAGTGTTATCCTGTGGGAGAGGTAGGCGTTGCAGTAGTGAAAAACAAACTTAAGAGTTTTTCACTACCAGAAAATGTAAAACTTAAAAAGTAAATGTCCAGCTTCTTAAGTATACACTGCACTTTGCCCACCAGGCTGTTTAGTGCCTAACCTAGGGGTGATTAAGATGTATTACGTTTTAGGCCTGGCAAAACGTCTATTTTGTCAGGTTGAAGTGACAGTATAAAAATTTTACATACAGACAGCAATGGCAAGCCTGAGATATGTTTAAAGGGCTACTTAGGTAGGTGTCACAATCAATACTGCATGCCCACTAGTAACATTTAGTTTACAGGCCAAGGAGACATATAGTGCCAGATTAGTAGGATCTACAAGTACATTAAATATGCCATTTGAGTGTAACTAATTCTACTATGTTTAGAGGAGAGAGCAGAAGCACCTTAGGACTGGTGAGCAATGGTAAGGTGCCGAGAGACCTAGAGGCCAACAGAAATGGGTCCAGAAAACAGAAGGGTGAAGGCAAAAATTTGGGGATGACCCTGCAGAAAGAGTCAAGTCCAACAGCTACATTCTTGTGTTTGCCCTGCCCAGCAGAACTTCAGTCTGACAGTGCTCAAAGTGGATGAATTGTATCCTTCCACTGCTTACTTTCATTTATATTTTATTTTCAGCTCTCAACTGGAGTGCATGTGGTTTCTTGCTCTCTTGTTCTGCTTTCCTGTCTCTCTCCACGCTTGCATCATTCTCACCTTCCTTGCTCATAGTGCTCTCTGCCCTGATTCTGTCCTACTCATCCACATACATTTTTTAACTTGAGCCCAGCAGCTGCAAAGTGCTGCCAGGCCACTGACACGCATTGTTGCTCGAAGTTATTTTTCTTTCTCTTTACACTTTATTTTACTGTAACATGGCCTTCCACCATGTTAGAATGATAACTTAAAAATAACCGCCTGCAATATGGTGCACACATGCACATGCATTTCCAGCGTATCAGCAGCCATTTTGGAATAAGTTTCCTTAAATACAAAACCCATTTCAAGATTGCCAGCCTTGTGTGTGTCATCAGAAAAATTAATTGGCAATGACAATAGCTCAGTTGAGACCCATTTACTTTGGCAATACGTGTTACGTTTTGCAAACTGAAAAGCGATGCACCACCATTTTAAGCTCAGAGAAAATGCCATTTACCCAGGACGTGGTCTTTTTACAGGGACACTTGCAGTAAAGCAGGATCCCTATATTAGAATTATCGCATCCCAGGTGAGAAGCGATAGTACTGCCCCATTAACTCCTGGGGTAGACAAGCCCTTCATGTCCACAGCACAACCTTCGCGGAGACGTGAGACGTTTGTCCTCTGCAAATAAGCTGAAATACTTCTGGTATTTGTACTAGAAGGAATGTATTTTTAAAAAATAAAGTCGGGACACAAGGAGAGAGTTAAAGGAATATTAACCATGGTGAGGATAGTTTACAGTTTTATTTCAAGTATGGGGGCCCTGTTCAGAAATGCTTATAAAATCTGATTACAAACATAGCTGCCCTTCTTTGTTGTATTTGCACTGCCTTAGTAAATGTATAGTAGCCTTGCTGCTGAGGAACCTTAACTGGGCTGTTCCATGCCATGCACGCTCAGAAGTGTTGGGCATCTCCTATTAACAGTGCATTTAAGATGTTGACAAGTGCAAATATAGGACCATATTTACCAGGAACTGCCACCTCAGTTCTAAAACGCAGGGATAGGCAGTGTTTACAAGAATATGGCACAGCCCTGTGTTTCCCCTAGTGATGGTGCTAAATTTAGCTGCCAATGCAGGCATCCTTCCTCCAAAGTGCAAGGGTGCCTGTGTTTAAGGGAATGGTTGTCTCTTTTAGCACATAAACAATCTACAATGGTGATTTGGCACTTCTATGTGTGCTGCAGAATGTAGCACACAGAGAAGTAGCAAATCGTCATTATTGTATGATTGTTTAGGTGCAGGAAGGGACACCTTCCTGCACCTAAACAATAATTCATGGTATTTTGCTATTTCTATGTGTGCTGCAGCACAAATGAAAAAAACAAAAATGAAGAGAAATAAAAGTATTTCTCCTTGTTGCGCCATGCGAACACCACCCCTGGGGTAGCGTTACATTTTGGCGCTGGTTCAGATTTACGATTCCTTATAAATCTGGGGCAGCGCCAAAAGTAATGAGTGTTGCGGTGGAACGCCCACAGCAACATCCATTGCATGTCCCTCGGCTACAGAAAACTGCGTCAGAGAGGCCCATATTTATAAGGCAGCGTCAAGCCACAAAAAGTGGCTTAGCGCTGCCTTGTAAACATGGCGCAGTGCTACCGGAGCGTCACAAAAAGTGATGCTCTGGTGGCACTAGAGGCTTGTAATTGTGCCCCATGGTTCTATTGAAATAATTATAGTCCTGTTGCAAGGTTGAGTCAGAGCTATATGGGCAGCATTTGGAGCCGGAGTTCAATAGATCATAGAGCTCTACAGCAGGTGCACTAACCCACTAAATGTCTATTTTCCAGCAGACTGTTACCTTGGGGAAGGCTAATTATTTGGATCATTGTTAGTGAAATGCAAGGCACGCCTGCTGTGTGACTGACTCTGCCACAGTCCTACGTCCCATGCAGAGTTTCCTATTAGTCCATTGCCTCTGAAAGGCTAATACGGTCTGGTCAGTCTCAGCCACTTATGTCATGTATAGAAGAGACCGTACAATTGATCGATTGAGAGCGCTATGACTGCATGTTTCTATTTAAATTGCATTTATATAGCGTTTACTACCCCCGCAGAGAAGCGCAATTTTCTGACACTGGTAACCAATATGTATTGCAGCTGTCCTGAAGGATGCCCATTCAGTCCTTTACATCTTGACTGTAATTTACGAGAAATTAATTTACTGAGAAACATTCGTACTGTCCCATTTAAAATGTCGAAGTCTTGCTCAAAAGTGCTGTTATTCGCTGATTAAATTAATAGCTGTGCTGCCTATAAAGAAGTGATACTACTCAGGGTCGCATTTTCGGAGAAGAGTTTGGGGTGTTACACCCCATTAATACATGTATGTTGTGATAAATAGCTGGGTACAGGTGCCTTTACAGTAGTCGGGTACAGTCTCTCCCTCTCTCTGTTTGGAAAGACTTCAAAAATGTTAGTTGTTTCACAAAAGAATGTGTTTTTCTCACCTAGTACCCCTATCAATCTACATTCCTCTCAATTTCTACTGCCCCTTAAGCCCCTCTTGTGCGCCCTGTCTGTCCTATAATGCATTGTAGTATTATGTGCCAGCGTGATTGGTGGAAAATCTGAAGCCCACCCAGCCCCCAGTCTCACTGACGAAGCTAGGCCCCTGCTGGTACTCTCAATAAAACAAGAGCATGAAGGTGAAGTCATGGGATGTGGCCATTTAAAGAATAGCTGTAGTGTGGAGGACTGACAGTGCCCGCCAATTAAACAAGTACCTCACTATTCTTGGCAAAATATGGCACAGTGCCTTAAATTATGGCAATGATTTTCATCCATAATGATCTCTCTAATTAAAAAGCGTCCTAAGAAAAGCTAGCCATTCCCATTAAAAGCGCTGCAACTGTCGTAGTTTGATGCAGCAGGTGCAGTGACTCCAGGACCCGGAGGGGCTCGTTGAACCCCGCCAATTGCTGTATACTACTATTTCCAACAGCAGTCAAAGGGGGGATTTTCCTTGCTTGTACCACTGCTCATGTCATTCTTGCTACGCAGATGTTGCATACAATGTCCGTCTCTTTAAAAGTATAATAGCCATAACTAATGTAATAGACATTATGAGAAGTATTACTACTGTACTTCGGAATGTCTAAGAGCCCTTCTCAGAAGTGTTTGTACTCTCCCAGTAGAAGAATATATTTTTTGCAGGGAAGTGTTGTTATGCACCATTAAGTGCACGAGAGCACGATCAAATGCGGTCGGCACTGCGCTGTTAAAAGCATTGCAGCCCTGTCCAGTTAAAGTTATGGTAGTCCTGCCGGGAAACATTGGTGCCATTTCAGTAAAACTATGAGTCCTTTTGAACAGCACTGGGACTGGCACTTCCCAGCGGTGTGCATTTCACCTACTCAGGAGAATAAAGGGGAGTTGAGATGCCCTGACCATTAAATCTTACAGCTCACCTCTCTACGTCTCTACGTTGCAGGTAGGATTGTTCTTGCGCAGGAAGGGACACCTTCCTACACAAAAACAATCCATAGAAGCTTTTCCATCTTTCTAAGTCCTCTTTTTCCTCAGAATGCATCACACATGGCAAGAGGAAGTAATGAGGAGAAATAAACACAGTTTTCCTCGTTGCACCGCTTTTGGGAAGACATACATTTTTGACCCATTCTCTGGTTTACTACTCTTGTAAAGTCTGGGAATGTGGCAAAAAAATGGGTGGAGGCATGGGAACACCTAAGGAACGCCTTCCCAGCACAGAGTAAATCAAGGCAGTGACTTGCTGTGCCTTGCATTATTACAGATTTACCAAGTCACACAGGGCCAAGCAAGGTGGCTTTGTGGCTTGGTAAATCTGACTTCAGGATTGTGGTGCCCTTGTGTCACACAATTCATTGCTAATTCTGGGCCTCAGTTGTTATATAAAATGTAATGCCTGTAAGTTACTAGGCGATCTTTCAGTTCATAAAGCACAAAGAAATACTGTGAATTTCCTAACCCTAGTTTACCTTTTTTTGTTTTGTTTCTTTGATATCCTTTTTGGTGGAGCTGGAGGTTTGTGGTTGGAGCTAATAAATCTGTTTGAGGCTCCCAAGGTCATAAAAACAGAATACAGAGTTGAAATACACAGACACGGAGAAACATCAGTAAAGAAAGAATGGATTTTTATAGACAAGAAGCGGCAGAGAGTTAATAACCTACAGTAAAGAGAACAGGCTCCGATCTCATGATTAAAGGGATTCATTCACCAGAAATCTCCCCTGCAGACACAGCTCAGAGTGCAAAGAAGACTTGCTTTTCAGTTGGAATGCTGCCTTTATTTAGAGATGACGATCGTTTAGTTAAAGCTACAGTGCTCCCCTGTAAACGCGGACCTCTCTCCAGTCTTAAAGAAGTAGGCAGAAAATCAAAATACTCCCTCTTTGAATCACACTTATAACGACACCAAATGAGCAACTAAGGCTGAGACTTCCAAGAATAGTTACCATCACCCTTGCATCCATCCATGTATCCATTCACTCCTCTCCATCTTTTCATCTTTCTGTTGTTCCATCAATCCTTTCGTTATTCAAACCATTCATTGACATTCCATACATTTACCTGTTCACACATTCATCCATCAGTCCATCCTTTCACCCATCCACCCCTCTTTCACCTTTATATTTTTCGACCTATCTATCCATGTTCATTCTGTTCACACATCGAATCAGCCAACCTTTAACTCTCCTATCCATTTATCCTTCTACCCTTCCATCCATTCACCAATCCATCCATCCTTTCACACGTTCTGCCATCCTTTCACTAGCTGATCTTATCACCGTTCAATCCATCCATCATTTCATCCTTCCAATCACCCAGCCGTGTACTCTTCCTTCCTTTGTTCTTTTTACTCTACCCTCCTTCCTTTCACTTTTCTATTCACTTTTTCTTCTTTCCATATTCATTTCCATCCTCCTTTCCTTACTTTTGCTTTCTTCATTTTCCCTTTCTTCATCCCATTTCTACCCTCATTCTTTCTTTTCTCACATTGTTTCTTTCTTACCTTCATCTTCTCTGTACCTTCTATTTGCCACTCTCCTTTTTAGAATCTTCCATCATTTCCTTCTGTCTCCTTCACTGAACTTAGCTCACTTAGCCGCCCCTGACTCCATCTCTGCACTGTCCTTCTACTGTGTTAGATGCTTTTATCATATTTTGTCTGCCCCCCACAGACAGAAGAGGCACATATAAAGAGAATCAGATGTTAGTGGGACCCAGATTGCCTGGTTATCAGGTGCACTGCTCAGTATAAAAATGAGAGGCAAAACATCATCATGGGCTGACTGAGTCCTGCCAGCCCATCCCTTCCTCTATGTAGCAATGCCCCTGTCTCTCGGACTGCAGCCATACTCCACACAACACAAGCGTGGCAGCCATAAATAATCTGGAGCAAACTATCCACCTGAGACGGCTGCTACACTCCTGTCCTTCAGGAGGGAACTTACATCCTTCTTCTTTCGATATCTGCTCTGTCCACCACCAGCACTGAGTACCCTCTCCTGTCAGTCCTATGTCTCACCTACGCCAGCATGTGCTTTAGTAACCAGCACCTACCCACCAGAAATAACTGTGGTGCTGTGTTAAGTGGAACACTCCGTTTGTGCTAATGAAGTTCCTCCAAGTAATACAATAAGTGGTGACATCACAATCAGCGCTCGTTGATGTATTTATTTAGGGAGCGTTATATTGAGAGATGGTGTCACTGCTGCAGTGCCACAAAATCCTAGCTATTCATTTTAATAGGATGTTATCAATGAGCAATATGTTTATCAACGGTAAACAACATATTTCGAATTCCGAACCTCAAACAATAACCACACTAGTTTATTAACTCCCAAGGTGCCTGGGGCGAGCTGGTTTAGTCCAGGCACACGCTTCCCCCGTGGGCCTCCTTCCCACACCCCCGGTCGGGGATGGAAGGGGAATCGCTTCGCATTACACCCCCGACCGCCCCACCCCCCCCCCCCAGTGACATCTGATGAGATCAGCACACAAATTGCACGCTGACCTCATCAGAGGTGACCTCGGATCCCAGAAGAGAAATGCTTTTGCATTTCCCTTCCGACCAGGAGGTGGGGCGGGAGAGACAAGAAAGGAAAGGAAACACTTTTCCTTTCCTTTCTTGTCTCTCACAGCATTTCTGCTGCCCGATCGCGATGCGATCGTGCAGTAGAAATGTCCACTAGACACCAGGGATTTTTTTTTGTGTGCAAATTTCAATAAGGGGAGCGGCCCCTTGGGCAAGGGCCGCTCCCCAGGGGGCCAAATGATTTTTAGGCCATTTCTGCCCTCCCTGGGGGCAGATCGGCCTAATATAATTAGGCGACACCAGGGATTATTTTTTTTATCATACTTGCGCATAAGGGGAGCGGCCCATTGAGCAAGGGCCGCTTACCGGGGGGCCAAATAATTTTTAGGCCAATTCTGCCCCTTCCTGGGGGCAGATCGATCTGCCCCCAGGGGGGGCAGAAGCCACTAGACACCAGGGATTATTTCTTTTTATCATATTTGTTCACAGGGGGAGCGGCCCCTTGGGCACAGATCGCTCCCCAGGGGGCCAAAATATTTTTAGGCCATTTCTGCCCCCGTGGGGGCAGATCAGCCTAATATAATTAGGCCAATGGGGCAGAAAACCACTAGACACCAGGGATAATTTTTGTTGTTGTTAATTTTTATTTTTTTATGTGTGGGGAGCGACCCCTTAGGCAAGGGTCGCTCCCGGGGGCCAAATTAATTTTAGGCCATTTCTGCCCCCCCTGGGAAATCAAAGGCTAATCATTCAGGCATTAATTCTCTCTAGACTTGACTACGGAAATAGTTTATTTGTTGGTTCGCCCTTATATGTCAAAAAGAAACTACAGAGGGTTCAAAATGCGACAGCCTGTCTGTTGTTTGACATCCCTAGAAGGTCCTCTGTTAAAGCAGGGCTAGTGTCTCTACATTGGTTACCTGTGGGACAGCGCATTAAATTCAAGGCTTTGTGTTGTACCCACAGGGCACTCTGCAACAGGGGTCCCCCGTTATATAAAAAGACCTTGGCCTCCTTTTATAAGCCAAACAGAGATCTCGGGTCGGCCTCAGTAGCCTTGGCTACCCTACCCAGAATAAAAAAATCTACATGGGGGGGGTGCCACGCTGGCCTTTCAGGGGGCTAAACTGTGGAACGCCCTACCCATTAGCTCTCGGCAGACTGGCAATGAATATAACTTTCGCAAGTCCCTATAAACTTGGTTTTTCTAGTGCTGATGGCCCCCCTCTGTCTATTTCTGGTCTTGGTAATTTAGCGCTGGGAAGCCTTATGGTAGCCATGTGCTCTATAAATTATATAACATTACATAACATAGCATAATTAGGCTGATCTGCCACGGGGGGGGCAGAAGCCACTAGACACCAGGGATTTTTTTTTATCATACATGCGCATAAGGGGAACGGCCTCTTGGGCAAGGGCCGCTCCGCAGGGGCCAAATTATTTTAAGGCCATTTCTGTCCCCCCTGGGGGCAGAAAACACCTAGACAGCAGGGATAATTTATTTTTTGTTTTTTACTTTTTTACATGTGGGGAGCGACCCCTTAGGCAAGGGTCACTCCTGTGGAGCCAAAATATTTTTAGGCCATTTCTGCCCCCCCCCCCCCGGGGGCAGATCAGCCTAAAATAATTAGGCCGATCTGCCCCCAGGGGGGGCAGAAACCACAAGACACCATGGAATTTGTATTTTTTTTATACTAACGCATAAGGGGAGCGCCCCCCTTGGCAAGGGCCGCTTTCCAGGGGGGGCAAAATATTGTTAGGCCTTTTCTGCCCCCCCGGAGGTAGATCAGCCTAATATAATTAGGTGGATCTGCCCCGGGGGGGCAGAAACCTCTAGACACCAGGGATATGTATTAATTTTTATCTAATGTATGTTTTTATGTATGGGGAGCGACCCCTTGGACAAGGGTCGCTCCCCTGGGGTGCAACTTGTATTTAGGGCATTTCTGTTCCCCTTGGGGGCAGATCGGCCTTTTTTTGTTAGGCCAACCTTCCCCCAGGGGGGGCAAAAACCTCTAGACACCATGGATTGGTGTGTGTGTGTATTTTGTTTGGGGGGGGCAGCACCTTGGCCAAGGGTGGCTCCCCATGGGGGCACATTACTGTTGGCCATATTTGCAGATTGGCATTTTTTGGAAGGCCCATCTGCCCCCAAGGGGAGCAGAAAGCCCACCAGAGACCAGGGAAGATTATTTTTCAAAATAAGAGGTTGGGGGTATGACCATACCCCCACCCCAAATAAATGGGGCCAAAGTTGTTCTTCCCACCAGTGGCCAGATTGGGCAATTACCCCGACCCACACCCCGGGAGGGGTGGGGGCAGAAAGTCTACTAGATGCCAGGGAATAAAAAATAAATTAAAAAAATAGTGGGGTGGTGGCTACCAACCAGTATGGGCCTGATTATGCCCCCACCCATACTGAAGGGGGTAAAAGTCTTTCAGCTCTCCCCGCACACTAAAACATCTTATCCGATGGTAAGCAAGAGGACATTTGATTATTTTGGGTTTTGATTTTACATTTGGGCCATGCAAGCTTGGTAACTCTCAAAATCGTCCCACTTGGAATGGTAAGGGCTGCATTTATTTTGTACTTTGGGACGCTGCCATGTAGAAAAATCCACAAGACCTAGACACATCTGAAAACTAAACATCTGGTTCATTCCAGGGTGGTGTGCGTCACATGCACCCCATATCATTTCTTTACCCACAATGCCCTGTAAACCTCCAACTTTGCTGGAAATCACACTTTTTTCCCACATTTTTGTGATGGGACCTTCCGGAATCTGCAGGAATCCACAAAATTCCTGCCACCCAACATTGTCTCATCTATAGCAATAAAAATTCTGCTGCACTTGTCAGCCTAAAAATGTTTTTTTTTTAAAACTGCCCTTTTGGACCTGCTTTGGGTCCCCCTCAATTTTGACATGTTTGTGGCTCTTCCTTGTCACAGGCACTTGGCTCACCTACACAAGTGAGGTATCATTTTTACCAGGAGACTAAGAGGAACGTTGTTTGGTACGAAATTTATCCCGGTGCAGTGATCCCACACAGAAATGGGCGAAAAATGTGATTTTTTAGCTAAATTTTAAATTTGCAGAGGATTCTGGGTAAAAAAAAACATTGGGGGATCCATACAAGTCACACCTCCCTGGACTCCCTCAGGTGTCTACTTTTCAAAAATGTCTGGGTTTGATAGGTTTCCCTAGATGGCTGCTGAGCCCAGGACCAAAAATGCAGGTGTCCCCGCAAAAACAGGTAGTTTTCTATTTGATCATTTTGATGTGTCCAGATGGTGTTTTGGGGCATTTCCTGTCACGAGCACAAGGCCTACCCACACAAGTGAGGTACCATTTTTATCAGGAGACTTGGGGGAATGCTGGGTGGAAGGACATTTGTGGCTTCTCTCAGATTCCAGAACTTTCTGTCACTGAAATGAGAGAAAAAAGTGTTTTTTTTGCCAAATGTTGAGGTTTGCAAAGGATTCTGGGTAACAGAACATAGTGGAAGCCGCACAAGTCACCCCATCTTAGATTCCCGTAGGTGTCTAGTTTTAAAAAATGCACAGGTTTGGTAGGTTTCCCTAGGTGCCGTCAGAGCTAGAGGCCAAAATCCACAACTAGGCACTTTGCAAAAAACACTTCTGTTTTCTTTGGGAAAATGTGATGTGTCCATGTTGTGTTTTAGGGCATTTCCTGTCGCAGGGACTAGGCCTACCCACACAAGTGAGGTATAATGTTTATCGAGAAATTTGGGGGAACGCTGGGTAGAAGGAAATTTGTGGCTCCTCTCAGATTCCACAACTTTTTGTCACCGAAACATGAGAAAAAAGTATTTTTTAGCAAGATTTTGAGGTTTGCAAAGGATTCTGGGTAACAGAACCTGGTGGGAGCCCCACAAGTCACTGCATCTTAGATTCCCCTAGGTGTCTAGTTTTCAAAAATGCACAGGTTTGGTAGGTTTCCTTAAGTGCCGGCTGAGATAGAGGCCAAAATCCACAGGTAGGAACTTTGTAAAAAAACACCTCTGTTTTCTTTGGGAAAATGTGATGTGTCCACGTTGTGTTTTGGGCCATTTCCTGTCACGGGCACTAGGCCTACCCACACAAGTGAGGTATAATTTTTATCTGGAGACTTGGGGAACGCTGGGTGGAAGAAAATTTGTAGCTCTTCTCAGATTCCAGAACTTTCTGTCACTGAAATGTGAGGTACCATTTTTATCAGGAGACTTGAGGGAATGCTGGATGGAAGGAAATTTGTGGCTTCTCTCAGATTCCAGAACTTTCTGTCACTGAAATGAGAGAAAAATATGTTTTTTTTAGCCAGATTTTGACGTTTGCAAAGGATTCTGAGTAACAGAACCTGGTGGGAGCCCCACAAGTCACCCCATCTTGAATTCCCCTAGGTGTCTAATTTTAAAAAATGCACAAGTTTTCCGTAAGTGCCGGCTGAGCTACACGCCAAAATCCACAGGTAGGCACTTTGCAAAAAACATCTCTGTTTTCTTTGGGAAAATGTGATGTGTTCACGTTGTGTTTTGGAGCATTTCCTATTGCGGGCTCTAGGCCTACCCACACAAGTGAGGTATCATTTTTATCGGGAGACTTGGGGGAACGCTGAGTGGAAGGTAATTTGTGGCTCCTCTCAGATTCCAGAACTTTCTGTCACGGAAATGTGAGGAAAGGATGTTTTTTGGCCATATTTGAGGTTTGCAAAGGATTCTGTGTAAGAGAACCTGGTGGGAGCCACACAAGTCACCCCATCTTGGATTTCCCCAGGTGTCTAGTTTTAAATAATGCACAGGTTTGGTAGGTTTCCCTAAGAGCCGGCTGAGCTAGAGGCTAAAATCCACAGGTAGGCACTTTGTAAAAAACACCTCTGTTTTCATTGGGAAAATGTGTTGTGTCCACGTTGTGCTTTGGGCCATTCCCTGTTGCGGGCAATAGGCCCACCCACACAAGTGAGGTACCATTTTTAACTGGAGATTGGGGAAACGCTGGGTGGAAGGAAATTTGTCGCTCCTCTCAGATTTCAGAACTTTCTGTCACTGAAATGTAAGGAAAACGTGTTTTTTAGCCATATTTTGAGGTTTGCAAAGGATTCTGGGTAGCAGAACCTGGTGGGAGCCCCACAAGCCACCCCATCTTGGATTCCCCTAAGTGTCTAATTTAAAAAAATGCACAGGTGTGGTCGGTTTCCGTAAGTGCCGGCTGAGCTACAGGCCAAAATCCACAGGTAGGCACTTTGCAAAAAACACCTCTGTTTTCATTGGGAAAAGGTAATGTATCCATGTTGTGTTTTAGGGCATTTCCTGTCGCTGGCACTAGGCTTACCCACACAAGTGAGGTATCATTTTTATCGGGAGACTTTGGGGAACGCTGGATGGAAGGAAATTTGTGGCTCCTCTCAGATTCCTGAACTTTTTGTCACGGAAATGTGAGAAAAAAGTGTTTTTTTTAGCCACATTTTGAGGTTTGCAAAGGATTCTGGGTAACAGAACCTGGTGGGAGCCCCACAAGTAACCCCATCTTGGATTCCCCTAGGTGTCTAGTTTTAAAAAATGCACAGGTTTGGTAGGTTTCCCAAGGTTCCGGCTGAGCCAGAGGCCAAAATCTACAGCTAGGCACTTTGCAAAAAACACGTCAGATTTCAATGTAAAAATGTGATGTGTCCATTTTGCATTTCCTGTCGCGAGAATTAGGCCTACCCATGCAAGTGAGGTACCATGTGTATCGGGAGACTTGGGTGAACACAGAATAGCAAAACAAGTGTTATTGTCCCTTGTCTTTCTCTACATTTTTCCGTCCAAATGTAAGATAGTGTGTAAAATAATTTCTATTTGAGAAATGCCCTGTAATTCACATGCTAGTATGGGCACCCCGGAATTCAGAGATGTGCAAATAACCATTGCTTCTCAACACCTTATCTTGTGCCCATTTTGGAAATACAAAGGTTTTCATGATCCCTATTTTTCACTCTTTATATTTCAGCAAATTAATTGCTGTATACCCGGTATAGATGAAAACCCATTGCAAGGTTCAACTCATTTAGTGGCTCTGGATACATTGGGTTCTTGATGAACCTACAAGCTCTATATATCCATGCAACCAGAAGAGTCCAGAAGATGTAACAGTATATTGCTTTCAAAAATCTGACATCACAGGAAAAAGTTACAGAGTAAAACGTGGAGAAAAATGGCTGTTTTTTTCACCTTAATTCCAATATTTTTTATATTTCAGCTGTTATTTTCTGTAGGAAACCCTTGTAGGATCTACAAAAAATACCCATTGCTAAATTCAGAATTGAAATGATTAGCCTTCTGGGATCCAGCATTGGTTTCTCACCCATTTCTGTCACTAACTGGAAGGAGGCTGAATGCACAAAAAATCATAAAAATGGGGTATGTCCCAGTAAAATGCCAAAATCGTGTTGAAAAATTGGGTTTTCTGATTCAAGTCTGCCTGTTCCTGAAAGCTAGGAAGCTGGTGATTTTAGCACCACAAACCCTTTGTTGATGCCATTTACAGGGAAAAATCCAAAAGCCTTCTTCTGCAGCCCTTTTTCCCCCTTTAAACAAAAAAAAACCGAAATGTTCGCTGTATTTTGGTTAATTTCTTGGTCTCCTTCAGGGGACCCCACAAACTCTGGGTACTTCTAGAATCCCTAGGATGTTGGAAAAAAAGGACACAAATTTGGTGTGGGTAGCTTATGTGCACAAAAAGTTATGATGGTCTAAGTGCGAACTGCCCCAAATAGCCAAAAAACAGGCCTGGCACCTGAGGGGGGAAAGGCCTGGCAGCGAAGGGGTAAGAAGAATTATTAATTTATTTCCCTAGATTAACAATGCTAATGTCACAAAAATAACTCTCAAACACAACTGATAGGCATATAGAATCAATAGTGGCTGATGAACGTCTTATATATCTGAGTTTAATCACTACAATCAAACAAATAATCTCCAGTATCATAACACTGATTAATAACACCAGGATTGGTAATAACGGTAAGTATACATTAGTACAAACAATCAGAGTGTCAGTATGAGTCTTGAGTATTTGAAAATTAATTCCCTCACTAACCACAAATTAGCACCAACATTTTGGATTTCATGTAAAAGAATTTAGAAACACAAATTTAGAAAAAACATACTAACTTGAGTTATTAAGGAAGAAAAAAAAGATTATTGTTATCATGCAGCATTTAAACTATATGTTGCAGCTGGTACCTGCAAAGCAAAAGAGACACATATAACAATGTGATTTCATACATTAACCATAGGACAACAACATGCAGTCTACTTCAGCAAAGGGACACCATCAGGTAAGTCTTCAGAAATCAGGTCTATAAATAGCTAAACCCACACTGCTAATACGACTCGAACCACTGTCAGGAACTCTTGAGATCGTGTCACCCCCTGGCCACTTCACAGCACTTGCTTTCAATGACCTTACACTATGAATTTTGTCACATGAGATGCTACAAACCTATAGTATTACGCGTGCTAATAATCTGCTGTCAGAGTATTGGCCACTGTAACGTGATGCATGTTTGTCAGACCATAGGCTGATATGGACAGTGTGTTAGATGACATTTGAGGCATGAGGAAGGAGCCAAAACTGCTAGTCTAGGGAAAGTTCAACTGAAGTCCAGATACGAGCTAATTCATCTGTCCATGGGTTGTTGCATTGCTGAATTATGCAACCATTGTGCACCTAATCTATACAATTGAAATACAGTCAGTTACGTATCAGGGGGTGTGTACTGCCTTCCGCTATGCTGATAGCCCCAGGGAATTTCACATCCTGATGACTGTGGTTGTGATCTCCCAGTCCCTTCTCCTCTCTGACCACAGTGACATCCCTACCCTCTCACCGAACAAATAAACACAACAACCCCACTGACTGACCGTTCTGAGATCATAATCTCTGAGAGGCACAGAGAACATGCTTGGTGGTGGGGAGTAGAACACATGCTAAATAGTAAGTTAGGGACTGTGGAGTAAGCACACTAAATAAGCAGGTTAGGGAGTTTGGAGTATGCATGCTAGATATTGCCATATAGGCAGCAGCAAGTCCTCAGCTCAGAATATGTGGTTGGCCGAACTAGACTGCACTTTTACCTCAAGAATGGGCCGACATTGTGCACAGGGCACCCAACACCTCCACGAGTGCAGAGGGGAAAGAATCTCTGTTTAAAATGGCCACTACTGGTACTATACCCTAGCCAGGTTGATGAGCACGAAAGGCGGTGCCACAGGTCTTTGCTGTTGCTACTGTGGTCTGGTAAGCACCCTTACCCACCTTCTCTGGCATTGCCCCCAAACTCCAGAGATACTGGGAGAAAGCTCTCAAGGATGTAGATGAGATCTTCACCACTGACATCCCACACTTTCCAATCTGCACCTTGCTGGGTCTTCCTAACCCCTTTACCTACCCACTGAGATCTGCTAGGGAAAAAGCGATTACCCTGGACCTCTGGGCAGCTCTCCAAGCTGTCGTATCAAACTGGGGCATGGATACTGTGTCCACACATTTTGACTGGCTGCCTAAAATGTGGGGCACATTGGCTTCAAAAAAAGATCACAGCCTCTGAGGAAAGAACATTACACAGATTTGATAATATGTGGGGCTCTTGCATTCTGGCCCATGACTTAGATATCTCTGGGTGCTTAGACTGACTAGTGATGTGCCCCAGGAACAGTAAAGACTTGGATAGCCCTCTGGTGGCTTTATGTTCTCACTGGCTCCTCACTGTGGTGGACATGTATTACCTCCATTTTTTCCCTTCTCCAGGCCTTTCCTTTTTTTCTTCCTGCCCCACTCTTCTTCTACCTCCTCCTTCAGAACTCCCCTTCTCCCACACCCCTCCCACCTCTCTCTTCCTCCTGCTCAGTTACTGTTCCTGGCTTTCTACCCCCAACACCGGCCACCGGTTGTAGGTGAGTGTATATGATATTCTCAAATTTAATAAATAATTTTGAACTATAAATAAGCAGGTTAGGGAGTATGGAGTATGCATGGTAGATTTTCAGATTAGAGAGTGTGAAGTATGCATGCTAGATAAGTAGATTTGGTAGTGCAGAGAATGGATGCTAACTAAGCAGGTTAGGAAGTGCAGAGTATGCATGTTAAATAAGAAGATTAGGGAGTGTGGAGTATGCACACTGGTTAAGCAGGTTAGGGAGTGCAGAGTACAGTGCCGGATTAAACACTGTGGAGTCCCCTAGGCAATCGATATTTCAGGGCCCCACTCCCGCCTGGAAAATTATCTCCTAATACGTTTTTAGTTTTACAAACCAACAATTTCATGCACCGATATTCTGGGTCTACAAAAGAGCAACGACAAACAATATTTACACTTTCTTCAAGAAAATTAAACAATTCTTAAGTCCCGAACAAGATAGATGTGTTCTGTTACGGTAGAAATTAGACAGTAGAGTTCATCAAACTTCATTTTAACTCAGAAAAGCTAACTTACAAACGCAGTCAAGACATTGGGTATATCTACTCGTCAGTGTTCTTGAAGTTTCTACTCATGAATATTCTACTAGGTCTGGAGTCGGCAGGAACTTGCAACATACTAACTCACCGAAAGCTTTTTTTCTGGAGGTTAAAGTCACTACATTTTACAGAGTACAGCAAACAACGTCCTAATGTGTAAGACAGAAAGGGAATGATTTCCGACCCAAAATGGCTGTTTTGAAAATATCTAATTGTGATACCAATTACAAATCTAATCATTTGACAATACATTTTAATTCAAGTTTTCTAATATTTTTCATAAATGATCAAATATAAAATAATGTATTTACAAATTCTGTATCATTAATATTGTTAGGTTATTTTCACTATTTTGACACCTGTTGATAAATTACTTTAACAGTAGAGGCGCTACTATTTAATATGTAAAACAAAATCAGCAGTGATTGCATTACAACCTACACATTCAAATTTCCCACTTTAAAACAGACCCAAAAAGGCAGTCATCGCCGGTACTCTGTAAAATGTAGGGACTCCACTGGAGGTTTCTCGTGCATGCGATAAAGTGGGATAACATTGAACTAAGAAGTGTGCACGTCGACCACTAGATGGAGATGACCATCAGTACTGTACATTACACATACGTTGTTTGCACCAAATCTTTTTACAAACTGATAGCTGACAGAAGATGAGCTTTTTTTTTTGTGTGTTGTAATTTTTATTATTATTATTATCATTATTAGTATTTCGTAACACAGGTCATGTACAGAAAGTAAATAAACAAAATTCCTCCCTTCTTTGGGGATACACCATCTTTACAGTCTTCAATCATTGTATGCAAATATATCAAACAAAAACGTGCCTTGTACCAGCATTAATATTCACATTTAAGAACCAGTATTATTAGCATAGTGGTCTCATGTCACCAAACAATCAAAGTATATCAACCTGGAGAGTGCTTGAACTTCGCCAATGGAGGGCATACAGCCATAGGTGTTGAGTATATCTATGTCATAGATTAACTGTATTACAGTACTAGTATGTTAATAGGTGCCATTAGCGAATGTTTAGTATAGTAGTCTCTCCGTAACATGGTCTATATCTCTAACAGAGATGGGTCATTGTGGGGTCATTTGTGTCTATTTCTAGTAGTAGCCCTTCGTTAATGAGTTCAGGGATTCATAAAGGGGGAAGTTTTACGGAGAGGATGAGACAGACTCAATGAATACTGATATGGAAATAATACATTTGAGTGATTTCCATTGAAGGAATGTTGGTCGAGGATATTCGTGTTGTGCTATTCTAATATGTGGGGAGACGATTCACGGTATGCATTAGAATGTTGATAATAAGATGATCTATCGCTAAGGATGGGGATGCACCCATGATTAAGGGGTATTCAACTTAGTTGGATAAGTAATACTGGAAGAATGACAATGAAGTTATTCCTAAGTAAGGAAAGGTAGCTAAGGAGGGCGATTAGGGTAATAGTACCCATTATGATAATAGTAACAATAATAGAAAGGATGATAATGGAGACAGCTATGGCGGCAATGGTGACTGGAGCCGATGGTGACCGATGGGGGGTGGGGGTAGGGGTGGGGAAGGTGAGATGGGGTGAGGACGACACAAATGGAATAAGGATTCTGTGGTAGGTAAGGTGGTGTTACTAAAGAAATAGGGGGGGCGGTAACGATAAGAAGATGAGCTTTTAAGAGACAAACTGTTATGTGAATCTGATGGCTATGGTTTATTTACTTTAAGTTGTTAAGAAGTACATTACATTAATACAGTATTTTTGTCTTTAATATAATTTTGTTGTTTCTTTGAGTTGATTAAATTTTTGGTTCTATCTTTTGGAAACAATTGAAGAAAGCTTAATTGTAATTTTCTTTCAAGATCAAATCAATATTATTTTCATCCATTGTGGAGGGCCCCTAAAAGGAGTGGGGCCTTTAGACCAGTGCCTACTTTGCCTATTTGGTAATCCGGAACTGGCAGAGTATGTATGCTGAATATTCAGGTTAGGGAGTGCAGAGTATGCATGCTAAATAAGCATGTTTGGTAGTGCGAAGTATGCATGCTTAATAAACAGGTCAAGGAGCGTGGAGTATGCATGCTAAATAAGCAGGCTAGGGAGTGTGGAGTATGCATGCTCAAAAAGCCGGTTTGGTAGTGCAGAGTATACATGATAAACAGGCAGTTTAGGGAGTGTGAAGTGTGCATTCTAGGTAAGCAGGTTTAGTAGTGCGGAGTATGCATGCTAGATAAGCAGGCTAGGGAATGTGAAGTATGCAGTCTAGATAAGCATGTTAGGTAGTGCGGAGCATGCATGCTGATGAGCAGTTTAGGTCGTTTGGCATATGCATGCTAGATATGCAGATTTGGGAGCATGGAGTATAAATGCGAGATACGCAGTTTAGGGAGTGTGGAGTATGCATGCTAAATAAGCAGGTTAGGGAGTCTAGAGTATACATGCTGCAAAAGCAGGTTTGGTAGCACAGAGTATGCATGGTAAATAAGCATGTTAGGGAGTGTGAAGTATGCATGCTAGATAAGCAGGTTAGGGAGTGTGGTGTATGCATACTGCATAAGCAGGTTGGGGAGTATGATATATGCATGCTATATAAGCAGGTTAGGGACTGTGGTGTATGCATGCTAGATAAGCAGGTTAGGGAGTGTGGAGCATGCATGCAAGATAAGCAGGTTAGGTAGTACGGAGTATGCATGCTAAGTAACCAGGTTAGGGAGTGTGGTGTATGTATGCTAAATAAGCTGGTTTGGGAGTGTGGCATATGCATGCTAAATAAGCAGGTTAGGGAGTGCAGAGTACGCCTGCTATATAAGCAGTTTTGGCAGTGCTGAGTATATATGCTGATAAGCAGGTTTGGTAGTGTGGACTATGCATGCTAAATAAGTACGTTAGGTATTGCAGAGTACTCATGCTAGAGAAGCAGGTTAGGGAGCGCAATGTATGCATGTGAGATATGTCAGCTAGGGAGTGTGGATCCTGCATTCAGATAAGCATGTTTAGAAGTGTAGATATGCATACTAAATAAGCAGGTTAGGTATTGTGGAGTATGCATACTAGGTAAGTATGTTAGGGAGTACGAACTATGCATGCTAAATAAGTAGGTGAGTCAGTGTGGAGTATGCATGCCTGATATGCAGGTTAGGGAGTGCAGAGTATGCATACTAGATAAGAAGGATAGGGAGTGCGGTGTATGCATGCTCCATAAGCAGGTTAAGGAGTGTAGGTATTGCAGAGTATGTATGTGAGATATGCCAGCTACCGAGCATGGATTGATAATCAGGTTAGGGAGTGCAAAGTGTGCATGCTAGAAAAGCAGGTTAGGGAGTGTGGATTATGCATGCTAGATAACCAGGTTAGGGAGTGTGAAGTATACATGCTTGATATTCTGGTTAGGAAGTATAGAGCGTGCATGGAATGTGGCAAATCAACCAAGTCCCCCATTGTGGAGTCTAAGCCTGTTAAATTACTTGGTGGGAACGGAAGAAGATGGTAATTTATGTGATTGGTCCTTTCACCATTTTACCTAACAGTGATGACTTTGGCATTGTGTTAATTGCTTACTTTTAAAAATGGCCATAAATTTGAATGGTTGAAAATATCACTACTGATGTTATTATCAACTTTGTGGGTGATGCTTTTGTAGAGAAGGCCTACCTGAAGAAATTGTATCAGAGAATGGTCCACAGCTTGTCAGTAACAAGGTGGAGGAATATTTTAAGAAATGTGTGATACGCAGAGAAGGATAAATGCACAGGTGGAGAGTTAAATAAAGTCAAAAAGGAGTCCATCCACTTGTCAGTAAAAGGAAGGTTAAGCTGGAAGAAAGCTTTGACACCAAATTTTGTATTAGCTGTTTCTACCTTTTAAGCTTTGAATGGACGAAAACCTGGATCTAAACATTTTCGTGGTGGTTAAGAAATTAGTGTAAAGTTAAGCAGGACATTAACTGCCTGGAGACAATGGTTACATCAAGGAAGGACAGTAGAGGCTCCAGTTACCAGGGAATACAGGGAAGAGGACAGACGGTCTGCTCCTCGTAGAGTGACTGGAGTCTTACAAACTCTGGTACAACAGTGCAAGGGGGAAAGACGTCGAACGTGAGCAGGGATCATTTGAAGCTTATGGTGGTGATGTAAATGATCTGCCACTGTTTCCACAGAATTAGATGGAGAACGTGATGGTAAGGTATCTTTATCTTTATCACAAACCAAAGTGAGTATTTGTGATGGCACATTTATCAATTTCTGGATGGACTGTTATCCAAATGAGGCACCAGATGTGGCATTGTTCAGAGTCTGTCAACTCTTTCCCCTAGGTGCACTATGCGTGGTAGACATTTGTAAAGCAAGTAGTATGTATGTTTGTCCGTATATGGTATTTCAATAGCACAAACCTAGCCAAAAGGGAGCGGATTACTGTACCTTGGCAAAAGCAAGTCTAAAGTCAGTGAGTAGTAGCAGAGGAAACTGAGTTGTGGATGATTAATGCATTGTGATAAAGCCTTCTTTAAAGTGGAACAGCGCTGGAGAAGTCCTGGGCATATGGGGATGTTGTTCCAGGTCCTGGGTGCATAGATAGAAAAGGCTTGTTGTCTCTTTTTTTTTTTTTTTTACAGTTTTAAGTCTGCAGTCTGATGGTGTCCAAGCTGCAGGTGTGCCGATAACCAACAAAGATGGTGAGCTTGTCTGCAAGAGAAGCAGGGGTGCTTATTGTGATTGATTTGTAAATGATGCAGCTGGTTTTGAAGATGGTGCAGTTTGGTAAGGGGAGCCAATAGAGTTCCATCAAGGTGGGTATCATATTTCTCTGGATCTGGATGAGATGTACTGCAGCATGTAGGATGCGTCTAAGGGGTGTTAGTGTGAGCCTTGAATACCATATACTAGAGCATTACCACTATCAGGATGCAAGAGTACAAGGGCCATCAAGATGCAAGAGTTTAAGGGCTTGAGCAGCAGTTCTGGAGTCACTTTCTGTAAGAAACAGTTTGATTTTCTTGTTAGGAGAGAGCTGGTACCAGGCCTTCTTTGTTTGTTGTTTTTTAGAAGCATGTCCTTGAAGGAGATGTTGGTGTCCATGGTGAATCCAAGTGATTTGGCATTCAATGAGAGTTGAGATTCAAAGCTTTCAAGGCCTATGCCATTGAGCGAGGTCGGTACTGTATCTTGTTTGTTGTTCTTGGGAAATATTAGGAATTTTAGTAGGGTTGAGTTTCAAATAGGTGCTGGACATCCAGGTCTGGTGGATGAGGTGCAGGCAGTGTTTGATAAGCTGGATGTCTGACGCACAGGAGATTTTCAAGTAGAGTTGTGTATCACCAGCATATTGTTCAACCTTGATGCTGTTGTCTGCGAGTAAAGCACTAAGCAGTTCCATTGAAAGAGTGAATATGGCAGGAGACAGTGTGGTGCTCTGGGGGACTCCACATGTGATGAGGATCTTTTGTGACAGGAAGGTGCACATGTGAATAAACTGGTAATGGTTGGAAAGGTTGGTGGAAAACCTGCCTTCAAATCCCATTTGTGATTCGAGGGTGCATATGAATGTGAGATGGTAGACTCTGTCGAAGGCAGCTCAGCGGTCCAGTAATATCAAGAGGCAGGGGTAATCTTCATCTGTGGTCATGATGTGTAAGATGGCGGTCTCAATACTACAAACAGGTCTGAAGCCAGATTGGTAGTTGTGCAGGAGATTGGCAGCACTGATGTGATCTTGGAAATGAACATAGACTGACTACTTTTTCAATGATCTTTCAGATGAATGGTAGTTGTGTGATTTTGTGCTACAGTAGTATATTATCTTGGCTCCTAATAGAGACTGATAACTATATTTGTTATTACTTTATGTATTGTCTTTTCCATTCCTTTTCTTTTCATTCTCTTCTTTCTCTTCTTCCCTTTAGTTGGGTTAGTGATGAAGGCGCAGGCAAGTGGCAAAATGTATGTTGGAATGTGAAATCCATGAAAAAAGGTGAATGTGTTTAGAATGTTATTTATGAATGTGAAGGCAGTTGGAGTTGGCATTGACTTCTGGTGATTGTGTTTCTTGTTGCTGCTGCACTCAACAAAGTTCAGTAAATTTACTTTTATCTCAGCTCCCGTTTCCACCCTACATCTCCTGCATCTCCACACCTAGTAAAGTCAGGATCCATTACATGAATGGCCTCAAGGAATCTGCCTGCAAGTGGCTCGACAGGTACTAGTGCCACGCTGTCCTCGCTCATATATCACACTTCGGGCCAGATTTCTAAGGTCCTTGCCCCTCCTTGCGCCACATTAGTGTAATTTTTGTTATGCTAATGTGGGGTTAGGTATGCATTTCTGATGCGCCATATTTACAAAGTGCCGCAATACGAGCATTGCGCGATGTTGCAAACCCTTGTGCAACATAGGCCTGCGCCAGGCATAATGTATGCAAGGTGGGCATTCCCACACAGTGAGGCTGCAAACAAATGGTGTAGTAGAATCTACAAGATTTCACTGCATCATTTTTTCCGTCATTTTTAATGCCTGCACATAGCAGGCGTTAAAGTGGCGGGCCCATAATAACCAATGCGCCTTTCTAGTACTTTACTGGCCTACCGCCAAAATTTATGATGCTAATGCAGCAAAACACCACAATAGCGTCATAAATTCTGACGCTATTGAGCTAACGTGCGCCATGGTGTGCCGTACTGTAAATACAGCGCTACCATGGTGACGTTAGAGGGACCAAGGGGGGAGCAAGAAAAGTAGCGCATCAGGATTGATGATCTGGCTCTTCCTTCCTTGAGAAGAGACTGTTTGCATACTTCCAGCCCTTCAAACCAGTCTTGCCTGATGCTCAGCTTATAGAGCTCCCCTCTTCAGTCCTCAGACACTACCACACGCAATAACTGTAGTGAAGGTAGCCTTGCACATGCATGCACCATTCAGAGGACCCTGCAGTAACATTATGTCCTGATTTACACATTGCCTGGAGGCAGTTCCGAAGTCTCTTTGTGGCATGAACTGCAGCTGATTGATCATACGGTCATGCAGGGTGGCACTTCTCACTCAGAGCAGCTTGCAAGGTGCCAGGCTTCCACTGTGGACTCAAGTATAACTTTCTCAATGCCCTGGCACACATTTTACCATCTTGCTCAAGCCCTCTCAGGGTTTTCCCATCTCTTTCAACCCAGTTTACTCTTCTCCATCTTTCTTTTGGAATCATCCTTTATCAATAAACATGATCGGAGTTCATAAAAAACTTTTTCAGGCAGTTAGGTATCTTCCCCTTCTGCTGGATCCAAGTCAACTCTGTAGATCTGCATTGACGGGGGCTGTCCATGTATGTTGTCCGTTGAAAGCCAAAGTAAATATCACTGGGAGAGGGAGATTTGGTTCTGTTCGTTATTGTTGGCGTGTTCTCGTCGCTGGTAGAAGTAAAAGCAGCACCTTGAGGCACCATTGCACAGTTTGTTACAATCCTGGCATTCACAGTCGCACCTTCACAGTGACTGGCACCAGCGTGCACGATAGGGGAAATTATCATTTCATTTAACTGAAGGCACTGACAGGACACTCCTTTTGACACAGCTGACAAAGACCACTATAGACTTATGCTGGCATGCTGCCCTATTTAACCTGCCATGTTAAGTGGGTTAAACATGAGCACCTGAAGCCTCTCGTGGGTAAGTGACCAGATGAAACCGCAGAGCAGTGGCGCCTACAATTATTCATCACACTAAAGGAAAGGCTTACTGGGGTCAGTCATGACTTTAAAATCCTGAACCTTCTTCCAAACTAAACTCGACGCCCCCCTTAGCGGGGGTAAAGCTACAAGCCTAATACTTCCTTAAATTCAGTCTAGATGTGTACAGCCACTGTAAGGGACTCCTCTATGAGACTGACTGTCCAGTCACTCTTCTCCTCCAACTTCCTTGCATCAGTTCCCTTGTCTCCGTGACTGGAAGCCAGATCAACTCAGAATGAAAATTCTAGGAGCTGCCCTGTGAGGATGGGTCATCGGACCACATTCACACTGCCTGTGCCTTCTCAGCCTTAGACATAAGGGAAACAATGATAAAAGACTCCAGGACTGCCTTTCACCCGCCACATGAAGGAAGTACTACCACACACCTGGGGTATAAGCCAGCAAGAGCTGTCTCCCTTTTCACAGGTTCAACAAGTCTTAAAGATGTTTCCCTGATTGTGTCATGTCTGTTCAGGCAGTATTTGGTCTTCCTTGGACCAGTGATTTTATTGTTTGCGATGAGCAGGCGGATGTGGCAGGCAGATGTCTGACTTCTGAGGAGTAATTGGTGCTTGACCAACCATTTTTAGTTTGTAATCTATGATACATTTTGGTAATCTCTGACCACAGGAATGTGGTCGAGTCCTTTCCCAGTGAGTTAATCTAAGATGTGGTCAGGCTAATGAAGACCTTCTTCTGGGATTCATCATATTAGCAATCGATCCTGGTCCTTTGATGGTGGAAGCTGGGCAACCTTTTGGCTCTGGGCCCTTGTTGCGGGCCCCTTATCAAAGTCATTAGCCTGAGCCAGGGATTTCAGATGCCAGCGAAGTGGTGAGCTCTGGATCAGAGTACCTAATCCCCTGGAAGTCCCTTCCCTGTGCTCAGGCATGAGATCTCAAAGTGACTATCCCACACCAGCAAGGCAGCTCACTGTTTAATAAATGCACCTTCCGCATTATGGCCTGGCATCTTTACATAGTCTTTTTTCTCCATTTGATCCAGTGGCTTCAGACATCCTCCTGCCCCAGTTTCCAGGGCCCTGGAGACTCCAGATGCAGAGTAGTGCTGACCCTGAAGGTTAATCGCCTGACTACAGCAGGGAGGGATGGGTGTGAAGACAGCGGGAACCGGGGGAGGAGGAGGCGGCTTTGTCAAAGGCGCGACAAGCCCTAAGCTCACAGGATAAACACAAAGCCATGGATGTGATTTAATTTGGATCTTCTGGAGAATAATGGCAGCGAAAATGAACCTGAATTAAAAATTACTACTCTATCAATCACCAACAGTTTAACTGTTCTAGTGATTAAAATATCTGTCCTTCCTCACCCTGCTTTCATACCCCTTGTTCACTTATATAATACTTTCCTTATCACCTATAGGACATTCCGTTCACCTGTCATTAGCTCACTCTCGGTATTTACTATCATATACTTCTGCCTGAATCACTACCCTTTGTATATTGCGTAAACACGTCGGTTAATTACTTAACCTCCGCATTGATCTCGTACAAATGTCCGTTAATCATTTAAATCTTCAATTCATTTCTTAAGAACTTCATGGCTCTCTTACCTTCAATAGTCGCTCACACCTTTACAATAACCACATGCATCAATTTTAAATCAGTAAGACGCCTTCACAGAAACTGATTTATAAATTAGTAATGCAACTTAGCAAGTCATTGAAAATTTGTCATAAAAAGCTCACAATCGTCTCTTCATAAACTATTCAGCCAAAAGATACGCTTTTTCAGTAGTGCCATAAAAATTGAAAAAATCTATATTACATTTCATAGAATGCATTACCACATCATGATATACTCTATAATACAACCGTTTTTCTTTCTTTTTGAATAGCATTTTAATTAAATCTTTTTGATTCGATTTTCAAAATGTCCCAAACTTCCTGCGACATAAAATTATCTCATAACCACCAAAATGTTAACACAACAGTACAATAACCGCACCAACAATCACAGAAGCGGCATCACCATCATCCACTGAGAAACCATCCAGTGCACCACCACCACCAAAGATGACACTTCACAAATCATGGAGCGCCTCAGCTTCCAACTCCATGATGGCAGAACGACTATCAGAAGCCCCCAGGCATACAGACCCCCAGGCTCACGCCCCAACCTCTGCAGCGCCATTCCAGAATTCATTGCCTCACCCGCCATTGACTCCAAACACTACATCTTCCTCAGTGACCTCAACTTCCACCTCGATGACCCCAAAAGACATGAACATCCACAACCTCCTGGAAAACATGAGAGGTATCATCCTCACTCAACTGATTACTGACCTCACACACATTGCACGACACATGCTAGACCCATCTTCACTGCCAGCGACAGAGTCAAGTACAGCAAAATCTCCTAACTTACCGGGACCGACCACGCCATGGTCCACTTTACCATCGCAGGAGCACCATACACCACCACCAAGACTCCAAGTTCCTCCTATTGCAGCTGGAACAAAGTGACAGAGAACCAATGGACAGACACCCTCAACATCACCCATCCTAACCTTGCAACCAACCTCAAACAAGCTGCTGAGGACCACTCCACCAGGATCACCAAATGCGCTAACAGAGTCACCCCTATCAAACCCTCCAAGTCCAGTAGATCCACCAAACAAGCCAGCTGGTAAACACCAATACTCAGGACCACGAAACGCAATTGCAAACATCTAGAGAGATGATGGCACACCAGCAAGATCCCACAGACCGAGCCAAGTTCAAATCAGCCCTCAGAAAATTCCACAAACGCATTAAAAGACACTAAAAAACCCACCCTGGCAGACCGCATCAAAGCCAGCTCCAATGACAGCAAAGAACTCTTCAACATTATCAGATCTACAGTTAATTTGAATCTCAACCTCACAGATCTCCACAGCCTCCTCATGCCAACTGACGCCACCCACAACCCTCCACTCAACACATGGGAACAGCTCACCACACAGAGCAACACAGCCATCATGAACTCCATCCATTCTGGAGCACCCATGGGCCCCGGCCCCCATCACTTCTTCAACCTCCGGAGCGAGAATACCAGCGGCAAATTCACCTTCATTCTCAGTTTATCCATCACCATGGTCACCTTCCCCGGTCAACGGAAACACGCAGAGGTCAGATCCCTTCTCAAGAAACCCTCTGCCAACCCCAGTGACCTCAAGCACTACCGCCCAAACCTCGAGAAGGCCATCAGCAGACAATTCACGAAACACCTGGAGGACAACAACCTGCTGGACACCTCTCAGACTGGTTCCATGCCAACCACAGCACCAAGACCGCCCTGATTGCTGCCACAGACGACATCAGAATGCTCCTCGACCAGGGTGACACAGCAGCCCTGATTCTCCTCAACTTTTCAACTGCATTTGACATCATATCCCACCACACCATCATCAAGAGACTCCACCTCGTTGGGATCCAACAAGACATCCTCATATGGATGGCATCCCTCTTCACAGGATGAACCCAGAGAATCCACCTACCACCCAAGATCATCATCTGAGGTGGCCCTCAAGGTTCATACCTCAGCCCCACCCTGTTCAACACCTACATGATGCTCCTGGTCAACATCAGAACCCACAGCCTCAACATAGTTTCCTACGCAGACGACACTCAGCTCATCCTCTTACTCTCAGAAGACCCCTCCACCACCAGGATCAGCTTCCACAACTGCATGATGAGTGCCCCTGAATGGATGAAGACCAACTGCCTGAAGCTCAACACGGACAAGACTGAAGTGCTGATCTTTGGAAACAACACCTCCCCTTGGAACGAGACCTGATGGCCTTCCAAAGGCGGACCCACACCGATGATCCTGGACAGCAAACTCACCATAAAACACCAGATCAATGCAGTTGCCTCTGCTTGCTTCCACACCGTTCGCATTCTTCGAAAGGTCTTCAGATGGGTCCCCATCAACACCAGGAAAACCATCACCAAAACCCCAGTCACCAGCTGCCTCAACCACAGCAACACACTCTATGAAGGAATCACTACCCAACTTTTGAAGAGACTCCAAACGGTACAGAACTCAGCTGCCAGACACATCCTCAACTTCCCCAAACATGCCTATATCACCCCACCTCAGGAACTTCCATTGACTCCCTGTCCAGAAAAGATGCCAATTAAAGATGCTGATACAATCCTTCAAGGCCCTGCACAACTAAGGAGCAGCATGCATCAACCACCGCTGGAACTACCACAAATCCTCCAGGCATCTGTGCTCCACCTCCCTTGCCCTCTATCACACTCCCTGCATCCATTGATGCCACAGCAGAGGGCGCTCCTTCTCCTACCTCACCACTAAGGCCTGGAAAAATCTTCCTCCCCATCTCCGAACAGCAACCCCTTTGACAGACATCAGAAAGGGACTCAATACCTGTCTCTGCGACAAACCGCAGCAGGATCTTAGCACCTTGATACCCTCACGGGTGACTAGCTGTGCTCCACAGATATTGATTGATTGGTTGATTGATTGATAAAAATGTCACATTTTAAGAACAAAGGTTGTAATAACGTAATTTTTTCTTTACAAAACAGGTGGCAGTTCATTAGTACAATGCTGTTAATCGCACATAGTTAGTAAAGCATGTATACTTGTTCCGCGTTTATCTTTTTTATCATTGCCATTATACCTGGAGCATGCGACTCTGGATTGACACTTGTCTGTGTATTGTGTGCCCGCAACAATTCAGGTTCAGAGCTGGCACGCCTGAGCTACTGCAGATTACCCTAAGGTTCTCCACTGAAGGAAAATTAGAAACACCCTTTGCAAACTCTTTTCAACATAAAACTGTAAAATAGTAACAAAATGGTTGCAAATCCTTTACATTAATTTCCCTTTTAACCCTTTAAAATCACTTCCACAGTCTGTAACATAATTCGGTCACAAATGCCACTTCTGAATTATTTGATTTTGCCTAACGTTAAATTTCTCTTTTTAAATGCATGCACCACCTCCATATAGTACGTTATCATCACTCATGAGGGCTATTCTCATTCGTCTGAGATAGTACAGCACATGTAGCTGTCATCACACCTTATCTTCATGGGGTCTGAGTTTAAAGCTACACCACTTTCTTCTGAACAGTCTTTGAAGTTTAATATCCAAAGTCAACTCTTGAGCATCAATCCTGTTCCCCGTGGTCTCCCCAGATATATTCCCAATTGCCAAAGTATGACTCAGGAAGACCATCCGGGTGGCACTCTGGATCCCAAGTCAAGCACCCAGCAGGCTCATTGGGAGGTGCCAATGCCGCAATGACTCCTCTTTCAGTTTTTTAATTCACGCAACACATGCCTTTGGACCTTGAAACACACCATATTTAGGTTGTGTTACTAATTTCAACCACATTCCTATCCCTAATTGACTCTTTCACAATGTATTATAGGATTTGCAGCTGGAATATACTTCAAATCGCACATTCATGTTATGTTTACGACAGGCAAGCATGCCTTCAGAAGATAGCACACAGCCATCATTCATGCTGGCATAAACTGCACAATCTGACATCAAGGTCACCTAAAACCCAGGTCTCTTGTTGGATGAAAGACTTCTGGCAAGACTTGATAACCATACAGTGATAGGTAAAGAAGTAGTTTCATTCACAACAGGTCTACACCAGATAATAAGGTAAATTAAAAAAACTTGTGGTTACACAGGCCAAGTCACAGGTCTTGTTGGGTGTCCCACCATCACTTACTGTCTCCCTCAGACCTAAGCGAATTAGTTTATCTTGATTTCACACCAAGCAAAGCCTTATGTTCCATTTTCTCACCTCCTTTTCCAGGGTCTGGAGGTCCAAGTTTCACTATTGGCAAGTCAGTGTGGCTGCTCTGGGCGCTGGTCTTCAACAACTCGGTGCCCATTGAAAACCCACGAGGCACAACCAGTAAGATAATGGTGCTTGTCTGGGCATTCTTTGCCGTCATATTCCTGGCGAGTTATACAGCAAACCTGGCTGCATTCATGATCCAGGAGCAGTACATTGACACAGTGTCCGGGCTCAGTGACAAGAAGGTAAGGTTTGAAAAGAGTGAAAGAGCCCGAGCAAGTGTGAACAGAGAGTGAGGGCAGTGCAGTCTAACGCTGAAACTTTAAGGGGACTCAGTCGATTCTTTGGGCACACTGACACAGAACTCACTTTCTACATATCTATGTGCAGAGGCAACAGGTACTGGTATAGGTGTGTCACACTTTCTCTACAAGCAAGGCTAATTAAACGTGCTCTGAGGGCAAGGTTTCTTGCAAAAAAAAGTATTTCCCAGGGTCTTAAAGGACCATGTTGCGCAATAAGCATGCTGAAATAGGCAATGGGGAGTGTTTTTTGGGAATCTTAAGTGTGCAAAGAGAGGTCACAGGAAGTAACACTGTGAACTGTAAGCCAGTTAAGAGAGATCACAGGGAGTGGTACTGGGAACAATAAGCATACTAAGAGAGGCCACAGCCAGTGGTACCTGGGAAACATAAACATCCCAAGGTAGGCCACGGGGAGTGGTGTTGAAACCATAAGCATGCTAAGAGAGGCTGTGAGGAGTGGTACCTGGGAACCGTGAGCATGGTAAGAGAGGCCAGTGGGACTGGTATTGTGCGTGAGTGAGTACAGTGAACCTGGTTGCCAGGACAACATTACCTATAGGTTTTCTTGGGTTATGGTGCACATACACATGTTCTTCGATTTGTCTTCTAGTTCCAGAAGCCCCAGGAGCAGTACCCTCCTTTCCGCTTTGGGACAGTCCCCAATGGAAGCACTGAGAGGAACATTCGGAGTAACTACCCGGACATGCACACACACATGGTGAAATACAACCAACGCTCTGTTGAGGACGCCCTGACCAGCCTGAAAATGGGGTATGAAATCAAAGAAACCCAAGAATGCAGCTTCCCCATATCCAGCCTTCTTCGACTTAGGAAAAAGTATACATTTTCACATCTCTCACTGACTGTTGCAGATGGATGGTACAAATGTGTTTAAATAGCATATTCACACACAGTCCTTCCCTCTACCACCTCTGCTTAGTGTCCTGGCCTTCGGGGATCACTCATTGATATGACTGGGGAGATTGTGGGTGTAGCAGCCAATGTAGTAATGTTTACTTAAAACATTAGAAATGGGGTACGAGGCAACTAATCATATTGTAGCCTTGTCCAATAGGCATCAAAAGCTTAATTTAAATAATTACGCCTTCCTGTGACAATATCTCGTGCGAGAATAGAAAGACACAGGTCAAATGTGTTTCTTTACACTAATGATATGACATTAGTGCTTGGAGTCGTGGGTTGAAGCTTCAAGCTCCAAATTAAGATTTAAGCCCATATTCATGGAATTTTTGCTGTATGCAAATGAAAACGATCTCGAGGAAATATAGAAACAAACTGTTGCATTTCACATAAGGACATAGAATTTATAGCACAGACGAAAAACAACATAAAATTGAGAACTAGAGGCCACTTAATTCCTGAGACGGAGTGCCACATCCTGTCTTCCTACACCTGGCTTAGGTCTGCCCCTTGTACATATATTCTGGGACCACTCGCATCATACCTCAAAAGACACGGGACACGGGTCCGTAAAGATCTAGACCCAAAAAACACTTTACGAAGTTTTCTTAAACTACTCCCATGCAACTCTGAACGCTTCATCGCAGTGGCACTGCTGCTAGAGAAGCGCAAAGTCTCAATCCACTGGTATAGGAGCACTGCCCCTGTGGAAGGGGACTGGAGACAAGATGCGGCCACATGTAGCGATGCCGCGGCGCACCTAGTAACTACTGCAACACAGGCATCTAGGCCCAAAGGTGTTTGAGACTCACTGAGTCGGGCCTGAAGCAACAGATAAAGATAGCAATAGATCTGATTGTATTACTACTTCTTCCAGGCAGGGTTAAATTACTGGGGACATGCTCAGCTCACCGCATTGGTGCACTTCCTTACTGGAGAAGGGAGGACCTCGTTTACCCTGGGGGATGAGACATTCCGATTGATGTAATGGTCTTTAAATTCACTTAGGACCTCCTAATGTTTGTTATATTATTGATATGCGATACCCTGACTGTATATGGCTGGGACAGCATCTCCTTCTATGTAATTCCATTCTCTCTCTGATCATGCTTGTTTATTAAAAAATACACATAAATAAAAACTAAAATAAAGCCCTCGTTCTAAGGGATAACGAGTGAATACCAATGCAGCGTTACCGAACCCAAAGTAATTTAGGGCCCCATTTTCGAGGAAGTGGAGCAGCACGGCACTGAGCTGTGTCACTTCAGAAACGCAGGGATGTGCCATGGGATGTGCTGTATTTACCAAAATTCGGCGCACTTCTGTATTTCCCCTAGTGCTGGCACTAAATTTAGCTGCCTAGTGCCAATGCTGGCACCCTTCCACTATGGCACAAGTGTGCCTCGGTTGAGGGGAAAAATTGTTTATGTGCAGGAAGGTGTCCCTTCCTGCACATAAACAATAAATCATTGTGTTTTGCTCTTTCTATGTGTGCTGCATTCAGAAAAAGCAAAAACGAGGAGAAATAAAAGTATTTCTCTTTGTTGCGCCACTCTAACGCAACACCTGGGGTGGTGTTAGTTTTTGGTGCTGCCTCAGATTTACGATTTTTCATAAATCTGGGGCAGTGTCAAAAGCAATGGGTGTTGTGTGGAAAGGCCCACAGCAACACCCATTGCACGTCCCTCTGCTGCAGAAAACTGTGTCGGGGAGCCCATATTTACAAGGCTGCATTAAGCCATGGAAAGTGGTTTAGCGTCGCCTTGTAAATATGGAAATGGGCACAGCGCCACCAGAGCGTCGCTGAAAGTGATACTTAAGTGGCGCTAAGGGCTTGCAAAAAAGCCCCTTTGTCTTGTGGTGTGTGCAATACAGGAAAATTAAACATAAACAATTACCTATACTTGGGGAAAAGTCATTCAAAGGTGCGGGGAAAACAAAGCTGACCTGAGAAATGAGGAATTATCGCAGGAACTGGTGTTTCCATGTCAGATTCCACATTATATCCTCACTTTGGGGCTATTCCCCACCTGCAATATTCACCAACTTTTTGCAAATGACACATGCAGAACAGTAATACTGAGGGGCTTGCTTGCAAGCCCCTGTGATGCAGGGCGGCGCAGCACGTGTCTTGCTGCATCGCCCTGCACCACTGGAAATGGGCAGAAATGCACCATTTCTACAAGATAGGGTGCATTTCTGTCCTCTCCTCCTGCACTGGGGCTAAAATTAGCTGCCTAGTATCAACGCAGGCACCCTTGCACCATAGTCCAAGGGTACCTGTGTTGCAGGGAATGATTGTTTATGTGCAGGAATCAATATGGTGTTTTACTTTTTCCATGTGTGCTGCAGTATGCACTATAACTCAACCCCTGGGGTTGGGTCAGTTTTTGGCACTGCCTTAGATTTGTGATTTCTCGTAAATCTGGGGCAGTGTCAAACGCAATGCCCCTCTGTCGCAAAAAATGCATTAGGGGGACCATACTAACAAGGTGACGTTAAGCCACGCAATGTGGCTTAGTCCCGCCTTGTAAATGTGGAAATGGGCACAGCACCACTCTGCTGAAAGTGATGCTCCAGAGGCGCTAGGGGCTTGCAAATAAACCCTTATTCAGCCGCTATTTGTGGTTACCGGCTGAACAGTACTAACCATAAACTTGGAAGCAGAGCTTTAGGATGAAATGGGCAAACCACAAACTCCAAGTGACCCAGTTTCTTATCTATAAATTGACTTGACATTCATGCACATTTTAAATGACTTGAGGCACTAAATACCCAGGCTACATTTTCCACCCTTTCTATCTTGAATTCAGAAGCTTTTGACTTTGTCATCTTCAAATTGGAAATGTAGAAATGGTTTGAATTAAGGTGGTGCATTGTATCAGCCACATCCAACTGCCACAAAGCTCTGTCATTCTTTGATTTCTCATCTTAGTGACCCGTTCACTGCCTTCTCCCTAGTTACTGATCCTTTGCTGGGTGACCTAAGTCCCACCTTTATTGTTCTAGGAAGCTGGATGCCTTCATTTACGATGCTGCTGTCTTAAACTACATGGCTGGAAAGGATGAGGGCTGCAAGCTGGTGACCATTGGCAGCGGGAAGGTATTTGCCACCACAGGCTATGGCATTGCCCTCCAGAAGGACTCCAGGTGGAAGCGGGCAATTGACCTGGCACTGCTGCAGTACCTGGGAGATGGTGAGATCTAGGCCACTGGCCTATCCTTCAAAGAATATGTAGATCAGAAGTAAACATTGACCTCTATAGGTAGTGACTAGTGAGTGCGATGGCGGGGGGAGGTGGTACCACTTGTTATATCTGATCTGTCTCACTATCTTCTGCATACAAAGTAAAATGTCTATTGGATTTTTTTAGTGAACCGTTCGATACTCAAGGCTTTGGCATCTATGAATGGGTTTCTTCTCTTCAGTTATATGTGATAATGCATCATGGCTGCTGGTGATAGCCATCTGAGTTTTTTTTACTTCTGGTGGCAATGCCTCCAGGTTGGTTGGCTTTTTTGTATTTACATCTGCCTGATTATTTATCTGTATCATGTTAAACACCTACTCATACTTTAGTCACCATTTGTGATCATATTTGCTCACTGGGGCTTGTCGAGTTCATGCTTACTAGCTGTGGGAATTTCCTGGTAGTTCCAGGACATTCCGTGGTTGCTGGGTTCAATTATAACAATGAGAACTCCCTGGTGCTATAGGGCTCCACTTCCCCATTAAACCTGAAACTGAGCACCACGTAGACCCTCTTAGTACCTTGGCCTCAGTATAAGGAAGTCAAGCAGCCTACGGTTTACTCTGGGAGGAGGTGTGGTAGAAACTCAGAGCTCAATAATTTATATAATAACAATCAATAAATCATTGTCCAGCCTGTGCTTTATTGAGAAAAGAAACATACATCTGTATGCTACACAGGAAATTTGGATGGTAGAAGAAAAAATCCTGGGGGACTAGCAGTTTTCTAGATAAAGTGAATGCACGATATATTTAACCCTCCTCTGTCTGGGTTGCAGAGCACAGTGTTATTCATCTGTCCCCAGGACTACTAATAGGCCAATGCTGAAATCATTAAAAGTCTTCTGGTCTTGGAATTAATGGTGTAGCTGCCCCAGTTCATTTTAAAATCTGTTGTGTCCCTGGTTGTGTACAGTACCTTGACTTAGTTGTGGGGTAGTGACAGCCAGCTCTGGTAATGCACTGCTCTTCTAATGTGTGCATGTGCGCGATAGCTTCAAGTGCAGAGGCTTTGAGCAAACTGTCCTGCTGTCTTCTGTGGTGGCCTCTGGTGCCACAGTAGAGCTCAGGAATGCGTCTTCTGATTGAAGAGGAAGGGGTTGCAGCTTTGCCTGTTTGTGCCATGACCATGAGGAGGACTATAAATACCAACAAGGCCTGGGCCCCTGGAGGCCCTCAATTTATGTGTCAATTTACCTCACCTGAAGTGGTTCTAGCGCTATGAAGCATGTCACCCGTTCCTGCAGTGTGAGTTGCTGCTTTGCTTGAGGACTGCAACCACCAACAAGCCCGGGCCCCTGGAGGCAACCTTCTCAATTTACCTGACCTGAAGTGTTTCCAGCACTATAACTAGCGTTGGCCATTGCTGCAGTGCAGGATGCACACAGGACGTGGCTGGGCTGTGCCAGTCAGAGCCCGGAAGAAAACAAGTGCTCCCTCTTGGTTTGTCGATCTGACGGTGAGGTGGAGAAGATACCTGTTGCTTTGAAGGCCTACCCTTTTTTCTTTAGCCGGACGATGTTTTACAGCGGTGATAAGACTGGAAGGGTGCCGACAGGATCTGTTTCATTTCTCGCCTGCAGTTGTTACAACTGTCTGGTAGGAAACGTATTATTCCTGCAATCAGATCCAAACTGCACTGAGTTGTTTATATTGTGTTTACTCTGTCTACTCGGGGTCAGCTTGTGGGTCTGACATGGGGAAGCGTAAGGTTACAAATAATCCTGTCATAATCATGGATGCCTTTTTGAACAGGGACGTGGACATCCTTGATATAGAAACTGAACTGGCCACTCGCAGGCTTTCTCGCCCCCCCGACATTAAATCTGCTCTCTGAATTGCTGGGTACATCTTCATCCTCATCTGCTTCCACTGATGCCGGTCCAGGACTGATTTCTTCCTTGCCCCTAATGAGTTGCATACGGGAAGGCTATCCATCTGTATCCCCAGACCTGGGAGAACCCTTACTTGTCAGTCCTTGGGCTTCTGGCAGTTGAGTGGGAGCAGCCGTTTCAGAAGTTTCAGAGAGGGTCTTCAGAGCAACTAGAAAGAGAGAGATACTGGAGCCGATTGGAAAATCCAAGCACCCAGGGCCAATTCGGGTCAGCCACTGAGGGCTGACATTCCCGAGGTTGTGGGGCAAGTTAATATGGAAACCTTGGTGGATTTTGTTTTATCTATTATATTTGCTGCATTGGATGCAAAGTTAGAGCCTATTTGTCAGTGTTTGACGGCCATGGAGATGGAACTCCTACGTAGCATTTGAGAGCCGTCATGACCGCCCTCACCTCAGTCCCTGCTTGCTTCCCTACCACTGTTATGCCATGTACCATACAGCCTGTTGCAGGGTGAAAAGATTGGCTAACGGCTGTCGAGCCGGCGAGGGACGGTGGGTTGGTGGATATAGAGAGTGTTGGACTGTTTTGCTCATGCAGGTTCATCCCCTATCTTTTCTCCTACTGCCTCCTATTTTTCTGACCTGTTGCTGTTGGCTTTTGAACTCTGAGCACTTTACCACTGCTAACCAGTGCTAAAGTGCATATGCCCTCTGTGTAAATTGTATGTAATTGGTTTATCCATGATTGGCATATTTGATTTACTAGTAAGTCCCTAGTAAAGTGCACTAGAGGTGCCAGGGCCTGTAAATCAAATGCTACTAGTAGGCCTGCAGCACTGGTTGTGCCACCCACATAAGTAGCTCTGTAATCATGTCTCAGACCTGCCACTACAGTGTCTGTGTGTGCAGTTTTAACTGTAAATTCGACTTGGCAAGTGTACCCACTTGCCAGGCCTAAACCTTCCCTTTTCTTACATGTCAGACACCCCTAAGGTGGGCCCTAGGTAGCCCCAAAGGCAGGGTGCAGTGTACGGTTCAGGTAGGACATATAGGGGGTGATTCTGATTCTGGCGGGCGGCGGAGGCCGCCCGCCAGAATTCCGCCCCCATTATACCGCTCCGCGGTCAGAAGACCGCGGAGGGTATTATGAGTTTTTCCCTGGGCTGGCGGGCGGTCTCCAAAAGACCGCCCGCCAGCCCAGGGAAAAACTCCCTTCCCACGAGGATGCCGGCTCGTAATCGAGCCGGCGGAGTGGGAAGGTGCGACGGGTGCAGTGGCACCCGTCGCGTATTTCAGTGTCTGCAAGGCAGAAACTGAAATACTTTGCGGGGCCCTCTTACGGGGGCCCCTGCCGTGCCCATGCCATTGGCATGGGCACGGCAGGGGCCCCCAGGGGCCCCGCGACCCCCCCTACCGCCATCCTGTTCATGGCGGCTTTCCCGCCATGAACAGGATAGCGGTAGGGGGGGTCAGAATCCTCATGGCTGCGGAGCACGCTCCGCAGCCATGGAGGATTCAAACGAGCAGCGGAAAGTCAGCGGGAGACCGCTGACTTTCCGCTTCTGACCGCGGCTGAACCGCCGCGGTCAGAATGCTCGTTGGAGCACCGCCAGCCTGTTGGCGGTGCTCCCGTGGTCGGTGGCCCTGGCGGCCACCGGCCGCCAGGGTCAGAATGACCCCCATAGTGATGTGTTTTATATGTCCTGACAGTGAAATATTGCTCAATTCGTTTTTCACTGTTGCAAGGCCTGTCCCTCTCATAGGTTAACATGGGGCCTACCTTTAAATCTGATTAAAGTGTAGATTCCCTTTGGGAGTGGATGGGCATGTGGAGTTTGGGGTCTCTGAGCTCACAATTTAAAAATAATTTTTTTAGTAAAGTTGATTTTAACATTGTGTGTTTGAAAATGCCACTTTTAGAAAGTGAGCATTTTCTTGCTTATACCATTTCTGTGACTCTGCCTGTTTGTGGATTCCCTGTCTGGGTCAGTTTGACAGTTGGGCTGGCTGCACCTCACACTAGACAGTGACACAAAAGGAGCTGGGGTGTAGTCTGCATTTCCTGATGAGCCATCTGTGCTAGGAGGGTGGGGAGGAGTGGTCACTTAAACCTGAAAGAGCTGTGCCTGTCCTCACACAATGCCGTCTCCAACCCCCTGGTGAGTGTCTGGGGCCTGGTCTGGGAATGGCAGGATTTCACATTCAAAAGAGACTTTACTTTGAAGTAGGCCTACTTTAAAGGAGAAATTGGGTATAAGAAGAGCACCCAAAACCACAGACTAGAGAACACATCTGGAAACAAGAGGAATCTCTGCATGGAGAAGAGCTGAAGAGCTGAGGAGAAGTGCTGCCCTGCCTGTGACTGTGTTTTGTGGAGCTATCCTGCAGTTGCTGCTTCTGCCAGTGTAAGAGGGCAAAGACTGGACTTTGTGTGCCTTCCATCTTTTGAAGAAATCTCCAAGGGCTTGATTTAGAGCTTGCCTCCTGTTGTTTGAAGTCTCAGGGACAGCATAGACTTCTCTCTGCCAGCACCTGGAATCTCTGGAGAGACTCCAGCTCTGACAAGTGGTGCCCTATCCAGTCCCTGGGCCCTTGAAAGGAAAGCTGGTGTAAATCCAAGGAAATCGACTTCGGACGACTTCGGACCGCCGCCGCTGCTGAATCCGGTGACGCCGCCTGCAACCGACTCCGTGATCTTCGCTGGAACGCGACGACCTTCGCAGGCCCGACTCCGCTGCAGCCCCGCTGAAGTCTGCGACTCCATGGAAGTCGCCGCACCACATCATGACCGACACCGCACGAAGTGCGTAGATTCAACGTTTCGCTCAGACGCCCCGATCACCGACTTCGCGCATCAACTTGTTTTCACTCTTCAGCAAAGGTACTGTACTTGGGGGTCTATGCGACTCCATGTCCGGTGCCACTGGTGTCGGCTTGTTGGGAACGACTCCGTCACGACGCCGTGTTAACACCTCATCAAAGCATTTTGTGTTTCTAAGCACTATTTTTGAGTTTAATCTTTAAAAATTCATAACTTGACACGTGTATGTCGGATTTTTGTCGTTTTGGTCTTGTTTTGTTTAGATAAGTATTTCCTATTTCCCTAAACTGGTGTTGTGTCATTTTGTAGTGTTTTCATTAAGTTACTGTGTGAGTTGATACAAATACTTTACACCTAGCACTCTGAAGTTAAGCCTACTGCTCTGCCAAGCTACCAAGGGGGTAAGCAGGGGTTAGCTGAGGTTGATTCTCTTTTACCCTGACTAGAGTGAAGGTCCTTGCTTGAATAGGGGACAACCTGACTGTCAACCAAAGATCCCATTTCTAACAGAGAGTGTTAGCACCTTAGCCCCCATCTCTACAGGGAGTAGTGTCCCTCAACTACGCATTTTATATGCCCTGGCTTAAGTATATCAGGGACCCCTTTCAGAAATTAGCCAGGGATGGCCTGTTTAGTTCACCAGATGGGATTTGTATGGCCAATAACATGTTGGTCAAAGAACATTCTTTTAGACAAAGGTCTATGAATAGGGAAGGGACTGCACTTGCAAAGCCCTCTGTCCATCGACATATCATGTTGAAGACAGTGCCACTACAGAACCTTATCTCCTTTTTGTTAAGGACAGGTATGATTGATTCCTGTTATGAGGCTCCGATTGGACCTATTGCTCTATTTGTTAGCTTATCTTCAGGGTAAGAATAGGGGGCATAAATTCTCATCCTGTGGCTGTGACAGTAGGTCTCAGCAGGATATGAAGCATTGTACCATGTTCTGTAATTTTTATGTGATGCCCCGGAAGGCATATCTTGTTACTGTCTTGAATAGGGCAAATTTCTCTCAAGTTAGACCGGCTCTTAAGTATTTACAGATGCTTTCGGGGGCAATTATCCTTAGTGTACTTAGTTTCCTGAAAGTCGCTGTAAGGTTGAGGAACAGTAGTGATTATGGCCCTTATGAGTTTTAGGCATTAATCATTTCCCATATAATAATGTCTAACTGTTTTTACACATTTATTTTTGCTGATGTTTTATGTAACTTTTTCTATCTGTATTTATTGTTGATTTTATCATATGTTTTGTTTGTATCTGCTTTTATGGTTTGGATTTTCAAAACCAAATAAAGTAAATTTGATTGATTGATTGATCGATTGAAGAGGAAGGACTGAACCCTACCATGCAGATGGCACATTCACTTGTGCTCAATGTGACAATAGAAATCTTCTGTGTAGGTATATTCCTTAGGTCCAGATTTAAGCCCACCACGTTAGTAATTGGAAAACCAAACAGGTCAATGCAGTGATTCTTGTCAAGCATTTGCAATGATCAAGCACCAACTGCAGTTGTACTGGTAACTAGCGTCAAGCCATCACAACTCCTAAGTCTTCAGGTGAGGTAACCACAGAAACACAAATGTCTTTTTGTGGTGCTAAGTAGACACAAGTGCTTCTGGGTCTTCCTATGAATCCACTGAGCACAGCTGCAATTTTTCTGGTGGTGCCAAACTGCCACAGGTTTGCAGAGCAAGTTGTTTCACTCCTGGGCCTGCTGGGGAGGGACTAATGTGCAAGGCCCTTTGCAATTTCTTCATTGGTTACAGTGGGCCAACACTTACTCCTCCTACTTAGCTCTTTGAGCCCTCCTCTTCTAAGCAGTCTGTCCTTTGTGTAGGGATACCTTCAGTACCCTCTTAAGCATTCGCTTGAGTGAGTGGAACTGCAAGGCAGCTGTCTCTGGCAGGATACAGATATCCCAGGTTTCTGGTCCCCAAACAGACAAATGGAGTTGGTAGTCAGTGACTCCAAACATGAAGCTCAAATGGCTTTCTCAGTCTCCCCTGGTGTGGGTTCCAGATACTGGATGAAAAGCACAAAGACTTGTAGTTTCTGTCTCACACTTACACTTTATAGATATAATTTCCATATTGCACCACTCCATTTCTGCAACGTTCTTCATGCAGTTCCTGAATGTTGTGTATTTTTCCTAGACTGTCAAGCCACCAATCTTTGTCCTCCACTGTCAGCTGGCATGTGAGGTAGGGATGAAGCTCCTTGTTGGAGGATGACCAAGATAAAGGCACACAAGAGGCAGGGGCTCCCTCACTCAACTACCTCCAAACAAAGGAAGACTCTGGTAGCTATCCTCCATATCATAGAGTCTAGTTCACCACAGCGGGCCCAAGGAATGCTGTGGAGAAGACCTGCAATTCATATTGCTGTTTGACAGTCTTTCCAACCACCATTTTATGCAACACTTATGTGTGAAACCAAAATCGATCATTTGGCTGCAACATAGATGCACAGGACACCTGCACATCCTACTGAGCCTACAGACAATGACCATTCAACTGAGATCCGTGTCTCACATGGAGGCAGTGAAGGACCTGGCTGAGGTGGACCGAAAAACTAATTTAAATTGTTTTCCTTCCTCTATAGTCATCTCTGCCACCACATTCCGTTCTCCACAGCCCAGTGTGCTGATAGTAGTCATGCTCAGCAAAAAAGATGGCACGTGATGTGCCACTCCAGACCACAGAGCCTGTCTTTGGGGGCACAGTCCAAGTCACAGTGGACCGTCAGCACACACATAGGGTTGTTGAGTATGCTAAGGCAAAATGAATAGATACTTGGAATGAGAAATGTAGGGCAGGGGTGTACAGCACCACAGTCATGCAGGGGACCTTTTGTGTTCCAACACAGGGTTTTTGTTGGTCATATCCATACTGATTTTGCAATTTTGTTTAGTATGGGTAATAGCAGCCAGTGATTCATCTTCTTGTCAATCCAATCTATGATTTTTGGCACTTTTCACATTTCACACAGACAACTGCTGGCCTTGGCTTATTCTTTGGTGAGGTCCTTTTACTCACTTTTGACTTAAGGATGGAGTTGCACTAAAGGTGTAGCGCAAAAAACACGTGCTGCAGAACAACAGCCACTTATATGCTGGTTGTTTATGTTGTTCCTATGGTAAAAGATTACTGTGATCGGCAGTATAAATACACATTGTGGTGTACTGGCGTACATTCAGGAATTGTGCGTGACACGCATTATATACAATTCCTGAAATTGTGCATAATTAAAATTTTGTCGAGGCCTATTAATAAACTGAAATGTGTTAATCATAACTCCTTGATAGGATGGGAATTCTTGTATCTCAGTGTAAAGAGCTCTATTTTATGGGTGCTCTCTCCAACGCAGGAGATGTTGCCACCGTGCTAGTAAATAAAGCTAGAAACTGTCAAGGGCTATTCAAAATGATGTCTAGTGCAATAAGAAAGCAAAAGCGCATCAAAAAAGAAATGCTACCGAGGTGACAGAATGAGAGGCCAAAGGAACAGGGAAGCTATCGTCGTTTCTCATTTTTATTTTCCATAATGGGTGTTCATGTACTTCATGTTAAGATGGTGCCTCTAGGACGGTGCATTGTACAGACTGTGCAGTGCTGAATTAAAGGATTCTGATTTAACCTAGCATGCAATCGAGGTTTGTAGGTAGTTGCCAGGTAGGCTTGTAAAGCGCATGTTCACCACTTTAACCTGCTTAGTGGTGAAAGAACGTGATTATTGTTATGTGCTACCCATCTGGATGGTTCTTCAGTTATCTATTGATGGATCAAACCCTCACCACATAATTTGTTGTTCTTGTTTAGATATTTCAAAGTGCTGTGCCCTCATGTTCCTTTGTGTAAAATATAGGGGCATAATTTAAAAGAAAGTGGCGCATCGGTCCTGATGCGCCACAATTCTTGTATCCCCCTGCACCTACCTAATAACACCATGGTTGCGCCGTATTTACAATACGGGGCACCATGCAGTCATTACGACAACAGCGTCAAACGTTTTGCCACTGTTGTGGCGCTTTGCTGCACTAGGGCCAATAATTTTGGCGCTAGTGCAGTAAAGCACACGGAAGCCCACAGGCCAATACAGGAGCATCACTTTAACGCCTGCCTCGGGCAGGCGCTAAAAATTACGGAAAAAATGGAGCAGTGAAATCTTGTAAATTTCCCTGCACCATTTTTTTCAGGCCTCCCAGCGGGCAAACGCCCCCCTTGCATACATTATGCCTGGCACAGGCATAATGAGGCGCAAGGGGTTACAAAGTGGCACAATTCATGCATTGCACCAATTTGTAAAGATGGCGCAGGGGAATGGCCTCCGTAACGCCGCCTTAGTGTAAACAAATTACGCTAGGGTGACGTAAGGCAGAGGTAGGGCTTGAAAGTATGCCCCATATATTTTTACCTTTTCCATAAAAAGTCACTCATTTACTCACACAGTCCCACAATAGGGCATTACAGAATCCTGGCTCATCCAATCAGTGGTTTCACAGAGGAGAACCTTTTTGTATTTGAATATATGATGATTGTGTTGTCATGGTAACTAATATGTTTACACCTGACACTATATTGTCATATGGAGGTATAATCAATCACTCTTTCATGTGTTATGTTGTCTTTCTTATTGTCTGAGAGGACAAGTGTACCATCAGGTGTAGCATGCACATGCAAGAAAGTGCAAGAAAGTGGAAACCCAGACACTGAAGTGAATGGAAACCTTGTTAGCAAGACTGCTGATTATTTCTTCTGTGGCATTGCCATTTTGTAAATGGTAGGTGAGGGGCTGGGCCTATATTTGGCTGTCTATAATTACTGCTTCACAAATGAATGGTGAGAACCAGTTGCAGAGATCTCACACTTCGTTGTGCCCTTGTTTTGGATAAACCTGCTCGGACCCAGTATCAGTACATAAAGGCAGTGTCTAAGGAGCTGCACAAAAGTACTTTTAAAAGAGAGCCAATCCAAACTGGTTCTGAAACATTACATAGTGGCTCCACATCCCTTATCACCTGAAGTCTGCACTTTCTGCTGCAGACGATGCGGGTCTGCCTAGAGGCTGTAAAGCTGTCTAGGTGCTCAGAGAGTGAAGGAGTGTGCCCGGCACTATAGAAGAAGAGTCGGTGCTTGAGGAGAAGCCCAGCATGTTCCTGGTGGCCAAAGGCAGAGAGGGTCTGCCAAGGAGCAACCCATATGTGAAAAGGGTCTCCTAATTGGCTCAGATCATGAACCACATCAAGCCATCTACAGAAAGCAAGCAATGACTGAGATCAGCAGCCTGCCATTGCTGAGAGACTGGTGCTGCTGCTGACATTGAAACCCCAGCACTCCATCATTGCATATTGTGTGACCTGATCAACTCGGAGGCCGCAACCACTAAAGTAATCCAGTGATTAAAGCACTTTATTTAATCACTGGACTGAGCAACACATTATTGTGTCTATTGTGCCCATTGATTGACTACTGTGCTCTGAGCCCTCCCTACACAAAAACCTCAGTAAAAAGTAATTGACTGTTTGCCGTCACTACTCTGAGAGTCAAGTGAGATAAGGTGTACTTGACTCAGTTTGCAGGGCCAACATAGGAGAGACCTCAGGACACAAGTGTGTTGTATTTACGTGCGTACCCTCGCGCACGGCCTCGCGACTAGAACCCCGATGGTGAAGGGGTTGCTAGGCGTTTGGACGGCGGCGCGAGGGAAACACTGAGGAGAGTGAGGACGGCAAGGACGGTTGGACGGAGCAGCGGTATTGGGGGGGCGCTTGGAGACTGTCGAGTGGAGTTTATTTTACCGATGTAAAATAAAGGTGATTTGCGCTTACCGTCCTCCTTGATTACTTCATTTTGGCGACGAGGTGGTCCGGTCTCCAGGCACAGCGAGCCCACGCATCAGCTGTTTAACAGCTATTCTCAACTTTGCCCCCAACGCCTTATTCGTGTGCCAGCACGATCGTGGAGGATCTACACGAAGACAGCAGGCTTATTTTTTGGATCTGGCTTACTCCACCCCGTGGGAGGAGTTTCTTCTTCCTGTATTACGCCAACCAGCTATAGAAATGGCCTTTTTGTGTCTTGATGTGGAGAGGTTACATAATTGAAGATGAACCTTTGATGAAGAAGGATTTGGGTCTGCAACGCCTCCATTGTACATTCAGAAATAAGTTTGCTAAAAAGTAAAAAAAGAAAGGAACACCTACACTCTCTGTATACGCATAATGGTCATTTAGAATGCATTTGAGGAGTTATTTATTCATGATTCAACTAGCTAGGAAGCAATAAGGGCTGGTTGGATTATTTATTTATATTCAACATACAAAAACGTTTACAAGAAAGGGGGTTACAATTTCTGTTCCTGTTTCTAGGAATATTTGTTTTGTAATTTATTTTTGGGTCCAACGTGCAATCTGTTCTCCCTCCACCACCATTTCTAGAGAGCCCTGGCGAACCACATATAGTATGGAAGCAGTGGTACGATGCCTTCGAGACGTACTTAGGGGCGATAGGGGCATCACGGTACAGGCCTGAACGCAAAAAATGTATTTTCCTGCATTCCATTGGTTTTGAAGGGAGGGCTATTTTTAAGTACCTACCGGACTTACAATTGGACGATGGTGAAATGAATGAGTACCAAATAGCTGTGAAGAAAATGAGCGTCAGGTTTGATGCTCCTCCCAGCTTGGTGGTGGCCAGGCACAAGTTTTTTAAGAGAGAACAACGTTCTGGCGAAGATGTTGACACATACATTTCGGCGTTGCGTCTTCTGGCTGCGGAATGTCAGTTTGAAGCGCTGGGTGATCAACTCATCAGAGACCAATTTATTTGCCAAGGGACAGACAAGTCTATCAGACAGAAATTGTTATCATTGGACAATCCAACATTGACTGAAACCATAAAAATTGCAAAGAGCATCGAATCGGCGATCAAGTCGTCCAGAGAAATTGAACAGACAGCAGCTACCAGGGTCAACGCCGTCACCAACAGAGAAGATAAAAAACCAGTAGTTAAAACAAGTGGACAGAAGAACATTAAGTTTGCTAATTCTAATGGTTTTTTTAAACAAAAAAATGTTTGCTTTAGATGTGGAAATATGCCTCATCAAAAAGGGTTTAAGTCTTGTCCTGCTTGGAATATCCAATGCAGGAATTGTGGCAAGGTTGGGCATTTTGCTAAAGTGTGTCAAGGTGGCAAACGTGAATCTGTTGTGACAGTGATGGATGAGAATGAAGAAGCAGTTGAACACCTCATGGGAGAGGTTCAGGATATGGTTTTAGTTGTTGATAGTGGTGTGCTTAAGTCTGGTGATCCCGATAACTGTGTGGATCCGTATGTGTGTGTTAGAGTTGGAAACAAGTCCTTGCGTTTGCTGGTGGACTCAGGGGCTAGGATCACCATGATTACTCTCGACTTGTTCAACCAGAATTGGAAAGATCGCGCTCTTGAGCCACCAGACAGGGCTCCAGTGTCTTATGAAGGGAGGAAGATTGAGCTTCAAGGTTTTTTTGAGGATATACTTGAGTTTAGGGGGAGACGTATACATGGGAAAATTTATGTAGCGGCTAAAGGTTTGAACATTTTAGGTTGGTTCCATCAGGGTTTGTTTGGTATGGTGTTGCGACCAGGTACATTGGAACAGGTTGCAGTGATTAGAGAAACGGATGTGATTGAAGGTCTACTCAACGAGTTTCCCAAAGTTTTTTCAGGAGAGTTGGGAAAGCTGAAAGGTTTTAAACATAAGATAAAAGTAAAATTGCATGCTGCCCCTGTCAAGCATAAGATTAGGTCTGTGCCTTTCAGTGTGAGAGAAGATCTGGAAAGAGAATTAGAAAGTTTACAGAACAAGGGGATCATAGAACCCATTGAGTCCTCTTTGTGGCTTTCTCCACTGGTGGTAGCGAAGAAAAAGAATGGAGAGTTGAGGATTTGTGTGGACCTGAGAGCGCTAAACAGGGAGATATGGGTGGACTCTCATCCCTTACCTAATATAACGGAAATGTTGTCTACCATTAAAGGCGCGAAGGTGTTTACGAAGTTAGATTTGGCCAGTGCATATCATCAGGTGGAGCTGGATCCCGATTCCAGGTATTTGACAGCATTTGTATCGCCTTTTGGTGTTTTCCAGTTTTGCCGCATGCCTTTCGGGTTGGCTTCTGCAGCCTCAGTGTTTCAAAGGATTATGTGCACATTGTTGAAAGGTATTTCCAATGTACTGGTGTTTCAGGACGATGTCTTAATTCACGCCCCTGATCTACAGACACATAACAAGATCCTCAGACAGGTGTTGCAGAAATTCAAGGATCATGGCATTGTTCTTAGAAGGAAAAAGTGCCAATTCATGAAATCCTCTGTGGAATATTTGGGTCATGTGATTAGTCAGGAGGGTGTTAGCCCGAAACCTGGTTTAATTGATGCTATTAAGGCAGCACCTCCGCCTACTGACAAAGCTGGGGTGAAAGCGTTTTTAGGCATGTGTGAGTTTTACTCCCGGTTCATACCGGAGTATGCTAGTCGGGTTAGAGTCTTGTCAAAGTTATTGAAGGATAAGACCAGTTTTGAGGGGAGTGCTGAGTGTGAACGAGCGTTTGAAGATATCAAAGTCCACTTAACTCAAGCCAAAGTGTTAAAACCGTATGACCAAAGGTTTCAATGTTGCCTAACAGTTGATGCCAGCAATATTGGATTGGGGGCTGTGTTGACTCAAACTGTTGGGAGTGATGAAAACACCATTGGCTTTGCGTCCAGAGTTTTAAGGGCGCCAGAGGTGCATTACTCCGTAATTGAAAAGGAGTTGCTGGCCTGTGTCTGGGCCATCGAAAAATTCAGAAGCTATGTGTGGGGGAGGCATTTTGAATTAAAGACGGATCACAAGCCTTTGGTTTCAATATTAAAAGGAACTAATGATAAGACAGGCACACCTAGAATTGCTAGATTAGTAGCTAGGCTCATGCAATATGATTTTGAGGTCATGCATATTCCTGGCGGAAGGAATATAAGAGCAGACTATTTGTCGAGATTTCCCAGGCAGTTGAGCTCAACAACGGATGAGATGGTGGATGATGAATGTTGTATGATTGCAACGGTTGAGGTTGACCAAGTCTGTGTTTGCTCTGAGACAGAGTGGAAGGAAAAGTTGGCTGGAGATAATGAGTTGTGTGCTGTAATGAGGTTCATTGCTGAAGGATGGCCTTATGAGAAAGACTTGACGTTGGCGAGCCAGCCATTCTGGAAAATTTCAGATGAACTTACAATTGAGGAGGGCATTCTCTTGAGAAATGATAAACTCATTCCTCCGGAGGAATTGAGGAGTTTAATAGTGAAGAAGGCGCATGAAGGTCATTTGGGCACCACTATGACCAAAAGACGAATACGTGACAACTTTTGGTGGCCACGTATGGACAGTGAAATTGAGCATTTGGTTAAAAATTGTGCGATATGTTCAAATTCTGACAAGAGTCTGAAAACTGCGACACCACCCCTTATGCCTATTGCGTGTCCTGGAGGTCCGTGGCGGAAGTTGGGGGTGGATATGGTGGGACCCTTTCACTTACTTAATTCCAGACTACGGTATGCATATGTAGTAGTGGATTATTTCTCGAAGTGGCCTTATGTCAAATTTGTACAGGAGCCTAATGCTAGATCTTTAGTCACCTTTTTAAGAGAAGTGTTTATGAATGAGGGCTTTCCAGAAGAAATTATTTCAGACAATGGTGTTCAGTTCGTGTCTGATGAGTTTAAAGCATTTCTGAACCAAGGTTCAGTCAAACACCTGAGATGTTCCCTCTATCAACCTCGAAAACGGTTTGGTGGAGAGATTCAACCGTGTGGTGGGGGACTGTATCAGGTGGGCTCTGAAGAATGGGTGTGATGTGTTGGCATCTGTACAGGCTATGCTTTGGTTTTATAGAACAACTCCTCATTCTACCACTGGGGTATCTCCTTTTGAAGCTTTGAAAGGGAGAAAGCCCAATACCCAAATCAAACCTGGATGGACGTCTAAGTTTTTTGAACAAATGCTAGTTGGAGAGCGTGCTGATGTTATCAAGGCCAATGTGGAAGACAAGCAGTTTACACAAAAGAGATATTTTGACAATAAGAAAGGGGCTAAAGAGTCATTGTTGGTGGAAGGTGATTGGGTAGTGATAAAACTGCTAACGTTTGTTAAGAAAGGTAAAGCAAAATCTTCCGAACCTGTTTGTGTTGAACGTGTTTTGGGCAATGCAGTGAGGGTGCAAGGCAACAAGTGGTGGAACAAATCCAAGGTGGTTAAACTGAAGGGGAACTGGGATCCTCAGGGTGTCACCAAGCGAGAGTCAATGTTAAGATCGGACGTGAATAAGAGTGGAGATGAGGGTCTTGTGTTACGCAGGAGTGATAGAGTACGAAAGTTACCTTGGAAACTGTGTCATTGACGGAACGAGTTATAACTCTGCAAACTGCATGATTTTTCTGCAAACTGAATCAATGTTAATGTTTCTTAATGTCTTAGTTCTTTTGTTTTTGTTTTAGGGGGAGGTTTGTTAATATTGTAAAAAAAAAAAAAAAAAACCTCAATGTTGTATTTACGTGCGTACCCTCGCGCACGGCCTCGCGACTAGAACCCCGATGGTGAAGGGGTTGCTAGGCGTTTGGACGGCGGCGCGAGGGAAACGCCGAGGAGAGTGAGGACGGCGAGGACAGTTGGACGGAGCAGCGGTATTGGGGGGCGCTTGGAGACTGTCGAGTGGAGTTTATTTTACCGATGTAAAATAAAGGTGATTTGCGCTTACCGTCCTCCTTGATTACTTCAAAGTGGCAAATGGCTTCAACTACCACAATTGGGCCCAGTATCCCTTGTTTGCCCTGTGGTTCCTGAAATTTTTTGATCGTATTCATGTAAAGTTGAAAGGCTAGGATTAACATGGGCGATGGCCTTTTGCAGACAATAAGAAACAAGGGGGAAAAACAAGCTGCTGCAGCACTTCACATTTCAACTTCGTAAATGACACAGACGTTAAAGGTTCTACTGCTTAACATAGACTTGTGATGATCAACTAAATCCACCACTACAGTATAATTCTCAATACATCCAATTTATTGAGTAGCATGCAGTGACCAATAGTGTTTAAAGTTGCCTACTGAGATGTCCAGAAGTGGTAACAATCCTGAGCTATCCCCATTAGCGGTCTAATGCTTGTCATTAAGTATGGACACAACCATTGATTCCCTGATTCCTCCTAGGAGACAAACAGCCTCGACAGAGTCAAGTTAACCATTTATTTCAATGAAACTTTGCAAATCTCTAATTTCTGCAAACATCATCACCTTTGTATGGATAATGTCCATATTAAAAAAGAGAAACTTTTGATGATACTAATTAGCGATTATTTTTTTTAATTGCATAACATAACTTTACTAGGCAAAATGATGACATCCTAGAATGAATTTTCATTCAGTTTGTACTCATACTATTATGGTAGTTACCAGAACCATGGCATCATTGAAGTTATCAGCCAGTTAGACTTCTTGAATTCCCTAACGGCCTCCTAAACTCTCTATTTTTAACTGAGTTCACATCTAAAGAATGGTTGTTATGGCTTGTGGCTTGAACATCAGTAAAACAACTTTTCTGACCAATTTGCATCTGTTAGATATTTATTCAACAGTCCAAAGTGTGTAAACAGGAAATGTTTAGACATGAAATTTTCAGATAATCTACAATGTATCATTGCTGACCCTCAAACACTTTCAATAACCAGGTCTGACTAAGTATTCTTAAATGGTTTGGAATTACATTCACTGAGGGGCAAAAACAATTATCAGTAAACCGTGTTTCAATTAAACAATATGTCAACCTTTTGCAAAAATAATGTCAGGAATGAAAAAACTATTTTAGGGCAGATCTTGAGATCAGGAGTACAGCTTATGGAGTGTTCTCTGTTAGACTGTCCAGCAGGAGCAGGTGAAATAGAGAAGCAAAATTGTTCTTATTATTCAATACCTTCAAAACCTTGGTGATGGGTGTAAGCTCCCAGCTCAACCTAGTTCATCTGTACTTGTCCTGAAAAATCAAATACAATTTCTCACGTCGTTGTTATAACATTTATCAAAGAGATTAATGGTACTAAGCCTTTTAGTATTGCAAACGTAGTTTCCCCATTCAGTACTTTAGTCTGTGTTCATCACTGTTGTTACTGTTGTTTGAAGCGTGAATTTGAAAGATGGGTACGTGGCTGGATTAAAACAATCCATGTGTTGCATGGACCTTTGTTGACGTGGAACAAAGCTCAGAGATCAGACAGTGACAATATTGTATTTTATATAGTTTAGATGAAAAGCGGGAAGTTCATTATAATGCTTTTTGCCTACGTGCCCATCCTTCTAAGTCCTGTGTTAAAGTAACTTTGAAGACCATTGTATTTAACTGTAAACACAACAAGAACATTCTCACTTCCTACCCTGTGTAATCAAACACCAGAATACCAGGAAAACAGTGTGTCTCCAAACAGTCACTCACAAAGACTAAGGCCCCATTCCTGAGGAAGACCAAGCCAAAAGTAATACCTATAGAAACGTAGAGTGAAAGATAACAGAATAACAATTGCTTCCTGATCTGTATACTTATCCGGGGCCAACTACATTTTATAGCCCTTGAAGGAAGTACACATGTGTGAGAAATAACCAGAACTCTCACATGATACCCCTAATTTAAGTTAGTGAATCTATAAAAGTAGACATAGTTTTGCATTGGAATGTTACAAAAAATCTTAACACATGCTTTTATTTTTCACTAAAGTAAACAAAAGTAATGTTTGGAATGCTTGAATTAATCTCAGCCACTGGTAATTACTCAGGTCGCACCCAGATCCATCGTTATTTTGCACAAAATGTCATGTCAGTTTGGACACAGCCATATGCAAATCAATCGTGATGGGAGCATCCAGCCCAAACTGCCAGGCCAGGTCCTCCCTGAATGGGAACACAAGCAACTCAGGACGGAATTTGCCCTAGTAAGGGCTCATCAGCCAGATACGGCTTGGTTCCAGTGACACAGGGGGTCATTACGAGTTTGGCGGGTGGAAAAGGCTGCCCGCCAAACTCCTGCCGCCAGTGCAGCCGCCTTCCCGCAGGCCCCATTACGAGATCCCTGTTGGGTCAGCAGGGGGAAACTGTGTTTCCGCCTACTACTCCAGGGGGGAGCATAATTGAGCCGGCAGCAATGTTGTGGTGCATAGGGTGCAACTGTACCCATTGTGCTGCTTTTCACTGTCCAGGCCAAGTGCAACCGCCATGTAAAATCAGGCAGAGAGGGGGATCGTAATCCCCAGGGCAGCGCTGCATGCAGCGCTTCCCTGGCGGATTAGGACTGCCAGCACTGCCAGTCCCTCCAATTGTTGCACAACATACCACCTCAGTTTAGACCCAACCTTATGCAAATCAGTCTTGACCCTGCTCCAACTGAAGCACTCCAGTCTGAACTGCCAGGCTAGGTCCTCCATTAACCAGTGCACAAGCAACCAAGGACCGGTTTTACTCTAGTTAGTGCTCAACAGTCAGGTTTGGCTTGGTTTCAGTGACATAGGCCCATATTTATACTTTTTTAGCGCCGCATTTGATGCAAAAGCAGTGCAAACTTACAAAATACAATTGTCTTTTGTAAGTTTGCGCCGCTTTTGCGTTAAAAAGCGGCGCAAATGCGGCACTAAAAAATGTATAAATATGGGCCATAGTGTGCACAGGACCCACATCTGGCAATATCTATCCCACCTAGGGTGACACACTAAACTATACAAAAGTGATGGATAGAACGGTTCAATGAATCTCAGCCACTGGTAATTACTCGGGCCACATTACAATACATCATTATTTTGCACACCATGCCACCTCAGTTTGGACCCAGCTATATGCAATCAGTGTTGACCCTACTCCACTGGAAGTAGTCCAGCTTGAACTGCCAGGTCAGGATGTCCCTGAACCAGAATACAAGCAACTCGGGACCAGTTTTACCCTAGTTTGGGCTCATCAGCCAGGTATAGCTCAGTTCCAGTGAAACAGTTTGCACAGGACCCCATCTGGGCATACCTGTTCCACTTAGAGCGACACACTAAGTATACAAAAGTGATAGATGGGATGCTTGAATAAAGTCTCAATCACTAGTAATTACTGGTTTATTGTTCTCTAAGTAAAAACTCACCTGAGTAATGCAGTGGTGGTGGTTAGTGTTTGGTGAAATATCATACTTTCGTAATACTCACCAGGAGCACTGTAAATGTATACATTTGCATTTTGTACAGCAGTAATTAGGAACTTGGGGCCAGATGTATGAAGCAGTTTTGCCGGTCGCAAATGGCCCATCCGGCAGATTGTGACTGGTAAAGGCTTCTGGCCATGTACCATCCCTATTTGGTGAGTCAGTAACTTGTTACCGACTCGCAAATTAGAGATAGCGAGTCGCTATTAGGAAGGGGCGTGCCAAGGGCATCCCTTCCTGATAGCGAGTCGGAGGGCCATGTAAAAATGTTTTGCGACCGTGAATGAGGTCGCAAAACATTGTAACCCCATTTGCAAATGGGAAGAAGTCCCCTGGGGACCCCATCTCCTTTAGGAATGCGGGTGCAAAATTTTTTAAGAGCAAGCAGTGGTCCCACAGACCACTGCCTACTCTTAAAAAATGAAATGAAAACTTTTCAGTTTTCTTTTTGAAACACATCCCGTTTTCCCTTAAGGAAAATGGGTTGCATTTAAAAAAGAAAAAAACTGCTGTATTTAAAAAAGCAGTCACAGGCATGGTGACTTGCTGTCCCCAGCAAGCTCCCATCCCTGTGAGTGCAGCCATTCCCAGTGGGGTTGCAAATTGCGACCTACCTCATGAATATTAATGAGGTATGTCATTTGCAACCCCATTGGCAATCACAGTGTGTTTTACACTGTTGTAGATTTTGTTTTGTGATTCACAATTTCCGATTCCCAAAAGGATCGCAAATCATGAGTCACTAAACAAAATGTCATATATGTGGCCCTTGGTTCTAAGCATTAAGGGGGTCATTACAACCCTGGCGGTCTTTGACCGCCAGGGTTGTTTTGGCGGATTTTACCACCAACAGGTTGGCGGTGAAATCCTGGGGATTACGACGCGGTGGAAGCGCTGCGGTCGCACCGCCGGGACTGGCGGTTTTCCGCCACTTTTGTCCCAGAGCAGTGCAGGGGCCCCCTGCCACGGCCCGTGCAGCTTTTCACTGTCTGCTATGCTATCCGTGACTGCTCAAATCTGCCTACATCAAAATGTTTTAAACAATCGGTGAATCGAGATGTTGAAATGAGCAGATTAATCACTCCATGTATTAACCATACTGCAGATGGAATTTCCACTACATAAAAAAGGCAACTTTTCTAACTTTTCAATCTTAAACGTGATGTAACTCGCTTCTTTTTTAGCTTTATCTGTTTCTGTCTTGTCAAATTAAATCTGATAAATAACCCTTGGAGTTAATGTACTGCAGGGCATGCAGCCACTTTTGAGAACTTGCAATGTCCATTCCAACTGCATAATGGACCTAAGCTGACTCTGTCCATGGTGTGAAAGTGACATGTCATTTTGAATGATGTCTATTGCAGATGACACAATGTTATTTAGTGTGTAACTGCGGGTATACAATGTGTTCATACCATTATCAACAATGGCTAGAGCCTTCTCCATGTTTTCTTTATCAATCTGCCTTAGACGTGCAGCTGTTTCCATTTGTGAAAGCTCCAATATCTTATTATATATGACATATAAAAAACATTTTGAGCATGGCTTTCTAGGACCTAACAAAAAACTTGTAAGATGACACCTTCTAAATGGAGACTCAGGTGTTCTTTCACCGCTGTTAATGTGGAAGAGCGTAACCACTGTTGGCACAATTTGCCCACACTATGGCCCTCATTGTGACTTTGACAGTCAGCTGACCGCCACGCCAGCAATGGGGGTAGTACCACTTCCAGACTGGCGGTGAAGACTGCCATTTTATGACTACGGCGATGATCCCTCCCATATTCAGCCAATTGACCGCTTTTACTGCCAGTGCGCTCCGGCCACCGACCATGGCGGATGCCATCTCCAGCCCAGAGGAACACCATTCACCGCCCACCATATTACGATGTAGCAGACCGCCAGGATTTCTGGGGCGGGACCACCGCCATGAAAAGCCTGGCGGAAACGACCCATGTAAAAAGAAGACACTCACTTCCAGGGACACAGAGGAGTCTGCAGCTGCCATGGAACCCGAACTGGAAGTCCTCCCCGTGCTGTACCATGCAATGGGATTCCAGGAGCAGCGACGTCGACGAAGATGATGACGGTGAGTACAGCCGTCTAGCACACAAAGGAGGGAGGGGAGAATGACACACCCACACGCACAACACACCATCACACATACCACATATGGGGAACAATCCACTGAAAAATAAAATATCCATGTAAGCCATAAGAAAAGAAAGTCAAGACAAATACCTGTGAGGCAACCACTGTATTCGGCCTGGAACATTACCCACAACAATATATAACAGGTAAACAAAGGGACATTGTGCAGTCCAAAAGTGTCCATGCCACTGCACAGGGCAAAGTGAGAGGCCCAACTTGACTCCTGACAGCCAAAGTGACTGTACTGGGCAGGGACATAAATCTTGGAGGCAGGCACCTCAGGGGGCAGGGTGTGGGAGTTTTGACTTGGAAGGGGGTCCTTGGACTTGGGTTTTGGAGGGGTTGTGCTCTTGTTCCTATGTTTGGGAGGTGGGAGAGTGGGTCTGGAGCAGGGGTGGGACTGGCTACCTTGTGTCCCAGAGTGGAAGCCTTCTTAGCAGGGGTGGGACATTGGAAACACTAGGGGGTGTTGGGAGGACTGATATCTGGAGGGACTGGACTGGGGGAGTGGGACCTTTCGTTTAGGGACAACACAGGGTTAGTCAGGAGGAGGGAAGAGGTCAAGGCGGTCAAGAAAAAGTTTCTTAGGTACAGTGGGGCTGACTGGGAGGAGGTTTGCGAGTGGAGGTGGAAGGAGTGGCCGTAGGACGTGTAGGTGTGCTGACATGGGTTGTAGATTCATGCAAAGTGTGCATGTGTGAGGTGGATGACTGTTGAGTGTCTGAGTGGGAGCAATTATGGGTTTTGGGAGGAGGGTGGGAGTCTGCAAGTGAGGTGGGTGTGCTGCCTGTGGTTGTGGTTGTGGTGGTGGTGGTGGTGACTGCATGTGGTGAATGGGGTGCTAGTCTGCGTGGCTGCTGTTGTGGTGACTGTGGGCAAAGCTGCACAGGTGGCAGGATCTGGGAGTGAGGATGCAGTGCTTTCATGTGTGAGTGCTGATGTGACTGTGAGGGAGGAGGTGGAGGGGGAGACAGAGGAGGCAGTGGCTGTTGTTGTGTGTGCTTCTGTGTGTTGGTTGTGGGTATGCTTGTGGTGTGATCTGTGGTGCTTGTGCTTGTCTTTGTGAGTCCTGTCTGTTGACTTAGGTGCATGCTTGTCTGATTGTGTCCTTGGGATGTGTGGGGGAGAGGGCTCTGGGACTGGGCACAGGTAGTTGGAGGGGGGGGCGGAAGAACTAGGGACACTGGCTGCCATCAAAGAGGAGGCCAGAGCCTGAAACGACCTCTGTAGGCCAGCCAAGCCAACGTGAATGACCTCCAGGTAGGCATTGCATTGCTGCATCTGGGATGCCAGCCCCTGGATGGCATTCACTATGGTTGACTGCCCTACAGAAATGGATCTCAGGAGGTCAATAGCCTCCTCAGTGAGGGCAGCAGTGCTGACTGGGACGGGGCTGAGGTGCCTTGGGCGCAGGAGATACCCACCCTCCTGGGTGAGCGGGCACAGGCAATTGGGTGGAGGCTACTGGGAGGGCGGTGCTGGAACAGGAGTGGCAGAAGATGATGTAGCCAGAGTGGTCCCAGAGGAGTCCACCACCAGGGAGCTCCCATCGGAGGAGGAATCAGAGTCAGTAGTATCAGGTCCTGTCTGCCTCATGGTGCTCCCCTCACTCTCCAACCCCCTGGTCCCCTCGGTGTCAGGGGACAATGCCTCCTGGGTCCTTGGGCTGCAGCTCCCCCACTCACCGGTGCCCCTGCTCCTTTGCCAGATGCTGCTAATGCACACAAGGACAGAAGAAGAAAAGGAGGGAGGGTGAGGGAGAAAGAAAAGGATCGCACGGTCAATTACAGCAATAACAGCACATATGGCACACACATCATAATGACTCACTGGTAAATACCACTATGCAGTGACAACCACAATACCACACCATTGCCTGGGATCAACAGCTGTAAAACACTTGGAAAAAACTACTATCTGCACACCTAATGTGACTCACTAATCCATGTCTGCCTGATAGCAAAGGCACAGCTACACTTACTCCGAGATAGTGTCTGCACAACTTGCAATTGCCAGGTAACACCACATAGGCAGTGGACATCAGAGCAACACTCCAACGGTGGTGAGTCAGGATATAGGCCCTTACTGAAGCAGAAATCCCAGCAAATGACTAATACTAATTGTACATGACACTCACTATAGCAATGCAGACAAATAGAAAAATACCTACAAGGGCATACTGAGGCAGACACTGGCCAAAGACCATGCCAGGCATTAGGAAACAAATGTACACAGTGAGTACTCACCCCCTTGTGGCTGCTGTGCTGCCCTCAAGCGCCCATCTAACTCTGGGTTGGCTACTGCCAGTATGTGGGCCATTATGGGGGTCAGGGTCCGACTGGCACCCCTCTGTCGTTGGGAGGACTTCCCCAGCTGGACCTCCGTCGTCTTCCGGGCCCAGCGAATCAGGTCCTCCCACTGTTTTCTGCAGTGGGTGCTCCACCGGCTATGGACCCCCAGGGTCTGCACGTCTTGGCGATGGCACGCACTAACCCTTTCTTCTGATGGGTGCTGACCTGCATAGGAAACACAGACAGAAGGACAACACACTACATACAGTTCCAGCAATGGACTAAATACTACATTGATCCCACAATCATCCCACACATCACTCATACCTCTGTGTCCATATTGCTTGCAGCACACAACACTCTCTGAAGGGCACGCTGCATGCACACACATCCATCAACATACAGCCATGTTGCATCCAAAATACATAAAAGGTGCTCATCTTTTGATCTGGAGGCCCATGCAACTGTCCATCCGGGGGTAGGGCCCCATCCACAAGCTTCTCCAGTTCTTCAGATGTGAAGGCTGGGGCCCTATCCCCTGTAGCATGGGCCATTGTGGGTGCAGATGGTGGAGTTCTTGATAGGGGGAAGTCAGGAGTCAAGTGACATCGGCTCCTGAAAATGGCGGTCACGCCCGCGCAAGTAATCACCATCACCTCCGGCATTGATCATCATTGTCCCCTCTGCTCCATAGAGTTCAATGTTAACCAATGAGGAGTTGCACGGTGGTTCAGACCACACCTACGCCATGACGTCAAACGCCGGAGGAGTGAGGTCACTTCCGCCTGTACTCTCCATGCAGGGCAGGCGGCTGTCATTTCCTGAGGATTGTAATCATGTTAGACAAAAAAGTGTGCGTCATAGGTATTGATAGTACACACCAAGGCAATTCTTACACGTCATCGTATTACATTTGCTGAGAGAATCTGGCTCTTCAAAGAGAGCTCATACCAGCATACTGCTTTCAGAAGAGTAGTTGACAAAACATGTAAAATGTAATGGTAGTTATCACGTCTCACAATTGCTACAACATCTGTGTAGCAGTATGACACATTGATGAGAATGTATAGTATCAAAAGTCTGTTTGCTTGTAGACTCCACCAGAGTAGATCCCAATCATTGGTTGGCTGAAATCTATGAGGCAGCTCTATTTACTGTGATGTTGTATGTTCCCATCCTTTCTGCTATCACCCACTTGTGATGTTTTTTGTGCACAGATATCACCCACTGCAGAGGAGGAGGCATGCACCCATGTACAGAGCACTAGTTGACTTCGCTACACTGGAGGAAAGCCATGTACTACTCACCTATAGTCTGGACAGGGCCACAGTCACTGAACTGTGTCAACAATTGGAGCCAGATCTCACTCCTGCTCTTCATAGTCCTGTTGCTATTTCTGCTACAGTACAGGTGCTGTCAACGCTCCACTTCCTGGCCAGTGGATCATTTCAGTGGGCTTGGCTGCAGGTATGTCACATCCAATGTTTTCTAATGTGCTCGGTAGAGTTTTGACAGCCTTGCTGAAACACGTGAGCAACTATATTACATTCCCCCAAAGTGATGATTTGCTCACTGTTAAGGCTGCTTTCTACTCAATAGGGCACATTCCACGTGTAATTGGGGCCATTGACGGGACCCATATTGCTTTCGTCCCTCCCAGGATAAATGAACAGGTGTTCACAAATAGAAAGAGTTACCAGTCTATAAATGTGCAGATAGTGTGCCTTGCTGATCAGTATATTTCTCACGTTACTGCCAAGTTTCCAGGATCTGTACATGATGCCTGCATTATGAGGAACATCAGTGTCCCACAGATGATGGCACAACTACAGAGAGAGAGAGTCTGGCTCATTGGTGAGCATGATGTTTCACACAATGTATGACACAGTATGTTACCTGGAGTTGTCCCCTGTGCTATTGTATACATATTATGTGAGTTTCTCACTATTTCCAGGTGACTCCGGCTACCCAAACCTATACTGGCTGTTGACACCAGTGAGGAATACGAAGACAGGGGTAGATAATCAATACAATGATGCACTTGAACGGACCAGAAGAGTTATCGAAATAACTTTTGGGCTACTGAAAGCCAGGTTCAGGTGCCTCCATATTTCAGGTGGATCCCTACTCTACCCCTCTGGAAATGTCTGACAGATAGTAGTGGCCTGCTGCATGCTTCACAATTTGGCCCTCAGACGCCATGTGCCATTCCTGCAGGAGGAAGGGGGAGACAATGCACCTTTTGCAGCAGAGGAAACTGATGACAGTGATGGATATGGGGAGAAGGAGGAGGATGTGGACAACAGGACACTTCTTAGACACCTGTACTTCCAATGACAATCAGGTGATACTGTAGTTCTGTCCATACCACCATGTCAATGAGTAGCTGTGTGGCAGCTATGATGTACCAAACTCTAATTTGAGTAATCTGTGCCCTGACACTGTTCTATTTGTGGTAAGTCGTGCCAGTGGTATGATGATTAGGAAAAAGCTAATTCAGCCTATGCACTGTGTTTAACTGTGTCCTCATTCCATACAGTACTTTGCATTTGTTGCTGGGTTGTGTGAGTTTCAATGTGCTTACACAACAGCTCTGTGACTTCATGTCCCTAGCAGTTTGGCCTGGACTAGGTGTACCAGAGGAGGGATTGGCATACTGACAACATGGCCTGGAGAAAACCATGGTGTCCTGTCTGCGCCCCTTACATCAGTTGTTTCTTGTCACTTCTAGTGTATGGAGTCAATTGCAGTGCAAATTATTGAGTTGATGTGACCACATGAAATATGAATGTTATGTTACAGGGGCTTATGTGGCTTTCCTTCCCTTTACTGCTCATTTGTATGTGACAAATGGTTTCCCTTTTTTCAGATGCTGGTGTGGTCACTACAGTGAAATCATGGAATTCCTACAGTTTGGTGGATGGTGACTTGTGACAAGCACTTCCACTGGTAATTTGTACCTCAAGCTGACTGCATATTGGATGGCTTCACACTTTACATTACATTTCCACAAGATTATAAGAGTCAAGACATTGCATATTGATAATATAAAAGAGCAAAACTTTCAGTTGTGCTTAAGTGTGTTTATTGAGATTACAAATATGAATGGATAGTGCAATACAGTGGGGAGATGGTGAACGCAATCTTCAGTGTAGTGGCCCAGTTAGTTTGTAGCACAGGTCCATTATAAATGGGGCCATGGGACAAAGGAGCAGTGGCAGTCCAAAGTGTACAAGGTGTCTCATTGGACATGTTGGTGAGGCTTACTTCCTGGCAGTGTTTTTGGTCTTGGCTACAGTCTCTGGAGGATTTCTGGCTTGCAGGGAATGTTTACGGGGTGGTTCTTCTGATGCAGAGGGAGGGGTGCTGGTGGTCTGTGAGTCCCGTGGCAGGTCATCCTGCCCACTAGGTGCAGCAGATGTGGAGGGCTGGCCAGTACACTGGCTAGTGGAGGGGGCCCGCTGATGTGTTGTGTACTTGCGTATGATGGTAGCCACATCACTGAGCACCCCTGCAATGGAGGCCATTGGGGCATTGTAGGCCTGGAACTGCTGCATGACCTCCTGGTGGTGTTCCCCCTGCAGCCTCTGGTTCTCCTGCAAGATGGTAAGTACCTGGCCCATCCTGTCCTGGGATTTCTGGTATGCTCCCACGACATGTGACAGTGACTCCTGTGCAGTTGGTTTCCTGGGCTGGTACACCCCTTGGCACACAGATATTCTCCCACTGACTCTAGCTCCCTGTGCCTGTGTCCCCTGAACTGTGTGCCCACTCCCGCTGACACCAGGACCTTCTTTGTCTTGCCTGGGAGGTGTTGACTACGGTCCCTGTATAGGTGGGCACACTGTTGACTGACTAGTCCTGGGGACCGAGGTTTGGGGATGTTGGGTGTCTGCTGTTGTCGTGGAGTCTGTTGTGGGGTGGACTGGGTGTTGCTAGTGTTGTCTGACTGACCAGTGGTACCAGATGGGCCAGGGAGATCTCCCTGATCCAGACATCCAGAGTAGCTGTCATCCCTGGGGCCTTCTTCTGGTGGTGGACTGGGTTGACGTGGAACATGTAGCCAGCTGACATTGGCTGGGATACCTGTGGAAATGTATGACAGTTGTATACTTAATCATCAGACACATACTCAGCATTTATGGGTTTCCCTATGAGATGGGTGATGGTTTTCCACCTTTGGTTTGTGATTGGTGATGCTTTCCACCTTTGGTTTGTGATTGGTGATGCTTTGTGGGACTGGTAGTGCTTCATGCTGACCATTCATTACCCGGGTGTGTGACTAATGACCTTGGAGAGGTGTGCTCTCAATGAGTTGGGCATGCAAGGGAGAATTGTTGAGGGTAGTTATGGGGGTGGTTCTCAGTTTGGGATGGAGTGGGTTAAATGGGGATAGGGTGACGGGGAGACATGCCATGCAGGTGTACGAGGTGTTAGGGAAGTAATGGTGGCTTACCAGTGTCCAGCCCTCCAGTTATTACAGTTAGGCCCTCGGGATGCAGGACAGCCAAGACCTTCTCCTCCCATGTTGTCAACTGTGGGGGATGTGGTGAGGGGTCCACTGCAGTCTTCATGACGGCAATGTGGTGCCTGGATGCCATTGCACGCACCTTCCCCCGTAGGTCGTTCCACCTCTTCCTTATGTCATCCCTTGTGCGTGGATAGGTTCCCTCTGAGTTCACCTTGTCCATGACTCTCCGCAATAGCTCCATCTTCCTGGCAATGGAGATCTGCTGGACCTGTGCACCGAACAGCTGTGGCTCTACCCTAACGATTTCGTCTACCATGACACGCAACTCCTCATCAGTGAAACAGGAGTTCTTTTGTGGGGACATTCCGATTGAGTGGTCGGTGTAATGTGTGTGTTTTTCAGAGAGTGGTATTTTTGGTGGGGGGTGAAGGGTGTGTGAGTATGTGAGTATGTGGGATGCTGTGACGTACTGATTGAGTGCAGTGATATTGTGTGTGTTTGGTGTACTGGTATGATGTGTGGTGTTTGATGCGTGTAGGGTGTATAGGTGGCTGTGGTTTGTGTCTGCCGTTCTGGCGATATGTGGGCTGGCAACGTGTTGCAGATCTTAGGCGGTTCCAAAGAATTGTAGGTTGTGTGGGGATGTGTTTTATAGTGCTGTGAGTGGATGGGTACACTGTGTGTACATCTATCAGGGGTGGGTTTTTCAATTTGGACAATGTTGGCTTCTGTTGTTGTGGAGTGTTCAAATCGACCGCAGCGGTCCGCACCACCGAATGGATTGCCACCATTGAGGGACCGCTGTGGTGATTTGTGGGTCGTAATTTGGAGGACGGTTTCTTGTAAATCAAATCAAATCAAATCATTAACATTTATAAAGCGCGCTACTCACCCTTGCGGGTCTCAAAGCGCTAGGAGGAAAGGGAGGGTCACTGCTGCTCGAAAAGCCAGGTTTTTAGGAGTCTCCGGAATGCGGAGTGGTCCTGGGTGGTCCTGAGGCTGGTGGGGAGGGAGTTCCAGGTCTTGGCTGCCAGGAAGGAGAAAGACCTCCCACCCGCCGTGGAGCAGCGGATGCGAGGGACGGCAGCGAGCGCGAGGCCAGAGGAACGGAGGAGGTGGGTGGGGACGTAGAAGCTGAGGCGTCGGTTGAGGTATTCCGGTCTCTTGTTGTGGAGGGCTTTGTGTGCGTGGGTGAGAAGTCGAAAGGTGGTCCTTTTGCTGACTGTGAGCCAATGCAGGTGTCTCAGGTGTGCGGAGATGTGGCTGTTGCGGGGTACGTCGAGGATGAGGCGGGCCGAGGCGTTTTGAATGCGTTGCAGGCGATTTTGGAGTTTGGCGGTGGTCCCAGCGTAGAGGGTGTTGCCGTAGTCCAGGCGGCTCATGACGAGGGCGTGGGTCACGGTTTTTCTAGTGTCGGCGTGGATCCAGCGGAAGATCTTGCGGAGCATGAGGAGGGTGAGGAAGCAGGCGGAGGACACGGCGTTGACTTGCTTGGTCATGGTGAGAAGGGGGTCCAAGATGAAGCCGAGGTTGCGGGCGTGGTCTGTGGGGGTCGGTGCGGTGCCGAGGGCCGTGGGCCACCAGGAGTCATACCAGGCGGACGGGGTGTTGCCGAGGATGAGGACTTCCGTTTTGTCAGAGTTCAGCTTTAGGCGGCTGAGCCTCATCCAATCTGCGACGTCCTTCATCCCCTCTTGGAGGTTGGTCTTGGCGCTGGCGGGGTCCTTGGTGAGGGAGAGTATAAGTTGGGTGTCGTCGGCGTAGGAGGTGATGATGATGTCGTGCTTGCGTACGATGTTGGCGAGGGGGCTCATGTAAACATTGAAGAGTGTCGGGCTGAGCGATGAGCCTTGAGGTACGCCGCAGATGATCTCGGTGGGGTCTGAGCGAAACGGTGGGAGGTAAACTCTTTGGGAACGGTTTGAGAGGAAGGAGGCGATCCAGTCCAGGGCCTGGCCTTGGATCCCGGTGGAGCGGAGGCGGGTGATTAGGGTGCGGTGACAGACGGTGTCGAAGGCAGCCGAGAGGTCGAGGAGGATGAGGGCGACTGTTTGACCGTTGTCCATCAGGGTTCTGATGTCATCTGTGACTGAGATGAGGGCGGTTTCCGTGCTGTGGTTTGTTCGGAATCTGGTTTGTGAAGGGTCGAGCAGGTTGTTGTTTTCCAGGAAGGTGGTCAGCTGTTTGTTGACGGTCTTCTCTATTACCTTGGCTGGGAAAGGCAGGAGAAAGATGGGGCGGAAGTTTTTCAGGTCGCTCGGGTCAGCCGTAGGTTTCTTTAGGAGGGCGTTGACTTCGGCGTGTTTCCAGCATTCGGGGAAGGTAGCAGAAGAAAAAGAAGAGTTGATGATGGCCTGGAGGTGCGGGGCGATGATGTCGTCGGCTTTATTAAAGATGAAGTGAGGGCAGGGGTCCGAAGGGGCGCCGGAGTGGATAGAGTTCATGATGGATTTGGTTTCTTCAGTGTTGATGTGGGTCCAGTTGTTGAGGGTGAAGGCAGGGGGTGCGGGTTCGGTGATGTTTGGTTGGGTCTGGTGTCCGAAGCTGTCGTGGAGGTCGCTGATCTTGCGATGGAAGAAGGTGGCGAGGGATTCGCACAAATCCTGTGAGGGCGTGACGGCGTTGGCGTTGGCGAACTCCTTGACGATGCTGAAAAGTTCTCTGCTGTTGTGGCTGTTTTTGTCCAGTCTGTCGGTGAAAAAGTTCCTTTTGACAGCGCGGATCAGGTGGTGGTGTTCGCGGGTAGCGTTCTTGAGGGCGGTCATGTTGTAGGTGTGGCATTGTGGGTGGTGTGAACGACTCTCTCCCAACTTCATTGGCTCTGGTGGTGTTGAACCGATGACTGCTTTCTGGCGGTTTTGTCTTTATGGGTCATGATAGGGCAGGCGGATTGCTGCCTCCGCGGCAGTTGTTTGGTGGCGGTCACCACAGCAGTCTTCGGTAAAGACCGCCAAAGACATAATGAGGGCCTATTTGTTGTGACAATACCTGACTGTTGAGCTGTGATGCAACGAGGGTCCGGTCGGCTCGCTCTAAAACCTCGTGTGGCATGTACAAAATGTGCATGGCAACCATTTATGTCCACTGGCCACAATAACCACCCATCAGGACACGAAAGTGATGAATTAAAGGTAGAATTCTGAAGCCGACCACTGAGATGTTCTTCGGTGACATTTAAAAGTGTCCACCAATTGTTGAATTTTGCAAAGGTGGGAATACTAGGCGCATTCAGCTCTTTTATGCTAACCCAAGGCAACTTGTCTGCATGTTGTTTGCTGAATGTTGTCTTTTAAAAGTGCAATTTGTAAAGGAATAAGGTATGCTCCAAATAAAGCTTCCCTATCCTGTATTTGCCAATCACGTGTTCCTCATACACTCTTTAAATAAATCATCTTTTTGCAAAACTTATACCCCTCAATGGCCAGCTGGGAAACAAAAGAATCTGAATAAATCATTTTGGTGTAGATTAGCAATATTTTTCTCACATTAGAGGGAGGTAATTTGAAATAGTATGTCTCAGCATTCTTAGCATCATTCCCAGTAAGATATGCAAACTTGTCTACATAGGTTTTAGAACTACTGGTGGTGTCATACAATGTTCTCATTGCGTGTAGTTGTAAACTAATCCAGGGTTACCAGCCCAGTGCATAAAATAATGTCCATAATTATGATAACAGAACATTTCCCCATAATTTGCAATTGACATGTAAACATCTTCACTTTCAAAGTCTGAAAGCATAGAATCAACTGTTTTTACATCTCAGTCATCAGAAACAACTCCTGGTGTAATAACATAATTCAAAGATACTTTAAAAGCATATGGAATTTGAATTAGTTCTGTACGTCCAAATATATCATAAGATACAGTCTTCAGACCTTATTAGAAGACAGGTAAGGTGTTAATATCTCATTCACCAGCTCAGCGGCAGAGCGTTCAAGAAGATAGTGACCATTTATCAATAAAAAGAAAACGATGACAAAACTAATCCAAAGCAGGAAGGCAAGCAATGTCAGCAGTATCCACAATAGTACCACGGACAACTCAAACAATTGTTTTTAAGCCAAGTGTAAAGCTTACGTGTTCTTGATAGAGGTGCAGTTGCTGATGCACCAGAATTTGAAAAAAGGTCATCAATTTCTGCAAAGTACCCAGAAGCAGTCTGAGCAAAAACTGGAGCTAGTGCAGAACTGGTAGATGTACCCAAGGTTGATGGTTCATAGTAAACAATGTCATCTGTTTGTGTTGAATTGGAATAGGAGAGATCTACATCTTGGACATTTCTTTTCAATGAAGTGGTGACAGAAATTTTAAAAAGTTGATTGTCCACCCTCCCCGAGTTCGGGGAGACAACAGTAGCATTGTTACTTGTTGAGGCATTGTTGAGTGCTTGAAGATGTATATCCCATTGGGTAGTGAGAGAGGCAAGGGAACTACCCAGGAATCTTCTTGATCTACTGTACAGGATCGGCCACATGATACAATTTGACATAGTCAATTGAAACATAGTGGGTTTTTTTTTTAGAACCAGGCAACAGTGGTAAAATTACAATTCTTGTACTATGTATTCCCAGGACTGGATCCAGTGCTCAATATGATGGGTCAAACTCCTCCTTTACAGCAATTGTTCCACACACTAGATCCCCAACATTAGAAATCCAGCTCATAGATATTGTTGGAAAATCTCTCTTTCCCAAGGTGGTGGCACATGCAGGTGAATTTTCATCACAGAATTATTGTATTTCCTGTAAAGCAGCAGCACGTTTATTTATGTCAGAGGTGTTTCTGCCACCACCGCACCAAGGCCATCAAGATCTGTGACATTCATAGGTATCCCAAATAAAACCTCATAAGGGGCACATCCTCCTAGGGACCTTTTCGGCAGATTATTTATGAACCCATAAACCTAGTACTCTTACTGTTAAGAATTGCTTTAAATCTCAGTTTTTCTGCTCCATGACTGTGTTTCCCTTGGGATGGTTGGGGGACGAGAAATGGAATTGCATACCCATTGTTGCCATGGTGTCCCTGAATGCCCTACATACTAAAGCAGGGCCCTGGTCTGAGTGTAATGTTACAAATGGATATGTCCTGATGAAGATCTGCAATTTTTTAATAACAGTTTGAGCATCATCCAATCTTTGTGGGCCACATTCACAGAAATCTGTAGAATGAATCTACAGCGACTAAGATGTGTTTGTATGCACCATCAGGTTGTAAGGAACCACAATGGCCAAGGTACACACATTGTAGTGGTTTGTTGGACACTAAGTGGCATATTTAAGGAAAATGTGGAGCTGCACCTAGTGCAGCACCAATTTCCTTGTGCCCCTTAGCACCCCCAACTGCCGCCATGTGTGCAGCGTATCTGAGATACGGCACACCATGCTGCAGAGTAGGGGGCAGTAGCAACATTTTTATTGACGCTATTGATGTACTCTGCAGGAGTAGCACCAAAATATTGGCGCTAAACCTGCAGAGTACCTAGGGGCCCATTATAAATAATGGAAGCCCCCTTTTAACGCCTGCTCTGTTAGATTTCTTTGCGCCATTTTGTCGGCCCCCCTAACGGGGAATGCCCCCTTTGCATACATTATGCCTGGCGCAGGCATAATGTTGCGCAAAGGGTTACAAAGTGTTGCAATGCATGCACTGCGCCACTTTGTAACTATAGCGGAAGGATTTTGGCCTCGTTGGGCCACATTAGCAAAAAAAAATATCGCTAATTTGGCGTAAGGTGGTGCTAGGGGCTTATAAATATGCCCCTAAGAGGGGTGTCTGCAGTGGGTATTTTTTGGGTGGATCCTTTAATTGTTGGCAAATGTCACAGCAAAGGATATACTGTTAGGGCTGTTTGTATAGATCTGGCCACCAATAGCATTTTTGCACGAGGGAGATGGTAGATGCCATACCAGCATGGGCAGAGGCAACACTCTCATGCGCTGCTTTTATCTAATCTCTGATCTTGGTTGGGGATCACACAATCATCCATCCTTGGAATTGTTGCAAAAGCAATATGTTGGGCACTGAGGTGGTAGGAATATTTTGCAGGGTATGCTTTTGGTAAAGGTTTGCCATCAGCCGCAGCTTTCACAGCAGCCAGTGTTCCATCATCCAGTCTCATATGAGAATGAGTAATTGCAGCTACAAAAGCCGTAGCTAATGCAGATTTGGCAAAGTGTTTCCTACAACGTGTATTGCTACACATTGCAGGCCCAATGTATGAAACTACCTTAGCTTTTGGTAACTGTTCTTCAAGATCTGCTGCCCTTCCCCAAAGCATTTATGCTTGATGGTGTTCCATTTTGAATCTTTAGGCCTGTTTAGGCACAAGTGATGTAAGTATCCATTGAAGGTCTGGACATAGTAATATGATTCTCACACAATCAAAGTTGAAAGTTCGGGATCCAGTGCCAAAATTAGAGCCTTAAGCTCTGCAAGTTGTTCTGTGCAGTCCCCTAGGGTCTGCGTGTAGTAATGTGGAGGGCGGAGTTTACCATCCCTCATGACCCCACTAACAGCTGCACAAGAGGCAGAGTACTGGTGTTTGGTACCTACAGCTGGTTGTGCTGAACCATCAATATAAATGAATATTTGATAATGGTCAAGAGGTACGATCTTAGTGGACATGGGGTACTCAAGTTCATATTGAAGGAAGTCTTGGTTCTGAAGTTTTGGGTTGCAAACATAATTGATGTCAGTGGCTGTCAGAGACGTTGCCCATTGATTCCAACGTGAATGTAATGCTTTTGCATTCGGGACGCTAGCTTTGGTGACTGCCTCAAGGGCTGATACTGGGGTAATGACAGTTATTTATTTCCCTTGGACAAGTGGCCTCTACTTAGTGACACCTATCAGTATTGCTTTTAGTATTTTTTCTGTTGGTGCAAAACGTTGTTCTGCATTGGAGTACAAATGTGATTTGTATGCTATGTGTACTGTGTTACCCTCATTAAATGGACATAGGTGAACCCGATGGCACCAGGAATTACTATGATGACCAAATATATTCTGTTGTCACGTGTGTAAGTGTTTCACTTCAAACATGTCTTACTGTAATGCTCTGAGAATGTATGTAGGTTCCGGTGTCCAGTGTTTTTTTGAGAAATCTGGACTAATTAAACCATAAAGAGGTTTTCTGCATTGTGCATATTGAGGAATGTATGTTATGCCAAAATTGAAGAAACCCAGTAATGACTGTAGTTTCCTGATGGTGTTTGGAAGTTGAAGTTGAGTGCATTTTTCTAGAAAGTATGGGGCTAGACTCTTGCTCTCATCAGCTAATTTGTATCCTAGGAATATGACAGTAAGAAAAGCAGTTTTGGTTGTCTCTAAATTGAATTTGTAGTCTTGGGCGGCGAATCCTAAAAAATGCGGTTTATCTAAGCTAAATGTGCATTGAGGTCATCACCAGTGAGACAGATGTGGTCCACATAGGTTAAAGCCTCATAACAATGTCTTGTAATATTGATGTTACACAGGCAGAGAACACTGAAGGACTGTTCATATACCCTTGAGGCAAATGGAAAAATATACTTTGAGAGCCGAGTGCCGTGACGGCATTTAAATCACGGCTTTCAGGACAGTGGTGGCTGCCACTGAACGGGATGAGGGGCGGGGATTAAAAAAAAAAACACTTACCTGTTCAGGTCGGGAGACACATTCATCTCCTCCATCCTCCTCTTCGACATGAAGCACACAGGTGTCCAGACTCCCCTCAGCCAATGACGACGCTGCTGTCACCAGAATGACAGCAGCTCCGTGATTGGTGTGAGCGGCCTGGTTCAGTGGTCACAGAGGGAGTGGCACCCTGTGCACTTTCTCCTCCCCGGCTGTATCCGGCTGTGAAATACAGCCGGGTGGAGAAATGAAAAGTGCGCATGTCTGTTTGGCTGGCCTAATACGGCCAGCCAAACAGACATGTGACTCAAGGTGCAAATACCACCACTCCTCACTACAGCCCCCTCTAGCACCGCCCGCACTAACCTGGCTCAGTAAAAAATAAAATGATAATAATAAGCCGTTATAATAATTTTATTTTCTTCTGCTGAAAGCAGCGGGGCGACTTTCCTCTGCCCTAGCGGAGGAGCCGCCCTTGTTTCAGGAGCTAGATTTTGGCAGAAAGAACCATTGGAAATATCCAAGGTTATTTTCTATTTTTTAAGCACTATAATCTAATCTAAGACTATTCTATATGAATGGCCTGGTTTTGCTGCAGGAAATAAAGGGTTATTCATTGCAGAGACATAGGGTTCAATTACTCCCTGGAACTCAAGTTGTGTGAGAATTTGTATCACATGTGGTTTCGCTTTATGTTTAATTGGATAATGAGTCTGGATCTGTAGAGTTGATCTAATTGGAATAGCAGGGAGGTAAAATCACTATCCCACCCTATGTAGTTGCGGTACAGCACTAGAGCCTGCACCAATGCCCAATCAGTGGCTTAGGCTTTTTTTTACTGCACCTGGAACGAGGACAGAGCAAGAAGACAAAATAGCATCCTCCCCTTGTGGGAACACACAGACAAATTCAGGTGGCCAATCTTTTTCTGCCAATCAAATGTAAATATTTAGTGTTAGTCTTCTCCAGAAGATAACTTTAATAGTGCACTCTAAGTCTCCCCCAATCTGTATGTTTAGTTTGTAAACCCTGTTGGGTGGGGAAATGCATCTGTTTGCTGTTTCAACTTCAAGAAAGTCATTAATCGGTGTCACATCCAGAAGATCTATAAGATTATAGCAACATATTGGGACCTTTGCCGTGCTATTTAGCAGAGTCACTGCCCATTGTCCTGTTAATGTGCGGCATCGTTTATAGATATTGCTGCAACCTTTTTCTTCTTAAATTAGGACTTTTGCTGGGTAAGTTTCTCTTCCTTTTTTCATAAAAGTTTCTGAAGAATGTTTTGAGTCCTTTTTCAGCTTCACATAGTCACTCCGGTGTTCTGACTGCTCTCTTCTCTCACTCGGTTGATGCAGTGTGTCCTGAAAGGAACAAGATGGGTGATTGTCAGCAAATTGGTATCTATCGGGAATTTTAAAAGTTTTCCTATTTCTAAGATTGTGTCTTTTCTCTGAGCTCTACACTTGTGAAGATCCTCCTCTTCGACTTCTTCCTTTATTCTGTTTTTTTTTAACCCCGCATTTTTTAGAGTTCTCTTGTGCTTACTTAGTACCCTCCTTACCAGACGTACTTTGTAGTTGTGGTTTAGTTGGTCTGGTCCACAGACTATGCCAACCAATACTTTTTTAAGTTTCGGAAATAATCTTTGAAAGCTCATGTTCCTGAACCTGCTGCAAAATCTCCCAGAGCCACTAGTGTATTGCCAATGTTGCTGATTCTCCTTGCAAGTTGCTTTAAATGATTGAGGTATCATGGTGGGCTGTTTGTATGCACATTTAGCTCTGGAGCTCAATAACAGGAAGGAGCAATTATGCAGGAAGCAGACCGAGCCACAAGGAAAATCATGGTGGTTTTGCTGCAACACATTCTACTCCAGGCAGAATATGACAACGTGCACTGATTTGTCTGATAGTTAAAAAGTCAGGAAGTGCAGGGAAGCATCTGCTTTTCTGAATCCTTCATCCCAACAACTCTGCGGCTCATGTTCTGCAGTGTTGGCTTTGCAACTGTAAATGCTCGAGGGATACAAAGCTAAGTCAAGCTCTTGTTTGGGGACTGTGGTTTCAGTCGATGGTCAGGAGTGGACGGCTGGCACTTGCAAGCATTGCTGTTTCCGTAACTGCTCCATTTGTTTTGTTTATCGTGTCGGGTTGTGGCTGTTCGGTACCACTTGTATACATTGCCTGCTTGCGACTGCTCAGTCGCGTACCGGGTATCCAAGGGAGTATTGGGTGCTCGTGTATGCAGGTTTTTCTGGATTCCAACATATTGCTTACTGTATGCACGAACTGTGTGAAGAGTTCCATGTTAACATTAACACTAGGTCCTTACTCGTAGTTTTAAAGTTTCATGAAACTTGTTTTACAAGGGGGACATGATTCTGATCCAATCTGTCTAACTATACTTGTATGTTTAAAACATTCCTTGTGGAAACACATTTCATTCTGTCTTTATTGCAAGGTGGGGGAGACTGATAATAATTCTTATTGTTGCCTTATATGATGTTGTTTGAGTTGTGAAACATAGCGCAAAAACTTGGTACAGAACTTAATGGGCAACCTTTCATTTGCTGTATCTGGCATTAATGAAGCTGGTTGAAGGAAGTTATGTAAGAATAGTTTATGCCATGTTAAATACTGAAATATATTGTTTTTGATGACACTATGAATTGTGCACTGTTTATTTAAGTCACATAAATACAGAGAGTATTAACCATTGCTAAATATCTACGTATGCCAATTACATGCTACCCAGTGATTTTTTGAGGTAAATTTTCTCTTCCCAGATCTCCCTCCTCTGTATACCTACCCTATAGTCCCTTCGCCTGATTTAGCCACTCTGCTCCTCTGGATGCTTCTACACATCCTGAGGATCGGTAGTCCTGACATGAGGAGACTGTGTCAAAATTGTGCATCAGTTTCATTTCCAAATCCAGGACTGGGACTTCCCCATGTTCGTTTTGTATTTTTTTAACACTTTCTGTAAATTCACAGGTGGCGGTGTACCATGTGTGGTGGTTTACATATTGTGGCAAAGACTGTGCCCCAAGTGGCACAATCCTCTATTGAGGGAACTATTCCCAAAGGCCAGCCCTTTGTGTGAATTCTGTGTTTGTCTTGGGGTCCTGTATGGGGAAACACTGCTTCCAGCTCATTTGCTATTAGCGCAACCCAGAACGGAATCTTCTCCTGCTCAGTAGATGTTTTTCCCATTATTGAATGGACAGTTTGTGGATTTTTCCCAGTAAAGGGCAATTGATTTATAGCTGGATCAGCCCTCACTGGGGCGGTATTCAAGGTCTGCATTGTGAATTGTATTAAGCGTCCATAAATTGCTACTAGCTCATTGTATAACATGCATATTTCAGCAGCTTGTACATTGAGTTGTAGTGTATATGTGACCAATGTTGGTCATGTTGGTCCATCATTACTTAAGGGACCTCATCTAACAGGTTGTATTACATGTGGGAGGGCTCCATTAAACCAATCATGGTGTTCTTGATAAGTTTAAGGTATTTCTAAGTATTGGTATTCTCTGTATTTTTGTTGTACATTCACTATTCTGTATGTGTGAAATTTATTTGAGTTTGCTTTTACTGCTGGAAAGGTGACCTATGATTAAAATATTTCTGCTCTGTATGTGTTGTGGGCTTCAATGATGAACATCATTTCCCCACTCTCATTTGTTAGTCCATTAGCTATGAGAAACTGTGTGACAGGTTGTCTACAGTTTTCTGGGATATTTACTTACTTGTGCCATATCAAAAGGTAGGGATCAGAGTTGGGAACACCAATGGGGTAATCCTTTTAAGGTTCTCACTTGAACAACCTACAGCCTAGAAAGGTGCTCCCTATTCAGCTGAGGAGGATTTTGCGCTAAGACCATGGATGTCTCTGTATAGTGGTAGTTAGGTTACCTTTAGGGTGTGTGAGAAAGATATACTCAAGAGACCTGCAGAATTAGCGCCTTACCAACATTGGTGGCGTCATGTTGTAGGTCTCTTGTCCTGGGGACAAAATTGGTGGTTTCGGGCAGCAGCATCACCACTTGTGGATGACTGATTCAAGCCCACACTGTTTGGTAGCTGTCGGCCTAACCCTTTTGGCTAGCTAGCAGCACCTCACCCAGACCTAAAAAGTAAAGGTGAATTGTGGCAGCCTGACATATGACACTCTGACTCCTCAGGGAAGTTGTGGTAGGCAAATCTTAACCCTTTCTCTTGTTAGCACAAATATCACACACATGTAGGCAAACAGAAGAGATGCAGGACAGTTTTCAATGTATTTATTGAAAAGACTACAATCTACAATAAAATATATGGGTTGCGAATATTAGGAAGATGATACATAGTACAATCAGGATTGATACCATAAGTGAAAAGAAAATAAACTTGCTTCTAAGTGAGAGCATAGCGGTGATAGTCCTAATCTGCCTGTTCTTAGTCCAGGGAAGGAACACCCATCCCTCATTACCTGAAAACAAGGGTCTGCCCACCTTCTCCTCGGTTGGTTGCAGAGACAGGGCTAAGGTGAGCAAAGTGGCAGTAAAATGGATTACAGCATGGATGGTTCTCCTGGCTGGAATGACCTCTCTAACCTTCTTTGGCCTGTGTGATGTTTTTATAATAAAACGTGTGTTCTGAGAAACAAGCCTGTCATGATCATGTGTCTAACTGTTGGGCTGTCTGCACACTCTTGTGGTGACAATACTAGATGGATTACCATATACAGCCCTGGGTAGCCTTGGACAGAGGTATATGGTGAAATGTTGTGCACTGAAAATAATAATGCTTTTGCAGAATAACAACTGATTATTGCAAATAAAACATCCCAGCTAAAATCAGGCTGTGCTAAAATGAATAAATGAAAATAGAGCATGTAACTAGGTAAAAGGGCATAGATGGCAGGCCTAAGCTAAAATACATGTGCCCAAGCACGGCTCTAAAATGAACCCATGACACGAACATCACAAAACTGTCCAGTTCTTGATCCCCATATCGCCATCCCAGAAATACCAGAATGGTGGTGCTGTGTGCTTCCCGCACTTTTGAACACTAAGGTTTGGGTGGCCAGTCGTTGCTGGGCTTCTCTGGGGTTGGGAGTTGGGACTTTTGTTTTTTTTTGTTCTCTGCTATCTCAGGGATAAATGTGTTGCGAGGGGGGGATTGTGATATTGTTTGTGACACTACACCATGACATTCAAATTTACAATGTACAAACTGATGACGTGGAATGTCCAAGTGTTGGGGTCAGCAGTCAAACGCCACAAAATCCTGATGTATATTAAGAGGCAGAGGGTCCATATTGCCTTACTCCCGGAGACCCACCTCATGGGCCCTGAGGTGCAATGTCTTCTGCATCACTGGCAGAGACAAATCCATACCACAACTAACTCTGCCTTCAAGCATGGGGCATTGATCTGGGTGAGAGCTGAAGTTGCCTTTGAGGCTCTGACAATTAACGTTGACAGTGATGGTCAATATGTACTGGTGGAGAGGCAGCTCTCTAGCTAATAGATTGTACTGGGAAGTGTATATGTCCCAAACCAAGACCAAGCTCCCTTTCTCAACACTCTTGCAGCACACATGAGCCACTTTGTGGAGGGTATTGCTCCTGGGAGGCGATTTCAACTGTGTACTTGATCTCACCCTGGATCGTTCCCCTCACCCTCTGCCGGAGGTGCCAACCCATAGGGCAGATGCTGCTTTGAAAAGTTGCCTCTCACATTGGGACCTGGAGGATGTCTGGCACACCCAGCACACAGCAGATAGGGACTACTCCTTTTATTCTGGTCTCTACCAGGTTCACATTAGGATCAATTGCTTTGTGTGTTCTCGGGCATTGAGTGGTTGTGTCACCCACTCAGAGTATTTAAGCTGCACCTTCTCTGACCACAGCCCACTCCCCCTGGCAGTACAGCCAACATAGGAGTGTGCTTAAATACCCATGTGAAGACTGCATCCTGTTGCCCTCCCAGATGTCACCTTCTGGGCCTCTTTAGCAGAACAGGTAACTCAGTACTTTGCCATGAATCCTGAATGGTGTCATGCTGCTGAACAGAATGGGAGGCCTTTACGGTGATGGTCAGTGGGTAATACTTAGGCCAGTCAGTACTTATATGTTGTGACCTTGACTCATGAGCGTAGAGGATGCTCTTCTTGAGCGGAATAAGGAACAGGACACTGATCCAGAAGGCATCTTCTGGCTGTTAGAGACCAAGGAGCGGTACAATGTGGCCTTGGAGCTTCTCAAGTGCCACAACTATAAGGATTATGTGAGTCATGCACATAAGGAAGAGGGGAAGGCAGGGAGGCTCCTGGCTTGGCTTGTTCAACCTGAAAGCAGAGGGACCCTATGACCCACCTGCTGACCTCTGAGGGAATAATTCTCTTCTCTGAGCGGGACATCAACAGGGCTTTTTGGGACTATTATGTCTCCCTCTACCAACCACTTGAGGCTGACCGCCTGGAGATGTTTTGCCCATTCCTGGACCACCTTGCACTAGCGTCTCCCCGAGGATGTGGGAGAAGCACTGGGTGGCCCTGTTACAGCCCAGGAAATTAAATGTGCTATTAAGGTGGGTATGTTGGCACCAAGAATGGAAGAATTATGTGCGGAGACCTTTGATGCTGGCTTGCTTCTGGCCACGACTAGGGAGGCTCTGTTGGTGCCCTTACCCAAGGCTCCCGAGGTGACGGTCACTGATTTCCAGCTTCTTTTCATGCTGAACACGGACTTTAAGCTCCCCACTCAGTTACGACCTCTTATGCAGGAACCTGATCCACAAGGATCAAAATGAGTTCATACCAACTCACAACACTTTCCTTTACTTCTGTCCTCTGTAACCGAGATATGGCTATCAACCCACTTGCTATGATTATGTTGGGGGACCTGGAGAAGGCCTTTGACAAGGTGCAGTGGAACTTCCTTCAAAGCCACCATGCTACGAAGAGGTGTTGGGTGCTAAATGGATACAGTAGGTGCTTTTGCTGAACATGCATCCCATTGCACATGTCCAGACGGGCTAAACAATTTCCAAACCTCACAAAGTGTTCCAGGGCACGAGGCAGGGTTGTAAACTGTCACCCTTGCTCTTCGCCATGGCCATTGAGGTACTGGCAGAATGGGTCAGTGAGGAGTGTTCAGGTTGGGGTATTACGGTGGAGGGTATAGAACACATTATCCCCCTCTACTGATCTATCTGCAGAATGGCAAACAGAACATTCCCTGGGTGCTGCAGCTATTCAAAGAGTTTGGCTTATATTCGGGCCTCTAAGTGAACAGGGATAAGACATGCATATTTCTGATGGGCGATGGTGCCCATGACCAGTCATCTGCTCATCTGATATATTCTGGGTGCTGCATACCTTTAGGTATTTGGGCATTCAGATCTTTGATGACCTCCTGGATCTACATGAGGGTAACCTGCTCTGGAAAATGCTTTGGTCACTCAGTTTGCGTGTCTCCTTTTGGAGGTCAGTCAAGCTGCCCATCATGGCATGCATAGCGCTCTCTAAAATGATCATGCTCCCGTGGCTCCTTTAATTCATTGTAAATCTCCCTGTGAGAGTTGCAGCAGCTTGGTTCTCACAGCCTGACGCTCTCCTCTGTGAGCTTATTTGGGATGGCGGTGGCTAAAGGGTTTCTCTTGCCACCCCCCATGCTCCCCACCCCAAGGGTGGACTGGTAGTGCCTGACTTTGAATTATAACACATGGCGGCATAGCTCCAGTGGATCACCAGATGGCTGGAGAGGGTTGGGCTGACAGAGATTGGTCCAATGGGCTCCAACTAGGGAGTGCTTCAGGCCAAACTACTCAGACCTGCCCTGAAGATTCCCCACCCAGAGATTCTCCTTTCTACAGCACTGTATTGCTGGTGGCGATGCATGAAGAGGACTAGGGAGGGTAATGCTGTATGCCCCTGAGTTCCCATTGGTAGGGTTGCCCCATGGCGACCCCTCAACTTTCTTCGCGGCGAGGCAACTATGTTTTTAAACGGAGGCAGGGATAATGACTTTGGGCAACTGCTTCAAAGCCAGCCACTTTATCCCTCTCAGGGAATTATCAGGAAAAAAATGGCCTATCTATGGGACAGTTTCTCAACTATGAAGCTTTCACATGTGCAGTCCGACACCTTTGGAGAGCAGGCGAGACAAAAACCCAGATGCACAGTGTCCTCCAACTTTTGATGACAATGGGCTCCTGCAGCTGTTTGGTCATGTGGTATTATAAGGCGTTAAACGGCCTGACACCTTTGACCAGTGATCCCTTTGGATTCCCTTAGGGCACACTGGGCCACAGAGCTGAGAAGGGACTTGACTGATGCTGAATGGGGAAGGGCATTAGCATACCCCCAGAAAGTTTCCCGCAATTCACACCTCAAGTATATCCAATATCACACATCTGACATACCTGACGCCGCACAGGATCAGGGCCATTTATGGAGGTGACAGTAGGGGATGCCCCCATTGAGCGACACTGGACGCTGACTTTGGGCATATGACATGGAGCTGCCCTGGGCTTTCTCGGTTCTGGGATGCAGTCATTTCAAAGCCTAATGGGACTCTGAATAGGTCAATCACAAACACTCCCGATGTCTGTGTTTTGGATACTTTCCCTAGACTGCCACCCAAGAAAGTAGGGAGCAGGTTTATTCACATGGCACTGATTCTGGCCAAGAAATCTGTTGCCATGGACTGGAAGTCTGCACTGGGGACCAGGGTGGAAACATGGAACAGAATGTCACTTTGTGGGCCCGAGCTGAAGAAAGAGTGTTGGTGTGGGAGGAGACGTGGAGTCCGCCATACGACCACAGTCTCACCGAACATGATAATGATGACCGAGTTGGAGGCGATGTTGTGACCTTGTGGGGCGGGCTTGAGTGTTGCTCAGGGCTATTTTGGCAGATTAAGAAATGGTGGCCATTATTGGGGCTTCCCACCCCACCTCGCCTGGTCCATACAACCCTCCATCATATGCCCCCACTTTTCTCCTACTGACTCTATGACACCCCCAGGGACAGTAGTTTATCTATGAACATGGGCTCGTTTATTTGTTTATTTTTTCTTTTTCTGTTAGCTTTTCCCTTTTTCCCCTTATGTAACGTGGCACAATAGTTACATCTGCGGCCCCATACGGGTGTACCGGTTTCCATCACGTATACAGACTTTCATGATCTCTGACTATTATAACAGCCTGTTCCCGAGCGGTACCCTGAACGCAGACCGACCCTTCATTTGATTCCTGTACAGTCTAGGGAACATTAAGCTTAGTTTGGAAGTACGCTGGGTACACATGCGAGGCGTGGCCACAACTTGAAAATGAACTCAGAGTTAGGGTATACAAACATTACCTGGGAGTTTGTTACTATTGTCATTTTATTACGTTTCACTCCTGTTTCCTTGAGAGTGCATTCTGTCATGCCTGTCTTTTAAAAAATGCATATAAAACATAAGTTTAAAAAAAGCGTTTATTGTAATTTTTGATTGCTCTGTCGTGTCAGCACTATACTTGTACGCATTTTTGATTGCGGTCTTTAATACAATAATGTCGATTGTTTTGTTTTGTCAGTGATACCTATCTATTGGTTGATTAGTATTGTCAGTTATTTTCGTGTGTCGATTGTTGTCGCTGACTTAGTACTCGGTAGTCTTAGTAATACCGGTATCTATATGTATGTTTATTATATTTATTTCGATCTGTTCATTAGTAGGTATTTTAGTGATGCCAACAAACGGATTGATTCGCTTTGTAGACAGTATCCATAAACGTAATAGTTGGTGTTGCTCAGGTGATCTGTCCCCTCGCTTCCTCCCTCAGGAGACACCGCAAAGCTGGAGACGGTCTGGCTCTCTGGGATCTGCCAAAACGAGAAGAACGAGGTGATGAGCAGCAAGCTGGACATCGACAACATGGCCGGCGTCTTTTACATGCTGCTGGTGGCCATGGGTCTGAGCCTGCTGGTCTTTGCCTGGGAGCACCTGGTGTACTGGAGACTGCGCCACTCCGTCCCACAGACTCCGAAACTCAACATTCTTCTTGCCATGAGCAGAGTGAGTAATCCTTGTACCTCCCTACCCGCACTCTCAACCTCCTTCCTCACAAGACCCAGCTGTCCCCAAGCTGCCATGGCATAAAGAACTGCAAAGTGCGATATTTCGAACAATTATAATGACAAGAGAAGGCACATTTCTTCAGATTCAAAATCGATAACATGCCTTACAAAAACTGCACCCTCATATGAGATTGAACCCATGATGTAGCACCCGATATGCACTGTTCCATAACCCCCACATGGATGCACATGAAGGGGCAGATGCTGAACGCTGAGGGGTTTATGATAGGTCCCCTGGATTTAGTATAGTGCCTGCAAACATCAGGCTCACCCCACAAGGACAGTACTCCAACAAACGACCCCCAACTAGAGACATACACTTGTCTCCTCTTCACCCATGAGTACACACAGTGGCCCTCCTGTTCTGAGACACTGTGGACCCTCAGCCATGCAAAACGTAGCGTCACCAGTGCCTCTGTGGGAGATGCTTTACTTATCAGACCGATAAAAACGAATACTCCAGGGATTGGTAGTTTTCAGGGCGAACAGATAATTGCAGTAATTATTACTCAAGTCGTAATTCTGAACCCTGTAAAAAACGTATGTTTATGGAGGAATCGAAAATGAATAGGCCGCTGGTAATGAGGGGCCTAGTGGATATGTTTACATACAGCTACCCTAACTCTACATATACAGTGCAGGAAATCTGCACCAGGCGTAGGACCACGTGCAGTCAGCTCTTCAGGGCTTCTAGCCATCCCTAAGCATAATTCGGCCTCCTAAGGCCTGACCCACTACATCCTGGTATGGGCCTGGACTGCTATAACCCTTAACATCTACTTACTCTTCATTGCGGTGGCCACCCTCCATCTCTGGAGCTCACTATCTCCTCACATCAGCAGGGGAGGTCGCATTATTCCTCAGGGCCAAGCGCCCATGCAAAATCTATTGGCAAATTTTAAAGAAAGACTGCCAGGTCCATTAATAATATCTAACATGGCCAAAACCACTACATGGTCCAAGATATTGGATTTGTTGTGTTTTCGTTCTCTAGCATGTTTTTTATCTTAGGAACAGGTGCTTGTCATGTATAGGGCCCGGCAAGACATTTCTGTAAAACCCTTCAGCATGGTTGCATACCAAAAGTGAAACACATCTCATTTCATTGAGGAAACTTCTAAAACACTGTTCTTTTTAGAGGCCCTCTCCCCCACGACCACAAACCAACCAAGCAGTGACTGCTCACACCACATTTGCTCATTGGTTGTATGTTTATTACCACCACAATGTTGTAACTGCATCTAAATATGTCTTCAGGCTGACTAATTGAGCTAGTATGATATCAGTGCTGAATTTAAGTCAAATAGTGGGAACTTCTGAAAAACAGGCTTCTGACTGTCCATAACTCTCTTGACAGGGAATTTACAGCTGCTTCAGTGGAGTTCAAAACCTTGAAAGCCCCTCTGGTGCCCGCACACCTGACTTCACCCCAAACACGGCTCAAGCCAGTGTGCTGAAGATGCTGCAGGCTGCCAAGGAAATGGTGTCATCGAGCAGTGTGGGCAGCTCTCTGGAGAACGTCACGCGCACCATAGAGAACTGGACCCAGCGAAGCGAGAGCCGTCAGAACCCTTTCTCAATGAAGACGCCTCATCTTACCACCCAGAACACGGCCACCGCTGGAAGAACAGGTTATCCTCCGAGAATGGCAGTGGATAGGCCCAGACGGACCTATGCACCAGCGGCCATAGTCCCTACTATTTCTGGGTCGCAGCCCTCGAGTATGGACACCAGCCTGCAGGTATCTGAGAGGGGAGTGAGTCAGCACCCTTTTATGCTTCAGCCCTTCACAGGACGAGGCAACTACTCTGAAGAACACTTCCTTGGAGGCACTTCTCTAAACGGCACGCCCCGGTTTCTGCTCAATGCTCCTCTCCAGTCATATCCCAGATCACAAATTGACTTCAGCACCCTCGCAGAAGGCAAGTCACTCAAAAAGCTTCCCTTGCCAGATATCTACAATGGCCACCAAGACCCCACACCCAGAATGGATTGTAAATTGAAGTCGGAGCTCAGCCACCATCAAGTTTTGGGGGAGACCAGTGACCATCTAGTGAGGTCATTACCTGTGGCTGATAACAGTTTGGACCCAAAAGATCACTTTTTGCCTGTTTCATGCAGTGATACAACCTTTGTGAAAGGCAGCAGGACTTGTAGAACTCTGGGTCTTGTGTCAACCATATCAAAGAAGCCAGAGGTCCCCCCTCTCATGGGCAAGGAGATGCCTCCTAAAAAGACAACCCTGATAAGGGCAGCTTGGGAAAGGAATAAAAAGCTACAGGCCATTGGAATGCAAGCAGCTGTGGAACAGCCCTGTTACCAGGACAAGATGCCAGACTTGTTCCACAATGCAGACTTTGTACCTGTAAACAATCCTGTACCAGTTCTCCATCCAACTTCTTCCCAGGCAGCTTGTCCCAGCTACAAGTACAGCAGCCAGTGCTCACAAACCCACAACTCTCTGTTGTGGAAGGACCCGCAGATGCTGCTACCTCAGTCAATGCAGCTACCTTCTTACCATGATGGATGCCGGCAGAACATGACTGGGGCACCTCGGGTGCCAACTGCCCCACACAGCCAGTGCCCCTATGCAGACTCCTACAACAGTCAGCCACCATATTTGGGACACTTGTTTTCGGGTACCCCTATGCTCCCTGGACATGCTAGCACTGCTCCGTCCTGCTTAACCCATTCCTGGAACTCCAACATCAGAGATGTTCCGGTTGAGGAGGATATGCTAACAACATCTTTTATTGAGCGCACGCATGTAGGCTGCAGAGGACATAGGCACCCAGAGACCTCCAACCCACATTCGACGGCAATGGATGAGCAAGATATATTGGGTGCATATGGAATGACTGTCCCATACTCAGGAAAGTTGTGGAGAAGAATATCAAGCTTAGAGTCAGAGGTCTAGACTTGGATGGAAGGCAGCAGTGTGAAAAGAAGGATTGCCATTTTGTCATTTTTGCATGCATAAAACATCCAGAAAGAGTGTGCCCTTTAAGGCACTCTTTATCATCAGACCTGGAACATGTGTTTCAGAAAGTTGTTGACTCATCTAAGCCAAAATGTGAGTGTTTCTTGATGTGGGAATGATTAGGAGCACATATCTCTGGTTCTATGATGATTCTTGAGTCTTTACTTCTTATCCCAGGAGCGATCCTGTGACCTTGTCCCAATTTATATGAAGATTTATGAGTTCACACCACTATTTTTATTGAAAATACAGTGTCAATCCTGCTAGGTCCTAAGGCATTGCTCCTCATCCAATGTGGAATTCTAAGTCTTTTTTGCTAAATTGGCAATTGAGAGTCCATACTGCAGTGATGTTTGCTAATTCTATACTCTTAATCCATTGGGCAACCCAAAATCCCTTAGTTCAGTGATGATGCCAAATTTCAAACCTCTGTGCTTTTCAGACAACCTTAGTTAGTTCATGCTACTTGGGGTTGCTGTGTCAATACACCTAATCTACTGGAGAATCATGGGTCAATAATCCTCAGTGCAAGGTAAACCTATCCAGGCTCCTAGTCTCATGAGCAAACTCTGAGTTTGAACAGTGAGCCCAATAGAAAGTTAAAATTTCTATTTCCATATGAAACAAAAGTTTGTATTGTTCTCATGAATGATACCAAGTCAATTTACCTAGTTCCATAATAGAGTCTTATTCCATATGTCTAATTCCTGCTTCCTGGCATAACCCTGAGAATAATTTGGGGGTTACACTCCTCGTCTCACAAGAAATCCGGAATGCATATGTCTAGTCCCCAGGAAATACTTAGTTCATATTTTAGTAACAAAAGTAGTCTTTAATTCACATGCCTGGATTAAAGGGGGATCCCAGCCCACATGCCTAGGATTTTGAGTTCTCCTAAATCCCATCTCCTAGGCCTATTGAAAAGCCTGAATCCGTACTCCCAGCCTCAAAAGGAATTCTTAATTCTTAGCCTAGTCTCACAATGAGTTGTCCATTCATCTTCATAACCCCATCAGTGACTACTAATTTCACGTATATTGTCCTAGGAATGATTCTGAGCCCACATGCCTAATCAGATGATTAATTCTAAATTCTTATACATAGTACCAGAATTGATCCTCTGTCTGTATTCCTAGATTCATGAAAATTCGGAATCCATACTGCAAGTCAACAAATAGTCCATGGTTTAGTTTGATAAGAAGCTCTGAGTTCAAATGGCTAATCCCAGGACTGATCCTGAATATACACACGGTGTAATACGTGATCTTAAATTCAGTTCACCTGCTGTTGTTGGAAACATCAAATTAATACTCCTATTCCCAAGGGGAAGATATAGTCAATGTCACAATTCTATGAGCTGTGGTCAGTTCATACTCTAAGCCCTTTTAGCAATCTGAAGTCCATACTCCCTGACTAAAGAGTGATCATAAGATAAATCGGGGCAGCTCAGAGGAATAATAAAACAGGATGGTCATGACATGACCGAATAGTGGCCTTTACCTGGACCAAATATAGCGTGAACTTCTGTGATTGAGTAAAAGTGCCACACGCTTCACTGCAAGTGGGACAGCTTTTAAAAAGAACTCAACATGGTTTTATAGCATCTGGGTCTGTCCAGCCAGCATTAACGGGGTCTTATACCGCAGCACTGATGAATTTATATATTTGCTGCTGGAACAGGCTCTCCACCTTGTTCAAAGTGGTATCGAGGGTCATACAGTTGCAAGTTACCTTTCCAGAAGATTAATAAAATGCTGAAATATTCTATATGGGAGTTAATTGTTTCATGCCTTTGAGTAAGCTTTATGAGTTTCCTCATTTTGTTTTTTGAAGGTGAAACGCAGCCCGAAATGAAAAGTACAATAGGGAGTGCTGAAAAGAAAGCTTTAATGTGGGCAACTGTCTGGAGGTGATGATATCTTTACATTGGATGACTTGAAGTTGAAGATGTTACAGAAATAATGATACGATAAAAATGTCTCACATACGAATTAACTGAATACGCCACAACATAGCTCAGTAAATACTGAGGATTCCAAAAGCGTGTGTGAGAGTGACAAAATGTTTCTAGGCCTACAACTGAAGCAGTATGATGTGTTGCGAGCATTCCTCACAGCTGGACATCTAACAACTTGCCCACCACCAATAGATACCCAAATGGAGAGGAATATGGTGCAACCATACAGGAAGTACAGCTGAAGGTGCCCAATCGAAAGCTGAGAGTACCTGACTAGAATAACTCACACAAATGGCAGGTAAATGCACTAGGCACTGACAACTGAATGAACATATATATTTTTAAGCACATACACAGCAAAGACATTCATGCTACCCCGACTGTGAAGCAGGATAAGGAAGAACGTTTAAGCAAAAAGTAGAGTTTTCATCATTCTTTTCTATTGCAGAGCTATAATGACAAAGACGTTAATGCGTATGGCATTCCAGAGCTTGAGAGCTATCACAGGGAAATAGCAACTACCTAGATACAAAGGCCCATATTTATGGATTTTGCCGGAAAACTGGGCTAACGCAGTTTTGCTTCAAAATCCATAGCTCCTGCTAGTGCCACTCAATAGCACAAGCCAGGTGCCATATTTATAGAATGGTGCACGGTGGTACAAAGGACAGTCTAGCGTCTAAAGAAAAGACGCTAGCCAGGGGTGGGATGGCGGGAGGGGAAAATGCGCTAGTGGGCCAGAAATGACGCTAGGCTTTTTAGCAGTAATAAATATGCTGCTAACCAGCCTAGTGACATTTTCTGATGCACTACCACCCAAACATGACTCCTTTATTAGTAAACCCCACCACCCCAATGGCCAGCCCAGGGGACCAGTGTCCCCTGGGCAAGGCCATAATATCCAGTGACAGGGGCCCCCAATGGCACAGAAAAAAATAAAAAATGTATACTTACCTGTAGTAACCCAGGATGATGTCTCCCATCCTATGGTATCCCTCTGGTGTGGGTGGGGGTGTTCCTGGGGCTTGGGGTGGGCATCAGTGGGCCCATTCCATGATCTTTAGCCATGGAAATGTGTCCACAGGTCCCCTTATGCCTGGTCAGACCCAGGCGTTAAATAATGGCGCTAAGCAGGCTTAGCACCAATATTTAGGTCAGCCTACTCCATGCGTGTTGTTTTTGCGCTGGAGTATAAATAAGGTGGTAGGGGATTATCGTGATATTGTGAACGGGAACGCCTACCGTGCATCTTATTAGCGCAAGGTAGTTTGCCGCAACCACAATATGACGCCAACACCTATATTTTGATGCTAGACGTGTCTGGCGTCAAAATATAAGTATGGAGTTAAGTTTGCCCTGTTTTAGCATCAAAATAAATGATGCTAAAATCACACAAACCAGGTATAAATATGCCCCAAAGAGTTAAAAGGAAGAGTACAATTAAAAGCTGCTTTCTTTCCGATAGCAGAGAATGTGCTGGGCAATAAGGGATGAGATTGTCATTTGAGAAAACAGTGACAGATGACTACAGACATTGGTGGATGCAGTACACACCCTTGAATTCAATGCATCTTAGTGCAGAAGCCAATTAAACATTCTTCCAATTGCTGACCCTGTATCAACGTTTTTAGGTCTCAATCTAATCTAGCTGTAAAATGTTGTAACCTTTGGGATTTGTCAAGTAAAACAGCAGGGAGACCTTGAAAGGATGCATTTGCATAATCAAGTCTAGATGAGATAAATGTGAAAGCCATAGGACAGTGATTGGTGAAAATCAGTAAGGAAAAACTCTTTTTTTCAAGAGACCGAGCTGTTAGAATTGCGTAAAAACAGCAAGAACAGACCATCCCTGTGAAGAATTTATAGAAATGAGGAACATAAGAGGACTTGGAATGATCATCAAAAGCATCGTAGGGTGGGATCTAACTCATGTAGAAACCAGTGTGCACTTGGTAGAGGAGTCGCATCTGATTTGATAGTAGGAGATTGTAAATAGTGGACATAGATTTACCCAAACTAGATGATGCAAAAAGCTCCTCTGATGGGCCTGGATAATGTGAAACATGTAGTGGAGAATAAATGATATTAGCAGGGATTTTAATGGCCCACTGTAGGAAGCTGTCTCTGTATATACTATATCAAAATGAGATATAGTGTGCATAGAGTCCAGGGGTTCGAAAATAGGCTTGACAATAGATAATACTAATGCTCTATTTGTAATAGTGTGGTTGAGCAGTTAGGCTTATCAGAGGGTAGTGTTAAGCATTTATTGCACATACACAAGCAATAAGTGAAAACTCAATGACTTAACTCCAGACCAATAGGTTTTTATATAGAAAAATATTATTTTGTAATTTATTTCTAGAACCACACGATTCATTTAGCAGGTAAGTGCATTAAATGAAAGGTACTTTGCATAGTAATACTTAGAAAGTTGAATGAAATCAACAATGTACACAGTTTTCTTTAAAATGGCAAAAAGCTATTTTAAAAGTGGACACTGCCATTTTCAACAGTTCCGGGGGGAGGTAAGCAAAGTACAGCTTTTGAGGTAAGTAACAAACTAAAGGGTTCAGCCTCCGGGGCATAGGTAGCCCACCGTTGGTGGTTCAAGATAACCCCAAACACCCAGAACCAGCAACACAGGGCCGGTTAGGTGCAGAGGTCAAACAGGAGCCAAAATAATGTGGGCCCCTATGGAGACAGGGGGTACTCTGGTTCCGGTCTGCTTGCACGTAAGTAGCTGCGTTGACAGAGGGCAGACCCGGGGGGGGGGAGTTTGAAGGAGCACTGGAGGGGCCCCAAGTAGGCACAAAAAAAACACCCTCAGCGGCACAGAGGCGGCCAGGTGCAGTGTGCAAACAGGGCATTTGGTTCTCAATAGAACTATATGGAGGGACCTGGGGGTCACTTAGGCGCTGCAGGGAGGGCACAGGGGGGCTTCTTGGGCCAGCCACCGACTGGGCAAGGGTGAAGGCCACCTGCTGGTCATTGCTGCACCAGTGGTTGGTTTCTCTTGGGCCTGGGGGTGCAGTGTTTCTCCAGGCGACTAATATTTTTGTCCCGGGCAGTCGCAGTCAGGGGGGTCCTTGGGATTCCCTCTGCAGGCATCGTCGTGGGGGTTTGGAGAGGTCAGCCCAGGGTGGACACGTAGTTGGAATTGCCTGGGGATCCTCTCTGGCTAGTTGGTTTCTCTGGACACGGGCCGGGGGCGTCAGGTGCAGAGTATTTGGGACTTACGCTTCTGGAGTGAGGTGGGAGTCCCTATAAAGATGGTTTCTTGGTCTTCTTGTTGGGCAGCTCCGGTGTCCACGGGAGTGGACTTGGTCCTCAGTGATGCAGGCAGTCCCTCAGAGGGTTTTCAGGGGTTGCTGGTCATGCAGAACGTGTTGCTTCTTCTTTTGCAGCTTTTGAAGCAGGAGACGGGCCGGTAGGGCTGGGCCTGATTCAGTTGTTGTCTCCTTCTCTTCTCTCCGGGGGTTTCAGCGCAGCACTCCTTCTTCTTTCTTGAGGTCGTCAGGAAATCTGAATAGCTGGGTTCAGGGTCGCCCCTAAATACTAAATTTAGTGGTGTGTTAGGGTCAGAGGACAGTAGCCAATGGCTACTGTCCCTGAGGGTGGCTACACCCTCCTTGCGTCCACTCCCTCTGGGGAAGGGGGCACATCTCTATTGGTCCTAATCCTCCAAAGCAAGATGAGGATTTCTCAAGGAGGGGGTCACTTCAGCTCTGGACACCTTAGGGGTGGTCCTAGCTGAGGGGGTGACTCCTCCTTGTTTTTCTCATTATCCCTCTGGACATGCTGCCAATAGTGGGGACTTATCCGGGGCGGGCATCTCCACTGGCTGGAGTGCCCTGGGGCACTGTAACACCAGGCTTGAGCCTTTGAGGCTCACCACCAGGTGTTACAGTTCCTGCAGAGAGAGGTGTGAAGCACCTCCACCCAGGACAGGCTTTGTTTCTGACCACAGAGTACACAAAGGCACTCACCCCATGTGATCAGACACTCATCTGGAAGTGGCAGGCTGGCATAGACTGGTCAGCCTTATACTAGCAGTTGGGCTCACATACAAGGGGCATCTCTAACATGCCCTCCGTGTGCATTTTTCAATAAATCCTACACTGGCATCGGTGTGGGTTTATTGTCTGAGAATTTTGATATCAAGCTTCCCAGTGTTCAGTGTAGCCATTTTGGTGCTGTGGGGTTCGTAATGACAAACTCCCAGACCATACACAGTATTGCTACCCTTCACTTACAGTGTCTAAAAATTGACTGTAGGGGCGTAGTGCTCATGCAGCTATGCCCTCACCTGTGGTATAGTGCACCCTGCCTTGGGGCTGTAAGGACTGCCAGAGGGGTGACTTACCTATACACAGGCAGTGGTTGTTGGGCATGACAATCTGAGGGGAATGCCATGTCGACTTTGTCTTTTCCCCCCACCAGCACACACAAGGTGCAAGGCATGTACTGAGGGGTCCCTGAGGGTGGAGTAATACATGCTGCAGCCCTTAGGGACCTTCCCTAACAAGACCATTGGTACCAGGGGTACCTTTTACAAGGGACTTAACTGTGTGCGAGTGCTGTGCCAATTGTGGAAACAAAGGTACAGTTTTAGGGAAAGAACACTGGTACTGGGGCCTGGTTAGCAGAGTCACAGCTCACTTCCAACACTAGGCAAAAAGTGGGAGGTGACCATGCCAACAGTGACATTTTCCTACACCTACATACTTTTTTTCTAGATATATCCAAGCCTGTGACAAGGGATAAGCCATCTATGTAAAGGTCCATATTTGAAATAATGAACAATGTAAGAATGTTAGATGGATGGGAGGTACAGCATAGACAAGAGAGGGCATACTCATACTCCACTGTGGTGAATAATAGAATATTTGCCATCAGAAGCAGAGCATATGCATAATATTAGGGAGTTATCAAAGCAAGGAGGGGATAATCTGAACATTCACTTCTGGAAAACAACCTGTAGATTGTTCTTATGCAATGCTTAATTCCAGAGTGTTAACTGTTTCTAGCCACTGCAAACAACAGGTGTTACTAATACGAAATGTAATAGTACTTTGTTTATCAACCACAGAAGTATCAAATGCTGATTTGGCCTCAGTGGATGTTGAACCTGTGCTCTCCAAATCAGAATGATATTAGAATATAGTATTTTACTCAGTGAACCTTCCAACTAGTTTGCTTCAAAGAACAAAATGGTTACTAGAATTGGTAGATGATGTGAGTACTATATTGGGAGCAGTGAAGGTGACAGACAGAGGGTTTCATATATCTGAACCTTATGGAGTTAAGAGTTTTATCATCAACAAGTCTTGACAGCTGTGATTTAGAGATCTGAGTGATAGAAAAGAAAATCACGATTACCTTTAGCTTGAAGCCCTCTTTCAGCTAGAGGCAACACAGAGCCATATAAGATTGGGAAACTTGAATTTTGGGATATAGAACAAATTTACATTGTGAGAGGCATATCTGGGTGGTGTTTGGCTTTGTTGGTGGCTGGCTTTGTTGGTAGAGAGTGAGAGGATAGTGTGAACAATTCCCACTATAAGGAAGATAGATGCCTCATCAGTCCACAAAAAATATTATTATTGCACAGTTTGCAATTTCTATAGGTAACTTTATTATCAGCACCAGTACCACTTTTGAAACATATCCTATATATTCTGGAGCAGGTGACCTGTACCAAAGCTGACACACACACAAAGAGAGTTCTGAGGCAGCCATGACTTCATTTCCAAAGCCAAATCTTCAGTGGAGCATTGGCTTTCTGTTGAATTTTGCCTGGCGTGTACTGTTATTTGGACAACAAAAATATTAACGGTGTCGAGGAGCAATATTTAAAAGATTTGTTCTGAACCCTTGGAATAAGCTATGACAATGCCACAGAACTGCACCTTATACTGTGCTTGAAGGACCTCAGAGTCTTGGTAAGGTGTTACACATAAGGATGCTGGGTACATCAATAAATGTAGATCAACCAGGACTTACGTCAGCCAACACATTTTGATCATTGTTAAACGATTAGAATATGCTATTAATCACTGAGAAGTTGGCCCTGCACAGAAATGAATGCAGAGAAGGTATCTGATCCTGTAGGAAGGGAGATCACGTCACAGGTACTGACGTACATGAGCCATTCCAGCGAAGATGAGGGATCACAATTCTCTTTTAATATATTAATCTGATTTGTCGGATTATGCTGTAAATAGCCCAAACAGGAAAACACATACAAATGTCTGAGTCAAAAGGAAACAAAACACCTTGTATGGAATTCCTCCAGTGGGAATTCTGTAGGTTTGGGTGCGAGTCAGTGGCGGACGGCAGCTTTAGGAGGGAGGGGGGCGGGCAGGAAGCACACCCACACACACACTCATTCTTTCACACACAGACACGCACACACGCACATCCATCAACAACACTCATATCATTCAAACATGCACGCACGCACCAAACATTCATTTTAAAACATCACACACACTCATTCTTTCACACACACACGCACGCACGCACAGCCATTAACACTCATAACATTCAAACATGCACGCATGCACCAAACATTCATTTTAAAAGATCACACACACTCATTCTTTCACACACACACGCATGCACACACATCCATTAACAACACTCATAACAGTCAAACATGCATGCGCGCACCAAACATTCAATTTAAAACATCACACACACACACACACTTACCTTCAGCCTCCAGGTTCCAGGAGGGTCGGGACTGCTGCCTTCCCTGGCTGACCCTAGGTCAGCCAATGAGGGAAGGCAGCAGTCCCAGCCTCCCGGTTGTGAGGAGGCTGGGACTGCTGACCCCACCCCACTCTGTGATGAAGTGTCACTGATTGACACTCGCCCTGGGCGCTTCAGGGCTTAAACCTGAAGTGCCCAGGGCGAGTGTCAATGGGTGACGCTTTCCTCGTCACCGAGGAGAGGGCCTCGAAGGCACCTTTGCTGAGCCAAGGAGGTCACGCCCATAGGAGCTGTGACCTCCTCAGCCCAGCAAAGTTCAGCTCAGGCAGCCAGGAGTCTGTGCAAATCGCGCATGGCTCACTCCTGGCTGTCTGAGCTGAAAATGAAGATTGTCTGTCAGGCTGGCCTTTGTTCAGCCTGAAAGACACTCTTCATGAGGGGCAAAAGGTGGGGGGGCGTGCCCCCTCCGCCCTAAAGGACGGGCCGCCAGTGGTACGAGTGTTTTCAAGATGAATGTTTTTTTCGTGACAATCAAAGCGGAAGTCTGCTGTGGATTTGACACACTCCTCACGATAGTCACAACACCGGCTCTCTCTGCTACTTTACATCAGGTGAATAGACCTGAGACAAACAACTTCTGCAGCAGGATACTTCAGTTCATTGTTTTTCATGGAATGCAACTGATAATCTTGTGAAGGATTGTTTGAAAAAGCAACCTCTTGAAAAATAGAAGCCAAAAATAAAGTAGGGAACAATTTAGAGTTAAAATGTTGTGACTTACATGCGTTTCTATATAAAATGCATAAATGTACTGGTAGAAATGTCAATTTTTATAACCTATGCCTTTTCTACCACTAGGTAACCTTGACCCCATCCCTTACCTCAATACATACCCTGTCTCTAAACGTTGTCTTTATAATATCTTCCACCTTCCCTTACTGAAACCCTCTTACTAACCCACCCTCTAAACTAATCTAGCCTTAACCATAATTCTCACCCCAGCCCTAGCCACATCCATTGCCGTAGCCCTTACGCTAAACCCATCCGTTTATTCTGTCCCCTTTTTCTTTGCCCTAATCATAATCCATACTCTAATCCTTTCTGTACCTCTAACGAAAGTGATGGCCTCCTACCCCCATGCTGCTCACAAATATCAATGATCACAATACTAACAAAACACTGTCGGCAGCACACCTCGTTATAGCAGGTATAACATGGCACCCACGTCATCTATGTGGTAAAGCAGTGTCTCTGACTAGCACAACCAACTCTATAAGCATCAGCCGTCGCAGACCTGAAAGATATACTACCTGGGCCTCTATTTTGTAAAGGGATACTGTCCCTGCTTTAAACAGGTGTGCTGTGCGTAAATAGGAACAGTGCTTCCTATTATATTCAATGCACAGCTCCCAGAGCAGTTGCAAACTCGCACCTGCCCTGCAGACAGCGCATTAGTGAGAGAAAGAGCGGCTGCTTTAAACAACCTCTCCATCTTTTACTGTGCTCTTATCACCCACTTACACTTCAAAGGGAGATGGAGTTCCACATATTGGCAGGGGCAGTGAGTAACTGCACTCACCTGCGGGGAGGTTTCTGGGGGCCTCCATGGGACTCTCTTTCCCATCTTTTTTGTGGTGCACTGTCTGTGCACTTCCTGAAAACCGCTTTGCATTTGCCCCTACCTCCAAAATGGCTTAGGAACAGAGGCAAAATGTAGCCCTTATTTCATGGGGCCCCACTCTTGTCCTCTATGTGCTCCAGCGATATCTGTATTACAGAAGGGGCTGCCCAAGCACCTACAGCCCCACCTGTAAAACAACAGTGCTGCAGGGGCACTGAAAAAGGGTGCACATGCTGTGAATGTGCCCGGAGCACTGTAAATAATACAGCCTCTGGCCCTCATGGATTCAACGCAATATCAAAACCAAATCTATGGCAAATGTATAGCAACGTTCCCACACATATAATGCCAGACAATAGACAACTACTCACCCTCATGAAATGTGATTGCAGAACCCTACAGCCTTACACAGACACATACACACCTCAGTGATTACACTTGGATCACTCAGTGTCTATTATTTTAAAGCAGTCAGAGTCTGATGTAAATCACTGAACAGAAATCACTGAGGAGATCCACCATTACACGTCATTACACAAACCTCACACATTTACACCTTACTACAATTGTTATAGTCATTGAGAATCCCCTGAGAATTCCCTGAATCATAGGTAAGGGACCCCACACATAACAGAGAGCTCTATCAGACCTTTCGAATGGCAAAAACATGATATAAAAATGCTGATAACATACCATAACAACAATTCAAGAACATAAATACACAAAGCAAGAAAGAAAACAATGAACGCATGGTAGGAAGAAAGATGCACACATCAATGTGGTTGCAGGTGACACACCACAACATAATCATAGACAAAATGTACTAAGATGCCATGTACAATGTATATGTCGCACTACAGAAACCAGTCTCTCTCCTAGGTGGAGTCTCTCTTGACATTGTTTCTGACAATGATAAAACACTCTTTACACAGCTCTTCAAGTATATTATTTAACAAAACATATTTTTACATTTATTTTCAAATTAAGTAAACTTTTATTATTCCATATACTTTACCACTCCGCACTTACAGAGGAGTCTCCCTATGGTATTGTATACAGAAATGTTTTTAACCGCTTAGGTGCGGGCGTCGGCCACTGGCCGACGCCCACACACCCTCCCTGGTGCGGGTCACGACCAGTGGCCGACACCAGGAAGGGCATTAATAAATCCTCGGGTGCGTCGCACCCAAGGATTTATTTTTTATTTTTTTCCCCCCCCCGGGAGACACGGAAGCTACCGTGTCTCCCCCCGCCCCCCACCCGCCCCTTTGTGACGTCAGCGCGCCGCGAGGCGCGCTGACGTTGCAAAGGTGTTTTCCCCATGAAAGCAGGAAGCAGCCTTGCGGCCGCTTCCTGCTTTCATGGGGAAAACGGCCTTTTTCACGTTCGGGAAGGCCTCGTAAGAAAGGGGAGTGTCTCCCCTTTCTTACGAGGCCTTCCTGAAAGTGTTTCCTGGCCCCCGATCGCAGCACAGCTGCGATCGGGGGCCAGGAAACACTTTCAGGAAGGCCTCGTAAGAAAGGGGAGACACTCCCCTTTCTTACGAGGCCTTCCTGAAAGTGTTTCCTGGCCCCCGGTCGCAGCTGTGCTGCGATCGGGGGCTAGGAAACACTTTCAGGTTTCCTGGCTCCCCCGATCGCAGCACAGCTGCACTCGGGGGGGTCAGGAAACATTTTGAAAAGGCCTCGTAAGAAAGGGGAGACTCTCCCCTTTCTTACGAGGCCTTCTGAAACTGTTTCTGGCCCCCGATCGCAGCTGTGCTGCGATCGGGGGCCAGAAACAGTTTCAGAAGGCCTCGTAAGAAAGGGGAGAGTCTCCCCTTTCTTATGAGGCCTTCTGAAACGGTTTCCTGGCCCCCGATCGCAGCACAGCTGCGATCGGGGGCCAGGAAACCCCACTAGACACCAGGGATTTCACTTTTGGGGGGCAGCCCCCCCCCCGGAAAACGGGCCGCCCCCCCCCCGGATAATTTTCCGAAAAAAAATAAAAAGGTAGGTGCCCCCTGGGGAGGGGGGGGGGGGGGCGCGATCGCGCCCCCCCCCCCCCCCCAGGGGATTTAAAAAAAAAAAAAAAAAAAAAAAAAAAATACAATGAAATGACAGGGGGTCGCCCGTGGCAATTTTTTTTTTAGATGTTGTAGGGTTTCCCTGGGGGCCATTTTGGCCCCCAAGGAAACCATACAACAACTAAAAAAAAATATATGTATATATCTATATATATATATCTATGTAGATAGATATATCTAGGTACATGGATATATCTATAGATATATCTATGTAGATATATATTTATATATATATATATATATATTGGTAGATCTGTATCAAAGAGATTTATAAAGCGCGCTACTCACCTGTGAGGGTCTCAAGGCGCTGGGGGGGGGACGGGGGGGAGGGAAAGGGGCTAGGAGGTTCACTGTTCAAAAAGCCAGGTTTTGAGGCCCTTCCTGAAAAGAAGTAGGTTTTGGGTCTTGCGAATGTGGGTTGTGAGTGCGTTCCATGTTTTGGGTGCAATGTAGGAGAAGGATCTGCCCCCGGTGGTGGTGTGTTTGATGCGGGGGTCAGAGGCGAGAGAGAGGTCAGCTGAACGGACGTTTCGTGTGGGGGTGTGGAAGGTGACTCTCGTTGAGGTAGGCAGGGCCTGTGTTGTGGAGTGATTTGTGTGTGAGGATGAGGATCTTGAAGGTGATCCTTTTGTCAATGGGGAGCCAGTGGAGGGATTTGAGGTGTGGAGAGATGTGTTCGTGTCGGTGGAGGTCGAGGATGAGTCGTGCTGCTGAGTTCTGGATGCGTGTAGTTTGCACTTGAGTTTTAGAGTGGTGCCGGCGTAGAGGGCGTTTCTGTAATCAAGCCTGCTGCTGATGAGTGCGTGAGTGACAGTTTTTCTGGTCTCTGTGGGGATCCATTTTAATGTTTTTCAGTATACGGAGTTTGTTGAAGCATGAGGAGGTAAGAGCGTTGATTTGTTGGGTCATAGAGAGGGAGGAGTCTAGGATGATGCTGAGGTTGCGTGCGTAGTTGGCGGGGGTGGGTGCAGGGCCTTGCGTGGTGGGCCACCATGGGGGGTCCCAGGTTTTTTTGGTGAGGGCCAAAGAGGATTATTTCGGTTTTGCTTGAGTTGAGTTTCAGGTGGTTGGCTGTCATATATACATCACTTTTGTCAATATGTGTGTGGTTTCCCTGGGGGGAAAAGGGTCCGACTTGTCTAGTGGCAGTTTTAGTGCCATAAAGAAGCGCAGAAGGTTTATATGCCTACTGCAAAGAGCACATCTGTATTTTATGTAAATAGCTGAGTACATTAGTAAAGTCTATGGAGAGATGAAGGGCACTTTTGCTGGGTGGTAATGAGGGAATCCGAGGAGGAGGGAGTGGGAGCACCAATAATGATTGTTGGACTGGGCGCAGGAGGTGCTAAAGACTGTGACGAATGGTATGTGACAAGGTGTTTTTTGAGTGTCTTGAAAGTACGTGCTGATTGAGGGAAGAAGCGCAGGTAAGGTGGCCTCTACTGTTGCACGTATCTCACACACACCATCGATTTTGTGACTGTCTACGTAGGCTAGTGTTTTAGAGCAACAGTTTAGCCAATAGCAGAGATGGCATCTTGATGGATGACTGCTGCCTGCACTCGGGTTAAAGAGGACCGCTCTGACATAGGATCAGAGACTGAGACATCAGATACTGAGACAGCATCTGAGGGATAGGACAATGGCGCAGACTCTGGGAGTGATTTTTCAGTCAGAGGAGTCCCATTCGAAAACTCCTCTTCCAGTACATTATGAGGGAGGTGATGAGGACAGTCCTGCTGTCCCTTCGCAAGCTGTTCGTGCAACTGGGTAATAGTGGGTTAGGCCAACCCAGAGAGCAGGTGAATGCGGCGGCAAGCAGAGAGAGAGTGCTCTCTTGGGAGCTCACCAATTTAGTTCAGCCCCAAATTCCACCACCCAAATCATATTGTGGAGACATCAAAATTGTCTATGGCAAAACAAACTGGTTTTGTAAGGCAGGCACCTGTGTTTTTGGTCCTGGATTCGGCGGCCATATAGAGAAACACACTAAACCCAAACATTTCTGGAAACTAGACATTCGGGGGAGTCCACAGAGGTGTGACTTGTGTGGATTCCCCAAAGTTTTCTTACCCAGAATACCCTGCAAAGCTGAAATGTTGAGAAAAAACTCTATTTTTCTCGCATTTCTGTCACACAAACTACAGGAATATGCTGGGATCCACAACATTCCTACCACCCAGTGACTCCTCACCTGTCCTGATAAAAACACTACCCCACTTGAGTGCCTACACCTAGTGCCTGTGTCAGGAATGGATCACCCCAGGGTCAACAGCTGCCTCACGTAAGGACCAACATTGACCGTTGTGTGATCTATTCCTGTCGCAGGCACCAGGCCTAACCACACAAGTGAGGTATCATATTTATCGGGAGACTTGGGGGAACGCTGGGTGGAAGGAAATTTGTGGCTCCCCTCAGATTCCAGAACTTTCTGTCACCGAAATGTGTGGAAAACGTGGTATTTTACCCACATTTTGAGGTTTGCAAAGGATTCTGGGTAACAGAACCTGGTCCGAGCCCCACAAGTCACCTCATCTTGGATTCCCCTGGGTTTCTAGTTTACAAAAATGTGCTGGTTTGCTAGGTTTCCCCAGGTGCCGGCTGAGCTAGAGGCCAAAATCCACAGGTAGGCACTGTTTTCTATGAAAAAATGTGAAGTGTCCACGTTCTGTTTTGGGGCATTTCCTGTCGCGGGCGCTAGGCCTACCCACACAAGTGAGGTATCATTTTTATCGGGAGACTTAGGGGAACGCCGGGTGGAAGGAAATTTGTGGCTCCTCTCAGATTCCAGAACTTTCTGTCACCGAAATGTGAGGAAAACTTGTTTTTTTAGCCACTTTTTGAGGTTTGCAAAGGATTGTGGGTAACAGAACCTGGTCCGAGCCCCGCGAGTCACCCCTCCTTGTATTGCCCTAGGTCTCTAGTTTTCAGAAATGCACAGGTTTGGTAGGTTTCCCTAGGTGCCGGCTGAGCTAGAGGCCAAAATCTACAGGTAGGCACTTCTCAAAAAACACCTCTGTTTTCTTCCAAAAAGTTTGATGTGTCCACGTTGCGCTTTGGGGCGTTTCCTGTCGCGGGCGCTAGGCCTACCCACACAAGTGAGGTATCATTTTTATCAGGAGACTTGGGGGAACGCCGGGTGGAAGGAAATTTGTGGCTCCTCTCAGATTCCAGAACTTTCTGTCACCGAAATCTGAGGAAAACTTGTTTTTTTAGCCACTTTTTGAGGTTTGCAAAGGATTCTGGGTAACAGAACCTGGTCCGAGCCCCGCGAGTCACCCCTCCTTGGATTGCCCTAGGTCTCTAGTTTTCAGAAATGCACAGGTTTGGTAGGTTTCCCTAGGTGCCGGCTGAGCTACAGACCAAAATCTACAGGTAGGCACTTCTCAAAAAACACCTCTGTTTTCTTCCAAAAATGTTGATGTGTCCACGTTGCGCTTTGGGGCGTTTCCTGTCGCGGGCGCTAGGCCTACCCACACAAGTGAGGTATCATTTTTATCGGGAGACTTGGGGGAACGCCGGGTGGAAGGAAATTTGTGGCTCCTCTCAGATTCCAGAACTTTCTGTCACCGAAATGTGAGGAAAACTTGTTTTTTTAGCCACTTTTTGAGGTTTGCAAAGGATTCTGGGTAACAGAACCTGGTCCGAGCCCCGCGAGTCACCCCTCCTTGGATTGCCCTAGGTCTCTAGTTTTCAGAAATGCACAGGTTTGGTAGGTTTCCCTAGGTGCCGGCTGAGCTAGAGGCCAAAATCTACAGGTAGGCACTTCTCAAAAAACACCTCTGTTTTCTTCCAAAAATTTTGATGTGTCCACGTTGCGCTTTGGGGCGTTTCCTGTCGCGGGCGCTAGGCCTACCCACACAAGTGAGGTATCATTTTTATCGGGAGACTTGGGGGAACGCTGGGTGGAAGGAAATTTGTGGCTCCTCTCAGATTCCAGAACTTTCTGTCACCGAAATGTGAGGAAAACTTGTTTTTTTAGCCACTTTTTGAGGTTTGCAAAGGATTCTGGGTAACAGAACCTGGTCCGAGCCCCGCGAGTCACCCCTCCTTGGATTGCCCTAGGTCTCTAGTTTTCAGAAATGCACAGGTTTGGTAGGTTTCCCTAGGTGCCGGCTGAGCTAGAGGCCAAAATCTACAGGTAGGCACTTCTCAAAAAACACCTCTGTTTTCTTCCAAAAATTTTGATGTGTCCACGTTGCGCTTTGGGGCGTTTCCTGTCGCGGGCGCTAGGCCTACCCACACAAGTGAGGTATCATTTTTATCGGGAGACTTGGGGGAACGCCGGGTGGAAGGAAATTTGTGGCTCCTCTCAGATTCCAGAACTTTCTGTCACCGAAATGTGAGGAAAACTTGTTTTTTTAGCCACTTTTTGAGGTTTGCAAAGGATTCTGGGTAACAGAACCTGGTCCGAGCCCCGCGAGTCACCCCTCCTTGGATTGCCCTAGGTCTCTAGTTTTCAGAAATGCACAGGTTTGGTAGGTTTCCCTAGGTGCCGGCTGAGCTAGAGGCCAAAATCTACAGGTAGGCACTTCTCAAAAAACACCTCTGTTTTCTTCCAAAAATTTTGATGTGTCCACGTTGCGCTTTGGGGCGTTTCCTGTCGCGGGCGCTAGGCCTACCCACACAAGTGAGGTATCATTTTTATCGGGAGACTTGGGGGAACGCCGGGTGGAAGGAAATTTGTGGCTCCTCTCAGATTCCAGAACTTTCTGTCACCGAAATGTGAGGAAAACTTGTTTTTTTTAGCCACTTTTTGAGGTTTGCAAAGGATTCTGGGTAACAGAACCTGGTCCGAGCCCCGCAAGTCACCCCTCCTTGGATTCCCCTAGGTCTCTAGTTTTCAGAAATGCACAGGTTTGGTAGGTTTCCCTATGTGCCGGCTGAGCTAGAGGCCAAAATCTACAGGTAGGCACTTTGGAAAAAACAGCTGTGTTTTCTATAAAAAAAATAGGATGTGTCCATGTTGTGTTTTGGGGCATTTCCTGTCGCGGGCACTAGGCCTACCCACACAAGTGAGGTATCATTTTTATCGGGAGACTTGGGGGAACACAGAATAGCAAAACAAGTGTTATTGCCCCTTATCTTTCTCTACATTTTTTCCTTCCAAATATAAGAGAGTGTGTAAAAAAGACGTCTATTTGAGAAATGCCCTGCAATTCACATGCTAGTATGGGCACCTCGGAATTCAGCGATGTGCAAATAACCACTGCTCCTCAAAACCTTATCTTGATCCCATTTTGGAAATGCAAAGGTTTTCTTGATACCTCTTTTTCACTCTTCATATTTCAGCAAATGAATTGCTGTATACCCAGTATAGAATGAAAACCAACTGCAGGGTGCAGCTTATTTATTGGCTCTGGGTACCTAGGGTTCTTGATGAACCTACAAGCCCTTTATATCCCCGCAACCAGAAGAGTCCAGCAGACAAAACGGTATATTGCTTTCAGAAATCTGACATCGCAGGAAAAAGTTACAGAGTAAAACATAAAGAAAAATGGCTGTTGTTTTCAGCTCAATTTCAATATTTTTTTATTTCAGCTGTTATTTTCTGTAGGAAAACCTTGTAGGATCTACACAAATGACCCCTTGCTGAATTCAGAATTTTGTCTAGTTTTCAGAAATGTTTAGCATTCCGGGATCCAGCATTGGTTTCACACCCATTCCTGTCACTAACTGGAAGGAGGCTGAAAGCACCAAATATAGTAGAAATGGGGTATGTCCCAGTAAAATGCCAAATTTGTGTTGAAAAATTCGGTTTTCTGATTCAAGTCTGCCCGTTCCTGAAAGGTGGGAAGATAGTGATTTCAGCACCAGAAACCCTTGGTTGATGGCATTTTCAGGGAAAAAACCACAAGCCTTCTTCGGCAGCCCTTTTTTCCCATTTTTTTGGAAAAAACAAAATTTTCACTGTATTTTGGCTATTTTCTTGGTCTCCTCCAGGGTAAACCACAAACTCTGGGTACCATTAGAATCCCTAGGATGTTGGAAAAAAAGGACGCAAATTTGGCGTGGTTAGCTTATGTGGACAAAAAGTTATGAAGCCCTAAGCGCGAACTACCCCAAATAGCCAAAAAAGGGCTCAGCACTGGGGGGGAAAAGGCCCAGCAGCTAAGGGGTTAAAAAAATATTTCACTTAAAAATAAATATTACAAATATTTCGATGTCAAAAACTAATGAAAATTCATTTTATGTATTAACTTCAAATGTAGAACAAAATACAAAATGTTCCAGCATTATCACATTAATTTTGAATCAAAATTGTAATTAGTGTAAATATATTAGATTAAAATTATTTTTCTGAAGTTTAAATTAGAAAACAAATTCACATCCATTGGAAAAAATATTTGATGTGCATTATTAATTATCAAAACTTAATGCATAGAATTAGTTAAAACTAACTTATTTTTTTATCAAAAATGTATTGGTAATTTTTGTAATTCAAAATAGGTTAGTTCATAGTTTATAATTAAATATTCATGTATATACTTATATTTTCTTTAACATTAGTTTAAATTTAGTTAGTTTAAATATTTTAATTATTTTCCATGTGGTTTTATTTGAAGTCCCTACCTCCATTGTTTTCTGTGGGAGGGTGTTGCAGTACCCGCAGTTGGCCATGTGCAGAGCTGGGCTTACTACTGGTTTGATTTTTTTTGTAGTGACTTACACTCATAATTTGTGAATACTGAAAAGTAGTACTTTTATTTAGAGCTGTAAACTTACTCAAAAGTGTAAGTTATCTTTGTGAATCAGGCACACTCTGTGCATATTGCTCATATTTTGGGGCTAGTTTTTAGGCTATAAGATGACCAGTCAGGTGCTTTTAATATGTCTTCCAAACATACTCCTAGCGTGAAAGCTTTGGAGGACATAGCGCCTCTGGTGGAGTGTGCCCCAAAAACCTAAGTATCGATATCAGCCTCCTCCATGACCCAACAAACCCACCTAGCCATGGTGGGTGATGAAAGTAGTTTGTGAGGCTTGGTAATGGTGATCAACAAATGAGATATCCCTGTCGGTCAAAGAGCCCCAGACACTCGCTCATACTCGCTTAAGCAATTCACTATGCATAGTTTTGGTTTGTCAGGAAATGCTGGATAAAAGACAGATCTGGTTTTGGATTTAGTTCTCCAAAAGATGGTAAATAGCACACCTTTTGGGTAAAAAGAGCACCCATTTAATTACAGATCTTTGTTTTTTAAGGGTAGCTCTTTCAACTTTGCAAATAATTGTTTTCTAAAAATATCTGTAGTATCCAGTCATTCCGTGAAGAGGGATAAAACTTTGTTCATGTCCCAAGTGTACATGTGTAGGCCTTGGTAGATTTGAGAACATAATACCCTTCATCAAAGTCCATACCTAGGGATGAGAGCCCACCAGTTTCCCCATGACAGGCAGGTGTCCTGTGCTGAAGATGCTGCAGGCTGCCAAGGAAATGGTGTCATCGAGCAGTGTGGGCAGCTCTCTGGAGAACGTCACGCGCACCATAGAGAACTGGACCCAGCGAAGCGAGAGCCGTCAGAACCCTTTCTCAATGAAGACGCCTCATCTTACCACCCAGAACACGGCCACCGCTGGAAGAACAGGTTATCCTCCGAGAATGGCAGTGGATAGGCCCAGACGGACCTATGCACCAGCGGCCATAGTCCCTACTATTTCTGGGTCGCAGCCCTCGAGTATGGACACCAGCCTGCAGGTATCTGAGAGGGGAGTGAGTCAGCACCCTTTTATGCTTCAGCCCTTCACAGGACGAGGCAACTACTCTGAAGAACACTTCCTTGGAGGCACTTCTCTAAACGGCACGCCCCGGTTTCTGCTCAGTGCTCCTCTCCAGTCATATCCCAGATCACAAATTGACTTCAGCACCCTCGCAGAAGGCAAGTCACTCAAAAAGCTTCCCTTGCCAGATATCTACAATGGCCACCAAGACCCCACACCCAGAATGGATTGTAAATTGAAGTCGGAGCTCAGCCACCATCAAGCTTTGGGGGAGACCAGTGACCATCTAGTGAGTTCATTACCGGTGGCTGATAACAGTTTGGACCCAAAAGATAACTTTTTGCCTGTTTCATGCAGTGATACAACCTTTGTGAAAGGCAGCAGGACTTGTAGAACTCTGGGTCTTGTGTCAACCATATCAAAGAAGCCAGAGGTCCCCCCTCTCATGGGCAAGGAGATGCCTCCTAAAAAGACAACCGTGATAAGGGCAGCTTGGGAAAGGAATAAAAATCTACAGGATATTGGAATGCAAGCAGCTGTGGAACAGCCCTGTTACCAGGACAAGATGCCAGACTTGTTCCACAATGCAGACTTTGTACCTGTAAACAATCCTGTACCAGTTCTCCATCCAACTTCTTCCCAGGCAGCTTGTCCCAGCTACAAGTACAGCAGCCAGTGCTCACAAACCCACAACTCTCTGTTGTGGAAGGACCCGCAGATGCTGCTACCTCAGTCAATGCAGCTACCTTCTTACCATGATGGATGCCGGCAGAACATGACTGGGGCACCTCGGGTGCCAACTGCCCCACACAGCCAGTGCCCCTATGCAGACTCCTACAATAGTCAGCCACCATATTTGGGACACTTGTTTTCGGGTACCCCTATGCTCCCTGGACATGCTAGCACTGCTCCGTCCTGCTTAACCCATTCCTGGAACTCCAACATCAGAGATGTTCCGGTTGAGGAGGACATGCTAACAACATCTTTTATTGAGCGCACACATGTAGGCTGCAGAGGACATAGGCACCCAGAGACCTCCAACCCACATTCGACGGCAATGGATGAGCAAGATATATTGGGTGCATATGGAATGACTGTCCCATACTCAGGAACGTTGTGGAGAAGAATATCAAGCTTAGAGTCAGAGGTCTAGACTTGGATGGAAGGCAGCAGTGTGAAAAGAAGGATTGCCATTTTGTCATTTTTGCATGCATAAAACATCCAGAAAGAGTGTGCCCTTTAAGGCACTCTTTATCATCAGACCTGGAACATGTGTTTCAGAAAGTTGTTGACTCATCTAAGCCAAAATGTGAGTGTTTCTTGATGTGGGAATGATTAGGAGCACATATCTCTGGTTCTACGATGATTCTTGAGTCTTTACTTCTTATCCCAGGAGCGATCCTGTGTCCTTGTCCCAATTTATATGAAGATTTATGAGTTCACACCACTATTTTTATTGAAAATACAGTGTCAATCCTGCTAGGTCCTAAGGCATTGCTCCTCATCCAATGTGGAATTCTAAGTCTTTTTTGCTAAATTGGCAATTGAGAGTCCATACTGCAGTGATGTTTGCTAATTCTATACTCTTAATCCATTGGGCAATCCAAAATCCCTTAGTTCAGTGATGATGCCAAATTTCAAACCTCTGTGCTTTTCAGACAACCTTAGTTAGTTCATGCTACTTGGGGTTGCTGTGTCAACACACCTAATCTACTGGAGAATCATGGGTCAATAATCCTCAGTGCAAGGTAAACCTATCCAGGCTCCTAGTCTCATGAGCAAACTCTGAGTTTGAACAGTGAGCCCAATAGAAAGTTAAAATCTCTATTTCCATATGAAACAAAAGTTTGTATTGTTCTCATGAATGATACCAAGTCAATTTACCTAGTTCCATAATAGAGTCTTATTCCATATGTCTAATTCCTGCTTCCTGGCATAACCCTGAGAATAATTTGGGGGTTACACTCCTCGTCTCACAAGAAATCCGGAATGCATATGTCTAGTCCCCAGGAAATACTTAGTTCATATTTTAGTAACAAAAGTAGTCTTTAATTCACATGCCTGGATTAAAGGGGGATCCCAGCCCACATGCCTAGGATTTTGAGTTCTCCTAAATCCCATCTCCTAGGCCTATTGAAAAGCCTGAATCCGTACTCCCAGCCTCAAAAGGAATTCTTAATTCTTAGCCTAGTCTCACAATGAGTTGTCCATTCATCTTCATAACCCCATCAGTGACTACTAATTTCACGTATATTGTCCCAGGAATGATTCTGAGCCCACATGTCTAATCAGATGATTAATTCTAAATTCTTATACATAGTACCAGAATTGATCCTCTGTCTGTATTCCTAGATTCATGAAAATTCGGAATCCATACTGCAAGTCAACAAATAGTCCATGGTTTAGTTTAATAAGAAGCTCTGAGTTCAAATGGCTAATCCCAGGACGGATCCTGAATATACACACGGTGTAATACGTGATCTTAAATTCAGTTCACCTGCTGTTGTTGGAAACATCAAATTAATACTCCTATTCCCAAGGGGAAGATATAGTCAATGTCACAATTCTATGAGCTGTGGTCAGTTCATACTCTAAGCCCTTTTAGCAATCTGAAGTCCATACTCCCTGACTAAAGAGTGATCATAAAATAAATCGGGGCAGCTCAGAGGAATAATAAGACAGGATGGTCATGACATGACCGAATAGTGGCCTTTACCTGGACCAAATATAGCGTGAACTTCTGTGATTGAGTAAAAGTGCCACACGCTTCACTGCAAGTTGGACAGCTTTTAAAAAGAACTCAACATGGTTTTATAGCATCTGGGTCTGTCCAGCCAGCATTAACGGGGTCTTATACCGCAGCACTGATGAATTTATATATTTGCTGCTGGAACAGGCTCTCCACCTTGTTCAAAGTGGTATCGAGGGTCATACAGTTGCAAGTTACCTTTCCAGAAGATTAATAAAATGCTGAAATATTCTATATGGGAGTTAATTGTTTCATGCCTTTGAGTAAGCTTTATGAGTTTCCTCATTTTGTTTTTTGAAGGTGAAACGCAGCCCGAAATGAAAAGTACAATAGGGAGTGCTGAAAAGAAAGCTTTAATGTGGGCAACTGTCTGGAGGTGATGATATCTTTACATTGGATGACTTGAAGTTGAAGATGTTACAGAAATAATGATACGATAAAAATGTCTCACATACGAATTAACTGAATACGCCACAACATAGCTCAGTAAATACTGAGGATTCCAAAAGCGTGTGTGAGAGTGACAAAATGTTTCTAGGCCTACAACTGAAGCAGTATGATGTGTTGCGAGCATTCCTCACAGCTGGACATCCAACAACTTGCCCACCACCAATAGATACCCAAATGTAGAGGAATATGGTGCAACCATACAGGAAGTACAGCTGAAGGTGCCCAATCGAAAGCTGAGAGTACCTGACTAGAATAACTCACACAAATGGCAGGTAAATGCACTAGGCACTGACAACTGAATGAACATATATATTTTTAAGCACATACACAGCAAAGACATTCATGCTGCCCCGACTGTGAAGCAGGATAAGGAAGAACGTTTAAGCAAAAAGTAGAGTTTTCATCATTCTTTTCTATTGCAGAGCTATAATGACAAAGACGTTAACGCATATGGCATTCCAGAGCTTGAGAGCTATCACAGGGAAATAGCAACTACCTAGATACAAAGGCCCATATTTATGGATTTTGCCGGAAAACTGGGCTAACGCAGTTTTGCTTCAAAATCCATATCTCCTGCTAGTGCCACTCAATAACACAAGCCAGGTGCCATATTTATAGAATGGTGCACGGTGGTGCAAAGGACAGGCTAGCGTCTAAAGAAAAGACGCTAGCCAGGGTTGGGATGGCGGGAGGGGAAAATGCGCTAGTGGGCCAGAAATGACGCTAGGCTTTTTAGCAGCAATAAATATGCTGCTAACCAGCCTAGTGACATTTTCTGATGCACTACCACCCAAACATGACTCCTTTATTAGTAAACCCCACCACCCCAATGGCCAGCCCAGGGGACCAGTGTCCCCTGGGCAAGGCCATAATATCCAGTGACAGAGGCCCCCAATGGCACAGAAAAAAATAAAAAATTTATACTTACCTATAGTAACCCAGGATGATGTCTCCCATCCTATGGTGTCCCTCTGGTGTGGGTGGGGGTGTTCCTGGGGATTGGGGTGGGCATCGGTGGGCCCATTCCATGATCTTTAGCCATGGAAATGTGTCCACAGGTCCCCTTATGCCTGGTCAGACCCAGGCGTTAAATAATGGCGCTAAGCAGGCTTAGCACCAATATTTAGGTCAGCCTACTCCGTGCGTGTTGTTTTTGCGCTGGAGTATAAATAAGGTGGTAGGGGATTATCGTGATATTGTGAACGGGAACGCCTACCGTGCATCTTATTAGCGCAAGGTAGTTTGCCGCAACCACAATATGACGCCAACACCTATATTTTGATGCTAGACGAGTCTGGCGTCAAAATATAAGTATGGAGTTAAGTTTGCCCTGTTTTAGCATCAAAATAAATGATGCAAAAATCACACAAACCAGGTATAAATATGCCCCAAAGAGTTTAAATGAAGAGTACAATTAAAAGCTGCTTTCTTTCCGATAGCAGAGAATGTGCTGGGCAATAAGGGACGAGATTGTCATTTGAGAAAACAGTGACAGATGACTACAGACATTGGTGGATGCAGTACACATCCTTGAATTCAATGCATCTTAGTGCAGAAGCCAATTAAACATTCTTCCTATTGCTGACCCTGTATCAACGTTTTTAGGTCTCAATCTAATCTAGCTGTAAAATGTTGTAACCTTTGGGATTTGTCAAGTAAAACAGCAGGGAGACCTTGAAAAAATGCATTTGCATAATCAAGTCTAGATGAGATAAATGTGAAAGCCATAGGACAGCGATTGGTGAAAATCAGTAAGGAAAAACTCTTTTTTTCAAGAGACCGAGCTGTTAGAATTGCGTAAAAACAGCAAGAATAGACCATCCCTGTGAAGAATTTATAGAGACGAGGAACATAAGAGGACTTGGAATGATCATCAAAAGCATCGTAGGGTGGGATCTAACTCATGTAGAAACCAGTGTGCACTTGGTAGAGGAGTCGCATCTGATTTGATAGTAGGAGATTGTAAATAGTGGACATAGATTTACCCAAGCTAGATGATGCAAAAAGCTCCTCTGATGGGCCTGGATAAGGTGAAACATGTAGTGGAGAATAAATGATATTAGCAGGGATTTTAATGGCCCACTGCAGGAAGCTGTCTCTGTATATACTATATCAAAATGAGATATAGGCCCTCATTACGACCCTGGCGGTATAGAACCGCCAGGGCCGCGGGACGCGGTGGCACCGCCAACAGGCCGGCGGTGCCCCGCGGGGCATTCTGACCGCGGCGGCTTAGCCGCGGTCAGTAAAGGGAAACCGGCGGTCTCCCGCCGGTTTCCCGCTGCCCCCAGGAATCCTCCAAGCCGGCGCAGCTTGCTGCGCCGGCTTGGGGATTCCGACTCCCCCTCCCGCCATCCAGTTCCTGGCGGTTCTCCCGCCGGGAACCGGATGGCGGGAGGGGGAGTCTCGGGGCCCCTGGGGGCCCCTGCAGTGCCCATGCCAATGGCATGGGCACTGCAGGGGCCCCCGTAAGAGGGCCCCTACAAGTATTTCACTGTCTGCTTGGCAGACAGTGAAATACGCGACGGGTGCAAATGCACCCGTCGCACCTTCCCACTCCGCCGGCTCGATTACGAGCCGGCATCCTCGTGGGAAGGTCGTTTTCCCCTGGGCTGGCGGGCGGCCTTTTGGCGGCCGCCCGCCAGCCCAGGGGAAAACTTGAAATACCCGCCGCGGTCTTTTGACCGCGGCGCGGTATTTTGGAGGGCGGAATTCTGGCGGGCGGCCTCCGCCGCCCGCCAGAATCAGAATGAGGGCCATAGTGTGCATAGAGTCCAGGGGTTCGAAAATAGGCTTGACAATAGATAATACTAATGCTCTACTTGTAATAGTGTGGTTGAGCAGTTAGGCCTATCAGAGGGTAGTGTTAAGCATTTATTGCACATACACAAGCAATAAGTGAAAACTCAATGACTTAACTCCAGACCAATAGGTTTTTATATAGAAAAATATTCTTTTGTAATTTATTTCTAGAACCACACGATTCATTTAGCAGGTAAGTGCATTAAATGAAAGGCACTTTGCATAGTAATACTTAGAAAGTTGAATGAAGTCAACAATGTACACAGTTTTCTTTAAAATGGCAAAAAGCTATTTTAAAATTGGGCACTGCCATTTTCAACAGTTCCTGGGGGAGGTAAGCAAAGTACAGCTTTTGAGGTAAGTAGCAAACTAACGGGTTCAGCCTCCGGGGCAACGGTGGGTTGGTGGTTCAAGATAACCCCAAACACCCAGAACCAGCAACACAGGGCCGGTTAGGTGCAGAGGTCAAACAGGAGCCAAAATAATGTGGGCCCCTATGGAGACAGGGGGTACTCTGGTTCCGGTCTGCTTGCACGTAAGTAGCTGCGTTGACAGAGGGCGGACCGGGGGGGGGAGTTTGAAGGAGCACTGGAGGGGCCCCAAGTAGACACAAAAACCACACCCTCAGCGGCACAGAGGCGGCCAGGTGCAGTGTGCAAACAGGGCATTTGGTTCTCAATAGAACTATATGGAGGGACCTGGGGGTCACTTAGGCGCTGCAGGGAGGGCACAGGGGGGCTTCTTGGGCCAGCCACCGACTGGGCAAGAGTGAAGGCCACCTGCTGGTCATTGCTGCACCAGTGGTTGGTTTCTCTCGGGCCTGGGGGTGCAGTGTTTCTCCAGGCGACTGATATTTTTGTCCCAGGCAGTCGCAGTCAGGGGGGTCCTTGGGATTCCCTCTGCAGGCATCGTCGTGGGGGTTTGGAGAGGTCAGCCCAGGGTGGACACGTAGTTGGAATTGCCTGAGGATCCTCTCTGGCTAGTTGGTGTCTCTGGACACGGGCCGGGGGCGTCAGGTGCAGAGTATTTGGGACTTACGCTTCTGGAGTGAGGTGGGAGTCCCTATAAAGATGGTTTCTTGGTCTTCTTGTTGGGCAGGTCCGGTGTCCACGGGAGTGGACTTGGTCCTCAGTGATGCAGGCAGTCCCTCAGAGGGTTTTCAGGGGTTGCTGGTCCTGCAGAGCGTGTTGCTTCTTCTTTTGCAGCTTTTGAAGCAGGAGACGGGCCGGTAGGGCTGGGCCTGAGTCAGTTGTTGTCTCCTTCTCTTCTCTCCGGGGGTTTCACCTCAGCACTCCTTCTTCTTTCTTGAGGTCGTCAGGAAATCTGAAGAGCTGGGTTCAGGGTCGCCACTAAATACTAAATTTAGTGGTGTATTAGGGTCAGAGGACAGTAGCCAATGGCTACTGTCCCTGAGGGTGGCTACACCCTCCTTGCGTCCACTCCCTCTGGGGAAGGGGGAACATCCCTATTGGTCCTAATCCTTCAAAGCAAGATGAGGATTTCTCAAGGAGGGGGTCACTTCAGCTCTGGACACCTTAGGGGTGGTCCTAGCTGAGGGGGTGACTCCTCCTTGTTTTTCTCATTATCCCTCTGGACATGCCGCCAATAGTGGGGACTTATCCGGGGGCGGGCATCTCCACTGGCTGGAGTGCCCTGGGGCACTGTAACACCAGGCTTGAGCCTTTGAGGCTCACCACCAGGTGTTACAGTTCCTGCAGAGAGAGGTGTGAAGCACCTCCACCCAGGACAGGCTTTGTTTCTGACCACAGAGTGCACAAAGGCACTCACCCCATGTGATCAGACACTCATCTGGAAGTGGCAGGCTGGCATAGACCGGTCAGCCTTACACTAGCAGTTGGGCTCACATACAGGGGCCATCTCTAACATGCCGTCCGTGTGCATTTTTCAATAAATCCTACACTGGCATCGGTGTGGGTTTATTGTCTGAGAATTTTGATATCAAGCTTCCCAGTGTTCAGTGTAGCCATTTTGGTGCTGTGGGGTTCGTAATGACAAACTCCCAGACCATACACAGTATTGCTACCCTGCACTTACAGTGTCTAAAAATTTACTGTAGGGGCGTAGTGCTCATGCAGCTATGCCCTCACCTGTGGTATAGTGCACCCTGCCTTGGGGCTGTAAGGACTGCCAGAGGGGTGACTTACCTATACACAGGCAGTGGTTGTTGGGCATGACAATCTGAGGGGAATGCCAGGTCGACTTTGTCTTTTCCCCCCACCAGCACACACAAGGTGCAAGGCAGTGTGCATGTACTGAGGGGTCCCTGAGGGTGGAGTAATACATGCTGCAGCCCTTAGGGACCTTCCCTAACAAGACCATTGGTACCAGGGGTATCTTTTACAAGGGACTTAACTGTGTGCGCGTGCTGTGCCAATTGTGGAAACAAAGGTACAGTTTTAGGGAAAGAACACTGGTACTGGGGCCTGGTTAGCAGAGTCACAGCTCACTTCCAACACTAGGCAAACAGTGGGAGGTGACCATGCCAACAGTGACATTTTCCTACACCTACATACTTTTTTCCTAGATATATCCAAGCCTGTGACAAGGGATAAGCCATCTATGTAAAGGTCCATATATGAAATCATGAACAATGTAAGAATGTTAGATGGATGGGAGGTACAGCATAGACAAGAGAGGGCATACTCATACTCCACTGTGGTGAATAATAGAATATTTCCCATCAGAAGCAGAGCATATGCATAATATTAGGGAGTTATCAAAGCAAGGAGGGGATAATCTGAACATTCACCTCTGGAAACAACCTGTAGATTGTTCTTATGCAATGCTTAATTCCAGAGTGTTAACTGTTTCTAGCCACTGCAAACAACAGGTGTTACTAATACGAAATGTAATAGTACTTTGTTTATCAACCACAGAAGTATCAAATGCTGATTTGGCCTCAGTGGATGTTGAACCTGTGCTCTCCAAATCAGAATGATATTAGAATATAGTATTTTACTCAGTGAACCTTCCAACTAGTTTGCTTCAAAGAACAAAATGGTTACTAGAATTGGTAGATGATGTGAGTACTATATTGGGAGCAGTGAAGGTGACAGTCAGAGGGTTTCATATATCTGAACCTTATGGAGTTAAGAGTTTTATCATCAACAAGTCTAGACAGCTGTGATTTAGAGATCTGAGTGATAGAAAAGAAAATCACGATTACCTTTAGCTTGAAGCCCTCTTTCAGCTAGAGGCAACACAGAGCCATATGAGATTGGGAAACTTGAATTTTGGGTTATAGAACAAATTTACATTGTGAGAGGCATATCTGGGTGGTGTTTGGCTTTGTTGGTGGCTGGCTTTGTTGGTAGAGAGTGAGAGGATAGTGTGAACAATTCCCACTATAAGGAAGATAGATGCCTCATCAGTCCACAAAAAATATTATTATTGCACAGTTTGCAATTTCTATAGGTAACTTTATTATCAGCACCAGTACCACTTTTGAAACATATCCTATATATTCTGGAGCAGGTGACCTGTACCCAAAGCTGACACACACACAAAGAGTTCTGAGGCAGCCATGACTTCATTTCCAAAGCCAAATCTTCAGTGGAGCATTGGCTTTCTGTTGAATTTTGCCTGGCGTGTACTGTTATTTGGACAACAAAAATATTAACGGTGTCGAGGAGCAATATTTAAAAGATGTGTTCTGAACCCTTGAAATAAGCTATGACAATGCCACAGAACTGCACCTTATACTGTGCTTGAAGGACCTCAGAGTCTTTGTAAGGTGTTACGCATAAGGTTGCTGGGTACATCAATAAATGTAGATCAACCAGGACTTACGTCAGCCAACACATCTTGATCATTGTTAAACGATTAGAATATGCTATTAATCACTGAGAAGTTGGCGCTACACAGAAATGAATGCAGAGAAGGTATCTGATCCTGTAGGAAGGGAGATCACGTCACAGGTACTGACGTACATGAGCCATTCCAGCGAAGATGAGGGATCACGATTCTCTTTTAATATATTAATCTGATTTGTCGGATTATGGTGTAAATAGCCCAGACAGGAAAACACATACAAATGTCTGAGTCAAAAGGAAACAAAACACCTTGTATGGAATTCCTCCAGTGGGAATTCTGTAGGTTTGGGTGCGAGTCAGTGGCGGACGGCAGCTTTAGGAGGGAGGGGGGCGGGCAGGAAGCACACCCACACACACACTCATTCTTTCACACACAGACACGCACACACGCACATCCATCAACAAAACTCATATCATTCAAAAATGCACGCACGCAACAAACATTCATTTTAAAACATCACACACACTCATTCTTTCACACACACACGCACGCACGCACAGCCATTAACACTCATAACATTCAAACATGCACGCATGCACCAAACATTCATTTTAAAAGATCACACACACTCATTCTTTCACACACACACGCATGCACGCACATCCATTAACAACACTCATAACAGTTAAACATGCACGCGCGCACCAAACATTCAATTTAAAACATCACACACACACACACACTTACCTTCAGCCTCCAGGTTCCAGGAGGGTCGGGACTGCTGGCTTCCCTAGCTGACCCTAGGTCAGCCAATGAGGGAAGGCAGCAGTCCCAGCCTCCCGGTTGTGAGGAGGCTGGGACTGCTGACCCCACCCCACTCTGTGATGAAGTGTCACTGATTGACACTCGCCCTGGGCGCTTCAGGGCTTAAACCTGAAGTGCCCAGGGCGAGTGTCAATGGGTGACGCTTTCCTCGTCACCCAGGGGAGGGCCTCGAAGGCACCTTTGCTGAGCCGAGGAGGTCACGCCCATAGGAGCTGTGACCTCCTCAGCCCAGTAAAGTCCAGCTCAGGCAGCCAGCAGTCTGTGCAAATCGCGCATGGCTCACTCCTGGCTGTCTGAGCTGAAAATGAAGAGTGTCTGTCAGGCTGGCCTTTGTTCAGCATGAAAGACACTCTTCATGAGGGGCAAAAGGTGGGGGGGCGTGCCCCCTCCGCCCTAAAGGACGGGCCGCCAGTGGTACGAGTGTTTTTTAAGATGAATGTTTTTTTCGTGACAATCAAAGCGGAAGTCTGCTGTGGATTTGACACACTCCTCACGATAGTCACAACACCGGCTCTCTCTGCTACTTTACATCATGTGAATAGACCTGAGACAAACAACTTCTGCAGCAGACTGCCAAAGGATACTTCAATTCATTGTTTTTCATGGAATGCAACTGATAATCTTGTGAAGGATTGTTTGAAAAAGCAACCTCTTGAAAAATAGAAGCCAAAAATAAAGTAGGGAACAATTTAGAGTTAAAATGTTGTGACTTACATGCGTTTCCATATAAAATGCATAAATGTACTGTTAGAAATGTCCATTTTTATAACCTATGCCTTTTCTACCACTAGGTAACCTTGACCCCATCCCTTACCTCAATGCATACCCTGTCTCTAAACGTTGTCTTTAAAATATCTTCCACCATCCCTTACTCAAACCCTCTTACTAACCCACCCTCTAAACTAATCTAGCCTTAACCATAATTCTCACCTCAGCCCTAGCCACATCCATTGCCGTAGCCCTTACGCTAAACCCATCCGTTTATTCTGTCCCCTTTTTCTTTGCCCTAATCATAATCCATACTCTAATCCTTTCTGTACCTCTAACGAAAGTGATGGCCTCCTACCCCCATGCTCCTCACAAATATCAATGATCACAATACTAACAAAACACTGTCGGCAGCACACCTCGTTATAGCAGGTATAACATGGCACCCACGTCATCTATGTGGTAAAGCAGTGTCTCTGACTAGCACAACCAACTCTATAAGCATCAGCCGTCGCAGACCTGAAAGATAGACTACCTGGGCCTCTATTTTGTAAAGGGATACTGTCCCTGCTTTAAACAGGTGTGCTGTGCGTAAATAGGAACAGTGCTTCCTATTATATTCAATGCACAGCTCCCAGAGCAGTTGCAAACTCGCACCTGCCCTGCAGACAGCGCATTAGTGAGAGAAAGAGCGGCTGCTTTAAACAACCTCTCCATCTTTTACTGTGCTCTTATCACCCACTTACACTTCAAAGGGAGATGGAGTTCCACATATTGGCAGGGGCAGTGAGTAACTGCACTCACCTGCGGGGAGGTTTCTGGGGGCCTCCATGGGACTCCCTTTCCCATCTTTTTTGTGGTGCACTGTCTGTGCACTTCCTGAAAACCGCTTTGCATTTGCCCCTACCTCCAAAATGGCTTAGGAACAGAGGCAAAATGTAGCCCTTATTTCATGGGGCCCCACTCTTGTGCTCTATGTGCTCCAGCGATATCTGTATTACAGAAGGGGCTGCCCAAGCACCTACAGCCCCACCTGTAAAACTACAGTGCTGCAGGGGCACTGAAAAAGGGTGCACATGCTGTGAATGTGCCCGGAGCACTGTAAATAATACAGCCTCTGGCCCTCATGGATTCAACGCAATATCAAAACCAAATCTATGGCAAATGTATAGCAACGTTCCCACACATATAATGCCAGACAATAGACAACTACTCACCCTCATGAAATGTGATTGCAGAACCCTACAGCCTTACACAGACACATACACACCTTAGTGATTACACTTGGATCACTCAGTGTCTATTATTTTAAAGCAGTCAGAGTCCGATGTAAATCACCGAACAGAAATCACTGAGGAGATCCACCATTACACGTCATTACACAAACCTCACACATTTACACCTTACTACAATTGTTATAGTCATTGAGAATCCCCTGAGAATTCCCTGAATCATAGGTAAGGGACCTCACACATAACAGAGAGCTCTATCAGACCTTTCGAATGGCAAAAACATGATATAAAAATGCTGATAACATACCATAACAACAATTCAAGAACATAAATACACAAAGCAAGAAAGAAAACAATGAAAGCATGGTAGGAAGAAAGATGCACACATCAATGTGGTTGCAGGTGACACACCACAACATAATCATAGACAAAATGTACTAAGATGCCATGTACAATGTATATGTCGCACTACAGAAACCAGTCTCTCGCCTAGGTGGAGTCTCTCTTGACATGATAAAACACTCTTTACACAGCTCTTCAAGTATATTATTTAACAAAACATATTTTTACATTTATTTTCAAATTAAGTAAACTTTTATTATTCCATATACTTTACCACTCCGCACTTACAGAGGAGTCTCCCTATGGTATTGTATAGAGAAATGTTTTAAAAAAAATATTTCACTTAAAAATAAATATTACAAATATTTCTATGTCAAAAACTAATGAAAATTCATTTTATGTATTAACTTCAAATGTAGAACAAAATACAAAATGTTCCAGCATTATCACATTAATTTTGAATCAAAATTGTAATTAGTGTAAATATATTAGATTAAAATTATTTTTCTGAAGTTTAAATTAGAAAACAAATTCACATCCATTGGAAAAAATATTTTATGTGCATTATTAATTATCAAAACTTAATGTATAGAATTAGTTAAAACTAACTTATTTTTTTTATCAAAAATGTATTGGTAATTTTTTTAATTCAAAATAGGTTAGTTCATAGTTTATAATTAAATAATCATGTATATACTTATATTTTCTTTAACATTAGTTTAAATTTAGTTAGTTTAAATATTTTAATTATTTTCCATGTGGTTTTATTTGAAGTCCCTACCTCCATTGTTTTCTGTGGGAGGGTGTTGCAGTACCCGCAGTTGGCCATGTACAGAGCTGGGCTTACTACTGGTTTGATTTTTTTTGTAGTGACTTACACACATAATTTGTGAATACTGAAAAGTAGTACTTTTATTTAGAGCTGTAAACTTACTCAAAAGTGTAAGTTATCTTTGTGAATCAGGCACACTGTGCATATTGCTCATATTTTGGGGCTAGTTTTTAGGCTATAAGATGACCAGTCAGGTGCTTTTAATATGTATTCCAAACATACTCCTAGCGTGAAAGCTTTGGAGGACATAGCGCCTCTGGTGGAGTGTGCCCCAAAAAAGTTGGAAGTATCACTGGGTAATCTGATGAGATATCCAGAAGTACGGGGAACCAGGATTACAACCAAGCGGCAGTATCAGCTCTGCCTGCTGCCTACTGGCCTGTGTTGCCGCTAAAGATAGCATGATGAACGGGGGAAATGCATAATTAAGAACTGTGTCCCAATTCTGTAGAAAGGCAACCACTTGAGGCGCTTCCGGGTCCGGTGTCTAGCTGTCAAAACACAGTATATATGCATTCAACCTCGAGGCACACAGGTCTTTATGCAGCTTTCTCCATCTCTGGTCTCCAATTGCTGGTATCCCTAAGGAACCTTGAAGTCCAGTCTGCTATAGTGTTGGAGGTCTCCGGCAGATGAACTGCTGCCACAGAGATTTTGTTCTCCAGACTATAGTGGCAGAAGTCCTTGGCAACCTCTGCCAATGGTCTGGATTTAGTTCCCCCCAGCTTGTTGACATATTGAATGGCTGATACATTGTCCATTTTCAGTAAAATGGAACATTCTATCCTGTCCTTTGCTAGACTGTGAATGGCGAAGGAACTAGCCAGTAACTTAAGACAACTGATGTGTACCTTCAGCTCCCCTGGCACCCATCTCGCTCCAGTGGATATCTCCCCGCACCTGGCTCCCTGGCCTCAGCAGCAGGCATCTGACTCTAATATAACCTCTGGGCATGAGCAGAATATTTCCCGGCCATTCCACACTTTTGGGTCAGCCACCAGCTCAATTCTGTTCAAGCCTCCTCAATTAACGGTATCTCATCCTCATAGGATAGTCCCTTCTGGAGGTGTCTGATCTTTAGATGTTTCCCTGTAGTGGAGAGGTCCTAGGGAGATTGCTTGAATTGATGTTGCCAGAAGGCCCACTATTCGTGCCAGCTCTCTCAGCATGACTATATCAGCTGATATCATAGTTCTCAATTCCTCCTTGATCATTTTCAATTTGTGATATGGAAGCTCCAACGTTGACTTGACTGAGTCTATCACAAACCCTAGAAATTCCATTCTGTGGTTGGGAGTCAAATCCGATTTGGTTTGGTTGATCACAAATCCTAGGTTCTCCAATAAGGATATAGTCACCTGTGCCTGTTGCAACAGAATACTTTTGTCCTGTGCCATGAGAATGACATTGTCCAGATATATGATAAGGCGGTGAACCTGCATCCTCAGCCATGCCACAACCAGTTTGAGGCGTTTTGTGAAACACCACAGGGTGAATGAAAAGGTCAAAGGGAAGTACTTTGAATTTCCACATCTTATCATGCCAAAGGAATTGTAGAAAACAATGAGAAGGAAAAATTGGATTTGAGAGATAGACGTCCTTTAGGTCCAACCTCATCATCCAATCTCCCTGCCTCAGCACATCTCTCAAAAGATGGATGCCCTCCATCTTGAAGTGTCTGTAAACCAACCAACCATTGGACTCTTTTAGGTTGATGACCTGTCTCACTCCTTTGTCTTTTTTCTTTATAATAAATATGTTGCTTAATAAACCCTTTAGGTGTAAGAAGGTTTGTTCAGTGGCTCCCTTGCTTTCCAAGTCACAGATTTCTTGATCTATAATGCCGAAGATTTTGTTTGAGAAACTGAGAGAGGGTGGGTTTGGTAACTGTATGGAGGAACCCCTGTAGGAAAGTACCATCTTGCCTGGCATGTTACCCCCATTTTTCACTGTATATATGTTGTTTTAGTTGTATGTGTCACTGGGACCCTGGTAACCCAGGGCCCCAGTGCTCATAAGTGTGCCTGAATGTGTTACCTGTGTAGTGACTAACTGTCTCACTGAGGCTCTGCTAATCAGAACCTCAGTGGTTATGCTCTCTCATTTATTTCCAAATTGTCACTAACAGGCTAGTGACCAATTTTACCAATTTACATTGGCTTACTGGAACACCCTTATAATTCCCTAGTATATGGTACTGAGGTACCCAGGGTATTGGGGTTCCAGGAGATCCCTATGGGCTGCAGCATTTCTTTTGCCACCCATAGGGAGCTCTGACAATTCTTACACAGGCCTGCCACTGCAGCCTGAGTGAAATAACGTCCACGTTATTTCACAGCCATTTTACACTGCACTTAAGTAACTTATAAGTCACCTATATGTCTAACCTTTACCTGGTAAAGGTTGGGTGCAAAGTTACTTAGTGTGAGGGCACCCTGGCACTAGCCAAGGTGCCCCCACATTGTTCAGAGCCAATTCCCTGAACTTTGTGAGTGCGGGGACACCATTACACGCGTGCACTACATATAGGTCACTACCTATATGTAGCTTCACAATGGTAACTCCGAATATGGCCATGTAACATGTCTATGATCATGGAATTGCCCCCTCTATGCCATCCTGGCATAGTTGGCACAATCCCATGATCCCAGTGGTCTGTAGCACAGACCCTGGTACTGCCAAACTGCCCTTCCTGGGGTTTCACTGCAGCTGCTGCTGCTGCCAACCCCTCAGACAGGCAGCTGCCCTCCTGGGGTCCAGCCAGGCCTGGTCCAGGATGGCAGAACAAAGAACTTCCTCTGAGAGAGGGTGTGACACCCTCTCCCTTTGGAAAATGGTGTGAAGGCAGGGGAGGAGTAGCCTCCCCCAGCCTCTGGAAATGCTTTGTTGGGCACAGAGGTGCCCAATTCTGCATAAGCCAGTCTACACCGGTTCAGGGACCCCTTAGCCCCTGCTCTGGCGCGAAACTGGACAAAGGAAAGGGGAGTGACCACTCCCCTGACCTGCACCTCCCCTGGGAGGTGTCCAGAGCTCCTCCAGTGTGCTCCAGACCTCTGCCATCTTGGAAACAGAGGTGCTGCTGGCACACTGGACTGCTCTGAGTGGCCAGTGCCACCAGGTGACATCAGAGACTCCTGCTGATAGGCTCCTTCAGGTGTTAGTAGCCTATCCTCTCTCCTAGGTAGCCAAACCCTCTTTTCTGGCTATTTAGGGTCTCTGTCTCTGGGGAAACTTGAGATAACGAATGCATGAGCTCAGCCGAGTTCCTCTGCATCTCCCTCTTCACCTTCTGATAAGGAATCGACTGCTGACCGCGCTGGAAGCCTGCAAACCTGCAACATAGTAGCAAAGACTACTACTGCAACTCTGTAACGCTGATTCTGCCGCCTTCTCGACTGTTTTCCTGCTTGTGCATGCTGTGGGGGTAGCCTGCCTCCTCTCTGCACCAGAAGCTCCGAAGAAATCTCCCGTGGGTCGACGGAATCTTCCCCCTGCAACCGCAGGCACCAAAAAGCTGCATTACCGGTCCCTTGGGTCTCCTCTCAGCACGACGAGCGAGGTCCCTCGAATCCAGCGACTCTGTCCAAGTGACCCCCACAGTCCAGTGACTCTTCAGCCCAAGTTTGGTGGAGGTAAGTCCTTGCCTCACCTCGCTGGGCTGCATTGCTGGGAACCGCGACTTTGCAGCTACTCCGGCCCCTGTGCACTTCCGGTGGAAATCCTTTGTGCACAGCCAAGCCTGGGTCCACGGCACTCTAACCTGCATTGCACGACTTTCTAAGTTGGTCTCCGGCGACGTGGGACACCTTTGTGCAACTTCGGCGAGCACCGTTTCACGCATCCTTGTAGTGCCTTTTTTCTGGCACTTCTCCGGGTGCTACCTGCTTCAGTGAGGGTTCTTTGTCTTGCTCGACGTCCCTTCTCTCTGCTGGTCCAATTTGCGACCTTCTGGTCCCTCCTGGGCCCCAGCAGCGTCCAAAAACGCCAAACGCACGATTTGCAGCTAGCAAGGCTTGTTGGCGTTCTTTCAGCGGGAAAACACTTCTGCACGACTCTCCACGGCGAGAGGGATCCGTCCACCAAAGGGGAAGTCTCTAGCCCTTTTTGTTCCTGCAGAAACCTCAGCTTCTTCTGTCCAGTCGAAGCTTCTTTGCACCCGCAGCTGGCATTTCCTGGGCATCTGCCCATCTCCGACTTGCTTGTGACTTTTGGACTTGGTCCCCTTGTTCCACAGGTACCCTAGATTGGAAATCCACAGTTGTTGCATTGCTGGTTTGTGTCTTTCCTGCATTATTCCTCTAACACGACTTCTTTGTCCTTAGGGGAACTTTAGTGCACTTTGCACTCACTTTTCAGGGTCTTGGGGAGGGTTATTTTTCTGACTCTCACTATTTTCTAATAGTCCCAGCGACCCTCTACAAGGTCACATAGGTTTGGGGTCCATTCGTGGTTCGCATTCCACTTTTGGAGTATATGGTTTGTGTTGCCCCTATCCCTATGCTTTCCCATTGCATCCTATTGTAACTATAAATTGTTTGCACTGTTTTCTAAGACTATACTGCATATTTTTGCTATTGTGTATATATATCTTGTGTATATTTCCTATCCTCTCACTGAGGGTACACTCTAAGATACTTTGGCATATTGTCATAAAAATAAAGTACCTTTATTTTTAGTATAACTGTGTATTGTGTTTTCTTATGATATTGTGCATATGACACTAGGTGGTACTGTAGTAGCTTCACACGTCTCCTAGTTCAGCCTAAGCTGCTCTGCTAAGCTACCATTATCTATCAGCCTAAGCTGCTAGACATCCTATACACTAATAAGGGATAACTGGGCCTGGTGCAAGGTGCAAGTACCCCTTGGTACTCACTACAAGCCAGTCCAGCCTCCTACATTGGTTGTGCAGTGGTGGGATAAGTGCTTGAGACTACTTACCACTCTTGTCATTGTACTTTTCATAAGAGAAAAATATACAAAACAAGGTCAGTGTATATACACATAGCCAAAAAGTTTTGCATTTCCTCTTTTCACTCTTTTCTAAGTGCTGAAAAGTACTTCTAAACTTTCAAAAAGTTCTTAAAAGTTAAAAAAGTTTTTTCTGTCTTTCCAAAAAGTTCTGAAAACTTTTTTCTCTTTTTCTATCACTTTAACTCTCTCTAAAAAATGTCTGGCACAGGCCAAAGTGTTGATCTGTCCAAACTTGCATATGACAACCTTAGCTGGAAAAGAGCAAGGAGTCTCTGTATAGAGAGAGGTTTGAGTGTAGGGAAAAATCCTTCCTTGGAACTGTTACTTAACATGCTTAGAGAACAGGATAAGGCCATAGGTGCCCCATCTGTTGAAAAAGTACCTAATAGTTCCCAATCTGATTCAGGGACTCCCCCAGGAAAAGATTCAGGAAAGAAACTTCCTAGACTGCCCATTACTAGACAATCTAGCATAGATGGTAATGATGATGAGCCACACCAAATAAATAGTGTTGTCTCACATCATAGCAAAAGCATTTATTCTCACCATACTGGTAGTAATGTTTCTGTAAACCAAGCTGTTAGGGTGGCTTCTGTAAGGGACAGGTCTCCTTCTGTTCATTCCCATCATAGCTCTGTTTCTAGAAATGTCCCTCCCACCAACCCTGATGACAGAATGTTAGAGAGGGAACTCAATAAGTTGAGGGTGGAACAAACCAGACTGAAGCTTAAAAAGCAACAGCTGGATTTGGATAGACAGTCTTTTGAATTAGAGAAGGAAAGACAGAAGTTGGGTTTAGATACCCATGGTGGCAGCAGCAGTATTCCCCATAGTCATCCTGCAAAAGAGCATGATTCCAGGAATCTGCACAAGATAGTTCCCCCTTATAAGGAGGGGGATGACATTAACAAGTGGTTTGCTGCACTTGAGAGGGCCTGTGTTGTACAGGATGTCCCTCAAAGGCAGTGGGCTGCTATCCTATGGCTATCATTTAGTGGAAAAGGTAGGGATAGGCTCCTTACTATGAAAGAAAATGATGCTAATAATTTCCAAGTTCTTAAGAATGCACTCCTGGATGGTTATGGCTTAACCACTGAACAGTACAGGATAAAGTTCAGAGAGACCAAAAAGGAGTCTTCACAAGACTGGGTTGATTTCATTGACCAGGCAGTGAAGGCCTTGGAGGGGTGGTTACATGGCAGTAAAGTTACTGATTATGACAGCCTGTATAACTTGATCCTGAGAGAGCATATTCTTAATAATTGTGTGTCTGATTTGTTGCACCAGTACTTGGTGGACTCTGACCTGACCTCTCCCCAAGAATTGGGAAAGAAGGCAGACAAATGGGTCAGAACAAGAGTGAACAGAAAAGTTCATACAGGGGGTAACAAAGATGGCAACAAAAAGAAGGATGGTAAGTCTTCTGACAAAGGTGGGGACAAATCTAAAAATGAGTCTTCATCAGGCCCACAAAAACACTCTGGTGGGGGTGGTGGGTCCAAATCCTCCTTTAATCAGAACAAGGAAAAGAAACCATGGTGCTATTTATGTAAAATAAAAGGCCATTGGACAACAGATCCCAGTTGTCCAAAGAAAGGCACCACTGCTCCTACCACTACAACCCCTACTGCTACACCTAGTGTCCCTACTAATAGCAGTGGTGGTGGGAGCAAACCTACTAATAGCCAATCCAAGGGAGTAGCTGGGCTCACTTTTGGTAATTTAGTTGGGGTTGGTCTGATTAGGGAGACCACAGAGGCTACTTTAGTCTCTGAAGGGGCTATTGATTTAGCCACTTTGGTTGCTTGCCCCCATAACTTGGAGAAGTACAAGCAACTAACCCTAATAAATGGTGTTGAGGTCCAGGCCTACAGGGACACAGGTGCCAGTGTCACAATGGTGATTGAGAAACTGGTGCACCCTGAACAACACATACTTGGACACCAGTACCAAGTAACCGATGCTCACAACATAACACAAAGCCACCCCATGGCTGTTGTAAATCTCAACTGGGGGGGGGTAACTGGTCCAAAGAAAGTTGTGGTAGCTTCAGATTTACCTGTAGACTGTCTATTAGGGAATGATTTGGAGACATCAGCTTGGTCAGATGTGGAGTTGGAGGCCCATGCAGCAATGCTGGGCATCCCAGGGCATATTTTTGCTTTAACAAGGACTCAGGCCAAAAAGCAAAAAGGACAGGGAAGCTTGGATCCTGGAACAATGGACCAAGTGCTCCCTAAAGCTAGGGCTAGTAGAAGCAAACCACTTCCTACTATCCCTCCCTCTACAGTGGATTCAACTTCTGAGGAAGAATAATTCCCTCCCTGTGCAGAACCTACACCAGAGGAGCTGGAAGCAGACACTGCTGAGCTTTTGGGTGAAGGGGGGCCTGCCAGAGAGGAGCTGAGTGTGGCACAGCAAACCTGTCCCACATTAGAGGGTCTCAGACAGCAAGCTGTCAAACAGGCTAATGGGGATGTCAGTGACTCTCACAGAGTTTACTGGGAGGACAACCTCTTGTACACTGAGCATAGGGATCCTAAACCTGGAGCTGCCAGGAGATTAGTGATTCCTCAGGAGTACAGAAAGTTCCTCCTAACACTGGCACATGACATTCCCCTAGCTGGACACCTGGGTCAAATGAAAACTTGGGACAGATTGGTTCCATTGTTTCATTGGCCTAGGATGTCTGAGGACACAAAGGAATTTTGTAAGTCCTGTGAAACCTGTCAAGCCAGTGGCAAGACAGGTGGCACACCAAAGGCACCCCTTATTCCACTGCCTGTGGTTGGGGTTCCCTTTGAAAGGGTAGGGGTTGACATAGTTGGCCCCCTTGACCCTCCTACTGCTTCAGGCAATAGGTTTATCTTAGTGGTAGTGGACCATGCCACAAGATATCCTGAAGCTATTCCTTTAAGGACCACTACAGCACCTGCAGTGGCAAAGGCCCTCCTGGGAATATTTTCCAGGGTGGGCTTCCCAAAGGAAGTAGTATCAGACAGAGGAAGCAATTTCATGTCTGCATACTTAAAGGCCATGTGGAAGGAGTGTGGTGTAACGTACAAGTTCACAACACCCTATCATCCACAAACAAATGGACTGGTGGAGAGATTTAATAAAACTCTCAAAGGCATGATTATGGGTCTCCCTGAAAAACTCCGCAGGAGATGGGATATCCTTCTACCATGCCTCCTTTTTGCCTACAGGGAGGTACCCCAGAAAGGAGTGGGCTTCAGCCCCTTTGAACTTCTTTTTGGACACCCTGTTAGGGGTCCACTCACACTTGTAAAGGAGGGTTGGGAACAACCTTTAAAAGCTCCTAAGCAGGATATTGTGGATTATGTACTTGGCCTCAGATCAAGGATGGCTGAGTACATGAAAAAGGCCAGTAAAAACCTTCAGGCCAGCCAAGAGCTCCAGAAGCAATGGCATGATCAGAAGGCTGTTTTGGTTCAGTACCAACCAGGGCAGAAAGTGTGGGTCTTGGAGCCTGTGGCCCCAAGAGCACTCCAAGATAAATGGAGTGGTCCCCACACAATTGTTGAAAAGAAGGGTGAAGTCACCTACTTGGTTGACTTAGGCACTGCCAGGAGTCCCCTTAGGGTGCTCCATGTCAACCGCCTGAAACCCTACTATGACAGGGCTGATCTCACCCTGCTCATGGCAACAGATGAGGGACAGGAAGAAGACAGTGATCCTCTACCTGATCTCTTTTCTTCCACAGAACAAGATGCTCTTGTGGAAGGTGTAGTTTTGGCAGATTGTCTTACTGCTGAGCAGAAAGACAATTGCATAAATCTCCTAGGACAATTTTCAGAACTCTTCTCTACTGTGCCAGGCACCACTTCTTGGTGTGAGCACACTATAGATACTGGAGACAGTTTACCCGTCAAAAGTAAGATCTATAGGCAGCCTGACCATGTCAGGGACTGCATAAAGCAAGAAGTTCAGAAAATGTTGGAACTAGGAGTGGTTGAGCACTCTGACAGTCCATGGGCTTCTCCTGTGGTACTGGTACCAAAACCCAATTCTAAAGATGGAAAGAAGGAAATGCGGTTTTGTGTAGACTATAGAGGTCTCAACTTGGTAACCAAAACTGATGCTCACCCTATACCCAGGGCAGATGAGCTCATAGATACACTGGCATCTGCCAAGTATCTAAGCACTTTTGATTTGACTGCAGGGTATTGGCAGATCAAATTGTCAGAAGATGCTAAACCTAAGACTGCATTTTCCACCATTGGAGGACATTACCAGTTTACTGTAATGCCTTTTGGTTTGAAAAATGCACCTGCCACTTTTCAGAGGTTGGTGAACACAGTCCTGCAAGGGCTGGAAGCTTTCAGTGCAGCATATTTGGACGATATAGCTGTCTTTAGCTCCAGCTGGGATGATCACCTGGTCCACCTATGGAAAGTTTTGGAGGCTCTGCAAAAGACAGGCCTCACTATCAAGGCTTCAAAGTGCCAGATAGGGCAGGGTAAGGTGGTTTATCTGGGACACCTTGTTGGTGGGGAACAGATTGCACCACTACAGGGGAAAATCCAAACAATTATTGATTGGGTTCCCCCTACCACTCAGACTCAGGTGAGAGCCTTCCTAGGCCTCACTGGGTATTACAGGAGGTTCATTAAGAACTATGGCTCCATTGCAGCCCCTCTTAATGACCTCACATCCAAGAAAATGCCTAAAAAGGTATTATGGACAGCAAACTGTCAGAAAGCTTTTGAGGAGCTGAAGCAGGCCATGTGCTCTGCACCTGTCCTGAAAAGCCCTTGTTACTCTAAAAAATTATATGTCCAAACTGATGCATCTGAATTAGGAGTAGGGGCAGTCCTATCACAACTTAATTCTGAGGGCCAGGATCAACCTGTTGCTTTTATTAGTAGGAGGTTGACCCCTAGAGAAAAGCGTTGGTCTGCCATTGAGAGGGAGGCCTTTGCTGTGGTCTGGGCTCTGAAGAAGTTGAGGCCATACCTGTTTGGCACTCACTTCATTGTTCAGACAGACCACAAACCTCTACTTTGGCTAAAACAAATGAAAGGTGAAAATCCTAAATTGTTGAGGTGGTCCATATCCCTACAGGGAATGGACTATACAGTGGAACATAGACCTGGGAGTAGCCACTCCAATGCAGATGGACTCTCCAGATATTTCCACTTAGACAATGAAGACTCATCAGGTCATGGCTAGTCTTATTGTCCTTCGTTTGGGGGGGGTTGTGTAGGAAAGTACCATCTTGCCTGGCATGTTACCCCCATTTTTCACTGTATATATGTTGTTTTAGTTGTATGTGTCACTGGGACCCTGGTAACCCAGGGCCCCAGTGCTCATAAGTGTGCCTGAATGTGTTACCTGTGTAGTGACTAACTGTCTCACTGAGGCTCTGCTAATCAGAACCTCAGTGGTTATGCTCTCTCATTTCTTTCCAAATTGTCACTAACAGGCTAGTGACCAATTTTACCAATTTACATTGGCTTACTGGAACACCCTTATAATTCCCTAGTATATGGTACTGAGGTACCCAGGGTATTGGGGTTCCAGGAGATCCCTATGGGCTGCAGCATTTCTTTTGCCACCCATAGGGAGCTCTGACAATTCTTACACAGGCCTGCCACTGCAGCCTGAGTGAAATAACGTCCACGTTATTTCACAGCCATTTTACACTGCACTTAAGTAACTTATAAGTCACCTATATGTCTAACCTTTACCTGGTAAAGGTTGGGTGCAAAGTTACTTAGTGTGAGGGCACCCTGGCACTAGCCAAGGTGCCCCCACATTGTTCAGAGCCAATTCCCTGAACTTTGTGAGTGCGGGGACACCATTACACGTGTGCACTACATATAGGTCACTACCTATATGTAGCTTCACAATGGTAACTCCGAATATGGCCATGTAACATGTCTATGATCATGGAATTGCCCCCTCTATGCCATCCTGGCATAGTTGGCACAATCCCATGATCCCAGTGGTCTGTAGCACAGACCCTGGTACTGCCAAACTGCCCTTCCTGGGGTTTCACTGCAGCTGCTGCTGCTGCCAACCCCTCAGACAGGCAGCTGCCCTCCTGGGGTCCAGCCAGGCCTGGCCCAGGATGGCAGAACAAAGAACTTCCTCTGAGAGAGGGTGTGACACCCTCTCCCTTTGGAAAATGGTGTGAAGGCAGGGGAGGAGTAGCCTCCCCCAGCCTCTGGAAATGCTTTGTTGGGCACAGAGGTGCCCAATTCTGCATAAGCCAGTCTACACCGGTTCAGGGACCCCTTAGCCCGTGCTCTGGCGCGAAACTGGACAAAGGAAAGGGGAGTGACCACTCCCCTGACCTGCACCTCCCCTGGGAGGTGTCCAGAGCTCCTCCAGTGTGCTCCAGACCTCTGCCATCTTGGAAACAGAGGTCCTGCTGGCACACTGGACTGCTCTGAGTGGCCAGTGCCACCAGGTGACGTCAGAGACTCCTGCTGATAGGCTCCTTCAGGTGTTAGTAGCCTATCCTCTCTCCTAGGTAGCCAAACCCTCTTTTCTGGCTATTTAGGGTCTCTGTCTCTGGGGAAACTTGAGATAACGAATGCATGAGCTCAGCCGAGTTCCTCTGCATCTCCCTCTTCACCTTCTGATAAGGAATCGACTGCTGACCGCGCTGGAAGCCTGCAAACCTGCAACATAGTAGCAAAGACTACTACTGCAACTCTGTAACGCTGATCCTGCCGCCTTCTCGACTGTTTTCCTGCTTGTGCATGCTGTGGGGGTAGCCTGCCTCCTCTCTGCACCAGAAGCTCCGAAGAAATCTCCCGTGGGTCGACGGAATCTTCCCCCTGCAACCGCAGGCACCAAAAAGCTGCATTACCGGTCCCTTGGGTCTCCTCTCAGCACGACGAGCGAGGTCCCTCGAATCCAGCGACTCTGTCCAAGTGACCCTCACAGTCCAGTGACTCTTCAGCCCAAGTTTGGTGGAGGTAAGTCCTTGCCTCACCTCGCTGGGCTGCATTGCTGGGAACCGCGACTTTGCAGCTACTCCGGCCCCTGTGCACTTCCGGTGGAAATCCTTTATGCACAGCCAAGCCTGGGTCCACGGCACTCTAACCTGCATTGCACGACTTTCTAAGTTGGTCTCCGGCGACGTGGGACTCCTTTGTGCAACTTCGGCAAGCACCGTTTCACGCATCCTTGTAGTGCCTGTTTCTGGCACTTCTCCAGGTGCTACCTGCTTCAGTGAGAACTCTTTGTCTTGCTCGACGTCCCCTCTCTCTGCTGGTCCAATTTGCGACCTTCTGGTCCCTCCTGGGCCCCAGCAGTGTCCAAAAACGCCAAACGCACGATTTGCAGCTAGCAAGGCTTGTTGGCATTCTTTCAGCGGGAAAAGACTTCTGCACGACTCTCCACGGCAAGAGGGATCCGTCCACCAAAGGGGAAGTCTCTAGCCCTTTTTGTTCCTGCAGAAACCTCAGCTTCTTCTGTCCAGTCGAAGCTTCTTTGCACCCGCAGCTGGCATTTCCTGGGCATCTGCCCATCTCCGACTTGCTTGTGACTTTTGGACTTGGTCCCCTTGTTCCACAGGTACCCTAGATTGGAAATCCACAGTTGTTGCATTGCTGGTTTGTGTCTTTCCTTCATTATTCCTCTAACACGACTTCTTTGTCCTTAGGGGAACTTTAGTGCACTTTGCACTCACTTTTCAGGGTCTTGGGGAGGGTTATTTTTCTGACTCTCACTATTTTCTAATAGTCCCAGCGACCCTCTACAAGGTCACATAGGTTTGGGGTCCATTCGTGGTTCGCATTCCACTTTTGGAGTATATGGTTTGTGTTGCCCCTATCCCTATGTTTTCCCATTGCATCCTATTGTAACTATAAATTGTTTGCTCTGTTTTCTAAGACTATACTGCATATTTTTGCTATTGTGTATATATACCTTGTGTATATTTCCTATCCTCTCACTGAGGGTACACTCTAAGATACTTTGGCATATTGTCATAAAAATAAAGTACCTTTATTTTTAGTATAACTGTGTATTGTGTTTTCTTATGATATTGTGCATATGACACTAGGTGGTACTGTAGTAGCTTCACACGTCTCCTAGTTCAGCCTAAGCTGCTCTGCTAAGCTACCATTATCTATCAGCCTAAGCTGCTAGACACCCTATACACTAATAAGGGATAACTGGGCCTGGTGCAAGGTGCAAGTACCCCTTGGTACTCACTACAAGCCAGTCCAGCCTCCTACAACCCCAAAACTCGATGTTGAAGCCCTGCACCTTTTGAAGCATCCATACAACTGAGGAAATGTGTTCCCACTTGCTCAGGCACTCTGCTGTTCTGCCCCAGCCTTAGTAGGAAAGAAAATTGAAACCTCACCCGTAGTGGAATGGTTTTCTCTGGTGTTTTTGTTGCCACAGCCTCGCTGAAATTTCTTCTAGGAGGGGAAGAAAGGAAAGGCACCTCACTTATCCAATCGGTCTGCAACTTTAGGGCCTTGGTAGCGTCTGGCACCTTGTGAGAGGAAACGGCCAGACGGGCGGCCCCTGTTTCATCTGAGTCAGCCCAAAACAAAAGGATTGAAAACATTTTTTAAGAAGGTTTAGTCTTTGTTCAAGGCTGTAAAGGCCTGAACAAATTTAGCCAAGTCCTTCGCAAAGGCATGGCCAAACAGATTACCCTTAGCATCTGGCCGTACCTCTGTGGAATCCAGTTCCCCCAATTTGGGATCCAGGCACAACAGCAGTGAGCATTTACGTTCAGCCAAGAGTTCACACTTGGCATTACCAAGCAGACAAATGGTCCATCTTGATAGAATCTCTAGGTCAGTGATGGCACCAGACTTCTTGGCATCGTCAGCCAGCACCTTAGTTAGGAGCCCTGTAACATCTAACAACTTGTCCTGACATGACACCCAAGAGGGATCTATACCTCTCTTGGGATCTCACATCAACCTTCCCATGAACATCACCATAATAGTGTCCAATTCCAGAGTCAATGCCACTTTACCCACAATGGAGGTTCTTGGGCATTCTGCCCTAAGCTTATTTCACACCTCTTTGCACAGTGGCTGATGTAGCTATTGTTTAAGATAGAATGCCACCTTCTCCGAAGGTTCCCACTCTGAGGAGCGAGGGAGTCTAATGTCCATGGGATTAATTAAATCTTTATCAATCTTTATCAAAATCCCAGTCATGGAGTCCTTTAGAAGGTCTGATTTTATTTAATACTTGGCCCCACCTGATGGCTGCCAGTCTCTGGAGCGCTTAGACTCCCTATCTAAGTAGTACGAATATGGAATACATAGAATTTGAGTCTTCTAGTCCTGATCAAACCCCTGGCTATATTTTGGGCTCTGATGGGTAGGAAAAAGCCACTGGGCCCATGACCTCCTGACATCCTATTCAGCAGGTGCTCATTGTATGAATTGGCGCAAATGAGAAATATTGTCTGCCACATCCTTGTTTTTTTTTTTCCTGCTCTCCACTGGGGGCCCCTTCTGCATCAGAACAATGCATCTGTGGTGAAGATTCAGTAGAACCCTTAGGGGTCTTGGCAGTGGAACTTTGCCACTTCTGCAGTGCCATAGACACTGCCATCTCCATTGATTTTGACTCCGTAAAATCCATCATTGAAGGCAACTCCAGGCCAATATTGTGAGCATGCTGCACTTCCTTCCAACTCAGGTAGCCCTGACCTTCAGCCATTATGGTGAAAATTGCTGACATCTAAAATAATACAATGTGAAGTACCTAACCAGCTACACCCTGCATGATCAATGGGGTAAACTCTCTAAAACTATGCTAAGAACCGGATCACTGATATAATATCGATCTAACAAATCTCGAGATACACAAATATCGGAAATTCTATATCAAGAACAAAAATATTGTCTCTGTATCCATAACTAACACACTAATATCGAGCACACAAATATTGTTGTCAAAAACCCTGATTTTTACAAATAGCAATAACAAAATGTTCGGAAACACGAATATTGTCAACTATAAATAAACATATAAAATGTCACAAATATTGATTACCATGATATTGACCACATTGACTACAGAATGATCATTAAAATAACTCTAAATACAAAAATCCCCACCAAAATACCAATGTCAACATAGACCATTTACTTCCATTAAACCCTACAATTATTACTAACATTTACAATTAAATCAAAATGTATTACACCAATTAAAAATTAAACATTCACCCCCAAAAACTTGTACACCTAAATAATATACAATAAAAACACCAAAGTCATTATTACTAACTATAACATTAAAACACAAATATATATTATAATGTATAGAAACAAATAAGTTTATATTTAATTAAAACAACTATAAATTATACTACAAAAATAAGACATAGATTAGGCTTACCAAACAAGGACTAAACTGCTAGAAAATTCTAACTAAACTAAACCAACCAATGAAATAACATTATAAACACATTTAATCAATAAAATAATTTGAATAATTAACCAATCAATATAAACGGCACACTAATTAGAGCAAATAAATACTCAAAAATTGACAAATGCTGCAAAAGGAGGAAACTCTGCTGAATTCTTACAACAAACGAATTTAAAAGAAAATATACATCCCTACAACTATATATTCAAGTAAGAAATACTTATATTGAAACTCAATATGAACTGCTTCTAAAGTAAAAAATATAAATTAACAATTAAATTGTAACATGCGCTGTAACCTTTAGTATTTTTCACAGACTACCTAAAAGAAAAAAAGGCTTCCGAATCAACAAACTGCCAGAAAATATCAAATATAATAGAGCAGCAAGAACATATAAAAAAGTAAGGGCCTAATTACGAGTCTGGCAGTCCAAGGTCTGCCAGACTTGAGGTGGCGGTTGGATCGCTGCACTCCAGGCGGGCCAACTGCGACATTACGACCCTGGCAGTCAGACTATCACGGGACCACCGTCACTGCTGGGAACATGGTTTCCAAAGGGCTGACGGCGGTTGAATTCGTGGTCAGCCACGGCGGTGCCGAACTCAGCGCCGCCATGCTGATCACGACTCCTGGTTCCACCAGCCTTTCCGCTGCGAGGACCCCACCATGGAAAAGCTGGCAGAAACACTGTGCTGGGGGAAACAGAAGGCTTGTGCACTGCCCATGCCTGTGCCATGGGTAGTGTGGGGGCCCCCCTGCCAAGCACCCTTGGAATGTGCACTGTCTGCTTTGCACTTAAGGGAGCCAAGACCAATACCATAGCATTGTACCCACCGTGCTGACCGGCAGGAACGTTGTAATACAATGTTCCAGCCGGTCAGCCCTGTGGGAACATCAGAATATGGCAGGGGATGAAGCAGCCGGGTTGACAGCTGCCTCATCCCTGCCAGTTTGGCGGTCGGCTCATCTGACTGCCAAACTTGTAATAAGACCCTAAGTATACAACATGAATAAGTTAGAAACTTACCCATATACATATAGCTACCAAAAAGAAGACTAAGGGCCACATTACAAGTTTGGCGGTCGGACAACCTAACCACCAAACTTGCGGAGAAGACGCCACCATCATAGCATTGGCATTCCCCCCGAACGTATTACCATGTTCCCGCCGGGCTGACCAGTGGGACGTTGTATTATGCATTCCCGCTGGGCTGACCAGCAGAAACAGTGCTACGATATTAGCTTTGGCTCCCTTAAGAGAGCCAAGGCTAATATCGTAGCACTCCAGCTGCCTTGGAATGCACTTTCTGAGGGTGCTGGGCAGGGCCACCCCAGCACTGATTTTCCACCAGCCTTTCCATGGCAGGCTGACTCAAAATGGGATGTAATCAATACAGGGGTGCCGAGTTCAGCCTTGCCGTGGCTGAGTACAACTCAGACTGCAGTCAGCCTGTCGGGAAGGATGTTCCTGGCAGGGACATGGTCCCCTGGCAGGTCCACCTGCCAGGGTTGTAATGTGGCGTTTGGGGTACCTAGAGTGCGGTTGTCAGACCGTCAATGCAAATGTGGCGGTCCTTGGACCACCACACTCATAATGAGGCCCTAACTCCCTAAACCTCAACAAACTACCAATAACAAAACCTTTTTTTTTAAATTGTATTTTTTTTATCTTCCTACAAAAAAAAGCACCTGCTCTACGTTAAAACAAACTAAAAAGAAAGGCTGAAAAAACGTGCAAAACATCTCAACAAAACATACAAGTGAATAAAATACATATTACTGCACTTTTAAATATATAAATGAGTAACATGCAAAAGTTAAACTATAATATATATATATATATATATATATATATTATTAAACTACTTACAGATATGATGAAAGAAGGTGCCAAATTTATCACTTCACAAAAAGGAAAACAATTATTAACTCATATTGGCTACACCTACAGCCAAGAATGTGCATCAAGTGAAACCATAAACTGAAAATTTACTAAACGTTACTCTAATGCTTTCTAGGGAAGGACAACCACAAAAGAAAATGTTGTAATTAATCTTAAAGAGCACATCCACCCCCCCAAATGTGACACAAATAAAAGTTAGAGAAATTTGACAAGCTATAAGAGTGGCAAGCAGTAGTTCTCAGGAACCCACAAGAACAATCCTTAAATACATACAACCCAAAGTCCCTGAACACATAAGAGGCCAGCTAACATCTAATTTCACGCACTAAAAGAGCCACCAGCGATACACCACCTGCTCCTAGAAGATACCAAGACATACAAATAGCAGACCATTAGACAATTATTATCCAATGTTAGAAATGGGGTCCTTGGTTGACAGTCAGGTTACCCCCTGTTCAAGCAAAGACCCTCACTCTAGTCAGGGTAAAAGAGAATCACCCTCAGCTAACCCCTGCTTACCCCCTTGGTAGCTTGGCAGAGCAGTAGGCTTAACCTCAGAGTGCTAGGCGTAAAGTATTTGTACCAACACACACAGTAACTCAATGGAAACACTACAAAATGACACAACACAGGTTTAGAAAAATAGGAAATATTTATCTAAACAAAACAAGACCAAAACGACAAAAATCCACCATACACAAGTCAAGTTATGAATTAATTAAAAATCAAAAAGAGTCTTTAAGTAGTTTTAAAAACACACTAGCGCTGCTAGAGTGAAAATGTACCTGGTGTGCGTCAAAAATAACCCCGCACGGGCGGGCGTGCGTCGAAAATAACTCCGCACGGCGGTACTCGAGTCAAAAATCCAGCCGCACGATGAGCTGACGATCCAGCCGCGCAGGTTGCGATCTCCCTGCCTCCGTCAGCGATACTGCGCGTCGTTTCTCCTGCTCCGTGCGTCGATTCTTCGGTCGCGTTTCCTGCGAGCGTCGTTTCTCAGCCGCGGAGCTGGCGGCGCGTCATTTTTCAGCCGCCGATCGGATTCGCGTCGATCTTTTCCCCGCACGGCGCTCTGTGCGTGGATTTTCTTGTCTTTAGGCTGCCAGCTTCTCCTTTCAGGGTCCCAGGAACTGGATGGGCACCACAGGGCAGAGTAGGAGTCTCTCCAGAGGCTCCAGGTGCTGGCAGAGAGAAGTCTTTGCTGTCCCTGAGACTTCAAACAACAGGAGGCAAGCTCTAGATCAAGCCCTTGGAGATTTCTTCTCAAGATGGAAGGCACACAAAGTCCAGTCTTTGCCCTCTTACTCTGGCAGAAGCAGCACTGCAGGAAAGCTCCACAAAGCACAGTCACAGGCAGGGCAGCACTTCCTCCTCAGCTAACAGCTCTTCTCCAGGCAGAGGTTCCTCTTGATTCCAGAAGTGTTTCTGAAGTCTGTAGATTTGGGTGCCCTTCTTATACCCATTTTAGTCTTTGAAGTCACCTTTCTTCAAAGGCGACTCACACCTACTTGTGAAATCCTGCCTTGCCCAGGCAAGGCCTCAGACACACACCAGGGGGTTGGAGCCGGCATTGTTAGAGGCAGGCACAGTCCTTTCAGATGAGAGTGACCACTCCACCCCTCCCTCCTAGCAGAGATGGCTAATCAGGAAATGCAGGTTACACCCCAGCTCCCTTTGTGTCACTGTCTGGTGTGAGGTGAAAAACAACCCAACTGTCAAACTGACCCAGACAGGGAATCCACAAACAAGGCAGAGTCACAGAATGGTTTAAGCAAGAAAATGCTCACTTTCTAAAAGTGGCATTTTCAAACGCACAATCTTAAAATCAACTTTACTAAAAGATGTATTTTTAAATTGTGAGTTCAGGGACCCCAAACTCCACATGTCCATCTACTCACTAGGGGAATCTACGCTTTAATCATATTTAAAGGTAGCCCCCATATTATCCTATGAGAGAGACAGTCCTTGCAACAGTGAAAAACGAATTTAGCAGTATTTCACTGTCAGGACATATAAACCACATTACTATATGTCCTACCTTATCCATACACTGCACCCTGCCCTTGGGGCTACCTAGGGCCTACCTTAGGGGTGCCTTACATGTAAGAAAAGGGAAGGTTTAGGCCTGGCAAGTGGGTACACTTGCCAAGTCGAATTTACAGTGTAAAAATACACACACAGACACTGCAGTGGCAGGTCTGAGACATGATTACGGAGCTACTTATGTGGGTGGCACAACCAGTGCTGCAGGCCCACTAGTAGCATTTGATTTACAGGCCCTGGGCACCTCTAGTGCACTTTACTAGGGACTTAACAGTAAAACAAATATGCCAATCATGGAGAACCAATTACGTACATATTGTAAACAGGAGCACTTGCACTTTAGCACTGGTTAGCAGTGGTAAAGTGCCCAGAGTAACAAACACAATAAAATCAGAGTCCAGCACACATCAACAACCTGGGGAACAGAGGCAAAAAGTTAAGGGAGACCACGCCAAGGATGAAAAGTCTAACACGTGTCCCCCCCAGCTAAAAGTGGGGAGCAACTACCCAACCTCATGGGAGTTCTCATCACTAAGGCGGAAGAACCTGGACAGACCATCAGCATTGGCGTGCTCTGTACCAGGACGATGTTCCACCGTAAAGTCCATCCCCTGTAGGGAAATGGACCACCTCAACAGTTTTGGATTCTCACCCCTCATCTGCATTAACCATCTGAGGGGCCTGTGGTCGGTCTGAACTCGGAAGTGAGTCCCAAACAAGTAGGGTCTTAGCTTCTTCAGTGCCCAGACCACAGCAAACGCTTCGCGTTCTATGGCACTCCACCTACGTTCCCTGGGTAGTAACCTCCTGCTAATGAAGGCTACGGGTTGATCTAGGCCCTCTTCATTAAGCTGTGAGAGTACTGCTCCAATACCATGCTCTGAGGCGTCTGTTTGCACAACAAACTCCTTGGAGTAGTCAGGTGCCTGCAGCACAGGTGCTGTGCACATGGCAGCCTTCAGGGCATCAAAAGCGTTCTGGCAAGCCTCTGTCCAGATCACTTTCTTGGGTTGCTTCTTGGAAGTCAACTCAGTTAAGGGGGTAACAATGGTACCATATCCCTTAACAAACCTCCGGTAATATCCTGTGAGACCTAAAAAGGCTCTCACTTCAGTCTGGGTCTTGGGAGGCTCCCAAGCCAGAATCGTGTCAATCTTAGGCTGTAGGGGTGCCACCTGGCCACTCCCCACCTGGTGTCCTAAGTACACCACAGAACCCTGCCCTATTTGGCACTTGCTCGCCTTAATAGTGAGGCCTGCCTTCTGCAGGGCCTCTAACACTCTCCAGAGGTGTTGCAGGTGTTCCTCCCATGTGGAACTAAACACAGCAATGTCCTCCAGGTAGGCGGCACTGAACTCATCCAGTCCTGCCAACACCTGGTTGACCAACCTCTGAAAGGTGGCAGGGGCGTTCTCCATCCCAAAGGGCATCACATTGAAGTGGAAGTGCCCATCTGGGGTAGAGAATGCTGACCTCTCCTTTGCCCCCTCAGTTAAGGCAATCTGCCAGTACCCAGATGTTAAATCAAACGTACTGAGGTACTTGGCAGCTCCTAACCGATCAATGAGCTCATCAGCTCGGGGGATGGGGTGTGCGTCAGTCTTGCTGACCGCATTGAGACCCCGGTAGTCCACACAGAACCTAAGTTCTGGAGTGGCACCAGGAGCAGCAGCCTTTGGGACCAAGACCACTGGGCTGGCCCAAGGACTGCTCGAGCGCTCAATAACCCCTAGGGTTAACATTTTGGAGACTTCCTCCTTAATGCAAGCCCTGACCCTGTCAGTCACCCTGTAAACCTTATGTTTAACAGGTGTACTGTCCCCAGTGTCCACATCATGTGTGCACAGGTGTGTGACTCCTGGGATCAGGGAAAACAGCGAGGCGAACTGTCCCAGCACGTGGCGACAGTCCCTCTGCTGTTCCTCAGTCAGGGAGGGGGAGAGGATCACTCCCTCCACAGACCCATCTTTCTCTCCTGCAGACTGGAGGTCAGGAAGAGGCTCACTCTCTTCCTCCACCCCGTCATCTGTCGCTAGGAGCATGGATAGCTCAGTTCGCTCAAAGTGTGGTTTGAGGCGGTTGACATGTAGGACCCTCAAAGGGTTCCTGGGGGATTGTAAGTCTACCAGATAGATGACCTCGCTCTTTCTTTCCACCACCTCAAAAGGCCCAGTCCACTTATCTTGGAGAGCCCTAGGCTCCACTGGTGCCATGACCCACACTTTTTGTCCAGGCTGAAACTCAACCAGAGTGGCATTCTGGTCGTACCACCGTTTCATATCCTCCTGGCTTGCTTCCAGGTTCTCCTGAGCGAGACTCCTGAAGCGGGCAGTCTGGTTTCTTAGTGCCAGCATGTAGCTAAATACATCCTGGGGTGGTTTACTAGGAGCTTTCTCCAAAGCCTCCTTCACCAGACTGAGCGGTCCCCTCACAGGGTGGCCATAGATGAGCTCAAAGGGGCTAAAGCCAAGTCCCTTTTGAGGCACCTCCCTGTAAGCGAACAGAAGGCATGGCAAGAGGACGTCCCACTTACGCCTCAAGGGCTCTGACAGGCCCTGAATCATGCCTTTCAAGGTGCGGTTGAATCTCTCAACCAGACCATTACTTTGGGGGTGGTAAGGGGTGGTGAACTTGTAGGTTACCCCACACACCTTCCACAGAGACTTCATATAAGTGGATATGAAGTTTGTACCTCTATCAGATACCACCTCCTTGGGGAACCCCATGCGGGTAAAAACCCCCATCAAGGCACGTCCCACCACAGGGGCAGTGACCGTCCTTAGAGGAATGGCTTCTGGGTACCGCATGGCATGGTCCACCAAGACCAGGATGAACCTGTTGCCCATGGCTGTCTTGGGATCCAGAGGCCCCACAATGTCAATTCCTACCCTTTCAAAGGGAGTACTGACTACAGGTAAAGGTTGGAGGGGAGCTTTGCATTTCCCCCCACTCTTGCCACTTGCCTGACAAGTCTGACAAGACCTACAATAAGCAGCTGACTGCTTGTGCATCAAGGGCCAGTAAAAATGGGAGACAAGCCTCTTATAGGTCTTGTCCTGCCCTAGATGTCCTGCCAAAGGCACATCATGAGCCAAACTCAGTAGGAAGGCCCTGAAGCACTGGGGTACTACCAGCATACGAGCTGACCCAGGCTCAGGAACCTTAGGCTCACTATACAGGAGGCCATCCTCCCAGTAAATCAAGTGAGTACCTGGCGCCTCGCCAGCCGCCTGGGCTGCAGCCTGCTGCCACAGCCCCTCAAGAGTAGGGCACTCCTTCTGCGCTGTGCAGAATGCTTCCCTGGTGGGTCCCCCTTCCTGCTGCCACTGTGACAGCTCAGGGACCTCTCCCAGTTCAGCCACCTGTTCCCCTGTAGGCTCCGGGGCATCACCCTCAGGCTCTGCCTCCTCCCGGACCGTGGGAACTTCTGGGGCCGGTTTCCCGCGCCCCCTGCCCTTCCTCTTCTTGGCGGTCCCCTGGGCCACTGTTTCAGGCTCCAGGGGCTCTTGACTACCCTGATTGGCTGCCATAGACCGGGTGGATACGCATACCCACCCAGGCAGACCCAACATCTCCAAGTGAGACCTGTGTTCCACCTCCTTCCAAGGGGAATCCTCCAGGTCGTTACCTAGCAAACAATCAACAGGCATAGTTGGACTCACAGCTACTTTCCAGGAACCTGAGACCCCCCCCATTCAAAGGGAACCTGCGCCACTCGGCAGAGGCGCTCAGAGTTGTCTACCGCAACTACTTGGTGAAGTACCCGGGGATCAATCTGCTCTTCAGACACCAGGTGACTCCTCACTGTAGTCACACTGGCTCCTGTGTCTCTCAGAGCCTCTACCCTCTGTCCATTGATGGTCACCCATTGCCTGTACTTCTTAGTGTTATCAGGCACTAGGTTTCTCTGGACCATCTCACTGTCCCCTAGTGAGACAAGGGTCATTTCTGCTGGTTCCCACCCACCTGAAACCAACTCCTCCCCAAGCGCTACACTGGCCAAACCCTGGGACGGTGCACCAGTGGGTGCCAGTGTACTTCTGGGGCATTTGGGGTCCCCCCTCACATGACCCACCTGGTCACATGCATAGCACTTACGTGGGGGACCACCTGCCACTGGCTTCCCTTTGGACAACCATGGCTTCTTTTCACTGGGGGGTTGGGAATCCTTACCCTGGGAATCAGTTTGGGGCCCTTTAGAGAACTCCCCCTGTTTGCCCTTACCCCCCCCTTTCTTCTGAGAGGGACCCTGCCCACCCTTGGCGTGGTCTCCCCCATACCTCTTTTGGACCCTGGTGCTCTCCCAGCGGTCCGCTTCCTGTGCAAGCTTCCTGGGGTCAGTCAGCTTGCTGTCAATGAGGTGCTGGCGCAGCTCTGAAAAACATAAACTGTACAAGTGCTCCCAAGCAATTAAATTGTAAAGCCCCTCATACGTGTTTACCTTACTGCCCTTCACCCAACCATCCAGTGACCTGCAAAAAGAATCAACACATTCCAACCATGTTTGGGATTCCTTTCTCTTGTAGGATCTAAACTTCTCCTTGTACTGCTCAGGGGTGAGACCATACCTGGTAAGTAAGGCCTCCTTCATGACAGGGTAGGTGAGATCCTGAGCATCCCCTAAGGCTGTCAGTGTGTCCCTCCCCTCTGCCTCAAAATGCTTCCACAGGGCTGCCCCCCAATGAGCTTCAGGGACCAGGTTCATGTGGAGAGCTGACTCATAACCCTTGAACCACAAGCAGATATCATCATCCCTCTTATAATCCCTCACAAGGTCTTTTGGGATGTGTACCCTTCTCTCAGGCTGCACTGTAGGATTGCTGCCACCATCTCTACTGGACTGACTCCTCTGATCTATCTCTTTTAAACTGAGCTCATGAGCCATGGCTAACTTCCTTTCCACAATGGCCAGCTTTCTCTGTTCCACCTCTAGACTGAGCTTTTTCAACTCCAATTGGTACTCCCTCTCTGCCTGTTTGTCCTGTAACTCTTCAGGTGTCAGACCCTTGGAGGATACACTGCTACTTGCCCTAGAGACTCCTTCCCTGGGAATAACAGGCCCCCCCAATATACCATTCTGTACTGATTGCTCTCTCTCCTCATCCTCATCCTCCTCATCCTCAGTGTGCCCTCCAGTGCTTCTGGTTGTCACCCAGGCCCTCAGCGCCTTTTTCAGCTCATCCTTCTTGGAAGAGCTCTTAATGGGACAACCAAAATTTTTACAAAACTGCTTTAGCTGAGCCTTGTTATAACTATCCAATTGGTTCAGGTCAAAAACAGCTTCAACTGGTGCATCTCCAAGTAGAGACATGATAAAAGGTTAAAAGAGTGCAAAGTTCCAAATGCAGAAAAGCAAGTTCTCAAATGAAGATCCAGAAAAGTCAATCACCGGATCAGCGAAAAAAGAAACTGAATGCAGAGCAAAAACAGTCCAAATAGAAACAAAACAAAAATCACAAGACTAGTAGTATGTGGTCACGTAGTGGTCTGAGATCAAAACAGTAGTGTACACTTAATTACTGTATGTCAAGCACAAATACAAGTCCAAATCCCAACCGCTGCTTCCAATGTTAGAAATGGGGTCCTTGGTTGACAGTCAGGTTACCCCCTGTTCAAGCAAAGACCCTCACTCTAGTCAGGGTAAAAGAGAATCACCCTCAGCTAACCCCTGCTTACCCCCTTGGTAGCTTGGCAGAGCAGTAGGCTTAACCTCAGAGTGCTAGGCGTAAAGTATTTCTACCAACACACACAGTAACTCAATGGAAACACTACAAAATGACACAACACAGGTTTAGAAAAATAGGAAATATTTATCTAAACAAAACAAGACCAAAACGACAAACATCCACCATACACAAGTCAAGTTATTAATTAAAAATCAAAAAGAGTCTTTAAGTAGTTTTAAAAACACACTAGCGCTGCTAGAGTGAAAATGTACCTGGTGTGCGTCAAAAATAACCCCGCACGGGCGGGCGTGCATCGAAAATAACTCCGCACGGCGGTACTCGAGTCAAAAATCCAGCCGCACGATGAGTTGACGATCCAGCCGCGCAGGTTGCGATCTCCCAGCCTCCGTCAGCGATGCTGCGCGTCGTTTCTCCTGCTCCGTGCGTCGATTCTTCGGTCGCGTTTCCTGCAAGCGTCGTTTCTCAGCCGCGGAGCTGGCGGCGTGTCGTTTTTCAGCCGCCGATCGGATTCGCGTCGATCTTTTCCCCGCACGGCGCTCTGTGCGTGGATTTTCTTGTCTTTAGGCTGCCAGCTTCTCCTTTCAGGGTCCCAGGAACTGGATGGGCACCACAGGGCAGAGTAGGAGTCTCTCCAGAGGCTCCAGGTGCTGGCAGAGAGAAGTCTTTGCTGTCCCTGAGACTTCAAACAACAGGAGGCAAGCTCTAGATCAAGCCCTTGGAGATTTCTTCTCAAGATGGAAGGCACACAAAGTCCAGTCTTTGCCTTCTTACTCTGGCAGAAGCAGCACTGCAGGAAAGCTCCACAAAGCACAGTCACAGGCAGGGCAGCACTTCCTCCTCAGCTAACAGCTCTTCTCCAGGCAGAGGTTCCTCTTGATTCCAGAAGTGTTTCTGAAGTCTGTAGATTTGGGTGCCCTTCTTATACCCATTTTAGTCTTTGAAGTCACCTTTCTTCAAAGGGGACTCACACCTACTTGTGAAATCCTGCCTTGCCCAGGCAAGGCCTCAGACACACACCAGGGGGTTGGAGCCGGCATTGTTAGAGGCAGGCACAGTCCTTTCAGATGAGAGTGACCACTCCACCCCTCCCTCCTAGCAGAGATGGCTAATCAGGAAATGCAGGTTACACCCCAGCTCCCTTTGTGTCACTGTCTGGTGTGAGGTGAAAAACAACCCAACTGTCAAACTGACCCAGACAGGGAATCCACAAACAAGGCAGAGTCACAGAATGGTTTAAGCAAGAAAATGCTCACTTTCTAAAAGTGGCATTTTCAAACGCACAATCTTAAAATCAACTTTACTAAAAGATGTATTTTTAAATTGTGAGTTCAGGGACCCCAAACTCCACATGTCCATCTACTCTCTAGGGGAATCTACGCTTTAATCATATTTAAAGGTAGCCCCCATATTATCCTATGAGAGAGACAGTCCTTTCAACAGTGAAAAACGAATTTAGCAGTATTTCACTGTCAGGACATATAAACCACATTACTATATGTCCTACCTTATCCATACACTGCACCCTGCCCTTGGGGCTACCTAGGGCCTACCTTAGGGGTGCCTTACATGTAAGAAAAGGGAAGGTTTAGGCCTGGCAAGTGGGTACACTTGCCAAGTCGAATTTACAGTGTACAAATACACACACAGACACTGCAGTGGCAGGTCTGAGACATGATTACAGAGCTACTTATGTGGGTGGCACAACCAGTGCTGCAGGCCCACTAGCAGCATTTGATTTACAGGCCCTGGGCACCTCTAGTGCACTTTACTAGGGACTTAACCATAAAACAAATATGCCAATCATGGAGAACCAATTACGTACATATTGTAAACAGGAGCACTTGCACTTTAGCACTGGTTAGCAGTGGTAAAGTGCCCAGAGTAACAAACACAATAAAATCAGAGTCCAGCACACATCAACAACCTGGGGAACAGAGGCAAAAAGTTAAGGGAGACCACGCCAAGGATGAAAAGTCTAACACACATAATGAAGAAAACTTATGTTTAATTGACAATCTAAACAACAAAACATGAATCCTAATCTTCTCTACTGCAAACAAGTTAATGAAACGTGGCAAACGTCGATGATGGATGAGGCTTTAAAATGTGTCCCAAACCATTCATTCAGATATACACCATACATGGTGAATGTCAACATGCCAACCTCCCTTTCGTATATGCTTTACTCCCAAATTAACAAAGTAGTATCTACTATAAACTCTTAGCTATATAAAACAACAAACAAATAACTAGTACCCCCCAAAAAGTCATAGACTTTAAACAAGCTATGATTCAAACAATTTTGAAAATATGCTCCCACACAGCCATACAAGGCTGATACTATCACTTTAATCACACTATAACACCTACAAAGATCTACAATAAGTGTAGAATATTCTGCCAACAGCCAATTGGCCTTCGACATTAAAAAAAAAATGTTTGGCACTAGCCCACGTCCCTGGCACAGAGATAGTCAACCAGTATGAGTTACTAATAGAAAGCCCTTTCTACCAACAAAATGGAGACAAACTTAGGGCATGATTGCGAGTTTGGCAATCAGACCGCCATGTTGGCAGTCCTAAAAAGATTGCTGTACTGGTGGTCCCCAAACCGCTGTATTATAATGCAAACAGTCAGGACTGCCGACCACCATGCAAAAAAGGCAGACTGCCAGCGGTGCGGTGGCTTGTATCTAGGCAGTCCAACATCCAGCGGCGTCAGTGCCACGGCCAGCCACCAAGCTTATTACAAACACACAGTCGCCATGGCAGTCGCCTTGTGATGGTTAGCCAATGGTGTTCGACCAACGCGGTAAGCGTCCAGCAAAGTAACAGACAAGTGCATATTGGATGAATTCAAATGCAACGCAGCTGGCACACATTGGTCCAGTGGACACACCTGCAAATCACACTATAAAACACACCCCTTCACAGACCACAATCCTTTGCATTTCCACAGGGAGCCAAAGAACCCAAACCACAGTTTTTGTTACATTTTCATAGATTAGGCATCCCTTTTTTACCATCCCATAAACACCCTGCACACACTTTTGTCATTTCACTCCCTATTGCACTTCCCCTGTTATGTAAGACCCTGCCACCCACTTTAGCTGTCCACCATGTCACTTCCAAAAATCCCTGTTTTTCAGAAGATGAGTTGAGAGTCATGGTGGATGAAATCATAAGGGTAGAGACACAGTTGTTTGGAGCCCAAGTCTAGCACACTCCTCTGAGTAGGAAACTGGAAATGTGGGAAAGGATAGTTGGCAGAATGAATGCTGTAGGCACCATCCTGCACACAAAGGAGGACATTAGAAAGAGGTTGAACGACCTGAGGGTCAAGGCCATTCCCTGTTCTCCAGGCAGCAACTGGATGCCAAGAAGACTGATGGTGGCCCTCCCAGTGCCCCATTAAGTCTCTTTCCCTGGGAGGAGAAGATCTTGGCAATCCTGCATCCTGAGGGCTTCACAGAAATACCTGAGGGAGTGGAGTCTGGTAAGTTACAACAGAAAAACTGTCCCAAAAATGCAGTGTCATGCATGCTCACAGCTCAGCTTTTGCCAATGTCTTGTTCATGTACCTCACCAATATTCAATACCTCGACTATCTGAGTTGTAACACTGTCAATGTGTATTACTGGACCCAACATCACAGCTACCAAGGCCCATCACAGGTCATATGTCCAAATAGTGCTTGTAAACCTCACAATATAAAAATAAATCCAGGATTCATGTTATGTCCCAAAATGGAAATGTCTGCTCAAACCTAAATGCAGCCTGCATACAGATATGCAATACCCAACATTTGTCAGTGTGGGGTAATAGAAGAAGTGACCTGACTGCAACTCCCAGGAGACCTTGTGTCTGTAACTCCAACCACCAGCCCAGTGTTCATTTGTACAAATACCCTTGTAACTCTCAATTGATGTGTACTCACCTGGGAGGATACCATGTGTATGGTGTGTGTAGTAGAGTGACCTGACTGCAATTCCCAGAAGGCCTTGTGCCACTAACTCCAAACACCAGCCCAGTGTGCACTTGACCAAATGTCCCTCCTTGGTAACTCTCAATTGAAGTGTGCTCACCTGGGAGGATGCCATCTGTATAGTGTGTAGTATATTGAGTGACCTGACTGCTATTCCCAGGAGGCCTTGTGCCACTAACTCCAAACAATTGCCCAGTGTTCACTTCTCCCAATACCCTTGTTTGCTACCTCTAAATTGAAGGGTACTCACCTGGGAGGATACCATTTGTATGGTGTGTGTAGTAGAGAGAGTGACCTGACTGCAACTCCCAGGAGGCTTTGTGTCTGTTAATTCCAACACCAGCCCAGTGGTCACCTGCCCAAATACCACTGTTTGGTAATTCTCAGTTGAAGTGTACTCACCTGGGAGGATGCCATTTGTATAGTGTGTAGTATAGAGAGTGACCTGACTGCAACTCCCAGGAGGCCTGGTGCCACTAACTCCAAACACCAGCCCAGTGTTCACTTGTCCAAATACCCTTGTTTGATACCTCTAAATTGAAGGATACTCACATGGGAGGATACTATTTTTATGGTGTGTGTAGTAAAGAGAGTGACCTGAATGCAGCTCCCAGGAGGCTTTGTTTCTATAACCTCAAACACCATCCCAGTGGTCACCTGCCCAAATACCCCTGTTTGGTAATTCTCAGTTGAAGTGTACTCACCTGGGAGGATACCATATGTCATGTCTTATGAGGCAGAGATAGTGACCTGACTGCTAAGGTCAGGAGGCCGTTTCAGTAACTCCAACCACCAGCCCAGTGGTCACTTGTCCAAATACCTTGTTTGATAACTCTCAATTAAAGTGTGCTCACCTAGGAGGATACCATTTGTCAAGTGTTATGAAGTAGATGTAGTGACCTGACTGCTAAGACCAGGAGGCCCAGTTTCAGTAAATCCAGCCACCAGCCCAGTGTTCACTTGCCCAAATACCCCTGTTTGGGGGCTCTCAATTGAAGTGTACTCACCTGGGAGGATATTATTTGTATAGTGCGTGTAGTAGAAAAATGACTTGACTGCAATGCCCGGGAGGTCTTGTATCTGTAGCTCTAACCAAGTAGTGGTCACTTGTCCAAATACCCTGTTTGATAACTCTCAAATGACATTTACTCACCTGGGGGTAACCAAGATACAGATCATGCTCAACTCAGAGATGTGTCTGTTTACCTAGCTCCATCGTGACCTGCTAAACCAAAATGAATCTTTTAAACAGAGGACAGAAATGACACCTTACCCAGTGTGTACAACAAGTATTCTTAAGGCCTCAAGCTGCATCACCAGATTGGTATCGGCAGGAGACACATTGACACAGCACTGTGTACATGGTGATTCCAGTCACACATACAACAGTCCTGTGTTTGCCTGCATCCCACTCAACTAGGCCTCCAAATGATCAAAGCCATGTGTTGTCTCTCCACTGTCCGCTTCACTGGTGGTAAGAAGTCATTTTCAGTGTATCTTCCAAAGTGCAACTGATCTTCACTTCTCATCAGCTGCTTGAGTCAAATAGTTTAGGCATGCTGTCATGTCAAATAACCCAATACCCTGGTAACTTGGCACAATAGGATTACCAACAATGTGCCAATGCCCAATGTGCCTGCTTACTATAACACAAAAACTTTTAGCGGTAGGTGTCACAATTCAACCAGTAACAATGTATGTTCTTCATCGACAGGTCGAGCTGCCACTGGGCGCGCAGAGGCCACAGAGCAGACTACCATTACCCCCCTGGATGAAGCCCTCAGTGATGACTATACTCCTGGACTTGTAGACGTGGAGCAAGGTCCTGGCCATTCTGGGCAACCTAGTCAGATGGTAACAGTGAGTCTCACTGTGGCCACAATGCTACCTCCCAGTCCTGTTGCTCCAACATCGCAGTCAATTATGCACCCACAACCTGTGTACCTAGCACAGTGTTCACCATCTTGTGCCCCCAGTCCTAGATCCTGAGATACTCAACACTGTGGATACTGAGGGTCCAGGATCCAGTTGTCGAGGGTACCCTGTATGAAGAACACAGGCTGGTGGGGTTAGGGTGCATGGGAGGGATGCTGCAAGCCAGCAGAGTGAGGCCACTGGGGCTGCTGTCAGCCAGGACACTATCAGCCCCGTCTTGGGGCTCTATCAGGGGTCCCAAGGTGTCATGGGCCAGGTATTGACTAAACTCCGGGACATTAAGCAGGTGCAGAGGGTCATGATAAAAAAAATGGATGTCCATAATACCGAAATGGGCACCCTAACAGGGGTGCTGAGGAAAATGAACACTGCAGTGATCAGGGCTTTAGTCCCAACATCTACCCCTTCCTGTGTGGCAAGTACATCATGCCAAAATACACCTGTGGCAGACACAGGAAGGGAGGCACAAACTGCAGCAGACACCCCTGCCTCTGCAGCAGCTGACCCCCAGCCTCTCTCGCAAGCAGGGACGTCCATACAAGAATCCAGGATGTGAGGATGGCAAGACACCCACCACTGCCAGCAATAATCCTCCTCCTTAAGGGCCTCCTTTGTGTGTCACATATTCACTCTGTGGACTGATCCTAAACCACCTTTTATTTCCAATGGAAGGAGTACTCTAAACTTTGGACTTCCAATGGTGTGTCATCTACTCCAATGGTTTCATTAACCAACTGACTCCTCCACATTAGATTTTTTTGTTGCGTGATGTCACATATATTTTCTGTTAGTCATAGCTTCCCAATAAAATCCCCTGTCACAAACTCATTGTCTGCTGTTTTTAATTTCACATTTAGCCATGTAGATATGTCAGACCATGTGAACCATACGATGATAATCCAAGATACTTGTACAAGATGAGATATGTTGCTTGTATACAGTTTCCAGCCGAGGATTACAACCGTTCCACACAAACACATGCATACAAATGCCTGGTCAAAGAAGAAACTTTATTACATTGTTCAGCACACAGGCTATCAGATGTCTGAAACACTGCAAATCACAAATGATTGAATCATACTGAGTAAATGAACATATGTACAGGTACTGACCTCCAGACCATGGAAGGAAGGGATTTGTCACACCTTGTCATGTAGAAAAGGCAAAACATGAAAGTAGTTGATGTCATCAGCTGGAGCCATGTTACCTACCACACCAAAGTAATCCAACATCATATAATGGAAGACTCAGACAGATGTCAGTACAACAGTTTCTAATCACATGATCATTACAATCCAGTGATCATGCATCTGGTGGTATGACACAAACATATGTCAGTGATTTGGCACAAGCACTTTGGCCTACAATGCTGAAACACATTAACAGCTACATACAGGTCATACAAAAGAGTGTCCACCCAATGTGAAGGATAACTAACAAGATTGTGGCCTATTACTGCATATTTTGTGACCACCTGATGACACATACAATGCATTAGGGCCAACACAGGACAACAAACAAGTCCAATGGAATCTTACAAACTTCCATCCTATCACTATGCAAGCTGTCTTGTTACAGGTCTCCTACACCCAAACTCTGTGACCTACAGTCCCTGGAACAATCCATGCCCACTTTGTATGCTAGAATATTACCACACATTTGCCAATGTCACAGTTCTGAAATGCCCACATAAACTGTCACAGTGTAAGTTGATGTGTTTGGTTCTGCCATCTCCTCCTGAAGATTGGAGATGTGCCATGTGTGAAACACAAGATGAGTAACTGTGTAGATATGGAAGTTGATCCATGCTGATGTGCCTTGTCTATTAGCACAGGGACCTAAGACGCAACCAAGTACAGTCCACAACCAATTTACTCTCCAGGGCCAACACATGGCTGTGTACAGTGATCAATCAGATCATGTTGTTTGTTGTTGTGGGTGTTATTTGTACACAACAATTGACTAGTCTTCAGTGTGACAGCCCATACAGAACGACATGATGAATCACTGTCCTCAGCCATGTGTCTGGTCATATGAGTATGTTTGCATCAGTCCCACAGAAGCCACTTGTCTTCAGTGTGTCATGAGTGCTGATGCCTCATTATTGTCTGTCATGTTGAGGTGGCCATCATACATGTGACCGAGCATACATTGCTGTTTGGGTGCAGTTACAGAGCAATACTTTCCCTTGGTAAGTGGGGAATGTTCATTGACATGATTTGTGTGATATCACTTTTGCCATCATTCCTTGTGCCTACATGTTAGCATGCGTTCCATTCACTTTTGACAAATCATTTTCACTGCTGTTTCATGCATGGTCTACCTGACTTCATGGGATGATTTTTGTATTCCCTCACAAATGTGTGCATGCCAACATGTGTTTGGAATTGGATGTATGTCATGGGACTACATTTCAAGTGCTACACTAGACAGGAGTATGTCACCATTGATTGGTCGCTCACTCGTCATTGCATGTTATTTGGAATATACAACTGCAGTAGCAATGAAGGACATGACAGGTAGGACTACAGGTTTTTACTCACAATGTCCATTTCTATGGTGTTGATATGGCATCATGTAGCAAAGTGATTTGCATATGTGAAATGGGAAAGGTTTGTTACCTAAGTGTTGACATGCATCATGGAGTGACATGCATTTATGTGGGAATCATATGTGGTTGTGTACAACCATTCATCCAAGGGAATCTGTGTTTGCATGATAAAAATAGACACAGTGATATGGATCCCCATAGAGCAACATGTTGAGGCCTTTTACAAGTACTTGAGAATCCTTGAGCCTCTCCAACATTCAAAGGACTATTGGCTTCTACTGATGCAATCAGAGTATGTTATTTTCTGGAGTACCAATCAAGAGAGGTGATTTCCCTGTGGCTACCTAGTTCATTGTGTTGTGAATTTTAGAGACATAACTCCCTGACATTTTAGTGCTAAATGTGTTACCTATATGAGCAACATTAGTGCATCCTTCATGATTCCATTAGGGCACTTTACCCATGGCGAGGTGAGCATTGTTGATTGTTTTCCAGTGTGACATGGGTATTTCCATGTCACCTTCTCCAGGCTACTGTACTTCTGTCAGCAACATGGCAGGATTTTGGACTGTTGTCAGTTCATGTTGCATGCATACAAAGGGTGTGGCAAATGTACAAGCCACTTTGGTGGAGTTTGTTCCTGGGACCTACCTTACATCATAGTAATGTTTGCTAATCACAGCTGTTGTTGAAGTATGACCAGGAACATGTAGTGACCCTTTTTCTCTTGGTATTTTCAGCATCATCCCAAGCAAGCAAATGAGATCAGGTGGAACCAAGTGGAGAAGCATCTGGCCATGGTACCTCCAGACATGACACCACTGACACAGAGGGACCCAGTGGCTCGAAGTATGAGGGGAGTGCCACAGAGAACACAGGATCAACCTTGTCATCTTCTGATTCTACCTCCAGTGGCCACTCCCTACTGGTGGTAGACCCATCACGACCTGCTTCTGTACCACCTTTGTCTGCCACCACCAGTTCCATGCCCACCCTCCAAGTTGCTCCCACCCAGTTGGCCGTGCCTGCTCACCCAAGAAGGTGGGCATCTCCTTTGCCCCAGGCACCTCACCCCCAACCAGTTACCCATCCTTCCCTGAATGAGGAGGCTATTGACCCCCAGAGGAGTATCTCTGTGGACAGACTGCCATTCTGAATGCCATCCAGGGTTTTGCCAGCCAAATCCAGCAGACAAATGCATACCTGGAAGGCATTCATATTGACACGGCTGGCCTACAAAGATCTTTTCAGGCTCTGGCCTCCTTACTGATGGCCGGCGTCCACCCCCACTAGCCTCCCCTCACCACCCCTCTCTTCCCAATCCAAATTGCCTATTGCTGTACCTGTTCCAAGCACACATACTGTACACATCTGCAAGCATCAACCTCAACACACACAAGCAGTACACTTAAACACAAGCTAACCAAGACACACCAGCACGCAAGCACTCAACAGCCACCCACACACATCACAACAACACCATTCCCAGAGACACCCCCACCCCCTCCACCGACCCACACACCACAACCACCATACCAACAGACACCATAACAGCACCCAGTGACACATCCACCTCACCCACCATGCACCCAGACAATGCCTCACAGCACACAGACCCACACACCTCAGACACCATAACCCCAGACACCACCCCAACACATACAGACACATTCACCTCATCCACCAGACACCACCCCAACAGCCACACACACATCTACATCACCCACATCAACCAGCACCTTCACCTCACAACTCCTGTCTAAGACATGCAAATGCCCACACTCACACATGCAACAGACACCACCCAAACCCAAGCATACCTCACACATGTACACACCAAAAGTATCAACACAGGCAAGACCACCACTCCCTCAACCTCCAAAACCCGAATGCCTGCGTTTTCCAAGGAAAGTTTCCTCTTTGGCCTTGCCCTTTCCCCTGTGACCTCCAACCCCTCTTCCCAAGCCCAAGAGGCCTCCACCCACACCCCAACCCATCTCCTCCACAGCCAAGTCCTCCCCGTCACACCTGCCCTCCTGAAAGCCCCCATACCCCTTTCCCCAAAGAAGAAGCCCACCCCTCCAAAGAAACAGCCCATACCTCCCAAACCTAAACCGACCCGTCCAAAATCCAACCCCACCCCACCCAATCATGACCCCTGAGGTGCCTGCATGTCCAATTGAAGCCCTTTCATGTGGAGGTTCCCTGGTAGTGACTGGAGTCAGGCTTGGGCACAGTCATGTGCGTGGACGTCAATTTGAACTGACCAACAATCTTTGTTCTTCAGCAATTCCTATGGATAAAACCAAGTCCTGCCATTACTTTTCTACCTTTTTATTGTTCCTGAGTATTTTGTGTTGTACACCTACAGGTGTGTGTATTTAACCCTGTTTGTGACCATTTGCTGTGGTTGGCAATATCTGACCATGGGGGCAGTGCTGGTGTCACCCATGACAAGGGTAGATGTTCACTGTATGGATATGTGGTTGGTAATCCAATTGGGGTGCCATTGCATTGTGTTTTGTTTGATATGTCATCTTGGGTTGGCCAATGTCAGCATGTATTGTGTTAGAGGTGCCCCCTTGATATGGATTGTACATTTGTCTCATGTGTGGAAGCCAGAGTTTTGTTTGTCCACACATGTAGGGTGTTCACTTGTGCCACCTTCCTTTACATTTGACTGACTATGTGTCCATTTTGATGTGTGTACCTTCCATCTACTTCATCTACATGTATGACCCATGCTGTTGCTGTTGTTACTGCTCTCACAATTGGCAGATAGGCAAGTCACTGAACTCTACTATTGCTTGTCCCAGAGATACATGAAGGGCCAGTTCCTGTGCAAATGATGTTTTGGGCCATGTGCGCAGTGATATATGTCCCAGGTCAGTGTCTTTCCAGGAGTGCTCCTGATGCCCCCATCCCTATTGTGCAGGTATTGTTTCCATTGTGAGCTTGGGATATTTGTCTCACAAAAAATCATGCATTTCATTGACCAACCATTGTGCTGCAATGTGGGTGATATGTGTGGGTCCATTGCAGGGATGTTTCATGGAAGGGGAATTTGTATTGAATTACACAGCCATATATATGTGTCTTCAATCTCATGACAGTTGATGGCATGTGCTCAATGCGAGGGTGTCAGTTGAATTATGTGTGATGTTCATGTGGAGGGGCTGTTGTGTGACACAATGGGGGTCATTACAACATTGGCGGTAAAAGCCGCTTACCGCCGTGCAGAAGAACGCCAATACACCGCCGCGGCCGCGGAATTCCGCCACAACTATTATGGCCCACATCTCGGAATCTGACGAAATTCAGACACCCAAACAAGTCCGCCACACCAAAGGTCAGTGATAAACTGGCGAAAAAAATACCTCCACTGTCACGCCAACAGAAACACGCCCATGCTATCACGACCCACGAATCCATGCAGCGGTCTTTCATCCGCGGTATTCCATTGGCGGTACACACCGCTGCGCTCAAAATACACACACATCTCCAAAACACCGCCACATTGGACATTTCAAAATACACACACCTGATACACATACACACACCACTCCCACACAATCAATACTATATAAAACACACACCCACGTCACCCACAAACCCCTAAAACCCACAAAAACTATTGACGAAGGCGAAAGACAGAGAGCACTGCAATAGACAACCCCACCACACAGAGGCACACAACACCATCACCCATACAACATCCACGCACAAAACACCACACACCACTACACATCACCACACTCATCAACACATACACCACGCCACACATCACCTACACCACCCCATGTCACGCCAAAGACACCCCAGGTTTTCCGAGGAGGAGCTCAGGGTTATGGTGGAGGAAATCGTACGGGTAGAGCCACAGCTATTTGGATCACAGATGCAGCACACCTCCATAGCCAGGAAGATGGAGCTATGGCGAAGAATCGTGGACAGGGTCAACACAGTGGGACAGCATCCAAGAAATCGGGAGGACATCAGGAAGAGGTGGAACGACCTACGGGGGAAGGTGTGTTCAGTGGTCTCCAGGCACAACATCGTGATTCAGCGGACTGGCGGCGGACCCCCACCTCCTCCCCCACAACTAACAACATGGGAGGAGCAGGTCTTGACCATCATGCATCCAGAGGGCCTCGGAGGAGTCGGTGGAGGAATGGACACTGGTAAGTCAAATCTTAACTATCATATCCCCCACCCTACCTGCATGCTATCACACACCCCCACCCTCACCCCCTCACCTATCACTCCAACTCCTCACTAATGTACTAATAAAACAAACCACCCATCCCAACACCAAGCCCTGCATGACACAACTAAGCAAGGTCACCCCTCACTAAAGCATGCTCACTTCACATACCCATAACACCCCCCCAACCATCATCACACAAGCCCCCACACAGGAATGCTTGCACTGGGGTACACGCACACCCACCCATTGCACACCATGACACACACACATGCAATAATCATGCTCTTATACCCCTGCAGGACCACTACCTAACGTCACCAGACAGGAGGGTCCAGACATCTCCACTCCACCCACAGAAGAGGCCCACAGTGACGACTGCAGCTCTGGCTAACTGGATCCAGATGACCAGCCCGGACCATCGTGGGCCTCGGGACAGTCGGTTCCCCTTGCACAGGCACAGCCCAACACTGACCTTGTGGTAGTGGGCACACGGTCCAGGGGACGGAGGCACAGGAACACAGGGGAACTGGGAGGGCTGCTGTGCGACAGGGGGCGGACAGGCCAAGTGAACCCACTCTCCACGAGGCCCTCTCCTCCATCATGGGAGCATACCACCACTCCCAGGAGATGATGGCTACAGTCCTGGCCAAGTTTCAGGAGACCCAGCGCCTGCAGGACGAATAGTATTTGGGGTTCAGGGAGGAGCTCAGAACCATCAGCTCCGCCCTGGGCACCATCGTAGGGGTGCTAAAGGACATACAAAAGACCATGAGGGACACCGTGGCACTCCAAGGGGCCCCTGACACTAGCCTGGACGATGAACTGCCCACCACCTCCACCGGCGCTAGTGGACAGGACCCCCCGCCACATGACCACCACACCAGCACCCCACCCCCTGCAGACGGAGAACCACCCCGCAAGTGGTCCCTGAGATACAGGAACAGGACAGAGCAAGATGGCAAGACCCCCGCCAGGAAATGAGACCACCCTGATTGTCCTCCCACTGTCCCACTTTGTTACCCTGTCCAGATTGGAATTGCCCCAGCTCCACTTCCTATGCCCATATGGGCAAAGCACCTGTGAGACGAACAGACTGGACTCTGCCATGGACATTCCTCCACCATCACCCATCACCATTTTATAACCCCCTCCATTTTTGAGCACTTAAATAAACACCCTTGAACCACAAAACAATCTGGAGTCAGTCTGTGATTTTGAAAATGTGTATTAGCTATGACAATGACAAAATCAGTTCGAAATTTTAATGTTAACATGCCTATGTCACACATCACAAGTCCATGAAGGATGCAAGCAGATGACACACGTTGGTAATCACACCTGTGAAACCATAATGGAAATGTACAACTCAGTTACCAAACAGTGCTTCAAATTGACAGACAGGATAGAGGTAGAAGTGTGAAAGTGAATGTAATAGTAAAAAAATTGTTCTCACCTGTGTCTCAGTGGAAATATTGCTGTATGACTGACTCTCTGTTGTCAATGTCTTCTTCCTCAGCTTCCTCCTCATCACTGTCCACAGGCTCCACAGCTTCCACAACACCGTCATCTGCACCATCCTCCTGCAGAAAAGGCACCTGGCGTCGCAAAGCAAGATTGTGAAGCATCGAGCAGGCGATGATGATCTGGCACACCTTCCTTGGTGAGTAGAATAGGGAACCACCTGTCATATGGAGGCACCTGAACCTGGCCTTCAGGAAGCCAAAGGTGCGTTCGATCACCCTCCTAGTCCGCCCATGGGCCTCATTGTAGCGTTCTTCTTCCCTGGTCCTGGGATTCCTAACTGGGGTCAGTAGCCATGACAGGTTGGGGTAACCAGAGTCCCCTAATAGCCACACCAGGTGCCTCTGGAGTTGACCCATCACATACGGGATGCTGCTATTCCACAGGATGTAGGCGTCATGCACTGAGCCAGGGAACATAGCATTTACCTGGGAGATGTACTGGTCTGCCAAACATACCATCTGTACATTCATGGAATGATAACTCTTCCTGTTCCTGTACACCTGTTCACTCTTGCGGGGGGACCAGAGCTACATGGGTGCCATCAATAGCACCTATGATGTCGGGGATATGTCCCAGGGCATAGAAGTCACCTTTAACTGTAGCCAAATCCTCCACATGAGGGAAAACGATGTCGCTCCTCATGTGTTTCAGCAGGGCAGACAACACTCTGGACAACACGTTGGAAAACATAGGCTGGGACATCCCTGATGCCATGGCCACTGTTGTTTGAAATGACCCACTTGCAAGGAAATGGAGCACTGACAGCACCTGCACTTGAGGGGGGATTCCTGTGGGATGGCGGAATGGTGACATCAGGTCTGGCTCCAACTGGGTACACAGTTCCTGGATTGTGGCACGGTCAAACCTGTAGGTGATGATCAAATGTCGCTCCTCCATTGTTAACAGGTCCACCAGCGGTCGGTACACTGGAGGATTCCACCATCTCCTCAAATGTCCCAGCTGACGGTGCCTAAGAGGGACAACAGCGACCACAGAGTCAACAAATTCTCAGGTATGTACCCACAGCTACACAGAACACGACACCAAATACAAAACTCTTCCTGTATGTGTGTTGAGTGTAGGCCTAGGTATGTGTGACGCAGTAGTAAATGAAGCCATGTGGGCCCCTGATATGGCGGCGGCCTGACATCTAAACTAGGACAATGGGATGTGAGGTAACTGTGCTGGCGTTGTACACCGTCGCGGTAGGCGGTCGTAGACCGTGGCGCAATGCTGCATTGGTTAACATTGGACCCTATGGGTCCCAGGAGCCAATGATGAAGTGCGCCGGCCGTGATGATACGCACCGCCGCGGACGTCACCGCCGTGGACGTGACCGCCATTTTCTATCTGTTCAATCACTCGATACCTGATCTTCGACAGGAGAGGACCTACACTGCAAGTGCTGCTGTGACCTCGGTCTGGAAGAGGCAATGGCTGCTGCGTCTGGGGAAAGGGCCCCTGCCTTCACTGCTCAGGAGTTGGAGAAGCTCGTGGAAGAGGTCCTCCCCCAGTACACGCTACTCTACAGTCCTCCAGACCAACAGGTAAGTACACAGGGAGCACGTTGTATGGGCTATGCCTGGGTGGAGAGGGCTGGATGTCAGTAGGAAGGGGGGAAAGTTCTGCGAGCATGAAGGACTGTGAATGCATGTGCCACATGGCAAGGGTAGGGATGGGGGCCACTCACTTCGACGGTGCAGTTGGTAATGACTTCTCTTCTTCCCCTGTACATGTCATGTAGGTCAGCGCCCACCAGAAGAAGGACATTTGGCGTGCCATCGCCAAGGACGTCCGGACCCTGGGGGTCCACCAGAGACGGAGCACCCACTACCGGAAAAGATGGGAGGACATTCGCCGCTGGAGCAAGAAGACGGCGGAGGCTCAGCTGGGGATGGCCTCCCAACGTGGGAGGGGTGCCCGTCGCACCATGACCCCCCTGATGTTCCGGATCCTGGCGGTGGCCTATCCTGAGTTGGATGGCGCTTGAGGGCATCACAGCAGACACAAGGGGGTGAGTATACTCTCATTCTGTGGACTTTGCGCGCAGTGGAGGGGTCTGGGTGGGGGAGGAGGGCTGTGGGTTTCCCTAGGCCAAGGCGAGTTCCGTAGGCTGGACCCTCCATAATGCAGGCCATGTGCCACTCTAACCCACCTCTGTAGAGTGCCAAGTACAGGTAGACATGCCCCTGCGTCATCTATGTGGACAGATGACACTCATAGCCATGTAGGCCATATCCCAGGAATTGCATCTGTAGAGGCCAAGAGCACGGCGTAGTGCAGGGGGCTGCTGTGTCTGTATTGTCCGTGAACGGTAGCGGTAAGCCATGCACTCAACCTGTCTTTCTTCTGTCGTTCCCCCCCTTTTTCTGCTCTCCCTGTTCTTTTGTGCATCAGCAACATCAGGCGGAGGTACAGAGGCACCGGAGCACGAGGGAGCTGCATCCCACATGGCCATGGAGGGCCAAACCACGGACTCTGAATACACCAGTGGGACGGAGGGCGAGAGGAGCTTCACGTCGGTCACCGGATCAGCAAACAGCGACACGGACTCGTCCTCCGATGGAAGCTCCCTTGTGGTGGCGGCACCATCTGTGTCCCCCACTTCTACAGGTACAGCCGCCACCCCCCCCCCACCAGCACCGCCCTCCCAGCAGCCCCTCAGCCTTCGCTCCGTGCCCGCTGACCCAGGAGGGTAGGCATCACATTCGCCCCAGGGACCTCAGCCCCTGCCCCTGTCACCCCTGCTGCCCTCAGTGAGGAGGCCATTGACCTCCTCAGGTCACTCACTGTTGGGCAGTCTACCATTGTGAATGCCATCTTGGGTGTAGAAAGGGAGTTGCAACACACTAATGCATTCCTGGAGGGCATTCATTCTGGTCAGGCTGCCCATCATCAAACCCTGCAATCTCTGTCCTCAGCACTGATGGCAGCCATTGTCCCTGTGTCTAGCCTCCCCCCTCCAAGTTCCTCCACCCAGACCCAATCCCCTGTACCCCAGCCTATCCCAACCGCACCATCACACAAGCATGCACACACCTCAACACACAAAAGTAGCTCAGGCAAACATAGGCACCACACATCCCACAGGCACTCACACAAGCATCACCCACATACAGACACAGCAACATCCACTGCCTCCAATGTGTCCCCCTCCTTGTCGTCTCCCTCATCCCTCCCAGTGTCGTCTACACTCTTACCTGCATGCACTACATCTACAGGCACTAGGACTCGCACCAGAACACCAAGCACCACACCCCGCTCACCTGCACTCACCACTCCCACTACCATTTACACGTCCCCTGTGTCCACTCCCAGTGTGTCTGTGACGCCCCCTCCCAAAGTACACAAACGCGGGCACCCACACACCCAACATCCATCCACCTCACGACAGCCTCCAGTACCTGCACCTGCACCCAAATCACCTAAAGTTACACCTCCTACAACCACCTCCTCTTCCTCCACTCCCAGACCCCCTCCAGCTACCCATCCCAGTTTTCATCAGAAACTTTTCCTGAGCAACGTTGACCTCTGTGCCACCACCCCCACCCCTCCAATTCATAGGTCCCGTAGTAGCACCTCAGCCAAATAAAGTCCGGTACCAGTGGTGCGTGTTAGAGATCTGTGGAGTGCACCGGCCACCAGGGCAGCCAGTGTGACACAGAGCCAAAGCACTGCCAGTCCACCCCCTGTAAAGCACCTTAAGTTGGACAGTGCCCGTCAGGAGAGGGTGAAGACTCCTGCCGGCAAAACAGCTCACAAGGGTCCCGGGGGGAACGCCAAGTCAGCTGTGACGCCTCCCAAGGTGGTGAAGGGGCAGAAGAAGTCTCCAATGTCTGGTAAGAGCAGCATGGCGGAGAAGGCCGCCATCCTCCCCGCTGGCCGGGACGCCACCGCCAGCACTATCGTCACAGGTCCGGAGACCACCGCCAGAGTCAGTGCCCTGGAGGGCACCACTATCGTCACAGGTCCGGAGACCACCGCCAGAGTCAGTGCCCTGGAGGGCACCACTATCGTCACTGGTCCGGAGACCCCCGCCAGAGTCACTGGTCCGGAGACCACCGCCAGAGTCAGTGCCCTGGAGGGCACCACTATCGTCACTGGTCCGGAGACCATCGCCAGCGTCAGTGCCCTGGAGGGCCCCAGCAGCCACAGCCCCGCTGGGCACCGAGGGACCGTCATGCCACACACAGCTGCACAGGTCAGAGACAGCAAAGTCAAGCACCGCTAAACAGGGCAAAGACCGCCATGGCAAAGCACCGCTGATCAGGTCAGAGACAGCAAAGTCAAGCACCGCTGAACAGGGCAAAGACCGCCATGGCAAAGCACCACTGAACAGGGCAAAGACGCTGAACAGGGCAAAGACCGCCATGGCAAAGCACCGCTGAACAGGTCAGAGACAGCAAAGTCAAGCACCGCTGAACAGGGTAAAGACCGCCATGGCAAAGCACTGCTGAACAGGTCAGAAACTGCAAAGTCAAGCACCGCTGAACAGGGCAAAGACCGCTGAACAGGGCAAAGACCACCATGGCAAAGCACCGCTGAACAGGTCAGAGACAGCAAAGTCAAGCACCGCTGAACAGGGCAAAGACCGCCATGGCAAAGCACTGCTGAACAGGGCAAAGACTGCCAACTCAAGCATCGTTAGCCCATGTGCAGCTGGGACAGTGACAGAACTGGGACCATCACGGGGAGCGTGATGTACTCTGGGCACCAGTCCCCCTCCAGAACCAGTGGAGACATGCATCCCCTACATCTGTCCTGCACAGGATGAAGCACTCTGGGCACCAGTCCCCCTCCAGAACCAGTGGAGACATGCATCCACTACCTCTGTCCTGCACAGGATGAAGCACTCTGGGCACCAGTCCCCCTCCAGAACTAGTGGAGACATGCATCCACTTGAGAGACTGTGTCTTTGCACTCCCCAGGATGGTACAGTGGGCAATCCACCCACTGTAGAGACTTGAGAGACTGTGGCTTTGCACTCCCCAGGATGGTACACTGGGCAATCCACCCACTATAGAGACTTGAGAGACTGTGGCTTTGCAATCCTGAGGATGGTATAGTGGGAAACCCACCCACTGTAGAGACTTGAGAGACTGTGGCTTTGCACTCCCCAGGATGGTACAGTGGGCAATCCACCCACTGTAGAGACTTGAGAGACTGTGGCTTTGCACTCCCCAGGATGGTACAGTGGGCAACCCACCCACTGTAGAGACTTGAGACTGTGGCTTTGCACTCCCCAGGATACATCAATGGGCATGGACCCCCCTCGTGGATCTGGCGTGGTGCTGTAATCCGGCTGAGGTGCCCCCCCTTTCCCTTCCCCCTGAGGTGCCTGTTGTAGTTCTATCTGATGCCCCTGCAGTGTTCTCTCCGTTTGTGGACAGGTATCTAGTGTGGGCCTCGTCCATGCTTTGTGGGCCCAGTGGTCCACAGACATTGATATGTGCATACCTGCACTACTAATCGTGAAGTATAATTTCTAGAATGTGTATATATATCTGTATATATTTGGTTACTGTGTTTTGATACATTACAAAGGTTGAACTAATTTCCTTTTGTCTTTGCATTCTTCTGGGGGGGTTGTGGGTTGTTACTGTGATGTTTGGAAATGCATTAGTGTGTGTGTTGTAATGTGCGAGGGTCGGGGTGGGGGTGTTGCGTGTGTGTCCCCCTGACTTTTGCCTCCCCTATGTCGTAGGTGCAGTACTCACCGTTGTCTTCGGCGCTGCCGTTGCTGGTGTTCGTAGAGGAGCAGGAAGACAAGGGCAGGGAGTATTTGGAGTTCCGGCTCCATGGTGCCCTCCTTCCTCGTGGAGTGTGTTAAGGTGAGCGTTTTCCCATTGCAAAAGCTGTTTCCGCCGTGTTTTTATCCACGGTGAATCCGCCCCCTAAAAGGTGGTGGATTGGTGGGTTGTAATCGTGTGGGCGGTACATTGTCTTCCGCCTGTCTGTTGGCGGTGACCGCCGCGCTGCTTGTCATGTACCGCCGTGGCGGTCGGAGTGTTAAAGTGGCTGTCTATGTTGGCGGTTTCCGCCACGGTCATAATTCCCTTTTTTTTCCGCCGGCCTGTTTGCGGTATTACCGCAGTTTTAACACCGTCCGCCAGGGTTGTAATGACCCCCAATGTTCTGTACACTTCACTGTCCCTGAAACTGTGAAGAGCATACATGTGTTTTAGTGGAGGGTTGTGGTGTATTGTCAGTGACCTGCCCAAAAGGGGCGTCATGTGGCTGTTTATGGGTCATTCATTGCGTAGGACTCTGACCTGGGACACAAGGATAAGTGCAACTGCTCCGCACAGAGTAGCCTACATACCAGGTGGACAGTGGCACCTCGATCTGTTGGTGAATTTCAGGACATGGGTAGGTGTTTTGACTTACAGTTGGTTGCGTCCACAGTGGTGTGGATTTTTGGCTTCTTCTATGACCAGCAGCAGAGGCAGGACTTGTGTGATTGGTTCTATGGCGGCACAGGACCTGTGGCACTGCCTGCAGGTGATTTCCTTCCTTTTATGCCTCTGTTTTCGCCAGCTGGGACGTGGTGGATGGACCACTATGGTCAAGTTGGCAGAAGGCAACATCATTATGAGTCCAGCGGAAACACTGGCTCCAATGGCCTCATTGGCCTCTCTCGCCACCACAGCGGTCTGCGCTGCCTGGCATTGCCAGCGGGACCGCGGCAGCTTTTCCTCTCTGAAACCGTATGCATCTTAGTACGGTGGTCTGACCACCAAGCCAACGACGGTTGGGCCGCCACCACCGCCATGACGGTCCACTGACTGCCAAACTTGCAATGAAGCTCTTAGTCCCTTATGGACTACTTTGAAGACACATGGGTTGCAGGCTCCATCGGTCGGGACACAGATGCACAGCTAAAATCCAGATGCCATGGTGGAACATATATGACAGACAGCACCCTGGCACAGGAAGCCTAAACAAACAACTCAGTGGAAGGATGGCACAATCCCTTCCAATCCACACTAGGCCGAATTCAACCTACATCATACACATTTATCGAAGCAATTCAAAAGGAGCAAAGCTGCCCAGAACTAAGTATAGAACAATCTGTTCTTCACGTTGGCCCTGAAACTAACAAACAAACTAAAAAAATATATGAAATACTACGATGCAAAGTCAGAATCTTTGTAAATAACAAAGGACTAGGCTACTTAGAAGCAATAGCTAAATCCATCCTCTAAAACACATGTAAACCTACGAAAAACCTAAAGAGCTACAACATACTCTCAACCAATAAACCATATTTATGTTTTTTACATTAATTATGTAAATATTTATTTAACTCAGTGAAATAATTATATAAAATCAGAAAATCAATAAACACTGATATAACAAAAATATACACTTTTCTTATTAAAAATAAATAAATTACTAAGCAACAAACCAACTTAAAGGCAAATTCAAACCATAACATGAAAGAAATACAACACAAAATCCAAACAACTCCACATAATAACAACATAAACATAACATAAATAACAAATAACCTTTCCTGTGCATAATAAAACACTTGCCATTTTGTAGCTGCAGATCTTTTTCCACCTCCACATAGCAAATAATAATAACCCATAAAAAATGAAGAAAACAATTCCAAAAAGCCAAAAAATAATGCAAAAATAGAAACAATCCTATCGGAATCCCTCAGACCAACCCAAAGTGTGTAAGTTCCATAAACAAACAGAAGAAGTGTTTTAAAAAAAGAACTGCTCCAGGAAACCCAAAGAAACACAGGAAATCAAAGTAAAAACAATTGGTTATAATAAACCAAAATTGTTTCCCCTTAAAAAAATTGTAAACTCTAAATTCACATTGAAAATGTTCATAGATGAAAACCTTTAAAAGATCAATTAAACACCCACCCGTACAATATGTAACATTCCAAAATATACACATACATTTCATTTAATAATCAAAACATAAGTAACATTACATATATGGACGGAATCTAATCAGACATTAGTAATACAATGTATTAAAACACAATACGACAAAATAGTGCAACACACTAATAACAACACATCTGAACATGCTGTAAGCTCCCAAATGAGACTATACCAAACTTTTAAATATCCATCCTAGATAACCCTAGCCGTAAAACCCTAACAACATCTTTAAAAAAGAACGTACCTCTTCCGATGAACAGCAGTTCCTGAGAAAAAAAAAAGCAACATCAATAGACTGCGAAATAGAAGGTAGCAGTAACAAAAAAAATGGTTAACAAATGAAACTAAACAAAAGACTGTCTCTCCATAAAAATCAATAGGAAATATATTACAAATGTTTAACAAAAAAAATGTTAAACATAGCAATCAATATTGTAAAAAATGTTACACAATTTGTAAAGTATGAATTAAATGTTTGTATAAATATAGACAATTATTTAATATGTACTACTTAAAATATGTTAAATTATATTTAGGAATGTATTAGAAAAACATGTAAAAATAATATTCAATGTAAAATTACATTACATGTGAAAATAAACATTATAGCAATATGTATAAAATGTAATTTATTTCATTATTTGACAAATACCAAATACATTTTTTGATTTACTTGACTTTATAAATACTAATTTTTTTATTTTAAAATATATTTAACAACATGTAAAAGTATATAATAAATTACAAAAATCACACACAAAAAATAAAAAAAAATATGTCTGGCAACTTTTTATTATACTAAATTTTGTGAACATCTTATACACTAAAAAGATGATATTTACTATTCCTACTCCAACCTAATCCAACTTGGGGAAGGTGTTGCACACTAAAAGGTTGAAATTTACCATTCCCAATCCAGACTAACGATACTGAGGAACGTTTTGGACACTAACGGGGTGACATGTATTATTCCCAGTGCAGTCTAACCATACCGGGGAAGGTGATGGACAATAAAGTGGTGGCATTTACTTTTCCCCCTCCAACTTACACCAAGTTGGGGAAGTTATTAGGTGCTAAAGGGAGGACATTTACTACTCCCACTCCAATCTAAAACAACGCATAGAAGGTTTTAGACACTAAAGGGGTGACAATTACTATTTCCACTCCAACCTACACCATCTTGGGGAAGGTGTTGGACAATAAAAGTGTGACATTTACTATTCCCACTCGAATCTATACCAACTCATGGAAGGTGTTGGACACTAAAGGGATCACATTTTCTATTCCCAGTCAAATCTAAGCCAACACATAGAAGTTGTTGAACACTAAATATGTGACATTTAATATTCCCAATCCAATGTAAACCATCTCATAGAAGGTGTTGGACATTAAAGGGTGACATTTACTATTCACATTCCAATCTAAACCAACTCACAGAAAGTGTGTGACACTAAATGGGTGATATTTACTATTCCCACTCCCACCCAAACCAACTTGGGGTAGGTGTTGGACACTAAAGGAGTGATATTTCCTATTCCCACTCCAATCTAAACCCACTTATAGAAGCTGTTGAAAACTAAAGGGGTGACATTTAATATTCCCACTCCAATCTATACCAATTCATTTAAGGTGTTTGAAGCTAAAGGGGTGACATTTACTATTCCCACTCCAACATAATCCAACTCATAGAAATTGTTTGACACTAAAGGGGTGATATATAATATTCCCACTCCAATTGAAACCAACTTGGGTAAGGTATTACACAGTAAAATGGTGACATTTACTATTCCCATTCCAGCCTAACCATTTTGGGGAAGGGGTTGTACACTAGAGAGGTGACATTTACTATCCCCACTCCAGCCTAACCATACTGGAGAAGGTGTTGGACAATAAAGGTGTGACGTTTACTATTCCTACTCCAAGTTACGTTAACTTGGGGAAGGTGTTGGACACCAAAGGGGGTGGCATTTACTATTTCCACTCCAATCTAAACCAACTCATTGAAGGTGTTGGACACTAAAGGGATCCCATTTACTAATCCCACTCCAATCTAAACCATCTCATAGAAGGTGTTAAATACTAAAGGGATGACATTTACTATTCCCACTCCAGTCTATCCATATTGGGGAAGGTGTTGAGTACTAAAGGGGTGACATTTACTATTCCCACCTGAATCTAAACCAACTTGGAGAAGGTGTTGGACAGTAAAAGGATGACATTTACTATTCCCACTCCAGCCTGATGATAGTGGGGAAGGTGTTGGACACTAAAAGGGTGACATTTACTACTTCTACTCTAGCTACTTACTATTCCCATTCCAATATAAACCAACTTGAGTAACCCACATAAAACACTAAAAAACACATTTTTAATCCAGTTAAAAATAAAACATATTGCTTAGAATATTATAATTAAAAAATGCTCACTACAAAATTAATAGTAAAAGTTTGCTAAATTGTTATATTTTAGAAATAATAATACCATAAGACACTATTTTAAACTACTAACAAACTACTAACATTCATGTACAAATGTACATTTAAAAAATAAATTTTAAAATGTATTTAATAATACATTTATCAAAATTGTAATTAATAATCAAACATTCATACACTAAAAAAAAAAACTAGAATTACATTTGTTCCAAATTAGCAATTTTTCTAAATAAATTGTATAAAACAATTCTTAAAAGTTCATAACTTCTTGAAATATTTTATAATTATTTTTCTAAACATTTCTAAATTTTTAATATTTTATACAATTATAACAATGCCTTAAGCATATTAGCAGAGTTTTAACTTTAACATCTAAAACAAATCTAAAAATAATGCCTTGCAAAAATTCAATTTTTTTTTAATATATTTAAAATGCTATTTTCTACAAATATCATTACATTAAGGTGGTCATTACAACCTCGGCGGTCTTTTTCCAAGACCGCCGAGGGATCGCCGTACGGAAGACCGCCAGTGGTGGCGGTTTGCCGCTCGGCCTATTATGACCGTTGGCAGCTCTCCGTCTTTTTACGGACGGAGAGCTGCCAACAGCCATACTGGCTGGAGGCGGGGAAGTGGAGGTTGCTCCATCTCCACCGCCACGCCAACAGAACACTGCCCAGCGAATCACGTCCTGTGATTCGCCGTGGCGGTGTTCTGTTGGCGGTGTGGTGTCGGCGGAGCTGCCCCATGGCTCCCGTCCCCTCCCGGAGGATTGACGGAACAGGTAAGTCGATCGTCCGTTAGGGGAGGGGGTGAGGGGTGTTGTGTGTTGTGTGGGTGCATGGGGGTGTGCGTCTGTGTATGTAGAGGGGGTGTGTGAGTGCGTGTATGCTTGTGGGGGTGTTGCGTGTTTTGGGAATGAGTGCGTGCATGTCTGTGGGTATATCTGTATGGATGTGTGCGTGTATGTTTGTATGTGGGTGTGCGTGTCTGACTGTGTGTGTGGATGTAGGCATGTATGTCGGAGTGTGTGCGTGTAAGTGTGTAGGTGGTGCCTGCGTGCATGTAGTGTGGGTATGGGTGATGTGATGTTGGGGGTCGGGGTGAGGAGGGGGGCACTGCCACCTTTGGGGGGTGGCAGGGGTGGTGGGGGGTAGGGGAGGGAGTTGGGTGGGGGTGGGGGAGACCCCTATCAGTGCCAGTGAAGGAATTCCCTGGCACTGATAGTGCTTACCGCCATGGATTTCATGGCGGTTCAAACCGCAGGAAATCCACGGCGGTAAGCCAGGTCAAAATACCGCCGGCGGTATAGTGACAGCCGCCGGGCTGGAGACCCAGGTCTCCAGCCCGGCGGGCGGAACGGAGAACCGGCGGATGACCATGGCGGTAACCGCCATGGTCATAATTCCCCAAAGTAAGACCGCCAGCCTGTTGGTGGTCTTACCGCCGGTTCTCCGCCTTCCGCCAGGATCATAATGACCCCCCAAATCTTATTTCACATAAAATATAAACATAGAATACAAAATGAATATAATTCCATATATTTTACAGTTTAAAAAAATCATTTGTTTACAAATTATTAACTTAACTTTAAATAATAAAACTTTTTTTTAATCTCCCCACCCTTATCCCAACAAAATCAACAATTACTAAAAATACATTAAAACTATTAAAAATAGAAATTTAAACAATTCAATAAATGAAAAATGTCTAAAATAAAAAATGAAATATATTATAAACACATAGAGCCTCATTCCGGGCTTGGCAGTCAGACCACCAGACCACCATGGTGGTGGCCGGCAAAAGACTGCCATGTTGGCGGTCTGACAGACCGCCGTATTACAAATCACACAGCCCGCTCCCCAAAAGACAGTCTAAAACTCGACACCGTCTGGACTCAGAAAGGCGGGAAATAGTTGGTCCGATCACTGGAATCGCCAGCCTGTCAACCTACCACCGAACCTATTAAAAGTTGAAAATCAGCATGGCAGTCATGCCATGGTGGTCTTCAAATAGCTGTGCAAACCGCAGTGATTGGCGGTCCCCACAGTAATACACTACACTACATTGGTGAGCTTTGAAAACCACACAGCTAACACACATACACACACTTGACACACCTACAAATTACACCATAAAACACATCCATTTACATACCAGAATCCTTTGCATCTACAACGGCCCACACAGAAGACAGAGCGCCATTTAAAAATACAGAACAATAGGATAGGCACCCCTCCATCTTTCACTGGGCACACATCTTACACCCTCACAACACCCCCAATACACATAGCACCTCTACATCAAATTTGCTCCCTGTCACCACCTCATTACACAGCACCTAAATTTCATTATTCATATTGTTCCTTGTTTCCCACCACCATGCCACCACAGAAACATCCCCGTTTCACAGATGACGAGTTAAGAGTCATTGTGAATGAAATCATTACAGTGGAGCCACATTTATTTGGAGCCCAAGTCCAGCAGACTACAATTGAAAATGGAAATGTGGCAAATAGTCGACAGAGTGAATTCTGTTGGCAGTTAGTCGCGCCCAAGGGACAACATCAGGAAGAGTTTAAACGACCTTAGGAGGAAGGTACGTTCCATAGCATCCAGGCACCAGCTGGCGGTCCACAAGGCTGGCGGTGGTTCCCCACCTCCTCCCTTACAGCTCACATCATGGGAGGAGAGGGTCTTGGCCATGAGGTTTTGACAGGAATACCTGGAGTAGTCGAGTCTGGTGAGCAAGTCACAACAATAAAAATGGCACAAAATGTATTGGCATGCATGCTCACTGATCACGTGCTGCCACTGTAACTGTCTCTCTGCTCACCACCCCTGTGCCCAACTGTCTAAATACCCCTGTCTGGCATATCACATGTGAAGTAGACTTACCTGGAGGCACAACATCTGTGTATCGTGTGTGTAGCACAGGGACTGACAGGACTACAACTCCCAGCAGGCATTGTTCTACCATTACAAAAAACACAACATTGTACCACACCCAAAATCACCTTGCTGTGCAAATCACTTATGAACTGTACTCCCCTTGGAAGGTCCCATCTGTATGGTGTGTGGGTAGGACAGGCAATAACAGGAATGCTAAAGCCAGCAGGCACTGGGACTCACACTCTACTCGGCAACAACACTGTCCTCTGCTACTATGGCTCTTCTCCCACTACTCAACTATTGAACTATACTCACCTGAGGGGATCTCAACAGTATAGTGTGATGGCATAGGACAGGCAATGACAGGGATGCTAAGGCCAACAGGCACTGGGACACACACTCTACTCAGCAACAACACTGTCCTCTGCTACTATGACACTTCCCCCACTACTCAGCTATTGAACTGTACTCACCAGAGGGGATCTGAACTGTATAGTGTATGGGTATAGGACATGCAATGACTCACTCTACTCAGCAATAACACTGTCCTTTGCTACTTACAACTATGACCCTTTTCCCACTACTCACCTATTGAACTGTACTCACCTGAGGGGCTCTCAACTGTATTGTGTGTGGGTATAGGACAGGCAATGACAGGAATGCTAAAGCCAGCAGACACTGTCTACCAAATGCAAAACACCAGCCCACTGTGCATCTGTCCTAACATCCTTGTACGTTAACTTACAATGGAACTGTACTCACCTGAGAGGATGACTTATGTATGCTGTGTGCAGTACTTGCTGTAACATGACTGTAAATAGCAGGAGTGCCAGTCCTTCAACTCCAATGACCAGGGCAGTGTCCACAAGACATTGTGCAGCTGTCTGTGAACTCACAAATGAAGTTTACACACCCTGTTATGTGCCTAATCCACCAGATTCATCTTGAGTAGCTAAGTCAGAAGGAAAATATTGTGGACAGGAAGAACACCTCCACCAGTGTGCCAAATCTATAAAATACAAATCAAAGGTCACAAGATGCCTCATCTAAATGCTTGTGGCAGAACACATATCCACAAAGCACTGACCATATGAAAACAACTAACAGGATACAACAATAAGCTTACTAGCCTGCCTGCATAACAGTCAACTAGGTCTTAAGATGACCTAAGCCACATCAGGCCCAGTCACTGTTTTGACTGCACTGCTAGAAAGATATGAGTCTATGGACAGACATCCAAGTGCCAAGATACACATACATCCTGTAGCAAGTTGGCTTTAAATGTAAATGGTCTGTTCATCAAATGTCAGTTCTAAACTGTTGATAGCATGTGTGCCTGTCACACAAGAGAAAAAGGCAAAGCCAATGTGTACATGGCCCTAAACTTATGTCACTGTAAACTGTTGGAGCTACATGTCACAATACAACCTGTAACTTTCTGTTTCTCGCTTCAACAGGTATACCTGCCACTGGGACCACTGAGCTCACTCCAGAGACTGCCACCACCGTGGGTGAATCAAAGAAAGCACCCCTGGACGTTTGGACGTTGAGGACAGCTCTGGCCCAACCCGGGGAACCTGGTCAGTCGACACGTGTCAGCCTCACCCTGGCCACTTCAACTCCTCCCATCCCTGTTGCATCAACATTGCAGGGAACCAGTTGCCACCAAACCTGTGTCCCTAGGACAGTTAGAACCATCTTGTGTCCCCTAATCCAGGCACACACTCCTGACAATGAAGGACTTGGAACCAGTGGCATGGGGCAAGCTGTGCCAAGGGCGAAGGCATGTGGGGGTAGTGTACATGGGAGGGATGCTGTTGGCCAGCGGCATGAGGCTGCTGGGGATAGTTATGGCCAGAAAACCATCACCCAAGTCTTGGGAGCTTACCAGCAATCCAAAGGTGTGGTGGGCCAGGAACTTACCATACTAGGGGAGATCCAGAAGCTGCAGAAGGACAACCACCAGGGAATTATGCAACATTGGGCGGACCAAAATGCCCACATGGCCTCCTTAACAGGGGTGCTGAGAGGCATCAATACCACCCTGAGCAGGGATCATCAACAACAACAGACCCCTTCCATTGGCCAACTAACAACAGCCCCTTCTACATCTGTGGCAGCCAGTGGAAGGGGAAGGAGCTGCCTTAGGTACCCCTTCTTCTGTAGCTGAAGAACGCCCACCCCCGGCGAGTGGGGACATCCACCCAAGCATCCAGGAGGTACAGATGGCAAGACCACACCCAATGCCAGGAAGTGAGCACTTACTGATGGAACCCTTTTTGTGCCACAGATTCACTCTGTTGACTGTTCTTCAACCACTTTCCATTTTCCAATATAATAGGACACTAGACGTTTGACTTCAATTGTTGTGGCAGCTACTCTGATTATCACATCCACCATGACTGACCCTTTCACTGTTTGACATTTCATTTTCACATTTTCACCCACATGTCCTGTGCACATGTAAATAAACACAACTAATGCACATTCAATGTATACTAGTCATTTTTGATCATTGTCAGATGTTCAATGAGAAATTTGTGTGATGCAAATGAGGTACTCATAAGATGGTAATGTGAGGAGGGATATGTCACAGGGAGTGTCATGCTGAGGATTACTACCAACACAATGACACAAGTGACACTCACACACAACATTTGTATTTACACTGTGCAGCTCAAAGGCTGCCAAAAGGTCTGGACTGACATAGCCAAGAATGACAAAACATTGTTGCTTCTGGCTACCGTCCCCCTGACCACAGAAGAAAGGGCTATGTCAGACCCTGTCCCAAAGGATAGGCTAACTGATTTGTAGATTCTGTCACCAACTTGAAAATTATCACATACCAAAACCATGTCTATCAACTTAGCATACCCTATGACAAAGACAGCGGACAGTACAACATGTCTTACCCAGAGGTCCATCCTCTTACAATGGTCAGCCATCTGTTGGCATATTACACACCTATGTCAGTGTTGTGGTAAAGGCACTGTGGCCTGCAATAAGGTAACACATTGACAGCTACAAAGAGGTTATACGGGATCCTTGTCAACGGAATGTAAAGGTAGAAGAAATGGTTTGCACAGGGTGGCATGTGACAATGACACATGATCATACACATGAGACCATTGAACCAACATACTAGGGCAAACAGTTCTATTGTGTAGCTCAGATATCTGCCCTCCCACTTTCCATGCAGCCTGGGCATGGGACTCACACACCCCAAATCTGCAAACAACAGTAAATTAATCAATCCATGTCCAATTCACATGTCAGACCAGCAACAGCCACCTGTTGCAACAGCAACAGATACTACTCTGAAATACCTAAATGAGGATGGCATGGTTAACAGACCTGCAAGGAAAAAGTGATAAACAAGGACTTTAGGCCAGTAACGGCAAAAACTCTTCTCAAGATACTGTAGTTTCTCTGACTATGCAATGTGACTGCCCCAAACAAAGGAGATCCTCAAGAGAGTCACATCTTTAAGTCTGATGTAGCCAGCAAACCTTGGCTATATGATGCATAGTATCAGATGGCCTGTCTCATGGTGACAGAGGTACCTTTCCCCACAAAGCCTAACCCATACAGCACCCCATGCAGTCACAGAAATCACAAATCATCATATACTTACACTCAAGTGAAGTACTGATTAATGAGATCACCCCGCATGTCTCCACCTTTATCCTGATTACTGTCATCCTCACTTGGCATTTCAGGATTCTCACCCAGTGGCAGTGCCAGCTCCCCCTCATCAGGGTTGTATGGGATGTTTCTCCTCAGGGCAATGTTGAGGAGCATGCAGCAGGCCACAGTGATCTGACACACTTTTGCGGGTTAGTAGAGGAGGGCTCCACCTGTCTTGTCTATGCTGCAGAATCTTGCCTTCAGGAGCCCAAAAGCCTGTTCCAGAACACTCTGTATCCTTCCATGTGCCTCGCTGAAGCAGACTTCGCCTGGGTGGTTGGGTTCCTCACTGGTGTCAACAACGACTGTTTGGTTATGCAGAGTCCCCTGCAAGGGAATGCGACATGTGTACACACATTAGTCCAGAACATTGTCTCCCTAGCAGCAGACATTGCATAAAAAACAGAAATGACATGTTATTTACCAACCCGCCAGGCCCTCTCTGGGTACAGTCACGTCATCAGCTAGCGAATAGTGCTGTTCTGCATGATGAAGGTATCATGGACTGCACCCGGGTACCGGGCACATACCTGGGAAATGTAGAGGTCCGCCAAGCAAGCTACTTCAACATTTACGGAATGGAAGTTCTTCCTGTTCCGATAGACCTGTTCATTGCCATGCAGTGGAAACAAGGCTGCATGTGTACCATAAGGGGCAACAAAGAACAAGTGTCACACATCCACTATTGGAGACAAGTATATCGAGAACTGGGGTGCTCAAAACGTGTTTATTCCCCTTCTTTGGGACTTTTTCAAGTCTTATCAAAATGAGGTTATTTAAGGTTTGCTGCAGGGACCCATTGGCCAGATGTACGAAGCATTTTTCTAGTCCCAAGGGGGATAATTCGCAGAATCGGCCCGTTTGCAACTAGAAAAATGCTTTTTGGGATGTGCAAAGCCCAAACTGCGATTCGGTAACTTGTTACCGAATAGCAGTTTGGGTTTTGAGATTTGGTATTAGGAAGGGGCGTGCCAAGGGCTCCATTCCTAATACCGAATCTAAATGGTATGTAAGATTGTTTTGTGACCACGAGTGCGGTCACAAAACAATCGCAGTTAGCACCAATTTCAAATTGGTGCTAACCCATTCACAATGGGAAGGGGTCCCCAGGGGACCTCTTCCCCTTTGTGAATGCATGCGAAAACATTTTTTCAGAGCAGGCAGTGGTCCCATAAATAGTAGGAAGTGTAAGGGTTGTTGCTAGAACTTGAAATCCACCAGATATCAAACTTGAGGTCCATAAATATTATAGGGGCAGTTTGGTCCAAATCCAGATGATTGCAAGTCAAAGGTTGTGGTTATTCCAATAGTAGAAGAAATGACAAGTAGTCCATTGACCTAGATAATTCTGACATCAGATCATCCAAGCGTCCTTAGACACAGCAAGTGTCAGCCGGTTATCGAGGCAAGTGTCCCCTATAATCTGTGAACAAGATTTGCTCATGTGTTACCTTTGTAATTCAAGGTGGGATGCACGGTTTTGAGTTGGCACATAATGGTACCATTTTGCTGTCAATTCATGTGGGGGGGCCACTTGACATGGTGGTATGTTTGGTCTTTCAGAGTTGTGATTGATGTGTTATCATGTACATATTATGACCCTACTACACTTTGTGTTAGCTGTATCAGCACCGGCAGGTGGAGGAGATGGGACCATGCTGAAGGGGAAGCATCTGGCCACGGATTTCCGGTCATGACACCACCAACACAGGGGGACCCAGTAGCCCAGAAGGCGAGGGGAGTGCCATGGAAGAGACTGAACATTCATCATTATCAATGGATTCCTCCTCCAGTGGCCACTCCCTAGTGGCAGCAGACCCATCGGGGACCACCCCAGTACCATCTTTGTCCGTCACCCCATTCTATCACTGCCCATCCTGTTGCTCCCCACCCATTTGGCTGTGCCCGCTCACCCAAGAGGGTGTGTGGCTCCTTTGCCACAGGCACCTCTGTCCCAGCCCCCAGCTGGCCTCAGTGAGGAGGCTATTGACCTCCTGAGGTTGATCTCTGTGGGTTAGTCCGCCATTGTGAATGCCATCCAGGGATGGCGACACAACTCCAGCAGACAAATGCGTTCCTGGAGGGCATTCATGGGGCAATGGATGGCCTACAGGGATCTTTTCAGGCTCTGGTCTCCACACTAATGACAGCCAGTCACCCCTTGTCTACTGTTCCCCCTCCACCTTTCTGTTCCCAGTCCAAATTCCCCCTTCCCTGACCCAGCCAAAGCACACAGACAGACTCACATGCATCCACCTCAACATACAAGGGAAGCGCAAACACAAGTACCACAAGACACACCACCGACATGCACAAAAACACATCCACCCGCGGACACAGCAACAGTCACGACTTGCCCTGACACCCCCCCAAGCATACAACACACAACATCTGACACATCTACAGACACCACATCAACAGTCACTGATACAGCCACCACACCCATCCAACCTGTAGCCACCACCCCAGCAGACACTCAGACATTCACCACAGCTGCAGACATAACAACCACAGACACACCTACCTACAGCACATCCACCATACCTGCAGTCACCACCTCAACAGACAAAGGCATCCCCCGCAGCACCACCCCCCTCAGCCCAAAAAACACATAAACGCCCTCACTTACCCACCAAACATACACCCACCACACTCAAGCACACCTCCCACAAATACGCACCCAAGACATCCACACTTGCATGTCAAACAACCACTTCCTCAACCTTCAAATCCCAACCCCCTTCTGATGACGATCCCTGTGTGTCTAAAAATGTTTTCCTTTATGGCCTTGACCTTACCCCTGTTCGCTTCCTGTGCCACCAGCAAAAGGATAGTTTCCCTCCTAAAACCCCTCCCTTACACCACCAAGGCCTCCCCTGCACCCCTGCAAGCACCGATGCCACTCCCTCTGAGATGCCTGCCCACCCCCTTGATACCCGTACCTGTGGAGGTTACATGGCAGTCATGAGTTGAGTTGGGGTTCCAATATTGTGCATTTTGGGCTACAGACTTTGGTCTTGAATGAAAACTATTTTAATAGACTTATTTATTATTAAAGCCAACCAGTTGCTTGTTTTTTGGATACTCCTTCCCTAGGTTTCTGTAGTTCCAGGCTTACATTGGTTGTGTGCCTGTAGTTGTGTGTGTTTGTGCTACCTGCTGCTCTATGCTATTTTGTTTGCAGTTGGTGTGCAGTGCTGTTGTCCCGCAAGGTTAGGGTGTGTATTCTGTGATGAGCATGTGTATGTAGCTAAAACGTTGTTGTCATGACATGGTGTTGTGTTTGTAGTGGTATGTGTTTATTTTTGTGATGTGCCATGTGGGCATGCATGGTTTATGACTTGTCCCCTCATATATTGCTATTGTCTACATGTGGTGAGTGTGTTCTTGCGTTCTGTCAGTGCAGACATGGGGTGTGCTGAATTGAGGTAGTTTGCATTTGTGTGCGCATGTGTCTATTTAGGTGTGTGTCCCTCTAAGCTGGTTGGTGTTGGGGTATGTCCCATTGAGGGTGAGTTGTGTGTGCTTTGTTGCCTTGCCCTTCACCCATTGTGTGACTGTGCATGACAATTGATATTGCTATTGCTTGTCCTTGGGACCCAATTGTGGGCAATTGCTGCGTGCAAGTTTTGTGGGGCCTTGTTCAACATGACATGTGTCCCAGTGCAGCATCTTTCCATGTACGGTCCTGGTGCTCCCATCACAGCTGTGCAGGTCTTGTTGTGGTAGTGCGCTTTGTGTCATTTGTCTACGTGCCTCTGTGTGTATTGAGCATAGCATTGAGCTTCCATTGGGCAACGTGTGTGTGTGATGTGTGTGTCGATTGCAGGGTCGTTTGATGGTGTTGTTTGTTTCATGGCACATGGATGTATATGTGTGCTCTATGTGTGGGCGGTTCCTGGCCAGTGTTTGGTCTGAGTGTGTGGAATGTATTGGAATGTATGTGTGCAGTAGTTGTGTTGTGTTTGCTGTGAGTATGTTGTGTGGCCTTCAGTGTCCCTGAGCGTGTGAATAAAAGAAACGGAAGGTGAGTATAGAGTGATTGGCGCTCCTGACCTAAATTCAAAAGAACCAAATTGTGATTAATTTACACGGTGCAGTGAAATGAGGTTTCAACCTCCAAATACCCCACACGGTAACCACTATGGTTACCTCAAAATTAACAATATATAGCTGCACATGTGTACAAAATAAGAATCAAACAGTATATGAAAATCCAAATAATAATTTTTCAACAATAATATTACATCCAAAGTAATGTCCTTTCTTGAGTTCCAAAAAACAATTTATTCCAAAGGAAAATCACAGTCCGAAGGTTCATAAATGAAAGCGGATTTCAAATTCAAACAGTCTCTGATCCGAAAGTATTTAAATCATTCCAAGTTCCACTCGGTAATCCAAATGAATTTCCCAAAACCACAATCCAAATTGTTACTCAAAGTTCAAAAGTAGCTTTTAACTTGCTTGTCCGTCATATAGTATCCAAAAACAGTATTCAAATTATTACAGATTCATTATTTGCTTGTCCGTCTGTCCGTCAACACGTGTTTCATCCAGGGAGTACCCCTGGATTTCCTCAGGACCTCCTAAAAACAATAATCCCAAAATAACTGATCAATTCATTACATAAACTAACCCAAATATTAGTATTTGTGCGTACCTCGCCGTGACATACATTAGGAACCGTACCAAATATTCCTTCATAACCTTAGATAGTGTCTAAACATATAAAAAAATCTTTTTGACAATTAAAGTGAATTTGTGCTATATCACATGCATAAACAACCCAGAGCAACCCAGTGGTAATATGTATTTAGCACCCCATACACCCCCTTAAAAAGTGGAAACCATTAATCACATCTCAATAAGTCAAATTAAAATGAAATAAATAAAATGAAATAAATATAATTAAATAAAGTGAAAAATTTGGAAAAGAGTATATACCTTCCAATTAAGTTTAGATTGTATAACCAACCTTTCAAACTCCCAATATGCTGTAACACTTGGTATAAATCCATAAATAAGGCTGAAATAGCACATAGAGGTTCATAGATGTTAGTTTCTCATATGCCTCATTACTACATCATATTATAATCATATTAGCCCTCCAAATTACTCACCAATATCGTAATGGTGTTGTTCATATTTTATGTAAATCCCTTGTATCTTCAACCATATCTCCTACAATATGTACCCCAAAGAAGTTAGTTAGAACATAAACTGTCCTAAAATAAGTATAAATCCTCTTGATCACAAACGTAACATGTCCTACCTATATTTAGCGGTCCCATAACTCTGGCGAGTACGCCCGAGATCGGCTATCAAAGCCGAAACTCCGTGATACCATCATTTTTATGCGTCCCGGTCCATGGAAATAGAAAACGGACTAATCGTGGATCAGGTCTGTGTTCTAAAGCCATGGAACTAGACGATGGACTGTCTCCATTTCACTCCTAGACCTTCCACTTATTACAAACCTCATATTCCTATCGAGAAATGGACAAGTATTACAAAGTCAATAAAATTAAGTCAAAGTGGGGCCTACTAAGGCAAATTAAATACAAAAATCTCAATTATACTTATAATCATATATCCTGTTTGCTAACCTCATCTTGGATTCATAAATATATAACAACTAGTCACTATTGCATTGGACTCAACCTGTACAGTCATTACTTTTAAATTAATTGTATCACTAACAGCTCTAATTCTAATATTTCTATAAAAGTTAAGTGCATGAAATTCTTTTATATATATTTACACCAATATAATATTGCATCCTGTTATGAAAGGCTTATCTTTGGCTACACAGTCCTATAGTATATAAATGTATCATTTAGTCATTCAATTACTTAAGTCATCTATGAATCCCTGACTGCATTGCTACTCTACACATCACCAAGGAAATATTCCATCTCATAATCTGTGTTAAGGCCTTGCTCCACAGCTCCTAAACGTAATATCCATGTAGACTCCCTTCTCCGTAGTGCTAATTCCCTATTACCTCCTCGTGGGTTTACCTCACAATGGTCAAAACCAAAGAACCTAAACACCTTATGAACTCCCTGTGCATCACATACCTTCATGTGAGAGGCTAAGGGATATCGTTCATCTTCCTGCCTAATAGCCCTCCAGTGTTCCGCGATTCTCACTTTGAGTGGGCGTATTGTACTACCCACATATATTTTCTCACATTTACACACAAGCATATATACCACAAACTTCGTGTTACAATCTATACGTGAATTTATGTGTATTCTATCACCACTCAAATCATAAAAATCCTTTTTGGCCTGCCATGCCCATCTCCACATTGCACATGATCCTAAATTGCACTTACTCAACCAATCTGGTTTAGTTTTATCAAATAAATAACTGGGACTAAGAATATTGTTAAGGGTGTTGCCTCTCCTAAATGAGACCTCAGGTTTATTGCCGATGAATTTCTTAAGTATCTCATCCTGAGTAAGTATAGACCAGTGCTTTTTCATTATTCTCAATAATTTCTGAGAAATCTCCGTATAGTCCAAAATAATCCTAACTTTTTGGATGCTATTTTTCTTATCACTTTTATCTTTCCGTGTATCAGTCCCCAATGTCTGCGGGCGAGATATTTTAGAAACCTTACCTTGAGATTTACAGATGACTGCCTCCGGGTAACCCCTAGCTATAAATCTATGTCTCATATCCTCAATTTCCTTATAAAAATCCTGATTTTTGCTACAGTTTCTTCTCGCTCTGACCATTTCTCCTAGTGGTATGGCCTCTATCTGATGTTTTGGATGCGCACTTGTTGCATGTAGTAATGTGTTACAAGAAGTCGGCTTTCGATATAATCTGCTCCCAATTCTATTGTCATCCACAAATAATTCCACATCTAATAATTCTAGATGAGTCACACTATATTTGTGTGTGAATTTAATATTCACATCATTCTCATTAAGATATTTGCAAAAACTCTCTAAAGTTATTTAATCTCCTGTCCATAACATGAAACAGTCATCGATGTATCGCCCCCGATATAAAATATTTGAGTGCCATCTTGCTGCTCCCGGGCCCCATATCCAATTTTCTTCGAACCACCCCATAAACAAGTTCGCATATGAGGGGGAAAATCTAGAACCCATTGCCACACCCTGCTTTTGTTTATACCACTCTCTTTTAAATAAAAAATAGTTGTTATTCAGTATGAGATCAATCATACTTAATATCATCTGCGTATGTTCCAATAGACTCGCAGATCTTCTATTCAAAATGTGTTCAATTGCTTTCATCCCATGTGTATGTTGTATGCTAGTATATAATGCTACCACGTCCAAAGTTACCATAATCATACCTTCTTCCCATTGAATATCCGATAGCAGACTCAATATATGTTTGGTGTCTTTGATATAGGAGGGTAAATTACAGACAAATGGTTGCAGAAATATATCAACAAATTCTGAAAGTCTCTCCGTGGGGCCCCCCATCCCCGAAACTATGGGTCTCCCAGGTGGAAATTTGGACTGTTTGTGTATCTTTGTTGACGTATACAGACAAGGAAATTTCGGCTGATACACCTGTAGATAAAAATATTCATCCTCATCCAATAAATTGCCCTCCTCCCAGCTTTTCAACATATTATTTATCTTCCGCGTTAGTGTCATTATAGGATTATAAGACAACCTTTCATAACAGTTAATATCACCTAGTTGTGTGTAAATCTCCTGCTCATAATCCAAACGGTTCATAACAACTATATTCCCACCTTTATCTGCTCTTTTAATAACTAAATTGTTGTCTGTTTTAAGAGTTTTCAGTGCAACAAGCTCCTCATGTCTCAAATTAGTTTTTTTCAATTGCATCTTCTTCATCTCCTCTCTGTTTAGATCACACCATACTGATTTAAAGAAAGTCTCAATATTACTATCCGCAATAGATCTAGGCATCCAAGTCGATCTGTGTTTTAAACCACTGGTAATATGTCTGTCTGAGGGTAAATTCAAGTCTCGTAACACCGTAGATGTCGTTATTGGGTATTCTTCATAGTCTGTAATCGTCATAAGTGCTACAGTATCATGAATATCCTGAATAGATAAATCACTGTGTATCAACTTAACTCGTGGGGCTACCTCTATATCCGTTCTTCATAAATCAAAATACCTTTTTAATTTGAACTTTCTCATGAATTTATAAAAATCTATCTTAGATTTACATATATCCCCCACAGATGATGGACAAAATCCCAATCCTTTATTCAGAAGTGATAACATACCAGAAGATAGTTGTTTGTCTGACAAATTAATTAAATTATTTTCAGTTTCTGTGTGTGCATTTATATCTTTTTACACAGATTATGAGATGGAATATTTCCTTGGTGATGTGTAGAGTAGCAATGGAGTCAGGGATTCATAGATGACTTAAGTAATTGAATGACTAAATGAGACATTTATATACTATAGGACTGTGTAGCCAAAGATAAGCCTTTCATAATAGGATGCAATATTATATTGGTGTAAATATATATAAAAGAATTTAATGCACTTAACTTTTATAGTAATATTAGTATTAGAGCTGTTAGTGATACAATTAATTTAAAAGTAATGACTGTACAGGTTGAGTCCAATGCAATAGTGACTAGTTGTTATATATTTATGAATCCAAGATGAGGTTAGCAAACAGGATATATAAGTATAATTGAGATTTTTGTTTTTAATTTGCCTTAGTAGGCCCAACTTTGACTTAATTGTATTGACTTTGTAATACTTGTCCATTTCTCGATAGGAATATGAGGTTTGTAATAAGTGGAAGGTCTAGGAGTGAAATGGAGACAGTCCGTCGTCTATTTCCATGGCTTTAGAACACGGACCTGATCCACGATTAGTCAGTTTTTTATTTCCATGGACCGGGACGCATAAAAATTATGGTATCGCGGAGTTTCGGCTTTGATAGCCGATCTCGGGCGTACTCGCCAGAGTTATGGGACCGCTAAATATAGGTAGGACATGTTACGTTTGTCATCGAGAGGATTTATACGTATTTTAGGACAGTTTATGTTCTGACTAACTTCTTTGGGGTACATATTGCAGGAGATATGGTTGAAGATACAAGGGATTTACATAAAATCTGAACAACTACGATATTGGTGAGTAATTTGGAGGGCTAATATGATTATAATATGATGTAGTAATGAGGCATATGAGAAACTAACATCTATGAACCTCTATGTGCTATTTCAGCCTTATATAGGGATATATACCAAGTGTTACAGCATATTGGGAGTTTGAAAGGTTGGTTATACAATCAAAACTTAATTGGAAGGTATATACTCTTTTCCAAATTTTTCACTTTATTTAATTATATTTATTTCATTTGATTTATTTCATTTTAATTTGACTTATTGAGATGTGATTAATGGTTTCCACTTTTTAAGGGGGTGTATGGGGTGCTAAATACATATTACCACTGGGTTGATTACTGCTCTGGGTTGTTTATGCATGTGATATAGCACAAATTCACTTTAATTGTCAAAAATATTTTTTTATATGTTTAGACACTATCTAAGGTTATGAAGGAATATTTGGTACGGTTCCTAATGTATGTGACGGCGAGGTACGCACTAGTACTAATATTTGGGTTAATTTATGTAATGAATTGATCAGTTATTTTGGGATTATTGTTTTTAGGAGGTCCTGATGAAATCCAGGGGTACTCCCCGGATGAAACACGTATTGACGGACAGACGGACAAGCAAATAATGAATCTGTAATAATTTGAATACTGTTTTTGGATATTATATGATGGACAAGCAAGTGAAAAGTTACTTTTGAACTTTGAGTAACAATTTGGATTGTGGTGTTGGGAAATTCATTTGGATTACCGAGTGGAACTTGGAATGATTTAAATACTTTCGGATCAGAGACTGTTTGAGTTTGAAATCCGCTTTCATTTATGAACCTTCGGACTGTGATTTTCCTTTGGAATAAATAGTTTTTTGGAACTCAAGAAAGGACATTACTTTGGATGTAATATTATTGTTGAAAAATTATTATTTGGATTTTCATATACTGTTTGATTCTTATTTTGTACACGTGTGCAGCTATATATTGTTAATGTCTGAGCGTGTGCTTTGTAGCTGTGTGTATATGTGTAATATTGCCGTGAGTGAGTGTGTGTGTGTGCTGGCTGAAATGTGCATGTTGTGAATGTCCTTGTTGCAGTATGTGAGTGTGCGTGTCTAGAATGATAGGTGTAGCTGCTGCCCATCGCCCCCCATGATGTGTTTGCCAGCTCAGCGTGCTGTTTTTAAAGGGTTAATGTTACAGAAAATTGTGTGTACTTACGACTGGTGTCGCTCACGTCGGCGTCGGTTCCGTTGTCTTTTGTCGAGCAGGAGCAGCGCATTATGTTGAGGAATGGCTCCATGGCGGCGCCAAACGTGTATAGCTGTCCACAGCTGAGTGTCTCCATTTATGTTGTTCATTTCCTCCTCCTTTTATGTGGTGGTTGCACTGCCTCAGTCACTCTGGTGGTGTGCAACCTCCTAATAGGTCTGGCAGAAACATGGTCTCTGTCAGCCTGTTTGTGGCTCAGGCAATGGCAGCGGACCGCTGGCAGTATTCTTTTGCCTCCACCACCAAACTCATAATATGGTGGTCTGCTCCGCCAGCCTGTTGGTGTTCGGACTGCCAAACTTGAAATCAGCCCCATGGATTGAAAAAAAATGCAATGCATTACATACTATTCAAAAATGAAAATGATATTATTTCCAATTATATTTACTATACTGTTGTTTTTTACATCAATATTATAAACAACACTAAAAACTACAGTCCTCAATACGACTTTGGCAGTCAGAATGATTCGACCGCCAAAGTCACGGGGAGGAGGCAGCCGTCATATTAAGATGTTTCCACTAGGTCGACCGTCAGAAACATCGAATTACAACATTTCCACCAGTCAGACCGGCGGAAACAGCGCCACGATATTGGCCTCAGCTCCTTTAACGGAGCCAAGGCCAATGCAATGGCACAACACTACCCTCAGAACAGTGTGCATTCTGAGGGTGCCGGTAGCCAGGCCCTTGCACTGCCCATGCCATAGGCCCTGTGGCCCCCAGCACTGCCTCTTTGCCAGGCTTTTCATGGCGGGGACCCCGCCATGAAAAGACTGGCAGAAAGAGGACTTCTGATAAGCAAGGCGGCACCGAACTCAGCACCGCCGTGGCTGACCATGACTCAAAACGCTGCCACCCTGTTGGGATCCATGACCCTGGCAGTGGCCAGTCCCGGTTTGCAGCTCCTAAAAGGGGCGGCGTGATGGGGAGGAGAAGGGATGGGGGGACAGGGGTAGGTGGGAGTGGGGGGAATACATTAAATTATTTTAAAAAATAAAAATAAAAAACGTACTTTAACTCGCCGCTCCTCCATCTCTGCTTTCTTCTGCTGCAGGCACAGGCTCCCAGCCTGCCCTAGGCCAATCCTGACACTGCTCAGAGCAGCCTCAGGATTGGCTGGGAGTGCCCAGCCAGGGCACTCCCAGGCAGACAGGGAGCCTGTTCAGGCTCACTCCAGCCCGGCAATGTGTTGCCGGGCTAAAGACAGCCTACGGCGCATGTGTGTTTGGTCGGCCCAAGACGGCCGACCAAACACACATGCATGCTCTGAGGGAGAGTGCACGTCACCCCCAATGCCCGCCCCTTTCTGAACGCTCTGAAAGGTTTGCAGCTTCTGCTGCTGGCAGGGGCGACGCTCCTCTGCCCATATGGAGGAGCCACCCCTGGCAGTGGCGGCGGTCCTCTGGCCAGGGTCGTAATAGGGCCCTATATTTTTTACTTTGATATTCTTTACAATGATATATGTGAAGTCCCCATATTCTTGACACAATATTTCTGTAGCATGATATGTTTTTTATCTGATATTTTGTTCAAGCATCAGTGAACCTCAGGAAAAAAACATGTAAAACTGCCTTTAGTGCGAGTGAGTGCTCCGCTCAGAACGCTGACCAAAATTATTTGAAGAGCGCACTTGACAGTCACAAAATGGCTATCTCCCCTCCTCAGACCCTTCCAGCTGAATGCCGAGCAATAGCCACCAAAGCTGATGCGACCACTGGCGTGGAGATACAAACACCGTCGCCTCATCCATACATGCTGCTCAAGGCCCATTCCAAAACTGGCGGGAATTACAAGGCACCACTGGCCGCTATAACACACACCGATTGACTCATCCAACGCTGATCAGGCAGATCGATATGAGTGAAATGAAATATGTGATCAAGCGCACTTACCTAGGAGAGCATCGGAGACACAAATTAGACAACAGATGTAGGCATAACAAGAGAAACCTTCCATTCTAATTAAACCAAAATAACCAGGTATAATAGTAATGAGAAAGAACAAGCACTTAACTGAGGCTGCCGTAAGAAGAATACAAGAATGAGAAATTTCCTAGCTAGCGAGAAGGAAAGTTTCAATTCTATTAAGGACACAGAGGCGAGGATTATGCAGACCTTTCTCCACTTTTTATTTAACAGCAAGTTCTAAGTTCATCAAGAAAAAACAACAAGAACTACAGCTCCCATGAGGACGTTCCAATGGCAACCAGTGTCCAATCAACCAGCATTCCAACTATGTGTATAAATGTCCCTTGTCGGCGTCATCCGCCCTCAACTTCACTGCGGAAGAGAGTTCAGGGATTCTCAAGTTGCAGACGCCTCTGATCCTACGGAAACAACATCACCCATTAAGCGAATGAAAGACCATTCTCCAAAACACAACCCATACAGGTAAAATAGCATCCTTGATAAGTGCACTGTGTCTTTAAACCATGTTAATTAGATGAGTTAATGAATGAGTTGGAAGCAAAGCCATCCAACATACTCATACATGTACTGTAAGCAATTATATATGTATATATTTAGCACCTCAATGTTAGCTCCATAAAGCTTCCGGGTGGGAAACACATATCCTGTGTAGGGTGGGATAATCCTCGTCTCTCTGTGTCCTTAATAGAACTGAAACTTTCCTTCTCGCTAACTAGGAAATTTCTCATTCTATGTCAGGACCGGAGGCGAGGATGATGCAAGTTTAAAGCTTACTGACCACTAAAGAGGCTGCTTCATGGATAGGTTTAAAATAGATTTTTTTAAAAATAGACTCTGATTACCAATCCGCAGCGTTCATAATGTCTTCCAACCTGCCACCCACCTGGATGGCCTTGGAGGCCATGGCACCCCGAGTTGAGTGTGCCCCAAAAACCCATACATTGATGCCTGTTTCGGTAAAGATCCATCTGATCCACCAGCTATCAAAGGAGGGGAGCCTGCCTTAAAAGGTTTCTTCAGCTAAATCAACAATTGGCGTTCTCCACGAGGTCGAAGTTCAGCCGTCACCTCCTCATAAACCTTTAGGCATCTTACCACGCATAACTTAGGTGCATGGAGAAAAGCGGGATTGGTTCCCGACCCGATATTACATTTAGTTGTCCGGGAAACTGTGAAAGTTACCCCCTCTGGGGAAAACACTCTAGCCGAGACGTCCAGGGCCCTAACATCTGACACCCTTTTGCACGATATAAGACACAATAAGATAGCCAGATTAGCTAACAGCTCCTTCCTTGAAAGATACTGATTATCCTGCCACAAGGATAACAGCCGAAGAACATGATTGACGTCCCATAATTCCGAATACCTGGGTTCCAGAGGTTTGGAGAGTTTGATACCTTTAAGTAACTTACATACCCAAGGGTGCTTCCCAACCGGACGGTTCTGCAGTGGTGGATGGCCTGCTGGGAAGGCTGATCTAAAGGAGTTTACGGAGCAAGAAGACTCCGCCAACTCCACAAGAAAATTCAGGATGTCCGTAATCTGGGCCCCCATGGGATCGGTATATCTGTCCACACACCAACGAGCCTATCTATTACATGCGGACCTGTACCGCTTACATGTTCCTGGGGCCCATGCCTGTCCGATGAATTTCTTAGCATTCTGTGAAAGTCAGCAGTCCTGCCAGCGAGTCCGGAAATCTTCCAAGCCACCAGCGTGAGGTGGCCTTGAAGGCCCAGGGAGTGAAAGTGTCCCGCAGGGTCCCGGAGAATTGCTGGAGAGTCCCGGAGGCGAATTGGAAAGTCGCATGAGAGTTCTAGAAGTGACGGTAACCACACCTGGGACCTCCAAAGAGGGGTTATCAGAGCCAACGTCACTTCCTGACGACGTACCTGGGCTGATACTCTCGGAATCAGAAGGAAAGGAGGGAACGCATACCCCTGATGCCGTCCTGCAAGAACGCGTCTACTGCCGCTGCCCCCGGGTCCTGGTGGCAGCTGAAGTACGTCGGTAGTCATGTATTACATCTGGACGCAAAGAGATTCACTGAACAAGGACCCCAGCGTCCCATGATCGCTTGAAAAACTGCTTGGTCCAGCTACCAATCGCTGGAATCTGCCAGAAATCTGGAATTCCAGTCAGCGAGAGTGTTCTGGGAACCGGGAAGATACTCTGCCGTCACCGAAATCTGATGCTGGAGGCAGAAGTGCCGAAAAACCCTTCGCCAACTCCTCTAGGGCTTTCAAGCGTGTGCCCCCTAGGGTATTTATGTATTGCACTGCAGATACATTGTCCATCCGAAAAAGAACAACACAGGAGACCTTGTCCCGAGTCAGGGACCTGATCGCAAAGGAACCCCCCAGGAGTTCCAGACAGTTGATATGCATATTAAGCTCCCGAGGGGTCCATCATCCTCTGAACAAGACATCCCCGCATCGGGCACCCCATCAATGGCGGCTGACGGCCGACTCTGTGACAACGTCCGGAGAGGCTCCGAAAATGGCCCTGCCATTCCATGTTTCCATGTGGTCTAGCCACCATTGAAGCTCCATTCTCGCCTCCTGGGTAAGGGAAACAAGCTCGTAATATGCTAACTCCCGTCGAAGGTGATGGGCCTTCAGGTGCTGGATAGCCCTGTAATGAAGGGGGCTTGGAGAATGGCCTGAATCGAGGAGGAGAGCAGTCCCACTACTCTGGCCAATTGCCTGAGTGAGATCCTGTCGCATCTCAGAACCTTCCTCAATTCTTTCTTGATCTTGGAAATCTTCGGGCTCAGGAGACTGAGGGATGCAGATTGGGAATCTATAAGAAACCCCAGAAACGTCATTGACTGCGAGGGCAGAAGATCCGATTTCTGTTGGTTGATCACAAACCCCAAATCCTGGAGGAGTACAATAGTGGTGCTCGCATTCGATATAAGTTGGGTCCTGGATTTATCCATGAGGAGGAGATAGTCCAGGTAAATGATCAGGCGGATACCTCGAGAGTTGAGGAATTCCACCACTGGTTTGAGTAGTTTGGTAAAGCACTGCTGTGCTGAAGACAGTCCGAAAGGGAGAGACGTGAATTTGAATACCTGATCCCTCCACAGAAATTGCAGGAAACTGCGATGAGAGGGAAAAACTGGGACCATCAGATAAGCATACTTGAGGTCCAGACGAACCATCCAATCTCCCCGTAACAGGAGATCCCTGTGCATGTGAATATCCTCCATTTTGAAGTGTCTGTAGATCACCCACTCGTTGAATGATCTGAGATTAATGACCAGGTGAAAGCCCTTGTCCGTCTTCTCTACAAGAAAAAGATTGCTCACAAAACCTCTGGGATGGAGGACAGACTTGAGTATGGCCCCTTTCCAAAGAAGGTCTTGGACCTCCGAGTCTATGAGAGCGGAACCCGCTGCCGAAAAAACTAAGGGGCATATTTATACTCTGTCTGCGCTGAATGTGCGTCAAAAGTTTTGACGCACATTCGGCGCAAAACATGCCCCATATTTAAACTTTGACGCCCGAGCCCGCGGATGTCAAAATGCCGCCGTGTGCGTCATTTTCTGGATTCGGGAAACTGCCTTGCGTTAATCATATGCAAGGTAGGCTTTCCCGTCCAAAAAATGACTTAAACGGCCATGCGTCGTATTTATGCTTCCGGGCAAAAATGCTGCACGTCCGGGAGGCGGAGGCGGAAAATGACGCACAGACAGATTTGCGTCACAAATTAACGCCTGGGTCAGGGCAGGCGTTAAAATGGGGCAAACACACCTGTATTTAACCAGAACACACAGAAGCAACAGCAGAGCAGCAAAAGGGAGACATGGAGGTGCTACTCATCCAGCGTACAAGCAGACGCAGAGCCCAGCAACAACAACAGCAGCTACCACAACACCAGCAAGGACCCCAAAGGCAGCGCAGAAGGCAGGAGAGAATATTCCGCACCAGAACAACCCTTCATGGCCTCAGGGAACATGACATCATCCAGAGGTACAGGTTGAACTGGCAGGCCATTCAGCAGCTGCTGCGCAACATAAAGCCACAATTGGCACCCACCTTGCTGACACCCCGCACCACCCCAACAGAAACCAAGCTGCTAGCTGTACTTCACATGTTGGCAAGTGGCTCCTTTCAAAGCACTGGTGCCCTGGTTGCCGGAATATCACAGCCATCATTTTCTGCCTTCTTGCTCAAAGTACTGGATGCCATCATTGGACTCACACCCTGCCACATCTGCTTACCAAACACACTGCAGAAGCAGCAGGAGACAAAACAGGGGTTTTACCTCATTAATGGATTCCCACACGTCCTTGGTACCATCAACTGCACACATGTATGCCTTGTGCCACCTGCTGCAACTGAACACCTCTACCACAACAGGAAACACACACATTCCATCAATGTGCAGGCCATTGTTGATCACCAAGGATTGATCACCAACATCGTGGCAAAGTATCCTGGGAGTGTACATGACTCATTCATCTTCCGTCACTCTACCATCAATCAACACTTACAGGATGGACGATATGGCAATGGACTACTTGTTGGTAAGTACAGAAACCTACTTATGTAGACACTGCACAGCAACCCTCTAGGACAAACAACACATACCCCACGACAGCAACATGTGGACAGGAACACACAGAGGTCGTGACATCGCTAGCCATGTTTGATAGTCTGCAGTGAACCTGTCACACATCTGAAATTAGTGTACAGTCTAATGTTAAGACGTCAATGATCACAACGTATGGAGAGGTTTGGCTAATTGTCACCTTGCAAAATGTAAGCGTCTCACTGATGTTTAAATTAATCCATTGCATAAGTCTAAAGGTATGGGATGTCCAGGGTACATAGATGCTAACGTGTTACCACCACTGTCAAAATGAATCTGTATATGGAACTATCATCTCACCCCAAGTGAAGACACATGGACACCTGTATCACAAGTCGCAATGGTAGGGAGTGCACACTGTACTGCAAATACCCAAACATACTGCTGACAACCGGTCAGCAGGTAAACACTTGTTCAGCCAAGGAAACAACACAATGCAGATGGTACATCCTACAAGCCTAGGAAGGAACACAATAACACAAAAAAGTCACAGACAACACAAGACAACTACTGCCATGCAAGGTGATATCAATGGGGCAAGCTACACGAACATGATCCCATTCATTTTCTTTTTCAGCTGATCAGGGGTATGGGATCCAGCCATGGATTATGACACCATTTGGCAACCCAAGCACTGCAGCAGAGTGTGCCTACAATGACGCACATAGGAGGACACGCAGCATAGTCGAGAGGACCTTCGGCATCCTCAAGTCGAGATTCAGGTGCCTCAGCATCACTGGTGGCAGCCTCCTATATTCCCCAGAAATGGTCTGTAAGATCATTCTAACATGTGCCATCCTGCACAACATTTGCATACGAAGGAACATTCCCCTCTTAGAACCAGAGCCACAAATGCCTGAAGAGGAGGAAGAGGAGGATGCTGGCCTGCAACATGAGGGGGAACAACAAAACACAGCTGCTGGATTGCGTAGGCGCCAATATATTGTGAACAATTTCTTTTAAAACAACTCACCATCGCCACTGTATTAACTAATGTAAATAAACACCGATAATAATCATCATATCATGGTATGGCTAATCATTTGTGCTCACCTTTATATCTAACTATCAGAATAAGAGGGTAGCCTCATGAAGCATTGCTGATATACCGATCAGGACACAGAATTTTCCAAAGCAATTGTGATGCGTATTATACAACAGTCACATACACACAAACTGTAAATGACATATATCCTGTACATTTCACCTTTGAAGGGCAATAGCAGAGGACCACACCTATTTCACACATATATGTTGGCAACATGGTTCATCGCAGCATATGGCACACAACTAAGACATCATCAGTCAATAAGGGAAAAAAAAGCTTCATACATGAGGCAGTGGATGTGCAATTGCATTGGTAACAGGAATGTATGACCAGACCCTTGACAGCGGTAAGTCATACAGCACCTATCTTTGCAAGGACTATCTTTGACTAGAGTTCCCTAGAAGCAGAACATAGACAGCACAAGTGCCATACCTATGACAAGCATTGCGCACATGACATTCCATGTACATGTCAGCCCATTTCCTAACTCCTGACACACCCATGCTCCTGGTCTCAACCCACCTGTCTGAAGAGGTCCCTGGAATGGTAATATGTGTACCCCGATATTCCCTCCTCTACACACACAGACTAACAATAGTAATCCAGTGTGCTACACCCTTTCCTATGTTATGCCATTGTCATAATACATCTGACTGCATGGACGTTAGCTCAATTAATACACTGGCTTGTAGTTTCTAAGCCCTGTTATCACCTGTAGATTGCTTCCCGTGTGAAAGGTACTGCTGGCATTTGAACTCGAATCTCACCTACAGGACTTGTGAGAAACTGATGTAGCACACACCTGTGATCACCTCCATGCACACCACCCATTTGAACATGCACTGCCCCTGCAGATGATTGGAACAGCATAGAAGTTGCCATTTTGTCAAATACACTGTTATGCATTGCTAGTAATTAAGCCGTGTAACACAGCCCTTGGGTTTAAATGTCTCCTTCAAAAACACAGGACAAACACAGTTTTCCATGTCAACTGTCTTGTTCTTCCTCCGATCAGTCTTAGTCAGACCACTGAGTATGTACCTTGTGAAATTGCTGGATCCTGATTGACCCTGCATCCTGTCAGCCTGACTGGCATCTGTCTGTGCATTACCCTAAAGGTTCCTTGTGGCTACATATGTACCACACTTGCGTTACCAAATCTCACATTTCTCAGGGGGTATTTTGTCAGGTGCTTCCTCAATGCATACCCAAATACATTGTATAGCATCATCTGCTTTTTAATTGTACCATATTAGTAAAATTGTCTTTGAATACCAAAATCATGGCCTATCCCTTGTCTGGGTCTCATGTATGCATGAATGACAAAGTCTGACAGTGTACCATGGCCGTATGCAGGGATTGGGTATGGTGCCTCCAGCAGAACCAGCTACCTCTGATAATGTGCATGAAAAGTCCACACATGTTAGGACCCTGACAGTTCACACGCTGAATCACATTGCTCACAACATATTGATGGGCTGTGCGTGCTGAATAGCTGCAAGATTAATCAACACAGAGGCTAATATGTTCCCAGATGCAGTGGAAACTTTACAGGCCAACCTGTGTACAAATGTTGTAATGACACCTGCCGGAACATGACTCCTGAGATATGATCTCACTCAGCACACCAAGGTTGCCCTGTTGACGTGTTCATAACACGTCTGCAGTGACAGGGTGGGACCATCCCCATGTAGGTTCTCATGTCCTCATCGACTTTACTCACATTGATCTCCGAAGGTTACTCAGTAGATACAGGAATAGCCGCCACCGACTCATGATGAGACCTGGACGTAACTGTGACAACATACACCCCTACAAATATACAGGATCAACATTGGACCACACACATGAACCAGACACCTCTGTGCAATTGATCACTGAAAATATGTGGCCATGTGCTGCCTCGTCTGCTGGTCCACCACTGCTACTGAAGAGTTGTGGCTCAGTCATATGACCACAACTGTGGCGTGATATAACAGTCGGGGGTCACCTTTGGCTGTCTGTGCCAATAACATGGTACCCACTTAGTCTGTACATGTGCCAGATTCACGGTGGGTTCACCAACAAGTGCTTAGGAAGCAGTTACTACATTTCTAGGACATGGGATGGGCAACTTTTGGACTATTGACATGAACAAGTGTCTGCCATCTCTCCGGTGCATGCTTTGTCATTTGTGGTGTCTACGTTACCCAAAATCTTAGAAGTGCACACAATAGATGTTGCTACATGTATGACTAGCACATGTCCTCTCTCATTTCCACACTGAGTTGCATCTAAGGTTTGGACACATTGACTTCACATTCATTCAAGCATATTTTCAATAATGCATCTTGTGATGCACACACACTGGGTCGACAACTACATTAGTAGGCAATGCACACACATTGAGCCATAAGCATTGGGGTATTGTACTTATGTGCGTCACCTTGCTATCCTCTCCTGATGCCAAACATATGGCCATCTAGTGCCTCAGCCAAGCGTGAGAATCCTGTTAAGGAAGTAGCGGATCATGGTCCGCAGCAGTATGATGTCTCACATGTGACCATACACCGTCAACACCAAAGTGGGTGCCATCAGCCTATCTCAGTTGTGTCACAAATGTAATATTACATTAAAAAGGCAAAATTACCCAAACCCAGTTACTGCCCTGACATTTTGATGCATACACATCAAAAAATGAAGCACAAGCGTCAAAAAATGGCACTCATGCCTGAAAAACGATGCATTATGCCCTTAAAATTGGTTAATTGTTAGACTATTTCCAAATATATGGAAGCGGCCTAATTTTTACTCCTGTGCGTCGAAATAAATGACGCACATACTGTATGCGTCAAAAATTATGACGCATACCGATAAACACGGCTGCCATTTTATGCAGGAAGTGATGTAATAGGATGTCCTGTTTACAGATTATGTACAGTGGGGGTACTTTCACTTTGCAGTCTGTGATTCTTCTAGACTGGGTGGCTGTGTTCTGAGTTTTGTCCAGTGAAATTGTGCTTTTGTCTCCTGTGTGCTCCATTACTTGTTAGTTTGTTATCTAAAATTGTTGTTGTACACTGTCTGAGTGTTTATTGTGTACTATTGTCCAGTATTGTATTGTCTTTGTTGTTTGTGGGATTCTGTTGTGGGTAGTGTTAGTTTGGGCTTAGTTGGGCTCTTTTAGTTGTTAAGTTTACTTTTTTCTTATTCTACTTCCCCCCTTTTCTCCTTTGTTCTTCTTTATCCCCTATTCCTCTTTTCCTGTGCTAACATGTTGGGTAGGCCACGTCTTGGCAAGATGGGTGAGGAGGAGCTTGGGGGGTTTATATGGCTGGTGTGCCATTTCCTCCCACTTATGATTGAGGCAGGGGGGCAGTGATACAGGGGTATCACACCGAGGCACGTAGAATCCAGTGGGGAAAGGTCCTGCATCACTTGCAACGTGTGTATCGGAGCCAGAGGAATGACCACCAGCTGAAGCACCGCTGGGCTGACCTCATCTCTAGGGAGCAAGATCTGCTAGACCACCTGGGAATAGTGATTGGTGGCCCTTTTGGTGAGTACAAATCATGTAAATGTGCACAATTAAAAGCTCTGTAATGACATCAGATGATTTGTACAAAATCTGCCAGCTATGTTGTTGAGTGTGTGGAATGCTTTGGAAACATACAGGGTCACTGATAGACTATGTGAAGGACCACAATTGCTAGCTGTCAGGAAGCAAGTGCTCTGCAAACTTACTGAATACTTTTGCTTAATGTAAGTTGGTGCCGCCTTTGTGTCAGACAGCAACACAAATTAGGAGCCAATCATGTCTATATAGGTCACATTTGCCAGTGAGGTATAGATTTTCCAAAATATTACTGAGCTTTGTTGACGCAACAGATAGACTGACTTTAGAAACACTACATGATGCAGAAAATTAGTGCAGGCTTCACGTCAATTGATGATAGCAATGTGGCCCACACATATGTCTCATGTGTGTCTGGTGAGTGTGTAAGGAAAGCGTTCGCGTAAGTTCTATGAATGTTAAGGATTATTGTAGTCCTTCATCATTTTGGATACATGTCAGATCTGGATTTGGAAACATAGGGAAAAAGTGCAAGGTGCCCTCAGCTAACATCTTACACTGGTATTTGGTGTTTGGTGTTCCACCTTTCATTTAGGGATGGCAGGCCAAAGGTATGCACATGGGTTCATATCTCTATGGTTGGTGCAAGTCATCATAGCTGGGCCACATCAAATGAAGAAACTGTAACAACATGAGGGCTTACAAATGTCCCTGCCCCTCTGTACATTGTACCTATGTGTCATACATTTGTCATGGCCACAATAGCTGTTTGACTGGTAATGCACTCCTCAAGGAAACAAGCTTTGGATGTCTCTCTTGGATGCACATGATGAGACGAATACACTCCATTATTATGTCTGTTCACTAATGAAGGAGCATGTTTGCCACCTCATGATAGTTAGGGCCACTGCATGTGTGCAGATATGTGTGTAAATGTCACAGGAGACCCATGGTATGTACATGTTAGTCGTGCTATATCGGATGCAGTATCATCATGTCTGAGTGGCTTTACTTACTTGTGTAATCTTACACATAGTTTTTGCCTTTGGAATTGTTGGGCAGTGCACAGACTTTGAGCACATTTCTTCCTTCCATGCCTTACAGGTGGACCGGCACCCTACACTGTGGGCGAGGTGGCTTCATTCGAAGGCCCCGACAATTCCAGTAAGTGTTGATATGTCTGTTATGTGTTGTGTTTGCTGATGATGTGTGATGGACAAACGGCAAGGTGTGATGCGCTGGGCCATCATTTGTCTTGTTCCCTGAGTGGGATTTCATTTTCTCAGCATTTTGGAGTTTGCCAATGCTTATCCTATTGTCTTATCTAGGGATTCTAGGTCATTCCTGTAGGCCCCGCAATGTGAATTGGGTTGAGTCATGTGGATAACACTTGTATCAACAAGAGTCGCACTGGACCTAATCTCAGATTTAGTCAGCCTGTCAGACTGACATTCTCCCAGAATGGGGCTGCAAAATGCTTACCCACAGACTTCTGCTTCCCTATTCACTAATGTACTTATGAAACTGTAGGTTGAACTTCCTAGCAGCATGTAGCTCCACATGTAGTGCTACAAGTATGTGGCACTTGAGTGCAATGGCCTAGGTGTGCATGAAAATCATGGCCAGGGGTGTTCTTCCAACTCTGTGTTTGTTGTAAGTCATGGCTTACTGGAAGTATATGATGTGGACAAAGGTCTGCATTGCAAGACATGTGTGGTGCTGGGATTGGTCAAGGGTTTGCTGTCTCCTATTTGTAGATACACCTTACCTGTGGTGTGTGTGTTGAGCCAAACACATGTCCAGCTTTCATAAGCTTCCTGGGTGTCCATGTTGTTTGAAATTGTTAGTTGTTTCTCCACCACCCCCACCCTCAAACACAGGCCTGGGTTTGTGAATAGTGTTCCTAGGACTGATGAAACAAGTATGTTACACAGACATGTAATCAGTGAATCTTTGGTCGGAACCTTGTATACACACTCAGGTATAGCACATGAGTACTATACTAGCAAGTCCATTTACAACTTGCAGATCATTTGGCCCTAGATTTTCATCCGGTACACTGACATTTGTAGCCCTGGCATTGGCAGAGGATGTGCAGCATGATTGTTAGCTGACAACTGGCAGAACTCTGATGCCAAAATCATGCCAGTTGTTACCCATCTTGTAGGGTTTGGATGTGCTATGTGTGATACGACCTTTGTAGGCTGGCCTGTTATGTACTTCCTCAAGGACATTCAATGATCTGTATGATGATAGGAGCTGTTACAAGTACAGTAGATGTACTGTCTGATTTGCTTCTTGTGCCATTTCACACAATGCAGTTCCTAATGTAAGTTTTTTCCTTTGTCTTCACAGCTGCTAATATGACACCCATCCAGGTCCATGAATTCCAGAGGAGGGCAATGCGCTACCAGCATATTCTGCTGGTAGAGTCGGGGTACAGAAGGATGGCCCGAAGATATAGGACCGAACGTGCCTCCGGAGCCTAGAAGGCTTTCCCACAGGGTGGCCCTACTTTTCCCACCACAGCCACCACCAGCACGACCACCACTTCCACCCAGGTGGCACCACCCACAGCTGGGACCGTTGTCCCAACAACATCTGCAAGTGCTCCAGGCCCTAGCAGTGGACCACCTTCAGGGCAGCCCACAGGCATTGACAATACACAGCCACCCGCGTACTCAGCTGGTACCCCGACCACCCCAGCTGCAACAATTGACCCTGCTGCTTTTGTGGACATGCAGCGCAAAATGGACGTGTCCTTAGGAAAATGAGTCACCTGCGGCCGGATGTTCGCCATATCAACAGGCGTGTGCGGTCGGTCCATTAAGCGGGACCTCCGGAGGGCCAACATCTAGACTTTGTTGATGGACATGCTTCCCTCCCCTCCCTCTTCTTTCCTTATTCTTATACTTAGTGGGCTTAGGGGGCTTATTGTTAGGTTAGTATAGGCTGTTAGTTTAGTTAGTGTTAGTGGGTGGGGGTCCTGATTATTTCAATATTTCTTTTTGAGTGTGCGGGCTATGTTGGGGTTCTTGTGTGTTTAGAAAAAAAATATATAAAATTAAAAAAAAAATATATATATATATATATATGTTTAGGATAGAATAGTATGTGTTTAGGTTAGTATCTGTTGTCCTCCATGTGTCCCGTCTCATAAGGGGGGTAGGGGTTGATGTTCAGAACGTTTCATTACATGTGATAAGTAAGTTTAGGTTAGGTTAGTTAGGGACAGTTGTGGGTAATGAGTAGTTTTGGTAGATTAGGGTAGGTAAGACTTTTCCCCGAGTTTCCTCTTCTGTTATTACCGTTTAATAAATATGTAGTGAACCCTTTACAGTATGTGTGAAGTACTTGTGGATCAGGGCCTTGGCATAAGTGTACATTAATTCTGTTCTATTACATTTGTGTCCTATGCTACGAACAAATCCCAACTGAGCTGTAAGATTGGCAGTTACCCCAGAGCTACCTTGCAAAGATTCCACCATTCATTGCAACCACCTATCACAGTTACTAAGGATCCCAACGTGTTTTTTTCATTACGTATGTTTTCAAAGTCACAAACAGTGCTTCCAGATTTTGTATTGGGGACACTGTGTTATGTCTGACTGCAGTGTGATGTTCAAGGAAACCCTTATTAGCTGAGTGGCAGTAAGTACTCTTGTAGTATCGTGTTTGTGACTCACAGAGATCATTTGTGACACTGTTCAGCATGATTACTTACTTTGGATGTAAACTCAGATACCTTCATTCATGAAGTTTGTTGAATGTTTGCTTAGATTTGTGGGCATTGTTATATGTGTTAGTATTGCATGGTGGCAACATTTTGCTGACACTATTTGATGGCTTAGATATCCCTTGAGGAAGCATTATTCTGTACAACACAGCATTATGGTGTATGGTTTCTCTTTTCATCAGATATTTTATCAGAAGGGCAGAGTATGATGCAATCCAGGCCACTGTGCATAGTTATCAGACTACATAATTTCAGGACAGTTGTATTGACAAGCTATGTAATTTGACAGGAGACAAAATTCAGTGATCTACTTCATGGTTGATGTGTCACATTACACAGAGACAAAGTGGTTGTGTAAGTGCTATTTATTGAAAAGTGCTGTAGTGCTATATGTACATTGTCCATGATTGTGAGTCCATTATAGTGACATCTTCCACTATGATCCTACACAAGTGCTAAAGGAAAATGCATTTGACATGCTGGGGTGATGTGTCAGACAGTGCAGAGGGACAGGATTTGCCAATGAGTAAGTGAGAGACAAGCACTGGGCAGGCTGACAAGATATACAGTGGTTTGCAGAACAGTCATTGAGTACAGTTGTTGTAAGACTGGCATGTTACAAAGCGCTGGACCTTGGTAATAGTTGGCCATGTGGCAGGGACTAGTGCTTCCGGGTACTTTTCCGTGTGAAGGTGATCTGTTCCACGTCTTCTTCCTCTGATGTGTGTGTTGCCTCCTCTGTCCTTGGTGGTGGTGGTTGGGAAGGGGCAACACACACCTCAGTGTTAGAAGACGTGGAGTCAGACATCCCGGTCGCTGCTACCTGTGAAGATCTTAAGGGCAGTACTGCTGCAAGGAGGATCTTCTGTTTCTTGAGAATAGCAGCCACATCACGATGGTAGGCAGCCAGGTCGGTCCTGAGGGGTACAATGTTGCATTCGTGCATGCGTTGACAGGATTGCTGTTGTAGGTGTTGGGTCAACTGTATTACAGCTGTGCTGATTTCCTTCAACCTTTTTTCAAGTTCCTGCAAGATAGTTGTTCGCCCTTGTATAGCTGCTGCCTGTTCTTCAGTTGACATCATGCACGAGTGCACCCCCTCTAGGCTGGCTGCTATATTTTGCATCCCCACCCGCACCTCCTTGGCCAGCTCCCGCTGTACTCCGACTACAGTTCTCTCAAAGCTGGTGCCTGTGTCACCTGAGTCCTCAGCTGTATTGGAGCTGGCAGGTCTTACAATTGGTGTTGTGGGTGGGTCCTCGGTGATGGTTGCTTGTTCTGAGCTCCTCCTTGTGACAGAAGGTGGGGTGTGGAGGGTTCCAAGGACATCTTGGAGGGTCTGGTGGCTGATGTTTGTGAGCTCATCATCCATGTCATCAGGGTAGTCCTGGACAGGCATATCCGCAGGAAATCCATCGTCCTCTGCAATGAAATAGGGTACAATTCGTGTGTCTGTGTTGTGGCATTAGTGATGTGACATGCCTGCCTTGTGTTGATTTCACATTGTGATCTTGCTTCCTGTTCATTGCTCCAGTCTTTCAGATGGGCATTCTCCCAGGCCTATGCCCCACCTTATTTGACTTGTCGGCATCATCTCCTCTAGTGTTGTTTTAGGCCAAATAGTGAATTGCCACCTTCTTGTCCTACTCAACCCTCCGTCAACATCCATTCTAATGGCGAGGCCTTTCACTGGCTGTGGGTGCTCTGATGGCACTAGCAGCAGCACACTTAACAATCTGGACCTGCCCCAGTCTCTGATCTTTCACATCCACTTATATGTAGTTGAAAAGTAGCGTATCCTATGCATAGCATTGTAATGGCACGATATGGATGTTAGCATTGGTAATGTGTACATCTGATGTAGGGGAGTGTGTGGAGATTGGATTGCCCTGATAGTTGCAGCAGTGTCCTATTTCCTCCTCTGACTGTGCAGGTGTATGTCAGTGACCAGTTACATGTGTTCTCCCCCTCAATGCTGTTGTCTGAGCAGTATGACATTTGGGATGTTACATTGTGACCCAGGCACAGGATGGACCCTGGCATATGCTGCATGGGTGTGACCTTAGTGCTGTGTACCTCCTAATGTTGATGACATTGGCTGATGTTTGTGGCAACTATGGGTATTCACAATTGACAGGACTGGAACATTTGTCTTGTTTCATGGGATTGTTAAAGTTGTCATCCTCAACCCACTAATTTAGGTGCGTATGATCCATGGGGACGTTACTGCCATTGGTTACTTGAGCTGCACAGGTGGTGGTAGTGGCAACTGTTGTCATTGTTACATTCCTGTTGTCCATATGGCTAGAGGTTGTTAATTGGGCCCTAGTTAATGTAGGGGGTATAGTGGCTGACGTGTGACGGGATGTCAGTTTGACGTTGTGCCCTTCCCTCCTGGCGTGGCTTTACGTTTGCTACATCGTTGGCATGGCAGCATGCCCCAGCTTCTCTCTGTACAGGCCATGCCCCCATGCCATATCCCTTTACCCATGCCACTCCATGTATATGATGACTTACATGCATTGTGTAGTAGGTATGTCCACACCCCTGCTTACAGTTAACATTAGTGCATTTTAATTCCCCATGCGACTTACCCTGCATGTGCGTTGTCTCCTGGTAGTCTGCGCTGTCCTGTCCTTGAATCCCTGTGACGATCTCCTCAGGGATGACGGCTGCGACCATCTCCTCCATGTGGTCCAAGGGCTCCTGGTGGGCTGGACTCCCACCTCCAGTCTGCAGTGCTGCCTTCCTGTTCCTTGCCATTTTTTCCTTGGTCCTGCAAGTCATGCCAGCGTTTCTTGCACTCGATGACTGTTCTGCGTACTTCTGCCACACTGTTAATCTTGTCAACAATTTGTTGCCATATTGCCTCTCTCCTACTGATTGGCAACTTTGAGGTTACAAACAGTTGGTGCTGGTGTTCCGTCACCTCTTTAACCAGAATTTCCTGTTCCTCTGCACTGAAGCGACACTTTCTTTTTTTCTTCAAACTGTCCTGGGTTTTGTGTGGGTCCTCCTGGCTGGTTCCTGATCTGTTGTCATCTTCCTGGGGTCCGTAGAGGCATCTGGGATCATTTTGACTCTCCTCTGCTGAAATAGCTGTGTTTGCGGGGAATTTTGACGCTACTGCGTAAAAAAAACGCTGCATATCCGGTTTGCAGTGTTGTAAATCGACCCACAGTCATTTCCGCCACGGTAACGTCGTTTTGCTTTACGACTTGACTGTGCGGTGTGCGTAAAAAAAAAAGACTTACACTTGTGGTTTGCGCCGCCGTGCGTCAAAGTATAAATTTGACGCCCGCTTGGCGCACCGAAATGGTGTTAGCCGTGGTAATATTTGTGACGCAAAACTGCGCCGGCGCAGTTTTGCATCAAAAAGTATAAATATGGGCCTAAGGGTCTTGGAAGACTCTCCTGAATCGGAGTTCCCAGAACTCAATGTGAAACCCTGTCCCTGTCTGCAACACCCAGGCATCGGAGGTTGTGTGAGCCCAATTGTGTTTGAACAAGCGTAACCTCCCTCCTATTTTTTTGTGGGGAAGAAGGGGTAATCCTCACCAGAAGGGCCTCCTGGAACATTAGCTCCTCCCCAGGTGATCCTGCTTGTTTTGCCTTTCCCTCTGCCTCAATTGGGAAAGAAGGCTCCTTGGCACCATCTCGCCATCCATTATTTCTGTAGGAGATGGGGCCTTGTAGATAAGGGCGGCCGGAGTAGCGACCCCTGCCTCATCCGGCCCCTCCAAAAGCCTTCCCCAGGAAGATCTTCTTGATAGAAGATTGCACCTTGTCCAGCACAGAAAAGGTGGCAACGCATTTGTCCAACTCCTTGATGAACGGATCACCGAATAAATTACCTTTGGCGACTGCCCCTGCCTCTGAGCAGGGCAGCTCTCCCACTTTGGGGTCTATTTTGATACGTAAAGACCGGCTCCTCTCAACCGAGATGGCACAGTTAGCATTGCCCAGGAGACAAACTGCCCTCTAGGCCCACCCGGCTACGACATCCGTCGGTAGGGGAGTGTCAGATTGTTTTGCACGTTCGGCCAGTTGAATGATCTGTGTTAGGGGACCTAACACGTAAAGGAGCTTGTCCTGGCACGCCTTCCAAGATCGATCATTACCCTTCTTGGGATCCTTGGTGTACTTCGCAAAAAAGGTACACATCTTCGGATCTATATCTGGAGTAGCTGCTACTCTATCTGGCAAGGTAGGCCACAGGCACTCGGCCTTCAGGCAAGCCCGCACCTTCTTGTGGAGAGGCTGACGAATCTTACTAGCCACGTATTCGGTTACCTTCTGCTCCGGCCGCCACTCCGATGACCCGGGTGATAAATTCCCTCAGGTTCAAACATATCGGAGCCGGAGTCATCCTGCTCCTGCAGATCTGGCATAGAGGCCCCGGGTCACAAGGGGCGGCCGGAGTCTTGATCCTCCACAGAGGAAGAATCCCCGTCAGAGTCCTCCGCAATGCGTTTGGGGGGCCCCACCTCAGGGCCCACTATGTGGTGAAGCTTTTCACAGGTCGCTCCGGGCTGAGAACCCTCCCAGAAGGGTGTGCGCTTATGCGCACACGCACTCTTACAGAAGACGCTGGCGAGGCTCTCTAAGTCTTCTAGGTTTCTTGGGAGCTGGTATCTCAGAAGTTTTGAACCCATCCCCGTGCCCCCAAACATGCCCGACCTTTTGGACACCTGTTCTGAAAGCTGCGCCACGCTCTCCTTAATAGGGGCCAGTGCCTGGGCAATAGCCTGCGATATCAACACATCTACCCTAGGAGGTAGAACGCGTTGTGAAGGGCCTTCTCCTGGGGACATGTTGGGGTAAAAATCATGGTCCTGCGCGGACTGCATCGTGTGACCCAGGGGAAACTCGACAGAAGAACACCCTAAATTAATAATAAGGATAGCCCCCCATGCTCCTGTCACCAAAAGGCAAAAAATATATAGAACCAATAGTCTTTTAAAACGCACACACAGGGTCGCGTGCTGATTGGCAACCGTTATTGGTCTTACTGAACTCGGTGTCTATCAACCGCAAAAATGTGGTGTATCTGTGGGGGTTGCAGGGGTTAAAAAGAGCCTGGGCTCAATAACCCCTGTTGCACCGTAAATCAGAGCGCCAAGCGCAACGTGACTCGAGCCCTCGAAAAACACGCTGATTTAAGGTCAGCCACACAAGACAGTGCCCTCTAGAGGTACCAACGTGTCACCGCATGTAGAAACTGCGCTCGGGCAAAAAAGCCTGCTGTGCTCGCGGTAAGCATCCATAGAGACGAGAAAGAAACACAGAATACAGTGGTAATAACGAACGTGCACAATGAGTTAAGTTTAAAGAAACAAGAAACAAGAGAAACAAGCACTCAGAGGCAGAACGGGCAAACTTAACTGACACTGGAGCAGTGGCTAAAGAGGACGGATGACGCCGACAAGGGACATTTATACACATAGTCGGAATGCTGGCTGATTGGACACTGGGTGCCATGGGAACGTCCTCATGGGAGTTGTAGTTCTTGTCGTTTTTTTCTTGATGAACTTTAAACTTGCTGTTAAATAAAAAGTGAAGAAAGGTCTGCATAATCCTTGCCTCCGGTCCTGACTTAGAATTGAGTGTCATGCAATGTTATGCAATGCAGGACATTATGATTGGGTTATATGAGTCACATGATTTATGACATGTTCGTTAAGTGTTCTTGGGATTTGTCATTTATTTTTTACTGCTATGAGTTCATAATAAAGAAGGAAAAGCATAATCAGAGCCTCTGGTCCTGCCATAGAGATCTAGTGTGGGGCATTAGTTTCTTCGCTAGTGGTGGCCATTTTTATCAGTGCACTGGTTGTTGGCTTTCAAAGAGGGAATGTGCAGGCAATAAGGAGGCTTGTTTAAGGTGGACTGAAGCAGGTCTATGCAATATCTCGCATTCAGCAGGCACACACAATGGGCAAACTGGTGGTACATCAAAGGTAAGCCTGTCTGTGCCGATTCGTGCCCAGAGGCCAGTCATGTTGTCTGTCGACAGCTTCAACTGCAACAATAAAACACTAATTTATTATGGTCGTGAACACATTTATAACATTTTCTTCCAGTATTTTCATGTGACTAAAACTCATTGACTTGGGGATCTTTGTAAATAAGCTGCACTGTATATTTCCACTGAAAGACAGCTTTCGTTTTCGATGGAGAGAGAGGAGCGTTTATCAATGTACTGAAAGAAGAGTGGCCAGGGCACACCAATAGCATGAATCTTTTTCCTGATAATGTTCAAGAATAAGTAGAAAGTTTGTTCTTGGAAGATGATGTGTAGATATTTATTATAAGTGCAGGTAGAAAGTAGAAATTTCAATCAAAAGACTGCGTTGTACAAAATGACCATGTGTTCAGAGCAGCCAGATGGTGATAAATGGTCAAAGTTACAATAGGATGTTCGAATGTAACAATAAGTCCATACAGCAAAACAGCCAACACGTGTTTCGTCTTCAAGACTTTGTCAAGGCTGTGGAAACATAGATGAAGAATACATACATGTCGGTATAGTATAATTGCGCAAGGTGACTTCTCAACGTCTAAAATTCTTTATACAGAGGTAAAGAGAACAATCCGAGCGAAGGTGCAATAGAATTGTGTGAATTAAGTGCAGGGATGCGTATCGTTAATGTGACGACCAGAATGTAGTGTGAATGCCTCAATAGGTCTTATAGGTGACTAATTGAATCACGTTCCAGAAGAAAAAGGCAAACAAGTCAGTCTAGAGTGGAATAAAACGGCAACATCATGCGAGGTGAGATTGTCATAAACGTGTCTACACAGTGTGATACAGTACATGTGCTTTAAACATTTTTAGAAAACATTGAATCTTAGTGGTGAAGAAACAAGGGGGGATGCGAAGTGTGTTGTGATGTGGATAGAAGATCTATAAATAGTGTGAAGAAAAAAGAGTAAAGAAAGAAGTAAGAAGTAATTGAATGCCTCCATTGCTCGTAGCACTAGTCTCTATATGGACTCACTCTGTTTCAAAATGGCCCCCACTTTGGGCTGCTCAAACTGCTCGCTGTCTCAATTAGAGTCCCTTTTCTATTTTGACTCTCTTTTGCCTGAACCGATCAACCTATAAAAAGAGGCTGACACACACATGGGCCAAACACTCTGCCAAAACCCCTACGCGCACGGCACGGGTTTATTCGCTCCACAAATACTTGAGGTAAGGTACTGCCAGCGTGGCTGGCTTGTCTCACTACGTTCTCCCACTTACGGGGAACTCAAGGCAGCCAGGCGAGGAAAGCTTTACTAATCTGTGTCGGCTAGAAAAAATAAATATGTGACAAAAGCATACCACGTTGTGTGAATAGAATAGCCTTTAAATTTCTGTAGAAGTCTGGTAGTGCGCAGCATGCTCTGATTGTGTGTCTTAACATGGCATGAAGTAAAGTTATACCACAGACAGAGACTAAGTGATAAAACGTTCTCAAGTTTTAGAATGACATTTTTTCTGATCGAGATTTTGGTTTTTATAAGCGGTTAAAGTGGCATTAGGGGGCATGGCATGGGCATAAAAAGACTAAGTAAAACATTCCTTTAGAATTTTTTATTGCGTTTTGAGAAAACCTTTCTAATTTGATAGGCTCCATCTTCACTTTTCGAGTTTTTCTAGAAAGTGAAAAGAATATTACACATGTAAAATCACAGCAACCTTGGTAAAGCTAGTGACGGGGCAACTCTCCAGCGACATTATAGACCTTGGCATACCAGATTATGTACTCCGTATGTAGCTTTAAAATCAAGTAGCTTTCTGCATAACACCTGCTTTACATTAAATTGTATTTTTTGTTGTTTTATACCCCAGGCTTATCATGGCCATCATTTGCCTATACTATTTGATTTCTTCCAAGGACTCATGACTACCAGCACCTTGATCTATGTACCTTTCGTGTTTACATATAATGTTTTATATACATCTGAAGGTACCTTACCCCCTTTCAATTACTTCTTACTTCTTTCTTTACTCTTTTTTCTTCACACTATTTATAGATCTTCTATCCACATCACAATACACTTCGCATCCCCCCTTGTTTCTTCACCACTAAGATTCAATGTTTTCTAAAAAAATGTAAAGCACATGTACTGTATCACACTGTGTAGACACGTTTATGACAATCTCACCTCGCATGATGTTGCCGTTTTATTCCACTCTAGACTGACTTGTTTGCCTTTTTCTTCTGGAATGTGATTCAATTAGTCACCTATAAGACCTATTGAGGCATTCACACTACATTCTGGTCGTAACATTAACGATACGCATCCCTGCACTTAATTCACACAATTCTATTTCACCTTCGCTCGGATTGTTCTCTTTACCTCTGTACAAAGAATTTTAGACGCTGTGAAGTCACCTTGCGCAATTATACTATACCGACATGTATGTATTTTTCATCTATGTTTCCACAGCCTTGACAAAGTCTTATGACGAAACACGTGTTGGCTGTTTTGCTGTATGGACTTATTGTTACATTCGAACATCCTATTCTAATTTTCACCATTTATCACCATCTGGCTGCTCTGGACACATGGTCATTTTGTACAACACAGTCTTTTGATTGAGATTTCTACTTTCTACCTGCACTTATAATAAATATCTACACATCATCTTCCAAGAACAAACTTTCTACTTATTCTTGAACATTAGCAGGATCAGGATTCATGCTATTGGTGTGCCCTGGCCACTCTTCTTTCAATATTTAGGCAACCACCCACTCTTCAGTGAGTGGCCCTCCGACACCTGTGGTGGCAGGTGTTAGGGCTAGCCTGGCACCCAACACCATATTGTTTAAATTTTATGACTTCGCTCGGATTTCACTATTGACATACGCTTTGCAGATGTGCAAGCACTCTCTGGCATCCGCCACCTTCTTCGCCTGGTTTATCAATGTACATTCGGCAAAAAAACTCATAGCTATCTTGTGTTTTACAGAGACATGGCTCTCAGAGGAGTTTGATTTCCCATGAAAAAGTGAATGGGGTATGGGACTGGCTTTTGATCTTTAAAGAACATTTGAAATGCACGCAAATGGCTGCTAAAAGCCATCCAATATGGTCATTTCAACACTAAAAATGCAGGTCTTGCCGGAGTCATGGTTGTTTTTCTTGTTAATGTACAGACCTCCTCCCAGCACTTCAGAAGCATTGGATTTATGGGAACTCCTAGAGACTGATGTTGAGTTATTGTGTTAGGAGTTAGGTATTCCTTCCCTCACTAAGGGCCTCATTACGAGTTTGGCGGTCCGTCGACCGCCATCGCAGTGGCGGTCCGACCGCGGTCTGGTTGGTGGTGAGACCACCGCATTACAAGTCATGTGGTCCTATGAAGCAAAGACAGCTGTGGTTCCGACTGCACTGCCAAGCAGCACAGACTGCCACAGTAACAAGGCAGTAAAAACATGCCGGCAAAGACAGTGTTTCTGCCGGACACATTAAGAGTTTGCAAACTGCCAATGTGACCGTGGTGGTCCAACCACCAGGTCTCAGAAGGCAGAAACGGGCACTATGAAGGGAGACACTCACCTGCAGTCTGCTTCAGACGTCCGGAGCCGTCATGGAACCAGTCACGCACGTCTTCCTGCTATTGTTGCTGGACGACGGAGCACAAAATCTACGCTGCTGTGGATGCCACCGACTGTAAGTACACACACCTACCTGTGTCCTTACACTCAACAGTAGATCTTTGCACTGTCATTCACATCATTTGCTGGTCACGCTACTGGCACCAAGTACACATCTCATTGTGACCCTGGTCGGTGGTCTACAAAAATCAGGACTAAGCTACAGTCACAATACGCCCCAATTGGGCAGCTCATTCACTCTGCACCGCAACACTACACAAAAAAAACACACGGCCACACATCTCTGGCACAGGGACCGTGAAGACTACACAATGTTTGCGCCCACATATCACCAACAACACACAAACGTCACACATGCCATGGATTGTTGTCACATACAACACGCATATGTATCGATGTGGCGTGAAGCACAAACAACACTACTAGTAAACAGCCCTGCAATGGATACAGACATCACAAAACAATGGATGGACAATGGGATGCACAATAAACAGAGAGACAAATAGACAAAGAGCACTATCCACACATTACTTGCACAATTGGGATGGGGACACCAGGAACACTCTGGGAAGGAGGCTACACGGGACAGATATCACTTTGCACGTGCCCTTCAAACAGCATTTGCACAAGAACTAGCCATACATCTATCTTTGGGACAAACAATACTAGACCCAAATGACATGCCCAAATGAACAATGTGGAAGTGCAAGTCAACAAAGCACATACAACTGCAACTGCATGGCACACACCTCTACAAGAACTAGCTGCAAGGTACACACAGCTAAATGGGCACATGCACAGGCAAATGCAAACAAAGCTAGCATAACTGAACACACTCCATGTCTGCACTAACAAAACTCAGGCTGACACACATCACATGAATGCATGATCCATATCTGGGAAGTCTGACACCATATATGCTCATATTGGACAACACAAGATGAAATATTCACCATAACAAACACCACACAATGCTATGACACCACCATTGCTATTACACACACATGTCCATACAGTCAACATATACCTTTCTCTTGGGGGGCACCAGCACTGCCCACAAAGTCAGATACTGCAAACAACAGCAAATGGAGCAGAAAGCAGGCTGAAACACACAACTGTAGGAACACAACACAAGTTACTCAGGAACAGCATAAAGGTAGAAAAGGAATTGCAGGACAAATGTGTATCCAAAAGAAACAACTTTTGGGTGTATTAACCAGTAAATTATTTTTAAGTCCAAAAGACATTGGCCAGTCCATATGAAGTCTCCAAATGTAGCACAGTGATGTGTGTAAACTTGACTCCCAACTGCCATGGAACCTCCACCGGAAGGGGCATCAAGGGGGCAGGCAAGCACCTCAGGGGTTATCTGTGGGTGGGTTCATTTGGGAGGAGGGGTTTGGGCTTGCGCTTGGGAGGGATGGTCTTCTTCTTGGGAGGGGTGGGCTTCTTGGTGGGGCAGAGGTACAGGGCTTGTGGGGGGACAGGAGAGGCCTTGGAGCTAGAAGGGACAGCCTGGGAGGTGGGTAGGGGTCTCTTGGGTTTGAGGAAACAGGAGAATGGTTCAGGTCGAACAAAAGACGTTTTGTAGGGCCATGGGGTGGTCAGCGGAAGGAGGTCAGGATTTGGAGGTCGAGGGAGTGGTTGTAGGCTGTGTGGGTGTGGATGTCGTGGGTGTGTGCTTATGGAAGGTATGGTTGTGTGTGGTGTGTGTCTGTTGGGTGGGTGAGTGAGGGTGTTTGTGTGTCTTGTGCTTAGGAGTTGGAGGTGCTGGAGGATGCCCTGGTGGGTGTGTGTGTCTGTTGGATGGATGAGTGAGGGTGTTTGTGTGTCTTGGGCTTAGGGGGTTGGAGGGGCTGGAGAATGCCATGGTGGGTGGGTGTGTGTCTGCTGGGGTGGTGTCTGTGGGTATGATGGGTGTGGTGGGTGTGTCAGTTACTGTTTGTGTGATGCCTGTGAGTATGCTGGATATTGTGTCTGCATTGCTGGGGGTGGTGGGGTGTCAAGGAAAGTTGTGACTGTTGTGTCTGTTGTGTCTTTGGGTGGATGTTGTTTGTCTGCATGCCGGTGTGTTTTGTGATGCTTGTGTTTGTGTGTGCTCCTCTTGGCTGTTGAGGTGGATGGCTGTGGATCTGTCTGTGTGCTTTGGGTAGGTAGGTGAAGAGTGGATTTAGAGTGGGAAAAGGGAGTTGGAGAAGGGCGGAAGGTGGGGGGGTGACTGGCTGCTGTCACTGAGGAGGCCAGAGACTAAAGAGATCTCTGTAGACCAGCCATTGCACCATGAATGCCTTCCATGAATGCTTTTGTTTGTTGGAGGTGGGTTGCCAAAGCCTGGGTGCCATTCACAAATGCTGACTGACCCACAGAGATACTTCTCAGGAGGTCAATAGCCTCTTCACTGATGGCAGCAGGGGTAACAGGGGCATGGGCAGAGGTGCCTGCAGAGAAGGAGATGCCCACCCTCTTGGGTGAGTGGGCATAGCAAACTGGATGGAGAGCACCAGGGAGGGTGGTGATAGAACAGGGGGTGGTTGACAATGATGGTACTGGGGGATGCCCTGATGGGTTTGCCTCCACTAGGGAGCGGCCATCGGAGGAGGAATCTGATTATGTTGAGGATGATGTTCTGGTCTCCCCAGTGGCACTCCCCTCGCCCTCCGGGCCACTGGGTCCCTCTGTGCCTGTTGTGTCTTGACCCGAGATCCCGTGGCCAGATGCCTCCTCACTCGGCTTGGCCCCATCTCCTTCACTTGCCAGTGCAGATGCTGCAAATACAAAGAGAAATAGGGTCATCACATGTCCATGAACATACTTGAACAACAGCTCTGATTAGCAAACATTATCATGACGTCAAGTAGGCCCAGCTACAAACTCCACCTAAATGGCCCATACAATTCCATACCACATGCATGCATGCCAAATGAACATCAACAGTTGCCCACAGGAAAATCATGATCTCAGACAACTACAATTGCATGGCTGAAGTTGTGCAATCACAAAAACCAGTCAACTAGTAGGAGACATCATCACCTACAAAGCTTTGCCCCATGAAGCAAACCTCAGTTACCTACTGCCACACAATAGTGGGCTAATGCCAACTCCATTCCCACGGATCGTACACAAGGGCATGCAAATATCTATTTGTCACATACATAATGGCCCAACAATAAGGAATGATGCACCAAAATCCTGCCATATTGATGACATAAGTACAATAGCCTGGAGAAGGTGACATGAAAATACTCATGTCACAATAGAAGCAGTTCCACTATGCACACTTTACCTTGAGGCATCTATTCCAATAGAGTCAAGGAGGTATCATTGGTGTTGCACAGATAGGACACACATGTGCATGGAAATTAACACTATAGACATCAAGTGCAAGATGTCAGGGAGAGATGTCCCCAAAATACACAACCCCATGAATCAGCAAGCCCCAGGGTGATCGCTGCTAATGTCTGGCACCCCTTACAATGACATACTCTGAGTGCTTCGGTAGAAACAATTAGTCCTTTGCATGTGGGAGAGACACTGAAGTTGCAAGGACTTGTCGAAGGCCCTCAACATGTTACCCAATTAGAAACTTCATCTCTGTCCCCATTTAGCTCATGCTAACCCAGATGTCTGTGGGTGTATGAATGCCTGTACACATGTGATTGAAACAGAACTGCAAGTCACTCCATGATGCATGCCAAGAGTCAAGGCACAAACTTTAACCATGACACATTTTCAGTGCACCTTTCCACATAATGCCACATCAAGGGCACAGATATTCACAATGTAGCTCAAAACTCTAGGCCTACCTACCATGTACCTCATTGCCACTGCAGTTGTACATGCCAAATTACATGATATGATGCATGAGGGAATGTGTCAGCCAACAGACAATGGTGACACAATCCTGCATGTGGCACAACAGGAAAAATATCTCCATTGTTAATGTACTATTCCACAAACAGTTTGCCATGCACATACAAATTTGAGATTGCATACAGACATCATCCCATCAACATAAGTAGATCATGCATGAAACTACAGCTTTTATATATGTATACTAAAGAGAAAGGGACACATGCTGACATGTAGGCACAAGGACTGTTGGCAACAATCATGGCCCATACATCATGTCAATGGACAGTCCCCACTTACCAATGGGAAGTAGTGATCCATATCTGCATCCAAAGTACAATGAAAGCCCTGTCACATGCATGTTGGGCATCTTCACATTACAGACTGCAGTGAGGGACCAGAACCCATCAGACACTGAAGAAAACAAGCTTATAGGTGACAGATGCCAACATACACATTTACACAGACACATGGCTGAGAACAGTGATCCATCACCTACTTAACTTTGGCCTGGAACATTGAGGAGTAGTAGTCTGTTACATAGAATTTACAAACACTACAACAGCAGACAGTACATGATTGATAACTGTACATAGTCATATGTGGTCCTTTCAAAGCTAGTGGTTTAAGGATTCTACCCAGTGATGTCCTGGGTCCCTGGTTCAATAGGCAAAGGCGCATCAGTATTAAAACACATGACATGTCAACAACAATAATCTCTCCTGTACTGTGTGACACATGGCTCACCCCTAATTGTCAGGGGGAGCAATCAGAACTTCACTCAATCACTTGGCAATGGGACAGGCAGGAATATGCCCTTTACTCACCCCCCCTTGTGGCTGCCCAAAAATGCCTATCAAGCTCCAGATAGGCCACCGCCAGGATGTGGGCCATCAGCGGGGTCATTGTCTGATGGGCACCCCGCCCACATTGGGAGGACAGCCCCAGCTGGGCCTCTGTGATTTTCCAGACCCAGCATCTCAGGTCCTCCCACCTCTAGTGACAGGGTCTGCACCTTCCAGGCAATGGCTTTCCATATCCCTTTCTTTTGACCTTTCTTTTGCATCCATGCAGGTGTAGACCTGCATGGATGCAAAAGACAAATCAAGAGATCATTTTCACTAGTTTCATCACAAATGATAGAGTCACATACATGTCAGTTACATCAAGCTTGGCCTTTCCCATTTTGTCAATACTCCCCCAGTGTGGCATATACAAGCCAATGAGTACAGAGCCATGACTACAGACCTACATTTCCCAAACTGCAGGACAACCCACCACCTTGCTGAGGCCCTACAATGAATGGGCTGGCTTTCAGACATCTTGTGGGACATGCTTTAGCAACCTGACTGAGATGTCAGCCACTATGAGACACATCACACCTCAGTGGCTTCTGAAAGGCAAATTCCTTAGGCATGAATGAACTAATACATTCACACTCTTTAAGAAGGACTTTCTGCATCAGTCCCTAAAGGCTACTGCCAGAAGACAAACTCATACATCACGCATGGGCAGCAATGAAGGGACTGGCATGGTGGGGAGACATGTGACCCTTGCATTTTTAGCAGCTGTGAAGTGTCTAGCCTGTCCATGTGTGGACATTTGGAAGAACAAAGGCAGACTCATGCCACTTCAGGGTTTGGGGTTCTGTGGTATGTGCCTGTACCACATAAAACGTTTTGGACATATGTGTTGATCCTAGAGACATGGCATCCAAAAAAAGGCATACATTGTCCAGTTTCTGCTATGTGACCAAGCTACTGAGTCACATATCATGGCCTCCCAGGAATCAACACACTATCTGCACTGTGGGACTGTCATTTGTGCAATAAGCCAGTTCAAGACAAATACGCTCTGCGTGAAGGTGACAACGGGGCTGTGGGAGTAAGGGACCAGTCATGAGTCAGAAACACACATTGAGAATGATGCTGACTGCACATGTGTCATGGAGCAGAAACCCAACCCTGTACCCATTCCCAATCTGATCAAAGAAATGAGGCATTATGGGCAGAATGTTACTACTAAGCCTCACTCATATTGCCCACATGACAGGACCTGCTGGGGTACAGGGAGTGGGCACAGTTCCCCATTTGCATAGCCACAGTCTAGCCTAGACTAGGACCCATACTGGGAGATACATGTGACAAGCCCTGGTCTCTGCAGGCTGAACAGACATAACCCACATGACGCCACATTCCTATCACGTCCAAGCCGTACCGTACATCATGTAGCCAACAGCAAATTTGCATGTGATGCATGTGGCAACCTGAAGGGCAGAAAGAGTGATGTCATACCTTCCAAACAACAGTCTAGCAAGGGCAGATGTGTAAAGCAATCTCTGTGGCAATATACACATAGCTCACATCACTTACAACTGACACATACAACATGCTTACTCAGCTCATGCTAACATGCACATACATATTGTCTCACATATACAACATATACAACATTCTCGAGGAAATTGATTTCAGTGAATGGTTGTGATGTCACCTCACCTAGTTCTATGCATCCAACACAAGGTGGGTCAGAGAGCACAAAAAACAAACCCACCACAATGTGAATGAACTCAGTATATGGCACTGGCCACCAATACCTGCCCATTGACTTTCTCATTGATGCCACACAGACTCCAACAACAGGCAGATGAGGATACAATCTGGCACACATGGGCACAATCTAGCCTGTGAGGAGAGAAAGGATGGTGAAGTACAGAGAAAAAGGTGTACATGAAGCACTTACCTGCTCCTCTGGTGCACCATAGAGCTGTTCATATGGCGGTAGGACCTCAGTCACCAGCCTCTCCAGTTCCTCGTGTCTGAAGGCTGGTGCCCTATCACCTGTTGGATATGGTATGACACAGCAGCTCGTTAGCGGAGGTCTTGCTGCCAGCAGTGTTGGGGAGTCAAGTGAGGGATTTTTCAGAACATGACGGTCACGTCCGCCACAGACGTGGTCATCACTGCCAGCGGACAAAGCCATTGGGGCAAGACCACCACTGGAAACAACGTTAGCCTATGGCAGTGTCTGCTGGGGTGCAACCGCCTACCACTATGATGACTTCCGCAAGCTGTCGCGGCGGTTCCTAACGTCCAGTGGAGTAGGTCAGGCAGCGCCTTTTTAGAGGCCAGAAATGTGGGATTTGGCTTTATAAACTGCGTCACAGCTCATAAAATGTTGTTTTGAGCACAAAACCCTGCTCATATTGTTTGGTTATGTTGGTCCTACTACTCAAACACCATTGTAGCATTTTGCTGGGTATCTATGGCAATTTACAGTGGGGCACAGTCCACCCCCATTGAAGGTCATTTTTGTGGTTAGGACATCCAGTCACATTCCCAATTGCATTTATGATGCACTATTTTGTTTTCAGTCCAGATACATGATGTGTACACGTGTGGCAAACCAAGGGGATAACATGTGACCCTTGAGTTTTTAGCAGCTGTGATGTGGACTGTTTGCCATGTCCATCCATTCAAAATTGTCATTTCATGTTATACTTGACATGCATCATGTATGTTGCCGTGGATATAATGACTAATGTCAGAACTCATTTCTTGTCATGTATAGGTACCCAGGGAGAGGGAGGATGCGACAACTACCTGTCTACCGACCACTGCCAGAGCTTCAGACCATGGAAGAATGCAACATTTTTCTCCTTTACAGTCTGAATAGGCGAACGATAGTGGACTTATGTAGTCAGTTGGAGCCAGATCTGATGCAGCTATTAGTTATGCAACCAGCATACCATCCATTGTACAGGTCATATCAGTGCTGCACTTCCTAGCCACAGTATCCTTCCAACATACAGTGGTCCAAGTTGGTGGAATGTCTCAACCTATGTTCAGTCTGGTGTTGAAGGATGTCCTCTCAGCAATGCTGGAACATCTGGACAGCTATATCCAGTTTCCCCAACGTGAGGATTTAGCCCATGAGAAGATTGACTTTTATGGTTTTGCACACCTCCCACATGTGGTGGGGGCTGTTGATGGCACACATGTTGGCCTGGTCTCACCACATGCCAATGAACAAGTATACTGCAACCAAAAGAACTTCCATTCCATCAGCATCCAAGTTGTATGTTTGACGGACTTATACGTTTCTCAGGTCTGTGCCCATTATTCGTGTTCAGTCCATGATACCTTCGTAATGCAGAACAATACAGTCCCCCAGCTGATGTCACGACTGTACCCGGGAAGGGCCTGGCTGGTTTATAAGTCACATCTGTCCTGTTTCTGTGTGTGCAGTGTCTGGTGTGACAAATCTGATAAGAGGGACTCACAGTTGCACAAATGTCCCATTCCTTAACAGGAGGCTCTACATATCCAACCCTTCCACTAAGGAATCCAACTACACTAGGGGAAGTCTGCTTCAATGAGGCCCATGTAAGAACAAGGGGGGGACGGGAGCGGGCTTTCGGGCTTTTGAAGTCCAGATTTAGGTGTCCGGACGGCACTGGTGGAGCACTCCTCTATTCACCCGGTAAAGTGTGTAAGATCATTGTAGCCTGCCGCATGCTCCACAACATTGTCCTGTGGAGGAATATCCCATACATCTCAGAGGAGGGGGAGCCTGCAGTGCCACCAGGTGAGCCTCCTGAAATGCCAAGTGAGGATGACAGTGGTGAAGAGGAAAGAGTTGACTTGCTGGAAGATCTCATCAATAACTGATTTTCATAAGTGTAAGTATGTCATGTGATGCCATGACTGTGACTGTACGAAGAACTGTAGTTGTCAGAATGTGTGGAGTAGAGTGATTTGGCAAAACAATGATGAGTTAATGCTCTGCAATAGTCATCCAAAGGGTGCTTGAAGAGTTAGCCTTTGATGTGTCCCCACCTTGATGTACTTGCTTTGTCTTTGTCAGTCTCATTGCAATGCAACCTCATTTCCAGATGCTTGCTATGTGATTTGTGTTATAGGTATGTTATTGAATCTATACTCCTTGTTTTGTCTTTGTCCAGGAACCTTCACCATGACATGCTCATGTGGACATTTCAGAGTTGTTACATTGGCAGGTATCTGATGCTGCTCTGACATGTGAAGTGGACATGGATTGCCCCGGGTAATGTAGGTCACAGATTTGGGGTGTATGAGACCTGTTCCATGGCAGCTTGAACAGTGTTTGGGTGTAAGGTCTGAAGCACACAATGAATGTGATTTTTGTGCTGTGGTGGGCCAATTGCTTCATGTGTGTGATTATGTGGACATAAAATATGTTCTCAACAAGTGCAAGCATAGCATTCACCCTTCACATAAGGTAAACACTCTTCTTGTATGACCTGAATGTAGTTATCAATGTGTTTTATTATTGCAGGCAACAGTGCCTGTGCCACAACACTCAGATATGTTTGTGTCATACCACCAGATGCATGGTCATTGGATTATGATTGACTTCTGATCAGGGACTGTTGTCCAGCCCTCTGTCTGTACCTTGGTTTATGTGATATTGGGTTACTTGGTTTTGGTATGTGATATGGCTCAAACTGGTGGCACCATTCACCTTTCTGTTTCCTGTTAAACAGGACAATATCTGACAAGGCCTTTCCTTCTGTGGTTTTGGGGACTGTACATTGGTATATCTACCTTGACACAATATGAGTAAGCAAATCTTGGCTATGACAGTACAGACATTTTGACAGTCTATGTGCTGTACAGTAAAATAAAATGTTTGTTATGACCTGACACTTGTACCAATGTGTTTGTGTGTGTTGGTTGTAATCCTCAGCAGGGCAGTGAACCTGTAAAATATCCCTACTTGCACTAGTATCTTGTATCTTCATCATTTGCTTCACATGGTCTTGCATCTCTACAGAGCAAATGTTGAAACAGAAGCAAGCAGACAGAAACTTTGTGATAGGTGGTATTTATTGTAAATTAGTGCATAGGATGAAAATTAAAGGACATGACGGAAAAGGAAAGTTAGGGATTCAGACACGGTGGATGAAACCATTGTATTAGATGCCACATCATTGGAAGCATAAAGTCCAGTGTACTCCTCCCATAGGAAATTATAGGTAGTTGAAGAACAGTCAACAGAGGAAGAGGTCATTTGCGGGCAGTGGTGTGTGTCTTGCCATCTGCACCACCTGTATTCTTAGCTGTACATCCCCGTTAAAGTGGGGGGGTGTCTGCTGCTACAGAAGCAGTGCTGTCTGTGGCGGGTTCTTTACCTGATAGGGCCTCCCTTCCAGTGGCTGGCACCGATAATGAAGGGCCTGGTGTTGCCTGGCCAAAGGAAGGGGTATGATGTTCCTCACGATCCCTGATCAGGATACTGCTAACACCCCTGATAGGGAAGCCAGGATGGTATTAGTGGTCTCCCACTTTTGAAGCATTTCCCTATGCATGTCCCTCTGTACCTGCTTTAACTCCCCGAGTTTGGCAAGTACCTGGCCCATCATGCCTTGGGACTCCTGGTAGACCCCAAGACTTGGCTGATGGTGTCTTGGCCAGGAGCATTCACACTGGCTTCATTCTGGTGGCCCATAACATCCCTCCCATGCACCCTACCCCCATGGGCCTGTACCTTTGCCACAGGGTGTCCCCTACTACTGATTCCAGGACCATCATTGTCAGAGATGTTGTGCTATGACTCAGGATACTGGACTGGGGGGTTGGGGGCACAAGATGGTTGCCACTGTACTCAGGACAGAGGTTGGTGGGTGAATGGTTGCCCGTGATGTAGAGGCAACCGGGTTGGGAGGTCTTGATGTGGGATTAGTGAGACTCACTGTTGTTTTCTGACCAGGTTGCCCAGATGGGTCAGAACCGTCCTCCACATCCAGATGTACAGGAGTGTTGTCGTCACCGAGGGCTTCATCCATGGGGGCAGTGGCAGTCTCTTCAGTGGCCTCTGTGTGGCCAATGGCAACTCGACCTGTTGATGCGAAAGGTACAATGTTACAGGTTGTATTGTAAAATCTACCTCAAAACGTTTACAGTGACATTTTGCAAAGCCCTTGTCCATAGCTGATTTGAAGGTTATCCTATTGTGACAGGTACCCATGGTATTGGTTGTATTGACCTGACATTTGTGACCAATGCCAATTCAAGTAACTTCAAAAAGCTGCTGAATTTGGAAGTTCATTAGCATTTGGGAGGAGGGGCAGAGAATTACATCTTGCTACCAGTGCCGGCAAAACAATGGCTAGGCAGAATGTGGCTATAACCATTTTGAGACCTAGTTGATTGTTATGCAGGCAAACCCAGGAGTCTGTTGTATAAGTAATTGGAGTCATCATGTGGTCAGTGCATTTTAAATGTGTCTGCTGTCAATACCATTCTGGTGATGGATCTTGGGGCCTTTGGGATCAATGTTTTACACACTGGGTGTGCTATCCATCCTGTCCTCAATGGTTACATCTTAGCTTAGCACTTCTTGATTGAGTTAGGTGGCCAGCCACCTCTGTGAGTTGAGCATGATCTGTATCTTGGTCCCTCCTGGTGAGTACACGTCATTTGAAAGTGATCAGGCAAGTGTTTTTGAACAGGTGACTGCTGTTCTGCTATTTGGAGTCACTTGAACAGTGCCTTCTGAGAGTTGCGTTTAGGTCACTCCCTCTAGTTCCCAACACTAGACAAATGTTATCCTCCCAGGTGAGTAAAGTTCACCTACAGATGCACTGGGCCAAGTGGACTCTGGGCTGGTGATTGGAGTTAGCAAAACAGGGCCCATTTGTCTTGGCATTCAGGAAACTCCCTCTAGTTCCCAACACTAGCCAAATGGCACCCCCTCAGGTGAGTAAACTTCATTTTGAAAATGTCAAACAGTGGTCTTTGGAGAAGAAAACACTGTGCTGGTGTTTGGAGTTACAGAATCAGGGACTGTTGTGAGTTGCAGTCATGTCACTTACTCTAGTACACACACTTGACCAATGTTCTCCCCTAGTGAGCCCACTTCGATTGACAGTCAACTAACAGATGTATTTGAGCAAGTGGCAAATGGTCTGGTGGTTGCAGGTACAAAAAGAGTGCCTGCTAGGAGTTGCAGTCAGTTAACTCTCTCTACTACACACACTTGACAAATGGTATCCTCCCAGGTGAGTAAACTTCAATTGGGTCTGACCAAACAGGGGCATTTGGACAATTGTACACTGGGCTGGTGGTAGGAATTGTAGATACAGAGCCTCTTGGCTTTAGCAGTGATGTCAGTCCTTGCACTATACACACTATACAAATGTTATCCTCCCAGGTGAGTACACATCCATAGGGAGTTCACAAACAAGGGTCTTTGGAAAAGAAAACAATGGTCGGATGTTTGGAGTTGTAGAACACTGCTCGCTGGGAGTTGTAGTCCTGTCAGTATCTGTACTACACACACTATACGCAGATGTTGTTCCCCCATGTGAGTCTACTCCAATTATGAGATGCGAGACAGGGTCCTTTGGACAGGTGGACACTGAGCTTGTGTTTAGAGTTGGAGAGACAGAGACTCCTGGCCTTGTAATCATGTCACTTCCTCTACTTCATACACTAGCTAAATATTATCCCCGCAGGTGAGTAAACTTCATGTGTGAAATTTCCGACCATGAGTGTTTGAAGAAGAGGGCACTGGACTGGTGGTTGAAGTGACCGTAAGAGACCCTCTTGTGAGTTGCAGTCATTTCAGCCACTGTACTACACATACTATACAAATGTTAGCCTTCCAGGTGAGTACACTTCAATTGAAAGATAATACAGGTCTGGTGTTCTGAGTTGAAGGAACAGTGCCTCCTGGGAATTGCAGTCCTGTCACTCTGACTACTCCCCATTACTTGACAGATGTTATCCCCCCAGGTAAGTGACCCTCATTTGGGAATTGACTTCCAATGGTCTTTAAGTAAGTGTCCACTGTGCTGGTATTTGGAGTTACAGATACAGTGGCAGCTGTGCATTACAGTCATATCACTCACTCTAGTACACACACTTGACAAATGTTCTCCCCTAGTGAGCACACTTCAATTGCTAGTTCACTAACAGATGTCATTGAGCAAGTGACCACTGGGCTGGTGATTTGAGTAACAGTAACAGTGCCTGCTGAGAGTTACAGTCCTGTCAGTCCCTGTACTCCACAAACTATACAAATGTTACCCTCTCAGGTGTGTACACTTCAATTGAGGGTTCACAAGCAGGTTATTTGGAGAAGGGAACACAGTGCTGGTGGTTGGAGCCATTATGACAGTGCATGCTGGGAGTTGTAGTCATGTCAGCCCCTGTACTACACACACTATACAAATGTCAACTCCCCAGGTGGGTACACTTCAAATGTGAGTTGCCCAATAGAGGTCTTTGGGCAGGTGGACACAGGGTTGGTGAGTGGAGTGACAGTAAAGGTCGCAAAAGTTGAGCTGTGAGCATGCATGACAAACCATTTTGGTGACATTTTTATTGTTGTGATTTACCACACTCCACTTTCTCAGGTATTCCTGTCAAGCCCTCAGGATCCAGGATAACCAAGAGCTTCTCCCAGGAAGTAAGTTGTAAGGGACGAGTGGAAGGACCACCATCAGTCTTCTTGGACTGCAGCTGGTGCCTGGGGACCAGGGAATGAATCTTGCCCCTGATGTCCTCCCTTGTGAGCAGGGTTGTGCCTACAGCATTCACTCTGTCCATTTTCCTACTGAGAGGAGTGTGCTGCGCTTGTGCTCCAAACAATTGTGGCTTCATCATCAGTGAAACGTGGATTTTTCACGGGCGGGAAAAAAAAACATTTACAGGTGACAGTGACTTATGAAAGCGGGGAAGTGCAAAAGGGTGTGACTGGAAAACAATGTGTGTGCAGGGTGTGGTATGTGCATGAAAAAATTTAAGGACTGCCTATTCTATGTTTATTTTTTTTATAATGCGCTCTGTCTTGCTGTGTGTTGCGTTGGAGATGCAAAGGAATGTGGGGCCAGATGTAGCAACAAAACATTTTGCGAGTTGCAAATTGGAGTACCAGCGACTCGCAATTTGCAACTCGCAAAATGTAATGCAGAAAGGTGTCTCAGACACCTTCTGCGACTCGCTATGGGGTCGCAAAGACCCACCTCATGAATATTAATGAGGTGGGTCGCAGTTTGCGACCCCATAGCGAGTCCAGGCACTCACAGGGATGGTGGCCTGCTGGAGACAGCAGACCACCATGCCCGTGACTGCTTTTTGAATAAAGCAGTTTTTTTTTTCTTTTTGCAGTCCGTTTTCCTTAAAGGAAAACGAGCTGCAAAAAGAAAAAATTCCGAAACCATTTGGTTTTGTTTTTTTCAGAGAACCACTACCTGCTCTGAAAAAATATTTTTATTGGCATGCGCAAAGGGGAAGGGGTCCCATGGGGACCCCTTCCCTTTTGCGAATGAGTTACCATCCACTTCAAGTGGATGGTAACTGCGAGTTGGATTGCGACCTCATTCGCGGTCCCAAAGCAACTCAGCATGGCGATGCAGTCGCAAATAGGAAGGGAACACCCCTTTGTATTTGCGAGTCGCAGACTCAAATTGCGAGTCGGTACCGACTCGCAATTTGCAGTTGTGCATCGCGTTTGGCCTTTTGCGCCTCACAAACTGCATTTTTCGCGGTTTGCGAGGCGCAAAAGGCTTGCTACATCTGGCCCGTGGTGTGCAAAGAGGTGTGTTTTATAGTGTTCTTTGCAGGTGTGTCAAGTGTGGCAATGTGTGTCAGCTGTGTTGTTTTCAAATGTATCCAATGTGTTGTTGTGTACTACTTTGGTGACCGCCATGGTTCCAACCGCCATGCTGTCACTATGCTGTCGGTGCTGGAGGTCAGACCTCCTATTTCTGGCCCTCTGCCTCACTGCAGGTCTGCCTTTTTTGATTGGTGGTCGTGCTTGTATAACTCACAATACGGTGTGCTGGAAGACCGCCAACTTGGTGGTCTTTTTGGGACCGCCAATATGGCATTCTACCTGCCATGGTCCGTCTGCCAAACTCGTAATGATGCCCTAAATCTTTCAATGATCCCTGGGACTTTCATAAGAAAGTTCATGCTCTTGGCAGAATATGTGTTAGGCCTGTCATCCTTGGCGTGGCCTCCCCTGTCATTTTTGCCTCTGCTTCCCATGTTTTGACTGTGTGCTGGACTTTTTTTGGTGGTTTTGGTACTCTGGGCACTTTACCACTGCTGTCCAGTGCTAAAGTGCAAGTGCTCACTGTGTAAATTGTATGTGTAGTTGGCGTTTCCATGATTGGCATATTTGATTTACTAGTAAGTTCCTCGTAAGGTGCACTAGAGGTGCCCAGGGCCTGTAAATCAAATGCTACTATTGGGCCTGCGGCAATGATTGTGCCACCCACATGAGTAGCCCTGTAAATACGGCTCAGACCTGCCACTGCAGTGTCTGTGTGTGCAGTTTTTAAACTGCCAATTCGACCTGGCAAGTGTATCCACTTGCCAGACTCAAACCTTCCCTTTTTATGCATGTACTGTACCTCTGAGGTGGGCCCTAGGTAGCCCCAGGGGCAGGATGCAGAGTATGCTTAAGGGAGGACATGTGCTAGTATATTTTTACAGGTCCTAACAGTGAAATACTGCCAAATTCGTTTTTCACTGTTGCAAGGCCTATCTCTCTCATAGGTTAACACGGGGGCTGCCTTTAAATAACTTTTAAGTGCAGTTTCCCTTTGGGTGCAGATAGAGCTATGGCGTTTGGGGTCTCTGAACTCACAATTTAAAATACATATTTTGGTAAAGTTGGTTTTTAAATTGCCAGTTTAAAAATGCCACTTTTAGAAAGTGGGCATTTTCTTACTTAAACCATTCTGTGACATGCCTGATTGTGTATTCCCTGTCTAGGTCAGACTGACAGTTGGGCTGTTTGTGAATCCCCACTAGATAGTGGCACGAAGGAAGCTGGGGTGTAGCGCAAATCCTGATGGGCCATCTGGGCTAGAGTGGAGGGAGAAGTGGTCACTTACACCTGAAAGGACTGTGCCTGCCCTCACAGAATGCAGTCACCAACCCCCTGGTGTGAGTTTGGAGCCAGGCCTGGGCAAGGCAGAATCTTGTGAACAACAGAGACTTTCCTTTGAAGTTTGCCTACCCACCCAGGATTAGGGTAAGGAACTCGTTGGACACTTACTACTCACGTTTACTCTGCATGACCTTTGTCTTGCTGTGTCATTTCTACGTGTGCTGTGCATTTTTGTGGATTACGGATATGTTATAAGTCATTTCCTTGTTTGTTTCCTTCAGGCTGCCTTAGGGCATTCCCCCACAGGTAGGCCTTATACTACTTGTACTTCTATATAACCTTCACTCCTCCTAGTGGAGTAGTCTTTCTCTTTTCATAATAATGCATGACTAATTAGGGATCCTAGGCCCTGAAGAATGCCCCTAGACCTTCCTTGGCTCTTTGTAGCGGGCAGAAAAATGTTGGCCAGTAATTATTAGATAGGTGACCCAGTGAGTCATTGTTCTCACACTGGTGTCCCATCCCCTGTTCTTAACCTCACCAGCAGTCAACGAATAAAGGTGTACTATTACACAGGTGACTGAATAGGTGTTTTTATATTTTCCCTAGCGTAGCTTGATCCCATATACTTCCAGACAATCTGAATTTTCGCACTCCCTCCCGTTCTTTTAATGGTGAGGTTGAGTCCGCCCAGGTGGCACTATCCTACCTGGGTGGGGCTAGGTGGTCATATGATGAAGCATGACACTATATAGTGTGTGAGACTACCTAGTCCATAAAGGAAACTTCCCTTCCCTTCCCTCCCCCCACCCCTACCACGAAATTCCCACAGCACGTTATATGGTACTCATAGTCTGAGAATAAGGAGCCAAAGGTAAGGAGCCATAGGTAAATAAGTGACCCCCATACTCCTTGTGTTTGTGATTTAAATTTTAGGGAGACAGTATGGGGCGGTCCTTTTCTTCTCCCCGACTCTCTTTTTGTGTTTAGACTTTGTGTAACAACAACATTTCCATTGTTTTCTATTTAGTAAGAATCTATTATTTTAAAAATGCATAACTTTACTTGTGTATGTTGGATTTTTGTCGTTTTGGTTTTGTTTGATTTAGATAAATATTGCCTATTTTTCTAAACTGGTGTGGCGTCCATTTTGTAGTGTTTTCACTGTATTACTGTGTGTGTTGGTACAAATATTTTACACATTGTCTTGAGATAAGCCTGACTGCTTGCGCCAAGCTACCAAGGAGGTGCACTGTTGCCTTTGCCTTGCCCTGACCATTTTTGATCCCATTACTTTTCCAGTTTCACAAAAAATAGCACATACCCACGTATCATACACACCAAATAGAGGTATGCAATTTGAAAGTAATTTTAGCTGAAGTGATAAATTGTATAATGATGGTGGGTGGCAACAATCTGGGTGCTGACCCACAGGTCAAATTGAATGTTTTTATGATCAGCTTACTACAGTTTTAGACACATGAACCCAATGCAGTGTTATAAGAACTAAATAGATTTGGATGTCACCTGACTGGTATACAAATAAATTGATGAGTCTTCAACAGTAGGGATGTTCTGCACAATGGCACTGGCAGCGCAATTATGACCCAGCTTGTAAAAAAGTCGGGCAGAAATTAAACTATATATATAAGCAGTTAATTAAAAAATACAGAGTGAAGTACTATTCTAAACCTATTTTGTCTGCAAAGCATTTGTTTCCTTTATCAGTGAACTTGGAGACCCCGCTCCTACAATATAGCCTTAGAACCCGCTGTAGTGGGCTCGACCAGCCATTATAGGCCTACTCCTGCGTTAAAGGCCCGAGCCGAAGGCCTTTAACAAGGGAGAGGGCCTTTAATGGCCGGTAGAGCCTGCTACGGTGGGTTCTAAGGCTATTAGAACATTCTGCCACTCGGGGCAGAATGTTCTATTAAATAAAACAAATTCCTCACGAAGCCCGAGGGGATTAAAGTCCCCTCGGGCTCCATGAGGCTTTGTTCACAGCTGATGCTGTGAACAAAGAACATTGGAATGTTGGTGCTGCGGCAGCACTCCATTGTTTTCAATGGAGCTGCCAACGTTCCAATGTTCTAATTAATGTTAAAGCATCTAAGGTGAAATCTAACTTAATAGTGAATTGTTTTGTCAAAAAAGATCTTGACTATTGCAGCAACTATGCCACCTCACGAAAGTCCTTTGTCAAATTTATCAAGGGTAGTGCGTAAAACAATCAGAGTAACAAGCAGAGACAGCTTGAAACATTCTCTGAAGTGGTGTTTTTCCTTTGATCAGTCCTTCTAAACCAACATGCTCACCCAAAGAACCCCTCAAAGAAAACCTGTTGAAAGAACCACCACAAAGGGACTTTTCAGGTCCCAGGAAGGTTATTAAGGCTTCTTTGCAGACCTGAGTGGTACAGTAAGATTTGAAATATACAGTTGTAAAGCCCCTACTAAAGAAGCCATTGTTAGATCGTGAAGATTTACCAAATTATCATCCCATCTCTTGGTAAATATTTTTAGTGAAATGGTTGGAGAGTCCTTGTTCCCTGCAATTATTGGTCTACGTGGGATCAAAAGACCTACTGTATCATTTGCGGGGACGTTTCAGACTAGGCGGCAGTATGGAGGTAGTGATCGTTGCCACTCTTGATTGTTTGCGAGGGTGCACAGATGAGAACCTGCCAGCAGGCCTGGTCCTGTTGGACCTATCTGCAGCCTTCGACATTGGATCCTCCTAAGCTATCTGAGGAGCATTGGGGTCAAACCTCAGGCATGGGACTGGATTCATGATTTCTTTTTTGTCAGATAGGTCCTTTGTAGTCACCATGTTGAGTTTTCATCATCAACGTAACCAATATTTTGTGGAGTTCCTTTGGGATCGATATAGCCCTCTTTGTTATTTAATCTGTATACCTTTACTTGATCTGATACCAACAGAATGGATTAGGTCTGTATACATATGCAGCCGATACAAAGATCATGTTAAAAATCTCAAAGGAAGCTAATGTTCTGGCACAGATGGAAAAATGGATGCATGACCATTATTTGAAATTTAGGGCCAGATGTAGCAAAGGATTTGCGCCTCGCAAACGGCGAAAATCGCCATTTGCGAGGCTCAAATGCCTCTTTGCTATGCAGAAATGCATATTGAGAGTCGGGACCGACTCGCAATATGCATTTCAGAATCGCAAATAGGAAGGGGTGTTCCCTTCCTATTTGCGATTCTGAGTGGTATGCAATACCATTTGCGACCGCCTACGCGGTCGCAAATGGTGTCGCAGTTACCATCCACTTCAAGTGGATGGTAACCCACTCGCAAATTGGAAGGGGTCCCAATGGGACCCCTTCCACTTTGTGAATGGACCCAAAACAACTTTTTCAGGGTAGGTAGTGGTCCAAGGGACCACTACCTGCCCTGAAAAAAAACCGAAACTAAAGGTTTCGGTTTCTTTTTTTAAGTGCAGCTCGTTTTCCTTTAAGGAAAACGGGCTACACTTAAAAAAATAAAAACTGCTTTATTGAAAGCAGTCACAAACATGGAGGTCTGCTGACGACAGCAGGCCTCCATGTTTGCGAGTGCCTATACTCGCTATGGGGCCGCAATTTGCAACCCACCTCATGAATATTGATGAGGTGGGTCATTGCGACCCCATAGCGAGTCGCAGTCGGTGTCTGAGACACCGTACTGCATACCAATTTGCGAGTTGCAAATTGCGAGTCGCATGGACTCGCACTTTGCAACTCGCAACATTTTTATTTGCTACATCTGGCCCTCTATTCTTACAAAAGTGAGATTCTTTGCACTCTTAAATCCGCTTCTATCCAGAACTTGCCTTTTTATCCAATTTTGTTTGGACCTAAGACAATGCCAGAGTTATGCGCCAAGAACTTGGGAGTCAACCTAGACTGTAGTCAGTTATAAGGGAAACTGATTGAACAAATGAACTCCTATTTGCCTCAGTTACGGATGCTAAAGAGCCTACTAGCGCTCCTTGTTTTTTCATCTGAGGGTTCATATTCTTTATGCATGTCAGTTAGATTTTTGCAACACAATTTATCTATTCCTACCAAACTTTAATCCACAGACTGCAACTGATACGAAACTATGTGGCTAGGTTGGCATTGGGTCTAAAAGCAAGAAATCATATTTCACAAGACTTGACCTCTCTTCACTTGCTTCCAGGCACCGAACATGCTATTTTCAAATCTTTATGTTGGGTGCAAAAGCCATCTATGCTACAAGATAAGATGTACGAAGTGAGTAAAATCGCCCAATAAATGTTCTGAGGTCTAGTGATAACTCACTTTTAGTAATCAACCGAGCCCAGCATGTTTCTTTCATGAGCTTTTTCAGTTGGTGCTGCGAAAAGATTTGATAGTCTTTCTGAACTATTCAGTAAAGAAACCAATACTATTAAAAGACTTGAAGGCTTGGCTCGTTCTCAAATGTGGTTAGACATGGCCATTAACCCAATTTATGGCGTCACTGTTTCTGTTTTTGTCTTCCTGTCTTAAATTGACATGCTTGCATTTATTTCTGAAGGTTTGAGTGCCAAGATACCCTGCAGGGTTGAAAGACTGTGCTAAAACAAATATGAACATAAAGTGGTGCTTCTTACATTAGATAGCCATGAGGCTTTCTCTAAGTAAGAGCACATGCCCTATGGCACAATGAAGTGTGAGTTCTCTGCACTTGGCTGTCATCCAACTTTCTAAGCAGTGATCAGGGACATACAGAAGGGCAGGCCTGGCCTAGAAACGTCATCATCTTGAACAACAGAAACTGCAATCCCATGGTCCCCCTATCTCATCTACCAAACAGTGCTCAGGAAGAAATAATCAGCAACCCCTTGTTAACAATGTATAAAGCTGGCCCTGTCTCCATTCTAATCACAGCAGTGTCTGGCTCCCCACCCTCCAGACCCAGGAATGCAGACAATCCACTTCCACTGTCTGGGGAAGCTGACCTTAGCCTCTCTCTTGTGCCATGCTAAATCAGGGGCATTCAAAATGGATCCCTCTGGCTTCAATACTCTGACACATATACAAACACATGGAGTTATACTACCACGCATATACTACAAACATACTATATACGCAAATGCACTTACATTTCTGGGGTACACACAACAGTTGAATTTTATACTTGAGGGGTAGTAGACCACTAAATCAAAATGTCTGGACATACTAAGGATTCACAAAGCAACATATGCTACAACCACTGTTTTACGTACTATATTCAGTAGGAGGGCGATAGTCTCCTTTCCACTATGAGGCCATGCCATAGAATTTGCATTGTCAGACAATTCTTGGTCTCTGCACACATTGCAGATTAGCGGGACGCCAGGGTCAAAATAAAAATCCACATTCACATGCAGCTTGGCACCCAAGGCATGGAACACACCCATAGACCATGCACAGGACATACCTGTGCTAATACATTTTGTCCTACTGGGGTGTCCTTCTCTCCAGCAAAATTGAGTTCAATTAACAGTAAATGAAGTGATGGAAAACAGTCTTCTAAATCTACAACACCATCAACAAGGGAAGTTTCTTTCGTATGTGCATTGTTTTCAGCAGCTCAGCGGCAGAAAGAGGAGCTGCTGTGTCGTTTACCAAGAAATCCAGGTTGAATTGCCATGCTTGTTTTTTCCTACCTTCAGAAACCAATTGATACATCTCACGATTCAAAATAAGCCATACACGAGAGGTGGTCTAAAAGGCGATGCTGAGAATTAGCTCTTACAGGTAATCCTCCTTTGGTTTCCAACTTTAATACCATGTTCGCGTTGAGACAGGGCATTACCACTGCACTATCACTATTTTAATTGGAAAGGAAAAGGTTCATCTTATAAATTTGTGCTTTTACAGTGATGAAGATCACCTTCAGTTGATGCATTAGTGAGATACACACATGCTAGCCCTACCCAGTGTACTCGATTTGCAATGCAGTAAAAGTACACCCCTAACTTGAAAAAGGTGTCCTCCATCAAATCGCTCATTATGAGTGGTCAGTTACATCCAGAATGATATCTCTGAGCGAATTTACATCACCCACAATTACAAGTGTCTCGAGGCCCAGAATTTTAAGAGTTGCAAACTCCTGACCCAATAATTCCAGGACCTCACAGAGCAGGCAGAAAATATTTGCAGTTTTCTCCCCAGAATGCTGAAAACATGCATAATGCATATTAAGGACCTGGTATGTCTGGGTCCATGCAATTATTCCCCATTGGAGATTCTGGCCCGTTGTATCATTTTTAATGCACATTGTCTGTTTCTATTAGCGATGTATTGCCTGCTTCTAAACAAGCAACTCATTTCCAGGTCTACCATGGGTATAACATGAAAGCTTCGCTCTGAAGTGTGGAGCATCGCTACAAAGTGTGTATTATTTATGACCCTTTACTAGCATTTTGAGAAACAAATTCCTAAAGTAAATATCACGCATTAGAATAAACGTAAACAAAACAAGTAGGCCAAAGTAGGGATGGGAAATTAGTGGAAAAAGCTAAGATGCAATCCATCAATTATTTTAATGTAGAGAGGTTTAAGCAAGCTAAACCTCTTCTAGGGCCTTAAAAATGCCTACAAGCATGCAAAAAGCTATAAGCCTCACTATGTGTTTTTAGCATTCTCTCGCTTAGTACTTGTCTATCAGCAAGGGACCATAGTCCACTCTCCTCCATCCTGACAACACAGGACTCACCAACGAAAGGCCAGATCACATGATCTTAATTTGTTCTTTGAATATTGCTGGCATACAGCATCATTTGAAAGTTGGTGTAGCCAGTCTAACCGCTTTTCCTATTCATACGCCAAACTATCTGTCTTTTGGACTCTTGGGCGTATTGGCATTTCCATCTAACGAACTTTAACATTTTTGAAGTTATCGCTAAAAAAGAGAAGCCGGGCGACTGGCTTGTGGCATTCCAGCCCAAGTAAACATTAATCTAAGGGTATCCTGCTCGCAAAGTGGTCCCCCATCTGACTGCTTCTTAACAGTTTTAGTAGTGACTCCAGAGTGAAAAAAAGACTGATAATTATTAACCTATACATCCCACTGAGCAAGCTCAAGTACGGAAAACACATCCTAGCAATTGTCCATAAGATCATAGACAATACTGAGCCCAACTGCAATGCTATCATCATATTGACAGCGATTTCAGTGAGTACTTGTTAAAATTAGGGTTGCCTGACACACCATGCGAGGACTCCCTTGAAGCTGTCTTTAGCATAACACTTATAAGGTGCCTTAAGACCAAATAGAAGAGCACCAAAAATGTGAGATATAACCTCAAGCTACTAGGTGAGCTGGGCTTCAGGGGACTGAGTGGACCCTTCATTTATGACCAACCGGCAAAATTCACTTTCATGACTGTGGGCCTGATTTTCATCTCATTGGAGGGTAATACTCCTTCTTAAAGGTGACAGTTATCCCATCAACTTTATGACGATCCCATTATGTCCTATGGCCATCGTAACAGGGCGGACGGGATGTCCATCTCGTTGTGATGCAGTATTCCCTCCACCGAGATATAAATCAGGCCCTAACACTCCCAAATCAACACTCGATTATACTTTATTCCATTACTCATAATTCTCTTCGTGCAGGAACTTTGAAATAATTGCTAGGAAGCAGAGGGACCATAACCCACAGCAAAGTCAGTTACATTTCCAGCTCACACGCCATGGTCACTTACCACAACATCTATGAACAATATCCCCAGAAGTAATAAAAAGCTGAGCCTAGACCTGAAACTATTGGTGCTAAAACTGCAACCATTCATCATGTCCACTGTATACAAAAAGACTTCACCAGACTGGAGGAAGCACAACTGGCTACTTGACTGGAGACGGCTGGTCGAAGCAATGCCTACTTATTTATTCCCCAAGGCTCCTCCTCTATTTCACTTCAGAAATCTGTCTTCAAGTAGGACTGAAAATCTCCACCTTCTTAGCGAGGCAAAGCCACACCGCAGAAAAATTCTAAGGAAAGCACTACTTGCGCTGTGCTCATTTGAACGGAACAAGTGTATCAAACGACTATGCTACCAGTATAAATCTACTATTAAAAGTCTTAAAGCCACCCATCATGATCAGACCTGGTTAAAGCTTAGAGAAGAGAATCCATAAGATCTCAGGACTCAAAAGCCTTTTGGTCACTGATTCGAACCGGTACAATTTCTTGCAAAGTTGTGAGCAATTTCTTTATTCCGAACAACTAGTGGAAGCCGCACTTCAGTGATCTGTATAGCAGCAATATTACTGCTTCATTTAAAGCTGATAAATACGTTCCAACTAGCCTTAGCGTGACTTGACATGAGATAATCGACCTGATCAAAATGTCGAAATCTTCTTGTGTATGGACTCGAATGCAACATCTCAGGGGAGCGGTGGTGGAATGTAGATTACCCTTTTATCACATGAGGAACAAATCTCAGTCACACATAGGCAATGAAAAGAGATGCAGGAAAGTTTTTAATGTATTTATTAAACAGACTACAAACTGTGATATAATGAATGAGCTGCAATGAGTAGGATAATGCACAGTGCAAGAATCATAATTATGAAAATGAGTCGTGAATACAAAGACCCCCACCATCTTGCAATAAAAATAAGATATAAAATACCCTAATACCCTAGCATGGAGAACTTAGGGCCTGATTACAACTTTGGAGGACGGTGTTAAACCGTCCCAAAAGTGGCGGATATACCACCTACCGTATTACGAGTTCCATAGGATATAATGGACTTGTAATACGGTAGGTGGTATATCCTCCACTTTTGGGACGGTTTAACACCGTCCTCCAAAGTTGTAATCAGGCCCTTAATCTCTAATCTAAAGAGAGCTAGGTGTGATAACCCTGATCTGCCAGTACTGTGTCCATGAAAAGCGCCACCCAACCCTGTTAACTTGGATTGAGGCTTCTAGGTCAGATTCCATCGGGACACAAAGCTGGGTCTGCATCAAGGTAACGTGTAGCATAGATAGCATTGATAGCATCTGGTAGGAATCCTTCTGATAACCTAGTCTGCATGAGATGTATACATACAGATCTTGTAGGACCCCTGAAGAAGGTAAGTTCCCAAACAATAGAAAAGAAGGCATGCTTGGGGCAGAAATTATGTCAACAATTCCCTCCAAAAGTACATTATGTTCCTGTCACACGTCGGTGGGAAAGGGAAATGATGTGAATACCTAGGTACATCACTTGTCTTTGGCGCTGATAGTGACGCCTTCACAGAATGGCACTGATAACGTGACATCAAAATGTTTTTCTTACTATAAACATAGCAGCCATCTTGGAAGAAATAATTAAATACATGCCTTAAAACAGAGCAGGCTAAGTAGGTTAAAAGTCACTACGTGACGGGGTCACAGGCCTGTAAGCCAGAAAGCTAAGAAAACTCCTGATTCCCAATAAAACAAAGTAGGATCCACTACACTGACAGGTTCATGCTAGGCTATCCAACAAGACCCTTACACGCTCCCTCACTTCAGCAACTTTCTACTCTTCCTAAATTTATATTCTGGTGGGCAGGATTTTTCAGTGCAGTCAGCTTAGTTATGAAACAGTCTCTCTAATAAAAATAAATACAGTTTAAGTAACTATGTATTCAATATTCGGCCATTCATAATATTGTGGTCCTATTTTCAACACTGAGATGTCCAGGCTGTATAGTCCATCAAGACCCTCATGCACTTCCTCGCTTCAGCAACACTCCCTCCTTCCTAAGTTGTGAAAGAGCTGTTGTGGCTGTGGGGCATTTTCTGTCCCAGTAGCTATGCTCTGGAACACTCTACCTCACTTTCCAAAATCTTTGGTATATTGCTTTTGTAGTTTGTGCGTGTTCCCATTTTCTGTATGGCGCCGCTGGTGTCTGGCATGCTGAGAGTTAATCATGTAATAGAATGTATGTTTGTGGTCTAAGAGGAAACCAGGAGATACTATTACATTACTGGAGGGAAGATGGAACCCTGACAGGACCTAACTGTTGACGCAGAGTGCTAAGGGCCTAACATGTACTAAAGAGTTTACCTCCTACCTGCATGACTCCATACATTTGTGTGAGGACCGTGCCTTCCAACTGCAATAGCTAAGTCTTGCAGAGAGCTGTGCAAAACTTTTTTTTTTTTTACTTGATCTTAACTTCGTGATGGTTGCGTTATTTGGCTGTGAACCTAATCTCCAAGTTGCAGGGACCAATTGTGGTGTAGTGCTTTGGGAAAAAAACTCTAGCGATGAGACAGAGATGGATTAGCTCTCTAACAGTATTTAGGATGATCAGATCAACACATTTTTCAAACTGGTTCAAATTCAAGCACAGACTATGTAGCTTCTTGAGAGATAGGTAGAGATGGAGACTTCTTGACAGTGGTGAGTAGCTAAACATCCCCACTTCACGGTTAGTATACAAGCTAGTATCACAATCTTCTGTGGAATCTGGAAAACCAATGTTTCTGACCCTCTCCTGGAAGTTATCATGGTGCCTTGAATGACTGCCACCTGCCAGAAAGACAGTTCAGCTGGGAAGCAAAACACCATGGTGTAGGTCTATGAGTAGTATCAGAAGCCCGATGTCTGTGAAAAAAATTACTACCAAGCATGATATTGAGTAACGCTTTTTCCATTTCTCTTTCTCCAACATATCAGTATCATTCACTCATTTGGTGGTGTTGTAGACTCCTGTCATTGTCACAAGACTACTAGATTTTGGGCGGCAGCACCACCGAGTGTGGGGGACTGAGTCTGTTCCACATTGTGTGACAGCCTTCAGCCTAACCCTTTTTTGCTTGCTACCAGCACCTCATAAATATCAGAGGTAGAAGTGATTTGTGGCAGCCTTTTGCATTACACCCATACTAGGGAAGTTGTGGTAGAACAGATTTTACCCCTTTCTCTCAGTTAAACAAGTTTCATACAAACAAGGACAAAACAGAAGCAGGATCTTGGTTCAATAGGTTTTATTGAAGCAACTGCATTCTATGTAGAAAGGCAAGAATTGCAACTATGAGGATACAGAAACACAGCATTATTACAACAGTGATCAAGAAAGTGAAACACAAGAAAAGTCCCACCATATTGTGCCTAACATTCTTACCTACACTACTAAGTTTCTACATGAGAGTAAGTAGCAGTGGTTGCTCTAATCCGCCTTTCTGGTCCTGGGAAGGAAGCCTATTCCCCATAACTGTGCAAAGGTAAGGAAGAGGTCTGTTAGTCTGCTGAGAGTCCTCCCACGTAGATGAAGAGGAGCCAAAAGGTTTCAGCAGAAACTGGGACGACATGCAGCATAAGATGGCAAACTGGCTGTAATGCCCTCTCTAAGATGATGTGGTAGAGTGAAGTTTTCTAACAACATATCTGTTGTTCTAAGAACCGCTTAGACGTGACAACACATACTATTCCGTATATGGTAGACAATGTTCCCTTTGGACCGGCAATACTCATTAATACCTAGCAAACATTTTGTACAGCCTTGAGTTGAGCGCAGGATGAAAATGTTGTGCAAAGCAATGAAGAACAGATTCTGCAAGGAAGGACAATTGATGAAAAGAATAGAAAACATCCCAGCTAAAATGTATCTTTGCTAAAATAATAAAAGGAATAAAGGTGAAATGTAACTAGGTAAAAAGGCACAGGACTCAGGCCTAGAGCTAAATAATATGCCTATTTAAAATGCTAAAGTAACCTCACAAAACCCTCTCCATTTTCGGCTCAAAGATGCAGAGGTCAATACTAAAACCCAATACTAAAATCACCTAACCTACATTGATTATTAAAAGCAAACTAAAATATAGTGAATGAACTGAAATGTCCATGTCGACATGCAAAACAGACCAAAATATGAGCCAAATTAAAAAAAATGTCAAATTAAAATTTTTGCAAAATTCAAACATCAATTGAGGTCAAATGTCAGCAAATCAACAATAATCATGTTTTTTTTTGAAAATTGCCAATGTCATCAATTGTTATTGAATCCCACTTCAAAAGGTTATTGACAAGGAATGTGATGGAGCACTCATGTGGCCTCAGCAATAGCTCCGGCCAAGGTGGCAACATCCCGTGCAGTGCCAGGTCTTGTGGCACCCAGAGCCACATGATCTACACATGGAGGCTCATAGCAAGCTTCGCACAGCAATCGCAATCTCATTCTGCTTGTCTGGTAATGAACCCTCATCGAGCAAACCAACAGACCATCATCAAAGAAGGTATGCGCTGCATGGTAAGACACTCTTCCTGTGCATTTTCAAATGGGCACCACAAACATTGAAATATGGGCTGCACACAATTCAGAACCAGTCTGAATGACAAAGACCAGTTGTACTCCATTTCTTCCAGGAGTGGTGCTCCGAAATATTGAATCGTGCATTCACGACACTGTTGAAAATGCCTTCAGACCTCGTTGTTGAGGTGGAGCAGCCACTGCGAAGAAAGAATAGCAACAGCAGGATGCTGCCAATTAATGCCAAAGTAACAGGGAATCCCCAAAACACACTTGAAAAATATAGTGTAAGGCTGAAAGTATTATGCCAAATACAGAGGAGAAGAAGCTGACAAAACCAGAAACAACAGCCTAAAACAAGTGTACAATCCCAGTGGAGTTAGATGTATTAAAATGTGACCTTGGAGTACACCAAAATGTCTCAGAAAGTTCGTATTTAGGAGGGTCTGTATCTCTGTGGATGACCTCGCCACTTGGAGAGCATAGGTCTCGCGGGCAGATGTAAGCGCCATGTGTTTTCAAAACTAAAGAGCCTTTAGTCTGCTCAGCTTGTCAAAATTTACATTAGAAGTACCAATAGGAGGTCAAATGTCTGCTACTTTTATCTTTCACATGGGGGGAAAAGCACATTTCCGCAACATGTAGTAATTTGGGAGACTGAAACTTTATAGGCAAATCTGGCTCGCATTCCACAACACCTGATTTCATTCAGCATCATGTAACTCCAATTCGAGAGCACCTGGAACACCAGACAAATCTAAGGGTCAGGAACACCCTTCAGATAACAAGCTAAGTTTGCAGCTGAAGTATTACATGGTCCGTGCAAGGACAGCTATTTACAAATCACTGAGGGGGTCATTCCGACCCTGGCGGTCCATGACCGCCATGGCGGAGGACGGCGGAAGCACCGCCAACAGGCTGGCGGTGCTTCCTGGGCTATTCTGACCGCGGCGGTAAAGCCGCGGTCAGAAAAGGGGAACCGGCGGTTTCCCGCCGGTTTTCCCCTGGCCCAGGGAATCTGCCATGGCGGCGCTGCTTGCAGCACCGCCATGGGGATTCCGACCCCCTTCCCGCCAGCCTGTTTCTGGCGGTGTCCACCGCCAGAACCAGGATGGCGGGAACGGGTGCCGTGGGGCCCCTGGGGGCCCCTGCACTGCTCATGCCACTGGCATGGGCAGTGCAGGGGCCCCCTAACAGGGCCCCACAAAGATTTTCACTGTCTGTTTTGCAGACAGTGAAAATCGCGACGGGTGCCACTGCACCCGTCGCACCCCTGCAACTCCGCCGGCTCCATTCGGAGCTGGCTTCCTCGTTGCAGGGGCTTTCCCGCTGGGCCGGCGGACGGCTTTTTGGCGGTCGCCTGCCGGCCCAGCGGGAAAGTTGGAATGACCGCCGTGGTCTTTTGACAGCGGTGCGGTCATTCGGCGGTTACCGCATGGCGGGCGGCACGGTCAGAATGACCGCCTGAATGACTTAGAGAAGTCTTGCATTTGCTCCTGCTAAAAAAGACCTCTTTTGTGCCATTGAAACATCTGTACCTAAAGGGTAGCTCCCACACCTCATGGATGTAACTATAGCCTAGCATTTCAAATCTGCCAACAGGAATGTGCTTCAACCTCGTGGTGAATTGAAGTGTCCAAATGGGCAGATTATTAACCCTGTGTATTAACCAAACTGTAGATGGTATTTCCACCACAGTGAAAGGGAACTTTTCTAACTTTTCGAAGTTTAACAAAACATATGTTGCTTCTTTCTTAACCGTTATTTGTTGCTGTTGCATTAAATTAAATGCGCAAACAATCTCTGGAGCTGACGTGTTGCTATGGCATGCAGCCACTTTTGAGAACATGTAACGTCCAACCTAACTATATAATGTACCCAAGCTGAGACTGTCCATTTTGTTTGATGAAAATTGCAGATGAAACAATGTTATTTAGAGTTTAAATGTGGTTGGATAAAGTGTACATACAATTTTCTACAAAGGCTAGAGCTTTCTGTAAGTTTTCCTGATCTATTTGCCTTAACCGGGATTTGGCTTCTTTTTGTGAACGTTTTCATATCCCATTATATATTGCATACAAGAAGAACTTTTTGCATGGTTTTCTTGGACCTAACAAGAAATCTTGTAAATCTGTGTTTTCTGACAGGTTATTCTTTAATGGCTGTTAATGTGGAAGTTTTCAACCATTGTTGACACAGTTTGCCCACGCTATATGTGGTGACAATATGAGAGTTTTGTGATGAACTGTAACAAGGGTCAAGTTGGCTCGCTCTAAAACCCCTTGTAGAGTTTACAAAATGTGCATGACAACCATTTGTGTCCACTGACCACAATAACCACCCGTTTGGACCTAAAAGTGTCAAGTAAAATGTTCCATTTTGGACCCAACCGTTAAACTGTTCTTCAGTGACATTTAAAATCTTTTGCCATTTATCAAATTTAGCAGGTGGCAGTATACTGGGCGCATTCAATTCCTTACTTTTTCTAAGCCTAAACAACTTGTTTGTTGTACAGCTTCATTTAAGAATATAATTTACAATGGAATAAAGCACGCCCTAAACAAAGCTTCCCATCCATGTATTGGCCAACTTCTAGGTTCTCACGCACTCTAAATCAATCAACTTCAACCAATATTCATAGCCTTCAATAGCCAACTGGGAAGCAAATAAATCAGAGTAGATTAATTTGGTATCTGTTTACAGGACATTCTGAAATGTCATGGGAGGCAATTTAAAATAAAAAGATTCAGCATTTGTGACATCATGCCCAGAAAAATATGCAAACTTTTCTACATGTTTTAGAACTCCTTACTTAGCAGAGTTGAGCAATGTTCTGATTATGTGTAATTATTAACATTCCTCGGTGCTGGCTTTATGTATAAAGTAGTGTCCGTAATGATGGTACCAGAATATTTCCCCATAATTTGCTGTTGTATAGGAAACATCTTCACTTTCAAACGTAGTATACTATTCAAGCTCAGAAAGCATAGAATCAACTGTTTTCACATAACAGTCTACAGAAACCACCCCAGTTGTTATTAAATCATTCATAGAGACTTTGAATTAATAAGGAATTTTAATCATATCCGTCGGTCCGAATATATCACGTGATACTTTATCTCAAAAAATTATATGAGTAATAGGTATAGTTGAAATGTTCACTAGCGGCAAGTCTGTGCGTACATTATGTGAGGACAGATGAGGCTTCAAAACCTCATCCATCAGTTCAACAGCAGAGTGTTCAGGAAGATAATGACCATGTGTCAGTAGAAAGAAAACATTGACAAAACCAATCCAAAGAAGGAAGGCAAGAACAGTTAACAGTACCCATTGATAATTCCATGGAAAAATCAGATAGTTAAGGGGTCATTCTGACCCTGGCGGTAATTACCGTCAGGGCCGGGGTCGGCGGTAGCACCGCCAACAGGCTGGCGGTGCTCCGCCGGGCATTCTGACCGCGGCGGTACAGCCGCGGCCAGAAGCGGAAAGCCGGCGGTGTACCGCCGACTTTCCGCTGCCCATGGGAATCCGCCATGGGGATTCTGACACCCCATACCGCCATCCTGTTCCTGGCGGTTCGCCCGCCAGGAACAGGATGGCGGTATGGGGTGTTGTGGGGCCCCTGCAGTGCCCATGCCAATGGCATGGGCACTGCAGGGGCCCCCATAAGAGGGCCCCACAAAGAATTTCAGTGTCTGCTTTGCAGACACTGAAATTCGCGACGGGTGCAACTGCACCCGTCGCACCTTCCCACTCCGCCGGCTCCATTCTGAGCCGGCTTCCTCGTGGGAAGGGTGTTTCCCACTGGGCTGGCGGGCGGCCTTTTTGCGGTCGCCCGCCGGCCCAGTGGGAAACCCAGAATGACCGCCGCGGTCTTTTGACCGCGTTACGGTCTTCTGGCGGTTCCCGCTTGGCGGGCAGCTCCCGCCGCCCGCCAAGCTTAGAATCACCCCCTTAGTTTTAAGCCAATTGAATAGCTTACGTGCTCTTGATACAGGCGCATTTGAAGAAGCTGAAGAGTTTGAAGAAGAATAGTTGATGTCGGCAAAATGTCCAGCAGCAGTGTGTGCAACCACTGGAGCCAGTGTTCGAGAAGGAGAACTGGCAGATGTTTCCCTTGGTGTTTCATAGTAAATTATTCCATCAGTTTGTGCTGAATTTGAGTAATTCTGCTCAGAACTTTGGACATTTTTTGTAATAGATATAGAGACTGGTACTAATGAAAGTTAGTTTTCCACCCTCCTCAAGCTCAGGGAAGTCTCATCACTGAAGGTTACATTTTGGAGAGGTACTTCCTGATTAGCAGTGAGAGGGGTTTGTGAACAGCTCAGGTTTCCTTGTGGTCTGCTGTGCAGGACTGGCCACATGGTTTAATTTGACAGTTCTGGTACCATGTATTCAAAGGGCTGGAATGGGTGCTCAATATGCCGGCCCAAATTCCTTTTATACAGCAATCATTTCATGCACTAGATCCCCAACTTTTGGAATCAAACCGGTAGACATTGTTGGTGAATCCCTCATTCCCAAGGTGATGGCACATACAGATGAGTTGTTATCATGGAAATATTGTAATTCCTGCAAGACAGTGCCACATTCATTTATGTGAAAAGGTGTGCCCGCTGGCACTGTGCGAGGGCCATCAAGATCTGGGACATACAAAGGTATGCCATACAGAACCTTATATGGGGTGCGCCCTGGTAACAAGACTGCTGGAGTTTGGACAGCAGCACCACCGAGCGTGGAGGACTGAGTCTGATCCCACACTGTGTGACAACTGTTGGCCTAACCCTTTCATTAGCTAGCAGCACCTCACAAGTACCCGTGGTAGAAGTGATTTGTGGCAACCTATCACATGAGACTCAGGGGGTCATTCCAACCCTGGCGGTCGGTGTTAAAGATGCGGCTAATCCGCCAACAGGCAGGCGGTGAAATAAATGGAATTCCGACCCTGGCGGACACCGCCAACAGAGACCGCCACATCAACACACCGGCCGCCACGGCGGGACAAACAAACAGCGCGGCAGTCACCGCCAACAGACAGGCGGGAGACAATGTACCGCCCACCCTATCACAACACACCAATCCGCCACCTTTTCCGGGGCGGTAGCCCCGCCGATAAAAACACGGTGGAAACAGCCATTTCAAACGGGAAACGCTCACCTCCATACACCCCACGAGGAATCAGGACAGCATGGAACCCGAACTCCACATCCTCCCAGCGATTGTCTTCCTGCTCCTCTACCAGGAGCACGAACGCCGGCGCAGAAGACAAAGGTGAGTACTGCACCTACGACACAGGGGAGGGGGGAGGAGAAAATATTACGGGCACACACATACGCGACACACCCACCCCCACCCTCACCCACTACAACACACACATCAATGCATAGAAATACATCACAGTTCCCCCCCCCCAAACCCCCTGGAAGAAAGCAAAGACAAAAGGAAATGATTCTAAACATTGGAATATATTGTAATACTGGCTGAATTATATATATATATTTCTACACATCAAAAACACTTATAAACATATATGTACAAGTCCGAGCATTGTAGCAGGCATTGTCCGTGGACCACTGGGCCCAAATCACAAGGGCAAAGCCCACACAGGATACCTGACTCCAACGGAGAGAACACTGCAGGGGCATCAGATAGGAAAACTACAGGCACCTCAGGGGGAAGGGAAGGGGGGGCACCTCAGCCAGATGAGTGCACGACGCCAGATCCACGAGGGGCCTCCATGGCCACTGTTCAATCCTGGTGAGTGCAAAGCCACAGTCTCTCAAGTCTCTACAGTGGGTGGGCTGCCCACTGCCATATCCTGGGGAGTGCAAAGCCACAGTCTCACAAGTCTCTACAGTGGGTGGGTTGACCACTGTAACATCCTGGGGAGTGCAAAGCCACAGTCTCTCAAGTCTCGACAGTGGGTGGGCTGCCCACTGCCATATCCTGGGGAGTGCAAAGCCACAGTCTCACAAGTCTCTACAGTGGTTGGGTTGCCCACTGTAACATCCTGGGGAGTGCAAAGCCACAGTCTCTCAAGTGGATGACAGTCTCCACTGGTTCTGGAGGGGGGACTGGTGCCCAGAGTGCTTTGTGCAGCCCTGCCCGACACAGATGCAGGCCTGCCCCAGCCGCGAATGGGCCAGCGGTGCTTGAGACGGCGGTGCCCAGTTCAGCGGTGCTTGAGTGAAAGGGCCCAGTACAGCAGTGCTTGAGACGGCGGTGCCCAGTTCAGCGGTGCTTGAGTGAAAGGGCCTAGTTCAGCGGTGCTTGACACGGCGGTGCCCAGTTCAGCGGTGCTTGAGACGGCAGTGCCCAGTTCAGCGGTGCTTGAGTGAAAGAGCCCAGTTCAGCGGTGCTTGAGACGGCGGTGCCCAGTTCAGCGGTGCTTGAGACGGCGGTGCCCAGTTCAGCGGTGCTTGAGTGAAAGGGCCCAGTTCAGCGGTGCTTGAGACGGCGGTGCCCAGTTCAGCGGTGCTTGAGTGAAAGGGCCCAGTACAGCGGTGCTTGAGACGGCGGTGCCCAGTTCAGCGGTGCTTGAGTGAAAGCGCCCAGTTCAGCGGTGCTTGAGACGGTGGTGCCCAGTTCAGCGGTGCTTGAGACGGGGGTGCCCAGTTCAGCGGTGCTTGAGTGAAAGGGCCCAGTTCAGCGGTGCTTGAGACGGCGGTGCCCAGTTCAGCGGTGCTTGAGACGGCGGTGCCCAGTTCAGCGGTGCTTGAGTGAAAGGGCCCAGTTCAGCCGTGCTTGAGACGGCGGTGCCCAGTTCAGCGGTGCTTGAGACGGCGGTGCCCAGTTCAGCAGTGCTTGAGACGGCGGTGCCCAGTTCAGCGGTGCTTGAGTCAAATGGCCCAGTTCAGCGGTGCTTGAGACGGCGGTGCACAGTTCAGCGGTGCTTTAGACGGCGGTGCCCAGTTCAGCGGTGCTTGAGTGAAAGGGCCCAGTTCAGCGGTGCTTGAGACGGCGGTGCCCAGTTCAGCGGTGCTTGAATGAAAGGGCCCAATACAGCGGTGCTTGAGACGGCAGTGCCCAGTTCAGCAGTGCTTGAGTGAAAGGGCCCAGTTCAGCGGTGCTTGAGACGGCGGTGCCCAGTTCAGCGGTGCTTGAGACGGCGGTGCTTGAGACGGCGGTGCCCAGTTCTGCGGTGCTTGAGTGAAAGAGCCCAGTTCAGCGGTGCTTGAGACGGCGGTGCCCATTTCAGCGGTGCTTGAGACGGTGGTGCCCAGTTCAGCGGTGCTTGAGACGGCGGTGCCTAGTTCAGCGGTGCTTGAGTGAAAGGGCCCAGTACAGCGGTGCTTGAGACGGCGGTGCCCAGTTCAGCGTTGCTTGAGTGAAAGGGCCCAGTTCAGCTGTGCTTGAGACGGTGGTGCCCAGTTCAGCGGTGCTTGAGACGGCGGTGCCCAGTTCAGCGGTGCTTGAGTGAAAGGGCCCAGTTCAGCGGTGCTTGAGACGGCGGTGCCCAGTTCAGCGGTGCTTGAGACGGCGGTGCCCAGTTCAGCGGTGCTTGAGTGAAAGGGCCCAGTTCAGCCGTGCTTGAGACGGCGGTGCCCAGTTCAGCGGTGCTTGAGACGGCAGTGCCCAGTTCAGCAGTGCTTGAGACGGCGGTGCCCAGTTCAGCGGTGCTTGAGTCAAAGGGCCCAGTTCAGCGGTGCTTGAGACGGCGGTGCACAGTTCAGCGGTGCTTGAGACGGCGGTGCCCAGTTCAGCGGTGCTTGATTGAAAGGGCCCAGTTCAGCGGTGCTTGAGACGGCGGTGCCCAGTTCAGTGGTGTTTGAGACGGCAGTGCCCAGTTCAGCGGTGCTTGAGTGAAAGGGCCCAGTTCAGCGGTGCTTGAGACGGCGGTGCCCAGTTCAGCGGTGCTTGAGAAGGCGGGGCCCAGTTCAGCGGTGCTTGAGACGGCGGTGCCCAGTTCAGCGGTTCTTGAGACGGCGGTGCCCAGTTCAGCGGTGCTTGTGTGAAAGGGCCCAGTACAGTGGTGCTTGAGACGGCGGTGCCCAGTTCAGCGGTGCTTGAGACGGCAGTGCCCAGTTCAGCGGTGCTTGAGTGAAAGGGCCCAGTTCAGCGGTGCTTAAGACGGCGGTGCCCAGTTCAGTGGTGCTTGAGACGGTGGTGCCCAGTTCAGCGGTGCTTGCGTGAAAGGGCCCAGTTCAGCGGTGCTTGAGACGGCGGTGCCCAGTTCAGCGGTGCTTGAGACGGCGGTGCCCAGTTCAGCGGTGCTTGAGTGAAAGGGCCCAGTTCAGCGGTGCTTGAGACGGCGGTGCCCAGTTCAGTGGTGCTTGAGACGGCGGTGCCCAGTTCAGTGGTGCTTGAGACGGCAGTGCCCAGTTCAGCGGTGCTTGAGTGAAAGGGCCCAGTTCAGCAGTGCTTGAGACGCCGGTGCCCAGTTCAGCGGTGCTTGAGACGGCGGTGCCCAGTTCAGCGGTGCTTGAGTGAAAGGGCCCGGTTCAGCGGTGCTTGAGACGGCGGTGCCCAGTTCAGCGGTGCTTGAGACGGTGGTGCTCAGTTCAGCGGTGCTTGAGTGAAAGGGCCCAGTTCAACGGATCCGGCCATGGCGTGCAGGTCATTTGCCACCTGTCCTGTGGCTGGCGGGGCCTTCCTGCCCATCTGTCGGGTGGCTGGCGGGGCCTTCCTGGTCTGCAGTACCGGGCCTGTTGGTGTCCTCCTGCCCACCTGGGATGGGGCTGGTGGGGCCCTCCTGGCAAGCTGGGCTGATGGCGCTCTCCTCGGGCATGCTGCCCTTCCCAGCCATCCCTGTTCGCCTGTGGCCCTTCCCCACCTTGGGCGGTGTGCCACCGGTCTCCACACTTCGTGCTGGAGCCATGGTAGGGATTTTAGTGCCTGGCGTTTTCACCCTCTTGCGCCGGCCGCTGACTATCATCGGGTGTTTCTCCGGGGGTGGGATGCCCGTGCCTTGGCTCCGTACTGAACTGGCTGCCCTTGAGGGTGGGGGACTCCACAGTCCATGGCAGACTGTCATCCCAGGGCCCGGTTTTGTGGTGGCTGAGGTGCTGACTGGAGTCCTATGAGATGGACGGGGTGGGGGAGTTGTAGGAAAGAGGTCAAGTTTGGACAGGAATAGCAATTTAAGGGGGACAGGTAGGTGTAGTGGGTATGGGAGTGGAGGAAGAGGTTGTGGTTGTAGGAGTTTTAAGTCTGGTGTCTTTGGGTGCAGGTGCTTGGGCTGGAGGCTGTCGTGAGGTGGATGGCTGTTGGGTGGGTGGCTGCCTGCGTTTGTGTATCTTGGAAGAGGGGGAGACAGACACACTGGGAGAGGACACAGGGGACGTGTAAATGGTAGTGGGGGTGGTGACTGCACGTGTGCGGGGGGTTCTGGTGGGTGTGCTGGTAATGGACGTAGTGGCTGAAGATGTTGTTCATGCAAGTGTGAGTGGAGACGTGACAGGGAGGGAGGAGGGAGACGAGGAGGAGGGGGACACAGTGGAGGCAGTGGGTGTTGGTATGTCTGTATGTGGATGTTGCTTGTGTGAATGCTTGTGTGATGTGTGGTGCTTATGTCTGGATGAACTTCCCTTGGGTGTTGAGGTGTGTGCAGGCTGGTCTGATGGTGTGTCTGGGATAGGCAGAGGTACAGGTGATAGGGTCTGGGTGGAGGAAGTTGGAGGGGGGAGGCTAGAGACAGTGACAATGGCTGCCATCAGTGCTGAGGCCAGAGTCTGGAACGATCGCTGATGGGCAGCCTGACCAGAATGAATGCCCTCCAGGTATGCATTACTCTGGTGCACCTCCCTTTCTACACCCTGGATGGCATTCGAAAGGGTAGACTGCCCAACAATGATCGTCCTCAGGAGGTCAATGACCTCCTCACTGAGGGCAGCAGGGGTGACAGGGGCAGTGCCTGAGGTACCTGGGGCGAAGGAGATGCCCACCTTCCTGGGTGAGCGGGCACCGGCCAAACGCTGAGGGGCTGCTGGGAGGGCGGTGCTGGTGCGCTGGGTGGCGGCTGTACCTGTTGTTGCGGGGGGCACGGATGTTGCCGCCACCACAAGGGAGCTCCCTTCAGAGGACGAGTCCGTGTCACTAATGTCTGCACGAGTCCCCGCTGTGGAGCTCCCCTCGCCCTCCGTCCCACTGGTGTATTCGGTATCCGTTGCATGGCCCTCCAGGGCCATGTGGGATGCAGCTCCCTCGTGCTCCGATGCCACTTCTCCTCCGCCTGATGATGCTAATGCACTCATGAACAGGAAGACCACAAAAAAGGGGGGGGGGAAATAAAGACATGTTGAGTGCATGCATTGGCGACACAGTTGGCGGAGAGGACAGACACAGAAGCCCCCTGCACTACGCCACGCACTTGGGGTCCACTACTCAATCCGTGGGACATGGCCTACAAGCCTATGGACGACAACTGCACACATAGATGACACAGGGCCATGGATAACTGTACTTGGCACCCTACAGAGGTGGGGGGCGGGGGCACAGGGCCATGCCTTACAGAGGGGCCTAGCATACAGAAATCGCCCTGGCCTAGGGATACCCACAGCCCTCCTCCCCCACCCAGACACCTCCACTGCGCGCAAAGTCAGCAGAATGAGGTTGTACTCACCCCCTTGTGTCTGCTGTGATGTCCTCACGCGCCCATCCAAATCGGGGTAGGCCACCGCCAGGATCCGGGACATCAGGGTGGTCAAAGTCCGACTGGCACCCCTCCCACGTTGGGAGGCCATCCCCAGCTGAGCCTCCGCCGTCTTCCTGCTCCAGCGTCGGATGTCCTCCCATCTCTTCCGGCAGTGGGTGCCCCGTCTCTGGTGGACCCCCAGGGCCCGGACGTCCTTGGCGATGGCACGCCAAATGTCGATCTTCTGGTGGGCGCTGACCTATGTGAAATGTACAGGGGGAGAAAAAGAGTCATCACCTTCTGCACCCTCAATGTGAGTGGCCCCCCATCCCTACCCTTGCCATGTGGCACATCCCGTCATCCGTCGTTTGATGCATGCCTCATTCGCTCCCCTCCCCACCATCTTGCATCCACCCGACTCAACACAGGCATTGCCCCCAAAGCATGGTCCCAGTGTACTTACCTGTTGCTCTGGAGGACCGTAGAGTAGCGCATACTGGGGGAGGACCCCATCCACGAGTTTCTCCAATTCCTGAGCAGTGAAGGCAGGGGCCCTTTCCCCAGTCGCATGAGCCATTGTCTCTTCCAGACCGAGGTCACAGCAGCACTTGCAGTGTAGGTCCTCTCCTATCGAAGATCACATCGTCATTGGCTCCTGAGACCCATAGGGTTCAATGTTAACCAATGCTGTTTTGCGCCGCGGTCTTCGACCGCCTACCGCCACGGTGTGCCACGCCAGCGCATTGACCTCACATCCCATTGTCACACTTCACAGGTCAGGCAGCCACCATTTCAAGGGCCCACATGGCTTACTTTTAACTGCGTCACACATACCTAGGCCTTGCATCAACACTCATACAAACCATTCAATGCATTGGGAATCGTGTTTTGTGCAAACTGTGGTTACGTACCTGTGGGCTGATTGACTCTGTGCTCGCTGTTGTCCTTCATAGGCACCGTCCGCTGGGACATGCGAGGAGATGGAGGAATCTTCCCGTGTACAGACCGCTGGTAGACCTGTCGACAATGGAGGAAAGACATGTCATACTGACATATAGGCTTGACCGAGCCACTATTCAGGAACAGTGTGCCCAGCTGGAGCCAGACCTGATGTCACCCATCCGCCAACCCACAGGGATCCCTCCTCTAGTGCAGCTGCTGTCAGTACTCCATTTCTTTGCAAGTGGGTCATTTCAAACAACAGTGGCCATATCATCAGGGATGTCCCAGCCTATGTTTCCAAGGTGTTGTCCAGAGTGTTGTCTGCCCTTCTGAAATACATGCGGAGCTACATTGTTTTCCCTGAGGTGGAGGATTTGCCTACAGTGAAAGGTGATTTCCATGCCCTTGGACACATCCCCAACATCATAGGTGCCATTGATGGGACCCATGTGGCTTTAGTACCCCCCAACAGGAGTGAACAAGTGTACAGAAACAGAAAGAGTTATCATTCGATGAATGTACAGATGGTGTGTTTGGTAGACCAGTACATCTCCCATGTTAATGCCAAGTTCCCTGGCTCTGTGCATGACGCCTACATCATGCGGAATAGCAGCATCCCTTACGTGATGGGTCAACTCCAGAGGCACCGTGTGTGGCTAATTGGTGACTCTGGTCACCCCAACCTGTCATGGCTACTGACCCCAGTGAGGAATCCCCGGACAAGGGCAGAGGAACGGTACAATGAGGCCCATGGGAGAACTAGGAGGGTGATCGAGCGGACCTTCGGCCTTCTGAAGGCCAGGTTCCGCTGCCTCCATATGACAGGTGGATCCCTATTGTACTCACCAAAGAAGGTGTGCCAGATCATCGTGGCCTGCTGTATGCTTCACAACCTGGCTTTGCGACGCCAGGTGCCTTTTCTGCAGGAGGATGGTCCAGATGGTGGTGTTGTAGCAGCTGTGGAGCCTGTGGACAGTGAAGAAGAGGAAGCCGAAGAGGACGACATAGACAACAGGAACACAGTAATACAGCAGTATTTTCAATGACCCACAGGTAAGAGTCCAACCCGTCATATTACATATACTTAACCCCTACTACCTCTCTACTGTCTGACCTTTTCCCCCTGTGTATGGTAACTGAGTTGTGAATTTCCCTTCCAATTTCAGAGATGTGGGCCATACTGCGTGACATCTGCTTTGTTTCCCCATGGACTACAGCTGTGTGACAGTGGTATGTTGGCATCACAATGTAAATATGCATTTTGGGACGGTAATGTCTAATACATTGGTACAAAATCACAGCCAGACTCCTGATTGTTTGGTCGTATAACTGTTTATTTCAGTGATCTATATTGGTGGGTGGTTGCAAGTCGGTGAGGGGTGATGGTGGAGGATTGTCCATGGCAGAGTCCAGACTATAAGTATCACAGGTGCAATGTCCAAATGCCTGTGGAAAGTGGAGCATGGGCAGTATAAGAATGGACAGGGTGTCAATGTGGGACAGTGGGATGACAATCAGGGAGGTATCCTTTCCTGGCGGGGGTCTTGGCATCTTACTCTGTCTTCTTCCTGGATCTCAGGGCCCGCTTGCAGGGTGGTTCTCCTTCTGCAGGGGGTGGGGTGCTGGTGGCCTGTTGGTCCTGTGGCGGGGCCTCCTGTCCACTAGCGCCGGCGGAGGTGGTAGGCAGTTCTTGGTCCATGCTAGTGTCAGGGGCCCTTTGTCCTGCCACAGTGTCCCGCAATGTGGTGACTACCTGATTCAGAGCCCCTACAATGGTGGCCAGGGCGGAACTGATGTTTCGTAGTTCCTCCATGAACCCCAAATACTGTTCCTCCTGCAGAAGCTGGATCTCCTGAAACCTGGCCAGGACCGTCGCCATCGTCTCCTGGGAGTGGTGGTAGGCTCCCATGATGTTGGAGAGGGCCTCGTGGAGAGTGGGTTCCCTGGGCATGTCCCCCCCCTGTCGCACAGCAGCCCTCCCAGTTCCCCTGTTTCCCTGTGCCTCTGTCCCCTGGACCGTGTGACCACTACCACTGCCCCCAGGTCCCTGTTGTTGTTGGGGTGGTGGGTTAACCTGGGTGCCCTGTAGTGGTGGACACACCGCTGATTGACGTGTCCTGGGGACTGAGGGATGGGCCCGCTGGGTGGGTGCTGTGCTGGTGTTCCCAGAGGGGGGAAGGTCTGCTATGGGCTGTGGCTGTCTGAGGGGAACCGACTGTCCTGAGGTCGCCGATGGGCCGGGCTGGTCATCTAGATCCAGGCCGACAGAGGTGCTGTCCTCACTGTGGGCCTCTTCTGGGGGTGGAGTGGACATTTGTGGACCCTCCTGCGCGGTGACGTGGCGTTCGGGTCCTGCAGGGGTATAAAAGTATGGTTATTGGATTTGTGTGTGCCATAGTGTGTAATGGGTGGGTGCCCTTGTACCCCAGTGGTGGCATTCCAGTGTGGGGGCTTTTGTGATGGTGATTTGGTGGGGGATGGGTATGTGCAGTGGGCATGCTTTGGTGATGGGTGTCCATGCTTTGTGGTCGCATGGAGGGCTTGGTGTTGGGATGGGTGGGCTGTGATGGTGAGACATTTGCAAGGTGCAGGATGTGATGGGGGTGAGGGTGGGGGTATGAGTTGGCATGCTGGTGGGGTTGGGGGGATGAAGTAGTGAAGATGAGACTTACCAGAGTCCATTCCTCCTCCTACTCCTGCGAGGCCCTCAGGATGCAGGATCGCCAAGACTTGCTCCTCCCATGTTGTAAATTCTGGGGGAGGAGGTGGTGGTCCACCGCCAGTCCGCTGCACCGCGATGTTGTGCCTGGATACCATTGAAAGCACCTTCCCCCGTAGCTCATTCCACCGCTTCCTGATGTCGTCCCTATTTCTTGGGTGCTGTCCCACAGCGTTGACCCTATCGACTATTCTGCTCCATAGCTCCATCTTCCTGGCAATGGTGGTGTGCTGCACCTGTGTACCGAAGAGCTGTGGCTCTACTCGTACAATTTCCTCCACCATGACCCTGAGTTCATCCTCGGAGAACCTTGGGTGTCTTTGCGGTGCCATGGGGTGGTGTGGGTGATGTGTGGGGTGGATTGTGTGGTGATGTGTATTGGTGTGTTGTGTGAAGTGCGTGGAAATATTTCTGGGTGAAAGTAAAATGCGCGTCTGGGTGCTCAGTTCTCTTTTTCTCAGTGCGTGGTCCCGATTCTGTAGAAGTGGGGGTTTGTGAGTGATGTGGGTGTGTGTTTTATATTGTGTTGGGTGTGTGTATGGGTATCAGGTGTGTGTATTTTGAATTGTCCAATGTGGATGTGTTTTGTAAGAGTGTGTGTATTTTGAGCGCGGCGGTGTGTACCGCCAATGGAATACCGCGGTTGAAAGACCACCGCATGGATTCGTGTGTCGTGATAGTGTGGGCGTATTTCTGTTGGCGTGACGGTGGAGGTTTGGTCATCGCCAGTTTCTCGCTGGCCTTTGGTGTGGCGGACTTTTGTGGATGTCTGTATTTTGGCGGTTTGCCTGTTGTGGGTCAGAATGACCGTGGCGGTTTACCGCGGCCACGACGGTATGTTGGCGGTCTTCTGACAGCGGTAAGCGGCTTTTACCGCCAGGGTTGGAATGACCCCCTCAGGCTCCTTAGAGAAGTCATGATGGAACAGATCTTACCCCTTTCTCTCAGTCATACAAGTCTCATACATGCAATGACAAAACAGAAGCAGGATCAATAGGTTTTATTGAAGCAACTGCCTTCTATGTAAAAGGACATGAATTGAGATTATGCGGATAATGAAACACAGTGTTATTACAACAGAGACCAAGAAGTGAAACAGCAGAAGTCCTATCTACCCTTCTGGTCCCAGGAAGGAAGCACAACCTCCATGCCTGTGCAGAGGTAAAGAAGAGGTCTGTTAGTCTGTTGAGAGTCCTCCCACGTAGATGAAGAGGAACCAAAAGGTTTCGGTAGAAACTGCAATCACATGCAGCATAAGATGGCAAACTGGCTGGAATGTCCCCTTAAGATGATGTGGGCGGTGTGATGTTTTATCATAACATATCAGTTTTTTTAAGAAATGCCCTGACGTGACAGCACATACTTTTCTGTGTAAGGTAGACAATGTTCCCTTTGGACTGGCAATACCCGGTAAACATCGTGTACAACCTCCGGTTGAGCACAGGATGAAAATGTTGTGCAAAGAAATGAATAAGAGATTCTGCAAGGAAGGACAACTGATAAAAAGAATACAAAAATCTCCACTAAATGAAGCCTTGCTAAAATATTAAAAGGAATAAAAGCAAAATGTAACTAGTTAAAAGCGCACAAGCCTCAGGCCCAGAGCAAAATAAAGGTCCATATTTATACTTTTTGAAGCAAACCAGCGCCGGCGCTAGTTTGCGTCAAAAAATGTACCGCCGGCTAACGCCATTCCTATGCACCATGCGGGCGCCTTATTTTAAGATTGACGTTAGCTGGCGCTACGGGCCAGTCAGAGTAAAAAAAAAGACTCAAACCAGGCAGTGCCGGTGTAGGAGAAAATGGGGGTTGTGCGTCAAAAAATGGTGCAAGTCAGGTTTTAGTCAAAAATCATGGCTCAAACCGGACTTGCGCCCTTTATTGACGCACAACCCCTATTGAAATGACTCCTGTCTTAGCAAAGACAGGAGTCATTCCCCCCTGCCCAATGGCCATGCCCAGGGAACCTCTGTCCCCTGGGCATGGCCATTGGGCAAAGTGGCATGTAGGGGGGCCCAAATTAGGCCCCCCCATGCCACTTTAAAAAATTAAAAAAAGAATACTTACCTCAACTTACCTGTACTTACCTGGGATGGGTCTCCCCATCCATGGGTGTCCTCCTGGGGTGGGCGTGGGTGGCAGGAGGTGTCCCTGGGGAGAGGGAAGGGCACCTCTGGATTGCTTCTATGGTCTGAGACCATGGAAGTGAGCCCACAGGTCCCTTAACGCCTGCCCTCAACCAGGCGTTAAAAAATGGTGCACATCAGGCTGTGCGCCGTTTTTTAAGGCCCGCCCCCTCCTGTGCGTCAAAATGACGCAGGAGTATAAATAAGGCACACAGGCCTTATAGTCTTTTTTTGGACGGGAACGCCTACCTTGCATGTCATTAACGCAAGGCGGTTTCCCGCATCCAAAAAATGACGCACACGTAGGTTTTTTGACGTCTGCGGGATCGGGTGTCATAGTTTAAATATGGGGCAAGGTTTGTGGCAAATGTGGTCAAATTTTTGACGCACATTCCGCGCAGAGTATAAATATGCCCCAATGTGTGTGTGTGACATGGTAAAGTAACCTCATGACAGTGTACTTGATTTCATGAAGGGTGACGGGGAAGTGCATTGCTCACCAGTCAGCCGATACAAGGCTGTCTTGGAGCTCACCCAATCGTGGCATGAGGGGCAATTGATACTCCCAGAGAATGGCACAGATGGCCCACTCTACATTTTTTCTGGCAGCATGAGTGATTTGAATGCATTTTGTGATGGTTTTCATGAACCACTCCGTTGCCCGATTTGCCTGCATCCTCTTCAGTGTGATTTTAAGGTATTTGCTGTGCCATGACAATAACGAATCTACAAACGTCTAACATTGGAATGAAGGCCCATTGCCTGTCCAGAGTTCCTTGATGCTCTATGCGTGGCCATTTGCTTTCTCTAACTTCGGGATAATCTCTTATGCTGATATTGTGTTAAGAATTTCTACTTCTAGATATTTGAATATTCATCAATTATCCCTTTCCAGTGAAGTCCTCTGGGCAAACTTCCCAAATCAGCACTTGCTCCAAGCCATGGTGTAGACAGAGGTTTCTAGTAATTATGTGTGCTCAGGGGGTATTATAAATTAGAAATTTTACAATAAGGATATTCTTTCATTGTGTTTTCTACCAGTTTACACAGTGAAAGAAAACAGACTTTGCTGTGTAGTCAAGTCTTGGTCTTCACAATTCCTTGTCACTCATCATGGGCTAGTTGTACTGCTTTTAGCATGAGAGACTAAGGAATCACAAGTTGGGTTCCACAAAGGAGACAGCAGGGCTGAGTGATGTGTAATGGTGTACAAGCACTTGAGGACTGTGGAGCGTTAGTAGTTCAGATGAGGAATTTGAACTCAATGAACTCCACTGCCCACTGCAAGTCATAAAGATGTGGCAAGTTGTCCTCTAGCGGCACGAGTAGGTATCATAACCATTCTACAACCATCCAAACATACTCTTTTATTAGGTTGAGCGTAAGTGTACGACCTCTTGCATATTTTAGTATACTTCTCTTCTGCGCTTAAAGCCATTTCATTTGTTTGTGTCAGTGTCCTTTTAAAATCCTTCCTTGCTAGTGGTCAATCATGCTTCTTTACCCCTCCTTTTTAGGTTGTGTGCATAAGCGCTCTGAAGTGTTGTAATCTCTGTGGACTTTTAACTACACCAACCACACCCGCATCACTAACAGTCGTTCATGGGCTTGCCTTTCAAAAATCCTTTGTTATCATTGGTAAAGGCTTCACATTTGACCTTCCTTGGGGCAGTGTTGTTACCACCTTGGCCATCGACCCTGTTACATAGATAATTGCATGTTTGCTGATACGTTTGACTGCTAGCTAACTTCTTTTTCCTTTTCTGTCTCTCCTCCGTGCTCATGCTCATGGCGGCTGTGGTGCTTTTTGAATCGGCTTGCTAATGTCAACTATTTTACTTTGCATTTTCAAAGTATGTGTCAAGAAAAGTCCAGTTGGGAATTTATAACGCTAATAGCTCTAACTCGAGCAAACACGAGACCCATTGCATGGCAAATGCTTGTTCTCTTTTCTTCCTCCTATAGAGCAGGGACTAAGTACAGTATATTTGTGCCATGGTTCTTTATTTCTTGGTTTCAGGGACTACTTTATTTTCCCTTTCTTGGGTGTGTTACTCTGTGGGTGCTTCAGACCATAGCTGCTTGAATTTTATTTTAGCATTCATCACTCCCACCGCCTCCTCCCAAGCTAGGAAAGACTAGCTGTTGCGCTCCGATTGGAGCTGCTGCGACATGAGTGTTTTGCTGCTTGGTGAGTGCAGGAATGCTCTCTCATCAAAGAGAGAATTTTGTTTGCTTTCAATTAAAGAAGACTCTACTTTCAAATGTTTCTCTGTTCCTCCATCCAGCCCGTGCTCTCACAATTAGCTCTGAAAATTGTTGCCCAGTGCACCTAGCTATAGTCTTCAAGCGCATTGTGAGTGTTTTTGATTTTATGTATCCGTGGAGCTCGTGATTGCATAGATAATGGGTGTGGTCCTGGTGTGTAGTATGTGAAAAACTGAACTTCCGTTTCCTACTGCATTGTGTATTCATGCCGCTGCATTCATACGATTACTACGCCTGACTTATGAAATGCTGCTAATCTAATGAAAGCCCCTAATGCTGGTGGACGTTGGAGGCGCTGTACAAAGAATTAAATAATGTCATTCTTAAAAGTTCTTTGCCTTGTCCATCAGGAGAGTACATCCTCTAAAAGAGCCCTCGCATTTCCTCGCCCTTCCTCCCAGACGCCTTCCCACTTCTTAGCTAGTTAATGTAATTAATGTAGAGGGGCCCAGCGGAAGGGGGGTAAAGGGGAATGATGGGTGAGAACCAGGGTACAGTTATACGATAAAAAACAACGTGGTGAAGTGGCACCGGGCTACAGTGTGATCCAATTAAAAACAGCAGCATTAATCAAGCTTGTAACAAACAATGAACCCACACCTGGAATGACGAGCAGTCAGCGCTCTTTATCTTTGCCTTGAAAGACTCTCGTTCTGGGACTGCCTGTTGTCCTGTTTTGTGTCAGTGAGGCGCTTACCTCATCCTGCTGACGGACTCCATGAAGCGCCACAGACTTTCTATTTATCAATTGGCCTCAACACAATATGCAGATGCCAGATACTACGATATTCTCATACAAGTATGTGGAATGTAGAAAAGTGTGCTGAGTAGTGGCAGCTATTGTTGGACATGAACATTACATTGTAGGCAGGCTGGAAGCGATACAATAAAACACCACATTTGAAAAAAACTAGGAACTATGTGCCTTTGTAGAGTACGTATTCTGAATCCTTTGTAGAGTACGCATTCTGTCTCCTACAATGAGGTAGATGATTCACAAGAAAACCACTACCTTTTATTAAAATATAGTTTTACTATTGTCAGGCAGAAAACAATATATGCACTGCGATGTGATTATTTGTGTTACTGCAACACATGGCACTTCATCTAACTAAATGGACAATCAAATATGACACGGAAATGAGAGGCTGCTTGCTATTGTACCTTTTCAGGAAGGTGATGGCGTTTTGTATTTGTAAGTCAACATCTTTTAAATATTTTGCCGAATAGATTGCCACCTCTTGAAGAGGCTCGACTCTACCTATCTTTGTATGGAATAGCTGCATGCTTTGTGGAAACAATCTACCAGGGAAGAAACAATCTGCAATACCCTTCAGGTTCATTTGTGTAAACATTCTTGTCTATAGATCTAAAGCACAAAAAGGCAGCTCTGCTGAGCCCTAACGGATGCTCAGTGTGAGCTTCTAGTCTGAATTAATCAGAGATGCCTTGGGGCATTCTAACAACACCGTCCCAACAACTCTATCATGCTCAGCCATCACCCCACTCCAAACAATGATGCAGCTCTATTTACCATGCTGCTTATCAGGGCAGCCACTTAACTTACCTGGTTGGGTTCTGAATGATCAAAACACAATTCAGTGCCACACAATTCTACACCACACTACATAATTACATGCCACATAATACCACTCAGTGCCACATAATTCAACTCCACAGAATTACACTCTACTCAATACCACATAAATCCACTCTATGTCACATAGCAACAATCCGCATAAATACTCTACACACCATGCCACATAATTCCAGCCAGCATAATTTCACTCAGTGCCACACAATTCCACGCCACAGAATTCAATTCCACACATTTTCATTCCACACCACATAATTCCACACCAAACCGCATAATTAAACTCCATAACATAGTTCCACAATGCACCACATACATCCATTTCCTACCACAGAATTACACATCATGCCGCACAATTCTAAAGCACACCACATAACTCAACTCCACTACATACCACTCCACAACACACAATACCATTAAACATAATGACACTCTGTGATCTACAGACCCACTCCACATAATCCCAGTATATTCATTACCATATATTTACTATCCACATAATTCCACAGCAAACCATGACACATAATTCCACTACACAACTCCACTGCACACCACACAGTTCCACACCACACAATGCCACAACAACCTATTCCAATTCAAACCACATAATTTCATTCCACACCAAATATATCCACTCCACATGGCTGAAAGACATTGTCGTTTGCAACGCTAGTGGCTTGTGAAGCATGCCTTCTGAGACCGCAGCCATGGCTGCCTAAAGCACCTTGGGGCATATTTAAGAGCCCTAGCGCCATTCTAACGCTATATTAGCATCATTTTTTTATGCTAATGTGGTGTTAGAAGGCCAAAAACACCATGCCATATTTACAAAGTGGCGCAGTGCATGCATTGCGCCACTTTCATCTCTTTACGCTACATTATGCCTGCGCCAGGCATAATGTATGCAAAGGGGAGCTTTTCCCCGTTAGGGGGCCAAAAAAACAGTGCAAAGAAACAGATTTCTTTGTGTCATTTTTTTCCTGCAGAGTTCAGAGCAGGCGTTAAAAGGAGGCTTCCGTTGGTTACAGTGGGCCTCTGGGTGCTTTGCAGGATTAGTGTAAAAAACTTTTATACTAATCCTTCAAAGCGCCGGACTAGCATAAAAAATTCTGACGCTAGTCCCCTAACTACCGCCGCAGTGCACCGTATTTTAAATATGGTGCACACATGGTGGCGTTAGGGGAGCGCTAAGGGGTGCAAGAAAAGTGACGCTGCACTGTGTGCAGCTCCACTTTCCTTAACTATGCCCCTAGGTTGCACAGTGAGGGTAGTTAATCACTAGATTGAATCTTACGATATAATGAGAGCCTGTCTCATTGAGAAATTCTTACAATAAGGCCCTCGGCAGTGGTTTCCAATGTCTTCAGTATACATATCCGCAAGGGCCTGGTTGGTGCTTCAATCACACAGATCATTCTATAAATATAACAATGTCACGGCTGAACAGCTTCGGCCTGAATAAACAGTCTAGAACTTAACAGCGCAGAACCTATAGTTATACAGTTTGGACGAAATAGGATTTCGAAACGTTTATGCTCTAACTGATGAAATGGGCATAACTGTATGCATTAGGGCCTTTCGGAGCGATGAACAAAGCACGGCACAGTTTGCACAGCCGTTCGCTCTGTGAATGTGGACAGCCGATAGTTTTTGCTATGCTCCTCTGATGCACAAGGGGCCAGGGATGAGGATAGCCCAGTGTGTCCTACTGAGCCTCTAACTGCTCCTCCACTGTCAGTGGTTCCAGATAGTCTGTGAGGTCGATTTTAGACCCCCTGAATATAAAATCACTCATGCGCAGAATTTACCTACCGTGCAAATTTACATATAAGGGTTATGGATGGAGAATATATGCATTTACTTAATTATAGTTAATATACATAAACGTTAATCGGTTTCATAATCCGACTGGATTACAGAACAGGTCAAGATCGAGATCCCTATGTGGCTCCCCGCGCGGATCACGAGTTTTATCTGACTGATCCTCCAAATTCCCAGATAGTGCAATTCAGGAACAATGCTGGGGTCTTCAGCGCTTCTGTTTATCAGAAACGTACTTGGGAGAGCCCTCACTTACAAGGTATTTTTTGCAGCCAGCATTTGGGGATGCTTAGCTAGATCTATGGAAGTGGCTGCCTTGCCAGGATATAACCCAGTGCAGGCACTGCAAGAAGAACAGGTGAGAAGGGGGATAATGTTCTTTACTGATGGCGCCCAGGGCTTGTTCTGCTGCTCAGACAGATGAGTGTTCCTAGGGTCACCCTTTTGTTACTGTTACAGAGCAGTGGTACAAGAGGAGGTTGGCAGCGCAGATCGCTGAATACTTTTCGTACTGCTGGCCTGGGATCTGAAACCAGGCCACCAAGCAGTTCTAGTTCAGGAGCCCCTGACGTTTTGGTGTTTGAATCCAGATTAAAGGACACACCAGGGTCATGACTCACTCTCGGATCTACAGCATGACCTAATAGATGAAAGCAGCAATGAGTCTAAACTGTGTGCATTCAGCTGTGTATGTATACTGGGTGCATTCCCCTGTCAATCACTTTGATTGACAGTGCTGCACATGGCCAAGTGGGACCAGGTATCTGCCAGTCAAGATGAGAAGGTGGTCAGAGATTGTGAGTGTGCACGGAGATCATCACTATCAATGTATCTGGAATGAGAAAGAGATCGGTTGGGTCTCTAGACCAGTTTTACTAAAGTAACCTTCCGATGGCAGGTGATGGCATGAAAGGAAGAGAGAAATGACGTAAGAGAGCACCTCCAAAGAGGCAGGATCACCCTCACAGTGTGCTTCTCTAATGAAGGCTGTGTCTGGGAAGGTTGCCCCTACATGGGATAACAAAACCTGAGGAGGAACCCAGCAAAGCTTAGTTGGCCATAATAGCCACTGCTAGCTGCCGGGGGTGTTCCCTACATCATTTCGGATATTAGACGCTCCCTTAGCCTCTTTATTATGTGGCACAAACTATTTTGAGGGGAGAACTGTAAGCAATACTAAGGCCAGTAAAACATAAAGGCCACAGGAGACCGATGCCATATGGTACTACCACAAACAGCCATAAGAATGTGCCATATAATATCATTGGGAGCATCAAAATAGAAAAGTGTAATTTTGCCTGGAGCTCCTAAAATAGTTGCTAGGTGATAAATGCAGTTCACCATTAGGGCCACTAATCCTGTGCACCGTGTCAGCGCCACACAATTTGCAGTGGGTTATATCATTCATTGTGGGGGAAGACCAGAAATAATATTGAGCATCTTAGGTAGCCTATTCCCCTAGTTAGTCGCACACAGGAGGGGCAGGATAGAGTATGGCCCTGTCTTAACAGACACACTTGCATTGACATGCCTTTGAGATATTTCCACATATCCAGGGCTAGTGGATGTACAAAAGGTTTTGATGGGTCAAAAGGTTATTGATGAGTCAGGGTCCAAGCAACAGGCAGTCTAGGGAGCAAAAAATGAGGAATTTTAATATACATACGTACCTTATGGAACCGTAGAAATACAGGGAGAACATATAAACTGCACAAAAATAGTACCATCTGTGACATACACCTTTAAATGCCTCCAGTCTAATATTAAGATATGCAAATCAAACCCGTGCTGAAATACAACTCAGCAGACTATAAGCATAGTTTCATGGAAGAAATGCTCGATCTCACAAAGAACGTTCTACTATCCTCCAAAGATCACTAACTACCAGGGGTGTAGCTTGGCCAGTAAAACCGTCAGGGAGCCGGATTTGGGGGTGTTGGTGAACTTCATTTTTCCCGACAATCACTCTGGCACGTCATGTTAATCATAATATGGGAAGCAGCACATGAGGGGACTTAAGGGCCAGTGGATAGGAAAAGGAGTGCGGATTGTGGGGGGTACTTAAAACACAGTGTTTGGTAAATTATCCATGTTTTAAGACCTTCAAAACAGAGATGAGAGTGTGTGTGTGTATGTGCTTTTTATTGAACAGACATCTTCCCATACCCGACTGAAAGCTCCTCTACCCAACATTTTGTTCAATAATGCAGTAACCGAGGGGGAGTGGGCTGTAACACCCCAAACACCACTCTCCCCAAGGCTACAACCCTACTAACAATTGGGGGTTTCAATTTACTGGAATGACAAAAGGAATGTGCCTCCTCATTTCTACTAGAGAAAAGTGTCATTAAAAGTATGGCAGAATGGGAGTTCTGCTGCCCACCGAACTCAGGGCCAGATTAGGAAATTCTTGAATTGCGACTGGCAAATTGCGAGTCAGAGAGACTCGCAATTTGCGAGTCGCAATTCAGGATGCAAGATGGTGTCCCTGACACCATCTGCGATTCGCAAGGGGGTCGCAAAGGCCCACCTCATTAATATTAATGAGGTGGGTCGCAATTGGCGACCCCCCTTGCGACTCACAGCACTCACAGGGATGGCGGCCTGTTGGAGACAGCAGACCACCATGTCTGCAACTGCTTTTAAATAAAGCAGTTTTTTTTTTTTTTTTTTGTAATGCAGCCCGTTTTCCTTAAAGGAAAACGAGATGCATTACAAAATGAAAAAATGAAACTTTTTTGTTCCATTTTTTCAGAGCAGGCAGTGGTCCATAGGACCATTGCCTGCTCTAAAAAAATGTTTTCCATGCCATTCACAAAAGGGAAGGGGTCCCATGGGGACCCCTTCCCTTTTGCGAATGGGTTACCGCCAGTCAGATAATGTGGTGACTGTGGCAGTGGGGGCTGGATCAGTGACTGATGTGGCGCTGACTGTAAGTGTGAGTGGTGTACTGACTGTGATGGGGAGGTGGTGGGGAAATTGGTGCAGGCCGGACTAGACACAGTGAATGCCTTCCATGAACGCATTCCACTGTTGCATCTGGGATGCCAGTCCTTGGATAGCATTCACGATAGTTGTCTGCCCACAGATATGGACCTCAGGAGGCCAATAGCCTCCTCATTGAGGGCAGCAGGGCTGACTGGGGCAGGGGCAGAGGTGCCTGCAGCAAAGGGGATGCCCACCTACTTGGGTGAACGGGCACGGGAAACTGGGTGGGGAGCTATAGGGATGGCAGTGCTGGTAAGGGGGGTGGCGGACAAGGATGATGCTGGGATGGTCCGAGATGGGTCCGCTCCTCCAGGGAGCATCCATAGGAAGAGAAATCTGAAGATGTAGTGGTCGATCAGGTCTCCCTCATGGCTCTTCCCTCACTGGTCCCCTCGGCTCCGCTGGTGTCAGCCTCCTAGGTCCCATGGGCTGCAGCTTTCCCACTCGCCAGTGTCTCTTCTCCTACGCCAGATGATGCTGATGCACACAAAGACAGAGGAGTATAAGGAGGTAGGGAGAGAGAAAGAGAGAGAGAGAGAGAGAGGGTGCAATCGGTCAATGCCACCACAACAGTGACACAGGGTAGAACATCAGCATTCAATGCCATGCAACCATACGCTATGCCCACCCGTGCACATCCTACAACTAGGGAACACCATGGGGGAAACCACAACAATGTACATGTCAACCGCAGATGGTCTGGCTGATGCAAACATGTACACGAGGAGTGGGATAGCCACCACACCTGTCCAGTATCTGCCCACTACCAATGGCCACTGAGACAGGAATGCAAAGGACTGCACACCCAACAGAATCCCGCATGGCTAGTTGGCAGGCCTACTTGGCTATTGTCAAGTAGCACTGTGACCACTTGGCGCACCCACCCCACTACACATGCAGTGCCTGCCAGCTGATTGAGGTCCCTGGATCCACCCATTGCACAGTGGTTGGCAAGGACTAATCACAATCGCCAGACACCCCAGGTCCAATCATCCTATTGACATGAGCTGTCAAGCACAACACCCTAGTAGGTGGCCACACAGTTCCAACATTGAATGAGTCTGCCACTGACTGCATGGCATTACCCATATCAGTGATGCCAATCCTGTCTAGATGGACACTACCCATAGTGGACATCATTGTACCAAGCACACAGGCCACATCTTCTCAATGGTGCCCACCCAGAGTCACATTGGCAACACATGTTGCAAGTGATAGTGAGTACTTACCCCATGTGGCTACTGTGCTGCCCTCAAGCGCCCATCCATCTCAGGGTAGGTCACTGCCAATATATAGGCCATTAGGGGGGTAAGGGTCCGATAGGCACCTCCTCCCTTGTTGGGAGGACGTCCCCAGCTGGGCCGCCGCAGTCTTCCGTGCCCAGCGTCTCGGGTCCTCCCACTGCTTTCTGCAGTGGGTGCTCTACTGGGCATTGACCCCCATGGTCCACACTTGCTTGATGATGGCACATCAAATCCCTTATTTCTGATGGGCACTGACCTGCATGGGTGACTCAGACAGAAGGACACAGGCATGTAGAGTGGCATCCCTGGGACAGAATTGGACAGTACACATCACACTTCCACACCCACATGTCGTCACCCAACATAGCCTTAGGCCCCTCACCAATGTCCATGCTTCAGACACACTGCCACTGTATTTCCGCCGATGACCTTGCCACCTGAAGTGCGTAGGTCTCGCTAGCAGATGTAAGGGCCACATGCTTTTGAAACAATAAAGCCTTCAGTCGACTCAACTTGTCGAAATTTACCTTGGAAGTAGCAATATGAGGCCAGGTGTCTGCTACCTCCCTAATTTGAGTGGGGGGAAACAACACATTCCCGCAGCACGTAACGGCCTTGGTGACAACGACTACGTAAACTATTCCTGCACACATGCCACAGCAGCGTTCGCTGTTAAGAACAATGTAACTGCCGTTAGAAAGCACCTGGAAAGTATTTTTAATAAATGCAAGGACAGCTGTTTACAAACCATGGAATGGCTGACAGAAGTTTTGTATTCACTACCGCTAAGAAAAACCTCCCTCAAACCATTAATACATCTGTATAGAAAGGGAAGCTCCCACACCTCGTGTATGTAACTGTCTCCCAACCGTTCGTATCTACCCACCGGAATGTGCTTCAAACAAGAAGTAAATTGCAGAGTGGAGATAGGCAAATTAATAACCCCATGAATCAACCACTCAGCTGACGGAATCTCAACAACCGTGAAAGGCAGTTTCTCCAATTTTTCAATATTTAACATGACATACGTCGCTTCCTTTTTTGCCATCAGCTGTTGTTGACGAGTCAAATTAAAGGAGACAAAGATCTCTCTGGCACGAATGTGCTGCCACGGAACGTGACCTGCCTTCAAGGTCTGAAGAGTCCAACCCAGCTGCATGATGGACCGCGTCTGACTCTGCCCATGATATAAAGAAGACATATCCGATTTAATAATGTCTATTTCAGAGGAAACAATGCTGTCAATTGTGTAAACACGGTCTGAAAGGGTATGCATGCCATTATCCACAACAGATAAAGCCTGTATCAGGTTTTCCTGATCAATTTGCCTCAGCCGGGCCGCTGCCTCTTGTTGTGAAAGCTTCCAAATCTCATTATATACTTCGTATAAAAATCGTTTCTTCCGAGGTACCCTAGGTCCTGACAAAAAATCTTGTAAGTCAGTATCATTAGACAGTAACGTGAGATGTGATTTAACTACATCCAGCGTGGATGATTTCAACCATTGCTGACAAAGCTTTCCCACGCTGTATGTAGTTATGATATCAGCATGTTCTGGTGAAATGTAGCGAGGGTCTGCCCTACTAGTCCTGAACCCCCCTGAAGAGGTGACAAAATGTTGATGACACTTATTTGTGTCTACAGGCCATACTAACCACCCGCCCGGATGTACCAATGAAGTGTTAAGCGTACCATTCTGGACCCAGTGTGTAAACTCATTAAACGCAGCATTAACATATCGCTGACAATTGTTCAATTTGGAAGGGACAGGTATACTAGGCAAATTTAACTCTCTAATCGTCGCCAAGCCCAAACAGCTAGTCTGTTGTACTGTGTCATTGAGGAAAATCATCTGTACAGGGATAATACATGCTCTAAATAATGTGTCCTTGCCTTGCATCTGCCAATTTTTCGTACCCCAGACACTTTTTAAGTCAACAGTCTTATACCAATATTCATACCCCTCAACCGAAAGTTTAGACACAAACAAATTTGAATGCAGCAATTTAGTATCGGTTAATAACATTTGCTTATTAGCATACGGATTAACTTTAAAATAATAAGTCCTAGCATTTTGTTGATTATGCCCAGAAAAATATGCAAATTTATCATAATATGTTTTTGAACTCCCCTGTGGAGGAGTCGGGCAATGTTCCCATTGTACATAATCAAATATGGACTTAGGGCTACTTGCTTTATGAATAAAGTGGTGTCCATAATAGTTGTAGCAAAACATGTCACCATGATTATCTCTAAATAGGTAAGCATCTTCATCGTCATAGACAGTATAATATTGCAATTCTGTCAGCATAGAATCTACTGTCTTCACATCCCAATCATCAGAAACAATGCCTGGTATAACAATATCATTCATTGATAACTTGAGAACATACGGTATTTGAATCAATTCAGTGGGACCATATATATCAAACATTACTTTATCCCACACAATCCCAACCGGAATCGGTATTGCAGAAATTTTTACATTGGACAAATCTCTTCGAACCATCTGAGATGAAAAATCTGGTTTTAACACTGTCTCCACGTGCTCAATGTCAGATCGTTCAGGAAGAAAATGACCATGTATTACTAGAAAAAAAGTAACCACAAATCCCAACCACAAAAAAAGAGTCATTACAACCATAAAAAGCCACAAATAGTTCCAAGGAAAAACAAAATATGTGCGTTTAAGCCCACACAGCAGCTTATGTGGACCTTGGATTGAAGACAGTGAGGACGAGGATCCTGAGACAGCATCATCAGTGTCGTTGAAGCAGCCAGAGGCAGTTCTTGCAAAAGGTGCAACTGTGAACAAAGAAGCAGATGGAGGCTCCCGCCTTGGCACACTGTAAACCACATGTTCAGAAACATCAGTAGAACGTACAGCAACTTGATCAAAAGATTCCAAATTAATCGTCGTCTGGGGAACAATCGCAAGATCATCTTCCACCCTCCCCAAGCTCGGAGAGGAAACAGCATCGGTGCAAATCACCTGCAGCGGGACTTCTTCCCCAGTAGTGAGAGGGATTCCGGAACTACTGGGTGTCCCTCTTGGTCTGCTATGCAGAATCGGCCACATGTTGTAACTTGACATTATCAATGGAAACAAAGCAATTTCCTTTGGCCCCGTGCAGCGGCGGTAAAATTACAGTTCTCGTGCTGCTAACCCCTAATACAGGGACTGGTGCTCGATAAGAAGGACCAAATTCTTTCTTTACTGCGACCTTTTCACGCACTAGATCCCCAATCCTGGGTTTCCAACCAGTAGGCGTTACTGGCACATCCTTAATTCCTGAGGAGGCAGAACTCGCAGAAGAGTTATCTTCACGGAATTGTCGTAAATCCTGCAAAACAGTGACACAATTATTTATGTCAAAGGGCGTATCTGCCGCCTCCACACCAGGACCATCTAGATCAGGAACATACATTCGTGTTCCGAACAGGCGCTCATATGAAGTACGACCCCCCAGCGACCTTCTAGGCAAGTTATTAAGTGCTCTCTGTACTCCATACAGGTGGGCTAGCCAACCACGACCCGTACCTATAACTCTGGCCGTTAAGGACTGCTTTAAATCACGATTTAAACGCTCCACGACAGAATTTCCCTCGGGATGAAATGGAGATGAGAATTGGAGTTGGACCCCCAATGAAGCCATGGTGTCCCTGAATGCCTTAGAGGCAAATGCAGGGCCCTGGTCCGAATGAAAAGCCGCAACTGCAAATGTATCGACAAAGATGCGCAAATCTTTAATAACAGTTCGAGCGTCAGCCGAGCGTTGTGGCCAGACCCACACAAATCTGGAGCACGAATCTACAGCAACCAAAATATATTTGTATGCACTATCTGGTGTCAGCAGACCACAATGATCCAAGTACACACACTGTAAAGGTTTATTTGAAATCAGAAGGGGCGTCTGCTGCGGGCGTCTAGCCGACGAAACTTTAATTTGTTGACAAACGTCACAACAAAGGACATAGGCCCTCATTCCAACCCTGGCGGTCTCTGACCGCCAGGGCGGAGGGCAGCGGAAGCACCGCCAACAGGCTGGCGGTGCTTCCTGGGCTATTCTGACCGCGGCGGTAAAGCCGCGGTCAGAAAAGGGGAACCGGCGGTTTCCCGCTGGTTTTCCCCTGGCCCAGGGAATCCTCCAGCGCCGCCATGGGGATTCCGACCCCCTTCCCGCCAGCCTGTTTCTGGCGGTTTTCACCGCCAGAACCAGGCTGGCGGGAACGGGTGTCGTGGGGCCCCTGGGGGCCCCTGCACTGCCCATGCCACTGGCATGGGCAGTGCAGAGGCCCCCTAACAGGGCCCCACAAAGATTTTCACTGTCTGCTTAGCAGACAGTGAAAATCGCGACGGGTGCCACTGCACCCGTTGCACCCCTGCAACTCCGCCGGCTCCATTCGGAGCCGGCTTCATTGTTGCAGGGGCTTTCCCGCTGGGCCGGCGGGCGCTCTTTTGGAGGGCGCCCGCCGGCCCAGCGGGAAAGTTGGAATGGCCGCCGCGGTCTTTTGACGGTGACCGCATGGCGGGCGGCGACCGCCGCCCGCCGCGGTCAGAATGACCCCCATACTGCTTTGCCTCTTTATAGAGACCAGGCCACCAGTAACGAGCCTGTAAAAGTTAAATCGTGGCAGCCACACCAGCATGTGCAGATGCCGCCCCCTTCTGTGCCGCAGAAATTAATCGAGGTCTTTCAATTCTATTGGGCATTTCACGTACACCAATGCCTGGAATGTGAACAACAGCATTTAGCGCACTACTCAAGCAGTAACTATATTTAGAAGGAAATCTTTTAGGAAAGGGTGTGCCATGAGCCGTAGCCCTTATGGCAGCCGAAATCTCTGTGTCTGGTTTGGAACTCGAACGAGTCACTGCGGCCACAGTGGCGACAGCCACTGCCGACTTCGCGGCTTCATCAGCCAAAGTATTCCCAGCAACTTGTATTCCAACGCGCTGGTGTCCAAGTGTATGTACAACATGGACCTTAGGAAGCGTTTCTTTCAGATCCGCAACCTTACCCCACAACAGTTTGTGTTTAATGGTGTTGCCTTTAGAATCTCTGAACCCATTCAACTTCCAATAGTGTAAATATTCATTGAAAGACTGAACACAGTAGTAGGAGTCACAGACCAGCAAAGTTAAAGTCGCCGGATCCGTGTGCTCCAATGCTAACAATAGAGCTTTGAGCTCAGCCAGCTGTGCTGTACAATCTCCCAAGGTTTGAGTATAAGTATGTCGGGGGCAGAACACTTCCCCCTCCACAGTGCCGCTCACCAGCGCACATGCAGCAGAATATTGTTGTTTAGTCCCAACCTCTGGTTGCGCAGAGCCATCTGTATACATGACCACTTGATATTGGTCAATAGGCAATGTGCCAGCAGGAACTGGGTATTCCATTTCATATTGAAGAAATTCTTGAGTTTGCAGTTTAGGGTCAAATATGTAATCTACATCAGTGGCTGTCAAAGACGTAGCCCATTGTATCCATCGCAGGTGTAAAGCTTTCGAATTAGGAACACTCGCTTTTGTAACAGCCTCTAAGGCTGGAATCGGGGAAACGACAATGATGTGTTGTTCCTGGGCAAGCGGTCTTTCTTTAATCACAGCCATCTGTACTGCAGTGAGTATTTTCTCAGTTTGTGCAAATCGTTGTTCTGCAGCAGAATACAAGTGGGACTTGTATGCAATCGGGACTGTCTCACCCTCATTAAAGGTGACATATGTAAACCCAACAGCCCCAGGTATCACCCTGATGACTAAATGCGTTTTATTGTCCTGTGTGTGTAAATGTTGAACTGCTAAGAGATCAGTTTGCAAATCTCGTAGTATATGTGTATGCTCAATTGTCCAAAATCTACTCGAAAAATTCGGGCGAAGCAACTCGTATAAGGGTTTTATACGCGCAGCATAATCAGGAATGTAAGTTCTGCCAAAATTATGAAACCCCAACAATGACTGGAGCTTCCGAACCGTATTAGGAGGCTGCAATTGAGCACATTTCTCCAAAAAATGTGGCGCTAAGCTCTTGCCCTCACTTGACAATTCATATCCCAGGAAAATAACACTGGGGAAGGCAATCTTTGATTTCTTAAAATTAAACTTATAGCCAATTTCAGCAAACCCCACAACAATGCGTGCTACACGCCTTAGATGTTGCAGAATCTCATCATCCGTCAAATATATATCATCAACATATGATAACGCTTCAGGGTCCAACTCGTGCAGAATTTCAGTAACACGAGCCGAAAATAGTCCCAAGCTATTCTTATACCCCTGAGGCAAACGACAAAACTTTTTCTGAGAGCCAAACGCACTGAAACTGGTATAGTCCCGACTTTCGAGCACTATATTTTGGCAGAAAAATTCATTTGAGATATCTAATGTTGTTTTGTATTTTTTACGCACAATATTATTCATAAGCGCTGCGCTATATGAATTCTGTATTGCATATGTGCGTGTATGTCCATTTAAATGTCTGTAATCCACCACTATCCTATATGAATGGTCCGGTTTAGCAACTGGAAATAAGGGATTATTCATTGCTGAGACACAGGGTTCAATTACACCCTGGTGCTCCAATTGTGTAAGAATTTTCCTAACCGATGCCCTTGCCTCAAATTTGATAGGATACTGCGGCTGTGGCTGAGGTTCGCCCTTTATTGGAATTACATGATAAGGTGATTGTCTATCCCACCCCACGTTATTTCTATATAGGGCGGGGGCCTGTGCTACAGCCCATGTTTTACTATAGGATTCCGCTAGTTCCCTCGGAACAAGTGGTGAGAAGGAAGGTGTAATAACCTCCTCCCCAAGCGGACAGTCGTGAACAAAGTCAGGTGGCCAATCCAGTTCGGCCAGCAGAACATCATATGATTTTACCACATGGTCCCAAAAGATGGCGTGTACAATGCGGTCAATGTCCCCTTCTAATCGCAGAGTCACTTTATATACTCTATCAGGATCAGAGACTCGCATATCCGCCGTTTCGACTTGTATGAAGTCATCAGTTGCTTTCACCTCCAGATGCTCTAGAAGACTCCGGCGAACTATTGTTACCTCTGCCGCGCTGTCTAACAGTGCCAACGCCCATGTCTTGTTCGTCAAGAGAACTCTCTTCTTGAGCGGCATGTCTAACCGAGACTGCTGCCACTTTTTTCTTTTTAAATTGTTGTTTTTGTTGCAGTGGTTTCTCTTCTTGTTTAATAGAAACCTCTGCTGAGCGTTGTGAGTCCTGTCTCGGTTTCATGTACTCAGTTCTGCGCTCAGACCGCCCACCTCTCTCACTTCTCTTGTCCGAGGAGTCCTGAAAGGAACAAGATTGGCGTGTATCAGTATATTGATATCTATCAGGCGTCTTAAAATTATCCCTATTCCTGAGATTATACCTATTCTGCGGGGTCTCCGGTTGCGGAGACTGTCCCCCATCTTTCTTAGGTGTTTGCTGTTTCTTTTACCAGCGCTTTTTAGTACCCTCAGGTTGCTGTTGTTTAGCATTATCTTTATTATTTTTACCCTGTAATTGGGGTTTTTGCGGTCTAGCCCCTAGGCTATCGCGACCAATACTGGAATATTTTTCTGCTATTATTCTCAGGAGTTCCCGTTCCTGATTAATCTGCGGAACGTCCCGAAGACACATTCGCACTGCTAGTGCTACTGTCTCTCCCTTGAGATTACTCAAAATAATAGAAGAAACTGCAGCAAAATTGCCCATCAACTGCATGCCCAAATCTAAGGCAGGGGCAGCCCCATATTCATCTTGAATTTGTTTAAGTACCTCCGGTAAATTAGCTAATGTCGGTGTTCCGTGTGCCGTAGTGTAGAGCGCGGCAAACACCGTGCCCCAGGTATTACAATGATCCACAGTAGGAACCATCCCATAGGGCAAACACATCGTCAAAATTCTCTGTTTATCCTGAGGTCCCGTGTGGGGAAATACTGCTTCCAGCGTATTCATTTTTTGCGCCAGCCAAAATGGAGTTTCCTCACGTTTAGCCGGTACCTTACCCATAACTAAGTGTACAGTCGCCAGATTAATACCTGGAACCACTGCTTGTGGGTGCGCCGGAGCAGCACGCGCTGCATTAGTATTTAATGCCTGCATTACAAACTGAACCAGTCTTCTGTATGTAGTTGCTAAGTCTATATAGAAACAACGCACGTCAGCCACTGCCAAATTAGCAACCGCAGGATATGGTGTATAAGTAGCCAATAAAGGCCAGGTCGGACCATCATTACTCAGTGGACCTAACCTTACTTGTGCTACTGTGTGTCGGAGGGCGCCATCAAGCCAATTATGGTGTTCTTGATAAGATAAAGGTATCTCTAAGTATGTATAAGCCCTGTATTGTCCAGGGGCATTCGCAACAGTGTATTCATGAAAAGTGTTTGTACCCCCATTAACAGCTGGAAATACGACCCAAGAATAAAAAAGTTATTTCCTATAGGCTGCATGGGCGTCCACCACAAAAGTGACCGGACCCCCCTGGACCTTCAGTCCATGTGCTATCAGATGTCCTGTGAGCTGGTGTCGCATATTAGGCGCTATATTCACTACATTAGGATTTGCCATTTGTAAAAACAGCACCAGGTCAGAGAAGGCACACCAATATTGGGGTTTTCCTTTCAAAGTTCAAGCTTGGACAACTAACCACTAAGTAATAGGATGCCTATCCCGTGGTGGCGGAAATCCTCAGCCCCACGGATGTCTCCGCTTACGGAACCGAGGAGTCAAAATATATATGAGACCGAGAGAGTCAGCCGGACCTAAAAACTAGAGCCAGACCAATCGTTGGCGGCGCCATGTCGCATGGGCTCTCATTATCCTAAATGAGACTACTGGATTTCTAGGCAACAGGATCGATCACGGTGTGGGGGACTGAGTCTGACCCACGTGCAAGGAACTCTGTCACCCTAAATCCGGTTTTTGCTCCGGCTAACTAGCAGTGCCTCATTTCTCCCATGGGGAAGAGATGATTGGGCAGCCGAGCGCATGACATCTTTGGAACTTCTCAGGGAAGTCGTGGTCACTCAGATCCAAACCAACTCTCTCATTTTACAATATGATCTCATATACAAATGACAAAGGCAGTATAAGTTTTATATAATGTTTTAATAAAACGACTGCATTTTAGATAATAAGGCGTGAGCCGCAATAACCAGAACCATACAACACAGTAGGATTGAAATAGTTACCAGGAGAGTAAAACACAAGAACAAAGCTATCATTGTGTCTAATAGTTTCTACTCTCCCTCTGCTTGTTCTATTTCGAGCACAGCATGTTAAGCTTCTAACTTGCCTTTCTGAATCACTGGGGAGACATCAGCCCTCATACCTGAGCAAAGGCCTGTGATCTTGGTTCAGCATCTGCAACGAGGCAGTCAGCGTCTAGTTGTGGTTCCCTGGTCGGAATCTCCCTCTTGCGTGTATTGGGACAAGGAAGTGTTTTTATAACTAACATGTCAGCGTGATCACAAAATGTCCCTACGCAGAAATGCCAAAGACTAAACTACTACCACGTCTATCGGCAATGTACCAGACTGTATCTTTGACTGAAGCACAGAGTGAACAGGAATGTGTTATGGAGAACTCCAGTGCTGAAGTAGGCTAAACAGTGTGATATGAATATAAAACAAGACCGTAGAACTGGCTATTTGAAAAATAACAGTACGAAGCCTAATAAAAAGCATTTAGAGCAAAGTGCACAGAGGCTCTAAGCTGCAAGCAAATGAATAAAATATATCCAGGGCAAAGTGCACAAAGGCCTAAAGCCTGAAAGCTAATGCTCAGAGGATACGTAAAACTAACCACACTACACCAAGCTCTCCATCCCTATGCGCCCAACTCACATACAGGATAATGACATTGTGCTCACCTGCTACTCTGGTGGCCCATACAACTGTCCGTACAGCCACTCCAACTCTTCCTGGATAAAGACTGGGGGCCCTATCTCCTGCAGGACGTGGCATCTTGGCTACCAGAGTCAGAGCACAGCAGCACACACAGTGGAGGTCTTCAGTGCACGAGGTTCAGGAGTCAAGTGAGCATGTGCACATGAAATGGCAGTCACGGCCACCGCGGACATCACCGTCACCACCAGCGGTGATCACCATTGGCTCATTTGCCACATATCTCCAGCCAGTGGCTGCTCCATGATCGACCTCCCTGCATTTGCTCGCCCCTCTGTCTCCCTCTCATGCATGTGCTGAGCAATGTGTTGCCATTTGCACGTCTTGTCAGTTTCATTCATACACATGACAATAAAAGATGTAGGCAGTAGCTGTGCTCAATTGGTGTTGATTTGGGATTGACAAGTGAAAGGGGTGATGAGTTGGGTCATGGCGGCTGAGATCATCAGAGTGGTGAGGCCAGCTGTGGGCAGTCCAGGTCCAGTCTGCTGGCCATGGGAAAACAGAGACATGAGAGTGGACAGTCGACAGGTTGTCTCAGTCACACACAAGGGAGAATGTTCAGGAGAGGGTCACTTCCTGGTAGTGGTCTGGGCATCATGTCCAGCTGGATGTCTAGCTGACCGTCCTCGCTTGCTTGGGGGTTCCTCAGCTACAGGGGTAGGGGTCCTGATGTCCTTTAAGTCCTGTGGTGGGGCCTCCTTGCCACTGGCTTCTGCTGATGTTGAGGACTCTGATGGGATGTGGCCAGTGGAAGGGGCCTGCTGGTGGGTGGTGGACTCACACATGACAGTAGTCAGGTCCTTGATCACCCCTGCTATGGAGGCCATGGTGGCACTGTGGGCCTGCCACTATTGCATGGCCTTGTGATGGTATTCCCCCTGCAGCCTCTGGGTCTCCTGAACATAGCAAGGATGTGGGCCACAGTGTCCTGGGTCTGCTGGTATACACCCAGGACTTGGTTGAGGGCCTCCTAGCAGGCAGTTGTTGTGGCTGGCCCACGCCTTGGACCACGGTTCACCTCCCACTACCCCTGCCCCGTGTCTGTGCTCTTGGCACAGTCTGCCCACTCCCAGTAGCAGCCGGGCCTTCATTGTCTGGGGTGTGTGCCCTTGACTCTGGCCCCTGTACTATGGGGACACTTCTGATTGTGATGTCCCTGGGGCACAGGTTTGGGGTTCAGGGGTGGCTGTGATGTTGTTTCCACATGGGTAGGGGCATCCGGTGTGTCCAGGGTGGGCCTCCTGTCGGTGGACTGTCCAGTGGCCCCAGATGACCCCGGCAAGTCATCCCCATCCAGACATCCAGTGGGACCTTCATCCTGGGGAGGGCTGTCTGCGCCTGGCATCCTCTGCAGGGTGGCACTGGCAGGGGTATCTGTGGATGGAAACAGTAGATATTAGTAGTGCGACTGTAGTTGTTATGTCCCTTTTGTGATGCATGCAGTGGCTCGACTTGCCTCCCAGTGTTGGCAATGACAGCTGCTGCACTGCAGACATTGATTTTGTGTAGTGGTTTGTGGCATGGGGGGTTGAGGATGGTGGTTGGCATTGCTGTCATTGCCATGTGTCCATGCAGTAGTTCCACTGTGCAGTGGGTCTGTGGTGTATTGCTGTGTTAGTTGTGCTGGATTGTGGGAGTTGTGGTTCTTCACATTGTGGTTGTCATCCATGCATTAGGAGTGTGTGAGTAGGGATGGTGGGAGTAGGGTCGTGTGGCATGTAGAGGAGGGGGTGGGGTGTTTGTGATGGGTGCAGTGGGATGGGTTGAGGTGGGTTGGGGAGTGGTGGGTGGTGGGGAGGCATGCTGGGTAGGGGTGGTTGGTGCTTTGGGGGGTATTGATGACTTACCAGTGTTGAGCCCCCCAATGATGCCATTCAGGCCCTCAGGTTGCATGATGTCTAGTACCTTCTCCTCCCAGGATGTCAACTGAAGGGGAGGAGGTGGAGGCCCACAATCGGTCTTGTTCTGGGCGATCTGGTGCCTCGACGCCATGGAACAGACCTTCCCCCTAACGTCATTCCACCTCTTCCTGATGTCCTCCCTTGTGCCTGGGTAGGTGCTGACTGTGTTGACCCTGTCGACGATCCTCTGCCATAACACGGTCTTCTTGGCAATCGATGTATGCTGGACCTGGTCTCCCATGAGCTGTGGCTCTACTCTGATGATCTCATCCACCATGACACGCATCTCATTGTCTGTGAACCGTGGGTGTCGGGTGCAGGGCGGGGTGTGTGGTGGGATGGCGGTGTTTGGCTGTGGGTGCTGGTGTGCTGTGGTGTTGATTTGTGCAATGTGTGCTGTGTGATATATTTTTGTTGTGTTTGGGTGTGCTTTGCATCAAGTGTGTCTGTGGCTGATCGTAGTTGTCACAAGGGATTGTGAGTGTGTGTGGGGGTGTTATATGGTGGCATGTGTGTGGTGTGTGTATGTGTTTAACCCCTTCGCTGCCAGGCCTTTTCCCCCTCCTGTGCCGAGCCTTTTTTTGGCTATTTGGAGCAGTTCGCGCTTAGTCCCTCATAACTTTTTGTTCACGTAAGCTACCCACGCCAAATTTGCGTCCTTTTTTTCCAACATCCTAGGGATTCTAGAGGTACCCAGACTTTCTGGGTTCCCCAGAAGGAGGCCAAGAAATTAGCCAAAAAACAGTGAAAATTTCGTTTTTTTTAAAAAAAATTGGAAAAATGGGCTGCAGAAGAAGGCTTGTGGTTTTTTCCCTGAAAAGGGCATCAACAAAGGGTTTGCGGTGATAAAATCACCAGCTTCCCAGCTTTCAGGAACAGGCAGACTTGAATCAGAACACCCAATTTTTCAACACAATGTTGGCATTTTACTGGGACATACCCCATTTTTACGATTTTTTGTGCTTTCAGCCTCCTTCCAGTCAGTGACAGAAATGGGCATGAAACCAATGCTGGATCCCAGAAACCGCAACATTTCTGAAAAGTAGACAAAATTCTGAATTCAGCAAGGGGTAATTTGTGTAGATCCTACAAGGGTTTCCTACAGAAAATAACAACTGAAAAAGAAAAATATTGAAATTGAGGTGAAAAAAACATCCATTTTTCTCTAAGTTTTACTCTGTAATTTTTTCCTGCAATGTCAGATTTTCGAAAGCAATATACCGTTACGTCTGCTGGACTCTTCTGGTTGAGAGGGATATATAGGGCTTGTAGGTTCATCAAGAACTCTAGGTACCCAGAGCCAATAAATGACCTGCACCCTGCAGTGGGTTTTCATTCTATGCCGGGTATACAGCAATTCATTTGCTGAAATATAAAGAGTAAAAAATAGCTATCAAGAAAACCTTTGTATTTCCAAAATGGGCACAAGATAAGGTGTTGAGAAGCAGTGGTTATTTGCACATCTCTGAATTCCAGGGTGCCCATACTAGCATGTGAATTACAGGCCATTTCTCAAATAGACGTCTTTTTTACACACTGTCTTACATTTGGAAGGGAAAAATGTAGAGAAAGACAAGGGGCAATAACACTTGTTTTGCTATTCTATGTTCCCCCAAGTCTCCCGATAAAAATGATACCTCACTTGTGTGGGTAGGCCTAGCGCCCGCGACAGGATATGCCCCAAAACACAACGTGGACACATCACAGAAAACAGACCTGTTTTTAGCAAAGTGCCTACCTGTAGATTTTGGCCTGTAGCTCAGCTGCCACCTAGGGAAACCTACCAAACCTGTGCATTTCTGAAAACTAGAGACCTAGGGGAATCCAAGATGGGGTGACTTGTGTGGCTGGGACCAGGTTCTGTTACCCAGAATCCTTTGCAAACCTCAAAATTTGGCTAAAAAAACACATGTTCCTCACATTTCTGTGGCAGAAAGTTCTGGAATCTGAGAGGAGCCACACATTTCCTTCCACCCAGCGTTCCCCCACGTCTCCCGATAAAAATGATACCTCACTTGTGTGGGTAGGCCTAGCGCCCGCGACAGGAAACGCCCCAAAGCGCAACGTGGACACATCACAGAAAACAGACCTGTTTTTAGCAAAGTGCCTACCTGTAGATTTTGGCCTGTAGCTCAGCCGCCACCTAGGGAAACCTACCAAACCTGTGCATTTCTGAAAACTAGAGACCTAGGGGAATCCAAGATGGGGTGACTTGTGTGACTGGGACCAGGTTCTGTTAACCAGAATCCTTTGCAAACCTCAAAATTTGGCTAAAAAAACACATGTTCCTCACATTTCTGTGGCAGAAAGTTCTAGAATCTGAGAGGAGCCACAAATTTCCTTTTACCCAGCGTTCCCCCACATCTCCCGATAAAAATGATACCTCACTTGTGTGGGTAGGCCTAGCGCCCGCGACAGGAAACGCCCCAAAGCCCAACGTGGACACAGCCAAATTTTTGAAGGAAAACAGAGGTGTTTTTGCAAAGTGCCTACCTGTAGATTTTGGCCTGTAGCTCAGCCGCCACCTAGGGAAACCTACCAAACCTGTGCATTTCTGAAAACTAGAGACCTGGGGGAATCTAAGATGGGGTGACTTGTGTGGCTGGGACCAGGTTCTGTTACCCAGAATCCTTTGCAAACCTCAAAATCTGGCTAAAAAAACACATGTTCCTCACATTTCTGTGGCAGAAAGTTCTGGAATCTGAGAGGAGCCACAAATTTCCTTCCACCCAGCGTTCCCCCACGTCTCCTGATAAAAATGATACCTCACTTGTGTGGGTAGGCCTAGCGCCCGCGACAGGAAACGCCCCAAAGCTCAATGTGGACACAGCCAAATTTTTGAAGGAAAACAGGTGTTTTTTGCAAAGTGCCTACCTGTAGATTTTGGCCTGTAGCTCAGCCGCCACCTAGGGAAACCTACCAAACCTGTGCATTTCTAAAAACTAGAGACCTAGGGGAATCCAAGATGGGGTGACTTGTGTGGCTGGGACCAGGTTCTGTTACCCAGAATCCTTTGCAAACCTCAAAATGTGGCTAAAAAAACACATGTTCCTCACATTTCTGAGGCAGAAAGTTCTGGAATCTGAGAGGAGCCACAAATTTCCTTCCACCCAGCGTTCCCCCACGTCTCCCGATAAAAATGATACCTCACTTGCGTGGGTAGGCCTAGCGCCCACGACAGGAAACGCCCCAAAGCGCAACGTGGACACAACCACATTTTTGAAGAAAAACAGAGCTGTTTTTTGCAAAGTGCCTACCTGTAGATTTTGGCCTGTAGCTCAGCCGCCATCTAGGGAAACCTACCAAACCTGTGCATTTCTGAAAACTAGAGACCTAGGGGAATCCAAGATGGGGTGACTTGTGTGGCTCGGACCAGGTTCTGTTACCCAGAATCCTTTGCAAACCTCAAAATTTGGCTAAAAAAACACATGTTCCTCACATTTCTGTGGCAGAAAGTTCTAGAATCTGAGAGGAGCCACAAATTTCCTTCCACCCAGCGTTCCCCCACATCTCCCAATAAAAATGATACCTCACTTGTGTGGGTAGGCCTAGTGCCCGCTACAGGAAACGCCCCAAAGCGCAACGTGGACACAGCCAAATTTTTGAAGGAAAACAGAGGTGTTTTTTGCAAAGTGCCTACCTGTAGATTTTGGCCTGTAGCTCAGCCGCCACCTAGGGAAACCTACCAAACCTGTGCATTTCTGAAAACTAGAGACCTGGGGGAATCTAAGATGGGGTGACTTGTGTGGCTGGGACCAGGTTCTGTTACCCAGAATCCTTTGCAAACCTCAAAATTTGGCTAAAAAAACACATGTTCCTCACATTTCTGTGGCAGAAAGTTCTGGAATCTGAGAGGAGCCACAAATTTCCTTCCACCCAGCGTTCCCCCACGTCCCCTGATAAAAATGATACCTCACTTGTGTGGGTAGGCCTAGCGCCCGCGACAGGAAACGCCTCAAAGCTCAACGTGGACACAGCCAAATTTTTGAAGGAAAACAGAGGTGTTTTTTGCAAAGTGCCTACCTGTAGATTTTGGCCTGTAGCTCAGCCTCCACCTAGGGAAACCTACCAAACCTGTGCATTTGTGAAAACTAGAGACATGGGGGAATCCAAGATGGGGTGACTTGTGTGGCTGGGACCAGGTTCTGTTACCCAGAATCCTTTGCAAACCTCAAAATTTGGCTAAAAAAACACATGTTCCTCACATTTCTGTGGCAGAAAGTTCTGGAATCTGAGAGGAGCCACAAATTTCCTTCCACCCAGCGTTCCCCCACATCTCCCGATAAAAATGATACCTCACTTGTGTGGGTAGGCCTAGCGCCCGCGACAGGAAATGCCCCAAAGCGCAACGTGGACACAGCCAAATTTTTTAAGGAAAACAGAGGTGTTTTTTGCAAAGTGCCTACCTGTAGATTTTGGCCTGTAGCTCAGCCGCCACCTAGGGAAACCTACCAAACCTGTGCATTTCTGAAAACTAGAGACCTGGGGGAATCTAAGATGGGGTGACTTGTGTGGCTGGGACCAGGTTCTGTTACCCAGAATCCTTTGCAAACCTCAAAATTTGGCTAAAAAAACACATGTTCCTCACATTTCTGTGGCAGAAAGTTCTGGAATCTGAGAGGAGCCACAAATTTCCTTCCACCCAGCGTTCCCCCACGTCTCCTGATAAAAATGATACCTCACTTGTGTGGGTAGGCCTAGCGCCCGCGACAGGAAACGCCCCAAAGCTCAACGTGGACACAGCCAAATTTTTGAAGGAAAACAGAGGTGTTTTTTGCAAAGTGCCTACCTGTAGATTTTGGCCTGTAGCTCAGCCGCCACCTAGGGAAACCTACTAAACCTGTGCATTTCTGAAAACTAGAGACCTAGGGGAATCCAAGATGGGGTGACTTGTGTGGCTGGGACCAGGTTCTGTTACCCAGAATCCTTTGCAAACCTAAAAATGTGGCTAAAAAAACACATGTTCCTCACATTTCTGTGGCAGAAAGTTCTGGAATCTGAGAGGAGCCACAAATTTCCTTCCACCCAGCGTTCCCCCACGTCTCCCGACAAAAATGATACCTCACTTGTGTGGGTAGGCCTAGCGCCCGCGACAGGAAACGCCCCAAAGCGCAACGTGGACACATCACAGAAAACAGACCTGTTTTTAGCAAAGTGTCTACCTGTGGATTTTGGCCTGTAGCTCAGCCGCCACCTAGGGAAACCTACCAAACCTGTGCATTTCTGAAAACTAGAGACCTAGGGGAATCCAAGATGGGGTGACTTGTGTGGCTGGGACCAGGTTCTGTTACCCAGAATCCTTTGCAAACCTCAAAATTTGGCTAAAAAAACACATGTTCCTCACATTTCTGTGGCAGAAAGTTCTGGAATCTGAGAGGAGCCACAAATTGCCTTCCACCCAGCGTTCCCCCACGTCTCCCGATAAAAATGATACCTCACTTGTGTGGGTAGGCCTTGCGCCCACGACAGGAAACGCCCCAAAGCGCAACGTGGACACAACCAAATTTTTGAAGGAAAACAGAGGTGTTTTTTGCAAAGTGCCTACCTGTAGATTTTGGCCTGTAGCTCAGCCGCCACCTAGGGAAACCTACCAAACCTGTGCATTTCTGAAAACTAGAGACCTAGGGGAATCCAAGATGGGGTGACTTGTGTGGCTCGGACCAGGTTCTGTTACCCAGAATCCTTTGCAAACCTCAAAATTTGGCTAAAAAAACACATGTTCCTCACATTTCTGTGGCAGAAAGTTCTACAATCTGAGAGGAGCCACAAATTTCCTTCCCCGCAGCGTTCCCCCATGTCTCCCAATAAAAATGATACCTCACTTGTGTGGGTAGGCCTAGCGCCCGCGACAGGAAACGCCCCAAAGCGCAACGTGGACACATCACAGAAAATAGACCTGTTTTTAGCCAAGTGCCTACCTGTAGATTTTGGCCTGTAGCTCAGCCGCCACCTAGGGAAACCTACCAAACCTGTGCATTTCTGAAAACTAGAGACATAGGGGAATCCAAGATGGGGTGACTTGTGTGGCTGGGACCAGGTTCTGTTACCCAGAATCCTTTGCAAACCTCAAAATTTGGCTAAAAAAACACATGTTCCTCACATTTCTGTGGCAGAAAGTTCTACAATCTGAGAGGAGCCACAAATTTCCTTCCACCCAGCGTTCCCCCATGTCTCCTGATAAAAATGATACCTCACTTGTGTGGGTAGGCCTAGCGCCCGCGACAGGAAACGCCCCAAAGCGCAACGTGGACACATCACAGAAAATAGACCTGTTTTTAGCAAAGTGCCTACCTGTAGATTTTGGCCTCTAGCTCAGCCGCCACCTAGGGAAACCTACCAAACCTGTGCATTTCTGAAAACTAGAGACCTAGGGGAATCCAAGATGGGGTGATTTGTGTGGCTCGGACCAGGTTCTGTTACCCAGAATCCTTTGCAAACCTCAAAATTTGGCTAAAAAAACACATGTTCCTCTCATTTCTGTGTCAGAAAGTTCTGGAATCTGTGAGGAGCCACAAATTTCCTTCCACCCAGCGTTCCCCCACGTCTCCCGATAAAAATGATACCTCACTTGTGTGGGTAGGCCTAGCGCTCGCGACAGGAAATGGCCCAAAACACAACGTGGACACATCACATTTTTTCATAGAAAACAGTGCCTACGTGTGGATTTTGGCCTCTAGCTCAGCCGGCACCTGGGGAAACCTAGCAAACCAGCACATTTGTGAAAACTAGAGACCTAGGGGAATCCAAGATGGGGTGATTTGCGGGGCTCTGACCAGGTTCTGTTACCCAGAATCCTTTGCAAACATCAACATCTGGCCAAAAAACACTTTTTCCTCTCATTTCGGTGACAGAAAGTTCTGGAATCTGAGAGGAGCCACATATTTCCTTCCACCCAGCGTTCCCCTAAGTCTCTCCATAAAAATGGTACCTCACTTGTGTGGGTAGGCCTAGCGCCCACGAAAGGAAATGGCCCAAAACACAACGTGGACACAACATATTTTTTCACAGAAAACAGAGGTGTTTTTTGCAAAGTGCCTACATGTGGATTTTGGCCTCTAGCTCAGCCAGCCCCAGGGGGAAAAAACAAACAAACAAAAAACAAAAACAAAAAAAAAAAACATTTGCCCTGGCGCCTAGAGGTTTCTGCCCCACCTGGGGGCAGATCGGCCTAATAATAGGCCGATCTGCCCCCATTGGGGGGCAGAAATGGCCTAAAATAAATTTGCCCCCCCAAACGCCCACCCACAACCCCACAACCGGAGCGACCCTTGCCTACTGGATCGCTCCCCCTGCGTGACATTGGCGCCAAAAAACGAATCCCCGGTGCCTAGTGGTTGCAGATTGACCTAAAATCGACCAATCTGCCCCCAAGGGGGGCAGAAATGGTCTAAACACAGTTTGCCCCCCAGGGGAGCGACCCTTGTCTGATGGGTCGCTCCCCATCTCTAAAAAACAAACAAACTTTAAAAAAAACACAAAAAAAAATTTGCCCTGGCAACAAGAGGTTTCTGCCCCCAGGGGGGGCAGAGATGGCCTAAAATAAATTTGCCCCCCGAACACCCCCCCAGCCCCCCCCCCCCCGGAGCGACCCTTGCCTACGGGGTCGCTACCCCTGCGTGACATTGGCGCAAAAAAACAAATCCCCGGTGCCTAGTGGTTTCTGCCCCCTTGGGGCAGATTGACCTAAAATCGACCAATCTGCCCCCAAGGGGGGCAGAAATGGTCTAAACACAGTTTGCCCCCCAGGGGAGCGACCCTTGTCTGATGGGTCGCTCCCCATTTCTAAAAAAACAAACAAACAACAAAAAAAAAAACAGAAAACATTTTTTTGCCCTGGCAACAAGAGGTTTCTGCCCCCAGGGGGGGCAGAAATGGCCTAAAATAAATTTGCCCCCCGAACACCCACCCCCCCACCCCCCGGAGCGACCCTTGCCTACGGGGTCGCTCCCCTTGCGTGACATTGGCGCCAAAAAACAAATCCCCGGTGCCTAGTGGTTTCTGCCCCCTTGGGCCAGATTGACCTAAAATCGACCAATCTGCCCCCAAGGGGGGCAGAAATGGTCTAAACACAATTTGCCCCCCAGGGGAGCGACCCTTGCCTGATGGGTCGCTCCCCATCTCTAAAAAAAACACAAACAAACAAAAAAAAAAACACAAAAAAAAAAATTGCCCTGGCAACAAGAGGTTTCTGCCCCCCCTGAATGGCCTAAAATAAATTTGCCCCCTGAACCTCCACCCCCCCTCCCCCCGGAGCGACCATTGCCTACGGGGTCGCTCCCCCTGCGTGACATTGGTGCCAAAAAACGAATCCCCGGTGCCTAGTGGTTGCAGATTGACCTAAAATCGACCAAGGGGGGCAGAAATGGTCTAAACACAGTTTGCCCCCCAGGGGAGCGACCCTTGTCTGATGGGTCGCTCCCCATCTCTAAAAAAACAAACAAACTAAAAAAAAAACACTAAAAAAAATTTGCCCTGGCAACAAGAGGTTTCTGCCCCCAGGGGGGGCAGAAATGGCCTAAAATAAATTTGCCCCCTGAACATCCACCCCCCCCCCGGAGCGACCATTGCCTACGGGGTCGCTCCCCCTGCGTGACATTGGCGCCAAAAAACAAATCCCGGTGCCTAGTGGTTTCTGCCCCCTTGGGGCAGATTGACCTAAAATCGACCAATCTGCCCCCAAGGGGGGCAGAAATGGTCTAAACACAATTTGCCCCCCAGGGGAGCGACCCTTGTCTGATGGGTCGCTCCCCATCTCTAAAAAAACAAACAAACAACAAAAAAAAATTGCCCTGGCGCCTACAGGTTTCTGCCCCCAGGGGGGGCAGAAATGGCCTAAAATAAATGTGCCCCCCGAACACCCACCCCCCCCACCCCCCGGAGCGACCATTGCCTACGGGGTCGCTCCCCCTGCGTGACATTGGTGCCAAAAAACGAATCCCCGGTGCCTAGTGGTTGCAGATTGACCTAAAATCGACCAAGGGGGGCAGAAATGGTCTAAACACAGTTTGCCCCCCAGGGGAGCGACCCTTGTCTGATGGGTCGCTCCCCATCTCTAAAAAAACAAACAAACTAAAAAAAAAACACTAAAAAAAATTTGCCCTGGCAACAAGAGGTTTCTGCCCCCAGGGGGGGCAGAAATGGCCTAAAATAAATTTGCCCCCTGAACATCCACCCCCCCCCGGAGCGACCATTGCCTACGGGGTCGCTCCCCCTGCGTGACATTGGCGCCAAAAAACAAATCCCGGTGCCTAGTGGTTTCTGCCCCCTTGGGGCAGATTGACCTAAAATCGACCAATCTGCCCCCAAGGGGGGCAGAAATGGTCTAAACACAATTTGCCCCCCAGGGGAGCGACCCTTGTCTGATGGGTCGCTCCCCATCTCTAAAAAAACAAACAAACAACAAAAAAAAAACAACAAAAAAAAATTGCCCTGGCGCCTACAGGTTTCTGCCCCCAGGGGGGGCAGAAATGGCCTAAAATAAATGTGCCCCCCGAACACCCACCCCCCCCACCCCCCGGAGCGACCCTTGCCTACGGGGTCGCTCCCCTTGCGTGACATTGGCGCCAAAAAACAAATCCCCGGTGCCTAGTGGTTTCTGCCCCCTTGGGCCAGATTGACCTAAAATCGACCAATCTGCCCCCAAGGGGGGCAGAAATGGTCTAAATACAATTTGCCCCCAGGGGAGCGACCCTTGCCTGATGGGTCGCTGCCCATCTCTAAAAAAAAAAAAAAAAAAAATAAATTTGCCCTGGCGCCTAGAGGTTTCTGCCCCCCCGGGGGTAGATCGGCCTAATACCAATAGGCCGATCTGCCCCCAAAGCGGGCAGAAATGGCCTAAATGCATTTTGCTCCTCCAGGGGAGCGACCCTTGTCCAAGGGGGTCGCTCCCCATCTGTAAAACAGAAAAACTAAAAAAAAAATCCCTGGTGCCTAGTGGTTTCTGCCCCCCTTGGGGGCAGATCAGCCGAATCAAAATAGGCTGATCTACCCCTCCCAGGGGGGCAGAAATGGCCTAAAATAATCCCCCCCCCAGGGAGCGACCCTTGCCTAAGGGGTCGCTCCCCTTGCGTGAAATTCACGCAAAAAAAAAACTCACTGGTGTCTAATGGTTTCTGCCCCCCTTGGGGGCAGATTGGCCTCATCAAAATAGGCCAATCTGCCCCCAAGGGGGGCAGAAATGGCCTAAATATAATTTGCCCCCTAGGGGAGCGACCCTTGCCTAAGGTTGCGCAGTCACTCTTTTGCCATGGATTGGCCTGGTGGTATTGGTTTTGTGTCTGTTTTTGGGCAGTTTGTGCTTTGTGACTCATAATGCGGCAGTCGCTATACAGCTACCACTGGCGGTATAGTTCCACCATTTCGCACAGCGGTCTTGCCTGTAAACCGCTAGACTCGTAATGAGGGCCTATATTCTTTTTGATGCACTTGCCCTGCTCCCACAAATCAATATGATGCTAACTTAATCTCTTTTTTAAGTCTGGGAAGCACTATGCTTACACTGGCACTTCTGTGACTCTTAAGAGAGCCGAGGATTGTGACCCGGTTGTTAGGTCAAAGTTTTACACTGGAAGAACCAGGAGAGGCTCCACCAATATAAAACTGTGACCCGGCAATGATGGTCATCCTGCTTTACTGAGGGCAGGGTGACCTTCACTCATTTTCCTTGCCTGTGTCCGCCATTCAGACAAGGGAGGGATGGGGAAAATGTAGAAAGCTTCCCACATGCAGGCAGAAAATTGCCTGTGTACTGACTGGGGCCAGTTGCTCTTGGTACTAGAAAAAAACTCCTTGAAATTGCAGTTTATTTTCTCAATAGAATTTTTTTTTGTTTAGTGGATGCTTTAAATGTGGCACCCACTCTGCAAACCTTCATTTCTATGAAGGCAGCAGTGGGAGCGGCAGCTCCCTCACCGCGGTGATATTCCCACCAGCCAGGCGGGGAGCTCTAAATAGAGAAGTTCTCCCCCTCTTAGAGTGGTAGATGTCATGGCCTCCATCTGTCTGGCAGACCAGCAGAGGTCTACCAGGTTCTAAATGTCCCTCTTGGTATTTGAAACTGCTAATAGACTGTGTAGTATGCATCGAGTTGTAAAAATGTAGTTTGAAAAACGTTCAATAAAATATTTTTCAACTTATGGTGGTGCAGCATAAATCAACACTAACGTCTTGTTGCACTAGCATACTTGTTTACTTTTTTTTTTTTACAAAGAAAGAAAGAGAAAAAGAAGCTGAAGAAATAGAAAAAGGAGCTGAAATAATTAAAAAGTCCTATGGTGGCACTGGCATGCTCAAACTGGGAAGTAAAGTTTGTCCTCAAATTCTGGTGGTTCTCCCAGAAGTCGGTTGGCTAACATGCCTGATTCTTACCAATCATCCTGTTCCTCCTCCTGTGGTATTTCGGGAATGGTGTAATTAGGTGGTATAAAATGCTGATTCATTTGGATCATGGTCAATCTCTCTACGTTTTGATGCGAAAGACTGGTCCTTCTTACTGTAACAACTGCAACAGCTGCACTGAACACATGTTCAGCAGACACTCTGGCTACAGGACAAGCCATAAATGTTATTGCCAGCCGGCTGAGCTCTGGCCATTGGCGCATCTTCCCATACCAATACACCAATGGGTTTTGATCCACATAGACCTCTTTCGAGGTAATCCAGATACTCCTGAAACATCCTCTAAATGGTCATTGGTGCTGCCACCTGCTCGACCGCTTTTTCCTTCGCCTCTGCATTGGACTTAAGACCTGCCCCTTGAAACCAAGCCAATGCATAGGTTTGGTCTGATTCTTCTGTTGTCACCGGTTTTCTTGTTGGTTGGGTTGGTGGATGTGAAACAAGACTGTCCTCACTGGAATTGAAGGCGCCACCCCAGAACTGTGGAGTGGGGCTCTAAGTTCCAGTCGTTCTTCTTCCAGTTCTCCTGCTTGCTCAACAATCCACCTGTTGTCTTGTGAAACATCTCCCTCAGAAGAAGGAATGATAGCTAAATTAGTTTTTTTGTAGCGTGAATCAAATAGGCTGGCACAGATGTACTCTCTAGGTGAGATGATGTAATTTTGCCGCCTTGCACTACAAGTCAAGTGATAGCTTAGGCTATTAACTTAGGCATGCGGTGTGGGGTTTTCCTTTGCACCCCCGAATGCGAACCTTTCAGAAATCTTCTTTAGCTGCTCCTGTAGCAGATGCAATAATAGTATAGCTCCGCCCATTGTACTGTCCTCCTTGCTAACTTCCCGCATGAAAACCTCAAAAGTGAGCAGCATCTGGGTGAGGCATTTGACTAGGTTCCATTTGTCCGCATCCATGGTGATAGCTTTACTAATTGCATCAGCTCCTCTTTGAATGACATAGTCATTGATCTGTTTGCACTGATCAACATATAATTGTTTGAGTTCCAACATGTTGGCACCTCCTATATCAGAGCTTTAACTGGTACCCTGTTATCACACTGAATAATCTGCAACTGTTTCTGGGCTTTAAAGGAATGGCTGAAATGAGTGCAGATGCGTCTGCAGGTGGTCAGTGTGCTGCCATTTCTTCTTTTTTGAGAAAGTCTTGCACAACCAGGTTCATGCAGCGCACCAAACACAGGACCCTGAAATAGCCACCATCTGCCATGGCCTTGACTATGTTACTGCCATTGTCTGTGTCAATAAGTCCAACTCGAACACCTCAGGGTCGCAGCCATTCAGACACCTTGCTATTAAATTCCTCCAAGATGTTTGTAGTTGTGTGTGATTTCTCCATTGAGAACATGGCTACTTGCATGCTGCCAAACACTCTTTAAAAAAACTCTTCAAAGCCAAGACCTGTAGATAGCTTTTTCTTTACCCCCAGAAAAGAGATCCAGCGTGCAATGATGCACATGTAATCAGTTGCCTGACAACTGTTCCGCATGTCTGTTCTCAGGTGGATAGTGTGGACAACACTTTGCTGCAAAGTTTGTCCATCCAATTGTAGCACATTGTTATGAGGAGCTGGAATAGCAACTCTGACAATATAGGCCTGGCTTGGAACCTTCCCTTTCGGGCAGAGGGCTGCTACAAATTCTAAGAATCCCACTCCTTCCACAAAAGAAAACGAGAGCAGGTTCAGCGTCAACATTTTTGCCAGCTTCCCATTGAACAAACTTGTCTTTTGGTGGTTGCGGTAGTAGATCTCCTCCTGCCTAAACATGCCCGTAATTGTAGCCTGGATTTTCTTCTTTTATTAGGCCACTGACCCGGCAACTTTTGAGATGTAGGTGGTGGTAGACGGAATGCACTTGGAGGTAATGTAGTAACAGTCTGTTGTGGTGTCTCCATCGGACTCTGAGTCTTCCTGTGCCATTGTGAAGTCACTGAGGCGGGTTAATCTGGTGCACTGATGTGGACAGGGCTGCTTTGCATCCTCACCTTCACCACCACAATCACGTTTCACGTTGAGCTGTTTTTTAAGGTACTCTTCCCACCGGATGACGTGATGCTTTTTCATATGGGTTGTCTGGCCTCCAGTACCAGAATATGAACAAGGCATATGGCAATGTCCTCCTCCTGTTTGCTAATCGTAAAAAGTCCCAAACTGTGAGGAATACTTTCTTATTGGGCGACTTCCATTGCCTGAAGGACTGGATGTAGGTGGGTGTATTGATTGCCTCTCTGCAGTGCACACTTTTACTGAGATACAGATTGGTGTAAGTCTCTGCTGGACCTTTACAAATATGGGAGCTGGTAGTGCTGCCTGTGCTGCATCCCCAAGGGCAGGTTAGGTAGTGATGTTGGACTTCTCTGTGCCAGCTTCCACAATGACTGGCTCGTCGTCGTCATCATCCTCCTCATCATCATCCCATTCCATGATTCTAAGGCTTTTTGGAACTTTTTATTTCCCTTGCCTCTCCTAGCGTCTCCTGGATTCTTCCGGGGTCCACTCCGTGTCCCTATCATTGTTACAGAAGTGGTGCTTGGAGAAGATGATGGAGTAATACCCTTCCTTTTTTCTTGCTGGAGATCTGGAGCCATTGATTCTAAAGAAAGAGGTTCTTGCTCAGCAGGAAGCTCGACCTCCTGTTCTGTTTCAGCTTTGGGAACATCTGGCTGCGTCTGCTGTCCATTTTGCTCTGTTTCCTGAAACGATTGGGTACTAATTGCGAAAGGGACAAATCCAATTCAACATCACTGCTCATCGGCGTCGCCATGATTGAAGTTGCTGCTTCACTGATTGTCATGGTCTTGGGCTTGTGGAGGTGCTGTTGATGTATAAGTGCTGCTCCCAGGTTCCTCCCCGAGGCGGGTGTGGCAGGCACACATCTCCCGAAAAAGGTGTCTTAGAGGAAATGGAATTACACCTAAGAAACTGAATGCTGTAGTGCAGCTGTCCATCTTTGGTGGATGGACTGAGGATTGGAATGGATAGGACGGATGGAACAAGGTGAAATGCAGAACTAAATAAAAATTTAAATAAAAATAAAACATTATCAAAACAAAATTAAAAAATAAAATATAAACATTAAAGAAGAAACTGAAAAATTAAAATTAAAAATTAAAACAAAAAATAAAAAAGTAAAAAATACAAATTATACAAAAATAAAACGAAAATATAAAAAATAAAAGAAAAAATAAATTTAAAAAAATGAAAAAATTACATAACAAATTAAAATTAAAAAAGAAAATGTACAAATTAAAATAGAAAAAATAAAAAGAACTTTAAAAAACAAATGAATTATAATTACGATGTTTTTATGTAAACCTATGTCAAAGACACATTGACTGCACGCACAAGATGGCTGCCAGCCAGCCACATGGTCAAACAACAAGTTACAACAAAGAGGGGCATAGAGGAGGCATGGAGAATAAAGAGCACATGCAAGCCTATGTCAAGAGACACTGGCTGGATGGTCAAAATGGCTGCCGGCCAGTCACATGATCCACCAACAGCAGCAAGGAGGCATGGCACACAAAGAGCACATGCAAGCCTATGGCAAGGGACACTGGCTGGATGGACAAAATGGCTGCCAGCAAGCCACATGGTGAAACAACAACAACAAGGAGCAAGGAGGCATAGCAAACAAAGAACACATGCAAGTCTATGGCAAGGGGCACTGTCTCGATGGACAAAATGACAGCCTGCCAGCCAGCCACATGGACAAACAACAACAAAAAGGAGGAATGAGGCATGGCAAACAAAGAACACATGCAAGCCTATGGCAAAGAGACACTGGATGCATGCAGAAAATGGCTGCCAGCCACATGGTCGAACAACGACAAAAAGGAACAAGGAGGCATGGCCAGCAAAGAACACATGCAAACCTATGGCAAGGGACAATGGTTGCATGCACAAAATGGCTGTCAGCTACATGATCAAACAACAGTAAGAAGGAGCAGGGAGGCATACCAAACAAACAACACATGCAAGCCCATGTCAAGGGCCTCTGGCTGGATGAACAAAACGGCTACCAGCCACATGGTCAAATAACAACAAGGAGTAAGGAGGCATTGCAAACTAGGAACACATGCTAGCCTATGGCAAGGGACACTGGCTGGATGGGCAAAATGACTTCCTGCCAGCCAGCCAAACTTTCAAACAGCAACAAGGAGCAAGGGGGCATGGCAAACAAAGAACACATGTAAGCCTATAGCAAAGGGAGGGAACACTGGCTGCATACACAAAATTGCTGCCAGCCACATGATCAAATAATAGCAACAAGGAACAAAAAGCCATGGCAAACAATGAACATGTGCACGCCTATGGCAAAGGGACACTGGCTGTATGCACAAAATGGCTGCCAGCCAGCCACCTCTTCAAACAACAACAAGAAGGAGCAAGGAGGCATGGCAAACAAAGAACAAATGCAAGCCTACGGCAAGGGACACTGGCTGGATGGACAAAATGGCTGCCAGCCAGCCCCATGATCAAACAAAAAGAACAGGAAGTAAGGAGGCATAGCAAACAAAGAAAACGTGCAAGCCGATGGCAAGAGACACTGGCTGGATAGACAAAATGGCTGAAAGCCAGGCACATGGTAAAACAACAACAGCAGGTAGCAAGTAGGCATGGAAAAAAAGAACATATGCAGGCCTATGGCAAGGACACTGGCTGGATGGACAAAGTGACTGCCAGCCTGCCACATAGTCAAACAACAACAAGGAGCAACGAGGCATGGCAAACAAAGAACACATCCAAACCTATGGCAAAGGGAGGGAACACTGGCTGTATGCACAAAAGTGCTGCCAGCCACATGATCAAACAACAACAAGGAACAAGAAAGCATGGCAAACAAAGAACACATGCAAGCCCATGGCAATGGACACTGGCTGGATGGACAAAATTGCTGCCAGCCAACCACATGGACAAACAACAACAAGGAGCAAGGAGGCATGGCAAACAAAGAACACATGCAAGCCTATGACAAAGGGACACTGGCTGCAAGCACAAAAAGGCTGCCAGCTACATTATCAAACAACAACAATAAGGAGCAAGGAGGCATGGCAAACAAAGAACACATGCACACCTATGGCAAGAGACAGTGGCTGGATGGACAAGATGGCTGCCAGCCAGCCACATCCTCACACAACAACAAAAAGGAGCAAGGAGGCATGGCAAACAAAGAAGACATGGCAAGAGACACTGACAGTATGTACAAAATTGTTGCCAGTTAGCCACATGGTCAAACAAGAAGGAGCAAGGAGGCATGACAAACAAAGACCACATGCAAGCCTATGGCAAGAGACACCATCTTAATGGACAAAATGGCTGCCAGCCAGCCACATGGTCAAACAACAAGAAGGAGCAAAGAGGCATGGAAAACAAAGAACACATGCAAGCCTATAGCAAGGGGCACTAGCTGGAGCGACACAATGGGTGCCAGCCAGCCATATGGTCAAACAACAGCAAGGAGGAGCAAGGAGACATACCAAAAAAAGAACACATGCAAGCCTATGGCAAGGAACACTGACTGAATGGACAAAATGGCTGTCAGCCACATGGTCAAACAACAAGGAGCAAGAAGTTGTGATAAACAAAAAACACATGCAAGCCTATGGCAAGGGACAGTGGCTGCATTGACAAGATGGCTGCCAGACAGCCACATGCTCAAACAACAAAAAAAAGGAGCAAGGAGGCATGGCAAACAAAGAAGACATGACAATGGACACTGACTGGATGGACAAAATGTCTGCCAGATAGCCCCATGTTCAAACAAAACCAAGAAGGAGTAAGGAGGCAAGGCAAACAAAGAACACATGCAAGCCTATGGCAAGGGACACTGGATTGATGCACAAAATGGCTGCCAGCCAGCCACATGCTCAAACAACAACAAGGAGGAAGGAGGCATGGCAAATAAAGAACACATACAAGCCCATGGCAAGGGACACTGGATGGATGGACAAAATGGCTGCCAGACAGCCACATGGACAAACAGAAGAAGAAGAAAGGAGGCATGGCAAATAAAGAACACATGCAAGCATACAACAAGGACACTGGCTGGATGGACAAAATGGCTTCCAGCCAGCCCCATGATCAAACAAAAACAACAGGAAGTAAGGAGGCATAGCAAACAAAGAAGACATGCAAGCCTATGGCAAGGGACACTGGCTGGATTGACAAAATGGCTGAAAGCCAGGCACATGGTAAAACAACAACAGCAGGTAGCAAGGAGGCATGGCAAAAAATAACATATGCAGGCCTATGGCAAGGGACACTGGCTGGATGGACAAAGTGACTGCCAGCCTGCCACATGGTCAAACAACAACAAGGAGCAAGGAGGCATGGCAAACAAAGAACACATGCAAGCCTATGGCAAAGGGAGGGAACACTGGCTGCATACACACAATTGCTGCTGGCCACATGAACAAATAATAACAACAAGGAACAAAAAGGCATGGCAAACAATGAACACGTGCAAGCCTATGGAAAAGGGACACTGTTTACATGCACAAAATGGCTGCCAGCCAGCCACCTGCTCAAACAACAACAACAAGGAGCCAGGAGTCATGGCAAATAAAGAACACATGCAAGCCTACGTTAAGGGCCACTGGCTGGATGGACAAAATGGCTGACAGCTACCCACATGGTCAAACAACAACAAATGGAGCAAGGAGGCATTGCAAACAAAGAACACATGCAAGCCCATGGCAAGGAACACTGGCTGAATGGATAAAATGGCTGTCAGTCACATGGTCAAACAACAAGGAGCAAGAAGTTGTGATAAACAAAGAACACATGCAAGCCTATGGCAAGGGGCAGTGGCTGCATGGACAAGATGGCTGCCAGCCAGCCACATGCTCAAACAACAACAAAAAGGAGCAAGGAGGCATGGCAAACAAAGAAGACATGGCAATGGACACTGACTGGATGACAAAATGGCTGCCAGATAGCCACATGGTCAAACAAAACCAAGAAGGAGTAAGGAGGCAAGGCAAACAAAGAACACATGCAAGCCTATGGCAAGGGACACTGACTGGATGGACAAAATGACTGCCAGCCTGCCACATGGTCAAACAACAACAACAAGGAGCAAGGAGGCATGGCAAACAAAGAACACATGCAAGCCTATGGCAAAGGGAGGGAACACTGTCTGCATGCACAAAAGTGCTGCCAGCCACATGATCAAACAACAACAAGGAACAAGAAGGCATGGCAAACAAAGAACCCATGCAAGCCCATGGAAAGGGACACTGGCTGGATGGACACAATTGCTGCCAGCCAACCACATGGACAAACAACAACAAGGAGCAAGGAGCAAGGAGCAAGGAGGCATGGCAAACAAAGAACACATGCAAGCCTATGTCAAAGGGACACTGGCTGCAAGCACAAAAAAGGCTGCCAGCTACATGATCAAACAACAACAATAAGGATCAAAGAGGCATGGCAAACAAGGAACACATGCAAGCCTAGGGCAAGGGACAGTGGCTGCATGGACAAGATGGATGCCAGCCAGCCACATCCTCACACAACAACAAAAAGGAGCAAGGAGGCATGGCAAACAAAGAAGACATGGCAAGTGACACTGACAGGATGTACAAAATTGTTGCCTGGTAGCCACATGGTCAAACAAGAAGGAGCAAGGAGGCATGACACACAAAGACCAGATGCAAGCCTATGGCAAGGGACACCATCTTAATGGACACAATGGCTGCCAGCCAGCCACATGGTCAAACAACAAGAAGGAGCAAAGAGGCATGGAAAACAAAGAACACATGCAAGCCCATTGCAAGGGGCACTAGCTGGAGCGACAAAATGGGTGCCAGCCAGCCATATGCTCAAACAACAGCAAGGAGGAGCAAGGAGGCATACCAAACAAAGAAAACATGCAAGCCTATGACAAGGGCCATTGGCTGGATGGACAAAATGCCTGACAGCCACCCACATGGTCAAAGAACAACAAATGGAGCAAGGAGGCATGGCAAACAAAGAACACATGCAAGCCTATGGCAAGGAACACTAACTGAATGGACAAAATGGCTGTCAGCCACATGGTCAAACAACAAGGACCAAGAAGCTGTGATAAACAAAGAACACATGTACAAAATGGCTGCCAGATAGCCCATGGCCAAACAAAACCAAGAAGGAGTAAGGAGGCAAGGCAAACAAAGAACACATGCAAGCCTTTGGCAAGGGACACTGGATTGATGGACAAAATGGCTGCCAGCCAGCCATATGCTCAAACAACAACAAGGAGGAAGGAGGCATGGCAAACAAAGAACACATACAACCCCATGGCAAGGGACACTGGCTGGATGAACAAAATGGCTGCCAGACAGCCACATGGACAAACAGAAGAAGAAGAAATGAGGCATGGCAAACAAAGAACACATGCAAGCCTACGGCAAGGGACACCGGCTGGATGGACAAAATGGCTTCCAGCCAGCCCCATGATCAAACGAAAACAACAGGAAGTAAGGAGGCATTGCAAACAAAGAACACATGCAAGCATATGGCAAGGGACACTGGCTGAATTGACAAAATGGCTGAAAGCCAGGCACATGGTAAAACAACAACAAGGAGCAAGGAGGCATGGCAAAAAAAGAACACATGCAAGCCTATGGCAAAGGGAGGGTACACTGCCTGCATACACAAAATTGCTGCCGGCCACATGAACAAAAATTAACAACAAGGAACAAAAAGGCATGGCAAACAATGAACATGTGCAAGCCTATGGCAAAGGGACACTGGTTACATACACAAGATGGCTGCCCGCCAGCCACCTGGTCAAACAACAACAAGAAGGAGCAAGGAGGCATGGCAAACAAAGAACACATGCAAGCCTACGGCAAGGGCCACTGGCTGGATGGACAAAATGGCTGACAGCCACCCACATGGTCAAACAACAACAAATGGAGCAAGGAGGCATGGCAAACAAACAACACATGCAAGCCTATGGCAAGGAACACTGGCTGAATGCATAAAATGGCTTTCAGTCACATGGTCAAACAACAAGGAGCAAGAAGTTGTGATAAACAAGGAACACATGCAAGCCTATGGCAAGGGACAGTGGCTGCATGGACAAGATGGCTGCCAGCCAGCCACATGCTCAAACAACAACAAAAAGGAGTAAGGAGGCATGGCAAACAAAGAAAACATGGCAATGGACACTGACTAGATGGACAAAATGGCTGCCAGATAGCCACATGGTCAAACAAAACCAAGAAGGAGTAAGGAGGCAAGGCAAACAAAGAACACATGCAAGCCTATGGCAAGGGACACTGGATTGATGGACAAAATGGCTGCCAGCCAGCCACATCCTCAAACAACAACGAGGAGCAAGGAGGCATGGCAAACAAAGAACACATACAAGCCCATGGCAAAGGACCCTGGCTGGGTGAACAAAGTGGCTGCCAGACAGCCACATGGACAAACAGAAGAAGAAAGGAGGCATGGCAAACAAAGACCACATGCAAGCACATAGCAAGGGACACTCACTGGATTGATAAAATGGCTGCCAGCCAGCCCGCCCCATGATCAAACAACAATGGGCAAGGAGGCATGGCAAACAAAGAACACATGCGAGCCCACGGTAAGAGACACTGGCTGGATGGACAAAATGGCTTCCAGCCAGCCCCATGATCAAACAAAAACAACAGGAAGTAAGGAGGCATAGCAAACAAAGTACACATGCAAGCCTATGGCAAGGGACACTGGCTGGATTAACAAAATGGCTGAAAGCCAGGCACATGGTGAAACAAGAACAGCAGGTAGCAAGGAGGCATGGCAAAAAAGAACATATGCAGGCCTATGGCAGGGGACACTGGCTGGATAGACAAAGTGACTGCCAGACTGCCACATGGTCAAACAACAACAAGGAACAAGGAGGCATGGCAAACAAAGAACACATGCAAACCTATGGCAAAGGGAGGGAACACTGGCTGCATACACAAAATTGCTGCCAGCCACATGATCAAATAATAACAAGGAACAAGAGGCATGGCAAACAATGAACATGTGCAGGCCTATGGCAAAGGGACACTGGTTGCATGTACAAAATGGCTGCCAGCCAGCCACATAGTCAAACAACAAGAAGGAGCAAGGAGGCATGGCAAACAAAGAACACATGCAAGCCTAGGGGCAAGGGACACTGGCTGGATGGACAAAATGGCTGCCAGCCAGCCCCATGATTAAACAAAAACAACAGGAATTAAGGAGGCATAGCAAACAAAGAACACATGCAAGCCTATGGCAAAGGACACTGGCTGGATTGACAAAATGGCCGAAAGCCAGCCACATGGTAAAACAACAACAGCAGGTAGCAAGGAGGCATGGCAAAAAAGAACATATGCAGGCCTATGGCAGGGGACACTAGCTGGATGGACAAAATGACTGCCAGCCTGCCACATGGTCAAACAACAACAACAAGGAGCAAGGAGGAATGGCAAACAAAGAACACATGCAAGCCTATGGAAAAGGGAGGGAACACTGGGTCCATGAACAAAAGTGCTGTCAGCCACATAATCAAACAACAAGGAACAAGAAGGCATGGCAAACAAAGAACACATGCAGGCCTATGGCAAAGGGAGGGAACACTGGCTGCATACACAAAATTGCTGCCAGCCACATGATCAAATAATAACAACAAGGAACAAAAAGGCATGGCAAACAATGAACATGTGCAGGCCTATGGCAAAGGGGCACTGGTTGCATGCACAAAATGGCTGCCAGCCAGCCCCATGATCAAACAAAAACAATAGGAATTAAAGAGGCATAGCAAACAAAGAAGACATGCAAGCCTATGGCAAGGGACACTGGCTGGATTAACAAAATGGCTGAAAGCCAGGCACATGGTAAAACAACAACAGCAGGTAGCAAGGAGGCATGGCAAAAAAGAACAGATGCAGGCCTATGGCAGGGGACACTGGCTGGGTGGACAAAGTGACTGCCAGCCTGCCACATGGTCAAACAACAACAACAAGGAGCAAGGAGGCATGGCAAACAAAGAGCACATGCAGGCCTATGGCAAAGGGAGGGAACACTGGCTGCATACACAAAATTGCTGCCAGCCACATGATCAAATAATAACAATAAGGAACAAAAAGGCATGGCAAACAATGAACATGTGCAGGCCTATGGCAAAGGGACACTGGTTGCATGCACTAAATGGCTGCCAGCCAGCCACATGTTCAAACAACAAGAAGGAGCAAGGAGGCATGGAAAACAAAGAACACATACAAGCCCATGGCAAGGGACACTGGCTGGATGGACAAAATGTCTGACAGCCACCCACATGTTCAAACAACAACAAATGGAGCAAGGAGGCATAGCAAACATACAACACATGCAAGCCTATGGCAAGGAACACCGGCTGAATGCATAAAATGGCTGTCAGTCACATGGTCAAACAACAAGGAGCAAGAAGTTGTGATAAACAAAAAACACATGCAAGCCTATGGCAAGGGACAGTGGCTGCATTGACAAGATGGCTGCCAGACAGCCACATGCTCAAACAACAAAAAAAAGGAGCAAGGAGGCATGGCAAACAAAGAAGACATGACAATGGACACTGACTGGATGGACAAAATGTCTGCCAGATAGCCCCATGGTCAAACAAAACCAAGAAGGAGTAAGGAGGCAAGGCAAACAAAGAACACATGCAAGCCTATGGCAAGGGACACTGGATTGATGCACAAAATGGCTGCCAGCCAGCCACATGCTCAAACAACAACAAGGAGGAAGGAGGCATGGCAAATAAAGAACACATACAAGCCCATGGCAAGGGACACTGGATGGATGGACAAAATGGCTGCCAGACAGCCACATGGACAAACAGAAGAAGAAGAAAGGAGGCATGGCAAATAAAGAACACATGCAAGCATACAACAAGGACACTGGCTGGATGGACAAAATGGCTTCCAGCCAGCCCCATGATCAAACAAAAACAACAGGAAGTAAGGAGGCATAGCAAACAAAGAAGACATGCAAGCCTATGGCAAGGGACACTGGCTGGATTGACAAAATGGCTGAAAGCCAGGCACATGGTAAAACAACAACAGCAGGTAGCAAGGAGGCATGGCAAAAAATAACATATGCAGGCCTATGGCAAGGGACACTGGCTGGATGGACAAAGTGACTGCCAGCCTGCCACAGGGTCAAACAACAACAAGGAGCAAGGAGGCATGGCAAACAAAGAACACATGCAAGCCTATGGCAAAGGGAGGGAACACTGGCTGCATACACACAATTGCTGCTGGCCACATGAACAAATAATAACAACAAGGAACAAAAAGGCATGGCAAACAATGAACACGTGCAAGCCTATGGAAAAGGGACACTGTTTACATGCACAAAATGGCTGCCAGCCAGCCACCTGCTCAAACAACAACAACAAGGAGCCAGGAGTCATGGCAAATAAAGAACACATGCAAGCCTACGTTAAGGGCCACTGGCTGGATGGACAAAATGGCTGACAGCCACCCACATGGTCAAACAACAACAAATGGAGCAAGGAGGCATTGCAAACAAAGAACACATGCAAGCCCATGGCAAGGAACACTGGCTGAATGGATAAAATGGCTGTCAGTCACATGGTCAAACAACAAGGAGCAAGAAGTTGTGATAAACAAAGAACACATGCAAGCCTATGGCAAGGGGCAGTGGCTGCATGGACAAGATGGCTGCCAGCCAGCCACATGCTCAAACAACAACAAAAAGGAGCAAGGAGGCATGGCAAACAAAGAAGACATGGCAATGGACACTGACTGGATGGACAAAATGGCTGCCAGATAGCCACATGGTCAAACAAAACCAAGAAGGAGTAAGGAGGCAAGGCAAACAAAGAACACATGCAAGCCTATGGCAAGGGACACTGACTGGATGGACAAAATGACTGCCAGCCTGCCACATGGTCAAACAACAACAACAAGGAGCAAGGAGGCATGGCAAACAAAGAACACATGCAAGCCTATGGCAAAGGGAGGGAACACTGTCTGCATGCACAAAAGTGCTGCCAGCCACATGATCAAACAACAACAAGGAACAAGAAGGCATGGCAAACAAAGAACCCATGCAAGCCCATGGAAAGGGACACTGGCTGGATGGACACAATTGCTGCCAGCCAACCACATGGACAAACAACAACAAGGAGCAAGGAGCAAGGAGGCATGGCAAACAAAGAACACATGCAAGCCTATGTCAAAGGGACACTGGCTGCAAGCACAAAAAAGGCTGCCAGCTACATGATCAAACAACAACAGTAAGGATCAAAGAGGCATGGCAAACAAGGAACACATGCAAGCCTAGGGCAAGAGACAGTGGCTGCATGGACAAGATGGATGCCAGCCAGCCACATCCTCACACAACAACAAAAAGGAGCAAGGAGGCATGGCAAACAAAGAAGACATGGCAAGTGACACTGACAGGATGTACAAAATTGTTGCCTGGTAGCCACATGGTCAAACAAGAAGGAGCAAGGAGGCATGACACACAAAGACCAGATGCAAGCCTATGGCAAGGGACACCATCTTAATGGACACAATGGCTGCCAGCCAGCCACATGGTCAAACACAAGAAGGAGCAAAGAGGCATGGAAAGCAAAGAACACATGCAAGCCCATTGCAAGGGGCACTAGCTGGAGCGACAAAATGGGTGCCAGCCAGCCATATGCTCAAACAACAGCAAGGAGGAGCAAGGAGGCATACCAAACAAAGAAAACATGCAAGCCTATGACAAGGGCCACTGGCTGGATGGACAAAATGCCTGACAGCCACCCACATGGTCAAAGAACAACAAATGGAGCAAGGAGGCATGGCAAACAAAGAACACATGCAAGCCTATGGCAAGGAACACTAACTGAATGGACAAAATGGCTGTCAGCCACATGGTCAAACAACAAGGAGCAAGAAGCTGTGATAAACAAAGAACACATGTACAAAATGGCTGCCAGATAGCCCATGGCCAAACAAAACCAAGAAGGAGTAAGGAGGCAAGGCAAACAAAGAACACATGCAAGCCTTTGGCAAGGGACACTGGATTGATGGACAAAATGGCTGCCAGCCAGCCATATGCTCAAACAACAACAAGGAGGAAGGAGGCATGGCAAACAAAGAACACATACAACCCCATGGCAAGGGACACTGGCTGGATGAACAAAATGGCTGCCAGACAGCCACATGGACAAACAGAAGAAGAAGAAATGAGGCATGGCAAACAAAGAACACATGCAAGCCTACGGCAAGGGACACCGGCTGGATGGACAAAATGGCTTCCAGCCAGCCCCATGATCAAACGAAAACAACAGGAAGTAAGGAGGCATTGCAAACAAAGAACACATGCAAGCATATGGCAAGGGACACTGGCTGAATTGACAAAATGGCTGAAAGCCAGGCACATGGTAAAACAACAACAAGGAGCAAAGAGGCATGGCAAAAAAAGAACACATGCAAGCCTATGGCAAAGGGAGGGTACACTGCCTGCATACACAAAATTGCTGCCGGCCACATGAACAAAAATTAACAACAAGGAACAAAAAGGCATGGCAAACAATGAACACGTGCAAGCCTATGGCAAAGGGACACTGGTTACATACACAAGATGGCTGCCCGCCAGCCACCTGGTCAAACAACAACAAGAAGGAGCAAGGAGGCATGGCAAACAAAGAACACATGCAAGCCTACGGCAAGGGCCACTGGCTGGATGGACAAAATGGCTGACAGCCACCCACATGGTCAAACAACAACAAATGGAGCAAGGAGGCATGGCAAACAAACAACACATGCAAGCCTATGGCAAGGAACACTGGCTGAATGCATAAAATGGCTTTCAGTCACATGGTCAAACAACAAGGAGCAAGAAGTTGTGATAAACAAGGAACACATGCAAGCCTATGGCAAGGGACAGTGGCTGCATGGACAAGATGGCTGCCAGCCAGCCACATGCTCAAACAACAACAAAAAGGAGTAAGGAGGCATGGCAAACAAAGAAAACATGGCAATGGACACTGACTAGCTGGACAAAATGGCTGCCAGATAGCCACATGGTCAAACAAAACCAAGAAGGAGTAAGGAGGCAAGGCAAACAAAGAACACATGCAAGCCTATGGCAAGGGACACTGGATTGATGGACAAAATGGCTGCCAGCCAGCCACATCCTCAAACAACAACGAGGAGCAAGGAGGCATGGCAAACAAAGAACACATACAAGCCCATGGCAAAGGACCCTGGCTGGGTGAACAAAGTGGCTGCCAGACAGCCACATGGACAAACAGAAGAAGAAAGGAGGCATGGCAAACAAAGACCACATGCAAGCACATAGCAAGGGACACTCACTGGATTGATAAAATGGCTGCCAGCCAGCCCGCCCCATGATCAAACAACAAGGGGCAAGGAGGCATGGCAAACAAAGAACACATGCGAGCCCACGGTAAGAGACACTGGCTGGATGGACAAAATGGCTTCCAGCCAGCCCCATGATCAAACAAAAACAACAGGAAGTAAGGAGGCATAGCAAACAAAGTACACATGCAAGCCTATGGCAAGGGACACTGGCTGGATTAACAAAATGGCTGAAAGCCAGGCACATGGTGAAACAAGAACAGCAGGAAGCAAGGAGGCATGGCAAAAAAGAACATATGCAGGCCTATGGCAGGGGACACTGGCTGGATAGACAAAGTGACTGCCAGACTGCCACATGGTCAAACAACAACAAGGAACAAGGAGGCATGGCAAACAAAGAACACATGCAAACCTATGGCAAAGGGAGGGAACACTGGCTGCATACACAAAATTGCTGCCAGCCACATGATCAAATAATAACAAGGAACAAAAGGCATGGCAAACAATGAACATGTGCAGGCCTATGGCAAAGGGACACTGGTTGCATGTACAAAATGGCTGCCAGCCAGCCACATAGTCAAACAACAAGAAGGAGCAAGGAGGCATGGCAAACAAAGAACACATGCAAGCCTAGGGGCAAGGGACACTGGCTGGATGGACAAAATGGCTGCCAGCCAGCCCCATGATTAAACAAAAACAACAGGAATTAAGGAGGCATAGCAAACAAAGAACACATGCAAGCCTATGGCAAAGGACACTGGCTGGATTGACAAAATGGCCGAAAGCCAGCCACATGGTAAAACAACAACAGCAGGTAGCAAGGAGGCATGGCAAAAAAGAACGTATGCAGGCCTATGGCAGGGGACACTAGCTGGATGGACAAAATGACTGCCAGCCTGCCACATGGTCAAACAACAACAACAAGGAGCAAGGAGGAATGGCAAACAAAGAACACATGCAAGCCTATGGAAAAGGGAGGGAACACTGGGTCCATGAACAAAAGTGCTGTCAGCCACATAATCAAACAACAAGGAACAAGAAGGCATGGCAAACAAAGAACACATGCAGGCCTATGGCAAAGGGAGGGAACACTGGCTGCATACACAAAATTGCTGCCAGCCACATGATCAAATAATAACAACAAGGAACAAAAAGGCATGGCAAACAATGAACATGTGCAGGCCTATGGCAAAGGGGCACTGGTTGCATGCACAAAATGGCTGCCAGACAGCCACATGGTCAAACAACAAGAAGGAGCATGGAGGCATGGAAAACAAAGAACACATACAAGCCCATGGCAAGGGACACTGGCTGGATGAACAAAATAGCTGCCAGCCAGCCCCATGATCAAACAAAAACAATAGGAATTAAAGAGGCATAGCAAACAAAGAAGACATGCAAGCCTATGGCAAGGGACACTGGCTGGATTAACAAAATGGCTGAAAGCCAGGCACATGGTAAAACAACAACAGCAGGTAGCAAGGAGGCATGGCAAAAAAGAACAGATGCAGGCCTATGGCAGGATACACTGGCTGGATGGACAAAGTGACTGCCAGCCTGCCACATGGTCAAACAACAACAACAAGGAGCAAGGAGGCATGGCAAACAAAGAGCACATGCAGGCCTATGGCAAAGGGAGGGAACACTGGCTGCATACACAAAATTGCTGCCAGCCACATGATCAAATAATAACAATAAGGAACAAAAAGGCATGGAAAACAATGAACATGTGCAGGCCTATGGCAAAGGGACACTGGTTGCATGCACTAAATGGCTGCCAGCCAGCCACATGTTCAAACAACAAGAAGGAGCAAGGAGGCATGGAAAACAAAGAACACATACAAGCCCATGGCAAGGGACACTGGCTGGATGAACAAAATGGCTGCCAGACAGCCACATGGATAAACCGAAGAAGAAGAAAGGAGGAATGGCAAACAAAGAACACATGCAAGCATAAGCAAGGGACACTGGCTGGATGGACAAAATGGCTTCCGGCCAGCCCCATGATCAAACAAAAAGAACAGGAAGTAAGGAGGCATAGCAAACAAAGAACACATGCAAGCCTATGGCAAGGGACACTGGCTGGATTGACAAAATGGCTGAAAGCCAGGCACATGGTAAAACAACAACAGCAGGTAGCAAAGAGGCATGGCAAACAAAGAACACATGCAAGCCTATGGCAAGAGACAATGGCTGCATGGACAAGATGGCTGCCAGCCAGCCACATCCTCACACAACAACAAAAAGGAGCAAGGAGGCATGGCAAACAAAGAAGACATGGCAAGAGACACTGACAGGATGTTCAAAATTGTTGCCAGGTAGCCACATGGTCAAACAAGAAGGAGCAAGGAGACATGACAAACAAAGACCACATGCAGGCCTATGGCAAGGGACACCATCTTAATGGACAAAATGGCTGCCAGCTAGCCACATGGTCAAACAACAAGAAGGAGCAAAGAGCCATGGAAAACAAAGAACACATGCAAGCCTATAGCAAGGGGCACTAGCTGGAGCGACAAAATGGGTGCCAGCCAGCCATATGGTCAAACAACAGCAAGGAGGAGCCAGGAGGCATACCAAACAAAGAACATATGCAAGCCTGTGACAAGGGCCACGGGCTGGATGGACAAAATGGTAGACAGCCACCCACATGGTCAAACAACAACAAATGGAGCAAGGAGGCATGGCAAACAAAGAACACATGCACGCCTATAACAAGGAACACTGACTAAATGGACAAAATGGCTGTCAGCCTCAAGGTCAAACAACAAGGAGCAAGAAGTTGTGATAAACAAAGAACACATGGACAAAATGGCTGCCAGATAGCCCAAGGTCAAACAAAACCAAGAAGGAGTAAGGAGGCAAGAAAAACAAAGAACACATGCAAGCCTTTGGCAAGGGACACTGGATTGATGGACAAAATAGCTGCCAGCCAGCCACATGCTCAAACAACAACAAGGAGGAAGGAGGCATGGCAAACAAAGAACACATACAAGCCCATGGCAAGGGACACTGGCTGGATGAACAAAATGGCTGCCAGGCTGCCAGACAGCCACATGGACAAACAGAAGAAGAAGAAAGGAGGCATGGCAAACAAAGAACACATGCAAGCCTATGGCAGGGACACTGGCTGGATGGATAAAATGGCTTCCAGCCAGCCCCATGATCATACAAAAACAACAGGAAGTAAGGAGGCATAGCAAACAAAGACCACATGCAAGCCTATGGCAAAGGACACTGGCTGGATTGACAAAATGGCTCAAAGCCATGCACATGGTAAAACAACAACAGCAGGTAGCAAGGAGGCATGGCAAAAAAGAACATATGCAGGCCTATGGCAAGGGAGATTGGCGGGATGGACAAAGTGACTGCCAGCCTGCCACATGGTCAAACAACAACAAGGAGGAAGGAGGCATGGCAAACAAAGAACAAATGCAAGCCTATGGCAACGTGAGGGAACACTGGCTGCACACAAAAAATTGCTGCCGGCCACATGAACAAATAATAACAACAAGGAACAAAAAGGCATGGCAAACAATGAACATGTGCAAGCCTATGGCAAAGGGACACTGGTTACATGGCAAGGAACACTAACTGAATGGACAAAATGGCTGTCAGCCACATGGTCAAACAACAAGGAGCAAGACGTTGTGATAAACAAAGAACACATGCAAGCCTATGGCAAGGGAGAGTGGCTGCATGGACAAGATGGCTGCCAGCCAGCCACATGCTCAAACAACAAAAAAGAGCAAGGAGGCATGGCAAACAAAGAAGACATGACAATGGATACTGACTGGATGGACAAAATGGCTGCCAGATAGCCCATGGTCAAACAAAACCAAGAAGGAGTAAGGAGGCAAGGCAAACAAAGAACACATGCAAGCCTTTGGCAAGGGACACTGGATTGATGGACAAAATGGCTGCCAGCCAGCCACATGCTCAAACAACAACAAGGAGGAAGGAGGCATGGCAAACAAAGAACACATACAAGCCCATGGCAAGGGACACTGGCTGGATGAACAACATGGCTGCCAGACAGCCACATGGACAAACAGAAGAAGAAGAAAGGAGGCATGGCAAACAAAGAACACATGCAAGCCTACGGCAAGGGACACCGGCTGGATGGACAAAATGGCTTCCAGCCAGCCCCATGATCAAACAAAAACAACAGGAAGTAAGGAGGCATTGCAAACAAAGAACACATGCAAGCATATGGCAAGGGACACTGGCTGAATTGACAAAATGGCTGAAAGCCAGGCACATGGTAAAAAAACAACAAGGAGCAAGGAGGCATGGCAAACAAAGAACACATGCAAGCCTATGGCAAAGGGAGGGTACACTGGCTGCATACACAAAATTGCTGCCGGCCACATGAACAAAAATTAACAACAAGGAACAAAAAGGCATGGCAAACAATGAACACGTGCAAGCCTATGGCAAAGGGACACTGGTTACATACACAAAATGGCTGCCCGCCAGCCACCTGGTCAAACAACAACAAGAAGGAGCAAGGAGGCATGGCAAACAAAGAACACATGCAAGCCTACGGCAAGGGCCACTGGCTGGATGGACAAAATGTCTGACAGCCACCCACATGTTCAAACAACAACAAATGGAGCAAGAAGGCATGGCAAACATACAACACATGCAAGCCTATGGCAAGGAACACCGGCTGAATGCATAAAATGGCTGTCAGTCACATGGTCAAACAACAAGGAGCAAGAAGTTGTGATAAACAAGGAACACATGCAAGCCTATGGCAAGGGACAGTGGCTGCATGGACAAGATGGCTGCCAGCCAGCCACATGCTCAAACAACAACAAAAAGGAGTAAGGATGCATGGCAAACAAAGAAAACATGGCAATGGACACTGAGTGGATGGACAAAATGGCTGCCAGATAGCCACATGGTCAAACAAAACCAAGAAGGAGTAAGGAGGCAAGGCAAACAAAGAACACATGCAAGCCTATGGCAAGGGACACTGTATTGATGGACAAAATGGCTGCCAGCCAGCCACATACTCAAACAACAACAAGGAGCAAGGAGGCATGGCAAACAAAGGAGGCATGGCAAACAAAGAACACATACAAGCCCATGGCAAAGGACCCTGGCTGGATGAACAAAGTGGCTGCCAGACAGCCACATGGACAAACAGAAGAAGAAAGGAGGCATGGCAAACAAAGACCACATGCAAGCACATAGCAAGGGACACTCACTGGATTGATAAAATGGCTGCCAGCCAGCCCGCCCCATGATCAAACAACAACAAGGGGCAAGGAGGCATGGCAAACAAAGAACACATGCGAGCCCATGGTAAGAGACACTGGCTGGATGGACAAAATGGCTTCCAGCCAGCCCCATGATCAAACAAAAACAACAGGAAGTAAGGAGGCATAGCAAACAAAGTACACATGCAAGCCTATGGCAAGGGACACTGACCGGATTAACAAAATGGCTGAAAGCCAGGCACATGGTGAAACAAGAACAGCAGGTAGCAAGGAGGCATGGCAAAAAAGAAGATATGCAGGCCTATGGCAGGGGACACTGGCTGGATAGACAAAGTGACTGCCAGACTGCCACGTGGTCAAACAAAAACAAGGAACAAGGAGGCATGGCAAACAAAGAACACATGCAAGCCTATGGCAAAGGGAGGGAACACTGGCTGCATACACAAAATTGCTGCCAGCCACATGATCAAATAATAACAAGGAACAAAAAGGCATGGCAAACAATGAACATGTGCAGGCCTCTGGCAAAGGGACAGTGGATGCATGCACAAAATGGCTGCCAGCCAGCCACATAGTCAAACAACAAGAAGGAGCAAGGAGGCATGGCAAACAAAGAACACATGCAAGCCTACGGGCAAGGGACACTGGCTGGATGGACAAAATGGCTGCCAACCAGCCCCATGATTAAACAAAAACAACAGGAATTAAGGAGTCATAGCAAACAAAGAACACATGCAAGCCTATGGCAAAGGACACTGGCTGGATTGACAAAAAGGCCGAAAGCCAGCCACATGGTAAAGCAGGTAGCAAGGAGGCATGGCAAAAAAGAACATATGCAGGCCTTTGGCAGGGGACACTAGCTGGGTGGGCAAAATGACTGCCAGCCTGCCACATGGTCAAACAACAACAACAAGGAGCAAGGAGGCATGGCAAACAAAGAACACATGCAAGCCTATGGCAAAGGGAGGGAACACTGGCTGCATGCACAAAAGTGCTGTCAGCCACATAATCAAACAACAAGGAACAAGAATGCATGGCAAACAAAGAACACATGTAGGCCTATGGCAAAAGGAGGGAACACTGGCTGCATACACAAAATTGCTGCCAGCCACATGATCAAATAATAACAATAAGGAACAAAAAGGCATGGCAAACAATGAACATGTGCAGGCCTATGGCAAAGGGACACTGGTTGCATGCACAAAATGGCTGCCAGACAGCCACATGGTCAAACAACAAGAAGGAGCATGGAGGCATGGAAAACAAAGAACACATACAAGCCCATGGCAAGGGACACTGGCTGGATGAACAAAATAGCTGCCAGACAGCCACATGGACAAACAGAAGAAGAAGAAAGGAGGAATGGCAAACAAAGAACACATGCAAGCCTAAGCAAGGGACACTGGCTGGATGGACAAAATGGCTTCCGGCCAGCCCCATGATCAAACAAAAAGAACAGGAAGTAAGGAGGCATAGCAAACAAAGAACACATGCAAGCCTATGGCAAGGGACACTGGCTGGATTGACAAAATGGCTGAAAGCCAGGCACATGGTAAAACAACAACAGCAGGTAGCAAGGAGGCATGGCAAACAAAGAAGACATGGCAATGGACACTGACTGGATGGACAAAATGGCTGCCAGATAGCCACATGGTCAAACAAAACCAAGAAGGAGTAAGGAGGCAAGGCAAACAAAGAACACATGCAAGCCTATGGCACGGGACACTGACTGGATGGACAAAATGACTGCCAGCCTGCCACCTGGTCAAACAACAACAAGGAGCAAGGAGGCATTGCAAATAAAGAACACATGCAAGCCTATGGCAAAGGGAGGGAACACTGGCTGCATGTACAAATGTGCTGCCAGCCACATGATCAAACAACAACAAGGAACAAGAAGGCATGGCAAACAAAGAACACATGCAACCCCATGGCAAGGGACACTGGCTGGATGGACAAAATTGCTGCCAGCCAACCACCTGGACAAACAACAAGAAGGAGCAAGGAGGCATGGCATACAAAGAACACATGCAAGCCTATGTCAAAGGGATACTGGCTTCAAGCACAAAAAAGGCTGCGAGCTACATGATCAAACAACAACAATAAGGAGCAAGGAGGCATGGCAAACAAAGAACACATGCAAGCCTATGGCAAGAGACAGTGGCTGCATGGACAATATGGCTGCCAGCCAGCCACATCCTCACACGACAACAAAAAGGAGCAAGGAGGCATGGCAAACAAAGAAGACATGGCAAGAAACACTGACAGGATGTTCAAAATTGTTGCCAGGTAGCCACATGGTCAAACAATAAGGAGCAAGGAGGAATGACAAACAAAGACCACATGCAGGCCTTTGGCAAGGGACACCATCTTAATGGACAAAATGGCTGCCAGCTAGCCATATGGTCAAACAACAAGAAGGAGCAAAGAGCCATGGAAAACAAAGAACACATGCAAGCCTATAGCAAGGGGCACTAGCTGGAGCGACAAAATGGGTGCCAGCCAGCCATATGGTCAAACAACAGCAAGGAGGAGCAAGGAGGCATACCAAACAAAGAACACATGCAAGCCTATGACAAGGGCCACTGGCTGGATGGAAAAAATGGCTGACAGCCACCCACATGATCAAACAACAACAAATGGAGCAGGGAGGCATGGGAAACAAATAAGACATGACAATGGACACTGACTGGATGGACAAAATGGCTGCCAGATAGCCCATGGTCAAACAAAACCAAGAAGGAGTAAGGACGCAAGGCAAACAAAGAACATATGCAAGCATTTGGCAAGGGACACTGGATTGATGGACAAAATGGGTGCCAACCAGCCACATGCTCAAACAAAAACAACAGGAATTAAGGAGGCATGGCAAACAAAGAACACATGCAAGCCTATGGCAAGGGACACTGGCTGGATTGACAAAATGGCCGAAAGCCAGCCACATGGTAAAACAACAACAGCAGGTAGCAAGGAGGCATGGCAAAAAAGAACATATGCAGGCCTGTGGCAGGGGACACTAGCTGGGTGGACAGAATGACTGCCAGCCTGCCACATGGTCAAACAACAACAACAAGGAGCAAGGAGGCATGACAAACATAGAACACATGCAAGCCTATAGCAAAGGGAGGGAACACTGGCTGCATGCACACAATTGCTGTCAGCCACATGATCAAACAACAAGGAACAAGAAGGCATGGCAAACAAAGAACACATGCAAGCCTATGCCAAGGGACACTGACTGGATGGACAAAATTGCTGCCAGCCAGCCACATGCTCAAACAACAACAAGGAGCAAGGAGGCATGGCAAACAAAAAACACATACAAGCACATGGCAAAGGACACTGGCTGGATGAACAAAATGGCTGCCAGACAGCCACATGGACAGACAGAAGAAGAAGAAAGGAGGCATGGCAAACAAAGACCATGCGCAAGCACATGGCAAGGGACACTGGCTGGATGGACAAAATGACTGCCAGCTTGCCATATGGTAAAAAAACAACGACAAGGAGCAAGGAGGCATGGCAAACAAAGGACACATGCAAGCCTATGACAAGGAACAATGGCTGGATAGACAAAATGGCTGCCTGCCACATAATCAAACAACAACAAGAAGGAGGCATGGCAAACAAAGAACACATACAAGCCAATGGCAAGGGACACCGGCTGGATGGACAAAATAGTTGCCAGCCAGCCACATTGCCAAACAACAACAACAAGGAGCAAGGAAGCATGGCAAACAAAGAACACATGCAAGCCTATGGCAAATGGAGGGGCACTGGCTGCATGCACAAAATGGCTGACAGCCACACGACCAAACAATGACAAGAAGGAGGCATGGCAAACAAAGAACACATGCAAGCTTATGGCAAAGGGACACTGGCTGCATGCACAAAATGGTTGCCAGCTACATGATCAAACAACAACAATAAGGAGCAAAGAGGCATGGCAAACAGAGAACACATGCAAGCCAATGGCAAGAGACACTGGCTGGATAAACAAGATGGCTGCCAGCCAACAACATGGTCAACCAACAACAAAAAGGAACAAAGAGGCATGACAAAAAAAGAACACATGCAATGTATGGCAAGGGACACTGGCTGAATGGACAAAATGAGAGCCAGCCAGCCATATAATAAAACAAAAATAAGAAGGTGCAAGGAGGCATGGCAAACAAAGAACACATGCAATGCATAAGGCAGGGGACACTGGCTTGATGGACAAAATGGATACCAGCCAGCCACATGGTCAAACAACAACAACAAGGAGCAACTAGACATGGTAAAGAAAGAACACATGCAAGCCTACGACAAGGACACTAGATGGATCGACAAAATGGCTGACAGTCAGGCACATGGTCAAACAACAACAGAGAGCAAGGAGGCATGGTAAACAAAGAACACATGCATGCCTATGGTAAGGAACACTGGCAGGATGGACTAAATGGCTGCCAGCCACATGGTCAAACAACAAGAAGAAATGTGTAAAGTACTTGTACCAACACAAACAGTATGCAAGCCAATGGCAAGAGACAGTGGCTGCATGCACAAAATGGCCGCCAGCCACATTGCCAAACAACAAAGAGCAAGAAGAGCAAAGAAGAACACATGAAAGCCTATGGCAAAGGGACACTGGCTGTATGCACAAAATGGCTGCTTGCAATATGACCAAACAACAACAAGTAGCATGGAGGACAAAGAAGAACACATGCAAGCCTATGGCAAAGGGACACTGGCTGCATGCAGAAAATGACTGCCGGACACTTGGTCAAACAACTTCCTCTTATGCCATCAAATATTATTACCCCAAAATATCTACACTTTTTACAAACAAAAACCAAAATGCACAAAATGCAAGCAATAGCCAACATTTTAAATGTAATCCAATGCCATCCCTGCCCTAAATGAAGTTTTAAAAGCATATACCACTGAAACATTTATTTCATGCACTGATGACCACTAGTACTAGGCTGACTGGCTAAATGGCCCTTTGGAAATCTAGGGCACATACTAAAATAATATTGTAAATGTTACAAACATGTAGAAAAGGTACTGAGCTGTGCTACAATTTTAGAGGTAGATTCACAAACAACCCAACTATCACTCTGACCCAGACAGGGAACCCACAAACAGGCAGAGTCACAGAATGGTTTAAGGAAGAAAATGCCTGCTTCCTAAAAGTGGCATTTTCAAACTAACAATCTAAAAATCAGCTTCACTATAAGATGTATTTTTAAATTGTGAGTTGAGAGAACCCAAACTCCCCATTTCTATCTGCTTTCAAAGGGAAACTGCACTTTAACGATATTTAAAGGCAGCCCCTATGTTAACCTGAGAGAGAGATAGGCCTTTCAACAGTGAAAAAACACTTTGGCAGTATTTCACTGTTAGGACATGTAAAACACATCTGTACATGTCCCACCTTTAACATACACTGCACCCTGCCCATGGGGCTACCTAGGTCCTATCTTAGGGGTACCTTACCTGTATGAAAAGGGAAGGTATGGGCCTGGCAAGTGGGTACACTTGCCAGGTCGAATTGACAGTTTAAAACTGCACACACAGATTCTGCAGTGGCAGGTCTGAGCCATGTTTACAGGGCTACTCATGTTGGTAGCACAACCAGTGCTGCAGGCACACTAGTAGCATTTGATTTACATGCCCTGGGCACCTCTAGTGCATGTTACTAGGGACTTACTAGTAAATCAAATATGCCAATCATGGAAAAGCCAATTACACATACACTTTACACAGGAGCACTTGCACTTTAGCACTGGTCAGCAGTGGTAAAGTGCCCAGCGTACCAAAAACAGCAAAAACAGAGTCGAGCACACAGTCAAAATATAGGAAGCTGAGGCAAAAAAGACCGAGGAGACCATGCAAAGGATGCCAGGTCTAACACTTCTGAATCTGAAAAACAAATTGCAGGGTCCATTGGAGAACAGAATCTAGTCCAAACCTCTTTTTGACTAGATTCAGTGGCTCTGGAGTAGAAAATCTACTTCAGAAGTGACTTTGCACTAGTGAGCGGCCCTATTTTGGCTGCCGGCGTGGCTAGAGGCAAGGTGAGAGAACGCAAAGCCTCACACGTGCTCAGTAGCGCCCTGGGAGTATCGTTGTGCTCCTGAGAGAGCACCAAAACCCAATCCTGCGAGCGCGAACAAACTCCATTCCACGCTGGAGTGAGGAATTTGGGAACTCCCTGCTACTCCGCTTAGCGCCAAGTGCTCAAAGTCCGCACACTCCACTGGCACTGCATGCAATCCCTATATCAACCAAACCATGAATGGCCCCACCTCCCCAGGCTGATCTCAGTCCCAGGGACTCCATCCCCCCACGCCTGGCCTAAATATTTAATATTTTTGAGGGAGGGGGGCCACGCACCCCCCTAGGCTGAACTCGGCCCTCTGGATCCCATCCCCCAATGCCTGGCCTAAAAATATCATTTTTTGGGGGTGGGGTGCTGCGCGTCCCCCCTCCCCTGGCCGATCTTGGCCCTCTGGATCTCATCCCCCAGGGCCTGGCCTAAATATTAATTTTTTGGGGACCAAAGGGGCCTGCAGTCCCCCTCCCCAGGCCAATCTTGGCCCCGGGGACCCCATCACCTGGAGCCCAGCCAAAACAGTTACTTCTTTTTTTTTGGTGAGAGGGGCCTTGCGGACTGTACGCGTGCTTTTGTACAAGTAATTTCAGAACCTAACTATAACATCCCTGTAACCTTTGGTCTTTTCAGTGAAGTTCTATGTATTTTTTTAATGCATGGTAATGTTTATTACTATACGTTTATCCAGCCGCTCCCACACACGGCCTTTGGCCGTGTGCGGCGGTGGTTTGGACACAGGGCCTGGTCTGTGGCATTTATTGGTTATCTGGGACCTCAAATGAGCCCTCAGGGGCTACCCTCCTTTACGGGCTATCACGCCCTGCAGGGGAAGCCATAAGGCTTCCCTCGCTGTGCCATTGCTTCAGCAAGCAGGGAGCTGCTTTAACAGCAGCTCTGTGCTTGCTGAAGCAAATCTTTCATCTCTGTTCCCTGCATGCATGCAGGGGCCAGATATGAAATGTTCGCTTTCAGACAGCGGGAACTGATTGACAGGTCCTGCTGTCTGAAACCAGAGGTTTTGCTGTGGCTTGGCTGCAGCTTCAGAGCTACATCCAAGCCACAGCAAACAGCTATGTCCCGGGGATGGCCACCCCGGGACATAATAGGATCCGGCCCTGGGGGGTGGCAGTTCCCAGGACTATCAGTGGCTAGACGAGGGGACCACATGGCCCCCCTCCAACGTGGACATTGCCCCGGGGAGGTAGTACCCAAGGCTCTAGGGGGCCACATGGCCTCCATAATTATTATAATTAAAGCCCCAGGGAAGTAGTGGTCCCCAGGGCTGTGGGGAGGCTGATGCGCTCCCCCCCACAGCTAAACAATTTGTCCCAAGGAGGTTGTGGTCCTGGGCGCACGGAGGCCATGGGCTCACCCGCATAAATTGTAATATACAAATTTGAATGTCCCTAAATTTCTCAAAAACTCCTGAACTGATTTACACCAAATAAGCAAAAGCGTAATCTGCGTACCGAAAGCAAGCTTTCTGCCAAATGTGGTGTAATTCCATCCAGTGGTTCGAGCTGTAGCTGTGTCTAAAGGTCCCATGGGAATTAAGATAGGAAACGCAACTTTTTTGATCCCCCTTTTTCTTCGCCCCTGCTTGACAGATCCCCCCCAAAACTTTATGTGCTCGACAAAAATCACCACAACACTTTTTTGGGGAACATTTCTTGAAGATTCGTCAAGTGGTGCCAAAGGTATAGGCAAGTAAAAAAACGCTTTTTCTATGGAAACATGGCCTTAACTATAACTACCTCGTGGCGACTGCCACTAGGAAATATATATATAAATATATATATATATACATATATATATAATTTCTTAAATCTCTTTAATTCTTTAATTGCCTTATAAAAGAAACTGAAAAAGTAGATATATAAACCCAATAGCTGTTAACACACCTGCAATGAAAGCACCATCATATCGGAGACTAGGAAGTGTAAAAAACAAAAAGCAAGGCAGTGGAATGAGATCTGGACCACCTCAACTCTGCTCTGACAGGGAGAAGAGCTGAAAATACAAATATTTAATTTAAGCCCAGTACATCACAAAACAGTGACAGCCTGCTTCCTCTCTCAAAACCTATATACCCCTCCAGTCTCTAACTGACTGTTTGACCCTGTACAGTGAACCACTGCCTTTAGATAGGTCTGCGCATTAGTAATAGCACATACACACATGCCTACAAAGACAAACCCAGCCAGGGCGTTTCTCCAACATAAAGTGTACTACCTTCTTCTCCTCAGCCCTCTTCATGACATAAGCATGTATGCAAGCAGCCTCATTGCAACAATAAGTTTAGGCCTTGGGCGCAATGCAAGTTAATTCTATTTAGGTCTCCCTGCAACCGTGCACTGTGCTGAACAAACACATAAGCTCTTGCTTGCACCCACTTGGTCTGGGCAACTGGCTAAGTAAAGTTCTGGCTTGTACCAAATCAGGTTAGTCGGTGTATAAACTTCAGTTGGCACCAGGTTGGATGAAGCTTCGACGCTTGCAAGCCCAGAGTGTTCTGCATAGGTCGACCAGCAAGTCAATGAGAAAGAAGGCTCTGCCTTGAACTTAATTCAACAAGGACCACACAGTGTCACACCTGTGGGAGCACTGCATTATCAAGTAGCAATACAGTACTGGAAGAGGGAAGGGAAAAAAAGAGAGAAAGAGGGAGAAAGAGATGGAGATAGAGAGAGGTTCTTATGAGTATAATATAAATGTCGGAAAAGACTAAAGGCTCTCACTGGTGGTGGGGAAGGGTGTAGAACTGGCGACGCGTGCCTTGCACACAAGCCGGGCTGCAGGGCCTGCGGTCCAGGCAGGCAGATCAATGACCGTTTTTTAAATCTGGGATTATCTGACAATCGAGTGTCTTTCTCGAAAATGACATAATAAATATTGCAGCAAAGATGAGGGAAAAAGTCCCACAGGGGAGATTCAAAACAGAAACTAAGTGGCCGAGGAGGGGGCTACCTTGCCCGGAGAAACTGAAAAGGAGATTACATATCTTGCCTCACTTTGTCTTGTAGAGAGACTTCATCGCAAGTCCCCTCCGTGATTTTGAGATTACTTCATATTTTTTTTAAATCGAGTTATTAGCAAGCTGAGGATTTCTACTAGAAAGCGCGTCCACAGTAAACAAGTAATAGGCGGATCATAGAAATCAGATCCCAGGCAGTAGAATGGTGCAATTGATCAATTAGTTGGTGATGAATGGGGCAATACGATATAACATTAATTATCATCTGCATTAGAAATAATCTAACCATAATGAGGCTTTTTTCGGTACGCATTGTTCAAATTTTAGGAATAGAACTATCAAGTGATTTGCACAGAATCTCATGTTTGCTGATTTGCGTAGAATCCCACGAAAGGTTTTACTGCTGATACGAGACACTCGAGCGCACATTTCTGCCAATTTTAAAGCGTTCCCCAGTGCAAATGACAGAACCTTGTAGAATTTCTGAAAAGTGAACTATTTTTAGACTGACAAGCAGTGGATTTAAGAGAGTTAGGTGGTCATTCCGACCTAGGCGAGCGGCGGTTGCCGCCCGCCCGTCGGAATCCGCCTGAATACCGCCCCGCGGTCAATAGACCGCGAGGGGTATTCTGACTTTCCCGCTGGGCCGGCGGGCGATCTGATTCAGATCGCCCGCCGGCCCAGCGGGAAAGCGCCTTCCACAAGGAAGCCGGCTCGGAATCGAGCCGGCGGAGTGGAAGGCGTGCGACGGGTGCAGCAGCACCCGTCCCGCTTTTCAGTGTCTGCATCGCAGACACTGAAAAGCCTAGTTGGGCCCTGTGAGGGGGCCCCTGCCGTGCCCATGCCATGGGCACGGCAGTGGCCCCCAGGGGCCCCGCGACCCCCCCTACCGCCATCCTGTTCATGGCGGCTTTCCCGCCATGAACAGGATGGCGGTAGGGGGGGTCAGAATCCCCTCGGCGGCGCAGCGAGCTGCGCCGCCTTGGAGGATTCTAAGGTCAGTGGAAAACCGGCGGGAGACCGCCGGTTTTCCCGTTCTGACCGCGGCCAAAGCGCCGCGGTCAGAATGACCAAGGGAGCACCGCCGGCCTGTCGGCGGTGCTCCCGCCCCCGTTGGCCCTGGCGGTAGAGAACCGCCAGGGTCAGAATGAGGGCCTTAATCTGTGCTTTTAAGGTAGGGTTGCTAATAGGGATAGCCACCTGCTGGAAACACTTGAGAGAGCGTAGTTTATATAATCTACATTAACATGAAATGTTTATGAACTAATGTGTGATGATGCCGCATAGAAACTGTAGTGATGAGCTATCGCTTAAACATGCACTTGAAATGTGACCACGGTGAGTGGCCATCAATGTATACGTGAACTAATAAAATGACTAAAGGGGTCATTACAACCCTGGGGGACTGTGTTAAAGCGGCGGTAAAACCGCCAACAGGCCGGCGATATAAATGTTGCAATTATGACCGTGGCGGAAACCGCCAACAAAGACAGCCACTTTAACACTCCAACCGCCACGGCGGTACAGACAAACAGCTTGGCGGTCACCGCCAACAGACAGGCGGGAGACAATGTACCGCTCACAGTATCAGAACCTACCAATCCGCCACCTTTTCCGGGGCGGAATCACCACGGATAAAAACACGGCGGAAACAGCCATTTCGAAGGGAAAACGCTCACCTCTACACACTCACGAGGAAGGAGGGCACCATGGAGCCGGAACTCCAAATTCTTCCTGCACTAGTCTTCCTGCTCTTCTACGAGGAGCATCAACGCCGGTGGCGAAGACCACGGTGAGTACTGCTCCTACGACATAGGGGAGGGGGAGAGGCAAAAACGCAGGGACACACACACTCAACATCCCAACCCCCCCCGACCCTCACCCACTACAACACACACACCAATGCTTATCTATACATAACAGTAACACCCCCAACCCCCCCGGAAGAATTCAAAGACAAAAGGAAATGAGTGGAACCATTGTAATATATCAAAATACAGTAAGCAAATATATACATATATATATACACAAAATAAACAAATTATACACCACTAGTAGTTCAGGTATTGCACCATTCATAGTCCGTGGACCACAGGACCCAAAATGCATGGGCGAGGCCCACACAAGATTCCCGATCCAAAAGGAGACAACACTGCAGGGGCATCAGATAGAAATACAACAGGCACCTCAGGGGGATGAGTGCACCACGCCAGATACACAAGGGGGGGTCCATGCACATTGATGTATCCTGGGGAGTGCAAAGCCACAGTCTCTCAAGTCTATACAGTGGGTGGTTTGCCCACTGTTACATCCTGGGGAGTGCAAAGCCACAGTCACACAAGTGAATGCATGTCTCCACTGGTTCTGGAGGGTGACTGGTGCCCAGAGTGCAGCACTCACCCCGTGACGGTCCCTGTTGCGTCACTGCCCGTGCCGCAAATGGGCTAGCGGTGCTTTCCATGGCGGTCTTTGCCCTGTTCAGCGGTCTTTGCCCTGTTCAGCGGTGCTTTAGTTGCCAGTGTCTGACCTGTTCAGCGTTGCTTTCCATGGCGGTCTTTGCCCTGTTCAGCGCCCTGTTCAGCGGTGCTTGAGTTGCCAGTGTCTGACCTGTTCAGCAGTGCTTTCCATGGCGGTCTTTGCCCTGTTCTGCGATGCTTGAGTTGCCAGTGTCTGACCTGTTCATGGCGGTCTTTGCCCTGTTCAGCGGTCTTTGCCCTGTTCAGCGGTGCTTGAGTTGCCAGTGTTTGACCTGTTCAGCAGTGCTTTCCATGGGGGTCTTTGCCCTGTTCAGCGGTCTTTGCCCTGTTCAGCGGTGCTTGAGTTGCCAGTGCCTGACCTGGTCAGCGGTGCTTTCCATGGCGGTCATTGCCCTGTTCAGCAGTCCTTGCCAAGGCGGTCCGTCATTGCCCAGCAGGGCTGTGGCTGGCGGTCCTTCATGGGTCAGCTGGGCTGTGGCTGGCGGTGGCCTCCTGGGCAGTGACGATGGTGCTGGTGGTGGCCTCCTGGCCAGTGACTCTGGCGGTGGCCTCCTGGCCAGTGACTCTAGCGCTGGCCTCCTGGGCAGTGACGATGGGGCTGGCGGTGGCCTCCTGGGCAGTGACGATGGGGCTGGCGGTGGCCTCCTGGGCAGTGACGATGGGGCTGGCGGTGGCTTCCTGGGCAGTGACGATGGGGCTGGCGGTGGCCTCCTGGGCAATGACAATGGGGCTGGCGGTGGCCTCCTGGGCAGTGACTCTGGCGGTGGCCTCCTGGGCAGTGACTCTGGCGGTGGCCTCCTGGGCAGTGACGATGGGGCTGGCGGTGGCCTCTTGGGCAGTGACTCTGGTGGTGGCCTCCTGGGTAGTGACGATGGGGCTGGCGGAGGCCTCCTGGGCAGTGACGATGGGGCTGGCGGAGGCCTCCTGGGCAGCGGGGATGATGGGGGTCTTCTCCGCCGTGCTGCTCCTCCCAGACTTTGGAGATTTCTTCTGCCCCTTCCCCACCTTGGGAGGAGTCACAGCTGAGTCGACACTCCCCCCGGAACCCCTGTGAGCGGCTTGGCTGGCTGGAGTCTTCCCCCTCTCCCGCCGGGTACTGTCCAACTTCTGGTGCTTCACAGGGGGGGGACTGGATGTGCTGTGGCTCCGTGCCACACTGGCTGGCCTGGTGGCCGGTGCACTCCACATACCTGTAACAGCAGGCACACCTGGTCCCATAGATTTTTTGGCTGAGGTGCTAGTACGGGACCTATGAGTTGGGCGGGGGTGGTGGCAAATAGGTTAAGGGTGGACAGGAAACATTTTGTGGAGACACTGGGACGGGGAGCTGGAGGGGGTTTGGGAGTGGAGGAAGAGGTGGTGGTTGTAGGAGGTGTAACTTTTGCGGTTTTGGGTGCAGGTGCATGGGCTGGAGACTGTCGTGAGGTGGATGGCTGTTGGGTGGGTGTGTGCCTGCATTTGTGTATGTTGGGAGGGGGCGTCACAGACACACTGGGAGAGGACACACGGGACGTGTAAATGGTAGTGGGGTGGTGAGTGCATGTGAGCGGGGTGTGGTGGTGGGTGTGCTGGTGTGGGATGTAGTGGCTGTAGTGGTAGTGCATGCAGGTGTGAGTGTAGACGAGACTGGGAGGGAGGAGGGAGACGAGGAGGAGGGGGACACAGTGGAGGCAGCGGATGTTGGTGTGTCTGTATGTGTGTGATGCTTGTGTGAGTGCCTGTGGGATGTGTGGTGCTTATGTTTGCCTGAGCTTCCCTTGTGTGTTGAGGTGTGTGCAGGCTGGTCTGATGGTGTGCTTGGGATAGGCAGAGGTACAGGGGATTTGGTTTGGGAGGAGGAAGTTGGAGGGGGGAGGCTAGACACAGGGACAATGGCTGCCATCAGTGCTGAGGCCAGAGTTTGAAGAGTTCGATGAAGGGCAGCCTGACCAGAATGAATGCCCTCCAGGAATGCATTTGTGTGTTGCAACTCCCTTTCTACACCCTGGATGGCATTCAAAATGGTAGACTGCCCAACAGTGAGGGACCTGAGGAGGTCAATGGCCTCCTCACTGAGGGCAGCAGAGGTGACAGGGGCAGGGGCTGAGGTGCCTGGGGCGAAGTTGATGCCCACCCTCCTGGGTGAGCGGGCACGGGGCGAAGGCTGAGGGGCTGCTGGGAGGGCGGTGCTGGTAGAGGGGGTGGCGGCTGTACCTGTAGAAGTGGGGGGCACAGATGTTGCCGCCACCATAAGGGAGCTCCCATCGGAGGATCAGTCCGTGTCACTGGTTGCAGATCCTGTGACCGCCGTGGTGCTCCCCTCTCCCTCCGTCCCACTGGTGTATTCTAAGTCTGTAGTGTGGCCCTCCATGGCCATGTGGGATGCAGCTCCCTCGTGCTCCGGTGCCACTGTACCTCCGTCTGATGATGCTAATGCACACAAGAACAGGGAGACCACAAAAAGGGGGGGACGACAGAAGAAAGACAGGTTGAGTGCATGGCTTACCGCTCCCGTTGGCGGAAAATACAGACACAGCTGCCCCCTGCACTACAGATGCAATTCCTGGGAAATGGCCTACAAGCCTATGGATGACATCTGCACACATAGGTGACACAGGGGCATGAATAGCTGTACTTGGCACTCTACAGAGGTGGGGTGGTGGGCCACATGGCCTGCCTTACAGAGGGGCCTTGCCTACGGAACTCGCCCTGGCATAGGGAAACCCACAGCCCTCCTCCCCACCCAGACACCTTCACTGCACGCAAAGTCAGCTGAATGAGAGTGTACTCACCCCCTTGTGTCTGCTGTGATGCCCTCAAGCACCCATCCAACTCAGGGTAGGCCGCCGCCAGGATCCTGAACATCAGGGGGGTCATGGTTCGACGGGCACCCCTCCCACATTGGGAGGCCATCCCCAGCTGAGCCTCCACCGTCTTCTTGCTCCAGCGATGAATGTCCTCCCATCTTTTAAGGCAGTGGGTGCTCCGTCTGTGATGGACCCCCAGGGTCCGGATGTCCTTGGCGATGGCACGCCAAATATCCTTCTTCTGGTGGTGCTGACCTACATGACATGTACAGGGGAAGAAGAGAAGTCATTACCAACTGCACCGTCAAAATGAGTGGCCCACATCGCTACCTTTGCCATGTAGCACATGCATTCACAGTCCTTCATGCACGCAGAACTGTGCCCCCTTCCTTCTTACAATCAGCCCTCTCCACACAGGCATAGCCCATACAGCATGCTCCCTGTGTACTTACCTGTTGGTCTGGAGGACCGTAGAGTAGCGTGTACTGGGGGAGGACCCCGTCAACGAGCTTCTCCAACTCCTCTGCAGTGAAGGCAGAGGCCCTTTCCCCAGACGCACGAGCCATTGTCTCTTCCAGACCGAGGTCACAGCAGCACTTGCAGTGTAGGTCCTCTCCTGTCGAAGATCAGGTATTGAGTGATTGAACAGATAGAAAATGGAGGTCACGTCCGTGGCCTTCACGTCCACGGTGGTGCGTACCGTCACCTCCGGCGTACATCATCATTGGCTCCTGGGACCCATAGGGTCCAATGTTAACCAATGCAGCATTGCGCCGCGGTCTTTGACCGCCTACCGCGACGGTGTACAACGCCAGCGCAGTTACCTCACATCCCATTGTCCCACTTTACAGGTCAGGCAGCCGCCACTTCAGGGGCCCACATGGCCTAATTACCAACTGCGTCACACATACCTAGGCCTTGTCTCACAACACAAATACAGGCCACATTTTGTGTATGAATGGTGTTCTGTGTAGACTGTGGGTAAATACCTCTGAGTTGTTTGACTCTGTGGTCGCTGTTGTCCTTCATAGGCACCGTCCGCTGGGACATGTGAGGAGATGGCGGCATCCTCCGGTATTCCGACCGCTGGTGGACATGTCGACAATGGAGGAAAGAAGTTTGATCATCACCTACAGGTTTGACCGTGCACCAATCCAGGGATGTCAGCAATCCGCCATCCCACAGGAATCCCCCCTCAAGTGCAGGTGCTATCAGTGCTCAATTTCCTTGCAAGTGGGTCATTTCAAACAACAGTGGCCATGGCATCAGGGATGTCCCAGCCTATGTTTTCCAACGTGTTGTCCAGAGTGTTGTCTGTCCTGCTGAAACACATGCGGAGCTACATCGTTTTCCCTCAGGTGGAGGACTTGCCTACAGTGAAAGGTGACTTCTATGCCATGGGACATATCCCCAACATCATAGGTGCCATTGATGGGACCCACGTAGCTTTGGTCCCCCCCCCACAGGAGTGAACAGGTGTACAGGAACCGGAAGAGTTATCATTCCATGAATGTACAGATGGTATGTTTGGCAGACCAGTACATCTCCCAGGTAAATGCTATGTTCCCTGGCTCTGTGCATGACACCTACATCCTGCGGAATAGCAGCATCCCTTATGTGATGGGTCAACTCCAGAGGCACCAGGTGTGGCTATTAGGGGACTCTGGTTACCCCAACCTGTCATGGCTTCTGACCCCAGTGAGGAATCCCAGGACCAGGGCAGAGGAATGCTACAATGAGGCACATGGGCGGACTAGGAGGGTGATCGAACGCACCTTCGGCCCCCTGAAGGCCAGGTTCAGGTGCCTGCATATGACAGGTGGATCCCTATTCTACTCACCAAAGAAGGTATGCCAGATCATCGTGGCCTGCTGTATGCTTCACAACTTGGCTTTGCAACGACTGGTGCCTTTTCTGCAGGAGGATGGTCGAGATGACGGTGTTGTGGCAGCTGTGGAGCCTGTGGACAGTGATCAGGAGGAAGCAGAGGAAGAAGACATTGACAACAGGGACTCAGTTATCCAGCAATATTTCCAGTGACACACAGGTGAGAACACATTCCTGCCTCCTACAAGTACTTTCACACTTATACCTCTATCCTGTCTGTCGATTTCAACCAGTATATGGTAACTGAATTGTACATTTCCCTTACGGTTTCACAGGTGTGGTTTACCACGTGTGTCATCTGCTTAGATTCCTCATGGACTTGAGATGTGTACCATAGGTATGTTGACATTACATTTGAAAACGCATTTTGTCACTGTCATTGCTAATACACATTTTCTAAATCACAGACTGACTCCAGATTGTGTTGTGCTTCAAGGGTGTTTATTTAAGTGCTAAATATTGGAGGGGGGTTGTGACATGGTGAGGGGTGATGGTGGAGGAATGTCCATGGCAGAGTCCAGTCTATTAGTCTCACAGGTGCATTGCCCATATGGGCATAGGAAGTGGAGCTGGGGCAGTTTAAATATGGACAGGGTTACAAAGTGGGACGACAATCAGGGTGGTCTCATTTCTTGGCGGGGGTCTTGGCATTGTGCTCTGTCTTGTTCCTGGATCTTGGGGACCGCTTGCGGGGTGGTTCTCCGTCTGCAGGGGGTGGGGTGCTGGGGTGGTGGTCCTGTGGCAGTGCCTCCTGTCCACTAGCGCCGGCGGAGGTGGTGGGCAGTTCATCGTCCATGCTAGTGTCAGGGGCCCCTTGGAGTGCCACAGTGTCCCTCCTGCTGTAAAGTATTTCCTTCAGCACCCCAACGATGGTGCCCAGGGTGGAGCTGATGGTTCTGAGTTCCTCCCTGAACCCCAAATACTGTTCCTCCTGCATGCGCTGGGTCTCCTGAAACTTGGCCAGGACCGTTGCCATCGTCTCCTGGGAGTGGTGGTAGGCTCCCATGATGGAGGAGAGGGCATCGTGGAGAGTGGGTTCCCTTGGCCTGTCCGCCCCCTGTTGCACGGCAGCCCTCCCAGTTCCCCTGTGTTCCTGGGCCTCCATCCCCTGGACCGTGTGCCCACGGCCACTGCCCCCAGGTCCCTGTTGGGGTGGTGGGTTATCCTGGGTTCCCTGTAGTGGTGGACACACAGCTAATTGACGTGTCCTGGGGACGGAGGTATGGGCCCGCTGGGTGGGTGCTGTGGTGGTGTTACCAGAGGGTGGAAGGTCTGTGGTGGGCTGTGCCTGTGTGAGGGGAACCGACTGTCCCAAGGCCCACGATGGTCCGGGCTGGTCATCTGGATCCAGTTGGACAGAGGTGCTGTCATCACTGTGGGCCTCTTCTGTGGGGGTGGAGATGTCTGGACCCTCCTGTCTGGTGACGTTGGGTAGTGGTCCTGCAGGGGTGTAAAAGCATGATTATTGCATCTGTGTGTGTCATGGTGTGCAATGGGTGGGTGACTGTGTACCCCAGTGCTAGCATTCCTGTGTGGGGGTTTGTGTGATGATGGTTGAGGGGGGTTTTATGGGTATGTGCAGTGGGCATGCTTTAGTGATGGGTGTCCATGCTTTGTTGTTGCATGCAGGGCTTGGTGTTGGGATGTGTGGTTTGTGTTATTAGTATATTAGTGAGGAGTTGGAGTGATAGGGGAGGGGGGGAGGGTGGGGGTCTGTGATAGCATGCAGGTAGGGTGGGGGATATGGTAGTTAAAGCTTTGACTTACCAGAGTCCATTTCTCCACCGACTCCTGCGAGGCCCTCAGGATGCAGAATCGCCAAGACCTGCTCCTCCCATATTGTTAGTTGTGGGGGAGGAGGTGGGGGTCCGCCACCAGTCCGCTGTGCCGCCAGGTGGTGTCTTGAGACAACTGAACGCACCTTCCCCCGTAGGTCGTTCCACCTCTTCCTGATGTCGTCCCGATTTCTTGGGTGCTGTCCCACTGCGTTGACCCTGTCGACTATTCTTCGCCATAGCTCCATCTTCCTTGCTATTGAGGTGTGCTGCACCTGTGCTCCAAATAGCTGTGGCTCTACCCGGACGATTTCCTCCACCATGACCCTGGGCTCCTCCTCAGAGAACCTGGGATATCTTTGCCGTGCCATGGGGTGGTGTGGGTGATGTGTGGGGTGGTGTGTGTGGTGATAGGTGTGGTGATATGTAGTGGTGTGTGGTGTTTTGTGCGTGGAAGTTGCGTGGGTGATGGTGTTGAATGCCTGTGGATGCTGTTGTTATTGCTGGTGCTGTCTCTTTCTGGCCTTCTTTCTGCATTTTTGGTAGTAGGGGGTTGTGGGTGATGTGGGTGTGTGTTTTACGTTGTATTGGGTCTGTGGGAGTGGTGTGTGTATGTGTCTCAGGTGTGTGTGTAAGGAAATGGCTCCCTGTTGCAATTACCCCCCACTTTTTGCCTGATACTGATGCTGACTTGACTGAGAAGTGTGCAGGGACCCTGCTAACCAGGCCCCAGCACCAGTGTTCTTTCACCTAAAATGTATAATTGTCTCCACAATTGGCACAACCCTGGCACCCAGGTAAGTCCCTTGTAACTGGTACCAAGGGCCCTGATGCCAGGGAAGGTCTCTAAGGGCTGCAGCATGTCTTATGCCACCCTAGGGACCCCTTACTCAGCACAGACACACTGCTTGCCAGCTTGCGTGTGCTGGTGGGGAGAAAATGACTAAGTTGACATGGCACTCCCCTCAGGGTGCCATGCCAACCTCACACTGCCTGTGGCATAGGTAAGTCACCCCTCTAGCAGGCCTTACAGCCCTAAGGCAGGGTGCACTATACCACAGGTGAGGGCATAGGTGCATGAGCACAATGCCCCTACAGTGTCTAAGCAAAACCTTCGACATTGTAAGTGCAGGGTAGCCATAAGAGTATATCGTCTGGAAGTCTGTCAAAAACAAACTCCACAGCTCCATAATGGCTACACTGAATACTGGGAAGTTTGGTATCAAACTTCTCAGAATAATAAACCCACACTGATGCCAGTGTTGGATTTATTAAAACATGCACACAGAGGGCATCTTAGAGATGCCCCCTGTATTTTACCCAATTTTTCAGTGCAGGACTGACTGGTCTGTGCCAGCTTGCTGCTGAGAGACTAGTTTCTGACCCCATGTGGTGAGAGCCTTTGTGCTCTCTGAGGACAGAAACAAAAGCCTGCTCTGGGTGGAGGTGCTTCACACCTCCCCCCTGCAGGAACTGTAACACCTAGCAGTGAGCCTCAAAGACTCAGGCTTCGTCTTACAATGCCCCAGGGCACTCCAGCTAGTGGAGATGCCTGCCCCCTGGACACAGCCCCCACTTTTGGCGGGAAGTCCAGCGGAGATAATGAGAAAAACAAGGAGGAGTCACCCACCAGTCAGGACAGCCCCTAAGGTGCCCTGAGCTGAGGTGACCCCTGCCTTTAAAAATCCTTCATCTTGGTTTGGAGGATTCCCCCAATAGGAATAGGGATGTGCCCCCTCCCCTCAGGGAAGAGGCACAAAGAGGGTGTAGCCCCCCTCAAGGACAGTAGCCATTGGCTACTGCCCTCCCAGACCGAAACACACCCCTAAATTCAGTATTTAGGGGCTCCCCAGAACCTAGGAAATCAGATTCCTGCAACCTAAGACGAAGAAGGACTGCTGAGCTGAAAAACCTGCAGAGAAGACGGAGACACCAACTGCTTTGGACCCAGCTCTACCGGCCTGTCTCCCCACTTCAAGAGAACTGCTGCAGCGACGCGTTCCACAGGGTCCAGAGACCTCTGAAGCCTCAGAGGACTACCCTGCATCTAAAAGGACCAAGAACTCCCGAGGACAGCGGCTCTGTTCCACAAAGATTGCAACTTTGCAACAAAGAAGCAACTTTTGAAAACCACATGTTTCACGCCGGAAGCGTGAGACTTGGCACTCTGCACCCGACGCCCCCGGCTCAACTTGTGGAGAGCCAACACTACATGGAGGACTCCCCGGCGACTGTGAGCCCGTGAGTAGACAGAGTTGAACCCCCTGAGCCCCCACAGCGACGCCTGCAGAGGGAATCCCGAGGCTCCCCCTGACCGCGACTGCCTGCTTCTAAGAACCTGACGCTTGGTAAGGACACTGCACCCGCAGCCCCCAGGACCCGAAGGATCCAACCTCCAGTGCAGGAGCGACCCCCAGGTGGCCCTTTCCCTTGCCCAGGTGGTGGCTACCCCGAGGAGCCTCCCCTTGCCTGCCTGCATCGCTGAAGAGACCCTTTGGTCTCCCATTGAACTCCATTGCAAACCCGACGCCTGTTTGCACACTGCACCCGGCCGCCCCTGTGCCGCTGAGGGTGTACTTTTTGTGCCGACTTGTGTCCCTCCCGGTGCCCTACAAAACCCCCCTGGTCTGCCCTCCGAAGACGCGGGTACTTACCTGCTGGCAGACTGGAACCGGGGCACCCCCTTCTCCATTGAAGCCTATGCGTTTTGGGCACCACTTTGACCTCTGCACCTGACCGGCCCTGAGCTGCTGGTGTGGTAACTTTGGGGTTGCTCTGAACCCCCAACGGTGGGCTACCTTGGACCCAACTTTGAACCCTGTAGGTGATTTACTTACCTGCAAAACTAACAAACACTTACCTCCCCCAGGAACTGTTGAAAATTGCAGTGTCCAGTTTTAAAATAGCTTATTGCCATTTGTGTGAAAACTGTATATGCTATTTTGCTAATTCAAAGTTCCTAAAGTTCCTAAGTGAAATACCTCTCATTTAAAGTAGTGTTTGTAAATCTTGAACCTGTGGTTCTTAAAATAAACTAAGAAAATATATTTTTCTATATAAAAACCTATTGGCCTGGAATTGTCTTTGAGTGTGTGTGTTCCTCATTTATTGCCTGTGTGTGTACAACAAATGCTTAACACTAACCTCTGATAAGCCTACTGCTCGCCCACACTACCACAAAATAGAGCATTAGATTATCTCTTTTTGCCACTATCTTACCTCTAAGGGGAACCCTTGGACTCTGTGCACACTATTTCTTACTTTGAAATAGTATATACAGAGCCAACTTCCTACAGTGTGTATTTGGAATTGTCCAATGTGGCTGTGTTTTGTAAATGTGTGTGTATTTTGAGCGCGGCGGTGTGTACCGCCAATGGAATACCGCGGTTGAAAGACCGCCGCGTGGATTCGTGGGTCGTGATAGCGTGGGCGTATTTCTGTTGCCGTGACGTTGGAGGTTTTGTTTTCGCCAGTTTATCACTGACCTTTGGTGTGGCGGAATTGTGTGGGTGTCTGATTTTTGTCAGATTTCAGGGTGTGGGTCATAATAGCTGTGGGCGGCAGTGTGTTGGCGGTCTTCTGCACGGCGGTAAGCGGCTTTTACCGCCAATGTTGTAATGAGGGCCTAAATGTTTATAAATTGTTATACTGAATAAGTTTTATACTAATTATTAATGACTGTACCATTGAAATTGTGCTAAAATCATTGTAGGCCTTAAATTAGCATGAGCCGAAGCTTAGCTGCCTGGCTCTCATATTAAATGTATTTTTCCTAGCATGCAGTGTGTTGACTTGCAAAAGGACATGACCTCTTGTTTTTCTTCAAACTAGAAGCTGAATGTAACCATAGTAGATCCGTTCTCATGAAAATTCACATTGCTTGTAGAAGATATTAGACAAAACGAAACAATGTAGATTAATGTAATGTACAAGGTCATTCAAACCGGTGAAGACAATGGAGCTACTGACCAAAAGATGTGCAAAGAATTACAGAAGGATGAAATCATACCAGACGTGCTACCTCTGAAGACGTCAATCATATGGACCAATAAAATGTCTGCAAACTAATATGGGTGAAGGATTAATGACATAATCTATTTTCTTATTGGGTAAAGATAGTGGGGTATAATCGCGGACCAATGAAATAATAGGGGGATGTACAACGGAAAAGGGATAAAAACCCATGACACAAGAGGACCAGGAGAATTAGGTAGGGAATGCTATTGATTTTATCCAGAAACTTTGTCACTGTTTGGTGACTGGCTATGGTTTATTAAAACCATCCTCTTCCTTAGATTGCCCATTTACCCTTTACCTGAGCTGAGTTCTGACTGATGGCATTTTTACTGATGTCCTGAAGACGAAGCCTGAACCTGAGCGCTGACCTAAACCTTGGAGGGTAACTATGACAATTAAATTGTAATTTGTCTGTTTGCTTTTTCTTTCAGGGTACCAACTGCTTACTTTTGACAGGCACCATAGTTTAGATGTTTTCCAAAATGGTGTTCTAAATCGTTTTCGATGAAGCCCAACATGCCAATGATAATCAGTGGTTAGGACCGGGGTTCACTAAAAGTGACGCAAATAGACAAATGACTGAATCTATGCTTTGCTGAACCGACGCGCTAATGTCATTCTGCTAAAATTGATCTATGTTCACGCCATTTTATGTTCTGATGTTCGTGATTTTTGCTTTGATGAAATCCTATCAGAGTTGCCATATTGTGACTATGCTACTTTGCTTCTTGGTTTTAAGATTAACACATTTGCTCTTAGTATTGTAACTAATAGGGAATAAAACTCATAAAATTCTACTAAACTGGTGTGGTTATTTGTGACTGTCAGGTCATGGTGGTGTCTTCAATTTGATTGATGTCTTTGACTAAAGTGAAATGCATTGTTGTGATAAACATTGATGACATTATTGACGTATTGATTGACATATTGATTAGCTATCTCTTCCTAAGGTGTCTCTCAACTGGGTCAAAAGATTCATTGGCCTAAAACGAGTCCTGATGTGTAATAAATTATCATAAAGGGACGCGTTATCAGTTCTGGTAGCAGAGCAGCGGTTTGACCCTTTGGGGCCCAAGGACGGAGAATTACTATTTAAATTGTTTTTCTGAGATAATGCAAATTGGAGATATGATGTGTTTCTAAATTCCTCATGACTTTCCCAGGATCTCGGAGCCTGCCTAAGTGAGTTGGGAATGTTCTCGGCGTATTAGCATGTGTGATGTAGGATTTGCGCTTGCTCAGCTTATGCATTTTGCAGATGATTTGTGAAAATTATGGGTGTTTAGGCCAGGTAAATGTTGTTGTAGTAGGAGTGGGCATACTCCACAGTATGTGAGTAGGGAAGTCGGCGTACTTCATATGAGTGTGGCGCTTTGTGCTAAACAATTATCCACGTGGTTGGTTGTTAATGTACGGACCCGTCGTGGTCTAAGACTCCGGAGTATATTGATAAGTGTAGGAGACACTTGGGTTTATGTTGTAATTTGTGTGGTTTAATAGGTCAATCGGGCGTGGTTGACAAGTTGAGTTTGAGTCTAAATGTGTGAGTGAAATCTTCGATGGAGATTTGGCAAGATCTATAGTGCACTAGAACAAACCATTGACAAGTCGAGAGTAGGATTTGCGGGTCGAATTCTGCTTGCAGGTGCGGGAACTGAGAAGGAGAGAGTAGCGGACGAGGCTTCAAGTGAAATCTCTGTAAAGTTCTGAAGCAAATGTGTTACCCTTCCTGTAGTAAACCGGCAAATTTGAGTTATTATTGTTGTTAAAGGTGCACGCAGTAATTTTGCATTAGTTTGGTGTGAATCCAGTGAGGGGCGGACAAGCCGCAAGACTTTGTCAGCTGCAGTGTGTGAGTGTGACGTCAGTGGTGCCGCGCTGAGATAGGTCAGTTGCATTGAGGGGTCGCGCACGGATGTGCTGCCGTCCGTGAGAGGCAATAGGTTGAGAAAGGTGGGTGAAGAGTGTCCTTGGGAATTAAAGTCACTTCCTTATTAAATACAAATAAAAGAAGAAAAGAAAACACAAAGATGAATTTTATTAAGGCTTTTAGGAGCACTCTGAAAGGAGACGCATACATTATGGCGAGTGAAGGGGAGCCTACACCGCCTGAGGGTACTCCAGCTTATATAGTCATGGAGGAAAAGAGTGTTGCGCCTTGCTTATGGATGAAACAGTGGCGCAAATTGACAGAAAAGGAGGGATGTTTGGAATTTCTGGAACACGGAACGTTCAATACAAAGATTTCAGAAAATTTGAGGTGGATGTTAAGTGTACAAAAGCCACCTCCGAGGCCAGCTCAGTACGAAGCATTAGCAGTCTGGGATTTAATGGCTATTAAACAAAGACAGCAGAAATCTGAGAGGAGAATGAAAAGGGCAGAAAAGACTTTAGCTGAGGCTAGTTGGGACAATGAGAGCAAACTGTGCAGACGGGGAATAGTTGACCGACTCAAATTGTTTCCAGCAATAGCACAGGGAGACGAGATGCAGGGGAAGAAAGCCACATGTAAAACAGACAAGGACTCTAGTAAGCCTAAAGAGATCTTGGATAGAAGAAGATGATTCAGACGATGAAGAATTTCTTAATCAGTTGTTACATGATCGCCCGCCACCTTATTGCAGTAGACGACAATGCCCCAAGCACTAGTGCGGGTCCTGGGAACCAGACGCAGGAGAAGGGAGTTACTGATACAGTGCAGAACTAGTGATACAGTTTCGACACAAAGTGGTGTCAGTGTACCCACTGCGCCAGACATGCAGATACAGTTGCAACCTCCACCGCAGATACAGAGAATCTATCCAGACGTCCCAGTACTAGAGACTACTACAAATCTGATAGTGCCGCCTGACCCGATATATACAAAATCGAGGTTAGTACAGATTGAGCCAACTCCACAATTGCTGCCCCATCCGCAGCAACAGCTGATACCAGGGTATAATCCAGCAGCAGGACCTCTATTAGTACCTGCCCCGGCTTCCGAGAATCAAACTCTGGGAGTTGCTGCTCCACGGTGTTTGGGACCAGGCCAGACACTGGCTGCCTTATCATTGCCAATTACTGTTGGTCCACCTGTACCACTGTATGCACAGGGTAAACCTGACGCAAGTGATCAAGGGGTGGGGACCCAGGAGATAATGAGAGAGGGATTCACAGGAACCCCACGATCAATATCGCCAAGATCGCAAACAGCCGAACACCTCAGATCTCTGTTAAGCCTTAGCCCAATTGGGGCTCCTATTAAGGCGATAAGACAAGCAGGGTCAAGTGTGTTAGCCCCACAGACAATGAGTGTGGAAACATCACAGACACAAATTATGCAGGCAGGAAATATCTTGTTGCAAGGTTTTTCCGTGCAGCAACTAAACGAGTGGTTGGGAAATAACAAACCTTCACAACCTGCTACAGTGACCGCAGAGAGATCAGAGAGAGATGATTACCTAAACTTTGTGAGACTGGGTGTGGAGGCTGCTGAACTAGTGGAAGGGACAATAGGGGTAAACAGATTAGAGTCGTACACAGAAGCGGAGCTAAGGTATCTGTGCCCCAATATTACTAAAGAAGTGGGCAAGGTGCATCAGTGGTTGGCGAACCTGGCAGACAAATACAATATTAACATTGAGAATACTAAACATTTGAAGAGAAGTTACAGACTAGACTTCGACTCTAAAGACTTTGATCACATGAGGTCAGCTGGAATAAAAGCGCATCTTAAAGAAATACTGCAAAGTGCGCAGATCTGGGGAGCTCTAGAGAAATGGGAAAGCAGATGGGCAAAGAAGAGAGATAAAGAAAAAGGTGACAGTCCAGGATCAAGTCCGACTAAAGCTTCACCAGACACCGGAACAGTAAAAATACTACCAATGAGAGAAACAGCTGGAGGAGTTCTAGTCCATGTGCCGTGGACTAGGGGAGACATTCTGTCATTCACAAATGATTATCCCAGGTTAAGGGAGAAGCCGATAGAGTGGTATCAGCAGACAGATAGATTTGTGAAGCTTGCGAAGTGTCTCTGGGAAGACTTGAATACTTTGTTTGAGATTATTGTTCCGCCCGACTTATGGCTTGAGTGCAAAAGAGGTGTAGACTGGCCGACACAGGAGCCGGCAAGGGATAAGGTAACTGGAGCCCCATCTGAGGAGGTGATGAAGTACTATCATAAAGTGATTGAGTTTTTGAAACAGAAGGTGTCGCCGAAAGTGACTGATTGGCAGAAAATCGACCGGACCTCACAGGAGGTTAAAGAGTCAATCCATGCTTACTATGAGAGGTTATTGAAAGTGTTCAAACATTACAGTGGCACTGAGACTATTGAGCCGAAAGACATGAACCATCATGTGTTTAGATTCGTTGAAGGGCTGAGGCCAGAGGTTAGCCAGATGATTAAGAATCATTTGATCTGTTGGCAAGCAAAGCCGATTGATGAGGTGTTGCAGTATGCGAAATACTGTAGTGACGAGATTGAGCTGAAGCAGAGGAAGTTGAAGGAGAAAGTGATGGTGATGCAGATAAGGGCAGCACAGGCAGGTATGCAGGGAAACGGAATCCAGCAGATGGTACAGCAGCAACTGTAAGGGAATAGCGTGATTCAGGTGCAACAGAGAGGCTGAGGTCAAGGTTTTGTGAATCGCGGTCCAGACTTGAATACTGTTGTGGTTCAAAATGATGGACAGGGGATGAAAAAGATGTCACCATGTCATGCGTGCGGGGGCATTGGAAGCGGGAATGCCCAAATGTGGTGCATGATGGTGTCGTTCAACAAAGCACTGATGTCGGTACATTTCAAAATATGAGAGGCCCAAAAATGAGAGGTCAACATCAAAACTTCCAGAATAACATGGTTCAGATGCAGGGGCTACAGCCCATGCAGCAAATGCAAATGCTGTGTGTTCAACCAGCACAAATGCAGCAAGTACAACAGCAGGTTCCCATGGTACCTTGACAGCAAATGCAATTACCCTTGGCTGCAATGGGACAGCAACAGGTGATGCTTCCTCAGCAGGTCACAGGTCAAGTAATGAGCCAAAATAACACAGTAAAGCAATTCCCATTGCGTGGTGAAGATGGAATGAATGATGACTGGTCGGATGATAGTCCAGACAGTGAGGAGTGCAGGCCTGCAGCGTCCCTAGAAGTAGATCAACGGGGACCCTATGTGGAGGGAAAGGTGTTGGGACACAAGGTTTCATTCCTACTTGATACGGGAGCGACAAGTTCTACAGTCAGAAGCGCAGAGGTTCAGAAATTACCACTATAAGGACGTACCATGAGAGTGGTAGGAGTAGCAAACCAGTATTTGACAAATCCAATTACCGATCCGGTTCAGGTTTAGATTGGAAACTTCCAGGGACTGCATAAGTTTGTAGTCTGCGATTCAAGTCCCGTGTCCCTACTGGGAAAAGACTTATTATGCAAAACAAAATGTTCAATTACCTGTTCTAATGATGGAATTGAAGTGCAGACAAACAGTGATGATGAGGGGGATGATGGGCAATTTACAGAATCAGAAACGGAGACTGCAAATGAGGATTACCCTTTGATAACCTTATTCCCGATGCTTGCAGTGACTGACTTACCAGCTGAACTGCAGGGAACTGTGACGGAGAAAGTGTGGGACCTGACAGGAAAGGAAGTGGGACTGATAAAAGGAGTAGAACCGGTTAAAGTACAGTTGAAGCCAAATGCAGTGTTCCCCTAGGTGCCGCAGTACCACCTGGCACAAGATGTCCTTATCCAGGTGTTGCAGATAATTGCGGATTTTGTAAAGCAGGGAGTTCTAAAGGAAGTATTGAGCAGCCCTTGTAATTCACCAATAATGGGTTTGAAAAAGCCTTGTGGGAAAGTTCGAATTGTGCAGGATTTGAGGAAGATAAACGAGATTGTGGTAAAATGTTGCCCCATAGTGCCGAACCCAGCAGTAATCATGTTCCAGGTTCCATGTGATGCAGAATGGTTCACAGTGGTAGACTTGTCACAAGCATTCTTTTTGGTGCCTCTTCATGAGGACATTCAATTTTTATTCAGTTTCAAATTCCTGGAGAAGGTGTACAGTTGGTGCAGAATTCCTCAAGGGTTTTCTGAGTCACCTTCCATTTTCAATCAGATACTGAAGAAGGATTTGGAGTCGCTAGAATTGCCTTTTAGTTCGACTCTAGTGCAGTACATTGACGACTTACTGATTGTGTCCAGAACAAAAGATGACTGTAGGTATGACACAATTGCCTTACTTAACAATTTGGGAAAGAATGAACATAAAGGCGGTCATTCCAACCGCGGCGGGCGGCGGTAGCCGCCCGCCTGGCGGGAACCGCCGAATGACCGCACCGCGGTCAAAAGACAGCGGCGGTCATTCTGGCTTTCCCGCTGGACCGGCGGGCGACCGCCAAAAGGCTGCCCGCCGGCCCAGCGGGAAAGACCCAGCAACGATGAAGCCGGCTCCGAATGGACCAGGCGGAGTTGCTGGGGTGCGACGGGTGCAGTGGCACCCGTCGCGATTTTCAGTGTCTGCAAAGCAGACACTGAAAATCTTTGTGGGGCCCTGTTAGGGGGCCCCTGCACTGCCCATGCCAGTGGCATGGACAGTGCTGGGGCCCCCAGGGGCCCCAGGACACCCGTTCCCGCCATCCTGTTCCTGGCGGTAAAAACCGCCAGGACCAGGATGGCGGGAAGGGGGTCGGAATCCACAAGGATTCCCTGGGCCAGGGGTAAATCGGCGGGAAACCGCCGGTTCCCCTTTTCTGACCACGGCTTTACCGCCGCGGTCAGAATGGCCCAGGAAGCACCGCCAGCCTGTTGGCGGTGTTTCCGCGGTCGTTGGCCCGACCCCAAAGTGTCCCCGAAGAAGTTGCAGTACTGCCAGAAGGAGGTAAAATACTTAGGACACTTGATTGAGAGAGGGTCCAGAAGAATATCAAAAGAAAGGGTGACATCCATACTGCAGATGAACCCCCCGACAACAAAGAGAGATGTCAGGATGTTCTTGGGAATGGTAGGTTACTGTCACCAGTGGATTCCCAACTTTTCGATTATCTCTAAACCTTTGATAAAATTGACAGGCAAAGAAACTAAGGATGAGCCATATATTATAACCTTATCTGAGGAAGAGCTTGAGTCATTCATGGAATTGAGGGAGTGTATGTGCAGGGCACCAGCTTTAGGTATGCCTGATTATACGAAGCCTTTTCTACTGTTTTGTCATGAACGTGATGCTTGTTCTCTGTCTGTCTTAACACAGGTCCATGGAGGTGCAAACCACCCTGTAGCATATTTTTCAGCTACTCTGGCCCCCGTCGCAGCAGCCTTATCGGGTTGTTTGCGCGCAGTTGCAGCAGTTGGTCAAATCCTCACACAGTGTGAAGGCATAGTGATGGGACATCCCCTAACAGTAATGGTTCCACATTCAGTTGAAATTTTGTTGACTCGAACAAAAACCCAGCACATGACAAATGCCCGACTTACCCGATATGAGACAATTATTTTGGGGTCACCAAATGTCTCCTTAAAGAGATGTACTGTATTGAACCCGGCAACTCTACTTCCTGTTGAAAATACTGAGATTAATAATGAAGAGGAAGTGGAACACGATTGTCTTGAGGTAACAGAACGATGTACCAAACCCCGACCTGACATTCAAGATACGCAGTTAAAAGAAAATGAATGCATTATGTTTGTTGATGGATCCTGTTTAAGAGACTCAGTTGGAATACTGAGAGCTGGTTTTGCGGTGTGTACAATAGCCGGCATTATAGAAGCTTCCTGGCTTGAAAGAGTGTATTCTGCTCAAGTGGCTGAATTAATTGCCCTTACTAAGGCATGCCACGCAGCTGAAAATGTGAAAGTCACTATCTATACTGACAGCAGATACGGGTTTGGCATTGTACATGATTTTGGCCAATTGTGGTCAAAGAGAGGTTTCATGACCTCTTCTGGTTCTCCAGTTAAAAATGGCGAACAAATTAAGGATTTGTTACATGCGATTCCGTTACCTCTTGAAATTTCCGTGGTGAAATGCAATGTTTAGGTTAAGTCACAAGATTTTGTGTCAATGGGAAACGGCTATGCAGATCAAGTCGCAAGGTTTTGCGCATTGAACTGTATATCGTTCAAGGATCAGTGGGAACTATTACCGCAAACTGAAAATGAGACATGTTTGAATTTTGCATTAAGAGTAGTTGATACTTTAGACAAGCTAAAATCACTGCAAGGCTGTGCAAGCAGAGAAGAAAAACGCTCTTGGCAGAGAATGCAATGCGTACAAAGAGCTGATGACTTGTAGGTTTCAGAGGAGGGGAAACTGGTTTTGCCAAACAGCCTTTTGTCACAGTTTGCAAGACTTTATCATGGGTAGGCACATCTTGGGAGAGATGCAATGATCAGATTGTTCAAAATTGACTGGTTTAACCCGAAATTCAGACATGCAGCAGAGGTTACCTGTCACAGGTGCATCATCTGTCGACATATGAATGCCGGAAAAGGGACTGTGGTGACTATGAGCCACATAGGGAACGCTGAAGGTCCATTTGGCAAAATGCAAATGGATTTTATTGAAATGCCAATGTGTGGAGGATTGAAGTACGTGTTGGTGATTGTGTGTGTTTTCAGCCATTTTATTGAAGCTTACCCTACACATAGAAATGCCAGTCTCACAGTTGCAAAGCTTTTGCTTAGAGAACTAATACCCAGGTTCGGTTTTCCAGTCTCTTTAAAATCAGATAGGGGCAGACACTTCGACAATGAGGTGATTAAGCTCTTGTGTGCTGCATTGGACATTGAACAAAAGCTGCATTGTAGTTACCGCCCTGAAGCATCAGGACTAGTAGAACAGATGAATGGTACCTTGAAGTCGAGAATAGCAAAAATGTGCGCAGCTATCAATATGAAATGGCCAGGTGCATTGCCCTTAGTGCTGATGTCGATGAGAAACACCCCTGATAAGAAGACAGGACTATCATCCCATGAAATCCTCATGGGCAGAGCTATGAGGCTGCCCGCAGTACCCGCAAATGCTCTTGTGAATATCACGGATGATATGGTGTTGGACTACTGCAAAGGTTTGGCTGATGTGGTCCGCTCTTTTTCCCACCAGGTGGAGGCCAACACATTGCCACCGATCAGTGATCCAGGTCACAGTCTGCAAGCCTGTGACTGGGTGGTTGTCAAGAAGCATGTGAGAAAGTTGTGTTTGGCGCCGTGTTGGAAAGGACCATATCAAGTGATACTAACAACAACCACTGCCGTGAAATGTGCAGGCGTTCCAAACTGGATACAGGCAAATCACACAAAGAAGGTAACATGTCCGACTGATGAGGAACTTGAAGTTTCCGATTCAGCAATTCCAGAGAAGGAAGTCTCAGGGCCAGAGAACGGCCAAAGGGGAACTGAGACTGCAGGAGAGCCCACTGAGGACGGCTTAGTCCCTCAAACAGTAAACGGGCTCGAGAGAGGAGACGGTGAGCCTATCTCAGTAGAGGCAACAGGAGAACTAAGTCAAGGAGAGGTTCTCCCAGAAGTAGACGGATACGGGTTAGAGCTTGAACCTGTTACAGACCCAGAAGAAGAAGAAGGGGAAATAGTAGAGAGAGGTCAAAGCACACCGGCATGCCCTAAGCCAGTTGCAAGTCCGTCAAGAGAAAACACCATAGCACAAGAGGAGGGTGCTGTTCAGCGTCCTGAAAAGTCGAGCAGGAAGAAAACACATAAGGGTGATAACTGGGCAAGGAAACAAGTTGCCAAAGAAAAGGTCGTGCCAGGTGAAACAATAGCAGAAGAAATCGATACAACCAGGATAGAGGATTTGAGTGAAGGAGAATTACAAAGTGAACGCAGGTTGAAAATAAAAAGAACCGCAAATAGAAGGTACGCGGGTCCTGAATGGGCATATGCAACGACATCTGAATGACAACAAGAATTCTTAGCATTCTGTTTTGATCGAGAAGTACCAGGCCAATACTACGGTACCTGAAATCAGATAGAAAAAGAGACTGTGTTAAATTGAAATTGAAAGCTGGAAAGCTGAAAAAAAGAGACTGAAAAAATTACTGGATGTGACATTTAAACCCTGAACTGACTTTGAAAAACCGATTCTGACAAGCTGCTAACCTAATTTGACAAAGGGTCCTGAAGTGAGTGAAACGTTGTAAATAGACGCAGAGAAAAGAGAGACTTGCATCAAGAGAAAACAAAAAAAAGAGAGTTTTTAATCATCTTCAAGTTGATTGTTTGTTTGAGTTATTCTGCTATCTGATTCTTTACAGACCATGGCTTATAATAGAGGTAGTAGCAAGAAAGGTAAAGTGTGTGGTTGGTTAAGCGTTATATTAGGTGTTGTGTGTGCAATAATAATTGTAGGTGTGATTGTGGGAATGCCGTGGTTGGATAATAAAGCGACTAACAATGCTTCAAAACCTGAGACTACAGCACTAACACCGTGGGAAAGATTTGAGCAGGATACAAAACTCTTGCATGAGGGAACTAATTCAAAGGGGGAACTCTCCACTAACGTCTTCTATCGCTTGCTGAATGAGTATGTTGAAACCATGGATGCGAGAAATTGTTATGTGTGCACAAAGATTCCTTCATCAGTACAAGAAGGGGTCACCTATCATAGTCTTCCATTAACATATGGGATAAGCTGTAGTTTACTACTAACAAGATTCTATGACCAGGAGCATGTGCAATACTTTTAGTCTAACTTGGATGTGGTGTTTTTCTTTGTGCCTGTGATTGAGTTTCTGAACAAATTAGCCAAGGAGCATAGTATAAAAATAGTTAGAGGTTTCTTTGAACCAACACTTACATTTGGGACAGCTTATGCACACTGCAACAATCTGACCTGCTTATTAACACCTGTAGAGAAAAGCTTCTTAGATCACACTGATGATAGACGCAAAGCACTGAAGGAAAGTTTAGAAAAGGGACTAGAGAAACGCACATATACAAATGATTATGCTTACACTGCAATAAAGACGCAAGGCAAATTAGCTATAGATGCATTACATGTAGGAAGGCTTTGTATATATAGTCCAAAATCTGATCATGACACTTTATTTGTGGGAACGAGTGAATGCAGGCATGTGTTTTTATTTCAGAGTAAATGGACATTCATGTTAAATGGACAGGATCCAGCAATCCCTGGGATCTATTATATTTGTGGACTTAATGCTTACTAACGTCTCCCTAAGGGATGGTATGGGACATGTTATTTGGGGATAGTTTTCCCAAAAATTTACCAGATTGATGACTTAAAGCAAATACCTAAAGCGTCTGAATTATAACATGCTAGACAAAAATGAGAGACAGCGGCTGCTGTCGTTGGTGACATATTTGGAGCCATAATTCCTTCAGTATGGGTTATTTTAAACTCCATAAAGATTCAAAAGTTGTCTACTATTGTGGATAACATGCTGACAAACTTCACAGATCTTGTGGACTTGTGGCGTGACTCAAAAGTTAAATGAAAACACGATGAAATCATTACACAGTCGCCGCCATGTATACGAGGGGCGCCAGGAGATAGTACCTGAAAACAGAGGATTCTAGCTCTTGTATGTCTCACAACTGTAAGGGAAGAGGTGCCAGTGCTCTCCAACAGTCCTGATGAGGCCTTGAGTTGTTAGGGCGAAACGCGTTGACATAACCCATAATGGGTCCAAGGAGTCTGAGCAAATATTCAATTGATTGTTAAATAACTTATATAGCACTACTTGCTACCTTGTATAAAGAAAATTAAGGTAGTATACAGCTGGGTGCAAGATCCTTGGCCACCATATAATTGTTGATCACCTTGGTTTACTGTATGTTGTGTTGTGACTATTCTATGAATCGTTGGAGTAGGGCACATGTGTATGTTTTAGATTTTTTATATTATATGTATTATGTGGTTTATTTGTCTGTTATTTTTGTAAATATGTATAGATAAGTGTATATAGCTTCACTGTTGTGTCAGTTGTTTATAGACAGAAAGTCTTCCTCTGACCCTGAGATGTGTGTGTATATTGACAAATATAATAAATAATGGAAAATAGTTGTATTCCTCCAAACCAAGAGTTATTATTGGTTTTGTGTAATAATTATTTAATTTGTCCCTCTCCTGCTATATCTTTTTTGTGAGCATTGTTGTAGTAGTATCCTAAGCAGGTGAGGGTGATAGGATACTCCCCCCCTTTTTTGGTCAGACAAACTTCACAGGGGCCATACTCCTGATGGATACTGAACTTGCTGCGGAAAGAGCTATGACTCTTCAAAATCGGCTTGCCTTAGACATTCTTTTAGCAAAGAGCGGCGGAGTCTGCAAGATGTTCAACAAGCGTCATTCTTGCTCATTTATACTGGATAATAGTAAAAAGATTAGAGGTATGCTTACTAACCTAACTAGAGATAGTGCAGATTTGAAGGAACTGAAGGAACCTGGGGTGTGGGAGAAAGTAGGAAAAGGAATTGCCAGAGTAGGGAGCTGGTTTACCAATATTTGGAATGGGGTACTTGCAATAATATTAGGGGGTCTACTAATTGTCCTGGCTTGTCTATTAGGTTTATGGGGAGCATGCAAAATTAACGACGACATTAAAAGAAATTGGACAAAGAGAAACAAGAGAAATGAGGAAAGTGAAAGGGAGAAAATGTTTAATGAAATTTGGGAAAGTTCACACAAGGGACAAGATGTTGAAATGCGCATTATGCGCAAAGTGAAAAATTAAAAATGAAAGGTCAAAGGGAAAGGTTTGTGTGATGACGAACGTCATCAGAGGAGGGACTGAGAAACCGTAGCTTATATAATCTACATTAACATGAAATGTTTATGAACTAATGTGTGATGATGCCGCATAGAAACTGTAGTGATGAATTATCGCTTAAACATGCACTTGAAATGTGACCACAGGGAGTGGCCGCCAATGTATATGTGAACTAATAAAATGACTACATGTTTATAAATTGTTATACTGAATAAGTTTGATACTAATTATTAATGACTGTACCATTGAAATTGTGCTAAAATCATTGTAGGCTTTAAGTTAGCATGAGCCGAAGCTTAGCTGCCTGGCTCTCATATTAAATGTATTTTTCCTAACGTGCACTGTGCTGACTCGCAAAAGGACATGACCTCTTGTTTTTCTTCAAACTTGAAGCTGAATGTAACCATAGTAGATCCGTTCTCATGAAAATTCACATTGCTTGTAGAAGATATTAGGCAAAGCGAAACAATGTAGATTAATGTAATGTACAAGGTCATTCAAACCAGTGAAGACAATGGAGCGACTGACCAAAAGATGTGCAAAGAATTACAGAAGGATTAAATCATACCGGACGTGCTACCTCTGAAGACGTCAATCATATGGACCAATAAAATGTCTGTAAACTAATATGGGGTGAAAGATTAATGACATAATCTATTTTCTTATTGGGTAAAGATAGAGGGGTATAATCGCGGACCAATGAAATAATAGGGGAATGTACAACGGAAAAGGGATAAAAACCCATGACACAAGAGGACCAGGAGAATTAGGTAGGGAATGGTATTGATTTTATCCAGAAACTTTGTTACTCTGTTTGGTGACTGGCTATGGTTTATTAAAACCATCCTCTTCCTTAGATTGCCCATTTACACTTTACCTCCTTATGAGGGAAGTGCCCCTTTTGCCCCAGAGCTGAGTTCTGACTGATGGCGTTTTCACTGATGTCCTGAAGACGATGCTGAACCTGAGCGCTGACTTAAACCTTGGAGGGTAACTATGACAACAAAATTGTAATTTGTCTGTTTGCTTTTCCTTTCTAGGTACCAACTGCTTACTTTTGACAGGGACCGTAGTTTAGATGTTTTCCAAATTGGTGTTCTAAATCGTTTTGCATGAAGCCCAACATGCCAATGATAATCAGTGGTTAGGACCGGGGTTCACTAAAAGTGACGCAAATAGACAAATGACTGAATCTATGCTTTGCTGAACCGACACGCTAATGTCATTCTGCTAAAATTGATCTCTGTTCACGCCGTGTTATGTTCTGATGTTCGTGATTTCTGCTTTGATGAAATCCTGTCAGAGTTGCCATATTGTGACTATGCTACTTTGCTTCTTGGTTTTAAGATTAACACATTTGCTCTTAGAATTGTCACTAATAGGGAATAAAACTAATCAAATTCTACTAAACTGGTGTGGTTATTCATGACTGTCAGGTCACGGTGGTGTCTTGAATTTGATTGATGTCTTTGACTAAAGTGAAATGCATTGTTGTGATAAACATTGATGACATTATTGACGTATTGATTGACATATTGATTAGCTATCTCGTCCTAGGGTGTCTCTCAACTGGGTCAAAAGATTCATTGGCCTAAAACGAGTCCTGATGTGTAATAAATTATCATAAAGGGACGCGTTATCACACTCATTGTTCGCTCTGCCCCACCATGCCAGTCTTTCAGTATCAGAAGCCATTTTATGGTAAACTCTACTCCTGCCATACAAGCCGTTTTCGAAAAGTCATCAGCCTGTCAGTTTCACTAAAGGTTGGTTGGTATCTGAAATTCTACTTTCAAAGAAACCGTGGTTCCAAGCCACATATGTAATGTAAGTCGGGGACACTTCCTGCCAAAGCCTCCCTTGCTTCAAATTCCATGCTCATTGGTCAGCATTTGAAGCTCTTGACTTTGCCAGTTCTCTGCTGCCAAATCAATTCAAGTGCTCCTAGGGTTATATTTATTATTAAGTCAGGCAGCGCATCAAGGAACCTTGCTGCTCTGTGCTGCTTGATAGGGACATTGTACATTGTTGGGCGAATTCTTGGCTTTTCCCAGCGCTGGCGCTCAATGTGTTGCCTAGCACCAATGCAGGCACCCTTGCACCATGGTGCAAACATGCCTGCGTCGTAAGCAGGATTGTTTTGTGCAGGAAGGGACACCTTCCCACACAAAACAATCCCCTGAGGCATATTTCTGTTTCTATGTGTGTTGCAGAATGTAGCACAAGTAGAAAGAGGAAGTAACAAGGAGAAATAAAGATATTTCTCCTTGTTACACCTCACCTGGGGAAGCATAGGTTTTTGACCCATTCCCAGATCTAAACGTGATGGTAACTCTGGAAAGGTGACAACATCCATGGGTGGATGTGTGGGAGCACCCAGCAAATTGTGCTGCATTGCACTGCTCTAGATTTATCAAAATTAGGCAAGGCCACTTCTTAAGAGTTGCATTGCTCTTGGACCACATTGCATGATGCAAGAATAACGCAACCCTCTGATAAATATGGCCCCTGCTTTTTAGTCACTTTGCAGGTCCAGCAGTGCCAAGGTGAGCGCATATTCATCAAAGATGACCTGGGCTTTGTAGACTCTTTGTTGACACACTCCAGACTGCACCTTTTTGCCTGTCTCTCTGCTACCTGATACATGTCTATAATGACATCAGACGCCACTCTGGTACACTCTCAATCTTCTCTGCACTGCTCTCCAAGCATCTATTCCTTGACCTGTTACTCCAATTTGATCTCTATTCCGCTCCACAATATTAGTAAAAAAAGGGGAAAGCCAGCTTGTATTGCAATAAGCACCTAACTTACTGTACACATAACAAATCAGTGTAGCATGATCGCACACCAATGATAACCCACTGATTGAATGTGTTCCCCAAACAAGACTTACAGAGGGCAGGGGAGTCAGCAGCTTCAACTGGTCAGTGAAGCAACACGCATAGCACTGTAGAATAAGCTACCCAACCTGAAGGAAGAAGAAGAAAGAGGTGGGAAAAGCCAGTAATCAAAAGAACCTGAAAAGGCATATTAGAATTTCTATTAGAAGTTGGATAGTAGCTGTACATGAGAAGACCGGGCACTAATCTACATTGTTCAAAGGAAAAGGGAAATTTGCAAGTGTGTGCATACATGCTGGGATGAGGGATTGCTGAATCTGATGCACTCAAGTGTGTAAGGTGCCTGCACACAAGGCTCATAGTAGCCACAGAAGCATCTACCAGTACTGCCTCTCAGTGCCACAGGATGCCCATAAGGTTGAGAATGAATTAAAGCCAGGCTTTAAGACTATGTACTGTATTTACTGCACACTCAATAGAATATTTTACTAAACACAAGAACATCATCTGGCAAATCAAGGTAAGTAAAGTCTTATCTATATGAATAACAATGGAGATGTATCGGATTTATACCAGGGATGGTGTGTCAATAAAAGCTTGGCTGGAGGCCAACATCACATGCAACACCTATTGCAGTCTTCAACTTATAGAGGCCGCACTGCCTGTAGTGAGAAGTGATCGACAGTGAGACTTAGTTGCTGGATCTAGAAGAGCAGCTCGGTATTGCTGAAGCAGATATGCTAATTAAAATGATTAATGAGTGTTATGCATTATTAATAAATGAAAGAAATACTAAAATGTAATAGTCTAGAGAAATTAATGTGCACGTTTGAAAATGTGACCACGAAGAGTGGCTGCCAATGTTCACAAATTGTACTAAAAATTAATAAAAACATGAAAAATAATGAAAAAACAAATAATAAAAATGTAATAATATGTCATAATGAGATGTAGAATGATACATTACATTAGATCGTAGAGTTAACTTTGCTGAAGTTGCGGCATAGTTTTGCCAGGCCTAATGCCGAAGCAGAATGAATGCACACTGTACTGAAGTTGAGATGAGAACTAACCTTGAACCTTCAATGTTAACGTTTGCTTAGCTAGAATTTTCTGCAATGTACCGACGGACAGGAAATGATGGAATCGAGTTGTTACAATTATGTAGACTGGATGTACTTTCCCAGGACTTGAACAATAGGAACACTGACTAGAGAAGAAGATGCAACATTTTCGATACCTGATGAGCCTGATGATGAGAACATCGTACAGAGGACCAATAAGCGAAAAGTGTAAATGGCGAAATATTAGAATTCATATATTTGCAAAAATAATATTATTGGGTAGAGTCACAACTGGTGATTAGTGAACCAATTAGGAATCAGGGGGATGGACTGAAAACCTCTATTAAAAAGTCATGACAAGGGTCTAAAACTTCAGATGCGAGGGAGAACTAGAGAGATGTGAGGGGAGATTCGATGACGTTAGAAGACCCGTTCTGAGATCCTGCCAACCTCGGCTACATACTGGACTCATCACTCACTATGACCCAGCAAGTCAACGCCATCTCATCCTCATGTTTTAACACCCTCCGCATGCTTCGCAAGACCTTCAGATGGATCACCATTGAAACCAGAAGAACGGTCACCCACGCACTAGTCAGCAGTAGACTGGACTACGGCAATTCACTTTACACGGGAACAACGGCCAATCTCCAGAGAAAACTTCAGCGCATTCAGAACGCCTCAGCACGACTCATCCTTAACCTCCCTTGCCATGAACACATCTCAGCCCATGTCAGAGACCTCCACTGGCTCCCCGTCAACAAAAGGATCATCTCCAAACTCCTAATCCACGCTCACAAGGCTCTCCACGACGCCAGACTAGCCTACCTCAACGAGCGTTCCAACTTCTACATCCCAACACGCCAGCTCCGCACTGCCAACCTCGCCCTCGCCACTGTCTCCTGCGTCCACCGTACCACAGCCGGCCGCAGATCCTTCTCCCACCTTGCTGCCAAGACCTGGAACTCCCTCCCCATCCACCTACATCTGACCCAGGACCTCCTGACCTTCAGGAAGCATCTCAAGACCTAGCTCTTCGAGGAGTAGCACCCCCACCCCAGCGCCTTGAGACCCTACCGGGTGAGGAGAGCGTTAAAACAAATAACTCATTGATTGATTAATTGTCATTGGGCTTATGCGCTTGAGAGCTTGATGTGTTGCTGATCGATTGATCACGTGAAGACAAAGACTGACTTTGCTGCTGATCCATTCTGTGGATAGGTAGCTATGACGATGTCACTGATTAACTTTTGTCCCTTTTCTTCTAGGTACCAAATTTCCTTTTTGAATCGAATACACAAAAGATAGAAAGATGAAGTTTTTCAAAGCATTCAGGAGTGCCATGAAGGGTGATTCTTATATAAAGGCGTCAGTTGGGGAGCCGACCCCACCCGAAAATTCTCAGGCGTTTATTGTAATGCAGGAGCGACGTGTCTCGCCGTGTCTTTGGTTAAAGCAGTGGTGCAAATTGACAGAGAAACAGGGAGCTTTAGCGTTTCCAGAGCATGGAACGTTTAATTTGAGAATTTTGGATCAGTTGCAAATTACATTATATGAAACAAAGCCACTTCCTAGACCAGCACAGTTTGAGGCATTAGCGGTTTTGGATCGCATAGTAAGGCAGCAGCAAGAAATGAAATTCCAGAGGAGATTAAGAAAGGTAGAGAAGTCTGTAGCAGAAGCGAGATGGGATTGGAAACAGAAGAAGTAGAGAATGGCGACATTACAGGGGGTGAGGATGTTTCCAACTATTGCAGAGGAAGACGAATTAGAAGAAAAAGAGGAAACTAGTCAGAGTGATAAGAGTTCGTCAAGGGGATTTCGTCCACGGTAAAAGGCAGTCTTTCTAACTTTTCAATATGGAGCATGACATAAGTCACCTCCTTCTTAGCCATTAGTTGTTGTTGTCGCGTTAAATTGAAGGAAAAAAATATTTCCCTGACACTGATGTGCTGCCACGGAACGCGACCCGCCCTCAATGTCTGAAGTGTCCAACCCAACTGCATAATGGACCTGATCTGACTTTGTCCATGATATAAGGAAGACATATCAGATCGTATAATATCTTTAGCAAAAGAAACAATGTTGTTAATCTTATATATTCGGTCAGACAAGGTGTGAATTCCATTATCCACAACAGCTAATGCATTTTTCAAATTTTCCTGATCAATCTGCCTTAACCGGGCTGCAGCCTCCTGCTGGGAAAGTTTCCATATCTCAATGTATACTTCATACAAGAAACGCTTCCTACGTGGTGTCTTCGGGCCTGACAAAAAATCTTGTAAGTCAGTGTCATTAGACAGGAGAGTGAGATGTGTCTTAACTGCATCTAGCGAGGATGATTTTAACCATTGTTGGCACAATTTTCCAACACTATATGTAGTAATTATTTCAGCATGTTCTGGTGATATATAGCAAGGGTCTGACCTACTTGTCTGGAAACCCACAGAGGAGGTGACAAAACATTGATGACACTCGTTGGTGTCTACAGGCCACAATAACCACCCGCCCAGACGTGTCAATGAAGTGTTAAATGTACCATTCTGGACCCAGTCTGTAAGCTCACTAAAAGTGGCATTTATGTATTTCTGCCAGTTATTAATCTTTGCAGTGACAGGTATACTAGGCATGTTCAATTCTCTAACTGTTGCTAAGCCCAAACATCTAGTCTGTTGCACCGTTTCATTTAAAAAAATCATTTAGACAGGAATGAGACATGCTCTAAACAATGTTTCTCTACCCTTTGTTTGCCAATGCTTTGTTCCCCAAACACTTTTCAAATCAACATTATTTGACCAATATTCATACCCTTCAATCGACAGTCGGGAAATAAAAGAATCTGAGTATATGAATTTCGTATCAGTCAACAACATTTGTCTATCTTTTGACGGAGTTAACCTAAAATAATATGACTTAGCATTCATTTAATGATGCCCATAAAAATACGGAAATTTGTCAGAATACGTTTTAGAACTCCCTTGCGGGGGAGTTGGGCAATGCTCCCATTGCGTATAGTCAAATATCGTTTTTGGACTACTTGCTTTGTGTATAAAATGGTGTCCATAATAATTATAGCAAAACATTTCACCATAATTGTCTTTAAACTGGGAAACATCTTCATTTTCATAGCCAGTATAATATTGCAATTCATTCATCATAGAATCAACTGTCTTCACATCCCAATCATCAGAAACAATGCCCAGTATTGCTATATCATTCATAGATAACTTTAGGACATACGGTATTTGGATTATCTCAGTGGGACCGTATATATAAAACATTACTTTATCCCACACAATCCCATCCAGAATCGGTACTGCATAAATGTTCACAAAGGACAAGTCTCTTCTAACCCTATGTGATGAAAAATGTGGCTTCAACACCTCCTCCACCTGTTCAACCGCTGATCTCTCAGGAAGAAAATGACCATGTATCAACAGAAAAAAGGTAATGACAAACCCTATCCAAAGAAAAAATGCTAGCATAGTCAATAAGAGCCACAGATAGTTCCATGGAAAAACAAAATACGTATCTTTAAGCCAACACAGCAGCTTACGTGGACCTGACAGGTCAGTAGTCGAAGAGGCAAACGAGTCCGATAGAACATCATCGTTGTTGGCAAAGTAACCAGAGGCAGTTCGTGTAAAAGGTGTTGCCATATTCAATGGAGGAGTTGGCGTTTCTCGTGGTGGTACACTATAGATATCACCATCCATTACGTCAGTAGTCATGATGACTTGATCAAAGGTTTCTAAGTTATCTGTTGTTAGTGGAACTAATGCGAGATCATCATTCACCCTCCCCAAGCTCGGAGAGGCAACAGTGTTGGCATAGATAACCTGAAGCGGAACATCTTCCCCAGTAGTGAGAGGGATTGGGGAACTACTGGATGTTCCTCCTGGTCTGCTGTGTAGAATCACCACATGTTGTAACTTGACATTGTCAAAAGAAACAAAGCGATTTTCTTTGGCACCTGGCAACGGGGGCAGACTAACAGTTCTCATTCCGGTATCCCCAACACAGGGACTGGTGCTCGATAAGAAGGGCCAAATTATTTCTTCACTGCGACCTTTTCACGCACAAGATCCCCAACCCTGGGAATACATCCTTAATTCCTGCAGAGGCAGCATTTTTGGAAGAATTATCTTTATGGAACTGTTGTAAGTCCTGCAAAACAGTGACACGATCATTTATGTCAAAAGGTGTTTCCGCTGCCTCCACACCAGGACCATCAAGATCCGGAGCAAACATTTGTGTTCCGAACAGGCACTCATATGAAGTGGTTTGGAACTCAAACGAGTCACTGCAGCCACAGTGGCAACTGCCACTGATGACTTTGGGGCTTCATCAGCAAAGTTTTCCCAGCAACGTGTATTCCAACGCGCTGGTGTCCAAGTGTATGTACAACATGGACTTTGGGTAGCGTCTCCTTCAGGTCAGCTACCTTCCCCCACAGAAGTCTGTGTTTTATGGTGTTGCCTTTTGAATCTCTAAACCCATCAAGCGCCAGTAATGTAGGTATTCATTAAAAGACTGAACACAATAATACGAATCACAAACAATCAGTGTAAACTGCGTTGGATCTGTATGTTCTACTGCCATTAGTAGAGCTTTCAGCTCAGCTAACTGTGCCGTACAATCCCCTAGGGTCTGTGTGTAAGTATGTTGGGGGCAGAATTTCTCCCCCTCCATATGGCCTCTCACTACCGCACATGCAGCTGAATATTGGTGTTTCGTTCCTACCGCCGGTTGTGCAGAGCCTTCGGTGTACATGACAACTTGATATTGATCAATAGGTAATGTATCAGCGGGAACTGGATATTCAACTTCATATTGCAGAAATTCTTGAGTTTGTAATATCGGGTCAAAAATGTAATCTACATCAGTGGCTGTTAAAGACGTAGCCCATTGTATCCATTGCGGGTGTAGTGCTTTTGCATTCGGAGCGCTAGCTTTTGTGACAGCCTTGAGGGCTGCTATAGGGGAAACGACAATAGGTCTTTCTTTAATAACAGCCATCTGCACAGCAGTGAGAATTTTCTCTGTGGGTGCAAATCATTGTTCAGCAGCCGAATACAAGTGAGACTTCTATCCCGTCGGGACTGTCTCACCTTCATTAAATGTGACATACATAAACCCAATGGCCCCAGCTATCACCCTGATGACCAAATGCGTCTTATTGTCCCATGTATGTAAATGTTTTGCGGCTCTTAGATCTGCTTGCAACTCCCGAAGAGTATGTGTATGTTCAATTGTCCAGAATTTGCTTGAAAAATCAGGACGGATTAATTCATATAAAGGTTTTATGTGCGTAGCATAATCAGGAATCTATGTTCTGCCAAAATTTAGAAAGCCCAACAATGATTGGAGTTTCTTAATCGTATTAGGTGGTTGTAATTGTGCACACTTTTCTAAAAATTGTGGCGCTAGGCTCTTACCTTCATTCGACAGCTCATATCCCAGGAATATGACGTTGAGGAAGGCAATTTTAGATTTTTTGACGTTAAATTTGTAGCCAATTTTAGCAAATCCTACAACAATGCAGGCTACTCGTCTTAAATGTTGTAGCAACTCGTTATCCGTGAGATATATATCATCTACGTATGACAATGCTTCAGGGTCCAACTCGTGTAAAATTTCAGTCACACGAGCTGCAAACAGTCCTGGGTTGTTCTTATACCCCTGAGGCAAACAACAGAATTTTTTCTGGGAGCCGAACGCGCTAAAGCTTGTCAAATCCCTGCTTTCGGGTGCTATATTCTGGCAGAAGAATCCATTCGAGATGTCTAAGGTGGTTTTATATTTTTTCCGCACAATGTTGTTCATCAGTGCAGCACTATGATAATTTTGTATAGCATATGTACGTGTGTGTCAGTTCAAATGTATGTAGTCTAAGACTATTCTATATGAATGGTCCGGTTTAGCTACAGGAAATAAGGGATTATTCATCGGTGAGACACAGGGTTCAATCACCCCCTGGTATTCCAGTTGTTTAAGTATTTCCCTCACCGGTGCCCTTGCTTCATGTTTTATGGGATACTGCGGTTGTGGCTAAGGTTCACTTTTAATCGGAATTACATGATATGGAGAATCCCTATCCCACCCTACGTGATTTCTATATAAGGCAGGTGCCTGCGCCAGAGCCCATTTGATGCAATAGGATTCTGCGAGTTCCCCTGGAACAAGGGGCGAGAACGAAGGTTTAATAACCTCCTCCCCAACTGGGCAGGTGCGGACAAAGTCAGGCAGTCAATCTTGTTCAGCCAGCAAAATGTCATATACCTTAACTACACAATCCCAAAAGATTGCGTCTATAGTGCGTTCAATATCTCCTTCCAATTGTAAAGTCACTGTGTACACCCTATCGGGTTCAGAGACACGCATATCTGCTGTTTCAACCTGTATGAAGTCATCAGTTGCTTTCACCTCTAGATCCTCTAGAAGATTCCGGCGAACTATTGTGACCTCTGCCGCGCTGTCTAGCAGTGCTAGTGCCCATGTCTTGTTCTTCAAGAGAACTCTCTTCCTGAGTGGCATGTCGAACTGAGACCGCTGTCACTTTTTTTCTTTTTAAACTGTTGTTTTTGCTGTACAGGTTTCTCTTCCTTTTTGACAGAAACCTCAGAAGAGCGTTGTGATTCCTGTCTTGGTTTCACGTACTCTGTTCTCCGCTCTGACCACCCACCTCTCTCATTTCTCTTTTCCGAAGAGTCCTTAAAGGAACGAGATTGGCGTGTATCAGTATATTGATATCTATGAGGCGTTTTTATATTATCCCTATTCCTGAGATTATACCTATTCTGCGGGGTCTCCATACGCGGAGATTCACCCCTGTCTTTTTTAGGTGTTTGTTGTTTTTTCTCCAAGCGCTTATTATTATCCTCATGTTGCTGTTTAGCATTTTCTTTACTTATTTTTCCCTGAAATTGAGGTTTTTGCGGTCTAGCCCCTAGGCTATCTCGACCAATACTGGAATATGTTTCCACTATTATTGTTGGCAGTTCCCGCTCCTAATCTTGTTGCGGGACGTCACGAAGACACATGCTCACTGCAAGTGCAACAGCTTCCCCTTTAAGATTACTGAGTATTATTGAAGAAACCGTAGCAAAGCTGCCCATCAGTTGCATTCCTAAATCTAGGGCCGGGGCAGCCCCGTATTCATCCTGAATTTGTTTAAGCACTTCCGGTAGGTCGGCTAACGTAGGTGTACCGTGTGCCATTGTATAGATCGCGGCAAACACCGTACCCCATGTATTACAATGTTCCACTGTGGGAACCATTCCAAATGGTAAACACATAGTTAGTATTCTATGTTTGTGCTGAGGTCCCGTATGGGGAAATACCGCCTCCAGCGTATTTATTTTTTGTGCCAGCCAAAATGGAGTCTCCTCCCATTTTGCTGGAACTTTACCCGTAATAGAGTGTACAGTCACCGGGTTTATACCTGGTGGTACTGCATGTGGTTGTGCTGGAGCAGCACGCGCTGGGTTTGTATTTAGTGCCTGCAACACAAATTGTACTAAGCGTCTATATGTAGCCGTTAAGTCTGTATATAAACGACAAACTTCAGCCACTGCCATATTAGCAACCGCAGGATGTGGTGTATATGTGGCCAATAAAGGCCAGGTTGGACCATCATTACTTAGTGGACCCAACCTTACCGGTAATATTGTATGGGGTAGGGCGCCATCAAGCCAATTATTATGTTCTTGATAAGATAGAGGTATCTCTAGGTCTGTGTACGCCCTGTACTGTCCAGGCGCGTTCACAATTGTATATGTGTGAAATGTATTTGTGTTCCCATCAACTGCTGGAAATGTGACCCAGGAATAAAAAAGTTCTGTTCGGTAGGCTGCGTGGGCGGCCACCACAAACGTGACTGCACCACCCTGGGCCGTAAGGCCATGTGCTAGCAAATGTGCTGTGAGGGGCTGTCTCATGTTAAGAGCTATTTGTATTGCCTGGGGATTCGCCATTAGAAAAACAGCGAGAGGTCCGAGAAGGCACACCAAGACGGGGTCTTTCCTTTTACGGTTCAAGCTTGAACAACCATCTGCTGTAATTAGGGTTACCTATACCGCGGTGGTGGAAGTCCTCAGGGCCACGGACGTCTCCGTTAAAGGAACTCAGGTATAATTATATTATATGAGACTGAGAGGAACTGGTGGACCCGAAAATTAGAGCTAGGCCCCACGTTGGGCGCCATGTCGCGTAGGCTCTCATTATCCTAATGAGACTACTGGATTATTGGGCGGCAAGATCGTTCACAGTGTGGGGGACTAAGTCTGACCCACGGCGAAGGACCCTTGTCACCCCAAATCCGGGTTGTGCTCCGGCTAACTAGCAGTGCCTTATCTCTCCCAGAGGGAAGAGACAATTGGGCAGCCGAGCACATGACATCTTAGTGCTTCCCAGGGAAGTCGTGGTCACTCAGGTCACAACCAGTTCTCTTGTACAAAGTGTGATCTCATATATAAATGACAAAGGCAGTTTGAGTTTTAAAGATTGGTTTAATAAAACGACTGCATTTTAGATAACAAGGCGTGAGCCACAATAACCAGAACCATACAATACAGTAGGATTGAAATAGTAACGAGGAGAGTGAAACATAAGAATAATGCTATCATAGTGCAACTAGATTACGTTCTCTCTCTAAGGTATGTTATGAGCACAGCATGTTAAGCTCTAAGCCTGCCTTTCAGGTTCCCCCGGGAGGACATCAACCCCCATACCTGAGCAAAAGCCTGTGATCTGGATCAGCATCTGCAACAGGGCAGTCAGCATTTAGTTGTGGGTTCCTGGTCGGAATCTCCCTCTTAAGTGTGCTGGGACTAGAAAGTGTTTTTATACTATTGATGTGAACTAACACCCCGATGTTCCTGGGTAAAAATGTGTACTGTCTACGAACCATAAAGACTAAACTTCTACCACATCTATCGGCAATGTACCAGACTGTATCCTTGACTGAAGCACAGAGTGAACTACAGTGCTAAGTAGGCTTAACAGTGTGATAGAAGAAAATAAAACAAGACCGTGAAACTGGTTATTGTAAAATAACAGTGCGAGGGTAAATAAAATGCATCTAGGGCAAAGTGCACAAAGGCCTAATACGTTAAGCAAACACGCAAAAAGCTACATTAAAAATGGCTACACTACAGGAGTAAGAAGGAGAAAAAATCTTACTTGGAGGGATAAGTTTCAGATGTTGAGGATCTTATTACTCAGATATTGAGGGATCGACCTCCGCCATATGCGGCGCATGATGGGGGCCCAAGTACTCATTCTGTTCCAACTGCCCCAGCACAGGCAGTGGGGACAACGAGACCAGTGCAAGTAGACAATGGACAAATACAGGGGGTAGTGCAGAGTACTGCAAATGCAGTGACTACTTCAGTGGTCCAAGCACCAATGCACCCACCAACGATACAGAGAATTTATCCAGAAACACAGATTCTTGAGTCAACCTTGAACTTAGTGGTTCCTACGGAGCAAGTGGTTCCAAGGCCAATGCTAGTTCAGACAGAGCCGACTCCAAAGTTATTACCTCAGGCACAGACACAGGGTTTGCTGAACTTCACGCTACTGACAGGGACACAGTCAGATGTGACACCAGTGCTGAACCAGAGTATGGGAGTAGCCCTTCCACAAAATATGGGTGCCAGAGCAGCACCAGATGCAATATTGTTGCAAATTACTGTTGGTCAGCGGTACCATTATTTACACAAAAGAAGCCGAATGCGGAACAGGGTGAAATGCCACAGAGCCTCGTGAGGAGGGGAGTGAGAGACCATGTGCAAGTAATGTCATCTATGGGTCAGACCTTTGATGGATCTAAGTCATTAATGGATCTTAGTCCACTTGTTGCGCATCCAGATGCCATAAATGGTCCGAGTGTAAGTCAGAGCTTGAAGCATCTGACACCGCAAATTCCGAGTGCAGCGGTACAACAGGTGCCATTGCCAAATGCAAGTAATATCTCATTGCAGGGATTAACAGCACAGCAGTTAAGCGAGTGGTTAGATAGTCTGACTACCCCTCATAATACATCTAGAAGTGAGGAGCAGATTGATCGTGTGAGACTGGCTACAAAGAAAACTGAATAGTCGAGGGATCGATGGGAGTGAACAGGTTAGAATCCTACGCAGAAGAAGAGCTGAGATATTTGTGCCAGAGATTACGAGAGAAGTGGGCAAGATACATCAGAAATTGGCAGACCTGGCAGATAAACATGATATAGAAATTGAGAAAACAAAGTATTTGAAAAGGAGTTACAGATTAGATTTTGAGGCAAAGGATTTTGAACACATGAGGTCAGCAGGGATGAAGGTGCATCTCAAAGAATTATTGCAGAGTGCTCAGATTTGGGGAGCATTAGAGAAGTGGGAAGGCAGATGGGCAAAGAAGAAGGATAAATGGAAATGAGATTCACAAGAAAAGGATCCAGTAACATTTTTAGAGAGGGCTGTTTGTTCATGTTCCTGGCACAGGAGTGATATTCTGTCATTCACAATTATCCAAAACTGAGAGAGAAATAAGTTGAGTGGTACCAGCAGACAGATAGATTTGTGAAGCTTTCTAAATGTCTGTGGGAAGACTTGAATACACTATTGGAGATAGTGGTTCCAGCTGACTTGTGGGTTGAGTGCAAGAGAGCAGTGGATTGGCCGACGAGTGAACCAGAAAGGGATAGAGTTACAGGTGCATCATCACCTGAAGTGATTAAACATTATTATAAGGTGACTGAATTCCTGAAGACAAGAATATCACCTAAAAATATCGACTGGCAGAGAGTTGACAGGACAGTGCAGGAAGTAAAGGAGTCAATACATGCCTACTATGAGAGATTTCTGAAAGCATTCAAGGAGTACAGTGGTAAGGAGGCGATCAAACCAAAAGACATGTTGCATTTTGTGTTCAGGTTTGTGGGAGGATTGAGACCTGAAGTAGGTCAGATGATTAAGAGTCATTTGATTTGTTGGCAAGCGAAGCCGATTGATGAGGTGTTGCAGTATGCAAAATACTGTAGTGATGAGATTGAGTTGAAGCAGAAGTTGAAGGAGAAGGCAATGGTGATGCAGATTGAGGCAGTTCAAACAGGTGTGAAAGGAGCTTTAGTACAGCAATGCAGCAACAACAGGGAACTGTTATGTTCCAAACTCAGATGAGAGGTAGGGGTTGTGGGGTCAATATGAGTTACGGACCAGATTTGAGTACTGTAGTGATTCAGAATGATGTGCAAGGGATGAAAAAGATGTAACTGTGTCACCTGTGTGGAAACGTGGGACACTGGAAACGGGAGTGTCCGTTGATGGTGCAGGATGGTGCTGTTCAGCAAAGTGGTGATGTCAATACATTTCAAACTGTGAAAGTCCCTACAATGAGAGGACTAAATCCGAATTTTCAGAATAACATGAATCAAGTGCAGAATTTTCAACCTATGCAGCAGGTGCAAATGCCTCGTGCACAATTGATACAGTTACAACCAATGCAGCAGCAGGTTTCTATGATACCTAGACAGCAAATGCAGATACCCCATGCCCGATGGAATAGCAACAGATGATGCTTACTCAGCAGGTCACAGGTCAGAGACAAGACAGAAGAAGTGACACAACACACCAATTCCCATTACATACTGAGAATGAAATGGGTGATGAATGGATGAGTGCCATTTCAGGAGGAGCCATGTCTGCTTGCAGCTTCATTAGAAGTAGATCAGCAAGGACCTTTTGAGAAAGGGAAGGTGATGGGTCACAGGGTCTCATTCTTGGTGGATACAGGAGCTACACGCTCTACAGTGAGAAGTGCAGAAGTTCCTCTTTAAGGCAGAACAGTCCAGGTTGTAGGAGTAGCGAACAGACAGTTGACAAATCTGATCACAGATCCAGTACAGGTGGAGGATGGCAACTTCCACAGACTGCATAGGTTTTTAGTCTGTGACTCTAGTCCAGTATACCTACTGGAAAGGGACTTATTGTGCAAGACCAAATGTTCGATCAATTGTTCAACTGCTGGAATAGCGGTTCAGACAAATAGTGATGATGAGGAAGAACAGATTCCTGAAACTGAGAATGAAAGCAATAATGAAGAATACCCATTGATTGAGTTTTTCCCGATGTTCACTGTGAAAGAATTGCATGCAGACTTGCAGGGAACGGTACAGGAAAATGTGTGGGACCTGACAGGCAAGAAAGTAGGTCTGATTAAGGGCATGGAGCCAATCAAAGTCACTTTAAAGCCGAATGTAGTGTTCCCACAGCTTCCACAGTATAACATGGCACAGGACGTTATGATAAAAGTGGTGCAGATAATTGGAGATTTTCTGAAACAAGGGGTTTTGAAAGAGGTGTTGAGCAGTCCATGTAATTCACCGATATTGGGCATAAAGACGACGTGTGGGAAAGTGTGCATTATGCAAGATTTGTGAAAAGTGAATTACATGGTGGTCAAGTGCTGTCCCGTAGTGCCAAATCCAGCAGTAATAATATTTCAGATACCATGCAATGCAGAGTGGTTCACAGTGGTTGACTTTTCACAAGCTTTCTTTTCTGTGCCTCTTCATCAGGAGAGTCAGTTTCTTTTTAGTTTTAAATTCCTAAACAAAGTCTACAGCTGGTGCAGACTTCCTCAAGGGTACACGGAGTCACCGTCTCTGTTCAATCAGATTCTGAAAAAGGATTTGGAGTCATTGGAACTACCGTACCAATCGACTCCAGTACAGTACATTGATGACCTATTGATTGCTGCAAGGACGAGGGATGAGTGTAAGTACGACTCGATTGCCCTGTTGAATCATTTGGGAAAATTTGGACATAAGGTATCACCTTTGAAATTGCAGTACTGTCAGAAGCAAGAGAAATATTTGGGTCAGCAGATTGAGAAAAGGTCAAGGAGAATATCCAGAGAGGATTACAATGATTTTGCAGAGAAGTCCACCGACTTCACAGAGAGAGGTAAGAATGTTTCTGGGAAAGGTAGGCTATTGTCGACAGTGGATTCCAAAGTTTGCTGAGATTGGCAAACCATTACAGCAGCTGACAGACAAGGATGTCACAGACCCCATTACGCTAGATGAGGATCAGATAAAGGCGTTTACTGAGTTGAGAGAGAGTTTGTGCAGAGCTCCAGCGATGGGAATGCCTGATTACACAAAGCCATTCACATTGTTTTGTCGTGAACGGGATGCATGTTCTCTGTCTGTCTTGACACAGGTCCATGGAGGTGTTTATCGCCCAGTAGCCCACTTTTCAGCTACCTTGGACCCAGTCGCAGAAGCATTACCAGGTTGTTTTCGTGCCCTTGCCGCAGTTGGTCAAAGTCTTTCTCAATGTGAGGGAGTGGTGATGGGATACCCTCTAATGGTAATGGTTCCTCACTCTGTTGAGATCTTACTGACAAGGACGAAAACACAGTATTTGACTGGTGCCAGACTGACAAGGTTTGAGACGAGCATTCTAGGTGCTCCAAATGTAACGTTGAAAAGATGTACCGTGCTGAACCCGGCAACATTACTTCCAAGTGTCATTGTTGAAATTGAAAAAGAAGAAGACATTGAGCATGATTGTCTTAAGGTAACTGAACTGTGTACCAAACCAAGGCCGGATATCAGAGATACATGATTGGAAGAAAATGACCAAATTGTCTTTGTTGATGGCTCATGTATCAGAGATGGTACAGGGACATTGAGAGCAGGATATGCTGTGTGCACAATTACAGGTACTTTAGAAGCTTCCTGGCTTCGAGGACTGTATTCGGCACAAGTGGCAGAATTGGTAGCTCTTACTAGAGCATGCCATGTTTCTGCTAGATTGAGAGTCACTATCTATATGGATAGTCAATATGGATTTGGAATTGTTCATGATTTTGGTCAATTGTGGTCGCAAAGAGGTTTCCTGACCTCTACTGGTTCACCAGTAAGAAATGGCGACAGGATAAAAGAATTGTTGTACGCAATACAGTTACCTGAAGAAATTGCCGTGGTGAAATGCAGTGCTCATCAGAAGACACAGGATTACATCTCACTAGGAAATGGATATGTGGATCAGGTCGCAAGGTTTTGCGCATTGAACTGTAGATCGTTCAAGGACAAGTGGGAATTAATGTCAGAAGAAGTAAATACATGTACAAGTTTTGCCTTAAAGGTGATTGACACTTTGGAAGAGTTGAAAACATTGCAGAGTAATATTGACAAGGAAGAGAAATGACTCTGGGTAAAATTTAAATGTGTCCACAGACCTGATGAGATTTGGGTTTCAGAGGAGGACCAGATAGTTTTGCCAAATAGTTTATTGTTGCAAATGGCCCGCTATTATCATGAACAGGCACACATTGGGAGGAATGCCATGGTTCGGTTGTTCAAAATTGACTGGTTCAGTCCTAAGTTTAGGGAGGCGGCAGAAGCAGTATGTCATCGCTGTATAATTTGTCCGCAGTTAAACATGGGAAAAGGGACAGTGGTGAATTTGAGCCACATTGGAAGAGCAGGAGGACCATTCAGCAGAATGCAATTGGATTTCATTGAGATGCCTATGTGTGGAGGTGTGAAGTATGTGTTGGTGATTGTGTGTGTTTTTAGTCACTGAATTGAAGCATACCCTACACGAAGGAATGACAGTCTCACAGTAGCAAAGTTGTTACTCAGGGAGTTGATACCACGTTTCGGGTTTCCGATCTCTTTAGAATCAGATAGGGGAACTTACTTCAATAACGAGAAGATTAAACAATTATGTGCAGCACTAAACATCGAGCAGAAGTTGCATTGTAGCTATCGCCCTGAAGCATCAGGACTAGTGGAGCAGATGAATGGTACCTTGAAATCAAGAATTGCAAAGATGTGTGCAGCTACAAATCTGAAATGGCCAGATGCATTACCTTTGGTGTTGATGTTGATGAGAAACACATCCGACAGGAAGACAGGGCTGTCGCCCCATGAGATAGAGCAATGGGATTGCAGGCAGTTCCAGCCAATGCACTTGTGAATATTACAGATGATATGGTGTTGGACTACTGCAAGGGTCTGGCTGACGTGGTTCGCTCTTTCTCTCAGCAGGTGCAGCCCACTACCCTGCCACCCATCCACGACCCAGGGCACAGTCTGAGAGCCGGTGACTGGGTCGTTGTCAGAGAGCATGTTCGCAACATGTGTTTGGAGCCACGGTGGAGAGGCCCGTATCAAGTGGTCTTAACGACATCGACAGCAGTGAAGTGTGCAGGACTTCTGAACTGGATGCAGACAAGCCATAAAAAGAGAGTGGTGTGTCCACGGGAGCATGAAGAAGCCTTGCTGAGAGCACCAGCAACAGCAAAACAGGTTGCTGCACCTGAACCAGAAAAGCCAAGAGAGCCTGAGGTTGAACCAGAGCTCATGGAAGATGGTTCTATTACCCCTGTAAGAGACGAAGGTGAAGAATCACAGGAGTGTGTGGAAGAATCAATCTCAACGGATACAGCAGGAGAGCCTAGCTCAGCAGAGGTTCTCCCAGAAGCAGATGGTGCTGCAAAGCAAACAGAGCAAGTGCAAGACCAAGAGAGGGAAAGAGTTCAAACGGATCAAAGACAAGGTGATCCGACTCCTCACGAGCCCGTTGCAGGTCTATCAAGAGAAAACACCATAGAGAAAGAAAAGGAGAAGAGTTCAATCTGCAGAAGAATATTGACAGAAGCATCGAGGAAAGGAGATAACTGGCCTGAATCACAGATAGGGAAGAAAAAGGAATTGGTCATAAATGAAACACTAGAGGAAGAAGTAGACACTACAAGGAAAGAAGAATTGAGTGAAGGAGAACTAAGTGGTGATCGAAAGTTGGAAAGAAAGAGAATAGCAAGTCGACAATACGCAGGTCCTGAATGGGCATATGCAACTGCCAATGAATGGCAACACGAGTTCATGTCCTTTTGTTTTGATAGAGAAGTTCTGAGTCAGTACTTTGATGTAACCTGAAGGTGATCGATGAGCTGAATTGTAGAGCTAATCTGGAAAAACTATAAGAGACTGTTGAGTAAAGTAAACTGGAAGAGACATTGATAACCTGATCTGACACTGAAAACCGGATGCGACAAGCTGCTAATCGATCTTGACAAAGGAAAAGGGTTCCTGAGTGTGAAACTGAACTGCGAGAGAAGAATTTTTCCTTTACTGCACTTTATATAAGAGTTACTTCTGCTTTCTGATTCTTTACAGATCATGGCTGAGTTAAATAATCAAGCTGGAAATGCTAGACGCTGTAGATATATGAGTGTTGTATTGGCAGTTATGTGTGGAATATTGTTTATAATAGTAATGGTGAGAATGTCTGTAATGGATGTGGGAGAAGGGGATAATATACCTGCTTTTGAGACTACTAAACTAACAGCTCTGGAGAAGTTTAAGTTAGGTGAGAAGTACTTGCATGATTATATTAATGCACAGGGAGAGCTTTCGTCTAATGTTTTCTATCGCTTATTGAGCGAGTATATTGAAACAATGGATGCAAGGGATTGTCTTGTGTGTACGCAAATTCCTTCGTCAGTAGAGGAAGGAGTCACATACCGCAGCTTGCCATTAACTTACGGAATAAGCTGTAGTCTGCTACTTACAAGGTTCTATGACCAAGAGTATTTACAGTAGTTTTATTCTAATCACAATGTTGTGTTGTCATTTGTTCCTACTATTAGGTATTTGAGTAAGGTAGCAAAGGAGCATGATATAGTATTAGTTAGAGGATTCTTTGAGCCTAAACTAACATTTGGGACAGCTTCTGCTCATAAAAACAATTTGACATGCTTGCTTACACCTTTAGAAAGGAGCTTTATAGGGCATATTGATGATAGAAGAAAGGCATTGAACGATAAATGAGAAAAAAGGCTTAGAGAAAAGGACCTACAAGAATGATTATGCTTACACTGCAATTAAGACGGAAGGGAAATTAGCATTAGACGCATTACACGTAGGAAAGCTTTGTATATATAGGCCAAAGTCACGCACTGACACTTTATTTGTGGGAATGAGTGAATGTAGGCATGAGTTTTTGTTTCAAAGTAAGTGGACTTTTATGTTGAATGGTGAGGACCCTGCGATTCCTGGAATCTATTGTATATGTGGACTTAATGCTTATTACCGTCTTCCAAAAGGATGGTATGGGGCATGTTATTTGGGGATAGTTTTCCCAAAGATTTATCAAATAGATGACCTAAAGAAGTTACAGAACTTGACTTGAATTACATCATAAGCAACAGAGGAGGGAAACCTCTTCTGCAGTTGTGGGAGAAATCTTTGGTGCAGTGATTCCTTCAGTAGGCATCATTCTGAATTCGATCAAGATACAGACGTTGTCTACCATGGTGGATAACATGCTGACAAATTTTACATTAGCAATACTCCTGATAGATACTGAATTAGCTGCAGATAGAGCTATGACGCATCAAAATAGGCTTGCTTTAGATATTCTTTTAGCGAAAGATGGCGGAGTCTGTAAGATGATTAATGCTAAGCATTGCTGTTCTTATATCCCGAACAATGATAAGGAGATAAGAGATTTGCTCACTTACCTGACTAACTCAAGTAAGGATTTGAAGGAGTTGAAAGAACCAGGTGTTTGGGAAAAGGTTGGAAAAGGATTTGTTTCAGTGGGAAACTGGCTCAGTAGCATTTGGAATGGGGTATTATTAAAAATCATAAAGGGGATATTAATTGTGATTGCTTGAATATTAGGATTATGGGGGTCATGCAAATTATATCGAATATTAAATTAAAAAGGGCTAAAAATAATCAGAGGACGGAAGAACGAAACAGGGAATTAATCTATAGGGAAGATTTGAGAAGAAAACAAAACACTGAGGAGAGTGAGTTATAAAATTTGTTGATGGTGAAGTAGTGTGATGACATATTTAGTCATCAGAGGAGGGATCGCTGAAGCAGATATGCTAATTAAAATTAGTAATGAGTGCTATGCATTATTAATAAATAATGGAAACACTAAAATGAAATAGTCTAGAGAAATTAATGTGCACATTTGAAACTGTGAGCACGAAGAGTGGCTGCTAATGTTCAAGAATTGTACTAAAAATTATTAAAAATATGAAAAATAATGAAAAACGAATAATAAAAATGTAATAATATGTCATAATGAGATGTAGAACACATGTTTTGCATTATATCATAGAGCTAACTTGGCTGATGTTGTGACAAAGCAGAATGAATGCACACTGTACTGAAGTTGAGATGAGAACTAACCTTGAACCTTCAATGTTAGCGTTTGCTTAGCTAGAATTTTCTGCAATGTACCGATGGACAGGAGATGATGGAATGGAGTTGATACAATTATGTGTAGAGTAGACTGGATGTACTTTCCCAGGACTTGAACAATAGGGACACTGACTAGAGAAGAAGATGAAACATTTTCGATACCTGATGAGCCAGATGATGAAGACATCGTACAGAGGACCAATCAACGAACTGTGAACAGCGAAATATTAGAATTCAGATTTGCAAAAATAATATTATTAGTATTAATATTATTGGGTACAGTCATAACTGGTGATTAGTGAACCAATTAGGAAGTGGGGGATGGACTGAAAAACTCTATAGAAAGTCATGACAAGGGGCTAAAACATCAGATGCAAGGGAGAACTAGAAAGATGTGAGGGGAGGTTCGATGACGTCAAAAGACGCGTTCCGAGTTCTAGTTATTGGGCTTATGCGCTTGAGAGCCTGATGTGTTGCTGATCGAGTGATGACCTGAAAACGAAGACTGACTTTGTTGCTGATCCATTCTGTGGATAGGTAGCTATGACAATGTGACTGATTAACTTTTGTGCCTTTTCTTCTCGGTACCAACTGCGCTGTTCTATAGCTTTTCTCTTAGCTAGATGTTTTTCCAAATTCATGTTTTAAATTGTTTTTGCATGAAGTCCCACATGCTAATGCTAATTTGGGTTAGTGACAGTGACAAATGATTGACAAACTGATTGCTGAACTCTGCTATTAATGTTGTTATTTTCATCTTTGTTAGTTTAGGTTGAAGCTTTAGAGCGGATGTTCTCTCAAGTACTGATTAGATTATGTTATTGATGGTCACTAATGAACTGACATTGAGCTGAATGAATAAAGTTTAGATTGACATTATGCCTTAGAATTGTAAAAAATAGGGAAATAAAAATTGTTAAAACATATATTGAGTGGTGGTTATTCATGGATTGTTGATGAAATTATCAGTTTGATTACTATTTTCTTCCTTAGTGGTTATTGACTATTGATTACACTAGTCACTACATGACTGGGATACTCCATGCAATTCAAAAGGTTCATCAGCCTATACGCACCCCTTGTAAGTTTATTTACTAAGGACCAGGCACGCTAGCAGTATCTTTCTGAGGATCAGTGAGGCACAAACTTTTCAGGCAGATCTCTTGATCTTAAACATCCAAAATCTGACCAACACAGGGGAAGGACAGGTCTACCTGACAGGACAGAGAATTATGAACAGTGTCCTAGTGATCATCGTTAGGATTTATTCATCAGGTCTTCCTTTTTGGTACTCCTGTGGACAAAAAATATTGTAATGATCCACCTCCCCAGTCATAGCATTACCCTGGTATAAAGAGATGACACATCCTACAGTCGAAGCTTGAATTTGGGTTCCTCTTGGTAGGTGCTGCATAATCATTGGGGCACCTGGTATATTTTCTGGGCGATTTCTGTTGAAATCTAGCGTTAGTTGTTCCTCTGTTCTTACCTTGGAATTACATAAGGTCCATTTTCCACTGTTCCTTTCAGCTTTCAGAGAAGCAAGTGCCGTTTTCATCACCACGTGGCCAGCCTCCACTGCCAGGGGAAACGTCAATCAAATGTACCTTTGCCCCCATGCTTATTATTGACACAAAAGAATAAGAAAGTTGTTATTCCATTTTTAGTCATCCACAAAAATTATTGGTTAAAAAAAAGTCTTCAGAAGATCGAATCGTGCCTTGTATCTCCTGTGTGCAAAACTCCAAATTTAAATCATATTTTAAAAAAAGTCGCAATTTCTTAAAACCATTGCAGTCTCTGTAGATATTACTACACCATTTCGGGATCTATGAGGATAAGTCATTGACTGAATGGCACTGGTCTGACCTTAATAGCTTTTCGACTGAAGGTCTGCTTAAAGAGGAGCAACAGGCTGTGCCTGTCCCTTTCACCGTCTACAAAGAGCTGCCATGATTCTTTAATTTTCCTCAGCCAAAGCCCTTCCCATTCCACTGTTTCCATTGGGAGGCGGCTTAAGAATTACACAGACTCCACAGTTAGCGAAAAATATCACTTTAAGGAGATAGGACACACCTCACAAACTTTCCAGCATCTAGCTTGATCACTTTGCAGTAATTATCCAAATCAACAATAATACATAATTACACTCCCCAAAGGAAACCCACCAAAAAATAATAAACCTATTTCAGCATGTATATTCCCGGACCTCCTACGCCAACTACGACCCGTGTTTCCCATACATTACCATCTCTCAATTATTCCGTTTTCCACCGTGAGTAGCCTCACTTTGCTCAATGAGGGCGGTCTGTCCCCTTGGCTTCTCCTCTGTGCTGATAGAAGGTAAATGTCATTCCTTGCTTCATTTTCTTCACTCAATTAAACTCAAAAACAACAATTGTACACATTTAAAACTGTCTTGATATTCGCATTCCCGATCCACCTAACTCACTACCAATGTTTACATCATAAACTCTCCATATCGTATTTATTCCCTGTCCACAATTGTTCCATCAGACATTCCCCTCCAAAACAGAGAACAATGCAAAAGCTATAACTTGCCCTGCCTCCGCATCCAAACTGTGAAACAATGTGGGTCGGTCAATGAGTGAGGATGCTGTGTACATTGCCCCGAATGTGCCACTTCTGTACCAGCCAATGGAGATTGTTCCTCCTACAGTGCAGAACTGGGACCTTCCATCTACCATATTGTACTAGATCCCTTATATTCACCTGCTCTGCTTCACCAGTAATGCCCAGGGCTGGTTAGACTCTTTGTTACTCTTTGTCCATCAAACAAAAACACGAAAATTATTTTCATTAAATACTCTCCACTCAAGCCAACTCACAATGTAAAGAATCAGTCATTGTCTCAGTCCCTAACAATGGAAAAACAATTGTAGGACAATGTGTTTTTGATTGAAGGGGTGAAAAAAACCCTTCTCAAGCAAAAACAATTCTTGACAGAGTGAACCACAAAAGTCACAAAATTAACCTGTGCTTACCCCTGGCACAAAAGTTAGGCTTAACAGAAGCACTGTGTTAAGTATTTATGCAGTACACAAACAGCAATTAAGTGAAAACATAACACAAGAGATATCTCACATAAGGTTTGAAAAATATAGTAAAATGTATTAAATAAAATACACCAAAATGAAACAAATACATTCATTAGAACCAGAAATATTCAATTTTAAAGGTTAACCCAAAAATAGCGCTAAGAGGTAGAAAACCCTAAGTGTGGGTATCTTGTGGCTCTATACCAGAGAAAGTCAGTTCAGGCCGACAGCGATGGACTGCGGGCAGGATACAGGGACCAAGTTAGCTGTGCTGAAATAGTCACCTTCTCAAAGTCTGGCGCACAGAGTTCAAAACTTCAGGATTTCACAAGAGGGGTTCAACTGATGCCAGCCAAGAGGCCAGGACCTGGGGAGGCACCACTTTGGGATCAGGAATTCTCACCAGCATAGGGCAGCAGGGCTCCGGCAAGTCCATTTACAGGTCCAGGCAGGTCCAGTTGCAAGTCCAGCAGTGTCAGTTGCAGCAAGTCAGCTGGGAGATTGCAGAGAGGCCTCTGGTGATTGTTGTGTACCTGTGGCTCAGAACAGATCAGCTACTGACCCTTACAGTCCCTCAGGTTAGCTTAGGATAAAGGGAGCAGGCCCAGTCTTCCTTCTCAGAGAGCAGAGCAGGCCTCAAGCAGTAGGGAAGTCCTCTGAAGAACAGGGCAGGCTGCAAGCAGAAGGGCATTCCTCTGGAGCAGCAGGGCCGTCCTTCTTCTGTAATGTTCACAGGTCCAGGAGTTTACAGATGAGTGACTCAGGAGGTTCATTCTTTTTAGAGGGGGCCACCCTATGAAATCGGGGAAACTTCTAGTCCACCCATACATCTAGCTTTGGAAAGTTCCTTCCTTCCCCTTTTTCCCACTGCCCAGGCTTCAAGAGGTCTAGGATGAAAAAAGGGTGGTGTCAAGTTTCTTTGCGAATGTGCTGGAGGAAGCACTTTGATATGTAAGTGGGACAGGGAAGAGGTTTGCCGCTCCCATCATGGCAGAATGGCCCTCTCCCAGCTGCACTTTCTGGGCCCAACCTTCCTGACTGGGGAGCAATAAACAGGCCCTGGAAGCTGGAAATGCCAAAAAGGCCTCAGAAGGTTTAGCGCAGGAAAATGACAACTTTCTAACTGTGGTAGTTTCAAAGTTGCAATCTACAATCTAACTTTACCAATAAAGAGGATTTTAACAATTACAGTTCATTTGAACGCAAACATGACATGTCCTGACATTTCCACCTATTCCCTATGAAAAGTCAGCACTTATTAAAAGTAAAAAGGTAACCTAATGTTATCCTGTGATAGGCGTAGGCATGATAATAGTGAAAAATGAATATGGGAGTATTTCACTACCAGGACATTTACAACTTAAAAGTACATGTCCAGCTTTTTAAATACACTGCACCCCGCCCTATAGGCTATTTAGGGTCTTCTTAAGGGAGGATTATATGTATTAAAAGAGGATGTTTCAGTCTGGCAACCTGTTTACTGTGGAAGGTCGAAATGACAGTTTAAAACTCCACGCAGGCTCCAAAGGCAGGGCTGATTTTTTTTTTAAAGAGCTACTTAAGTGGGTGGCACAATAGGTTCTGCAGGCCTACTAGTAGCATTTGATTTACAGCCCCTAGGCACATGTTGATTAAAATTACTAGGGACTTCTAAGTAAATTAAATGTGCCAATTAGGTGCAAGCTAATTTTACCATGTTTAAAGGCAAGAGCACAAACACTTAAGTACTGGTTATCACTGGTGAAATGCACAGAGTTCTAATGCCAACAAAAATGAATTTCAGCAACCAGGCGGGGAGAAGGAAAAAAGATTGTGCGAAGACCACACCAAGGCTGTCAGGTCTAACTACAATGATTCAGACAAACAATGAAAAGTTCATGCTCTTTGACTCCTTGTTCTCATTAAAAAATGATTGATTTTTGTCCATGCCACGCCTACTTTTTTGTGCCTGCATACAGATCTCCTTTTCTCTTTCTCAGCTGACCCATCCATCATCATTCCTGAAACCCTAAATCTGATATATCCAAAACTAAGCCATTTTTTCTATAGTACAAAACTTCCCCTGTCTCTCATCCTCTATGACACTGGTCGTTTCTCTAGCGTCTAAAATCAATACATACTGAGAATTACTTCTCTACTGCAGCATCATTATGGCAACAAAGGACATCCCCTGACATTGGTAAAATGTATCGTTAGGTAATAATGCTCAAATCCACACCAATCATGGGACACTTCTATGCAAAAGTCGTACTTCTTGAATATCAGATGGTGCAAACTTGTGTCTCTCCGGCTAATGTGGGCCCGTTTACCAGCATTTTTGAACATCAAATAATAAAATAATGCATGTTCCATGGATTCCTATAAAACTAGACTGAGTCATTAGTTTTTTAACAATAAGAACATCAAATATAGGTCTAGGTAATAATAATTACCATAGGGTTGATTGAATATAATTTGCTTGCCCCCTTACCAATTATGTGACCTCAGGGGAAGTGCCCCCAACGCTGACGAGACAAGGGTACCTTTAGTAGAGATGTGAGTTATGACTACACCAGCATTATCACGTGGGGAGGTGATTTAGTGGTGCTAGAAATTGAGTGGGACATCAAGTACACAAGACAAGTGTGGTTTGGTTTGTATTATTCATGATTTTGGGGGTTCTCGTACTATGCACCTATTATTGCATCTACTTTGCTTAATTATTTATTGAGATTTTGTGACTCCACAACTCCACTACTTTATTGATTCTCCCCTTTCTGAAAGAGAGGTTTCTACTTCTTACTCGATTAAATATGAGATAACTCATCCTTCGTCCTCTGTGAGCACTTCAGCAGCACACCATGAACCTATGACATACTTTCATGAATCACTGTCCTTTTTTAAATTATCACTAATCTTTCAACTCACTCTGACACAGATTCAGATCTTTATCACACCAAAGTCTACCTTTGAATCCGGTTCTCACTTTTGCAAACTCTATATTTTAGCTCCTTTCTTTAAGATCCTGTCTTCCCTCGTATTAATTTTTCCCTTCCCTGCCTTACTTGTTCTTCCCTTTTTTATCCCAACTCACCCTCATTACTTTTCACACCTTCTACCTTTGAGCACTTGATAACGCGTCCCGTCCTAGATAATTTACTTACTCTGGGATTCGTTTTAGGCCATTAATCTTTTGACCCTGATTGGAGACACCTTAAGACGAGATAACTAATCAGCACATCAATCAATAGATCAATAACCTCATCAATATTCACAATAACAAATCAATCAATTTGTTAATGACATTAATAAGAATCAAAACACACCATGACCTTTCAGCCATGAATAACCACACCGAATTTAGTGAGATTTATGATATTTATTCCCTATTTGTTACACTCTATTAGTATGTTTATTAGTCTCAATACCAGAAAACACATCAACAAAGTCACAACATGGCAACTCGAATAAGACTTTATCAAAGCAAAGATCATGAACATTAGAACAAAGCACGACGTGAACATGAATTAACTTTAGCAGAGTATCATTAACGCATTATTCAACAAAGCATAGATTCAGTCATTTGTCTATTTGCGTCCGTTTAGTGAATCCCTTAACTAACCTCGAATTAGCATTAGCATGTTGGGCTTCATGCAAAACAATTTAGTAACACAATTTAGAAAACATCTAACTATGGTCTCTGTCAAAAGAAGCAGTTGGTACCTAGAAAGAAAGAAAAGGCAAACAAACAGACAATTACAATTTCATTATTATGTAGTTACCATGAGTAATGGGTCAGCATACAGAGTCAGTCTTCGTCTTCGTTCAGTTAATTTGCCATCAGCCAGGATAAGCAGCAGAGTTCAGCAAGACGGGGCAATAAGGAACACTTCCCTCATAAGGAGGAAAAGTATGAGTATGGTTTGAAGAATCAAACAGCAAGGTCTTTAAGACAGAGGGGGTCATTCTGACCCTGGCGGTAAAATCCGCCATGGCCAACGACCGCGGGAGCACCGCCAACAGGCTGGCGGTGCTCCCATGGGCATTCTGACCGCGGCGGTACAGCCGCGGTCAGAAACGGAAAACCGGCGGTGTACCGCCGGTTTCCCGCTGCCCTGGGGAATCCTGCGCCGCCATGGGTATTCCGACCCCCATACCGCCATCCTGTTCCTGGCGGTTTTGGCCGCCAGGAACAGAATGGTGGTATGGGGTGTCGTGGGGCCCCTGGGGGCCCCTGCAGTGCATGGCATGGGTACTGCAGGAGCCCCCGTAACAGGGCCTCACAAAGATTTTCAGTGTCTGCCATGCAGACACTGAAAATCGCGACGGGTGCAACTGCACCCGTCGCACCCCTTCCACTCCGCCGGCTCCATTCGGAGCCGGCATCCTCATGGAAGGGTGTTTCCCGCTGGGCTGGCGGGCGGCCTTCTGGCGGTCGCCCGCCAGCCCAGCGGGAAACCAGAATACCTGCGGCGGTCTTTTGACCGCGCAGCGGTATTCTGGCGGTTCCAGCCCCCCAGAATGTCTAAGTAACAACACACAATGGCAAAGTGGCTAGGTAATGGCAAAGAAGAACACATAGTGGCTAGGCTAGGCTCGTAATGGCTAATTTCTCCTTGTGACATGGTGTTATATTAATCTTGTTGTACAGTCTCCTAATTTCCGATTGGGCAAAATTTGGTGCATCATTATCTCCATCCAATTTTCACTTAAAACAGTTCTCACGTAGTTTATTGGCTCCTGTAATTGACGTCTCCACCGGGTAGAATGTCAGGTACGAAAAGATTATTTCTACTGTTCAGTCAGTAGTTCCATTGTCTTTACCAGTTCAGGCGACCTTGTATCTGTTGCAAGTTTACACTGTTGCATTCAGCAAGAATGTCTCCTTGAGCAAGTCGATTCCCATGAGAAAGAATTTACTACGGTTACACACATCTTCTAGCTTCTGGAAAAGTACGCCTTCATGTCCTTTAGCAAGTCAGCACATTGCACGTTAGAAAAACCCATTTAATATGAGACCAGGCAACTAGGTCCCGACTCTTGCTAACTAAGGCCTAGTGGTTAATTTAGCAAAACCTTAACATATAGGTGGTCATTACAACCCTGGCGGGCGGTGTTAAAGCTGCGGAAATACCGCAAACAGGCCGGCGGACAAAAAAAGGGAATTATGACCCTGGCGGTAACCGCCAACAAAGACAGCCACTTTAACACACCGCCCGGCACGGCGGTACAGACAAACAGCGTGGCGGTCACCGCCAACAGACAGGCGGAAGACAATGAACCGCCCACCCTATCACAACAGGCCTATCCGCCACCTTTTCCGGGGCGGATTCTCAATGGATAAAAACACGGCAGAAACAGCTTTTGCTATGGGAAAACGCTCACCTGAACACATCCCACGAGGAACGACGACTCCATGGAGCCGGAACTCCAAATACTACCTGCCCTTGTCTTTCTGCTCTTCTACGAACAACAGCGACGTAGGCGCAGAACATACCGGTGAGTACTGCATCTATGACACGGGGGAGGCAAAAGTTAGGGGGACACCCACTAAACACCCCCACTCTCGCATATCACAACATACACACCAATGCAGTCAAAAATATCACATGAACAACCCACAATTCCCCCGGAAGAATGCAAAGACAAAGCGAATTGCGGGCAAACATTGTAATGTGCCAATATACATGTCATATAAAAATATACTGAATTCATCTCGAAATCTGCCATAATTATATATACAATACAAGAAGTAGTGCAGATATGTACACAACAATGTCCGTGCACCAACAGTCCAAAAATGCATGGGCGATGCCCACAATAGATACCTGACCAAAATCCGAGAGAACACTGCCGGGGCATCAGATAGAAACACTACAGGCACCTCAGGGGGAAGGGAAGGGGGGGCACCTCAGCCGGATGAATGCAAAGCCAGATCCACGACGGGGCTCCATGCCCATTGATGTATCCTGGGGAGTGCAAAGCCACAGTCTCACAAGTCTATACAGTGGGTGGTTTGCCCACTGTACCATCCTGGGGAGTGCAAAGTCACAGTCTCACAAGTCTTTACAGTGGGTGTTTTGCCCACTGTACCATCCTGGGGAGTGCAAAGCCACAGTCTCACAAGTCTTTACAGTGGGTGGTTTGCCCACTATACCATCCTGGGGAGTGCAAAGCTACATTATCGCAAGTAGATGCAGTTCTCAACTGGTACTGGGTGGGACTGGTGCCCAGACTGGATGAGTCTCCCCGTGAAAGTTCCTGTCCTGTCACTGTCCCAGCTGCACATGGGATAACGATGCCTGATGTGGTGGCCTACCTATTCATACCCACACGGTCTTTGCCCTGTTCAGCAGTGCTTTGACATGGCAGTCTTTGCCCTGTTCAGCTGTGCTTTGACATGGCAGTTTTGGCCTTGTTCAGCGGTGCTTTGCCATGGCGGTCTTTGCCCTGTTCAGGGGTGCTTTGCCATGGCCGTCTTTGCCCTGTTCAGCGGTGCTTTGACATGGCAGTCTTGGCCTTGTTCAGCGGTGCTTTGCCATGGCGGTCTTTGCCCTGTTCAGCGGTGCTTTGCCATGGCGGTCTTTGCCGTGTTCAGCGGAGCTTTGACATGGCAGTCTTGGCCTTGTTCAGCGGTGCTTAGCCATAGCGGTCTTTGCCCTGTTCAGCGGTGCTTTGACATGGCAGTCTTGGCCTTGTTCAGCGGTGCTTTGCCATGGCGGTCTTTGCCCTGTTCAGCGGTGCTTTGACAAGGCAGTCTTGGCCTTGTTCAGCGGTGCTTTGCCATGGGGGTCTTTGCCCTGTTCAGCGGTGCTTTGCCATGGCGGTCTTTGCCCTGTTCAGCGGTGCTTTGACATGGCAGTCTTGGCCTTGTTCAGCAGTGCTTAGCCATGGCGGTCTTTGCCCTGTTCAGCGGTGCTTTGACATGGCAGTCTTGGCCTTGTTCAGCGGTGCTTAGCCATGGCAGTCTTTGCCCTGTTCAGCGGTCTTCACCATGGCGGTCTTTGCCCTGTTCAGCGGTCTTCACCATGGCGGTCTTTGCCCTGTTCAGCGGTCTTCACCATGGCGGTCTTGGCCCTGTTCAGCGGTGCTTTGACATGGCGGTTCAGATACTGACATTGGTGTGTGGCATGACGAACTCCACACTGGACATTGGTGTGTGGCATGACAAACTCCACACTGGACATTGGTGTGTGGCATGACGAACTCCACACTGGACATTGTTGTGTGGCTTGACTTTCCATCATCGCCCAGCGGGGCTGAGGGTTCCTGGTCCCTCCTGGGCACTGACTCCGGCGGTGGTCTCCTGACCAGTGACGATACTTGGGCCCTCCCGGGCAATGACCTCGGCGGTGGTCTCCTGACCAGTGACGATACTTGGGCCCTCCCGGGCAATGACCCCGGCGGTGGTCTCCTGACCAGTGACGATACTTGGGCCCTCCTGGGCAATGACCCCGGCGGTGGTCTCCTGACCAGTGACGATACTTGGGCCCTCCTGGGCAATGACTCTGGCGGTGGTCTCCGGACCAGTGACGAGACTTGGGCCCTCCTGGGCAATGACTCTGGCGGTGGTCTCCTGACCAGTGACGAGACTTGGGCCCTCCTGGGCAATGACTCTGGCGGTGGTCTCCTGACCAGTGACGATACTTGGGCCCTCCTGGGCAATGACTCTGGCGGTGGTCTCCTGATCAGTAACGATACTTGGGCCCTCCTGGGCAATGACTCTGGCGGTGGTCTCTGGACCAGTGACGATACTTGGGCCCTCCAGGGCACTGACTCCGGCGGTGGTCTCCTGACCAGTAACGACGGTGCTGGCGGTTGTGTCTGGACCGCCGGAAATGATGGCGCACTTCTCCGCCGTGACACTCACAACAGGCTAGGCAGACTTCCTCAGGACCTTCCCCACCTTCTTTGGAGTTACAGCTGACTCACCAATTGCCTTCAATCCCATTTCACTTGTTGTCCCACCAGGAGTCTTGACACGGTCCCGTCGTCCACTCTCCAAATTTCAGAGCCTTTACAGGGGGTGGGCTGCCAGTGCCTTGGCTCCGGGTCCTACTGCCTGCCCTGGTGGACGGTGCACTCCAAAAACCTGGAACACGCACCACTGGCACTGGAGGCTTTTTGGCTGAGGCGCTACGACGGGACTGATGAACTGGAGGGGGGGTGGGGACAAACAGGTCAATTTGACAGAGGGACAGTTTCTGACGGACACTGGGATGGGTAGCTGGAGGGGGTCTGGGAGTGGAGGTAGAGGAGGTGGTTGTAGGAGGTGTCACTTTAGCTGTTTTGGGTGCAGGTGCAGGTACTGGAGGCTGTTGTGAGGTGGATGGATGTTGGGTGAGTGATTGCCGGCGTTTGGGTACTTTGGGAGGGGGCGTCACAGACACACTGGGAGAGGACACAGGGGACGTGTAAATGGCAGTGGAGGTGGTGAGTACAGGTGAGCGGCTTGTGGTGCTGGGTGTCATGGTGCGAGTCCTAGTGCCTGTAGATGTGGTGCATGCAGGTGTGTGTGTAGACGAGACTGGGAGGGAGGAGGGAGAAGAGGAGGAGGGGGACACAGTGGAGACAGTGGATGTTGCTGTGTCTGTATAGGTGTGATGCTTGTGTGAGTGCCTGTGGTGTGTGTGGTGCCTATGTTTGCTTGAGCTACTTTTGGGTGTTGACTTGTGTGCCTGCTGGTCTGTAGGTGTGCTTGGGATGGGCTGGGGTACAGGGGATTGGGTCTGGGTGGAGGAAGTTGGAGGGGGAAGCTGGACACAGGGACAATGGCTGCCATCAGTGCTGAAGCCAGAGATTGCAGGGTTCGCTGAAGGACAGCCTGACCAGAATGAATGCCTTCCAGGAATGCATTACCGTGTTTCAACTCTCGTTCTACACCCTGGATGGCATTCACAATGGTAGACTGCCCAACAGTGAGTGACCTGAGGAGGTCAATGGCCTCCTCACTGAGGGCAGCAGGGGTGACTGGGGCAGGGCCTGAGGTGCCTGGGGCGAAGGTGATGCCCACCCTCCTGGGTGAGCGGGCACGGGACACACGCTGAGGGGCTGCTGGGAGGGCGGTGCTGGTAGGGGAGGTGGCGGCTGTACCTGTAGAAGTGGGGCTCACAGATGGTGCCGCCACCACAGGGGAGCTCCCATTGGCGGACGAGTCCGTGTCGCTGGTTGGTGATCCTGTGGCCGACGTGAAGCTCCCCTCCGTCCCACTGGTGCATTCAGAGTCTGTGGTGTGGCCCTCCATGGCCATGTGGGAAGCAGCTCCCTCGTGCTCCGGTGCCACTGTACCTCCGCCTGATGATGCTGATGTACAAAAGGACAGGGAGAGCAGGAAAAGGGAGGGAGACAGAAGAAAGAGAGTTTTAGTGCATGGCATACCGCTACCGTTGGCGGACAAGACAGATGCAGCAGCCCCATGCATTACGCCGTGCTCCTGCCCTCTGCACATGCAATTTCTGGGAAATGGCCTACATGGCAATGGTAGAAATCTGCGCACATGGATGGCAAAGGGGCAACTATACATCAACTTGCCTCTGTTCTGAGCTGGAGTAGAGTGTCACATGGCCTACATTACGGAGGGGCCTTGCCTACCTAACTCGCCCTGGCCTAGGGACACCCACAGCCCACCTCCCCCACCCAGACACCTCCACTGCACGCAAAGTCCCCAGAATGAGGTTGCACTCACCCCCTTGTGTGTGCTGTGATGTCCTTAAGCGCCCATCCAACTCCGGGTAGGCCACCGCCAGGATCCGGAACATCAGGGGGGTCATGGTGTGACGGGCACCCCTCCCACGTTGGGAGGCCATCCCCAGCTGAGCCTCCGCCGTCTTCTTGCTGCAGCAGCGAATGTCCTCCCATCTCTTACGGCAGTGGGTGCCCTGTCTCTGGTGGGCCCCCAGGGTCCGGACCTCCTTGGCGATGGCACGCCAAATGTCCCTCTTCTGGTGGGCGCTGACCTACATGACATTCACAAGGAAAGAGGAAAAGTCATTACCTACTGCACCGTCAATGTGAGTGGCCCCCTCCCAACTCTGTCCATGTGGCCCATTCATCCCCATGCATAACTGTTCTATGTACTCTGCCCCCTTCCCTCTTCCACCCAGCCCTCTCTACCCAGGCCTAGCCCATACAACGTGCTCCCTGTGTACTAACCTGTTGGTCTGGAGGACCGTAGAGTAGCGTGTACTGGGGGAGGACCCCATCCACAAGTTTCTCCAACTCCTGTGCACTGAAGGCAGGGGCCCTTTCCCCAGACGCAGCAGCCATCGTCGCTTCCAGACCGAGGTCACAGCAGCACCAGCAGTGTAGGTCCTCTCCTGTCGAAGGTCAGGTATCTAGTGATTCAACAGATAGAAAATGGTGGTGACGTCCGCGGCGGTGACGTCCGCGGCGGGGCGCATCATCACCGCCAGCGCACCTGTTCATTGGCTCCTGGGACCCATAGGGTGCAATGTTAACCAATGCAGCATTGCACTGCGCTCTACGACCGCCTACCGTGACGGTGTCCAACGCCAGCGCAGTTACCCCACAATTCCATTGTCCCAGTTTAGAGGTCAGGCAGCCGCCATTTCAGGGGCCCACATGGCTTCATTTACTACTGCGTCACACATACCGAGGCCTACACTCAAAACATTTCCCGGATGGGTTCATTGTCTGTTGTAGTCTTGTGTGTGACTGTGGGTACATACCTGGAGGAATGGTGACAGTTTCTTCGCTGTTGTCCTTCTTAGGCACCGTCAGTTGGGACATATTGGAAGATGGCGGAATCCGCCGGTGTACCGACCGCTGGTGGACCTGTTGACAATGGAAGAGAGACATTTGATCGTGACCTACCGGTTCGACCGTGCCACAATCCAGGAACTATGTACCCAGTTGGAGCCAGACCTGATGTCACCAATCCACCATCCGACTGGAATCCCCCCTGACGTGCAGGTGCTGTCAGTGCTCCATTTCCTTGCAAGTGGCTTTTTTCAGACAACAGTGGCCATGGCATCAGGGATGACCCAGCCTATGTTTTCAAACGTGTTGTCCAGAGTGTTGTCTGCCCTTCTGAAACACGTAAGGAGATACATCATTTTCCCTCAGGTGGAGGATTTGCCTACAGTGAAAGGTGACTTCTATTCCCTTGGACATATCTCCAACGTCATAGGTGCCATTGATGGGACCCATGTTGCTCAGGTCCCCCCCTGCAGGAGTGAACAGGTGTACAGGAACAGGAAGAGTTATCATTCGATGAATGTCCAGATGGTCTGTTTGGCAGACCAGTACATCTCGCAGGTAAATGCTATGTTCCCTGGCTCAGTGCATGACGCCTACATCCTGCGGAATAGCAGCATCCCTGATATGATGGGTCAACTCCAGAGGCACTGTGTATGGCTATTGGGAGACTCTGGTTACCCCAACCTGTCCTGGCTATTGACCCCAGTGAGGAATCCCAGGACCAGGGCAGAGGAACGGTACAATGAGGCCCATGGGCGGACTAGGAGGGTGATCGAACGCACCTTCGGCCTCCTGAAGGCCAGGTTCAGGTGCCTCCATATGACAGGTGGGTCCCTATTCTACTCACCGAAGAAGGTGTGCGACATCATCATCACCTGCTCCATGCTCCATAATTTGGCATTGCGACGCCAGGTGCCTTTTCTGCAGGAGGATGATCCAGATGACGGTGTTGTAGCAGCGGTGGAGCCTGTGGAGCCTGTGGACAGTGATGAGGATGAAGCTGATGAAGAAGAAAACGACAACAGGGAGTCAGTCATACAGCAATATTTTCAGTGAGACACAGGTGAGTACATTTTCAGGTTTAAAATAATATTAACTTTCACACGTCTACCTCTATCCTGTACCTACATTTCACTCACTATTTGTTAACTGAGTTGTCCCCTTCCATTTCAATTTCACTAATGTGGTAACCTACGTGTCAACAGCTTGCACTCTTGAAAGGCTTGTGATGTGTGACATTGGTATGTTGGCCTTCCAATGGGTAACCATTTTTGACACTGTAATTGACAATACAAAGTTCAAAATCATTGACTGACTCAAGTTTTATTAGTGTTTCAAGGGTGTTTATTTAAGTGCATAACCATGAAGGGGGGTTGTGAAATGGGGATGGGTTAGGGTGGAAGAATGTCCATGGCAGAGTCCAGTCTATTAGTCTCACAGGTACTTTGCACATCTGGCCATTGGAAGTGGAGCTGGGGCAGTTCCGATTTGGACAGGGTAGCAAAGTGGTACAGTGGGGGGACAATCAGGGTGGTCTTATTTCCTGGCGGGGGTCTTGCCATCTTGCTCTGTCCTGTTCCTGGATCTCAGGGACCGCTTTCGTGGTGGTTGTCCGTCTGCAGGGGGTGGGGTGCTGGTGTGTTGGTCCTGTGGCGGGGCGTCCTGTCCACTAGCGCCGGCGGAGGTGGTGGGCATTTCATCGTCCTGGCTAGTGTCAGGGGCCCCTTGGAGTGCCACGGTGTCCCTCAAGGTCTTTTGAATGTCCGTCAGCTCCCCTACAATGGTGCCCAGGGCGGAGCCGATGGTCCTGAGCTCCTCCCTGAAGCCCAAATACTGCTCCTCCTGCAGACGCAGGGTCTCCTGCAACTTGCCCAGTACCGTTGCCATCGTCTCCCGGGAGTGGTGGTATGCTCCCATGATGGAGGAGAGGGCCTCGTGGAGAGCTGGCTCCCTTGGCCTGTCCTCCCTCTGTCGCACAGCAGCCCTCCCAGTTCCCCTGTGTTCCTGTGCCTCCGTCCCCTGGACCGTGTGCCCACTACCACTGCCCCCAGGTCCCTGTTGTTGTTGGGGTGTTGGGTTAGCCTGGGTGCCCTGTAGTGGCGGACACACCGCTGATTGACCTGTCCTGGGTAGGGAGGTTTGGGCCCGCTGGGTGGGTGCTGTGCTGGTGTTCCCAGAGGGTGGAAGGTCGGTGTTGGGCTGTGGCTGGGCAAGGGGAACCGACTGTCCTGAGGCCCACGATGGTCCGGGCTGGTCATCAGGATCCAGTAGGGCAGGGCTGCTGTCGTCACTGTGGGCCTCTTCTGGGGGTGGAGTGGTGTTGTCTGGACCCTCTGGTGTGGTGACGTTCCTTCGGGTTCCTGCGGGGGTATGAGTACATGATTATTGCATGTGTGTGTTTCATGGTGTGCAATGGTTGGGTGTGCGTGTACACCAGTGCAGGCATTCCTGTGTGGGGGCTTGTGTGCTGATGGTTGGGGGGTGTTGTGGGTCTGTGCAGTGGGCATGCTTTAGTGATGGGTATCCATGCTTAGTTATGTCATGCAGGTCTTGGGGTTGGGATGGGTGGTTGGTGTTATGGGTAGATTAGTGAGGCTTTGGGGTGATAGGGGAGGGTGTGAGGGTGTGGGTGTGTGATAGCATGCAGGTAGGGTGGGGGATATGATAGTTAAGATTTGACTTACCAGTGTCCGTTCCTCCAACGACTCCTGCTAGGCCCTCAGGATGCAAGATGGACAAGACTTGCTCCTCCCATGTTGTTAGTTGTGGGGGAGGAGGTGGGGGTCCGCCGCCAGTCCGCTGTACCGCGATGTGGTGCCTGGATACCGTGGAACGCACCTTCCCCCGTAGGTCGTTCCACCTCTTCCTGATGTCCTCCCTATTTCTTGGGTGCTGTCCCACAGCGTTGACCCTGTCGACTATTCTTTGCCATAACTCCATCTTCCTGGCTATGGATGTGTGCTGTACCTGTGAGCCAAATAGCTGTGGCTCTACCCGGATGATTTCCTCCACCATGACCCTGAGCTCCTCCTCGGATAAGCGGGGGTGTCTTTGGCATTTCATGGGGTGGTGTGTGTGAGGTATTGGGTGGTGTATGTGTTGATGAGTGTGGTGAGTGTACTGGTATGTGGTGTTTTGTGTGTGGGTGTTGTGTGGGTGATGGTGTAGTGTGCCTCTGTGTGATGGGGTTCTCTATTCTGTGCTGTCTCTCTCTGGCCTTCTCTCAGAAATTCTGGTCGTAGGGGTTTGTGTGTGATGTGGGTGTGTGTTTTATATTGTGTTTGGTGTGTGGGAGTGTTGTTTGTATGTGTATCAGGTGTGTGTATTTGTAATTGTCCAATGTGGCGGTGTTTTGTAGAAGTGTGTGCATTTTGAGCGCGGCGGTGTGTACCGCCAATGGAATACCGCAGTTGAAAGTCCGCCGCGTGGATTCGTGGGTCGTAATGGCATGGGCGTGTTTCTGTTGGCGTGGAGGTGGAGGATTTGTTTCCGCATGTTTATCGCTGACCTTTGGTGTGGCGGTATTGTGTGGGTGTCTGAATTTCGGTGGATTCCGTGATGTGTGTCATAATAGCTGTGGCGGAATTCCGCGGCGGTGTGTTGGCGGTCTTCTGCACGGCGGTAAGCGCCTTATACCGCCAATGTTGTAATGACCCCCATAATGTTTAATACTAATACAGAATCATACATTAGTGCATTAATAATCCATTATTAGTCAATTTCATTAATCATCTTATATATTGGTGGCCACTCCCCGTGGGCACAATTTACGCGCGTATATTAAAAGCACAGCAATACATTTTCTATGCGACATCATTATACATTAATTTGCAAGCATTTCATGTTAATTTTGATTATAAAAGCTACACTCCAACACACTCTCTAAGATCTCTTTACTTATCACTCCGGTCAACCCAGGTCGAAATCACGTTTATCGGATTTCAGTTATGTCAAGTTACAAATACCATCACCCTACAGTTAACTTCAACAACTTCATCAAAATGCACCCTCTGTTCCATGCCTCAACTATCATCCATTGCCCCCTTCACAGCTATAGGTCCACAAGGGCTTACTTCTGAGAACTTTGGCCTCCTTCCTCCCAAATTTCACCCTGAACTGCAATTTCTCACAGAAAGAGTGTTGGTGTCTTAAGCTCTGCTTAGAAGCTGGCCATCCAGTGTGATTAAACTTCGCCACGCTGAATAGTCTTTAATTAACTACCAGACACTCTTGCAGGTTCCCACATTCTGTTGTGATTGTTTTGCCTTCTTTTTCTTCCGCTGTGTTTCCGATCTGTGTTTTTTCCCTTCTCCTGCACTCAGGTAAATTAGCCAAAATAAGTACTGGTCCCCAACAATAAGTGCCCTTCAAAAGGCAACCACCGTCTCACATTCAGCACTGTTGTAAATGACATGCTTCTTCCATCAATCTTTTCTCTTATTTGTTTTAACCAAGAGCACCGAGCTGGTGGGGGCATGGCCATCATAAAGAGACACAAACCCTCTGAGTAGTTTCCTTATTTCCAAAGTTCGGCTATAAATATTAAGGAGAATATTTACAAGTGGCTTGGGCTGATAGTGCATTATTATCTTTGATACACTGCATGCGCAGTAAGCACACCATATTTACAATGCACAGCATTTAGACTAATGCATCAGTTTTTGGAGGCCTGCAACAGAAAATACCTGTGCTAGATCTGGCTGCACTACGCAGATCTTAAAATATGCAAGGTAGGTGTTCCCTCGTAAATTCTAACATAAAAGTGACACAGTGATATTTACGACCTTTGGTAAAAGTGACACATTGTATGCAAGCAGTTCGCAGAAAATGAAATGCATCACAATTTCTGCACATCAGCAACCCAGGCATAAGAAATGACGCATTAGCTCTGGTGCATAAACAGAGCACACACCACGCACCTGTTCTCTGCAGTATGTTGCCCAAATGAAAAGCATATGAATACAGCAAAGTAAAACTCACACAGTCTAACTCAATGCTGGCAAACATGTCATACATCGGTCATCAACATATATTAATATCTAACCTGGACAAGCCGACACAGTGTACTCAGGATGCCAATCTCAACATTTCTTTGCCACAGCAATGTTGAAAAAATCAAACTATAGAAGTATACAGTCCACTACAAGTTAGACATATACACACATTTGTTAGAAATCATTGTATTATGTCTACTTTTGTTGTATCCAGATCCTCGTAACAACATCACTGACTCCCACATGCTGATGGCCTACATTGATAAGTGCTAATCCAAGTGCACCATTACACCTTCTGTGCCAAAAAAGATAATTCAGTCCTGCAATGTACAGCATAACAATCCATTTGACAAGTGTGAACTGCACCCCATGTATACTCTGAAATTAGACAAGTGAGTATACTATGAAACAGCGGTGCCAAACTCAGGTAGGCTGTTAGAAATGGGATCCATAGTTGACAGTGATGTGCACCCAGTCCAAGTAGGAACCCTCCCTCTAGTCAGTAAAAGGGAGTTGCACAGCTAGGATAACCCCTGCTCACCACCTTGGTAGCTTGGCTCAAGCAGTCAGGCTTATCTAAGAGGCAATCTGTAAAGTATTTGTACACACATGCACACAGTAGCACAGTGATGTTTGTACTCTACACCTATGTAGAAAATTAGCCAATATTTCTCTGAATAAAACAAGACCAAAATTACAGAAATCCAACATACACAAGCAAACACACAAATTTCCATATTAAACTTCTGTATAGCGCTTAGAAACACAATAACTTCAACTGGGGCTATGACAGCATTTTGACTGAGTCATTCCCAACAGTCCCATGCCACTCGCAAGGGAGAGTGTTTGCTAACCAGTGCTAAAGTGCAAGTGCTCCTTTACAAAATGTGTATGTAATTGGTTTATCCATGATTGGCCTATTTGATTTACTAGTAAGTCCCTAGTACAGTTCACTAGAGGTGCCCAGGGCCTGTAAACCAAATGCTACTAGTGGGCCTGCAGCACTGGTTGTGCCACCCACATAAGTAGCTCTGTAATCATGTCTCAGACCTGCCACTGCAGTGTCTGTGTTTGCAGTTTTAACTGTAAATTCAACTTGGCAAGTGTACCCATTTGCCAGGCCTAAACCTTTCCTTTTCTTACATGTAAGACACCCCTAAGGTAGGCCCTAGGTAGCCCAAAGGGCAGGGTGCAGTGTAGGGTTAAGGTAGAACATATAGGCCCTCATTACAACCTTGGCGGTATATGGCGCCTACCGACGTGCTGACGGGTGCCAACATACTGTGACTGTGGCGGTAATCCGCCACGGGTATTATGACCCACAAAGAGAATACCGCCACTATACAGACACCCACACAAGTCCGCCACACCAAAAGTCAGTGATAAACTGGCGGTACCAAAACCCACACTGTTACGCAAACAGGAATACGCACACAGTATCTCGACCCACGAATGAACGCGGCTGTCTTTTAACCGCGGTGAACCATTGGCGGTACACATCGCTGCGCTCAAAATTCACACACACTTACAATACTACACCACATTGGACAATTCAAACTGCACACACTTGACACACATACATATACCACACCCACACACTCACAACACTATAAAACACGCACCCACATTACCCACAACCCCTTATAACCAAAAAAATCGAACAAGCACAGAGAGACAAGCAAAGAGCACACATACACTCAGAGGCACAGAACACCATCACTCATACACCATCCATGCACATCACATAAAACATCACAACACATCACCCCACACATCACCTCACACATATCACTCACACCACATTATGGCACCTCAAAGACACCCCAGGTTTTCTGAGGATGAGCTAAGGGTCATGGTGGAGAAAATCATCCGGGTACAGCCACAGCTATTCGGATCACAGGTGCAGCAGACGTCCATTGCTAGGAAGATGGAGCTATGGCGGAGAATCGTCGACAGGGTCAACGCCGTGGGACAGCATCCAAGAACCAGGGATGATATCAGGAAGAGGTGGAACAACCTACGGAGGAAGGTGCGTTCCGTGGTATTAAGACACCGGATTGCTGTACAGAGGCCTGGCGGTGGACCCCCACCTCCTCCCCCGCAACTAACAACATGGGAGGAGCAAGTCTTGGCAATAATGCATCCTGAGGGCCTTGCAGGAGTAGCAGGAGGACTGGACTCTGGTAAGTCAAATCTTTACTACTCTATCCCCCACCCTACCTGCATGCCATCACAAACTTCAACCCCTACCCTAACCCCCATCCCTCCACCACCTCACAGATAACCCATTATCACAACCCACCCATCACAATTCCAAGCCCTGCATGCAACACCAGTGCATTGGCACCCATCACAGACCTGTATGGACACCCATCACCACAGCATGCCCAGTAGAGACACTAACCTAGCCCACACATTAAGCAATCACACAAGTCCAAGGCGACAGGGAAAGCACAATTCGATAAAGGAAACACACCCATCGCACAAGATGGCACACACAGATACAATAACAATGCATTTGCATCCCAACAGGACCCCTACCCAACATCACCGGACAGGAGTTGCCAGCTGCATCCAGTCCCCCACAGAAGAGGCCCACAGTGATGACAGCAGCTCTGCATGCCTGGATCACAATGACCAACCTGGCCCATCAGGGACCTCTGGACAGTCTGTTACCCTGCCACAGTCCCAACCCACCACAGAGCCTCCCCACTCAGGAAACACCACCACAGCACCTACCCAGCGGGCCCATGCCACTGTCCCCAGGACACGTCAATCAGCAGTGTGTACACCACTACAGGGGCCCCAGGCAACCCCACTTATACAGGGCGATCAGGGACCTGGGGTCAGTGGCAGTGGGCACACGGTTCGGGGGACAGAGGCACAGGACAACAGGGAAACTGGGAGGAGTGCTGTGCGACAGGGGGAGGACAGGCCCAGGGAACCGACCCTCCATGAGGCACTCTCCAACATCATGGGAGCATACCATAATTTTCAGGAGACCATGGGCACGGTACTGGCCAAGTTGCAGGAGACCCAGTGGCTGCATGAGGGACAGTACATTGGGATCAGGGAGGACCTCACCAAAATCTACACCATCCTAGTCACCATAGCAGGGGTGCTGGCTGATATGGGCAAGACCATGAGGGAGGCAGTGGCTCAACAAAGGGCCCCTGACACAAGCCAAACCCAGGAACAGCCTTCCACCTCCGCCGGCACTAGTGGACAGGAGGTACCGCCACAGGACCAACAGACCACCAGCACCCCACACCCTGCAGAAGGAGAACCACCCTGCAAATGGTCCCTGCGATCCAGGCAGAAGACAGAGAACATTGCCAAGACCCCCGCCAGGAAATAGTCACCCTACTGTCCCACTTTGTCACCCTGTCCACCTTGAACTGCCATTGCTCCACTTCCTATGCCCCCTTGGACAATGCACCTGTGATGCCATGAGACTGGACTCTACCATGGACCTTCCTCCACCATCACCCCAGCCCCTTGCACATACCCCTATACTTATTGGCACCTAAATAAACACCCTTGAAACAAATGCCAATCTGGAGTCAGTCTGATGATTCACAAATGTATTACTACAACATTAGCAAAGAATTGCAACGTATATGTTCTTTTACACATACCAATGTATGACAGTTGTTGGGCAGCAGTACACATAGAAGAAGCCAGAATGGGGTACACAGATCTGAAAAAAAGGGAATCCAAAGGGAACAGTCAGTGTCCCTAGACAGAGGGTAAGAGGCTGCCATGTACAATGTCCAAAGTGAACTGAAATGTCAAGAGGAGTTACAGGGGGTGATTCCGACCCCGGCGGTCCTTGACCGCCAGGGCCGGGGTCGGCGGGAGCACCGCCAACAGGCTGGCGGTGCTCCTAAGGGCATTCTGACCGCGGCGGTATGGTCGCGGTCAGAACCGGAAAAACGGCGGTGTCCCGCCGGTTTTCCGCTGCCCTGAGGAATCCCCCATGGCGGCGCAGCTTGCTGCGCCGCCATGGGGGATTCCGACCCCCTCACCGCCATCCTGTTCCTGGTGGTTTCGACCGCCAGGAACAGGATGGCGGTGAGGGGTGTCGTGGGGCCCCTGGGGGCCCCTGCAGTGCCCATGCCAATGGCATGGGCACTGCAGGGGCCCCCGTAAGAGGGCCCCACTTTGAATTTCAGTGTCTGCTTAGCAGACACTGAAATTCACGACGGGTGCTACTGCACCCGTCGCACACCTTCCACTCCGCCGGCTCCATTCGGAGCCGGCTTCCTCGTAGAAGGGTGTTTCCCACTGGGCTGGCGGGCGGCATTTTGGCGGTCGCCCGCCAGCCCAGTGGGAAACCCAGAATAACCGCTGCGGTCTTTTGACCGCGGTACGGTCTTCTGGCGGTTCCCGCTTGGCGGGCGGCTCCTGCCGCCTGCCAAGCTTGGAATGACCCCCACAGTGTCTTACCTGTGTGTCACTGGAAGTACTGCAGGATAATGTTTGTCCTGTTGTCAACATCCTCTTTCTCTGCATCCTCTTCCTCACTGTCCACAGGCTCCACCGCTGCCACAACACCATCATCAGGCTCATCCTCCAGCAGAAAAGGCACCTGGCATCTCAGTGCCAGGTTGTGCAACATACAGCATGCTACGATGATCTGGCACACCTCTTTCGGTGAGTAGTACAGGGATCCACCTGTTAGATGGAGGCACCGGAATCTGGCTTTCAGGAGGCCGAATGTCCTCTCAATGATCTGCCTAGTCCGTCTAGTTGCCTCATTATAATGTTCCTCTGCCCTTGTCCTGGGATTCCTCACTGGCATCAGTAGCCATGAGAGGCTGGGGTAACCAGAGTCACTTGCAAATATCGAGGGACAATAGTGAGACACAAACTAACCCTTAGGTACAACCCCAGGCGCCTACACATACTGTGTGGGGACCTTGGGCTCATCTATTAGCCACACCCGGTGCCTCTGAAGTTGTCCCATCACATAAGATACTGCAATTGCGCAAGATATAGGCGTCATGCACAGAGCCAGGATACTTGGCATTCACATGGGAGATGTCATGGTCTGCCAAACACACCATTTGCACATTCATCGAATGGTCGCTTTTTCTATTTTTGTAAACCTGTTCATTTCTGCGAGGGGGGACAAATGCCACATGTGTCCCATCAATGGCACCAATGATGTTGGGGGATATCTCCCAGGGCATAGAAGTCAGCTTTCACTGTGGCCAAATCCTCCACCTGGGGGAACACGATGTAGCTGCGCATATGTTTCAGCAGGGCAGACAACACCCTGCTCAACACCTTTGAGAACATTGGCAGAGACATCCCTGATGCCATGGCCACTGTTGTATGGAAGGATCCACTTGCCAGAAAATGGAGTATTGACAGGACCTGCACTAGAGGGGGTATTCCTGTGGGCCAGCGGATAGCTGACATCAGGTCCAGTTCCAATTGGGCACACAGTTCTTGGATTGTGGCACAATCAAGTCTGTATGTGATTATAATGTGTCTGTCCTCCATTGTCGACAGGTCCACCAGGGGTCTGTACACCAGAGGATGCCGCCATCTCATCATCTGCCTCAGAGGTTGTAGCCTATGGAGGAGAATGGTGAGCAGAAGGTCATATTTATACATAAGATGCACAACTGTGTCTGAATTAATGTTACAGAAGTCGTGTGTTAAAGCGTGAGTGTGTATATCTACCAGTATGTGCTGTGACGCAGTTAGCTGCCATGCCATGTGCCCCCCTGAAATGGTGGCTGCCTGACTTGTGAGGAGTGACAAGAGGAAATGAGGTAACTGCGCTGGCGTTGTGCAGCGTCGCGGTAGGCGGTCGAAGATCGCCGCGCAACTCCACATTGGTTATCATTGGGCCCTATTTGTCCTAGGAGCCAATGGCGATGTACGTTGGTGGTGACGGTACGCACCACCACGGATGTCACAGCCATTTTCTACCCATTCACTCACTTGATACCTGACCATCAACAGGCGAGGACCTACACTGCAAGTGCTGCTGTGACCTGAGTCTGGAACCGACACTGGCTAGAGTGTCTGGGGAAAGGGCCCCTGCCTTCACTGCGGAGGAGTTGGAGAAACTGGTGGATGGGGTCCTCCCCCAGTAAACGCTACTCTATGGTCCTCCAGACAAACAGGTGAGTAAACTGAGAGCATGATGCCTGTTTGGAGTGGTGTGGATGTAAGCCACATGTTGGGGGGTGGCCTGAGTGCTGCATGTGAGGTGGTCAGTGTATGTGCATCAGGTCATGCCTGGGAACTGGTGGGCAATGAGTATGATTGTCGGGACGGGTGACTAATTCCCACCAGAAAAAGGGTATTTGGCGTGCCATCGCCAACGAGGAGCGGACCCTAGGGGTCTATCACAGGCGGAGCACCCACTGCCGCAAGAGATGGAAGGACCTGTGCCGCTGGACCAAGAAGACGGCGGAGACCCAGCTGCAGCTGGCCTTCCAACGTGGAAGGGGTGCTCATCGCACCATGACCACCCTGATGTTCTGCATCCTCGTGGTGGCCTATCCGGAGTTGGATGGGTGCTTGAGGGCATCACAGCAGCCACAAGGGGTGAGTACAGTTCAGAAAGCTGACTTTGCACGCTTTAGGAACTAGCTGGGTGGGGGATGTGGGCTGTGGGTGCCCCTAGGCCAGGGCGATCATGCCAGGGTAGGTCCCTTGTTTGCAGGCTCTGTAGCATCCCTACCCCAATAGTACAAGTGGGAAACCACTACTGGGCAAGGTCCTGTGGGTGTCAGGTGTGCAGGTGCTGACGGTGGGCATTGTACCCCATGGGCTGGTGACTGTCTTTGTAAATGGTTCTGCATGGCCTAGTGCATAGGGCAGCACAGTGTGTGTTGTGTCCACCAACAGTAGTGGTGTTGCTGACATTGACCATGTGTGTCCTCTGTCTTTCCCCCCTTTTTGTTTTGTCACCCTGTCCTTGTGTGCATTAGCATCATCTGGCGGAGGAGCAGAAGCAGCGGCGATGGAGGGAGCTGCATCCCACATGGCCCATGAGGGTGAATCCATGGAGGGTGAAGGCACCAGTGAGATGGAGGGCGAGGGGAGCTTCACGACGGGGACAGGCGGAAATACCAGTGACAGTGACTCCTCCTCCTCTGATGGAAGCTCCCTTGTGGTGGTGGACATGTCTATGCCACCCCCAACAACAGGTACAGCCGCCACTCCCCCTACCAGCACCGCTCTCCCAGCAGCCCCTCAGTGTGTTTCCCGTGCCCGTTCACCCAGGAGGGTGGGCATCTCCTTCGCCCCAGGCACCTCAGGCCCTGCCCCAGTCAGCCCTGCTGCCCTCAGTGAGGAGGCTATTGACCTCCTGAGACCCCTCACTGTTTGGTAGTCAACCATTCTGAATGCCATCCAGGGTGTTGAGAGGCATGTGCAACAACAAATGCATACCTGGAGGGCATTCATTCTGGTGTGGCGGCCCAACAGAGAGCATTTCAGGCTCTGGCACCAGCACTGATGGCATCCATTGTCCCTGAGTCCAGCCTCCCCCCTCCAACTTCCACTACCCAGACCCAATCCCCTCTACCTCATCCTATCCCAAGCACACTTTCAGACCAGCATGCATACACATCAACACACAAAAGTGTCTCAGGAAAACATAAGCACCACACATCATCACACAGGCACTCACACAAGCACCATACCCAGGCACACATACCAATATCCACTGCCTCCACTGTGTCCCCCTCCTCCTCATCCTCCACCTCCCTCCCTGTATCGTCTCAACTCACATCTGCATGCACTACATCATCAGCCACTGCCTCCATCACCAGCACGCCAGTCACAACACATCACTCACAAGCAATCACCACCCCCACAACCATTCACACGTACCCGGTGTCCTCTCCCAGTGTGTCTGTGAGCCCTCCTCCCAAAGTACACAAACGCAGGCACACACCTACTCAACAGCCATCCACCTCACAACAGCCTCCGGCTCATGCACCTTCACCCAAACTCAGCAGATGTACACCTCCTACAACCACTACCTCTTCCTCCACACCCCCTCCATCTTCCCGTCCCAGTGTGTCAAAAAAACTTTTCCTAACTAACATCAACCTGTTCCCTACACCTCTCCCCCCCGTCCTTCCCTTAGGGCCAGGACGTCTAGATCCCAGGCCAGCACCTCAACCACCAAATCTGCGTCCGCTGTAGTCCCTGCAAGTCCGGGTGTATCAAAGGGGGCACCCATCCGATCTGTCAGTGTGCCACCTACAGATGGGAAGGACCACCCGATTCCGTCACCTGCCAAGATCAAGAAGGGGCCGGCATGCAGCAGGGGAAAGTCGCAACACCCACCCAGCAAGGCCTCATCCAAACCCAAAGAGGACAGTGCCAAGGTCCCAGCAGCGACTACCAAGGTGGGGAGGGACACAAGAGCAAGGCCAGGTCACCTCAGGGAACGAAGCCTCCAGCGACATGTACCACGGTCACCACCGCCGCAACTACCGTCAGCTACACCGCCACCTGCACCGCCACCTGCACCGCCACTGCCACAACGTCAGTCAGCAGCATCCTCCCCAGTGATCAGCCATCCGAGGCTGCAGGTGATGTCCTGGACCCTGGACACACCACATGAGGCACCACCACCAGCACTGGCACTACCAGCAGTTTGCAGCCTAAGTCGCTGCAGGATGGAGTGTGGCTCTGCCTCCATGGTGTATCATGCTACCTGTTCCATGAACATCTCGGTCCACAGACACCCAGGTGAGAGAATGTGAACTGCCACACCACCAGTGCAGCATCACTGGGCACAAAGCCCCCTCCAGAACCAGTGGAGAGATGCATCCACTCTCCCTTTCCTTGGTAGGATGAAGCACACTGGGCACAAAGCCCCCTCCAAAACCAGTGGAGAGGTGCATCCCACTCCCCCTATCCTTGGCAGGATGAAGAGCACTGGGCACAAAGCCCCCTCCAGAACCAGTGAAGAGATGCATCCACTCCCCCTATACTTGGCAGGATGAAGCACACTGGGCACAAAGCCCCCACTAGGACCACTGGAAGAAGGCATCCACTCAGCCCCTCCATGGCAGGATGAAGCACACTGGAGACAAAACCCAACTCCAGAACCAGTGGAGAAATGCATCCACTCCCCCCATCCTTGGCAGGATGAAGCACACTGGGCACAATGCCCCCTCCAGAACCAGTGGAAGAAGCCATCCATTACAGAGACTGTGGCCTTGCACTCCCCAGGACCAAGCAGTGAGCAAACTACCCACTTGAGAGACTGTGGCTTTGCACTCGCCAGGACCAAGCAGTGGGCAAACCACCCACTTGAGAGACTGTGGCTTTGCACTCCCCAGGACATCGCTGTGGGCATGTAGCCCCCTCCAGGAGCAGTGTCGTTGTACCATCTTCCGGCTGAGGTGCCCACCCTCCCCTTCCCCCTGAGGTGCCTGTGTTTTTTCGACCTGATGCCCCTGCAGTGTTCTCTCCGTTTTGAGGCAGGTGTCATGTGTGAGCTTCACCCATGATTTGTGGGACCACTGGTCCACGGACTTTACAAGGGACAGTGTACGGCCTTCTGTACATGATGTAAATATATGTATATACTGATTACGGTAAATTCTATTGCTATATATAAATGTTCTAATATATCACTGGTTAAACTCATTTCCTTTTGTCCTTGTGTTCTTCCAGTGGGAGAAGGGGTGTATCTGTAATGCTGTTGTATGTGTTAGTGTGTATGGTGTTGTGGGTGAGGGGTGGGGGTGTTGCATGCCACATGTGTGCGTAACTCTCTTTTGCCTCCCCCCTCCCCTGTGTGCTAGGTGCAGTACTCACCGTCGTCTTCGCCGCCGATTTTGTTCAAATTCCTGGTATATTAGTAGATACACCAACATGGGGAGGACCTGAAGTTCGGGTTCCATGCGTCCTGGCTCTTCGTGGAGTGTCGAAAGGTGAGTGGTTCCCCTTCGGTGTGCTGTTTCCACCGTGCTTTTGATGTCATTGGTACCGCCCCGGAAAAGCTTGCGGATTGGCCTGTCATAATACAGTGGGCGGTACATTGTCTTCCGCCTGTCTGTTGGCGGTGACTGTTGCAGTGTTGGTTGCTACCGCCCTGGCGGTCGGAGTGTTAAAGTGGTTGTCTATGATGGCAGTTTCCGCCGTGGTCGTGATCCCATTTTTTTTACCGCCAGCCTGTTGGCGGTGTTACCGCTGCTTTAACATCGACCGCTGCTTTGTGGATCAACCTGCAGTTGCTGCTTCTGCCAGAACAAGAGGGCAAAGATTGGACTTTGTGTGCCTTCCATCTTGTGAAGATCTCCAAGGGCTTGATTTAGAGCTTGCCTCCTGTTGTTTGTAGTCTCTGGGACAGCAAAGACCTCTCTGCCAGCACCTGGAGTCTCTGGAGGGACTCTTACTCTGCCCTGCGACGCGATCAGAAGATGGATGCATGGAGCTGGGGAAACGACGCGCAGCATCGCTGCCGGAGGCTGGGAGATCGCAACCCACGCTGCGTGGTTTTTGGTTTATCGTGCAGCTAAATTTCTGACACAAACACTGCTGGGCGTGTAAAAACAACGCAAGGCCTACCCAGACCCGAGAGTGCTGACCGGATTGACGCATCCCTCTCCTGCGGAGAAAAGAAACAACGCGCCTGACCTGACGAAAGGAGAAACGACGCAAGGTCTCGCTCGTGAGTGAAATCAACGCATCGCAAGCCCTTTTTGATGCACACTTGCCCGTGCGGGGTTATTTTTGACACACCCAAGGTACATTTTCATGCTAACATTGTTGGTGTGTGTTTAAAACTACATGAAGACTCTTTTTGCTTTTTTAATTGATAACTTGACTTGTATATTGTGGATTTTTGTCGTTTTGGTCTTGTTTTGTTTAGATAAATATTTCCTATTTTTCTAAACCTGTGTTGTGTCATTTTGTAGTGTTTTAATTGAGTTACTGTGTGTGTTGGTACAAATACTTTACACCTAGCACTCTGAAGTTAAGCCTACTGCTTGCGCCAAGCTACCAAGGGGGTAAGCATCGGTTAGCTGAGGGTGATTCTCTTTTACTCTAACTAGAGTGAGGGTCCTTGCTTGGACAGGGGGTAACCTGACTGCCAACCAAAGACCCCCATTTCTAACAAAGAGCGAGGGTCACTCAGACCCCAGGTACAGTACCTTTGAAAATGATGAGACAAAGATGTTGCATGGAGTCGGGGAGGTGAGGCGTCGCTGGAGCCGGTGCAGCATCTGTTCCTTACTGCTGCCGGGGAGGTGAGGCATTGGTTCCTTAATGCTAGGCAGGGGATGTGATGCATTGGCTCCTAACAGTTGCAGGGAAGGTGAGGTGGTATCAGTGGCGAGACATCGGTTCCTTTCAGGCCAGTGGGCCTAGATGAATCGGGCAGGTCAAGACACGAGTGGTCAAATTTATGGTGTTGCGATCATACAACGGGGCCACAGGTGCTGTGGTGGAGTCAGAGTAATGTTTCCCAGATGGGGACACAGCACTCAAGACTTCGAAGCACTGCAGCGGCATCGGGCCTGTGGCATCAGTCGCGGTTGTTGCACTCAACGGGGACCACGGTTCCGGGTGCCAGTTCCTAAGTCACTCTGGAGTCGATGCACTTGGTTTCTTCTTGGTTTTCACCAGAACTCACTTCCAAGGGTCCAAGGACGGGATTTGGGACCACTTGGGAAGTCAGAACTCTTAGCAAGAAAGCCCAGGTGCTGACAGAAGAAGTCTTTGATGTCCCTGAGACTACTAACAGAAGGCAAGCTCAGTCCAAGCCCCTGGAGAAACTTTGGAAGCAGGATGTAGAAATAAAAGTCCTGTCCTTTCACAGAAGCAGAAAGTAGCAGGCCAGCACAACAGAGCAACAGGCACACTGGCAGTCCAGCTCTTTTTCCTGGCAGAATGTCCTCAGTCCAGAAAGATAATAAAGTTGTGGTCTGATAGATCCAGGACTCATACTCATTTCTGCCTTTGAAGTAGGCAAACTTCAAAGGAAAGTCTTTCTAGTGCACAAGATCCTGCCCTTTCCTGCCCTGGTCCCAGATACACTCCAGGGGGTTGGAGCCTGCTTTTTGTAAGGACAGGCACAGCCCCATTTTGTTGCAAGTGTCAGATCCTCCCACCACTCTAGCCCTAGAAGACCCATCAGAATATGCAGGGTAGACTTCAGCTCCCTTTGTGTGACTGTCTACAGTGAATTCACAAACAGCCTAACTGTCATCCTGACCCAAACGTGTATTCCAGAAGACAGGCAGAGGCACAGAATGGTTAAGCAAAAAAATGCCCACTTTGTAATAGTGACATTTTCAACCTTACAATCTAAAAACCAACTTCACCAAAAGATGTATTTTTAGATTGTGAGTACAGAGAACCCAAACTCCACATCTCTATCTGGTTCTAAAGAGAAATGACATTCAAAAGATATTTCAAGGCAATCCCCATGTTAACCTATGGGAGAGATAGGCCTTACAATAGTGAAAAACACATTTAGCAGTATTTCACTATTAGGGCAGATACAACACACCAGTACATGTCCTAACTTTTAAATACACTGCACTTTGCCCATGGAGCTGGCTTGGGCCTATCTTAGGGGTGCCTTACATGTAATAAAAGAGAAGGTTTTGGCCTGGCAAATGGGTGCACTTGGCAGGTCAAACTTGCGGTTTGTGCATGCGCTAATATCCGTTTAACTCAGGGGTTTCATTCTGATTCTGACGCTGACTTGTTGAAGCACCAGCCTTCTGCATTCAGCTCTGGACTTCCCCTTCTGATTACCATTGCAATGCATCCTGCTTTCCGGATTACATTCATGACAATTCTCCTTCAGGTACAGTGGCAAGACGTGGTTATGCCCTGGGTGTTCTTCATGTAAATCCTGAGATTTACAACACTGTGTTTTTCTGTGTTTCAGGGCACATAACCAGTTATCCACATTAGGGAAAATATATAATTTTCTATTTATTTGGAACACGGGCCCCGTGGTGGCTCAGCTTGCTATTTCCCAGGTTAGCATTGGCTTACGCGCATTGGCTTTTGCAGTAAATTTACAGTTACTTATTGGCCATTTCAGAATACCAACGTCTGGTTTGGCCCGATATCAATAACTCTTGTTGATGAGTTGTATTAATTTGAGTGCTTTCATCCCACATTAATTCTTTGCAGGTTAGCATTAGTAATTTATGTCCCCTTTCCATGTGTTTATTGAACTCCATGGTGATACTCGGTTACTTGGTGTTCCCCTTTCTTAAATTGACATTGATCCCGGTATGGCCAGACATCAGTTGTATGGTTCCTTGAAGTGATCTTGACTGGAGTGGTTCAGAGTACTTGTGCCCCCTTCATTGCATGTCGTCACTGGTCCTTTAGTGCATCCCATTGGTGTTCACTGTCTGTTTTTGTGCTTTCAAATCTCAGTTTATCACAACTTTTATTGGTCGTCACTAACCTCCCCATCAGTTATCCCGTTTGTGGCCGGTTCATGTGCTGTCACAATTACAAGCTCATGCATGGGTTGGAAACTTATGTGATTGTATACATTGGAATGCTCGGTAACTAATGCAAGCTATTTTTCTTCCCCCCTATCTTCTCCCCTCGTCCCCTTTTTTTCTCTTCCTTTTCTTTTTCCTTTTTCTCTTTTTTCTTTTTTTTTTGTTTCTCTTTCAGGGCAGACATCTACTTACATTGGTAGTAAACGTCTTACCTCAAGTACAAGTGATGTCCTGATGATGATCCCGGCATAGTTTTAAGGAATTGAAACATCGTCGACTGGAGTACCCTGACTCATTTTCTTTATTTCTTTGATTTGTGTTGTTATGAGCATGGGTGCCTAACAACTGTGTCTTTATTAATGTATATGATTCTATGTCACTTGAAGAATGCCTGAGTGCTACAACCAAATTTTGTTTTGCCAGATTGTACTTTGCCTTTATTATTACACCTCACTTGATGCCTAGTTTTCCTACTAATTGTTGTTTTAAGGTCAATAAACGAAAAATATTTTTCATGTTCAAATTCAGCATAGACTCCATTGTGCATCTATGGTGCATTGTACTGAAGACTTTTTCCACTTGAGGGACCTTTGTACCTTCTAAAGAATACTTCACCAAGGTCCCTAAGTACTCGCAGGTTCTTTTCCCTTGTTCGCAAACAGTAGCTGCAATGCGTTCAGAAAGAAACCCTCTGCCACAGTCCAAAGTGAGTGTGGTACCAGATAGGATTTGATGGCTGAGTGTGTGTCATGCACTTAATGATGTATGTTGCTGGCTTACCTAGATCATTCACAGTATAACTCACATGTTGCCCTGTGAGTGTAAACAGAGGGAGATATAGTGTGCATGATCACTCCGTGCATCCAAGATACTATCCATGTTGGAAATGGCCCTTTCTGCAAGGCCATCCACAGACTTTCTGCCTTCCTCCTCATTTTCTTATTCATTTTTGCTGACTTTTAGAATTCTGGGCACTTTACGACTGCTGACCAGTGCTAAAGTGCAGGAGCTCTATACTCTAAACCTGGTTGCTTATCCTCAATTGGCATATTTAATGTAATTGTACATCCCTAGTAAAGTACACTATATATATGCTCAGGGCCTATAACAAAAGGCTACTAGTGGGCCTGCAGCACTGATTGTGCCACCAACTACAGTAGCCTTTCAAACATGTCTCAGGGCTGCCACTGCAGAGCCTGGGTGTGCAGTGTTAAATTTCCACTTCGGTCTGGCAAGTGTTCCCACTTTCCAGGCCCAAACCTTCCTTTTTATTTCATGTAAGTCACCCTAAGGCAGGCCGTGGTTAGCCCAAAGGGCAGGGTGCAGTGTATTTGAAAAGTTGAATATGTACTTTTAAGTTTAACATGTCCAGGTAGTGAAAAACTCTTAAATTTGTTTTTCACTTTTGGAAGGCCAATATCTCCCATAGGATTACATTGGGATTTCCTTAAGGCATCTTTCAAGTATAATTTCCAATTAGGGAAAGATAGAAATATGGAGGTTGGTGTCCCTGGACTCACAATTCTAAATCACAACCTATGGTGAAGTTAAATTTCAAATTCTAAGTCTGAAAATGCCACTTTTTGAAAGTTGGCAAGTTCTTACTTTAACCATTTTGTGCCTCTTCCTGTGTCTGAATACAAGTCTAGGGTTGGTGACAGCTGGGCTGGGCTTTGTGCATTCCCTCTAGACAGTCACACACAATGAAAGCTTAGATGTGACTTAACAAGCCTTAGTCAGCCATTAACTGGCTGGATGGGGGGGCAGAGCTTAGCACTGATTCAGTTACACCTGAATAGAGATGTGCCTCTCCCTAAGCAGAGAGCTGCATAAACCCCTGTAGAGGGAATGGAGGGTAGGGACCTAGGGCCAGATGTAGGAAGGCTTTTGCGCCTCGCAAACGGCGAAAAACGCCGTTTGCGAGGCGCAAAAGCCCTTACGCGATGCAGAATCACATTTTGCGAGTCGGTACCGACTCGCAAAATGTGATTCCGACTCGCAAATAGGAAGGGGTGTTCCCTTCCTATTTGCAACCGCATCGCGATGTAGAGTTGATTTGTGAGCGCGAAAGCGGTCGCAAATCAACTCGCAGTTACCATCCACTTGAAGTGGATGGTAACTCATTCGCAAACGGGAAGGGGTCCCCATGGGACCCCTTCCCCTTTGTGAATGCAAACAAAAATATGTTTTCAGAGCAGGTAGTGGTCCTATGGACCACTGTCTACTCTGAAAAAAACGAACCAAATGGTTTCGTTTTTTTTCTGTTCGCAGCTCGTTTTCCTTTAAGGAAAACGGGCTGCAAAAAGAAAAAAAAAAAAACTGCTTTATTAAGAAAGCAGTCACGGACATGGTGGTCTGCTGTCCCCAGCAGGCCACCATCCCCGTGAGTGCCTAGACTCGCTATGGGGTTGCAAACTGCGACCCACCTCATAAATATTTATGAGGTGGGTCTTTGCGACCCCATAGCGAGATGCAGAAGGTGTCTGAGACACCTTTCTGCATTCCCTTTTGCGAGTTGCAAATTGCGAGTCGCTGGGACTCGCAATTTGCAACTCGCAAAAGGGAACCTTCCTACATCTGGCCCCTAGTGATCTTCAAAGGCGTCTTTGAATTCTCCCCCACCTCAAAGACACATTTGGGTATAAGTATTGGACCCCAAACCCCACCAAATCAGATCTCTACTGGAAACAAGGACACTCTACCAGGAAGATGGACTGCTGTGCTGTGCTGCCTGGAGGGACTTGCACTCTGCAACTGTATTGCTGTGTTGGCCTACTGCTTGCTGTGCTGTAAGAGGGACTGACACTTTTCTACTTGCTTTGCTGTGAGAAGGACTGGACTTTCACTCTACATCCTTGTACCCAAGATTCTTCAAGGGCTTGCTGGTTTGCCCTCTGTTCTTCTGCAGTCTCAGGGACATCAAAGACTGCTTGCAACTCTTCTGGTGCTGCTGGACTCTGCCATCTATGAAACCTACCCTTGCCTGAGGTGTGCCCTCCAGTCCTGGGCCTCAGAAGTGGGTTCTGCAGCTGCAGTCTATGAAAAGTGAAACATTGCCTGAATGTTGGAGAAAAATGGGCGCATCGCATCTCTGAAGGGTGATGCAGCGGCTACACAATGACAGTAGAAAAACACAGACTACGCGGCCCGACAACAACATTCTGTGGGCCCGACTTTGACACAGTGCTCCGGGCACAGCAAAAATATTGATCTATTGTGTCCTCGCTGTAGACGCATTGCTCCATAAAAGGTACTGTTCAGTGGACCCTGAGTGGGTTGTGTAGCCACCCTACCCTCCATCGTGGTTCTCTTGGATTTTGGATTTACCCTGGCCCCTCACGACCTCAAGTAACCTTTTGATCACCAGTGACTTATAAGCACAGTTTTCATATTTAGGCCCTCATTATGACCCTGGCGGTTTTCTGACCAGCGAGCCAGTGGTGAAGACCGCCATATTATGAGAGTGGCGGGTTGGCCTCTGTCAACCCACCACATCCCCACTTGAACCGCCAGGGTGGTTGGACCCTTCGAGCCAGAGATTAGCATCTCTGACCCGGCGGTCCATTGAAGACCACTGGTGGTATTTAGAGGCAGCTTTCACCAGGGTTTCCGCAGCAGTAGCACCTCTACAAAAACCATGGCGGAAAGGCTACCGGTGATAGGAAATTTCATTCCTGTCACTGGCAGACAACTCCCCCAACCCCCTAAAAGCCCAATACCCCTACACCCATCCTCCATATCAGAACCACCCACCCCCCTACCAGCACAGCGCCCCCTCCTCCCATCCCCTCTACCAGCACAACACGGCCCACCCCCACTCCCTTCTCTGCAAACATGCACATGCACACAGACATCCATATTTTCCATACTCTTGTAGCTGTGTGTCTTTTGCAAAACTATGGAGTTTATTTATTTGCATGAAGGGGCCCACATTTTGAGGGGTAGTATGCCATAATACAGGCTAACCTTGTAAAATGCTAACACGATGCCCCAGGGGCCTGTTCACAGTGGTCTAACAATAGGCCTGGCAGACTACACAGTGCAGTGGAGGCCCAGAGGTCCTGGGGGTCCCATCAGGTACTGTGCAGGGAGTGTTGGCCCCTGGTCTGCAAGCTCATGATGGCTCACGAATTTGGGGGCAACCCACCATGTACGTTACAGGGGGCACACTCAGATTTCATTACGCCACTGGTTGGACATGGTGTTTCACACCAAATAAATTTGCATACATGTATTTGTATACTTGGACTCAATTCACAAATGAGCCTGTACAGAGCAGGAATGTTTAATGTTGACATACCCTGCACTTGTAACATGTAAGTAGCTAAATAAAGAAAAAAAAACTAGCATGTTGACTGGTGTGTGTTTCATTGTTCAGAACACGTATAGAGTTGTGCATGTCCGAGCCAAATTAATTCCTTGCAGAGTGTGGTCTGGCAAATCTAACTGTTCATAGAGCCATCAAAACCATGCACCCTTGCACTATGTAGCAAGGAAGGGTGTTTTGCGCATAGTGTGCACCAGAGATATGATTTCCTTAAACACTTCAACATGGCACACATCTGTCCCTAATTAAGCCATGTCAACTTTGCCACATGCTACATGTCCAACATTCAGACAATGCCATGCATTTGTGAAGTCATTGCACTGTGCTTCATATATATACAGTGTACATGTTCAATATTCACAGAGCAATGTACCATGTTTTTGTCTTGTAGGTGGACCTGCACCATACACCCATGCTGAGGTGGAGTCCTTCAAGGATCCCAGTGCTACAAGTTAGTGTAACTTGAATGCTTTCTCAGCTCTATAAAGATGGTGTGTGATCCTAATGTGCAAGAGGTAGCATTATTCACCTGTAACCACTTTTCTGTACATGTCAAATCACAAATAAAGTAGCACAAAGTGATGTGCGATGGACCAGGACAAATGTCAATGTGCATGTATGGGCAATGTATGCAGGCCCACATGATTTATGGCTCATTATTTGCTGTGGTAATGTTTCACCAGCTACAGTTTGGATGTTTATGGCACATCTATCATCACCAGCCCCAATAACTACAGATTGACAGAAGTTCCATTGTTTAGCACCCATACCATGGAAAAAACGTCAAAAATATTGCCCCAAAATATGTGACAGAAAAGTGGCATGAGGTAGACTGAGATATTCGTGACACAGTATGTTTGCTGAAATCCACATGTGAACATGATAAGAGGTGGGGTTGTGCTGTAACACATATCCAAGACAACATTACCAATTGTCAACATTACAGGCTTATGGGTTACTATACACAGTTAACATCTTTTCAAATATAATATTTCTACTGTTGTGGTTTTACATCACACTATGCCCATACATGCAGAAGAGGTTTATTATTGCTACCACGATTAGTACAGTGTGAAAGACTAAAGACATGATCAAATTGAAAAAACAAAATGTTTTGAGATCCATACGTGTACTAGTACCTAGGCCTGTAGCCAAATCTCAGAATCAGATAAACTTGTGTTACCATGTGAGCAGGCTAGGCATCATGAAACAACATTCTTTCCTATGATAGATGCTGCATATGTAGTTGTGAGGGGGCAAAGTTAAACATAATCATTTGTTAGAGCAATCACAGTGGCCAAATGGCATATCACCATCTGTTGCTGTGAGGGTGTAAGTACATTGTCTGTAGGAATCATTTACTTTGTTTCACCACTTAGGCCACATTTATCATGTTGTTTGGCAACTGTGATCCAGCCTCATGGTTACCTGAGCATCCCTCAGAGTACTCCATATTATTAACATGTGAGGTGGGCAGATGAGAGTGGAGCTTTTTCCCAAATGTCTTGGGTGTTTTACAATGTAGAACAGAAACTCTATTTGGCCTTGGGTTTGGACGGTTCATCTTCAGACGGCCTGCCAGATGCACATTGCTTGTGTAGCTGTTCACATGACAAGGTATGGACATGTGATCTGGCAGGTCCTGACAGGATGTGAGGAATCCTACTTCAGTGCAGGCAGAGTAAATATGGGTACATGTGGCACATGGTTTTGCAGGAAATGTATTACATAAACTACGTGTTAGCATTCCTGGCATTTCCAGGTGTCAGTACTGGAGAAATATCCAACAGGTCTCTTTTATTGGAGGGACCTAGCCACCCTCCATCTATGTTTTGACTACCTGGCACAGAGTCAGTCAAGGCAGCAATGTGTATGCCTTGTGTATTTGCGAGATGAGTTAACCAATGCTGAGGCACACTGTACTTACTTGACATAACTCATTTCACATAGGTTATTGACCATAGAATATACCCTGTTGCATGCTGCATAACAAACACCAGAGACACTATGTGGACCATGTGTTCAATTCCATGTGTACACCAAATCACAGTTCCAACGCAGTCCCTGGATTAATATGATTATGAGTTTATTTGTGTGGACACTACCATTTCATATACCTGCAATGCCAGCACTTGAATACATTTGCATTGCTACATTAGGAAAAGTATATGTTTCAAATGAACATTGGTAATTTCACTTTCACTAAATGTAGTTTTGGACGGTCATTTCACATGTGATGTTTCAGAAAAGTAAGCCTAATATTGATGGTGACATGTACAGGTTCAGCTTTGTCTGATACATATTTCCTTCCTTTCCACCAGCCTACATGACTGCTGAAGAAGAAAAGGCCCATATAATTAGTCTAGAGCGTTACTGTCACATCAGGCAAGTGCCCAGGCCTACAAATGCAAGTGGAGGATCGATGATGAAGGGAAGGTGGCTGGGACCTGGAAGTCCAGCAGGCATGGGCAACATGGACCGGCCAAGGGAACATCAACCCAGGATGTGGGCATGCACCATAGTGGAGTACCAGTGGCGGTTCCTGGTACATCAGCTTCACAGCTCGGCCAAGCACCAAAGTCCTTGCCCACGATCCTGGCAATGAGCTCATCATTTGAGACCAAGGCCCTGAAAGACCTCACAGAACTTAAGCAGAGGATGGCTGCAATAGAAGGAGAACTATCTAGTCTGTGGGCCATGTTGCAGACTTTGCAGCAGTCAGTGGACCGAATAAGTGACCAAATTTGGAACTCCCTCAGGCTTTTGCCTTTCCCCTGCTTTTTTGCTGTTGTTTTTATAGTTTAGTATTTTAGCATAGGTTAGAATATGCTTTAGCTGAGGTATAGGTTAGGGTAGTATTATTAGTTTAAGACTTTATTAGTGAGTCGTTTTTAGGTGGGTATATATAGGTGGGGGCTTGATGTATAGTGTGTTTTATAAAAGTATATAAATACATATATAAAATAAAAAATACAAAAAATATATTTCTGTTTAGGTTTTAATGTATAGTTTGTGCATAGGTGTAGTTTATGTTTGTATAGTGTGACTATGGCCCTCATTACAACCCTGGTGGATGGAGGCAATTTGGGGAAAGGTACTGCCAACAGGCTGGCGGTACCTTTCCCCAAATTATGACATTGGCGGTTTGGCCCAAGGCAAACCGCCAATGTACCACTCTGTCTGCCAGGGTGGTAACAGCCGCCGGGCTGGGGACTTCGGTCTCCAGGTGGCTGTCACAATCCCACCCTCAGGATTATGACCCTGCCTACCACCATTGTTTTCGTGGCATGCGTACCGCCACGAAAACCATGGCGGTAGGCACTATCAATGCCAGAGAATTTGTTCCCTGGCACTGATAGGGGTCTCCCCCGCCCCGTCCCCAGAGTCCTCCCCTTCCCTCTTCCGGCCCCCCCGACATCCACACACCCACACGTGCACACATACACACTCACACACACACTCATACCCACATCCACCCACGCATGCACACATACATACCCTCACCCCGCAACACACACTAACATGCAATGTAGCACACACGCATTCACAACACACAACATACACTCACATTCAGTCATTCATGCACACATTCCACGTGACTCACACCCACATGCACGCATACAAAAACAGACACACCCCCCCCACACGCACACAATGCCCCCCGTCCCCTCTCCTGTCGGGGATCCCGACTTACCTGCTTGCAGGGTGTCCTCCGGCAGGAGACAGGATGCCTCGCTAGAACACCGCCAGGCTGTATCATGGCCCATGAAACAGTATGTGGTTATTTGCTGGCATGGCGCTGCTGCTGGCAGCAGCGCCACTTTACCGCCGTCCGCCGCCATGACCGTTGACGGAATACCACCAGCCTTCTACGGTCATAATGCAGTTGGCGGCTGGTAGCCACTGCGACGGTATGTTGGCGGCCGTCACTGCAGCGGTAGGCGGCATTTCCTGCCAATTACATAATGAGGGCCTATGTGTGTTAAGGGGTTGGCGGGCGATTTTTAACATGTCTGTTGTGGTATATGTGTAGAGTAGAGTAAGATGTGGTTAGGGAGGTTAAGATACAGTGGAGTTAAGGTAGTGTAGATTAGTTGGCATGTTAGTTTAGTCATAGTTTAGATAGGGCAGGTTAATGTAGTGTAGGTAGTGTTAGGATTTTGCTATTTTAAAGTACTTTTATTAAACAATGTATCTACTTTCACGACTGCTTAGTGATTTACAGCATAGGAGTTGTCATATATGCTTAGGTTGATTTAAGTACATGCTGTAGGAATTCCATGCAGTGTTTGCATATATGTGTTACTTTTATTTAACACATGCTGTAGGATTTCCATGCAGTGTTTGTAGATATGTGTAACTTTGTGAGACAACTGTGGACATGAGTCAGCCAATTTTGCAATGGAGCCACATAGGGGATCTTCAATGATTTTTGGGCACTATAAGCGGCCCACTTTGTGTGAATGGACACACAGCCCAAGACAGGTAGTCACCTACTAGTACGCTGTGTGTGTGTGTTTGTGTGTGTGTGTAAGTTATGGTACATGTATTGTAGGATTGAATATGTCAACCCATAGTCACAAATCATGGATTTGCTGGTTCACAAACTGATGCAAGCCACTTACACACTCACCCTTGCACCATTTCGCTGTAACATGAGTTTTGTTTGAGAGTTAGTGTCAACGGATGTGGTCCCCACCAGGAACTTAAATCATCCTTCCCATTGACTATTTCCTAATTAAGGCACTTCCCGAATTGGGAGAACTACTTGCTAGTTTAGATCAACATAGGGCTCCCCTTACCTATTCCCTATGGCATGTGTAGAATTTTCCATGGGTCTGTCATCTTGTTCATAACATTTAATATGTATATATTAAAAAATGATGTCTGGTGTGGTTACACTCAATGCATGTGAGGGCTCTCAGGGGCATAATGACACCTTGCCCCTACGTATGCAGAGTGTGCCTTACTGCACCATTTATCTTTTGACACAAAAAGCTAATTAGCTAGTGGTTGCAGTTCATGTTTACTGACAACCAAGTTGTAGCACTGAGCTTCAACATCCTTCAGTGGCATAGGTATGACACAAATTGAGAAAGAGTGTCTATTGGTATCTGCTTGTTCTCAGGACATACATTAATATTGTACTTATGTGTGATCTCCAAAGTAAACATTGAGGCTGACATTTGTGCATGATGACATTGTTGTCATTACTGAGCTAGAAATATTTGGATGTATGAGAATGTGTTAGTGTCTCACATACCTCACAGGACACAATTTGTGCATGTATTGAAATGTGTGATTGTGTGGGATTATTACCTGTGCCACTCTAGTTACTGATGCTTATTTTAGCACCACGAAGTTCAATAGTTCAAAGAGACTTTCCACATGATGCCATGGCAGTGTAGGCTCATGATCCTTGACTTGTCCAACAGGATAATGTGATAGGGACTGTGCACAGCTCCCTTTAGATGGCAGGACGTGTCTTTGGATCAGCACATCCACCATGGTCTAGTTAGTCCAATCCGCAACAGACATACAACACACAGGTGAAAAGTAGTGGATTTATTTACAGGTGTGTACATAGGCTGATTTACAGTAGCAGTTCTTGCAACAACAACCCCAACATTGTTTGAGAGCTAAAGGATGTCCAGACAGAATCCATGGGGGATACATGCCATGTGACATGTGGAGAAGAGTAGTATTCTACTGAGGAATAGGTCCAAATTGCCACTAGGGAACGTAGGCCTCATCAACAGTCCATAAATGTATCAGACTAATAGGGGGGCAAACACAAAGGAGACAGTACTAGATGACAAGGGTGATGGCATGTTAGTCAAGACAGGTCCAATGGGAAACTTGCCAAGACCCACATACAAATGTTACTGGCTGGTTCTCTGTCAAGAATTGGTAAAGACAAGATCTTCCTTCTCTGATGTGTGTTGTGCCTCCCCCGAGGGTGGCGGTGTTTGTGCAGGAGGCATCTGAGGCACACACTCAAATCAGGGGCTGAAGATCTGGCTCCCCAGTACCCAGCAGCATTTGCCTGTGCCAACAAGGAAGACAGCACAGCGCTGAGAAGGGCCTGCTGGTTTGTCAGCACAGCATCAATGTAACGGTGAAAGGAACCCATTATTCCAATATAGGAGTCCTGCTTCCACTCCAAAGATTCAAAGATGGTGCTTATCGTCCCCAGCTAGGTGGCAGCCTCACTGGTGTCATATTGCAAGGCTGTTGTTCTTGCCTCTGCCTCATGACACCGCTGATGTCAGCAAGGAACTGTTCCAATCTCTGACGTGCATGGTAGGTGACTCTTATTTCCTCTGAGGTGCCTTTATTGGGACTGAGGCACCCACGGACTCCCTCTAGGATGCCCACAATGTTCTCCATCCCTGCCCACACCTCATTTACCATCTCCACTGGACTCCTGATGCTCGCCGTTGAATGACAACTTGGGGGTCCTCGGTGTCCAGAGCTGGACTGGGGCAGGCAGATGAGGTAGATCCTATTGTAGGCAGTTCATCTGGAGACCCATCGATGGAGACACACTAACCTAATAGGGCAAGGGGGCATGCATTATCAAGTGAAAGTGGGCAGGGTTCCAGTGTCCTAGCATCTTGTGGTGTTCCAGTCCAGATGTCTTGCTTGGTACTGTGGGACTTGTAGTCCTGGTCACTAATGTTATACATTGTGCAACAATTCACAGTACACTAATGTGATCCTGGACTGGTGCTGCACATCACACATGGACTAGCCAAACTTGACGGAGCTGGACTGGGCAACATGTGGCTGGTCATTTTGACTTCCATTTCTATGATGTATGACTGGACATTTGGCCAATTCCATCCCTTTCCCTTACACTCACCACAGTGCGGCGCAAGGAACATAGCATGCACCACAGCACAGCATGACATATTTTGTGATATTATCCCTTGTTGCCACTTACCCTGTAGGTCTTGTCGAGCCTCGTAGGCTGCACTGTTGATTCCTTCCACTCCTGCCACCAACTCTGCTGGGATGACTGCTGCCACCTGCTCCTCCAAGGACGTCAGCTCCTCCGGGACCTCACGTCCTCCTCCTCGAGTCAGCATGGCTGCCTTCAGGTTGTTGGCCAGTTTGGTCCTGTGCTTGTAATCGTGCCAGTGCTTCTTGTACTCTGACACTATCCTTTTAACTTGCCCCACACTGTTGATCTTGTCCACTCTGGACTGCCAAATGGCCTCTTTCTTCCCTAATGGCAATTTGGAGGTGACAAAGAGTTGATGTTCATACTTTGTCACCTCTGTTATGAGTATTTGATTCTCCTCCTCCTCACTAAAATTACTCTTTCTATTCCCCTGGGTGTCTGTGTGGACATCCTGGCTGGTGATGGGGTTGGAGTACATCACTCCACGCCACTGCACTCCTCTCCACTCTATGCCTATCTACTCTACTCTGCAATCCGCTCTACCCTATGCCACTCCATCTTACGACACTCTGCAACACTGCACTCTACGTCACTGCACTCTCAGCCAATACACCAATGCATTTTACTCTGTAACACTCAACTCAATGCCTTGCACTCTACACCAATCCACTGTATGCCACTCTAATCCACTCTGCACCACTGCACTGTCTGCCACTGCACTCCACACCACGTTACTCCATGCCATTATACTCTACCCCACACCACTCTATGTCACTTCACTCTACTCTGAAATAATCTACTCTATGCTACTGCAATCTACGCCACTGCACTCTACACCACTCCACTCTATGCCACACTTCACTCTATGCCACTGCACTCTACTCTGCACCACTGAACTCTACACCATTGCTCTCTACATCACTCAACTCTATGCCACTGTGGGCTATGCATCATTGCATTCTATTCCACTCTACACCACTGCCCTCTATGACACTCTACTCTGCAACACTGCACTCTCTGCCACTGAACTCTACATACTCTACTCTGCACTATTTCACTCTATTGCAATGCATTCTATGCCACTCTACTCCACATCACTGCACTCTATGCCACTGCACTCTACTCCACTTCACTCAGCACCACTCTACGCCACTGCATTGTCTGTCACTTTACTTTACACCAATCTACTCTACACCACTACACCACTCTTCACTTTATGAAACTCTACTCTGCACCACGCCACTCTCCACCAGTGCACTCTACAATGCACCACTCTAATCTACGCCACTGCATTCTACGATGCTGCATTGTATGCCACTGAATTCTATGCTGCTGCACTGTATGTAACTATACCCCTCAACACTCTATGTCAATGCACTCTACACCAGTCCACTCTACTCTATGCCACTCCACTGCACTCTGCTATACTTTGCAGCACTCTCTGCCACTACACTCTATACCACTACACTTTACTCTTCAGTACTGTACTCAACACCACTCTGCTCGACACCTCTGTATTCTCTGACAATTCACTCTACACCAATGCACTCTACACCACTCTACACCACTGCACTACTGTGTAACACTGCACTTTACACCACTGAACTCTACACCACTCAGCTCTGCACAAATGCATTCTATGCCAATGCACTCTACACCACTCCACTCTACACCACTTTACCCTGCATCACTTCACTCTACACCACTGTCTTATGCAGCATTCCAGTGTACGCCACTGCACTCTATGGCACTTGTATTCTACTCTACACTACCCTACTCTGCTCCACTCTACACCACTGAACTCTGTGCCACTTTACTCTACTCTGCACCACTGCACTCTATGCTATTGGACTCTCTGCCACTCTACTCTGCATCACTGCACTGTATGCCATTGCACTCTACTATACAGCACTCTAGTCTACACCACTGCATTCTACGATGCTGCATTCTAGGCTGCTGAATTCTATGTGGCTGCTCTCTACCCCACCATACTCTGCAACACTCTATGCAAATGCACTCTACACCAGTCCACTCTACACTACACCACTCCACCGTATGCCATTGTACGCGCCACCACTCTATGTTACTCTAATACACAACACTCCATGCCACTTCACTCTGCAACATTCTATTCCACTCTTTGCCATTCCACTCTATGACACCCCACACCACTCTATGCCACTAATGTTCAGCCATGCTGCACAGCAGCCATGTTGGTGTACAACATGGCTAAAACACATTGGCAAAGCCAATAGCTCTTGCATAGATGAGACCTATTGGCTTTACCAATGCTTGTTTAAAGATAATAATCACTTCCGAGACTGTTTCGATCCCACTGACAGCAAAGGCTCCATTTTAGACCTTATCATTTGCAATGCAGGCTCCCTCCACACTGAAATGGCATTTCCAGGCAATTGTTCTGACCACAGACAAATCCCTTTCTTGCTTCTCTTTGACAAATATCTAATTGGCTGGTCATCGCTAAGGACAGGCAGCTTGGGTGCATGATACTGAAAAAGTGGTCAATAATGAACTCAGCCAACTCACCACTTTCACATTGTTCTGCCCTTCACCCCTTTCGATGGAGAGCTTATCACTTAACATTAAGGTAATATGATGTCTGACGTCAACACTGGTCTGGCCCCATGCGCAAAAACTAAACAAATGAAATCCCTCAGTCTTCTAATACCTAAAGAACCCACATAACCTTTATTCTAAAGACTGCATCTTTCCAGTCTCACAAAAGCCCCATCTTTGAAGCTGATTCATCTCTATAAATTCCCAGTTAGATTCAGCCTATTTTACATAGTGAAACTGTCTACCAAACCCACTTCATACATCTCAAATTATAATCTGTCTACCTATGAAATACTTCCTTGTTTTGGAGGACATTTCAATGCTAACTAAATATTAGGGAGGTGAACCCGCTCCTTAAAAAAGCTAGGGCTCTGTGGCTTCCCAATTTAAGTATAGAGCAAGGCAAAGCACCCTCTGTGTTTTCCTAATTTAAAAGAAACATCATTTTAAACAACTATCCCCCTCAGTATCTTCCAATCTGGATTCAGATCTGGTCTTAGTACTGAAATACCATGCTAGCTAGGGCCTAGCTTCGGAGGGGGGGTTACAACCCCTAAAAATATATATTCTGTAGTACATAGTTGGCTTCAGGTGTTTTCAGTCGGGTATTGTGAGGTGTCCGTCTTCTCTTAATGTATTTAAACACGCTATGCCAGCGTAATTGTTGGGAAATCTGAAGCTTAAAACCCCCCAATCTTACTGACCAGGCTACACCCCTGATAGAAATGCTAAAAATGTTCTATTCATCCTTGATTAACATCATTCATGACTTTTATTCCTTATGTACCTACCTTCTACCTTCAATACGCCCTACTTGACATTATGAACGGTAAAAACGAGTCCAAAGAGGTTGCTATCCTGAGATACTGCAAACTCACAGCATGGTGGGGACCCACCCGCAAATTGTGGTAAGGGAAGAATTGAGTATATTACAGTATCATATTTCAAACAGATTGTCTGAATGACTTATCTATTAGAGAAAGTTAAGGAATATTCTAATATTCAGTAGCTGAAACAGTACTCGAGAGCATTGTTACTTCACTGCAGCACAACACCTTTGTACCAAACAAAAAAAAGTTGCACTCATTAGAAAAAGTCACTTGATGCGGTAAGCATGCAGCTTGCTCAGGGCCGGACTGGGACACAAAATAGGCCTCTGCACCAAATTAAAGGCAGCCCTCGTTAGCGAATCTAATAGTTAGAAAAGTGTCCCATATTTGCGAATACGGGCAGTTTTAAACTTGTGCAGACAAGCTGTCTAAGTGTGTTGCAAGGTATGGGGGCTGCACGCAGTTGTGCTTGTTGCAGGCAATGTATGTGGTAATATTAGAGAAATCAACAGTATAAAGTGGCCAACCGGACCATACAACAGGCCCACAAACAACCCAGAAAAACAGCCCACACATTGTTCTGTTAGGTCATCCCTTTAGGCCCTGTCTTATTGCCCTTCAGGCGAGTCCGACTCTGAGCTTGCTGAAAAGCACAGTTCCAACTAACCTCCAATCAATGACTTACTTGCCTTAAAATGTAAGACAGAAGGGGCCAAATGTACCAAGGCTTTTTTACGCCTCACAAACAGTGAAAATCGCTGTTTGCGAGACGCAAAAGCCACATCGCGATGCCTATTCCCATTTTGCGAGTCGGTAACCTGGTTACCGACTCGCAAAATGGGACTGCGAGTCGCAAATAGGAAGGGATGTTCCCCTTCCTATTTGCGAGTCGCAGCGCGATGTAAGATTGCTTTGTGACCGCGAATGCGGCCGCAAAGCAATCGCTGTTGGTAACCCATTCGCAAAAGGGAAGGGGTCCCCATGGGACCCCTTCCCCTTTGTGAATGGCCTTGAAAACTTTTTTTCAGAGCAGGCAGTGGTCCTATGGACCACTGCCTGCTCTGAAAAAATGAAACTGTCACGTTTCATTTTTTCTTTTGTAATGCATCTCGTTTTCCTTTAAGGAAAACGGGCTGCATTACAAAAAAAAAAACAGCTTTATTTAAAAGCAGTCACAGAGATGGAGGTCTGCTGTCTCCAGCAGGCCACCATCCCTGTGAGTGCTGCGACACACAAGGGGGTCGCAAATTGCGACCCACCTTATTAATATTAATGAGGTGGGCCTTTGTGACCCCCTTGCGACTTGCAGATGGTGTCAGGGACACCATCCTGCATCTGGCATTGCGACTCGCAAATTGCGAGTCGCTCAGACTCGCAATTTGCGAGTCGCAATGCCGGATTGTCCTACATCTGGCCCAAGGACTCTTAAAACGTGAGCACTTTATGACTGGTTAACAATCCGTTTGTGCTGTGTACTATATAAATTGGCATTACCAGTTGAATTATGCACATACAGCTACATATATATAATGTGTCATGTGTTGTAGGCATTATATACACAAACAATTTCACTTGCCTATCGTCAAGATAGAATGCAAATGTAGAGCATGGGAAGTGTAGACAGAAAATTATTTGTGGAAGAACAGCATCTCAGCTGTGCCCACGTTTGTGAAGTTTAGGCATGGTCCTGAAGCAAGTAGCTCCTGGATGGCTCTTACTGCTTTCAAGGCACCACACTGCACTAAATTTGAAAAAGTGGCAGGCCTAAACCGAGAAACTGTCATAGCTAGCTTACCACTATTTAGGTATGCAATATAAAATCACAGCAATGAATTGTCTGTGTTCCTGTTGTGCATACTTTGGCTCGTGCTTCTGTCTCATGCATCAACAAAGGGAGTAAAATAATGTAGAAGTAATTTCCCAGAAAATAACACCGTTAGAAAACATTTGGAGGGGGTGCTGTGTTTGTGAGCGTGAGGCTTGTACCAAATTTAAAATAAACTTTATGCACATCTGTGCCTGTGAGATGGCAGGTCCAGACAGCAAGTTCAATTGTCTCTGGAATTGGCAGCTGAACTACAGACCCTTAATAGGTCCATGAGGATAGATTTATGTATATATGGTTGCAATGCATATATGGTGGTTGTGCCTGTGCATATGATGGCTGGATCTGGACCCATAATAGGTACGGTGAACAAGATAGCTGATCGTGGCTACATTGTGGATGACCCTGGGCACATGATAGATGCTCTTGAGTGCTGACTGGATGGGCCTGGGTAAATGATGGTTTGGCATAAGCAGCTGTGCTTAGGCATGTGAAGAAGGAGCATAGACATCGCACAGCTAAAATTTTGTCTATGAAGGAACTGTGTCCCCACTACTGGCATCTTGTTGCAGCATTCCAATTTATATGTGATTAGTGGCGAAAATAGTTTATCTGCTTTTCTGTTTGCTACTATCCAAATCCCACTGTTTAGTGATCAGAGAGCACATCCTGTCCTATAGTTGCATTGGAGTTCATGTGACTGCACTTCCTGTGATGGCATTATCGGAGAAGAAAGGGTGTGAAATATCACGTTTGATATCCTGGGCGTTTTGATTCATCACTGTCGTACAACAGGAGTAAAAGCAACAAGAGGTACCTCCCTCAGAGGAGACGGAAGAGCTGGCGTGGTCGTTAGAGGGAGACTGGCCCTACCTTGTGCGGTGGGAAGGTGCAAGGTGAAAGCAATTGAGATATCCAGGGCCAGGGAGAGTGGCTGCTGAGGGCAAAAGTAATAGACAGATTCTCCAGTCTGAGAAGAAGAAGGAGACAGACAGACACTTCCAATACAGGGCAGAATGGCCTATGTCCTAGAGAGGGATGGAGACGGACCATTCTCACTGCAGTACAGACAGACTTGGAGTACTCAAAGTATGGCCCTCCTGATCTTTACATGGGCCCCCGGGTCAACGAAAGCAATGGGCTGCTGTATAATCGACTCAGCATTAAATGTTAAAAAGATGTTATATAAACAGTCAAGCATTTATTTAAGGGTTAATTGATGTTAAAGAAAGGAAGTACCACTTAACTTTAGGAACACCTTCATTTTTCAAGATATCTTTGAGCAAAACTAGTCTTTTTTTTAATTCAAAAAGTGTATTTCATTAACATGCAGAACCGTTTCATAGAGGTGAGATGAACCAACACATTAAGAGGGAGAGCAGAGCCGAGCCAAGTCAAGCGTCTGGCTCGTATCTTAGAGCCCCTGTTCGAGACAAGCCCTGGAAATGTTTGCATATAAATCATACACCAACTATCACATAAAATATGATAATTCAAAATGTGTATTTCTCAAGCATGTGGGAACTTTGACATAAATGAGTCACATTGTAGACCTGCACTGAGAAGTACTTTATTAAAAGTGATAATTAAGAATGAACTATTAGTGAACTAAGAGGCAGGATAATTGTCATGTAAACCCCATACGTGGTTCATATTATTATAAAGCATCATTTTAGTCTATTAAATCAAACACAATAGGTTTTGTAAAGCTGCTATTTTGAATTCACATTTTTGAAAGGGCTTTAATAGGCACTAATAAAGAAAAAATATCACAAAATTAAAGTGGGGAAGCTGCAATTTATCTAGGTTTCTGGGTTTACTTTGAACAAATCAGCCAGTATTGGGTATCCATTTGTCTTTCCTTATTTTAAGGCTTTCTTTTTACTTCTTTGTGCACATTTTATATAGAACAAGCTCAACCCGAATGTATTGGAATCCTTTACATGAGCAACAGTTCTTTTACACAAGGTCACAGTTCATTGTTAATAGGGATGGATGTTGAGCCATTGCCGAGACTCAAACCAGGTTCTCTCAGCTCCAGAGTCAACAGGTCTGGCCATAAAACCACATCCACTGTATAGGGAAGAAGGAAGGCGGAAGCCACATGAAAGCTCAGGCTGATTATGGGCTTGAGGTTCCAACAGGACTTCAAGCTGATCCAGAGCCAGGCTTTAGGCCTGAGCCTGGCTAAAGCGTCAGTGGCTCTCCCACCCCTATCATTGCATATTAGTACATCTGATTATGTCAGTGCTTTGAGAACTATTTGAAAGTTATAGTTTTCAAACATGAATGTAAAAACATTAATTTCCACGCACTCTGAAACAATGACAATAGTGAAATAAAAGGCAAGTCAGTTGTTATGTGCACTCTTTGACTGACCTGGCTGTCTATCATATCACAGACCAAACGTTTGGCCCCTGTGAAAATGTTATTGATACACATAGAGTAGGAGGATTAAAGACCATCCCCACTCTTTCCGCACCAGTGCGGGACAGAGTGAGTTCTGGGACCAAATGGGAAAAGACATAACTACCTGCCATCCGCTCCAACCTCGACCAGGGGTGTGATGTAGCAGAAATGTTAGTATTGTACCTGAAGTCACAGTAACCATCTATATGTGACAGCTTATGCATTATGTTAATCAAAGTACTAATACTTTAGCTGTAAAGTGGTTCACTGACAAGCCATAATAACATGCATTCACTGTAGGTCAGTAGTTGAAAATTATGTGGTATGGCATTTTAACTTTATGATTAGTGAGTTAATTTGCTTTTACATTATAAGTCATGATGTAAATTAAATGTATTAAATAGTTTTCATGGAGAGAGTGTTTTAAACGTAATGTGCAAATGTAGAGAATGTAGTTCTGCACTATATTTACTTGAAAGAGTTAACAGAGTCTTTTTCATTTTGAATTTACTGTAACAAAAACATTGGCCAAGTTTTCTAATACTAAATTTAGAGTTTAGAATGTTAAATGTACATTAGATGCATAAATGAATGTGCTGTTTTAATTCATTTGATTAGCCTAAGTAAGGCCTGCAAGGCCCTGTTTCGTGACTGTTCAGAAAATGTTTACTCATTCTTGCTAACGTGTATTTTTCTTTCAGACATCATTTTCATGAGAATGTTAGCTTTATAATAGATACTCTATTGTTTTACACATAGTGAGTTTGGAAACCCAACCTTGAGCATAGTACATGCAAGAACTGTGGAACTGACAATGTACATAAATATTTTAGCTCAAATGGATAAGCTAAGATGGAAGCCGTTTCACATGAAGAACCTGGGAATATTCACCGATGTTTCAGTCTATGTCGCATGACTATTTTCCATTGGACAAACTCAACTTTTGCTTCATGTGGAGTGATGAGTGGACAAATCATCTTGGCCTATGAGCTTTAATTTAACTGGTCTGTGGACAGAGATGAGAGATCTTCACCGCTTGCTGAACACTGGTATTAAGTGGAAAGAGCAAATGTCAATCTGCCTTTTTCCTCAAATGGAGAAAGTGCCATTTACACAGCACTTAGGGGCAGATTTAAGAGCCCCTAGGGTCTCCTTGTGCCACATTAGCATCATTTTTTTAAGCTAATGTGGCCCAATAAGGCTGAAATCGCTGTGCCATATTTACAAAGTGGCACAATGCATGCATTTCACCACTTTGTAACCTTTTGAGCTACATTATGCCTGCGTCAGGCATAATAAGGGGGGGGCGGAAAAATGTCTGAAAGAAATCTGAGAGATTTCTTTGTGTCTTTCTTTTTTAGGCACTTTTAATGCCTGCTCAGAGCAGGCGTTAAAAGGAGGCTCCCATTAGTTTCAATGGGCCTCTGGGTGCTTTGCAAGATTAGCATCAGAATTTTTGACACTGAACCTGCAAAGCGCCAAACTAGCATAAAACATTCTGATGCTAGTTCCGTAACTACCACATGGCGTGCCTTATATTAAATACAGCGCACACATGGTGGTGTTAGGGGGGCAATGAGAGGCGCAAGAAAAGTTTTCATAAATCTGCCCTATAATATCGATGAAAAGGTACTAAAATGTTCCCACTTCGCTGAAACGCTCAGGGACATCTATTTATTCAAGGCCTTTTTTCCAGTTGGGCTTGTATAATTATGCAAATACATGCTAAGAAAGACTCAGTAAATAGCTACTTCACACAATAGTGTGATGGGTTTGGTGAAAGGTCTTTACAATAACACACAGAAATTTACACGCATCTAGTAAAGTGTTTTTCTGATTATGATAAATAGAAATGCTGCTGCTGATTTCAGTTACTGATTGTTGAGTAAGAATTTAATTAATTTGTGAGCAACAGGATTTCAGCCTCACTTTATTTAGGTAATGTTCTTATTTACATAAGCACTGCCACTGATAAAGCACTCTTGTGATGCCTCTGTGGCCATACCTGTAGTAGAGCCCCCCAACACACTTGATTTATCACACTTAGGGGGTCATTATGACCCCGGCGGTCCTGCTCCGCCACACCAGTGGTGGCGGCCAGACTGCCGACAGCGTGTCGGTGCAGGACCGCCAAATTATGACAATGGAAGTGAACTGGCTGTATTGCAGCCAGTTCACCACCTGTACCGCCAGGGAGGTAGGACCACCTGGTCAAAGGTTGACCACCTTTGACCCGGCGGTCCACCTAACACTGCCTGCGGTATTTTGAGCATCCTTATCACCAGGGATTCATTCCTGTCGCCACTGCAGGACTCCCCAACCCCTCCCTCCATGTAGGACCCACCCCGACACCATCTGAAGCCCCCCACTCTCCCAAGCAGTGACACCCCTGCTCTGATCCCCATTCTGAACCCCCCGATCCCCATTCCAACCCCCCCACCCCGATCCCCATTCTGACCCCCATACATCTACGCAGGCACACATCACACATACATACATACATGCACACATACACGCATTCTCATTCACACACACATGCACACACGGCCACAACACCCCCACCCCTGCACACACGCATTCACACATGCACACATACACTTGCATACACACGCACACAAACACACACAACACCCCCACCCCCTCCATTCACACACACACCCACATTCATGCACACAACACTCAGCACCCCCGCTCCCACTCCCCATCCTCCTCCCTTGTCGGTCGATCACCTTACTTGGTGGTTGCAGTGGTCGTCCGGGAGGGAATGGGGTCCATGGCGCTAGCTCTGTCACCAGCACCCCACCAACACAACACAGCCACACCTATTACTAAGTTGCAATAGGCGTGGCAGTGTTATGTTGATGTAGCAGTGCCAGCGGAGCAACCTCAACTGCACCGCCAACCGTCAGTATGGCTGCTGGCGGCTCTCCGCCCAATTTATGGCGGAGAGCCGCCAGCAGTCATAATATGGCGGTCTGATGACTGGCGGGACTTCAGCGGTTACGTTGTAGACCACCGAAGTCATAATGAGGGTCTTAATGCCCTGTTAAATAGGCTTACTAATTCATAGGATTTCCCCTTGATCAGGTTATTAGAATTGCAAATTTAGATCTGCTAAATGATTAACAGAATTATACCACTATTGTTTTCTCCTTTTCAAAATGTTCCTGTTGCTGCTTTATGTGGCATTAATAGAATGTTTAGTCTTCCTGATCTTAGTTGGTTTGAACTTCTTCAGGAGGTTTTGACAACCTAATATAATTTTTTACCTTTATAGTCTTGTATTGAGAATTGTTCAAGTCAGCCTGAGGCTTAATCTGCAATAAACACCCTAGGACTTTTATCCCACTTGTAGTATTCTTTGTGTGGCTAAATGAGTCATACTGATCTTTACATTTATTGTTGTGGAGCTTGTTGTCCTGGCTTTCACCAAACTAGTCCTGTGAAGGAATATGCTACAACAGGTGTAACATGGGCCCCTGAAGCCTCATCAGTGCAGGAGGCCCAACCCTCCAGGGAGTCCCAAATTCTTCAAGGGCAGCTCCCACCAATCCCATGGAATCTTGGCCCCTTCAGGATGCAAAGGTGTGTGGAGGACTGGAGGGAGGGTGTGGGGTGATGCACCCATTACTACAAGGAGCTTCGGTACTGATAAAAAAGTCACTGAGCAGATGCCTGGAGGACACAAATCACTTTACAACCTATTTATAAATCGCCTCACAATCTTTACAAGACTTGAAACCAGAGGAAATGCCTGCACTTTCTTTTATTATGTTCCTGTCCGTGGCTGGGATTGCTTTCTCCTTATCTGGCAGAAGGTTGGATGCCGCTAATCTGTCAAAATTAGGCACTCAGCGGCAAGGAGTGTTTGTGCCAGGCCCTGTCGGGATGATAGAGTGCAGCATTAGCCGTCTGGAATATACGCCTCCGTCGCCTGTTCACCGACATGCCAGGCGCAGCTGGTGCAGGGGCTCCCGTCTCCTACCGCTGCTCTCAGACCGGCGATGCTAGGCGCGGTTGGTACATGAATCTGGGCCCGCTCCCACCATGTCAGGCAGGGTCCGGTTGTAGTATTTTGAAGAAATAATATCAGCCATTTGTTTGTGTTTTGCCATACTTGAAGGGTCAAGTGCTGGTAGGTGAAAAAATTTGTATAATTCTCAGTATTCTTTTGTAACATGGCAGCTATCCATCCATCTCTTTATTTTAATTATTATTTGAAAATTACTTAGACGGCTCTCAAGCCCTTTTATAATGTAACCTTTTCATTTGTTTGCTGTTTTAGGTTTCGATTTCGAAAGGTGAAAAGTTCGGATATTGCTGATTTTTCTACTGCTTTACTGACACAGACATAGAATAAAGCCCAAGAAAAACAGTCGTGGTGTAACCTTAGCAGGGTTCGTGTAGGTGCCAGGTGCGGTACATTTCCTCTTTATGACGGTTACAACCAAAGCCCCTCGAGCCTGACATGTTTTGGCATGTACTTTGGCCCTGACTTAAGAGAAGTGGCGCTTCATTACATGCAGCGCCACTTTTCTTGCGCCCTTGCGCCCCCCTAACGCCACCATGCGTGCGCCGTATTTATGATACGGAGCACCATGGCACACATTAGGATCAATAGCATACTAATTTCTGATGCTATTGTGGTATTTTGCAGGATTACTGCAAAGTACATGTGTCCCATGCAATTAAATGTGTATTGGTACGATGCAAAGATGACAGGTTTGATGAGCATTGGCATCAGGCAAAACAACGCCTGACCGGATTTACTTTTCTATCAGCGCCAAACAAACTAAAAAAAACAAGTGCATTAAGAGATGAGTGAACAAATAAAGCTCCAATCCTGAAGCAGGACCCTGGCAGTTTAACCATCTGTAACACCAGAGGTTTGCTTTGCTTTATTTCCTTTTCTCTGGTATGTAAGTGATGTGTAGCACACCTGAACACACAAAGCACAAGGAGGGGAGGCTGGTCCTATGCCTGTAAGATTGAATGCATAGGTGTAAACAACGTATACTCAGGCCCATATTTATACTTTTTGACGCAAAACTGCGCTAATGCAGTTTTGCGTCAAATAAATTAGCGCCGGCTAACGCCATTCTGAAGCGCCATGCGGGCGCCGTATTTATTGAATGACGTTAGCCGGCGTTAGCCGCCGGCGCCGTCTGGTGTGCGTTAAAAAAAACGACGTACACCAGGCAGCGTCGGCGTAGGGGGATATGGGGCTTTGGCGTCAAGAAATGGGGCAAGTCAGGTTGAGGCAATTTTTTCGCCTCAACCCGATTTGCGCCATTTTTTACGACTCCCAACCCCCATAGAAATGACTCCTGTCTTAGCAAAGACAGGAGTCATGCCCCCTTGCCCAATGGCCATGCCCAGGGGACTTCTGTCCCCTGGGCATGGTCATTGGGCATAGTGGCATGTAGGGGGGCACAAATCAGGCCCCCCTATGCCACAAAAAAATAAAAAAAAAATACTTACCTGAACTTGCCTTAATGTCCCTGGGATGGGTTCCTCCAGCCTTGGGTGTCCTCCTGGGGTGGGCAAGGGTGACAGGGGGTGTCCCTGGGGGCATGGGAGGGCACCTCTGGGCTCCTTCAGAGCCCACAGGTCCCTTAACGCCTGCCTTTTGCAGGCGCTAAAAAACGGCGCAAAAGCAGCCGTACGTCATTTTTTTTGACCCGCCCACTCCCGGGCGTGATTTTTGCCCGGGAGTATAAATCCGACGCACATGCCTCGGAGTCGATTTTTTAGACGGGAACGCCTACCTTGCATATAATTAACGCAAAGTAGGTGTCCACGCTAAAAAATGACGCTAACTCCATGGACTTTGGCGCTAGACGCGTCTAACGCCAAAGTATAAATATGGAGTTAGTTTTGCGTTGAAATTGCGTCAAAAAAAACGACGCAATTCTGGCGCAAACGGAGTATAAATATGCCCCTCAGTCTTACGCCTAAGTCCCTGCCGGCTGCTATACATGTGACTGTTCACAGGTAGGGGACTATGTCATACATTAGCCAGCTCACTGGAAACCCCGTTCATTGGAGACATACCCGCTTCAGTTTCATGCTCGTACTCGAAGGCTAAGATTTGTACTCTTCTGCAGAAGGGCCAAATAAAATGAAAACAGCTACACTGGGAGAAACCCGTGGGTTCTGCTGCTGGGTAAATCAGTGAATGGGCCATAGCCTACAATAAAGCAGATCTGGTACCTTGAGATGGACCTGTGCTTTAGACTCCTGGATCATTGCTACAGCTTTGGAATGAGGGATAGTGGGGTCAGGAAAAACAAGCTCTCCGGGCCAAATGACCGCTAGAGAGGATGGTCACCAAGCCAATACATAGGCAGCCTTGAACAAAATAAGGGTGGAGGGCATCTTTCTTTGACAGTAGCATGTAGGAAGTCATCAACCGAACAAAAGAAACAAGAACTGGCTAAGCTGATAAACTGACACACTTTCGTTTTCTGGAACATGAGTTACTTACAGGTACTGAGCAACTGAAGGGGACTGATCCCTAAACCTTTTTTCTTTCCAGGAGCAAGCCTGGCATACTGCTTCATTGTCCTCCACATGATGCGGGCCAGCACGGTTGGGATGGCAGGGTATGTTGCCAGGGCTAGGAGGTGAAAGGAAAAGGCCCCGGAGGCAGTTCACGCAGTAGTATTTTCAGCCAAATACATGCATTAAAAAATTCAAGAATTGTGGCACTGCCATGGGGACCTACACTCGCTGAAATCATATAGACTTCCCAAACAAAAATGAAGGAAAGCCATTTATTCTCTCATTTGGCATCTAAAACAGAATGGAAGGCTTTCACTTCAGGGGGATAGAAAAAGTGCTATTGGGAACAGCATAACATAAAGTTGAGTTATCATTTCCTTCAGTGTCTAATAATCCTCCACCAATCTTTCTCTGTTGTGTACTTTACCCTTTGTGACGCATTCCTTTGTTTCTGCTCTTTCATGCGTTCTTTAGTACTTTTGTTATCGTTTTTGTTTGAGTAGCTAATTATACCTTGCTGTTCTTTCCCCTTTGCCGTGATCACCAGTCTGTGAAATTATGCTGTCTATGCTCTAAAGTGCGGTCAGGAATCATTATCTTTGACATTTATATGAATCCAGAATGTGAGGCTACAAAATGAATATGATCCTGGTAGGAAAACATTAAGGGCTTATTTACAAGCCCCTTGCGCCATTGGACCATCACTTTCAGCGATACTCCGGTGGCGCAATGCCCTTTTTGTGGCTTAACATCGAATTGTAAATATGGGGCCCCTGATACAGTTTTCTGTGGCAGAGGGGCGTGCAATGGGTGTTGCTGTGAGCGTACCCACGCAACACCCATAGCTTTTTGACGCTGCCCAAGATTTGCGAGGATCCATAAACCTGAGGCAGTACCAAAAACTAGTGCAGGGGTAGCATTAGCATGGGGCAACAAGAATAAATACTTTTATTAGTCCTCGTTTTTGCTTTTTCAATCTGTGCTGCATTCTGCAACACACACAGAAAGAGCAAAACACCATGAATGATGGTTTATGTGCAGGAAGGCAGGAAGGTATCCCTTACTGCACATAAACAATCATTAAATAATGACGATTTGCTACTTACGTAGAAGTAATAAATCACCATTATTGATTGTTTGGGTGCAGGAAAGAACACCTTTCTGCACATAAAGAATCATCACCTGCAACCCAGTAACCCTTGCACTATGGTGCAAGGGTGCCTGCATTGGTCCTAGGCAGCGAAATTTAGCATCAGGGTTAGGGGAAGAACAGGGGTGCGTTGTATTTTCGTAAATACGGCATATCCCTGCATTTCTGAAGTGACGCAGTGTTGCGCTGCCAATTTTGGTGCAGCGCTGCACCACTTTCTTTTAAATCTGGCCCTAAGACTACAAAAAGTGATCTCAAAAGATCTTAGGAAACAAAGTGGAGAAGTTTCTCAGAATCCCAGGAGTTGCCCCTATGAACATTAAAATGGATTCCTGCTTAGTAAAATGGGTACAGTGTATGAGATGTCATAAACAAAGAGAACTGAATGAAAGGAATCAAGAAAGCCCATTAAGGTGCAGGTTTAGCAGATCAAGTTGCCACACTAATTGATTATATTCTTGGAGATATTTTCCTAGTAACTAGCCCACTGTTATTGAAGCTGAAGCATACAAAAACATGATCAGTGCAATGCCTGAATTAACCTCAACCACTGGTAATTAATTTGGGTTGCATCCCAGTCCATAATTATTTTGCCCACCATGCCACCTCAGTTTGGACCCAGCCAAATGCAAATCAGTATTGACCCTGCTCCAACAGGAGCAGTCCAGCCCAAACTGCCAGACCAGGTTCGCCTTGAACCAGAACACAAGCAACCCAAGACCAGTGTTGCCCTAATTGTTGCTCTTCAGTCAGGTGTAACTTGGTTCCAGTGGCACAATGAGCATGGGACCCCCATCTGGGCATACCCATCAAACGTAGGGCATCGTAGTGAACTATTAAAACAATGATGGATGGAATGCTTGAATTTATCGCAGTCACTGATAATTACTCAGGCTGCATCTCAATCCATTGCTATTTTGCACACTATGCCACTTCCGTTTCCACCCTGACACATGCAAATCGGTCAGCCTGAACTGCCAGGTCATATCCTCCCTGAACTGGACACAAGCAACCTAAGACTGGTTTCACCCTGATTGGAAGTCTTCAGTCAGGTATAGCTTGGATCCAGTGGCACAGTGATCATGGGACCCACATACTTGTACACTTAGGGCATCACACTAAAATATACAAAAAAGTGGTGGGTAGAATCTTTGAATTAATCTCAGCCACTTGTAATAACTCAGGGACGCACACCAGTCCATCGTTATTTTGTACACCATTCCACCACAGTTTAGACTCAGTCATATTCAAATCAGCGTTGACCATGTTCCAATAGGAACAGCCAAGCCTCCATTGACAGGCCAAGTACTACCTGAATAAGAACGCATGCAGCTGAAGACCAGTTTTTCCCTGATTGTTTTCGGTCAGGTGCAGCTTTGTTCCAGTGCTACAGTGAGCACGGGACCCACATCTGGGCATACGGAATCAAACTCAAGTAACCAAAAAAGTAATGGGTGGAATGTTTTAATTAGTATCAAAAGCAAAAAGCACAGATGATAGATGGAATGCTGAACAATGCAAACATTCACCACTAGTCACCAATCTGGGCTTAATCCATCATTTTTTTGTTCACCATGCCGCTCCAGTTTGGACCCAGTCGTATGCAAATCAGTCTTCACCCTGCTCCCCATGGGAACGGTCCAGCCTGAACTGGCAGGCCAAGTCCTCCCTGGACCGGAAACAAGCATCCTGGGACCGGTTTAGGGGTATCACCTCTCATAGGCCAGGGTAGCTTGAATCTTGTGGCAAGGTGAGCATGGGACCCATGTCTGGGCCTACCCTTCCCACTTAGGGTAACAAAAGCTAAAATAACTAATGATGGATGAAATACTGAGCAGTGCAAACATTCACCCCATGTCACAGATCTGGGTTTAATTCATTGTTTTTTTGCACACCACGCCACCAAGTTTGGACCCAGCCAAATACAAATCAGTCTTGACTCTACTCGCCTTGGGAACAACCCAGCTCAAACTCCTAGGCCAGGTCCTCTCTGGACTGAAAACTGGACCAGAAACAGGCTTTCTGGGACTGGTTTCAGCTTAGTCTCAGCTACCGGAAACTTCTCCGGGTGGCATCCCAGTCCATTATTCTTCTTCACTCCATGCCACCTCAGTTTGGACCCAGACACTTGCAAATCAATCTTGCCCCTGCTTCAATAGAAACAGTCTAGCCCAAACTGCAGGCGAGGTCCTCCCTGAACCACTACACAAAACAACCCAAGACCTATTTGCCCCTGATAGGGGCTCTCTATTCAGGTGTAGCTTGATTCCAGTGGCATAGTAAGCATGGAGCCATCACCTTGCACTTTTTGCAGTAGGCTTTAAGCTTTTCCAAGAATTGACAGCAACCATGAACCATGTTGTACCAGATCTAGGGTCCTACAGGGATTTGAAACCCTGTTACTGGAGAGAGTACTATTTAATAGATCCAGTTGTCAAATAGATAGATTAAAGTAATCCCCTGAGGATATTCAGCTGACCTTTGACTTAAATGCGAATACTAAGAAATTTGATATGATATCAGTTGAATCCCATTGGTGTACACCCTTTCAAAATCAGTACTTTTGTTGAGTGATTATTGAAGTATTTGTCAACACCTGAAAAATAAAAGTGATTGATGTGATAACTTTGGATGGAAGTGAAGACCAGAATGCTGAATGGTTCAATGAAGAACATAGGGTTACAAAATATCATCTTACTAGAAATTTTTTGGTTCAAGATTTTACAGGCAGAGGCAGTTTAAAAAAAAAATGAATGTTAGGAGATTTCTTAGAAAAAAAGAAGTTTACTTTATGAAAATTAAATTGCATTTTTTAAAGATTTTTTTAATAGAAGAAATAGTAAGGCTTTTTGGGAAACGCTGGTCCTGTGGGTTTGTCAGAATGGATGCTCTAATGGTTCACTCATAGCTCGAGAGGCCTGGCTAAGCTATGTCTAAGTAATTTTTCATTGACAATACTATTGCTGCTAACCTAGTGTCTAATTATGAAAGATGCCTCCAACCAAAAAGGAATTGTTTAAATATCTGAAGACTATGAAAGTTGATAAAGCAGTGAGCCCAGATAGTTGTCAATTTTTTCTAAAAGTGTCCAGAATGGTGGGTTAGTCTCTCTGCAAATCTGACCTGAGCAATGCTCTATGAGCAACAAGTGGCAAGCTGATGAAAGAAAGAGACCGCTCAGTAGCAAATGGGTGTCCCCAATTTAGTCCACCAAGATTTTTCACTTATGACTACCTGGATTTTGGGCTTTTACTGTGAGCGAGTCTCACTACCTGGGTTTAGTCATTGTAAATTCATGGCATAACAACCTGTGGTTCTGTGTTTTAATATGTTTCCTTTGTAACCTGGGGATTCTCCATGCTTCCTGCCCAGTTAGGCTTCGCAGAACGTTTTCAACATAAGCCTAATTATGTGTTTATGCCTCTTTTCATACATTTTGAAAAACAAGTTATGTATTGTTCCCAGGCACAGTCTTTGAACATGTAGAATTGAAAAACAAGGGCTCACAGGCAATGATGTACTAAAAATCCAAAGAACAATCTATGCAGGGTGCACAGCTTCACAGACAGAAATAGATATATTGTATTTTGATGTAACTTGGAAGCCAATGGATTGATTAAACACACTGAACAAACATTTCAAAGAAAATAAACTATATTCTAAGGCCATCTGGCATTTCATGGTCAGAGACAAATATTCACTAATGCTGAAAATGGATTTGAGCAGGAAAAAAGGAGTGTGTTTCTCTTCCTGTGTCACTGAAAAAATGAAGAAAAGATTTTGTACTGCTTAATTGTACTATTCACCTCCCACATGTAAGATTCTGGGCCCTAGGCCCTCATGCTGTTGTAAGGACAACACAAACACTAGTATATGGTGCAAGGAACTGGCCAAGGGCACATGTGCCCAGCACCTTTTATTAACGGGCTCCATGTCATTTGTGCCACCTGTGTTAAATGGGTTTGGGGTGAGTGTGGGACCCCCCATAGGGAGTGTCTGGATACAGCTATGTGATGGACAGGACACCACACCCCTCCTAAATGTAAAAAAAAAAAAAAAATGAGGCCAACCTGTGGGAATAAACAAAACAAACTAGACACCACTGAGTATCTCCGTCTCCATTGGTGGTCTGCAGGACAGCGCTGGACAAATAGATAGTTGTGGCTGGAGACACCTGGACATCCCTGCTCGCATCCATGGTTTAACCAGATGACACTGGGCAGGAAGACAGTGTAGATGCAGTCCGGATCCTTTGAACTTATGTCGGTTGGGTTAAAGTCAACCTATGTTGGTCGGTCCCATCTGTTCTCACAGTGTTGGACTTGGTGTCAACATTTCATACTGAGATGCATCAGGAGCATCAGTGGTGTCCGCTGCAGAGGTTTCTCTTGGGGTTTCTTGGCTCCGTAAAGGACAACTCGGCAAGGACTGGGATGGCATTTGATGTTTGGACAGCTTTCTCTGAAGCCCCGGTGCCTCCCGGTACCTATCAGTGGAGCAGTTTCAGGTCCATCTCTCGTGCAGGGATTCCCTTGTGCAGGGATTCCCTTTTGGCCCTCTTCAATGAGTCACCACAGGACAGCATTGACTGTGCAGGGCTGCATGTGAGCCGTGCATGGGCCACTGCAGGTCTGCCACCAGGGTCACTGCGAAGTCGCTTGTGCAACCCCAAGGGTAAATGACTCATGGTCAGATGTGCTTGCCAACAGGACCCAGGTGCCCTTGGGTATAGCAGATTGTCTCTGGATGATTGGTCCCTCGCAGTGTCAGGAGTGCCTCCTTGATCTCATTGTGGTTTGCATGTGTAAGGCTCCACTCTGGTGCTGAGATGCTCCTTTGGTGGTTACAGTGGTTCACATGGCAATGATGGTGTTGTTGCCATTTGACAACCAATACAATAGGTGGCGATGACCTGCAGGGAGTGAGGGTGACAGTAGGGCCTTTGGGTCCCCATAGCTTGGTGTGTTGCTGGTGTTGTTCTTCTCCTATGGCATGAGCAGTTTTTAGCAGGTATGCCATCATCCATCAAGCAGCCAGTGACAGTGACCTGACAGTCACACGGAAAGCATGAGGCGCATGCTTGTGGCTTTCTTTTTATTGACCCACTAGGCTGTCCCTAGTGACGTCACTCCACATCAGTGGCTTACTTGGGTCTGTAGGTGCACTCTCCTGTAGTGGCACATGTCCTTGGTCTTGACACCCTAGATCATTTCTCCTGCGTGCCTGTGGTCAACAGGTTCTTTAGTGTGACAGGTCTGTCACATACCTTTCTCTACTCTCCTTTTTTAGTTCTCCTAATAATGCTCTCTTCTTCTTCTAGTGCTAGGTGTTGTCAGGCTCTTCAGTGTGACAGGTGTGGTCCACACTTTACTCTCCCCTCCTCTTTCAGTTCATTTATTGTGGTGTGGCACCTGGCCACGTGTCACCTGCGTCCTTTTCTTCTTCTGGTGTGATGTGGCACCAGGCCAAGTGATTCTCTTCACCTGGTCTGCTCAACGGTCCTGTCCTGTTCACAGGACTGCGCATCTTCTCTTGTCATGGACCTCTCGGAGGCCCGGTTCTGTTTATAGGACTGCGCATCTTCTCTTCAGGTCAGTGTGGCATTCACCCACACTTCACAGGTACTCTCCTATGGGCCCTTCTCGGGGCTCCTCTGTATGGATGGCTGGTGACCTTCCTTCCGCCTCTCCTTCGCTCGAGGGCATAGTGCTGGACCTTGAGGCTGTGCTTTTGCTGTGCCCAGGGCCTCAGATTAACACCTGACTCTCCCACCTGGTCAAAATAATGCTCAAGCAGAGATGCGCACCTCTATGTGCCTGGGCACCACTAGTCTGGCCTTGATGCCCCCATTTGCGGTGGATAAATGCAGGATTGACTTTCCAGCCAGCAGAGCCTTGCTAGGCTGCAACTATCTTGTGGCGGGGCTCTCTAGTGCACCAAAGATGGTCCACTTGTTGACTTCTAACCAAAGCAATTTCTATTGTGTTAACAAATATTTCATGGTTGCCGTAGGCCTACATGGCTCCTATCTGTATATCCCAATTTTTCACCTTCAGCAGGAATATTTGAGAGTCACAGTACTTCAATGTGTAATCCTTTATTTTGGTATCAAGTTAGCACCAATGATGTTCACAAAAGTCCTGGCTACCCTGGTAGACAGCCATCACAGAGAAGGGATACTTTTGCTTTCTTTCTTGAACTACTGGCTAATCCACTTGAAATCAGAGGATCAAGTTATCAAAGAAAGACAAATAATTGTAGAAGTGCTACACATTTATGGATTTCTGATAAACTGGGAAATGTCGCAAATGATTCCCTGTCAAGATTTAGAATATATTGGGGCATGTTTTCAGTCATATGTGGGAATGATATCTTGTTCACTAAGAAGACAACAGAAGATGATCAGGAATCTACTCAGCTTTCTGAAAGAAAAACAGCTGACAGGCAGAGAGAAGTTAAGGATTCAAGGAGACACAGCAGCCTCCATTTTTCGGTAATATGGACAAGGTATCATCTCAATTGATTTGTCAACCAACTTCTTCAGTTGTGGTCTCCCGCTGTCAACCCGTTGAAAAAGACATTGACTATAATGGAGGTGACCAAGAAAGACTTGAGGTGGTTGTTAAACTTGGGTCATCTTTCAAAAGGTTTTACTTAGCTCCTCCAAGTTGGACAATAATAATAACTGATGCCAGCGAGATGGGTTGGGAAGCATAGATGGATACTCAAACAGTTCAAGCAAAGTGGTACTCTCTACAGCAGAAGAGGTCAGTCAATTGGAGAGAGATGGAAACGGTTCATCAAACTAGCCTACATTTCTCTCCATTAATAGAGAGCAAAGCAGTGCTCATAGGGACAGACAATACATCAGGAAAAGCATACTTGAACAAGAAGGTGGGCCACAAATTCAAGATTGCTGATAAGGTGTGCAGACTGCATATTACAGTGGGAGACTTTCAGCCCTACATATTCTGACAGTTCTGAATCAAAAAGTAGATCAGTTGAGCAGAGTGTTTCAGTCTTCCCATTACTTCCAGCTAGATCCTCTAGTATTCACAGAGATTTTTAGGAGGTGGGTTTTCCAGTGTGTTAGACATGGCATCCTTGGTGTCGTCTCCCCTAACGTTTTGCCTCTGTTTCCCAGGGTGTTGATGTGTGCTGGACTCCGTTTTTGCTGTTTTTGTTACTCTGGGCACTTTACCACTGCTATCCAGTGCTAAAGTGCAAGTGCTCCTATGTAAAATGTATGTGTAATTGGATTTCCACGATTGGCATATTTGCTTTAATGGTAAGTCCCTAGTACAGTGTAATAGAGTTGTCCAGGGCATGTAAATCAAATGCTACTAGTGGGCCTCAGTACTGGTTGTGCCACCCACTTCAGTCGCCCTGTAAACATGGCTCAGACCTGCTACTGGAGTGTCTGTGTGTGCAGCTTTACACTGCCAATTCGACTTGTCAAGTGTACCCCCTTGCCAGGCCTAAATCTTCCCTTTTCTTACATGTTAGAGAACCCTAACGTAGGCCCTAGGTAGCCCCATGGGCAGGGTGCAGTATATGTTTAAGGTAGGTCATATGCTAATGTGTTTTATATGTCCTGGCAGTGAAATACTGCCAAATTAGTTTTTTTTCACTGTTACAAGGCCTATCTCTCTCACAGGTTAACATGGGACCTACCTTTAAATATGATTAAAGTGTAGATTCCCTTTGGGAGCAGATGGACATGTGGAGTTTGGGGTCTCTGAACTCACAATTTAAAAATATATCTTTTAGTAAAGTTGGTTTTGAGATTGTGTGTTTGAAAATGGCACTTTTAGAAAGTAGGCATTTTTCTTGCTTAAACCATTCTGTTACTCTGCCTGTTTGTGGATTCCCTGTCTGGGTCAGTTTGACAGTTGGGCTGTTCGCACCTCTCTCTAGACAGTGACACAAAGGGAGCTGGGGTGTAGCCTGCATATCCTGATGAGCCATCTGTGCTAGGAGGGAGGGTATGAGTGGTCACTTACACCTGAAAGGGCTGTGCCTGCCCAAACACAATGCAGTCTCCAACCCCCTGGTGTGTGCGTGCCTGGGGCTTGGCCTGGGCAAGGCAGGATCTCACAAACAAGAGAGACTTTACTTTGAAGTAGGCCTACTTCAAAGGCCAAAATGGGTATAAAAAGAGCACCCAAAACCCTGAAAAATTAGATCACTTCAGGAAATCAAGAGGAACCTCTGCCTGGAGAAGTGCTGAAGAGCTGGAGAGAAGTGCTGCCATGCCTGTGACTGTGCTTTGTGGAGCTATCCTGCAGTTGCTGCTTCTGCCTGTGCAAGGGGACAAAGATTGGGCTTTGTTGTGCATTCCTGCTTGTGAAGAAATCTCCAAGGGCTTGTCCTGAGCTTGCCTCCTGTTGTTGAAGTCTCAGGGCCATCAAAGACTTCCCCTGCCAGCACCTGGACTCTCTGCTAAGACTCCTGCCCTGCCAGGTGATGCCCTAGCCAGTTCCTGGGGCCTTGAGTGGTGAAGCTGACAGACCAAGACTGAAAATCCATGCACAGACTGCCGTGTGGAGAAATTTTTGTCGCACCTTCCGAGATGCGGCTGAGAAATGACGTGCCCCCGGCCTTGCGGCTGAATTCAACGCTCCATCTGCATCGCGGCTGGAAGATCGACACACGCAGTTGGAAAAACGCAAGAAGTGTGCTCCAGTGGCACTTTGGCAGTGAAACAGGATTGCGCCAGGATCACGCTTGGGGATTCTGTCTTTCTTTTCTTTTTTTTTTGCAGTTTTCATTGGGATTGAGGTGGCATTCAGGAAAGAACGCTCAGCTCGCGCTCTGCATATTGGACAGGCACTGTCTAGCAGCCCAGCGTGTGCCTCACTGGGAGCCGCACAGGTGTGAGTGACGCGCACCCAACCTGAGTCTCCTTTGGTGGCGGCTCTGGAGGGGGCCCTGGGTCTGCAGGCGAAGGGCCTGCACAGGCCACATTACTGTTGCAAATAGGGGACAAGAGCATTGCTGGGGAACATTGGACAAGATATTTTGCTAATTCTGGCCATATTGGGATATTATCCTTCTTGCTTGAAGGGTGGTATTTTCCTCTGTATAGCCATGTTTAGAGGCTGGTTTGGCAGAGAAATTAAACTCTGAGCCATATTGGTTATTGTTTAGCCCTTGCCTGACAGGTGGTATTTTCCTCTGTTCTCTAGCCTAGCCTGTGTGGATTGGTTGGGGCGCATTCGGTGTGGGGCTTGGCCCAGTGATCTGAGACTGAGTGATTCAATCTTTTGTCATATGTTTGATCCCAGTCCTTCTTCGCTATGGCAGCCAGTGGACATAAAGGTGTGAAGCACTTGTGCTGGGATGTATTGCTTGAAGTGTTGATGCTTTGGATGGATGCTATGGACCAGGCCATAGTGTCATTGAGGTTGCAGCCTTCTGTCTCAGATTCAGCGCCCAGTGACCATATAGAGAGACTGAGGCAGGCAGGGATGCCTCCTAGGGAGCCATTTCCCCAGTCCCTTAGACGATGCATAGCAAAGAAAAGGCTATGGGGCTTCGCTGGTTCAGGCAGAAGCAGGGTAGGGCAGGCTATCCCAGTACAGTGGTTTTGGGGCAATCCTGGATGGTCTGACTATGCCTCTGGCCCCCCCAGTACAGCCTGTCGCCCTGGCAGTGCCCATGGTCACGGCCCCCCCTCCAATAGTGTTGCTCATGTGCCAGGGGGAGCTAGCCACTAATGCAATTGCTACACATGAGTGTAGCAATTGCATTAGTGAGTGGTAGTGGATCTGTTGTGACCGCAGGTGTTACCCCTGGTGGGGGTTTGAAGCAGCAGGGTGTGGTGGGACATTTGGCATCCATACTACCGTGGCTGTCTGAGGTGGGGATGTTATCCCCATCCTTGGTTGGAGGCCCCCTGACGGGTATAGGGGAAGAGGATGTTATGGAATGGGCATGGAGCTTGGTTTCCCATCTGAACACCACAAAAGGTAGCTAAGGGTCTCAAGGGGATGTGGCTGGGCTAGTAGGTAGTAAGGGGTCGAAAAAGGCCGATTCTCACCACCCAGCGATCGGCCAAGGCACCAGCAGAGGCAAGCATGTCTGTGACATCCTCTTCTACCCAGGCATCAACAAATTCAGGTAATCGTCACTCGCCACTCCTTATGGATCTTGATGATATTCACTATGAACATGAGCGCTAGGTTTGCATGTGCCAATGGAGATTAATGAAAAGATTTAGAATGGGGCTTACATTGAAATTTTTGATCTACTGGTTGACAAATCTGATAAGGCTGAGATTAAGCGTTGTAAAGAGTGTGCTCATTTAAGGGAGTGTGGGCATCGCCCTTAGAAGAGGAAAGTGGAAGATTCATTAGTTAACTGGGTGAGGGTCTTCTCAACTTACCAAACCATCTTGTGGGAGCGCTTCAATGATCAGGAAGCCCCGCTAGCTTGTTATCAGAATAGGATTTTAGGTGCTTATGATGAGTATGGCGGTACTGCATGGAAGGAGTACAACAGGGAATTTAGAAGGACCAAGGCTGATAAGCTTACTCTGGGATGGGACCAGATTGATATAACCACGTGGCTGCGTACACAAACCGGCCATAGGGGAGTGGAAGGAAGCCCTTTCGGACAGGCTTAGGGACTGCCTCAGGTTCATCCAGGGTGGGGTATGGCAAGGAAAGGGGCTTGCTGGGATTTCAACAGATGCACCTGTCATCTGGGATCCTGCCGTTTTAAACACTGCTGTTCTTTCTGCAGTCAGGACTCCCACCCTGAACTTAAGTGCTTCAAGAAATCACAAAGTAAGGGTAGCAAGAAATAAGATTGATGATTCAACAGGAACTGTGAATTTTGACTCTGTTTTTGGTTAGGTCTCCTCGACTGTTAATTCGTTGGCTATGGCCTTGTGGCTTAATTCATACACTAACCATGCAGCCGCACAGGTCTTATATCTGGGCTTTAGGGATGGTTTAAGGATACCAGTGCAAGGCTATGCAGTCTCACCCCATTGTAGGAAACAGCTGTCTCTGAGGTCCAACCCTGAGGTGGCTAGAACTAAGATCCTCAAGGAGCTACGTTTGGGGCGGGTAGCAGGTCCCTTTGATGGAATCCCCATGCAAGATTTTGTTTGCTCCCCCCAAGGGTGGTCCCTAAGAAGATGCTGGGGGAGTGCAGACTAATCCATAACCTATTGGCACCTAAGGGCCAATCTGTGAACAATGCTATTGATGGGGCTCTCTGTTCAGTCAGATATGCTTCTTAGGATCAGACAATTGAGATGCTGCGGAAGCTGGGGCCTTGGGCTCTGAGGTCAAAATTGGACATTGAATCTGCCTTTAGGCTGCTACCGGTCCACCCGGATGTTTTCCATTTCTTGGGTTTCCAGTTTGAAGGCAAGTGCTACTTTGATAAGTGTATGCCAATGGGCTCGCAGGTGTCTTTTTCCCACTTTGAGAAATTTAGCACATTCTTGGAGTGGTTTTCAGATGCAAGGCACAACACCAATGGGTACAGATGATTTCCTCATTCTTGGTCCCCTTGGTTCAGATCAGTGTGTGGGTGCATTGGAAGTCTTTCAGAGTCTTATGGGAGAGCCCGGGGCTCCACTTGTTCATGGCAAAACTGTGGGTCCCTACACCAAGATGGAATTTTTGGGGATTTAATTAGATTCTTTGGCAGGGGTGTCTAGGCTTCTGAGAGACAAAGTATTTGCCTTCTCTCAAGCAATCCAGGCATGCATGAGGGTGAAGAAAGTCATGCTCCATCAGTTGCAGTGCTTGGTTGGGGAGCTCAATTTCACACTACGGATCATTCCAATTTCCCTCGGTCCATTGCTCAAGCCATGTCAGGGTTGAAGGTTAAACACCACCACACTAGGCTCTCCAATGAGGTGAAAGAGGATTTGTGAATTTGGGAATCTTTCCTGTGTGACTTCAATAGGACTGTCGTATGACTGAGTCTATGCAGGTCCATTGAGGAGCTTAGGGCCAGATGTAGCAAAGTTTTGCGAGTCGCAAATGGCCCGATTCGCAATTTGCGACACTGCAAAATCGGAAATGGGATGCAAAAATCCAATTTCTGAAGTGCAAATTGCGATGCGAGCCATTACCGACTCGCAAAAATAGCGACCTCATTGTGCGACCCTCAAATAGGAAGTCGCAATTTGCGAGTCGCAAACCATATGAAAAAGCCACTCGCAAATTGCGACTAGTCGCTAAAAGCCCATTTTGCACACCCAAATTACCTCTAAGTCAGAGCAGGTGGTAACCAGAACCAAAGTATAAAAGGAGATCCAGAAGGCATCTGGGTTACTCAAAATGGCTGAAATATATGTGATAGCAAGGAGGAGGAGAGTCCACGCCGCCCAGCAGAGGAGTAGGAGGAGCCAGAGACAGGAGAGGATATACAGAACCAGGCAGTCACTTTTCCAACAAACTGAGGAGGAGATTCATGACAAATACAGGCTCAGCAGTGCAGCAATATTAGAATTAATTGAACTACTCAATCCGCAGCTTCAACGCCAGACTATGCGCGGCAGGGCCATCCCCACACATGAGCAAGTACTATGCTCACTGCACCTCTTGGCCTCGGGTAGCTATCAGGGGGTGATTGCTGTGGCAGGTGGGGTATCCCAAAGTGCACTCTCACGATTCCTCAGATGTTTCCTAGATGCCATACTCACACACATGTCCCGATACATATACCTACCCAGGAATGAGGCAGAAATTAACAGCACCAAGTTGGACTTCTACAGAGTTGCCAACTTCCCTCATGTAATAGGGTGTGTGGACGGGACACATATACAAATCTGCCCTCCTGCAAATCTGGAATATGTTTTCAGCAATAGGAAATGTACCCACTCACTGAACATCCAGGTCATATGCCACACCCATAATGTCATCACTGACATTGTAGCCAAATTTCCAGGGAGTACACATGACTCATACATTTTCAGGCACAGTGGGGTACACCAACGCCTAGAACGTGGGGAGTTTGGAGACGGATATCTATTAGGTATTGCTGACTACACCCTGAGGCCATACACACAGGTCACTGTAGAAACCATCCATGCCCTGCTAACATTGCTTATTTTTGCCAAACAGATGACAGTGCATATGCGCTAAGACCATGGATACTTACCCCATACCTAACACCTGGCAATGAGAATGAGAGGCGATATAACAGTGCACATCGGCGGGCCAGAACTGTCATTGAGAGGACCTTTGGACTGTTAAAGGCAAGATTCCGATACCTCTACAGAAGTGGAGGTGCGCTCAAGTATGCCCCAGTAACAGCATTCAAGATTGTTGGCGCATGCGCAATCCTAGACAACATTGCCACCAGAAGTGGGCTACATCTCACCCCTGAAGACACAGATTCGGAGGATGAGGAGCAAGAGCTACCACATCGCCAGCCTGGGGATAGAAGCATTGTAAATCAAGGCAGACAGAGACGGGACCACATTGCAACCCAATACTTTGGCAGGTACGTGGCAACTGTCACCACACTCACTGATGTCACACAAACAGAGCCCAGGTGTGTAGTGGAACAAACAAAACCTTTTCATTAGTGAACTAAATGTTGAAAGAAAAAATCTGTCTGTAAGGGGCTGCACATGTCCAATTTTTATGAGGACACGTTGACTTCATGTGCCTCTTGAGTCATGCTGTCTTATGGCCTACACCCTCCTCCTTGTTCGCCCAGCATGGCTCATCCCAGGTGGGTCTGCTGACCCCTGATGTCCACTTCCACTCCTCAGCACACGTGAGTCACTTGCAAACACACTGCTGATAGTGGACCCCTCCTCACTGTCCTGAGGGGTCTCACCTGTGCCCCTTGCCACCTGCCTGGCTTCCAACATGTCCACTGCGTGGCTGATGCGGCCTAGTCCCTGTGCCACATCCCCAGCAAAGTGGCCAAGTTTGACCTGCAGACTCACGGTCCGTCTTGACAGGCCAGTAGTGTTAGTGGCAAGACGCCCAATGGACGCTTCCATGCGGTCAAAGCGTGTGACCAGGTGGCGCTCCCTGCGCCTTGCGCTGCATCTATCAGCCACTAGTTCCGTCACTAGTTGGCGGATCGACTGGTTGAGTTTGCTCACATTGTCATTGAGTCTTGTGAACTGCGAGTTCACATTAGCCAGGCCATGGGTCATGTTATTTTAAAGTCTGTGCAAAGCACCTGATATCAACCGCAATTGTCTTGTTTGCAGGCGCTGACCGGTAAGGAGGAATGCCTCGACTACAGACATTGCTGCCTCCCCTATCTCCATCTTGGGCACCGCCTGAACTTGGCATCTGCGACTGCGAAGTGTTTGTGCTGCTGGCTCTGGACGTCTTACTGTGGGGCTAGGGCCAGGGGTCGTGTGTTCTTCCTCCATGTCCTGCACTTGTTCTGGAGGGGACTGTGGTGGTGTCGTGGTGGGCCCTGGCATATCAGCTGCAGCCTCCTGCACTACCTGTGGCCTGTTGCCTCCTCCCTGGATGGTGTGGCAAAAAAGCGAACTCGCAAACTGTGGTGCAACACACATCAGTCGCAAATTGGTGTCGCTTTTCTTTCTTGGATCCCATTTGCAAGTCGGAAATTGCGATTCGCATTGAATCACAATTTCCGACTCGCAAATTTTTTCCTACCTACATCTGGCCCTAAGTCTCTTTATGGACGCAGCAGGCAGTGAGGATTTTGGTGCTATACTCGGGACGGCATGGAGTGCACAGCGGTGGCCCACAGAATGGGTTCAATTTGGACTTGTGACTAACATTGGTTTTGTAGAGCTATTCCCGATTCTGGTGTCATTGTCAATCTGGTCTGATTCTACAACCAGTCTGTGATTTTCTGATCCGACAATATGTCAGTGGTTGAATGTATAAATCAGCAGGCTGCCAGGTGTAAAATGATTATAAGATTGTTGAAAGAAGTTTCACTACTGTGTCTTAGGTTAAATGTGATTTTTAGAGCAAAACATGTGCCCGGTGTTTTGAAGAACACCGCTGATGCCCTATCCTGTTTTAAGATGCAGGCTTTCAGGTTCCACCATCCACAAGCAAAGGAATTCCCAGCACCCTTCCCGGAACATCTGTGGTGGATTGGTGCCCAAGATTATTGGACCTCTTGGCAGCCAGGACCAGAGACAAAGAAGGCTTATTAGGGGGCTTTCATGGCCTATGCTAATTTCCGTGGTTATGCAGGGTGGTCCACTTGGATGAATGCATCATAAGTTTTGGCTTTTCTGGAAGTGGGAGGTCGGTTATATGTGCTAGGTGCCACACACCTGCCATTTCCTTTTTTCACAATTACGGTGGGTGCTTGACGGAACAAAATCTTTCCTAGTAAGGAGGGCCCTCAAAGATTGGCAGCGGCTACAAGGGACCAAGGCGGATTCTAGGTGCCCCATTGACATAGGGAAGTTGGGCTCTCTTTTGGGGGTCCTGGGACGGATCTGTACATCTTCTTGGGAGGTCACCTTATTTATAGTGGCTTTTAGGTTAGCCTTTTATGGGGCCTTCAGATTGGGCGAATTCGTGGCCAGCAACAAGAAAGACCTAACAAGGGCGACACAGTTGGAGGACATTCTTTGGCAGGTGGGGGGCGGGGTCCTTGGTGATCAATTTCCCTTGTTCTAAAATGGACCAGGAAGGGAAGGCTGATCACGTATTGTTGCAAATAGGCCACGGCAATGTGTGCTGTCCAGTTTATGATTTGGAGGTGTTCCTAGCTCTGCGCTCCTGGGGGTTACGGGGTACGGTCTTGGTGCATGCAGACGCACATCGCTAACCAGGTACCAGTTTTCACAAGTACTCAAGGGCACTCTGTGCGCAGGAGGTTTTGATGCCACTGAATTTGGTACTCAATCATTTAGGATAGGGGCACCAACAGCGGCGGTGGCAATGGGATTTTCGAGTGCGGTGGTTGGAAGAATTGGCAGATTGCCCTCTGACTGCTATAAGTGGTATGTCACATTGCATATGCTGTGGGTTCCGGATTCTCACACCCCCTTGTTTTGTGCTGCCTTCTCTCTAGGTGGCAGAGGCGCTCTTTTGGAGGTCCTGAGGGTTCCGGTTCATGCAGAAACTGCAAGGTTCACAGAGGTGTGGGTCATGAGCCACTCTTATGTTCAATGGGCAGCTGATCTGCATGTAAAGAGTGGCATTGCATCATGGACAGCTGGATTCCGCTTTTCTTTCTTCAGTTGAGGCGGGCTGCGCTTCACTCAGCTGAGACTGGTCTTGGACTTAATGCTTTCACAGGGGTGCCTGCAACCACACGTCATCATATTGCATCTAGGGGGTAATGACTTGGTTCCCCTGGTTCTGCGGCAGCCATTCGAGCTTGTGGTCATGGAATTCGGTTGGCTGGCCAAGAAATGTCCACAGGCGGTGCTTTCCTGGTCGAACATTATCCCCCCATTGTAGTGGCTAGGCAGCCTGTCAGTTAAAACCCTCAATGACTCGGTTAGGAGAATTAATAATAAACTTGCCAAGTTGTTCAGACCACGAGGTTAGCTGTCATCCCACATGGCTGCATCCAAGGGGAGTGTTTCTTCCTCCAGGATGGGGTGCATCTTTCTCAGGTGGGGAATGACATGTTGCTGGGAAACGTTTTGCCATGGTTGCTCCACTGTCCCCAGTAGGGGAATTACTGCAGGAGGGAAGGGCCAGATATTCAGTCTACTATGCTGGCCTGTGGCAGGGTGAGATCATGACTGGGGGGACAATTAGGTACCTTTTTTCTTACCTCAGTAGGACAGCAAGGTAATTGGACCCTCCAAGGAAGTGGGGATGACTTTCAGGGGCGTGGGGGGTAAGGAACGGTCGCTGGCATCTGGTCCCTACGGCCAACCATCTGCGCATTTGCAAAGACCTTGAAGCTAGCACTGGCCCTTGGGGGGGCAGAGTCTGAGAGTCTGTGGGTGGAGGGGGTGCCCGAGGTAGGTATCCTTGTGGGTAGGCGGGCCCCCTCTACAGGGTCTACACACAACTGGTATTTTGGAGAGGGGATGGAATGATCCCACATGGAGATCCTACCCATGGGCTTTCTAGCCAGAGGGAGGGACCAGGACCAGGTGTCTTAGCAATCAGTCATGATCTCGTCTGCAATCACTGATCTTTGGATGCGCTGGAATTAATTTAGTTAGTGAAAGGAACTTGGATATATTAGCAGACTCTGTTGAGGCTAGGCCTCTGAAAAAATTGTAAATACTAGATAAATATTATGGGGGTTACTCCGTAAAAAAACTATTGTTGATTGAATTTTGATTATGAGTTTTTTTAAATGAAAAGATACGGCCAGGAGTTCACAAACCCAAAGAGTCATTGTCGCCCAAGGTGAAGTAATGTCATGTTGGATGTGGATTGGGGCTTTGGGTGGGGAAAGGGGGTGCGTTGTGACCCCAATCCACTCATTGTGGTCTCCTGGGGTTGGCAGGCGTCCGTGGCGCGACCCTGGAAGCACTCAGGTGCTTCCAGGCCGTGTAGGATTATGACACCATGGACTCACCCCCTTTAAAAGGGGTTAGCGGTCGGCGAGCAGGTCGCTTGCATCCGCTCGCTGAGTGCGACAAAAGAAGAGTGCTTCAGCGGCACTTTGGCAGCAAAACTAACCACCGACCTCTGCACATGTCAATTGCATGGTTTTGGTTAGACTATCTTGCTTTCAGCTAGCACCTGTCTTATCTGTTCTGTTTTTTTATTGGGATTTTGATTATGTTGTTTCATAACTTATTAACATGTTCTGTCTTTACAGCATGGATGGATTCATTGTGAAAGCTTCTTTGTCATATTTTTTATGCTGTTTGTTGGTGGTGGGGTGAGATCATGAACGGGGGGGCAATTAGGTACCTTTTTCTTACCCCAGCCGTACGGCAAGGTAATTGAACCCTCCAATGGGTGCTGGCAGGGAAGTGAGGATGACATCCAGAGTCTCGGGGGTTGCGAGTGGTCGCTGGCATCTGGTCCCTAGGACCAACCACCAGGGCCTGCGTAAAGACCTTGAAGCCAGCACTGGCCCATGGGGGGGGTTAGAGCCTGAGAGTCTGTGGGTAGAGGTGGTGCTCGAGATAGGTATCCTGGCAGGCAGGTGGCCTCCTTCGACAGGATCTACACACAACTGGTATTTTGGAGATGGGATGAAATTACCCCATATGTAAATCCTACCCCTGGGCCTTATAGCCGGCGGGAGGGGCAAGGACAGGTGTCTTAGCAATCAGTCATGATCTTGTCCGCGTCCACTGCTATTTGGATACGCAGGAACTAATTTAGTTAGTGATAGGCCCCTGGATATATTAGCGGACTCTGTTAAGGCTAGGCATCTGAAAACTGTAAATACTATCAGTGGCAGCTCCTCTGCTATGGCTGAGGTGTGTCAACCCCCCCGTGATCAGCAGAAGCTGCAAACCTTTTACAATGAAAGGATAATAAACTATGTTTATTATCCTTTTGTTGAGAAAGGGCCGGGCCATGTGGGATGAGGGGAGTGCACTGTGGACTCCCCTCAGTGCGCATGTGTTTGGCCAGCCGTCTCGAACCGGCCAAACACACATGCGCACTATGCTCTCTCTAGTCGGGCACTGTGAGAGACCAGGCACAGGCTCCCAGTCTGCTTGTGAGCGCCCTGGTTGTGCACTCCCAGCCAATCCTAACACTGCTCTGAGGCTGGAAGTCTGTGTCTGCTGAGGAGATGGAGTAGCGGCAGCACAGAGGTAAGTTTTTATTGTTTTATTTCACTTTATGTTTTTGTTCCCTCTACCACCCCCCAACCCCTCGCACCGCCCGCCTATTCAAAGCAAAGGGAACTGCGACTGAATACTATGTAAATAATATTGGGGTTACTTCAAAAAAAGTGTTGTTGATTGAATTTTGATTATGTGTTATCTTAAAATAAAAGATACGGCCAGGAGTTCACGACTCTCAAAACAAAAGGGCTTTTGTCGTCCAAGGCGAAGTAATGTCATGTTGGGAGTGGATTGAGGTGATGGGGTCTTTGTTTAAATGGTGGGGTCTGGCTGGCATGCCTAGGCGATACCAGGCGATATAGGAGAAGCTCCCTATTGCCAAAGGGAGCCAATTACATCACTGCATTCATGGTAATTGGCAGTAGCCCCTCCTGCCTTTCTTCTCCCGCCATAAACGTAAGATGTGCCAGGCACCGGGGCCTTACCCTGACCGGTGACCTCCCCTGGTTACATTGTCAGGGTGGGAGAAAGAGGTGCTGTGTCACTCTAAGGGGGTCATTACAACCTCTGCGGTCTTGCAAAAAGACCGCCGAGGCTGCGGGAGACAGAATACCGCCATTGCCCGCTGCTTCGGCCCCACCCCCCCTCCCGCCCCCAGCTCCTCCTCCCTCCCCCTACCCCCTCTTAATGCAGGTCGCTGCGCTGCGAGGGAACGTTCTCTGACCTTGTTGTCAGGACAGGACGCTCCCCCCGCCGTGCAGCGCACCATGCAGGTGTTCTGTCCCTGACTGCCGCTGCTGCCCGTGTTTGAGGCCCTCCTCCACCCGCAGGCTCCCGTGGCCCAGTAGTGGGCAGTAAGGTTTGCTTCTGTCATGTCTGTTTTCTTCTCCGTTTTTCTCTGTTTGTGCCCACTGTATTCACTGCATTATAGTCACGTTGTCTCTGTTATTTCAACTTGTGCCCTTTGTGCTGCCTCTGGTTGTCCTAGTATTTGTTGCATAGTAGTCATGTTATTTTTTGTCCTCTCTGTGCGCTTTGTACTGCATCTTTGCTCTCTCCCCTTGCGCGTCTCCCTCCTCCTCTGACCCCCCGCCCCCAATCCAGCGCCATCCGCCCGCTTCCCTGACTATTTTCTCCTACTCTACACCCCCTGCCCTCCCACCTCCCCCTCCCCCTCCCCTCTAGCTACCTAGCGTTATATCTCACCCCCCCTCCCCACTCGCCGCTCCCTCGCCCGTTTTCCTGCCGCTTCGGCCCCGCCCCCCTCCCGCCCCCACCCCCTCCTCCCTCCCTCCACCCCCTCTTAATGCAGGTCGCTGCGCTGCGAGGGTGCATTCTCTGACCTTGTTGTCAGGACAGGACGCTACCCCCGCCGCGCACCCTGCAGGTGCTCTGTCCCTGACTGCCGCTGCTGCCCGTGTTCGAGGCCCTCCTCCACCCTCAGGCTCCCGCCTGCGCCTCATCCCTGTGGCCCAGTGGTGGGCAGTAAGGTTTGCTTCTGTCGTGTCTGTTTGTTTCTCCATTTTTCTCTGTATGTGCCCACTGTATTCACTGCATTATAGTCACGTTGTCTCTGTTATTTCAATTTGTGCCCTTTGTGCTGCCTCTGGTTGTCCTAGTATTTGTTGCATAGTAGTCACGTTATTTTTTGTCCTCTCTGTGCGCTTTGTACTGCATCTTTGCTCTCTCCCCTTGCGCGTCTCCCTCCTCCTCTGACCCCCCCGCCCCCAATCCAGCGCCATCTGCCCGCTTCCCTGACTATTTTCTCCTACTCTACACCCCCTGCCCTCCCACCTCCCCCTCCCCTCTAGCTACCTAGCGTTATTTCTCACTCCCCCTCCCCACTCGCCGCTCCCTTGCCCGTTTTCCCGCCGCTTCGGCCCTGCCCCCAGCTCCTCCTCCCTCCCTCCACCCCCTCTTAATGCAGGTCGCTGCGCAAACTCGCAGCGGGCGCACCGATGGCGCGCCGGAGGCGCGCCAGAGGCAAGCCCGTCTGCGCCCGTCTGCGCCCATCTGCGCCCGTCCGCACCAGGACTGCGCCCAGTGCCAGAACCCCTGGACCTCGCACTCCGCACCGCACATCGCCCAGTCTCAGCTACGACGCCGCTTCCCTCCACGCACTCAACAACGGCCGAGACCAACACTGCTACCAAGCCGCCCCGAAGCACACCTTTCGCCTGCCGCAACTGCCACTTCACCTGCGACGAACCCCCAAACCAACAACCGCCAGACCGAACCACCTCCGCTGCATACTCCTCAACACCCGCTCCGCACGCAAACACGCCGTGGAACTCTGGGACCTGCTCGACAGCATCGCCCCGGATGTAGCCTTCTTGACCGAGACATGGTGGAACGACTCATCCGCGCCAGACATCGCCATCGCCATCCTAGACGGATACAAGATCTCCCGCAGGGACCGCACCAATGACTACGGAAGAGGACTCGCCATCATCCACAAGTCCACCCTCAAGATCACCACCCACACCGACGACCACTTCAACACCGCCGAGCTTCTACACTTCCGGATCCACACTGACCCCAACACCACCCTCAGAGGAACGCTCATCTACAGACCCCCCGGACCACGGGCCCAGTTCTGCGACGCCATCGCCGACCTCGCAAGCACCCACGCACTCGCCTCCACGGACTACATCCTCCTCGGGGACCTCAACCTTCACCTCGAGAACAACAACGAACACAACTCCACCACGCTGATCAGCAAACTCACGAACCTCGGACTCAGACAACTCGTCACGTCACCAACCCACGCCGCCGGGCACACACTGGACGTCATCTTCTCCACCAGCGACCACGTTACCTTCAACGACACCACCAAACCCTACTGGACCGACCACCGCTGCATCCACTTCACCTACAACAAAAACACCGCACACCACCTCAGCCACCAACTCCCCCGCCGCAGCTGAGGCAAAGTCACCGAAAAACAACTTCTCAGCACCCTCTCCCAGAACCCGCCGAACGAGCCCACCGACCCAGACACCGCGGCCTGCAACTTCAGACAATGGATCAACAACTGCGCCAACATCCTCGCCCCGCTGAAGAAACCTCCCAGCAACCTCGCCAGCAAGAAAGCCTCCTGGTTCACCGACGAACTCCTGGCCTCCAAACGCGCCTGCAGGAAACTGGAAAAGAAATGGCTCCAAGAACGCTCACCGGACAACCACGCAACCCTCAAAGACGCCACCCGCCGACACCACCACCTCAACAGGACCACCAAGAGGTCCTCCTTCAAAGACCGCCTAGACAACAACGCACACGACAGCAAAGAGCTCTTCCGCATCGTAAAGGAACTGTCCACCCCCAGCGCCAGCGTCAATGACATCCCGCCCTCTCAGGAACTCTGCGACTCCCTCGCTGCTTTTTTCCACAGCAAGATCGCCGACATCCACAGCAGCTTCAACACCCCGACCACGCCCACCTCCGTCACCACCTCGAACCCAAGCATCTCCAACCCCATCACCGCCTGGTCCAACGTCGACGACGCCGAAACATGCAAAATCATGAACTCCATCCACTCCGGATCACCGACTGACCCCTGCCCCCGCCACATCTTCAACAAAGCTGACTCTATCCTCGCGCCCCAACTCCGCAAGATCGTCAACGCCTCCTTCGAAACAGGCGCCTTCCCGGAAAGCTGGTAGCACGCAGACATCAACGCCCTCCTCAAGAAACCCAAAGCCGACCCCAAGGACCTCAAGAACTTCCGCCCCATCTCCCTCCTCCCATACCCAGAGAAAGTTGCAGAAAAGATCGTCAACCTTCAACTGACACGCCACATCGAAGACAACAACATCCTTGACCCCTCGCAAACCGGATTTAGACACAACCACAGCACCGAGACCGCCCTCATTGCCGCCACAGATGACATCAGACGCCAACTCGACCACAGCGAAACCTCCGCCCTCATCCTCCTAGACCTCTCAACGGCTTTCGACACGGTCTGCCACCGCACCCTACCATCACGCCTCCAAGAAGCCGGAATCCAGGAAAAAGCCCTAGCCTGGACCTCATCCTTCCTCTCCGGCAGAACACAGACTGTCCGCCTCCCACCCTTCCGCTCAGAAGCCAACAACATCATCTGCGGCGTCTCCCAGGGCTCCTCCCTGAGCCCGACGCTGTTCAACATCTACATGGCCCCCCTCGCACAAGTGGCCCGCCGTCACGACCTCAACATCATCACCTACGCCGACGACACCCAGCTCATCCTCTCCCTCACCAACGACCCCGCCACCGCCAAAGCCAACCTCCACGAAGGAATGAAAGCAGTCGCCGACTGGATGAGAAATAGCCGCCTGAAACTGAACACCGACAAGACAGAAATCCTCATCCTTAGGACATCCCCCTCCGCCTGGGACGACTCGTGGTGGCCCACCACCCTTGGAACAGCTCCGACGCCCACTGACCACGCCCGCAACTTGGGATTCATCCTCGACTCCTCACTCTCCATGGACAGACAAGTCAGTGCCGTCACCTCCTCCTGCTACAACACCCTCTGCACCCTCCGCAGGATCTACAAGTGGATCCCGACCGACACCAGGAAGACAGTGACCCACGCCCTCGTCAGCAGCAGATTGGACTAAGGCAACGCACTCTATGCAGGTATCCCAGCAAAACACCTCCAACGACTTCAACGCATCCAAAACGCCTCAGCCCGACTCATCACCAGCGCACCCCGCCACAGCCACATCACCCCACACCTCAAAGAGCTCCACTGGCTTCCCGTCGACAAGAGGGTCACCTTCAAGCTCCTCACCCATGCACACAAAGCACTCCACAACGCCGGCCCCACCTACCTCAACAACAGACTAAATTTCTACACGCCGACCGACAACTGCGATCCGTGAGCCTCGCCCTCGCCACCGTCCCCCGCATCCAACGAACCACCTCCGGCGGCAGATCCTTCTCCTACCTCGCCGCCAAGACCTGGAACACGCTCCCTACCTACCTCCGACAGACCCAAGACCTACTCGCCTTCAGAAGACTCCTCAAGACCTGGCTCTTCGAGCAGTAGCAGTCACCCACCCCCCCCCTCAGCGCCTTGGAACCCTAACGGGTAAGTAGCGCGCTTTATAAATGTCTGTGATTGATTGATTGATTGATTGACATTTCCGCTGGGCCAGCGGACGGTAACAGTGTTACTGTCCGCTGTACCAGCGGAAATGTCACATCAACATTGCTGCCGGCTCCTAATAGAGCCGGCGGCAATGATGATGTGCAGCGGGTGCAGTAGCACCCGTCGCACTTTTCACTGCCCGAAATTCGGGCAGTGAAATGCGCGACGGGGCTATGCCTGGGGTCCCCTGCACTGCCCATGCCAAGTGCATGAGCAGTGCAGGGGCCCCAAGGGGCACCCCAAGTCCCCTTACCGACAGCCTTTCCATGGCGGTGTTTACCGCCTCGGACAGGCTGGCGGTCGGGGACTCATAATCCCCTGCCCTGGGGATTATGACTGACAGGCGGAAGGTATGTTGGAGGGGCTGGCGGTATGGCCGTGGCTATTACGCCACGGTCATAATTGCTGGCGGAACACCGTCAGCCTGTTGGCGGTGTTACCGCCACCTTACTGCCGGCCGCCAGGGTCGTAATGACCCCCTAAGGCTTAAAACTGTTCTGTGAGCTTCGGTAACGGCTGAAGGCGACAGGGCACACCATTTTTTTGTTTCACTGGGAAGACGTTTTAGAATTACGAGTCCTGTTTGAGAGGCCTGCGCGTGCTCCAACCGCCACAATGTTCACAGTTCACAATGAACACTAAAATGTTTCCATTTTAATCTCCTAAATGGGAAGGATAAATAGAGCGTGTTGCACAATAGGGAGTCTCCCGACTGAATCTGGTCTACCGCCATGTATGTGCTAGGAACGGCAGAGAGTTTTTCGACCGTTTGAGCCTACATTTCTGATGCCTTATAGTTTTCAACATCGTTGTTCTTATTACAAAAAGTTTGAAAGTTTCTGAGCTCTGTCGGTATGTGTGTTTCCCTCCGAATTCGACTTATTTTCGCCTATAGGAGTAGATGCAGTGTCACCATGTCTACATTTTCTTTAAGAAGTATTATTGTACATTTTACTTGAAATTTAACACTTTTGGATAGGCAGGACTCTAGATTTTTATTCCCATTCGTGGTTATGTGGCACAACTTTGCTACTGTGTGAAGTTGCAGCTTCTTTTATTTTTATCTTGCCTAGTTTATCGAGTATAGTTGTGCCCTACACAGAACAAGGCGTAGAGTTGAGAGAAGCTCTGAATTATAATAATCAGAAAAAATGCGTGTTGTTGCTTCTCTTGGCCCCATGAGTGTTCACCCTTTTCATGATTCACCTGTGGAGGTTTAAACATCATTTAGTGGTACTTATTCGTTCAGACATTTCTACACGAAATACTTAACATCCGCAATTGCAAAATCAAATGCATCACCATGTTATTTATTTGAATGTTAAGTCTGCCCACAAAAGTCGATCTGCTTTCAGATCCTACGTGATCATGTTGTGGGATGCGGCTAGAGGAACTGACAAAAGCCATTGGGCCTCATTTACAAGGCCCTAGTGACACACTGCGCAGCCGGAGCGTCATTTTTTTTTATGCTGCGGTGGCACAGTGTGCCAGCCCATATTTACAAGGCCACGCAAAGCCACCTTGTGTGGCTTTTCATGGCCTTGTAAATATGGACTCCTTTCACGCATAACACTGTGTGAATGGGGCGTTCCATGAGTGTTGCTTGGGTTGTTCCCACACAGCACCCTGGGACCCCAAAGGAATCTGACGCATTCCCAGATTTACGTGTCTGGGAATGTGTCAGATTCCTATGCCACCTCAGGGGTGGCATAAGAGTGACGCAACGGGGAGAAATATCTTTATTTCTCCTCGTTTTTTCCTCTTCCTATGTGTTCAGCACACATAGAAAGAGAAAAACACCTTTTGAGATTGTTTTTGTGCAGGAAGGTATCCCTTACTGCACAAAAACAACTAACCCCGCAATGCAAGGGTGCCTGCATTGGCTCACGGCAGCAATTTGTGCTCCAGTGCTGGGGGGAGGACAGAAATGCTCCACTGGCCTTGTAAATGAGGCCTATTGTTTCTTTTTTGGTTCCAGGCCACGTTTGAAATGGGTTGTGACTAGTTTATGAAATCCACGTATTCCAAGCAGTAGTCTATAAAGGCTGCTTTATAGGAACATGAGCACACTCCGTAATTTGGTGAAATAAATATTCCGCAAATTAAAACCGCCCTTGTTTTTAGCGCTCTTGTTTATCATAGAATACACAGGTCTTCAACAGAACAATTTTATTAGAACGGTATCGCTGAAACCTAGGTTCAAATCATTTTAAACTTACGAAAAAGTGGTAAAAACTGAAGAGATCGATATGAGAGGAAAACATTTTATTTGTTATTTGCTGTAGGATGGTTTGAGTTTAATAGTGACTTTCGCCCTTTTCATGCAGATATATGATGTCCCTTTAGCACTGGCACATGCTCTGTAGCCTGAGGTGCAGATGTTTTAAAGTAAGGTTCGTTTCGTGCATTTCTAGCTCTTCTGCAATGTAAAAAACCAGCATAGCATGACTGAGGTGTATCTCATACTGATGTTCATCGTGTGGCACAATATATTCAGTAAAAGGCCTCTGTGGACGGGCGCGTGCTAGCAGTGCCCATAAGCAGTGCGACTGGGAACATAAAGCAGCCTTGCCAATTTTGTGGGACCGGCTCCTGCACAGAGGCTGGAAACGAGAGTGAGTGGATTATGCTGGATTGCTGCTTTTGTTACTGGGGACCGATATTGCAGCACCATTGCAAAACGTGCCCCCAGTAACTGAAATGTGGTGGGGAATATTGGATTGGGGTGTGGTGGGCTGCAGTGGGATGGATTGTATTGTATTGGGGTAGAGTAGATTGTGCTGGGTTGAGGTAGGGTGGCTTGTATTTGGGTGGGGTGTGTTGCAATGGATTGGGGTGGGTTGGAGTGGGGTGGCTTAAGGCGTGGTGGATTGTAGTAGGGTGGTTTGTAGTGGAGTGGATTGGATTGGGATAGGCTGGATGGATTGGATTGGATTGGAGTGCAGTGGACTGAACATTGATGGGATGGGGTGAACTGGGGTAGAGTGCGGTGGACTGGAGTGGAGTGGGATGGATTGGATTGAGGTGAAGTGGATTGAAATGTGGTGGGGGATGGATTGCATTGAGATGGGGTGGGCTGGATTGGGAAGGGTTTGATGAAAGTGGGGTGGGGTGGGGTAGATTGGAGTGGGGTGGGTGCGACTGGGATGGACTGCATTGTGGTGAGGTGGATTAGATTGGTGTGGGTTCAATTGGACTGTAGTGGGGTGGACTTGAGTGGGGTGGATCGGATTGGTGTGTATCAGATGGGACGGAGTGGACTGGAGTGAGGTGGATTGGAGTGAGTGGGGTGGATTAGGGTGTGGTGGGATAGATTGGGGTGGGCTAGATAGAGGTGGGGTGGATGGTTTGGGGTGAGGTGGGTTGAATAGGATTGAGGTGGGGTGGATTGGAGTGGAGTGGATTGTGGTGGATTGAATTGGAGTGGGGTGAACTGGATTGTAGTGAAGTGGAGTGGACTGGATTGGTGTGGGGTGAATTGGATTGGTTTGGGGTGGATTGATTGGAGAGGGGTGCACTGGATTGAAGTGGGGTAGATTCAGGTGGTTTGGAGTGGGGTGGATTGGACTAGAGTAGGGTGGATTAATGTGGACTGGACTGGATTGAGTAGGGTGGATTTGATTGGATTGGAGTGAGGTGGATTGGGTAGTGGTGGACTTGATACCAGTGGGGTGGATTGGGCTGGAGCGGGGTGGGTTGGATTGGAGTAGTGTGGGTTGGATTTAAGCAGGTGGGATGGGATGGATTGAATGGGGTAGATTGGACTGTAGTGGAGTGGATCGGACTGGAGTGGGGTGGATTGGTCTGCATTGGGGTGGATTGGACTGGAGTGAAATTGGGGTGGGTTGGGGTGGATTGGATTGAGGTGGGGTGGGGTGGATTGGATTGAATTGGGGTAGGGGTGGGGTAGATTGGATGGGGTTGAGATGTATTGGATTGGAGTGGGGTAGATTGGACTAGGCTGGATTGGGATGGATTGGATTGGTGTGGGGTGGGGTGGATTGGATTGTGTGAGGTGGACTGAATTGTAGTGGGGTGGATTGTGGTGGATTGGAGCAGGGTGAATTTGGATGGAGTAGGGTGGATTGGATTAGAGTGAGGTGAGGTGGATTAGATTGGAGTGGGGCACATTGTTTTGGATTCAAATGGGTTTGGGATGTAGTGGGGAAGGTTGCAGTGGATCAATCTGTTTTTGGATTGATGTGGGACATATTGGAGTGGGGCAGATTTGAGTGGGGCAGATTGAAATGGATTGGGGAAGGTTGTTTTGGATTGAAGTGGGGTGGATTGAAGTAGGGCAGAATGCTTTGGATTGGGGTGCGGCAGACTGTTTTGGATTGGAGTGTGGCAGATTGTTTTGGATTGGAATGGTGCACATTGAAGTGGGGTGGTTTGGAGTGTGACAGATTATACTAGGTTGGATTGGAGTGGGGCGGATTGGGTTGGTGTGGGGTGGATTGGATGGGAGTGGAGTGGAGTGAATTGGATGGGAGTGGGGCAGGCTGGAGTAGTGCAGATTGTTTTGAATTGGAGTGGGGCAGATTTTAGTGGGGTAGGTTGTATTAGGGTGGATTGAAGTGGGGTGAATTGGGTTGATTGGGGTGGATTGGTTGGGAGTGGAGTGGATTGGATGGGAGTGAGGTGAATTGGAGTAGGGTGAGTTGGGATGGAATAGGGTTGATTGGATTGGGGTGATGTGGATTGGATTGGAGCGGGGAGTATTGTTTTGGATTGAAGAGGGCAGATTGGAGTGGGGTAGGTTCGAGTGGGTCAGATTGTTAAGCCTTGAGTGGGACAGATTGGAGTGGGGTGGATTTGAGTAGGACAGATTTATTAGATTGAAGTAGGGCATATGGGAGTGGGGCGGATTGCAGTGGGGCAGATTGTTTTGGATTGGAGTGGGGTGAATTGGAATGGAACAGATTAGATTGAGGTTATTTGGGAGGAATGGAGTAGATGGGTTGGAGTGGATTGGGGTGAGTGGTTTGGATTGGAGTGGAGTGGGTTGGGTTGGTGTGGGGTAAAGTGGGGTAGATTGGGGTGGATTGTAGTGGAGCGGATTGGGGTGGGGTGGATTGGGGTGTACTGCACGGTTATGTGTTAAAGCATCATTTCAGATTACACATAATAAAGAAACAATGTTGCTTTGCCATATTTCTAACATGCTAATCGTCATCTTTTTAGAAGGATGCCAACGGGCATAATCAAAAGAAACCATGAGTGGAAAGTGAAAAAAGACGACTTGATAAAATAAAAGACAGTTAGCTTTAAAAAATAAAACTTTGCAATTTTGTTAGTCTTGCTGGGCACGTTTTTGACAGTCACATGCCTTTTGTTTGCAGAGCACTAGAAGTTAAATAGAACAAAATAGTACCTTGATCACGTTGGGAGCAGCAGACAGGCACTAATTAAGTTCAAACAATCAGTGATTGGTCCCTGCTCCACACAGAGGAACAGAAATGATGCCAGGCCTGCCTTGATGAATTACGAGGCTGTAAAGAAGAGTGTTACGCAAACCAACAAATGGTGAGCAACAGTCTGGCTCCAAGGCCTTTACTGTGCACAACAGAGTCTTGCAAGCGAACAGGACATGTCAAAGAAATAGAAGTAGAACTATTTGACAACTGTCATAGCTTTAGAAAAAGGACTACAGCGACAGCCTCCTCCATGACACAGATGAAGAATTACAGACAACAAATTTGCGGTCTTTTATTGGCTGTAAACTTAGTTCCATTTTAACAGACTTTGCCTCAACATTTGCAATAGCTGGAGACCACCCTTGCCTTGAAACTCAAAGTGCGTGTCCTTATTAAATAAGTCAATATACATATGCAGTAGGTGTCAAAATCAGGTACTGCTGTTTGTAGAATATTCCACCCCATAAAGCACCCCCCCTACATTCAGCAAAGTTGACTGAAATATAACTAATTTTTGCTTCAATAGAAAAAGTTCATATTTCCAACACATTATTGATTGAAGAATTATATACACAGGGTAAAAATCCATAAAGTAGGACCAAACTGAAAGATCAATAAAAATGCTGTTTGACTTAAAAGCCCTTTTGTTGCATTGCACAGTACCTATCTGAGGAATGGATTTGCTGCAGCACCATTTTGTTTTGCAGCAACTGATTCTGGAACTCACTGCAAGTTTTCAAAGTTGACCCTTGTGATCAACAATGCTTTCAGTGTCTCCAGTTTCATTCAGTTTCTTTCATCAGTTTACTTGTTATTCATAATGAAAAATATTTTTTCCAATGGAGCATTAGGGCCTGATGTAGCAAAGGGTTTTAACCATTCTGTGTTTATGGGAAAATGTGTTCCTACATATGGCCCTTAGTTCCTGGCAGACATAATGAAAACTGGACCATCAGGCCAGTATTGTTAAATGTAATATTGTGATTTTGGAAATGGTTGAAAATTCCTCTGCAGTTTTCTTCTGATCATTCCATTCGGAGAGTCTATCTGCTGTGTACTTTCTCACACAGGTGATTTTGTCAAAAAACTCAATGTCATCATTCTCAAATGTGCTTAATACAGATTTTACAAATAACAGAGACACTTCAGCATTATCGCAGACAGGAACAATATCAAGAAGCATCCAGGAAAAAGTGTTCAAGTCAGAACAATATGCCCACCACTCTTCCAAGTAATCAATACTGCTGTTGTAGAAAGCACACACAGAGTTACATATTTTTGTTTCTGGTGAGAGTCCTTGGGCCAGATGTACGAAAATGAAAATTTGCATTTCTTAAATAGCGACTTCATAGAAATCTCTATTTAAGAAATTTAAAATGCAATGTACTAAGATATCGATTTCCTAATAGCGATTCCTACAAAGTAGGGATCGCTGTTAGGCAATCACTATTAAGATATCCCATTGCATTTGAGTCAATGAGCCAGTTTTGCATTTCCTAATTATCAATTTCTTATTAGGAAATCACTATTTAGGAAATGCAAAACCAAGGATGACAATGGGCAAAAGGCCCCCCTTGGTGCTCCCAAAAAATAGGGGTGTACCTGTGGAGCACACATATGCCTAGGGGGGCATATGTGTGCTCTATTGCAATTTGAAAAAGCACTTTGGGGTACTTTTCTGAATTTGCACCTTTTTACCATCAACTTCAAGTCAATGGTAATTGCATCTCCTAAAGGCCCAAGTCACATTTAGGAAATGCATGGTAGATCAGAATAGGAATCGCAAATATGAAATCCGTATTTGCGATTTCCTATTCTGGGAATTGCAAACTTCGATTTTCACAGGGTAGAAATTTCAATTTGCGATTCCTTAAAGGGCTTTGTACATAACAAAATTTGCAATTCGGACAATTAAGAAATGCAAATAGGCTTCGTACATCTGTACCAATATTCTTTCAGGGATTTAAGAAGCTCCTTCTCCTTAAGGCCCATGAAGCAGGCATCTCTCCTTTCCTTCAGTTTTCCTATCAGTTATGTAATTTGTCTTTCAATATCTACGATATTTGTAGGCTGCTTTTCCATCTCCTTTATTGTGTCACTAAAAAGAGACAGTTGGTTGAGCAAAAAACAGAGCCAGGCTTCAGCAAGAGAGTTTTTAAAAAACATGACAATTGCTGTTGGGAGATTTGCTTGGGACAAAAAATAAGAACATGGGGCTGTGAACAGTTTTGCACCCTGTCAATTTTAGGACATAGGGAAAGTTAATGAGTGTTGCTAGTATTAAGGAGTCGTTGATAATCTAAATCAACAAACTCCCAAAATTATTTCAGTTGTTCAGTTCAGTCAGTGTAGCTGTGAAAATATTTGTACAATTTTAACACAAAAGATTCTCTGCCCATAGGCAGCCCATCAGCAGCAGCTTTGAAAACCCTTAACATAAGTCAATATTGTTTGGCATCATGCAGGCTTGAAATAGCTGAAGTTGGACAATGCGTGTTGCACACCCTATTCAAAGTACTTTAATATCAGGAGTAGCTTCCTTAAGCTTGCAGAACACGTTGGGGCAAATTTACAAGAAAGTAGCGCATCAGTCCCCATGCGCCACTTTTCTTGCGCCCCCCCTACCGCCACCTAACGGCACTGTGGTTGCGCTGTATTTGTAACATGGCACACCATGGCTGTTGTTAGCACAATAGCGCCAACATTTTTGATGCTATTGTGGTGCTTTGCTGCACTAGCATTAAAATGTTTGACATTCATGCAGAAAAGCACAGGGAGGCCCATAGGTGAATGTAGTCACATCATTTTAACACCTGCTCTGAACAGGCATTAAAAATGACAGAAAAAATGGAGCAGTGAAATGTTGTAAATTTCACTGCACTATTTTTTCAGACCTCCCTGCGTCGGAACGTCCCCCTTCCGTACATTATGCCTGACGCAGGAATAAAGTGGCTCAAGGGTTTACAAAGTTGTGCAAAGCATGTATTGCACCACTTTGTAAATATGGCACAGGAGAAAGGCCTCCTTAATGCCGCATTAGCATAAAAGAATGATGCTAGAGTGGCGCAAGGGGCTTGTAAATATGCCCCATTATTCTTTCCTGCTCTAACCTTTCCCCCAAAGTTTGTGTTGGTATTATCTGCACAACACCCAACTACTTTATCAAGAAGATTACACTTCTCAAGGGCTTAGCACAGTTGTTCAAAGAGTATTGCAGATGTTTCACCAGGAACAGAGGTAAACTCAAAATGTTTCACTTTATCACCCTCAAAACACTTGAAATACCTAATAACAATTGGCACTAATTTAACATCCTCCTATTGGAAGCATCAATAGATACAGATGGACAAGCAATGTTATTCAAGTCAGAATTTATTTCACTCATTGCAAGAGGAGCCAAAACGTTCATAATCAAGGCTTCTGCCTTGGTGCGAGCACAGCAAAACTTTTTATCAGACAGTTTCCAAATTAATGCTGAAGTACATTGACCGAAAAATGACGAGATGCTAATGCACCTTCAGCAGCAGCCCTACTGAGTTCAGCACGTCCAAGGGCTGTCTTCCCCAAACAAGTGGTAATGTTGATGTAGTAGCTTGAAGATTTGACCCACAACTTGTGTTTTTTTGTCTGCCTGGGCTCCTTTATATCAGACTTTCTGCCGTGGCCAATGGAGAATGTATATTTGCAGATCTTGCAGAACCCGTTGGCATCACTGTTCCCAGCCTTGCTCAAAAATAAGAAAGACCTTTTCATCTCCTCGCTGGCTGAACACTTTAGCTTAGGCATATCTCTGGTAGGTAGCTAGTTAGCAATCCTTTCTGTTATTGAATATGGAGAAAAATAAATTCATGTAACTATGAAGCACACTGATTAAAAAATCTATCCACATTTCATGTAAAAAAATGTGAATGCAAGTTAACGCACATTAGCAGCACAATTGTGCATTTCTTCTTGAGTGTACAGCAGTACTACAGAGACATCACGGCAGCCCAAAGTTCTTATGAAAGTTATAAAAAAAACATTCTTCTTTTCAAAATATCCTTAATGAACCTCCAGGGGCCAAATAGTGCCTATGAGTTTGAAAAATTTCAGAAGGGAGTACTAATCAGCATTGTGAAAAAATACCTGCAGCAATGTCTTTACCTTTGAGGAATAAAATCAGATAGGAATGTCCCAGAATTCATTTTTAACATTCTGCCAATTGTGTGATCATCCTTGCCAGTTAGAGATTCCGGTATCAAATACTACAGTGCAACAAAGTGTTGGCAACTTAGGAGCTTAATTTATGACATGAACGAGCATTTTGGAATCTTACAATTTTTCAATTTGTTGATTAGTTGAGATATCAGTGATTAATTTAATGTCGTTAGCACAATAGCACCAACATGGAGAAGCATTCTAATCAGACAAATGAATTCTACCTAACATACTGGTGTTAAAGTCAAAAATATTGATATCAAAGCACAAAAGGAAAGACCATGTTAAAGCTTTCTTTTATTTATTTTTGAATAAGGAACGCCATGCTGCTTGGGCTTTTGGGTGTTTTGAGTAACTGAATTTTGAAAACCCTTAACATAAGTCAATATTGTTTGGCATCATGCAGGCTTGAAATAGCTGAAGTTGGATGTAAGGTTTTCCTGAACAAGAGCCCCCAAAATATGTCTTGCCCAGAGCTCCAAAAGTCCATAAGATGGCACAGGGACATGGAACCAGACATACCACACAATGGCGCTCAGAACACATTGACATGTATAGTTTTGTAACTGCATTTGCATAGCACGTCATACACTGGTGTAAAAAGTTGAAGATGTTACACAAACGGAAACAAAGGTATGGTCATGGCACACATACGCACTCTGAAAACATGGTTATGGCACATTATAGCATAATGGCTTTTAAAAGTGCTGTAAAAACTTGCACATTACTGTATTTCAGTTGCATTTGCTTAGTGCTTTGTGTCACCAATTAACAGTGAATCATTTTTACTCATCATAACGTAGCATAGAGGAGTAAAGTGCCTGTTGCTTAGCACAGTGAGTATCATGCGGTGCACATGTTTGTATTTTATGTAGATAGCTTAGTGTGTTACTGCTTGTATCACAGAGATAATTTTGTTATTTGCAGTTCCAAAGTTACAGTCCTAATGTATCATATTGAACTATGAATCAGAATCAAAGAGGTACATGCAAACTGCAAGGCATTGGTTTAGAACCTTATTGTTTTTCCCTCGACCTTTCATTATGCTATTTTTGCTAATAAGGGCTTATTTGAGTAACAGTACATTCTCATTAGTATACACAACCCCAAACACTGTGTTATGTTTTAAACCCTGGGTTTGTGGAGGCAGATTTGCTAATGCATTGCACCATGTTCACTTCACAAAAGTGACACAAGCCTAGCACAAAGAGTTTACTTTCCAAAGTAAATCCTGATTTGCATTGGAAAGTAGCCATAAAGTAAAATAGCACCAATTGTTACTTTGCATCAAGGGGGTGTACATGGGGGTTCCCATGCAAACACCCATGGGTTTTGACCGGAATCTCTAGCAGGAAAAGTATTTTACTTTGTCAAAGCATAGTATTTTGAACTGGAAGGGGCACAATTCATGTACAAAACCTATTCTTGACATGCACACACAATTGCACTACAGTACAAAGGTGTGTGCAAAGGTGCAAGGCAGTCTAATGTGTGCCACCGCTAGTGATAGAGCAGCACAGCCAGATCTTGGAGGATATGGCGCTGTGTACTGTCTCCATTTCATGCAATGCAGCAACTTTTGGTTACTACGTTGTGTGAAAACTCAGCAAATCTCCCCCTTTGTTTCTCCAGGCCGACACTCTTAAAATATAATGGTCAACAATATGAATGACATGTGACTCCTACACCTTGTAGCCCTCATCTAATGTAATATTTCCTATGCACTGATTAACAAGCTTGTATAATTAATGGTCTATATACCATATGCAGAGCCACTGGAATTATGTGGCAGGGAGAGCACTAAATTATGTGACAGGGTTTGACTAAATGATGTAGCAAGAAAAGGCAAACTAAGCAGCACATGTGTTTGTAGTATTTCTTCAGTGTGTTTTACTTTGTGCATAAAATAATACTGTCTGGATGAATATTTCAACTCATTAGTACCATTGAAACAACCAAAAACAGAAATAAGCAAGTGAAGGATGGCCAGTTCACCTCTGTGAAGGGCCAATTTTTCTCTAGGATGGATGGCATCCTTAGGGACACTCTGAGTTGTAATGTTTCGATTTTTAGGGCCGACTACAGAGAGGTTTGGCTCCATTACACCCTACACAAAATAAACACAAAATGCATAAAACACACACATACACATGTAGAATGCAGAAGGGACTTTGAGTCATCTTCCTTCAGCAGTTTTCTTCCCCTGGTGAGCCCACATCAATCATTGGCTGGATTTGCTGCCTGTCACCTTTTCATATTATTATATGATACGCTTGCAACTACCTTATTTTATCAGCTTTCCAAGTTCTCATAGTACACACATTGTGTACACAAATTCTCATCTATCACTCTAAGTATCTCTTAGACATGTCACTCTAGTCCCTTTCTAAGGCTTTGACACTCACTATGTTCATAAAAACGCAACCAGTTTAGGCAAGAGACTCGGATTTTCAATATTACCAAATTCCATGTTTTTAGTTTTGAATTCTGGGAATAAACAATACTGCAAGTCAATTATAAAACAGGACTTCAAGACTAAGAATTCCAATAAAAAACCTGGCAACACATCACGCATGGACCTAGGAAATCCAGCAGCTATTTGGAGCTTTTCATGAGATTGGCACTTCCAGTTATTCTTAGGAGGGGCAGGAAAACATGGGAGTTATGGGTTACTATGGTGAAACTGTTATATTGGATATTGTAAGTCCATGGCTAACAGATGTAACTGGTTCTCTAACCACCTGTGTAATGCCCTTGAAGTGTAATTGATTATCCTGACTTCTAAGTGGTTATCTCTGCATTGCAGATTTAGGAGTCAGTATGAAGTGACTTCTTCTGGTTGGATGGCAAAGCTAAGTCGGCTCGGGATACACATACAGTGAGTTTAACATGACAGTGAGTAGACCCCTGGTTATGGAGGCGTCTGATTACTTTGCCTGGCGTGCGGAGGACAGGATAAAGAGAAGGGCAGCTCCAGCCAAGAAAAAAATTGAGGTATACAAAAAAGTGATAATGGTAATCCAGCACCTCTGTCACACTTACCTTCTGTTCATCAGTCACTCGCACCTTAAACTTGTGCCCAAGAAAGTCTAAACAAATGGCCATTTTTTGGGGAAGGGGTGGAAACAACACAAGCCAAACAACAAAGAGAAAATGTCCCATAGGCATTTGAATATGCATGTTGCAAGTCTTGTGCTGGCTTGCTGGCTGGGAAGGCAAGTCCCATGTGGCTGCTGAAGGATCCAATTGCTGGCTGGAACTGCTCAGATGTGGAGACTGGGACCTAACTTGCTGGACCTGTTAGGGCTGGGGAAGAGTCATGCAGGATGGTTCCACTCCAAACCCCTTTCACTTTTGGCAACTGCTTGATTCTGATGTAGTTTGCATGCTCCATAAAAGGGCAGTGCAGGGTCACTCTGGTAGATGGCTGGATTCTGCTGCTGGGAGTGACCTCTGACTCCTTTGGGCAGAGCAGGGTCGTGCTGGTCACTGGTGGTTCTGAAGGCTGTCGCCCCGATGGCTGGGATGACAATGTTGTAGAAAGAGAAGGGAAATCCAGAGATAGAATGTCCCTCTTTAAAGGATTTCCCTTACCGCTACAATGCTCACCTAGTGACATCACACAGTAACTTCTCCTGCAGTGAAAGTGAGCATGCACACATTTATTTTGTACCAGTGTGCATGCTCAAACCCAGACACTACTGAAAAACTGGGACATTTCTTTAAATAACCTAGGCACTACCCAAAAACTGGGAAATGTCTTTAATTTTGGAAAAAAGTGTCAGAACACCGGGACACTTCTCCCACCATCTGCGGCAATCTGGGATAGCTAGTCACCCAACTATTGCCAGCTGTCAGTCTCTAAACACAGTATTGCGATACCGCAGGGGCCGCAGTATCAACTGTTCTGTACGTCAGCATAACACACACAAAAACGTTTTTAATTTGTTTTGGAGCATTAAAAGTCCTTGAGGGTCAGGGCTTTTTCAAAAACAATTTCTGAGTCCCGTAATGGAGGCTGCAGCATTTTCTTTGTCACTGCTTCCAGCCAATCAAATCCCTCAAGGCCTAAGAGGGAAAAAGCTCCCTTGACCAAACAGAAGGCCCTATCCTTTGAGATTATGGTCCTGTAGAACTGTTATGACCAACTGTCCACATATAACTGTCTTTTTAACCCTATCATGACCACACAAGCACCTCTTTTAATGGAATTGTCTTGAAAATTGCTGAACGGGTTTACACCAAATAATGAAAAGCATGGTGTGTGAGTAAAGGTCAAACCTTTGCCAAAATTGGTGTAGTGTCATTCAGCCATGTTTTCTGTATTGTTTCCCCAAATTTACTGTGGGAAGTAACATTGGAAATTAACATTTTTGGGCCGCCCCATTTTTCTTGGCCCCACTTGACGGATTGCCACAAAACTTTCCAGGAAGAGGCTGGAGGGGGTGAGCTATTTTTGGAAAGTGTCATGAAGATTCATCAGATGTCACCAAAGTTATTAGTGAAACAAAAAACGCTCTTCCTTGAGGAACTCTGACCCAACTACAATTGCACAGTGGTGATCTCCTCTGTGTAGTACAGCATAACACAGTTATTGCAATCTCAATTAAGATTAAAGTCCTACTAAGAGATGCTCTCAAGCCTCAGTTGTTTCCCAAATGGTTTTTAATAAGTAAAGCCTAAATGATATGATCATTTTCTACTGTAAAAGTTTTGTCAAGATGACCTTATGTTGAACCTTCCACTAAATACATTACGGTCCTTGTGGGCAACTGTTATGTCTTTCACAGCAGTACTGCTACAACTAGATGTTGCCTGCCTCCCACCCTTGCAGCAGCGATGTTTCCTAGTGCAGTCTCTAGCGCAATCGCTCCTCTGCCATTGGTTTCCTGGAGTGTGGTGGGTGCCAATGATGAAGGCTTTGTGGGTGGCCAGTTTAATGAGTGGCATTCGCAGTTGTGCACTGCTACGTACAGAAAATACTGCCATGTGCAAACAAGAGGTCCCAAAATATCGGTATATCATTGGTAACAACTGCATGAGTGGTATATACTCTGTATGTTATTGCTTCCGAGGGTTCCATAATCAATCTGTGAGAATTGGATATTGCTTACTATACATCTGTTCCTCTATTTCAGTTTTCCTGTGTTGTTTGTTTCTCCATGATGTGCATCTATGCCAGTTATCCTGTGCCATCACACTGGTAATTTGTTTCCTAGGGCCTATAGAAACTGTCCCCTGACCTGCCTTCCATTATATGGTTTATGCCTTTGAATATTTTTTCTGACTCCGACTCACATTTTCCCAGCTTGTTTACCACCTCAACTCTCTGTGTTCACCACCTCTGCTACTTGCCACCATATTTCATCCTCTGTGTGTCCTAGTGCATAGAAGGTGCATGCCACATGTACTCCTTCCACTGCACATCATCAAATAGTTTTTGGAGAGAATGGAATGTAAATAGATGGACTTTCTCAACAGCACCCAGAATGGGTTGAATGAGACACATGAAATGAGGTGCCTTGCAATATTATCATGATGTTGCCCTTGGGTACAGAGCTGTGTCTATTGTGAAAGTTGTTGTGCTACTCCATCCCTTGCCTGACACCGTCTCTTGACGCAGAGCTAACTGTGGGCCTGATTGCGAGTTTGGCAGTCCATGCACTGCCATGGCGGCGGTGACGGTCCGACCACCATCGGCTTGGCGGTCAGATCACTGTACTATGATTTTGGAAGGCCTATAGAATGAAGACCACTGCGGTCCTGCCGGCACCACGAGGCAGTGCAGACCACTGCAGTGATGAAGCAGGACAAACAGGCCGGTGAAGCCAATGTTTCCGCTGGACTCATTATGATGTTGCATACTGCTAATGTGACCATGGTAGTCCAATCACCACATCCCAGCTGGCGGAAACGGAGAACATAAAGGAAGCAACTCTCCTGCAGGCAGCGTCACACATCCTCTGCCACCATGGATCCCATCACACACATTCTGCCGCTGCTGCAGACCATCAAAGGTGTCCAAAATCCACACTGCGTGGATACAACCAACTGTAAGTACACACACTACCTGTGTCAATAATCTCAACGACAGATCGTTGCGCCGTCGTTCGCATGATATGGGACCCACGCTACGAGCACCAAGTACATGTGTCATTGTGTCCACAGTCGGAGTAATTCACAAAGAATGACACATTCCCAGCCACAAAACGCCCCCTTTCGGCAGGTCACTGACACTGCATCGCAACACTCCACAAAAACACGTTTGACCATCCCAGTCACAGGAACAGCAAAGTGTACACAACATTGTGTCACACAACAGCAACAACACATCAACATGACATCTACCACTACAACTGACACCCTCACATTGCACACATGCCATGGACGTCAGATTGAACACACATATGTATGGATGTATCTTAGAACACAAACAGCCTACAATGGAACCACACATCACCCACATTGCAACACAATACAAGGTCAATAGGATGCACAATATATTGAAAGACAAATATCCAAAGCTCACTCTGCAAATAATATGTGGACAATAGGGATGGGGCATCAGGAGCACTCATGGAAGGATGCTACACTGGGACACATTCCACTTTGCACTTGCCCCTAAAACAACATTTCCACAGGAATTGGCCCTTCATGTATCACACGGACAACCACAGTAGAGCCAAGTGGCATGTCTATCTGCATAACGTGTAAGTGTAAGTCAAGAAAGCAACTACAACAGCAACAGCATGTGCCATACAGCAGGATAAAGTAGCTGCAAGGTACACACATCAAAATGGACACATGCACAGTCAAATGCAAAGGAAGCTAGCACAATTGAACACCCTCAATGTGTGGACAAACAAAACTCCAGCTTCCACACATGAGACAAATGTACAATCCATATTAGGGGGACAAGTCTAACACCACACATGCTGACATTGGACAACACAAGATACAATAATTACCATACCAAACATAACACAATGGCACCCTATTTGGATTAACACCCACATATCCATACAGTCAACATCTACCTTTGTCTTGGGTGACACCAGCACTTTCCACAAAGTCAGATATTGCAAACAAGAGCAAATGGATCAGCAGTCAGGCTGCAACACACAACTGTAGGTACACGATACAAGTTACTCTGGAACAGCAAAAAGGTAGAAAAGGAATTGCAGAATAAATGTGTACCCAAAAACAACAATTTGGGTTTATTAACTGCAAATTATTCAGAATAAAGGCCATTGGCCAGCCCAATTAGATGACCATGCACACCACTGTTCCTACACTTGACTCCAACCCACAGGAAGGGGCATCAAGTGGACAGACTGGCACCTCAGGGATCATCCTTGAGTGGGGTGGGGTCATATTTTGGATGGATGGGTTTGGGTTTTCTTAAGGAGGTTCCTTTTCTTTTGAGGGGTGGGTTTTTGGGGGAGTGGTATGGGTGCTTGTAGGGGGCAGGTGTGACAGGGAGGACTTTGATGTGGAAGGGGTGGGTTGGGATGCGGGTAGGGGCTTCGGGTTTGAGGGGGAGGTGGAGGGAATCGGTGAAAGGATAAGCTAAAAAAAGAAACTCACCTTGGGAAAAAAGAGGAGGGTCTGCAGAAGGGGTTGTGGATTTGGAGGTTGAAGAAGTGGTTGTCTTGTGTGTGGGTGTAGATGCCAATGGGTGTGTGCATGTGTGAGGTATGCTTCTGTTTGGGTGGTGTCTGTTGTGAGTGTGGGTGTTTGCGTGCCTTGGAGGGCTGGGAGGTGGAGGTGCCGGTGATGTGGGAGTGGGGGATGTGTGTGTGTCTGTTGTGATGGTTTCTGCGGGTATGCTGGATGTGGTGGATGCCTGTGTGTCTGTTGGGGTGGTGTTTGCGGGTATGCTTGATGGGGTGGATATGCCTGTGGGTGTTCTGGTGGTGTCTGCTGGTATGGTGGATGTGTGTTGTGATGGTGTATGGGTGTATGGTGGGTGTGGTGGATGTGTCACTAGCTGTTGTTGCGCTGTCTGTGGGTATGCTGGATGTGGTGTGTGGGTCAGTGGGGGTGGCGGGGGTGTCTGGTGAAGTGGTGACTGATGTCATGTTTGTGGGTGTAGGTTGAGTGCCTACGTGCCGGTGTGTCTTGTGGTGTTTGTGTCGATGTTTGCTGCTTGTGTGTGTTGAAGTGGTTGCTTGCAGATGTGTCTGTGTGCTTGGGACAGGTAAGGGAATAGGGGATTTGGATTGGGAAGAGGCAGGGAAGTGGAGGGGGAGGAATGTGGAGGTGACTGGCTGCTATCAATGGGGAGGCCAAAACCTGAAAAGATCTCTGTAGGCCAGACATGGCACTATGAATTTTTTACAGGAAAGCATTGGTCTGCTGAAGTTGGCTGGCCAACACTTTGAAGATATTAACAATGGCAGTCTGCCTTACAAAGATGCTCCTCAGGAGGTCAATAGCCTCCGATACTCAGGGCAGCAGGAGTAACACGGGCTCTGGTGGAGGTGCCTGCTGCAAAGGAGACACCGACACACTTGGATGAGCAGACACGGCCAAGTGGGTGGGGAGCAGCTGGCGGTGACGGACAAAGATGGACAAGTAGGTCCTGATGGGTCCGCCCCCACTAGGGAATGGCTACTGGAGGTTGAATCTGATGATGACAAACTTCATCCTGTCTCCTCCGTGGCACTCCCCCCCACCCTCCATGCCACAGGGTCCTTCTGTGTCAGTGGTGTCATGACTGGAGGTACCATCGCCAGACGCTTCCCCACTTGGTTCTGCCCTGTCTCCCTTGCTTGCCTGGGCTGATGCTGCAAATACAAAGAGGAAAAGGGTCACCACATGTTCCTGATTACACTTCAACAACAGCTGTGATTAGCAAACATTACCATGGCATCAAGTAGGCGCCAACAACAAACTACATCAAAGTGCCTCCTACATGAATCATGCCATTGGCATGCATGCCATCTGAACTGTCAACAGTTGCTCAATCAGGATCTCACACAACTACAATTGTAGGAGACCACATCACCTTCAATGCTTCGCCTCATGGAGCATACCTTAGTTACCTGTTGTCATACAATAGTAGGCCAGTGGCAACTTCATTCCCACAGATCCCTCACAAGGTCATACAGACATCTGTTTGTCACATACTCAATAACACAACTGTGGTAAATAATTTAAGTTACCTCTGAGTTTTCTTGTAATCTATAAAAATAAAAAAAAAGAGGAAGGAGACACAGTCCGAGACGTAGAGTATATCAAGATTTATTCAATAACTCGAGTTAAGGGAGAGCTCCTTCACCAAGCGGGTTAGGGAGTAGTCTGTTTTACTTCGTGCAGCATAGAGCCTTTATACATTTTCTGCTACATGCAAGCAAATGGCAAAGGTTCAGTAATTTTCCAATAGTCAGGTAAAAAACCATTTGTATGCATCAGGGGGGAGGAGTAGGGGATTGCGTACAAACAAAAATGTCCCCAAAAAAACTGGGGGGTAGAATAATGTGCAGAAAACGGCAGGTATGACCTTGTTCCAACCGCAGGTTATTCGTCGGAAATTAGTTTTTCTCCGTATCGGCTTAACCGCAGGTATGTAGGCGGTCTGGTATCCGGCCTTAGGCATATCACGCGATGCAGCTGCTTTCAAGCTGCCTCTTTCCTCTGAGACGGGGTGTTTAAGGCAATCACAAAATGGATGCCATATTCAAGATGGATGTCCTAATGTCAATGAACAGTGGTTGCGCGAAGGGTGCGAAACTACTTTTCCACATTCCCTCCTTGCACCAGAGTGCAACCACTGTCCTATATCTCGATGGCCATGAGATCATCAATATAGTCTTGGAGCATAATTTTAGCATTTTCTTCTTTCTGGATGTGTGGTTTGGGAATGCACATGGTAGCGCACAATCCACAGAGTGACGGGCCGCACTGGATGCATAGGCAGCATCCCATTAATGGCAACAATACTATACCAATGGCAGAAATCAATTTCCAGCCCCAGGTGGAGATTAATCCCCAAAACCATCCAGACCAGGTCCAAGTGCCGGGATCCTGGTGTAAACTGGAGGCGATCTTGTGTAATCTAGAAATAGCCTCGTGGACAAAGGGGGCATTATCAGGTATGAAAACGCAACAGCTCGACCCGATAATTTTACAGGCTCTGCCCTTCTCTGCTAGTATGACGTCAAGAACAAGACGATTTGAAGCGCTACCATTCTGATAGCGGATTGTTCCTGTGTCAAATTTCCCAGAGCGGCTATAGTCTGATTTATGACTGCTTCTACTGTTCGAGTAAGCCTACGTATAAGCTTACTATTCTGAACCGGTCCAATAAAGAAAAAGAAACCTCTATTGAAGTCTGTATATTGTTCCAGGGTAGTCTTTGTTTGGTCTATCCCCGACGTATCTATAGACCTCTTATGTCTCACTATAGGGAGTAGGCGATCCCTATGATACGTCGGCGGTGCAAGGAAAACGGGAGGCAGTAAGAAGGATATATAGCATCTTCCTCCCCATCCGGGGGGAAGGCGTACATAGGCTGTCTGTCCACAGACGAAATATGTATATCTGGATGCTGGAAACGTTGATTGGCCATTGTCCTCAAAAGTCACGGTAGTATTACACTCAGTGTGTCCTACCGAGACTGTACCAGTCTTCTGGACACACAAGTGTCCTTTCATTTTGGAAACAGCTATGGAGGTTGGTCCTCCCTTCTTTTTAGGCTTGGTATTTACCAGTTTGAAAGACCAATACTCCTGTTTATATTCTTCACTTTCGAATACCGTCCCCTTAGCCTGTGGCAGTCCATCATCATCGGGATAACAGACTTTATTAAGGACGGTATTCAGATCTCCCCATGGCCACCCATTCTTACATACCTGGGTATTCCTGGTAGGGCATGAGGAGTTGGAAGTATTGTACGCCGTAATTAAGGCAAACCAAGCCTCACAAGTGCCATTATGCGAAAATGGAAAAGGTACCAGTAGTATCCCTCCGTCATTCTGATGCGGGGGAATCTGTCCGCATATCCAGCAATCGGTAATATTGGCAACCTGGTGAGTATAGTGCAACATCCGTACAAAGGAGTTATTTTGCATAGCTAATCTGTGGGTCCGTTCATGAGGTGAAAGATCATGGTAGGTGTGTTCTTGCGTATTATTGGGTGCGGATGTAAGGAATTGACTAGATGGAAAAATTGAATGTAAAACCCAGCCTAAACACACTACCGCTGCCAGAAGCAACATTAACGCTATTATACAAAAATTCTTTCCCGCACACATTTTCTTTCTGTATTTGTCTCTCAACATCTTCTTTTTCACCGATGACGTCGTCATTTTTGTCAGGTACACTTCTCAGAGCCCCTGCCGTTTCACCAACAAGTGGAGCTTGTTTGGACTTAATTGACCGGGGCTCGAGTAGAGGACCTGAGTTTAGATCTGTAAGTCTGTTGGAGACTTTCTTCTGTGGGTATTGTCAATTGTTCTGCGTTCTGTTGTGTCTGGAGTGGCGGTGTCTGTCCGCTTTTTTCCTTGGGAAAATGTTTCTTACAGTGACTGGCATGGAGCCATCCCTTACGACCTTCGACTTTTACAGCTGTCCTGGTGACCAGTAGAACGAGCTTCGGTTCCTTCCATCTGGGCTCAAGAGGTGTTGCTCGGTCAAAGTTGCGGATATAAACCCAATCGCCTGGTTTGATCTGGTGCTTTTTGGGTTCGGTATTATCAGGAAATGCGGCTGCAACCTGTGAACGACAAGATTGAAGTGCAGACATCAAGGAAGCCAGGTAATCGGTCAGTACAGGCATTTCAATATCTGTTATAGTCTTAGCTCGAGGTATCCCCCATATGTTAGGTGGCCTTCCAAAAACTCGTAGGGGGCTAGTCCTGTCCTGGAATGGGGAACCATTCTCATATAAAACAGTGCTATGGGTAAGGCAGTTATCCAATCAACTTTCTTATCAGCACATATTTTTGCCAACTTGTTTTTTAACGTCTGGTTATGTCGTTCGACCAAACCTGCTGCTTGTGGGTGGCGTACTCAGTGGAATTTCCACTGGTATCCCAACAGGAGCAAATTTTTTTTTATTAATTCAGATGAGAATGGTTGACCATTGTCAGAGTATATAACTCGGGGTAGACCAAACCTTGGGAAATATTCCTTGACCAGTTGCTTGGCTGTAGTGCTAGCAGTATAGTCGGGTACAGGGTAAGCTTCTATCCATCGTGTTAATGTACATACTACTACGAGTACATACTTTTGTCCTCTGCACCTTTTCAGTTGTATATAGTCCATCTGTATAACTTCGAAAGGGTATTCAGGAGGATGAAATCCTCCTGCCCCTACTGTTGGCCCTTTTCCAATGTTATATTGACAACATATCATACACGTTTGGACTCTTTGTTTGTCTGCCGCCCTAAGATGTTTATTGTCCCATATATATATTGCGTCTAACATAGCTTTTTCCTCCAGGTGGGCTGGTCCATGTATTGTCTCTATAATAATCTGCACCATGGCATCAGGGAGATATCAGACTGCTTTATGTGGTGTCATCCATCCTTGGTCAGTTAGTATCCCTCCCTCATTATTCCATCTTAGCTTTTCTTCATTTGTGGCGTGGCTCTGTATGTCTTGGATGTCCATAGTGGTGTCTCGTGCGACTTGCATATGTCCTATGAATTCGGGACCGTGATGCAACGTACTCTCTACGTCCTTCTGTGTCACGTCTTGAGCTGTTTGGTCTGCTAGTGCATTTCCTAATGTAATATCGTCTGTTCCCTTTGAGTGTGCCTTGCATTTTATTATAGCTATTTGTTGTGGTAAATGTATATCGTCCAGTAACTGTGTTATTAGGTCTGCATGTTGTATTTTTGATCCATGTGATGTCATGAATCCTCTTTCTCTCCATAATATTCCGAAATTGTGCACTACTCCGAAGGCATACTGTGAATCAGTATAAATGTTTATCTTTTTTCCTTTTCCTAATTGACAGGCCCTGCTCAATGCTATCAACTCTGCAGCTTATGCCGAGAGAATGGGTATTTGTCGACTTTCTAATATCTGTGTTTTTGTTGTGACAGCATAGGCAGCCCTTAGTTCTCCTTTATCCGTTCTTCTACAAGAGCCATCCACATAAATGTTCTCTTCTGCATCTTGTAAGGGGATATCCTTTAAATCAGATCGTGGTTTTGTTACTTGTTCAGTCACTTCTATACAATCATGAACTTCTTCTGTATTCTCGGGAAGAGGTAAGAGTGTTGCGGGATTCAGAGTGTTGCATCTAAATATCTGAATGTGAGGTTGGAATAGTGTCAGTTCATACCCCGATAGTCTTGCTATTGTCAGGTGTTGGGTCTGTGTTCTATTGAGTAATAGTTCCACTGCGTGTGGGACTCTTACTATCAGCGGATGTCCTAACACTATAGTATCTCTTTGTCTGATAGCTTGAGCTGTGGCTGCTACAGCTTTTAGACATGCCGGAAGGGCTTGTGCTACTGGATCTAAGGTGGATGAAAAATATCCACACGGTCTTTGCCTTCCTGCTTGTTCTTGTGTCAAAACTGATAAGGCAGTCCCGTTCTTTTCGGTGACAAATAGTGTAAACTCTTTGTAGTAATCAGGGGTGGCCAGTACTGGAGCTTGACACATTGCCTTTTTTAATGTTTGAAAAGCATGTGTATGTTCCTCTGTCCATGGGAGTTGGGGTGATGTGCCTGCTTCCAGCGTGGTCAATTTTACAAGTGGTTTAGATATTAGTGCGAACTGGGGGATCCATTGTCTACAATAGGACGTTAATCCTATAAATTCACGTACTTGTTTCTGCGTTTTTGGTTGGGGTATATTTTGCACCAATTGTATTCTTTCTTGTGTTAGTTGCCTCCCCTTCTTCGACAGCAAGTGCCCTAAGTAGGCCACTTGCTGTTGACAAAATTGCAACTTCTTTGGTGATACTTTATGACCATTTTTAGCAAGGAATGTTAGCACAATTAATGAAGCTTCGGCACATGATTGTTCAGATCCAGCTGTAATGAGTAAATCATCAACATACTGTAAAAGGGCAGTTTCGTCCGGCATTTGTATGGTGTCTAGCTGTCTTTTTAATGCCTGGCTATAGATGCTCGGGCTATCAGTAAATCCTTGTGGAGCGCGGGTAAACCGGAAACTCCTTCCGGACAATGAAAACCCGAACAAATATTGGCTGTCTTCATGAACTGGTACACTAAAAAACGCATTCTTAAGATCGATGACAGTAAAATGTGTTGCTTCACAGTCAATTGTTGTTAACAGAGTAGAGATGTCTGGCACAACAGGATGTTGAGACACAACACATTTATTTAGTTCTCGTAAGTCAACAACAAGCCTATACCTAGGATTCTCTCCTTGTTGTACTTTCTTCGCTACTGGTACACAGGAGAATTTACGGTATTTGATGGTACTTCTATCACTACCCCGAGGCAATGAGGTCCTCGACAATGGAAATAAGATCTCTTTCAGCTTGTGGAGGCATTTTATATTGTCGAAGCCGTGGTAATAAAGCTCCGTCTTTTATTATAACTCTGTGTGGTGTAATGGCCATTCGCCCAACCGACGTGGAACTTGTGGCCCACAATTCGGTGGGGAGATGCGCCAGCTGGGGGTCTAACTCCCTGACTGTATAATGACCTTTGAAATCTCGAAGAAAAAGGCGTACATCCTGGGGTGAACACACTATTATAGCTCCTAATTCTTTAAATTGTTTAATGCCTAGTAAATTTTCGGGGCAAGCGTCTGTTAGAAGGAGATCGGTTGTTGTTGTAAGAGGACCAACTTGCAGGGGTAGGGGTTCAGATGTATTACTTGTAATGGGTTGGCCAGAAAACCCTAAGGACGCATGTTTATTTCCTGAGAGTGGGGCTTGTGGGAGTTCATTATGATCAATCGTAGTTTTGCTTGCCCCCGTATCCAATAGGAACTTTTTGTCTTGTCCCAGGAGATGAACGTCTACATATGGACCATCTTGGTCCACAGGTATAGGGATAAGGGGCAATTTATCCTCGACCCTCCTTGGGCAGCCTCATAGAAAACTGGGGAAATCAGCGTATCCAGTATTTTCCTCAGTCATGTACATTTGTGTTGTTTGCGGCATTCCCTGATTCTGTCCCTGGGGCGTTCCCCCTTGAGGTCTATACTGTTCTCGGGGACGTGTGGTCTAGGAATCGTTTTTCCTGTAGCTAAGTTGTGTTTTAGGACTGGGCAAGTCACGTTCCCTTTTAGGTCCTTAACATAATGTCCTTGCTTTTTACAATAATTACAGACACCTTTGGAATTGTCGGCTTTCTTTTGTTGTTGTGGCTGTGGCCCCAGCTTGGGCGTTATTGTTTGTGCCACCAGTGCTCTCAACTTAGTCTCTTTTATTTTAGTTTTTTCGTATTCTTCCTCCTCTCTTAGTCTATTCTGGTGATATTGCAGTATTCGTAAGACTTGGGAGGGGCTTTGAGCTTGCCAGGAACTCTCAACCTTTTGAACTCTTTCCTTTAATTTTGGGAGACTATTTTCTACTAATTTTGACACAAAAAGATGTGGGTAAGAGTCACTATCTGGTTTAAGGCCGCTATTAACAGCAAAGCATTCTTCTAGTCTAGTGTAATAATCTCCTGTATCCTCGCCCGTCTTTTGTTTACAGGCTGAGATGGCGTCCCAATCCTCTTTCCTCGTGGTAAGAAGTTGGGGTAACACCTTGAGGACAAGGGCCGGTAAGTTTTTTATCTCATCCTGTATATCAGCTCCTGCAGTTCTGGCATTGTCAAGCACCTTGAGAGCGGCCCAATTCAAATTGGTATTCTCAACCAACCAGTCTCGTCCTCTTAGTCTTTCATAAATTCCAGAAGGCAATACATTTTTTAATATATAATAGTTAGGTCCGTTAAAGTGTATGTTCCCATGGTGAGGACGTCCGTAAGTTCCTTGAAGAATCCAGCAGGGTCTTTGGAGTGTGAGGGCACCATTTCCTTCATTTTCATTATTTCTAACTTAGTAAGGGGGGTGTACACAAAGACCCTGTGTAATGCGTTCGCTGCGTCCGTTCTAGGATGGACTTCTCTAAGGGGGTATTGTCGGTATACATCTTTTCCCCTAAAATCGGTATGACGTGACCTGAGAAGTATCCTGGCTACTTCATCATGATATTCTTGTCTTGCATCCAAAAATGTGTTTAGAAACAATGTTGGGTCTTGTACAAAGGACGAAGAAGTACATTTAGATAATAGATCTTCAAGGGCTGATTGATGGGGTCTGAACACTTTGTTTAACGTCATTAAATGTTGTGTCATGTACATACTAGCCAACCTGCGCTGAGTGAGGGGTAAGTTGGAATATAACTGGGCTATAATATCTGAGTTATAAATTTTAGATTGGGAAGTCCACAATGTGGCAGTGCGGACTAGTTCCTGTTCCTCGACTGTCAGTGGGGGCTCTTGCTCAAGGAACCAGTCGAGGGCTTCTTCTGTTTCGTCATATAATTCTTCGCTAGTGGGAGGTTCTGGAAACGTAGGTAAAGGGGCGAACCTATCTCCTTGAGGTGGCACACAGCGTACAGGATGCTGTTTACCAGCAGTCTTCTTTCTTTCTGGCGTCAATACTCCTTCTTTAAATTTATGTCTATGCTCCCCCATGAGGTCTAATAGTTTCGTTAGTCTTAATTCTACTTTTTCCCCTATCTCTCCCCCTTCGTCTTCTATCTCTTGTATTAATTCTTCCACTTTCTTGGGGTTTCTTAATTCTTTAAACTGAAAATATCGAGCAAAAAGGTACAACCTGAAGGTATATATATGCATTTGTTGTCTTTTATTCCTTCCTTTCATGACGTCCTCGAAAGGAATAGGATCTCCCCCCTCAACATGAACTCGATCATCCCATCAATATGATTTTGTACAGCAAGAATCTTTTCTATTCTCATCCAGGTGGCAACTAATTGTCTTCCCTTTTCATCTAGAGCGGGATATATTGTATATAAAGGGTCATGTGGACACTGCCCTTCTTTGTCTTCCCCCACCGCTTCGTCTTTCTTTTCTTTTTCTGCTAAAGAGAGAGGTCTCGCAGCCTCAGAAAGATCCTCTATGATGCCGGTGGGCGCTGACACTACTTGGTCTGGGCCGGGTAGGGGTGGACGCATATTAGTAGAATATGGAGGTGGCACATCCAGTAAATCTATGAGGGGGGTATCATCAAAAGCCATATGTGTACTGGGAAGAAGGGAATTCTTCTTCAGTTTATTGGGATAGGTGTCCTCACACTGTGACAGTATGGGATAGAGTCCTGTGACATTTCCTTGTCTTTCTCTTATTACTTGCTCAAGAGCTACCTCTTTACCCGTTTCCTGTAGTTCATCTTGTTTAGCTTTCTCTAACATTCTCTGTGCTTTCTCAACTTTTCCTTGTGCTTTCTCCTGCCTCCTATGGGCTTCTTTCCTCCACCACTCTACAGACTCTAATTGGGCCTGCCTTGCTTTTCTCTTGGACAGTTGTTCTTCTAGTTTGAGGACGCTTTCTATATCAAAAGTCCCTGTACTTGGCCACCTGAATTGATCTCCTAAATCTTTGGTGTATTCCGCCCATAAGTCTAAAAATATAATTGCAGACATACCATGTTTATTATACATAAACCTAGCTGGTGTATCTTTAGGTGGGAGTGCAATCTCTTTCTGTAGAATTTTTTTATCTTTAGATCGTCCCTTCAATTTAGCAAATAATGACATTCTTAACGTCTTATATCTTTACCGTTTCTGTGACCAGAAAACGTCTTGATACTATTCAGTAGTACTCACCGAAAAGCAGAACCTTGAATTTTCGATCGAATCCAGACGCTGTGCGTTTCAGAAGGGGTCTCAGACGCCTTGGACTCTTCAACTCCTCGATGTCGGGCTCGGGTATGGACTTTCCGCTTCTCTCACCGCCTCGTATGTATGCCGGGTTCGGTCAGTCCCCCGAATCTCTGAGGGAGTTCGGTGGGAAATCCCCACCGGGTGCACCTGAAGTCCGTCGAGAGAAAAATAGGGGAAAGAACCGCGACCGGCAAGACCGGCGCGTGCAGAGAAGGGAAAGTCCCTGTTCGGGCGCCAGAAATGTGGTAAATAATTTAAGTTACCTCTGAGTTTTCTTGTAATCTATTAAAAAAAAAAAAAAGAGGAAGGAGACAGAGTCCGAGACGTAGAGTATATCAAGATTTATTCAACAACTCGAGTTAAGGGAGAGCTCCTTCACCAAGCGGGTTAGGGAGTAGTCTGTTTTACTTCGCGCAGCATAGAGCCTTTATACATTTTCTGTTACATGCAAGCAAATGGCAAAGGTTCAGTAATTTTCCACTAGTCAGGTAAAAAACCATTTGTATGCATCAGGGGGGAGGACTGGGGGATTGCGTACAAACAAAAATGTCAAAAAAAAAACTGGGGGGTAGAATAGTGTGCAGAAAACGGCAGGTATGACCTTGTTCCAACCGCAGGTTATTCGTCAGAAATGAGTTTTTCTCCGTATCGGCTTAACCGCAGGTATGTGGGCGGTCTGGTATCCGGCCTTCGGCATATCACGCGATGCAGCTGCTTTCAAGCTGCCTCTTTTTCTGCCTATTTCCTCTGAGACGGGGTGTTTAAGGCAATCACAAAATGGATGCCATATTCAAGATGGATGTCCTAATGTCAATGAACAGTGGTTGCGCGAAGGGTGCGAGACTACTTTTCCACACAATAAGAAATGATGCTCTTAAAACCTCCCATGTTGCTGACAACAGTACAGTACCCTGAGAAGGTGACATGGAAATGCTCATGTCACACTGGAAACATATCAACAATGCACACTTCACCATGTGTAATTTGTCCTAATAGAGTTATGGAGGTAGTACTAATGTTTCTCAGATATGCTACACATTTGGCATGGATATGTACGCTGTAGACACAAGGTGCAAAGCGTCAGAGAGATAAGTCCCTAAAATCACAATGAATTAGCAAGCCCCAGGGAAATCATCACTAATGTCTGGCACCCCTTACAATGACACACCTTGATTGCACCAATAGCCCTTTGTATGCTGGAGAGGCCTAGAGATTTGCAAGAACTTGTAGAGGGCCCTCAACATGTTGCCCAATGGGAAGCTACACCACTGTCTCCATTTGGGTCCTGCAAACCCAGATGTCTGTGGATGAACATAACTACAAGTCACTCCACGATGCATGCCAAGAGTCAGATAACAAACCTTTCCCATTACAAATATGCAGTGCACTTTTCCACATAATGCCACATCAATTGCATAGAAATGCACATTGTGTGTGAAAACTCTAGTCCTACCCATCATGTCCCTCATTGCTACTGCAGTTGCACATGCCAAATTACATGCTATAATGGGTGAGGGTATGTGTGAGCCAACCATCAATGGTGACACACTCCAGTCTGTGGCAGCACAAGAAATGCAGCCCCATTGCAAATGTCCAATTCCAAACACAGGTTGTCATGCATAAATATGTGAAGGAATACGGAAGTCATCCAATGAACACATGTAGACATGCATGAAACAACAGTGTACACAATTATTTCAAAAGAGAAAAGAACACATGCTAACATGTTGGCACAAGGAATGTTGGCAAGAGTATTGGCACATAAATCACATCAATGGATATTCCCCACTTACCAAAGGAAGGTATTGATCTGTAGCTGACCCAAAGAACAATGTATGCTCTGTCACATGTATGATGGCCATCTTCACATTACAGACATCAGTGAGGCACCAGCACTCACCACACTCTGAAGGCAAGTGGCCATTGGAGGGCAGATGCCAATTAACTCCTTTGACCAGACACATGGCTGAGGACAGTGATCCATCACATCTTTTCTTTGGCCTGTAACTCTGAGGATTAGTTGTCTGTCGCATAGAATTTACACCCACAACAACAACAAAATGTACTCGATTGATCAATGTGCACATCCATGTGTTGTCCCTGGAGATCATATTGTTTGTGGATTGTACACAGTTGTGTCGTAGGTCCCTGGGCCAATAGACAAAGCACATCAGTATGCACCACATTAGATATCCACACAAACAGTTACTCATCCACTGTGTCACACATGGCTCATCCCTAATCGTAAGGGGGAGATGTCAGAACCTAACACATTAACTTTGCAAGTGACAGGAAGGAATATGCCCTATACTCACCCCCTTGTGGCTGCTGTGTTCCTGTCAAACGCCCATCAAGGTCTGGGTATGCCACCACCAACCACCAGAATGTGGGCCATTAGTCCAACATGTGCCCCACCAACGTTGGGAGGACAGCCCCAGCTGGACCTCTGTGGTATTCCATGCCCAGCATCTCAGGCCTTCCCACCTCTTGCGACAGTGGTGGGTGTTCCGCCGGATGTGGACGCCCAGGGTCCGCACCTTCCGGGCAATGGCTTTCCATATCTCCTTCTTCTAATGGGCGTTTACCTGTTTGGATGCAAGAGACAAATGAAGCGATTACAATCACAAGTTTTTACCCAAATGGCTGTGTCACACACATGTCAGAAACACGAAGCAAAAAAAGGTTAATTTGTCTGCACACTACAAGTATAACGCACGCGAGCCAATAATTACATGACTACACACTTTTGTATCCATCTGCAGACCAACCCACTACCCTGCTCATGGCCTACAATGACTAAGCAAGCCTACTCATATCAGGTAGCCCATGCTACAGCAACATGTACTGTGATGTGAGCCACAATGAAACACTACACACCTATGTGAATAAACTCCTTAGGCCTGACTGGACCAACACATTTACACTCTGTGAGATTGACTCTCTACATACAGTCCTATAAGGCAACTTCCATAGTACAGACTTCACCATTGACAATGAAGGGGCTGGCATGGTGGTAACGGAAAGTGTCTTCTGTGTGCATGTGTGGACATGTGGCCTACCAAATGTAGACTCATGCCACTTCAAGGGGGGTGTTGCTATGGTATGTACCTGTACCACAGCACACTCCTTTGGACAGATGTGTCTAAACTACAGAGATGGTACCCAACATACAAATGTATGCATTGTCTAATTTCTGCTATGTAACCAAGCTACTGAGTCACATGCCATGGCCTCCCAGGAATCCACACACTGTCTGCACTGTGAGTCTCTCATTTGTGTGATAAGCCTGTACAGGACAAATGTGACTTCTGTGAAGGTGACAACAGAGCTGTGGGAGTAAGGGACCTGTCATGAGTCATAGACACACATTGACAATGATGCAAAATGCATATATGGACTACTTCTGGGATGTACCTCTTTACCCATTCCTACTCTAGTCAATGGACTAAGGCACTCAGGGCAAGTGCTGCAAATAAAGCCTCATATTGGCCACACAGCACAATATTCTGGGGTACAGGGAGTGGGCACAGTGCCACAGTTGCATAGCCATAGTGACTCCCCCACAGCCTGGACTATGGCCCATACTGGGAGATACATTTGACAGAGCTGGTCTCTGAAGGCTGAGCGCACACGACCTACATGTCACTCACATTTCCATCACTTTCATACATGATAATGCATCATGTGGTCATCATCAATGTGGCTTGTGGTTTGTGTGGCAACCTGAAGGGCTGAGTGAGTCATGATATGCCTTCCAGACAACAGACAACAGTTTGCAAGGTCAAATGTGGGTTGAAAGATCTGTGGCACTATACACATTGCTTACACAGTCCTCAAATGACTCAGACAAGATGCATACACAGCTAATGCTGTCAAGCACATACATATTGTCTAACATGTACAACCACCATAAACAAAGAAATGTCATTGTATGGTAGTAAAGTCTCCTTGCCTACTTATGTGCATCCAACACAACGAGGATCTAGGTCCCCAAAAAAATCACACATAGTACCAGTCACCAATATCTGCACCAGGCACATCCCATTGATGCCACACAGACTGCAACAACAGGCACAGAACTAGTCTAATTGGCACACGGGGCACACTGTCGACTGTGAGGTGGGAAAGGATGGTGTTAAACAGAGTCAATTGTGCACATGAGGCACTGACCTGCTCCTCTGGTGAGCCTTAGAGCTGTCCATACAGGGAAAGGACCTCATTCACAAGCATCTGCAGCACCTCTGGAGAGAAGGCAGGGGCACTGTCACCTGCTGGACATGGCATGATTGCTCCCAGAGGCGGCACACAGCAGCTCAAATAGTGGAGGTGTTGCTGGCAGTAGTGTCAGGAATCATGTGACTGATTTTGCACAACATGGCGGTCACGTACGCGGTCATCACTGCTGATGGACACAGTCATTGGACTGCGACCACCACCAGCAACAACGTTCGCTTATGGCTGTGTCCGCTGCGGTTGGAACTGCCTACCGCGCAGATGACTTCTGCCGGCAGTCACAGGTGGTTCTTAATGTCCAGTGGAGTAGGTGAGACATCCACCATTTTGGTAGTCTGAAATACTGTATATGGCTTTGTAAACTATGTCAAACCTACAATATATGTGTTGGATCATCACAAACATCCTTATTCTGGCTTGTGATGTAGGTCCTAATATACAATCACCAGTGTAGAGTGTTGCAGGGAACAGATGGCATATGACTTTGGTGCATGGTTCACAAGTGCTGACTGTATTTTTGTTTTTTGGAAAAAGCTGTCACATTACGAGGGGCAATTGTGTAGCAGATAGTTGGGTTTTGCCCGAATCCATGTTGTGGACACGTGTTGACAACCATAGGGGCCACATGTGACCCTTGTGTACTTTCACCTGGGATTTGTACTGTGTGTCATATCTAGCCAGTCAGAAATGCTTTGTCACATGATATAGTGGGCATGCACATTTTATATTGCGGTGGACACACAGACTAATATTACCAAGCATGTCCCCTGGGATTGGGAGGATGCGACAACCTCCTGCCTCCCGTCCACTGCCAGTCCTTCAGACCATGAAGGAACACCACATCATCCAGTCATCCCGAGTGGATAGGCAAACAATAGTGGACTTATGCCGTCAGTTGGGGCCAGATCTGATGCCAGCTAACAGTAATCCAACCTGTATACCATGCATTGTACAAGTCATGTTAGTATTGCACTTCTTGGCCACAGGGTCCTTTCATCATACAGTGGCTCTATCTGCTGGTATGCACCAATCAGTGTTCAGTCTGGTGTTGAAGGATTTCCTCTCAGCAATATTAAAAAACATTCAGAGATATGTCAGTTTTCCCCAATGTGAGGATTTAGCCAATATGAAGGCTGACTTTTATGGTTTTCTCAACTACCCCATGTGGCGGGGGCAATTGATGGCACATATGTTGGCTTGGTGTCACTGCAGGTCACTGAACAAGTCTACCACAACAGAAATAACTCTTATTCCATCAACGTGCAAGATGTCTGTTTGGTGGATCTCTACATCTCAAATGAGTGTGCCCGTTATCCTGGATCAGCCCATAATGCCTTCATAATGCAGATTAGCACCATACCCCAGATGATGTCATAATAGCAGCCAGAGAGGGCCTGGCTGGTTGGTAAGTGACATCTGTCCTGATTGTGAGCAATGTCAGGTGCTACAATCAGAAAGTGAGTGACTCATTGTTTCACTTATGTCCCATTCCTTAACAGGAGAGCCAGCATATCCAATCCATCCTTGGTTGTTGACACCACTGAGGAATCCAACTACACCAGGGGAAGTCCTCTTCAATAAGGCCCATGGAAGAACACGGCGGGCTGTGGAGCAGGCTTTTGAGCTCCTGAAGGCCAGATATCGGTGTCCGGAAGGGACTGGTGGAGCCCTCCTCTACTCACCCGGGAAAGTGTGTCAGATCATTGTGGCATGCTGCATGCTCCACAGCATCGCCCTGGGGAGGACTATCCCTTATCAGAGAGGAGGGCGAGCCTGCAGTGCCACTGGGTGAGAATCCTCAAATGCCAACTGAGGATGAAAGTGGTGAAGAGAAAGGAGCTCACTTACGAGAGGATCTCATCCACAGCTACTTCTCATGAGTGTATGTCATGTTATATCATGACTGTGACTGCACAATGAACTGTAGTTGACTGTTTTGTATGCAGCTACGGAGCTGATACTCTGCAATAATCAGCCAAAGGCCGCTTGATAAGATAGCTTTTGACACATCCCCACCTTGATGATGTTGCTTTGTTTGTGTCAGTTTAATGTACTTTATTTTCCAGATGCTTGCTATGTGACTTGTGTCATATGTATGGTTTCATGCCTATACTCCTTGTTGTGTTTGTTGTGTGGATACCTCCACCACAACATCTTCATGTGGGCATTTCAGATGTGTGACATTGGTAGGTATGTGATGCTGTTCTGATACGAAGTGGACATTGATTGTTCTAGGTAATGTAGGTCACAAAGTTTGGGTGTATGAGACCTGTGCCAAGAAAGCTTACACAATGTTTGGGTGAATAGCCAGAAGGGCCCATTAGATTTGTTGTGTGTGCTGTGGTGGGCCTAATGGATCATGTGTGTCATCAGGTGGTCCTAAAATATGTAGTCCTAGCTTACAACCAAGACATTTTTCCTTGACATTGGCGAAACACTCCTTTTGTATAACCGTTATGAAGCTGTAGATGTGTTTCATAATTGTAGGCCACAGTGCCTGTCCCACAACACTTGCATATGTTTGTGTCATGCCACCAGATGCATGGGCATTGGATTATGATGGCCCTGTGCTCAGGGACTGTTGTACTTCCATCCGTCTCTATCTTGGATTATGTGATGTGGAATTACTTTGGTGTGGTATGTGATAAGACCAAACTGATGACATCAACCACATCAATGTTTGCCTATTTTACAGGACAATGTCTGACAAATCCCTTTCTTCCATGGTCTGGGGTTCTATACCTGTCAAAATGATAATTTACTCATTTTGAGTCAATCATTCATGATTTCCAATAGTTCAGACATATTGATAGCCTATATGTTGAACACTGTGATAAAATTTTTAGTTTGAGCAGACACTTGCATGTATTTGTTTGTGTGGGAGGGTTGTAATCCTGAGCTGGACACTGTGTACGTGCAACATATTCCATCTTGAAGAAGTACCTTGGATCATCATTGTATGGTTCGGATAGTCTGACATATCTACATGGCTAAATATGAAATCAAAATCAGCCGACAATGAGTTAGTGGGCAGTGATTTCATAGGGAAGCCATGTTATGAGACCTGTGCCAAGAAAGCTTACACAGTGTTTGGGTGGATGGCCAGAAGGGCCCATTAGATTTGTTGTGTGTGCTGTGGTGGGCCTAATGGAATTTATAAGTATATGTGACATGACTCCACAAAAATTCAAATGTTAAGGGGTCAGTCATGGTGAATGAAATCATTGGAGTACATGCCACACCACTGGGAGTCCAAAGTCCTCCTCCCATTGAAATGGTAGGTTGTTCAGGATCAGTCCAGAGTGAATGTGTAACACACAAAAGAGGTCCTTCAGGAAGAGGGTTATTGCTAGCAATGGTGGGTGTCTTCCCATCCGTACCTTGTGGATTCTTTGCTGGATGTCCCCGCTTGCGTGGGGAGGGGAAATCTGATTCTACAGAGGGATGTCTGGGGCTTGTTGTTCCTCTGGCTGGGCCTCCCTTCCAGTGGCTGGCACCAATGTTGATGGGCCTGCTGTTGATGAGCCAAAGGAAGGGGTAGACTAGTGTTGAAAAGTCCGGCTCAGGGTGGTGGGTATGTCTCTAAACACCCCTGTTAGGGAGGCCATGTTGGTATTGTGGGCCTCCATCTGTTCCTGCATGTCCCTATGCATGTCCCTCTGTAGCTGCTTGATTTCCCAGAGTTCGGTCAACACCTGGCCCATCACGCTTTGGGATTTCTGAGAGACCCTCAATACGTGGCTGATGGTGTACTGGCCAAGAGCAACCCCACTGGCCTTACCCCACTGGCCCACAGCATCCCTCCCATGAACCCTCCCCTCACGTGTCTGTGCTCTTGCCACAGGGTGCCCTTTCCAACTTGTTCCTGGATCCTCAATGTCTGAAGTTTTGCACTACAACTCAGGATTCAGGATTGGGGGGCACAAGATGGTAGACACTGTGCCAGGGACACAGGTTGGGAGATGAATGGTTACCTAGGATGTTGAAGCAACAGGGCTTGGAGGTGACATTGTGGGCAAAGTGAGACTTACTCTTGCCGTCTGACCAGGTTGCCCAGATGACCCAGTACCGTCTTCCATGTCCAGACGTCCAGGAGTGTCATCGCCACTCAGGGCTTCATCCACGGGGCTAGTGGCAGTCTGTTCCGTGGCCTCTGTGTGCTCAGTGGCAGACCCACCTGTTGATGTAAAACGTACATTGTTACTGGTTGTATTGTGACATCTACCTCCAACGGTTTAGTGTTACAGTAAGCAGAGAACTTGGACAAAGTTAAGTTGTAGTTAATCCAATTGTGGCAACTAACCATGTCACTGGGTGATTTGACATGACATGTGTAAAGCATAGCAACCCAATTTGACTCAAGCAGCTGCTGAGATGTACAGAACAGTTGCACTTTGGAGGATGACCTGAAAATGAAATCTTGCCATCAGTGTAGCCAACACAGTGGCGAGTCAAGATATGTCTTTGCCATTTTGAGGCCTAGTTGAGTGTGATGCAGGCAGACCCAGGACTTTGTTGTATATGTGACTGGAATCATCATATGCACAGTGCTGCTGTTGCCAATCTGGTGATGCATCTTTAGGTCTTATGAATTCTTGTTGTAAACACTGGGTAAGGTGTCATTCCGGTCCTCAATAGTTTCATCTTGTCATAGCAAGTCAAAGATGGCGCTAGGTAGAGAGATATGTGTCTGATTTGAGCATGATCTATGCTTGATCACTCCCAGATGAGAACACTTCATTTGTGAGTTGACAAACAGGGGTTTTTGAACAAGGGAACACTGTGCTGGTGTTATGAGTCACAGCAACAGGGCCTGCTGGTATTTTCATTCAAGTCACTCTGTCTACAACACACACTTGACAAATGTTCTCCCCCCAGGTGAGTTAACTTAATTTGTGGGCTGACAAACAGGGATATGAGGGCAAGTGAACACTGGGCTGATGGTTTGAGTTACAGAAATATGACCTGCTGGGAGTTGCAGTCAAGTCACTCTCTCCACTCCCAGTACTTGAGAGATGTTCTCGCCCCACATGTGTAAACTTCATTTGTGAGTTGACAAACAGGGATATATAGGCAAGTGACCACTGGGCTGATGGTTGGAGTTGCAGAAACAGGGCCTCCTGGGAGTTGCAGTCAGGGCACTCTCTCTACTCCCCAACACTTGACATCTGTTGTATATTACATATCTGTAGGCAGGCTGCATTTATGTTTGAGCATACATTTCCATTTTGGAACATACCATGGATCCTGGAATGTGTTTTTGTTCTTTTGAGATTTCCAGTTCCCATTTGGACATATGGCATGTGATGGGCCTTGGTAACTGTGATGTTGGGTCCAACACATAGAGAGTGTTAAAACTCAGATACTCTGTGTATTGAATGTTGTTGGGGTACATGAACAAGACAGTGTCAAAATGTGAGCTGTGAGCATGCAGGACAGTGCATTTTGGTGAAAGGTTTTTGTGCTGTAAATTACCAGTTTCCGCTCCTCCAGGTATTCCTGTCAAGGATGAAGGATGGCCAAGACCTTCTCCTTCCAGGGAAAGAGTTGTAATGGGGCACTGGGAGGACTACCACCAGTCTTTTTGGCCTGCAGCTGGTGCTTGAACACCAGGGAACTGACCTCGCCCCTTAGGTTGTGCCACTTCTTCCTAATGTCCTTCTTTGTGTGCAGAGTGGTGCCTACAGCATTCACTCTGTTGACAATCCTGCCCAGCATTTCTATTTTTCTACTTAGAGAAGTATGCTGGACTTGTGCTCCAAACAATTGTGGCTCTACTCTTATGATTTCATCCACCATGACTCCACCACTACTCATCTTCAGAAAAAAAAGGGATTTTTCGAACATGACATGGTGGGAAAAAAAGAAGAAGGGTTACAGTGAATTACTTAACAGGGTTAGTGCAATAGCGTGTGATTGAACAAAAGCGTGTGCAGGATGTTCTGTGGGATGATTAAAAAAGGGGTGCTCATCTATTTACTCTACATAAAAAGGAGCTTGGGCTTTGTTGTTTTCCAGTGGAAATGCAAAGGAATTATGGTCTGTGAAAGGGTGTGTTTTATAGTGTCCTTTGCAGGTACGTCCACTTGGCCAATGTGTGTCAGCTGTGTCATTTTTTAATTCATCCAATGGACAGTTGACATTTACTTTGTTGGCAGTGAACTGTGGTGGTCGACCGCCACGGCAACTGTGTGATTGCAATATGCTCGATGGTTGGCTCCAGCTCTGACGGCGCTTGAGGTCTGACCGCCTATATCAGGCCGCCACGCTGATGGTGGTCTGCCTTTTTTGCTTGGCGTCGGCATTCCTGCCTGTATGACTCGTAGTACGGCGGTCTGGTGGACCGCCGGTGTGGTGGTCTTTTCAGGACTGCCAATATGGCTGTCTGGCGGTCTAATGGCCAAACTAATAATGAGGCCCTTTGTCTCCAATAAACATTGCTGTTGATAGGATAACACACTGGCAATGATTTTCAAATGCTGGGTTATATTAGCCTCTAACACTGGAATATGATTGTGATGTATTTTGCACATTGGTATGTGTACCCCTATTGGCACCGACCTAATATTCTGTGAAGTATTAGGCACTCACATGTCTGCACAATTTAGGAATACTATTGAAATTGTTATGATTCAATAAGAAGTGGGTCAGACAACATTGTGTGAGGAGATGGCTGATTTAGCCCCCCCAAGATGGCAGCCAACGCTTAGCGGTCTAGCGGTACAAGTGACAAGGGGAGATAAGCATGTAGCGCTTTTCAAATCTTCCTTTGCCAACACACATTTCAGTAGAAACCCAGCTCATGAAGTGGATACTTTGCTCTACTCGCAGTAAGGATTTAGGAGCAGTTCATGCCCCGTAGATTATAATATAGTTAGGATACATTGTGGATTTGATTGATCATCATAGAAATACTGTATACTTAGGATTGGTTTGAATTAGACATTGGCCAACTTATCTATGAACCATTTGTGGCATGATTGACAAGGTGATTTCAAACTTACTTTTATCTTTCAATCAATCAATCAAACAGGATTTGTACAGAGCGACTAATCACCCTTGAGGTTATCCAAGTGCTTGCATACCTCAGCAACTCATTCGACTAGCCGGGTCTTGAGGGCTCTACGGAATTCTCGATGAGAGGTGATTGTCCAGAAATGCATGGGGAGGATGTTCCAGGTTTTTACAGCGATGTGGGAGAAAGCACGTCGTCCACCTCTGCTTTGGTGGCTGCATAGAGTGTGGGCAAGTGATAGGGAGGCAGAGCTGTCTTCTTGACTGTTGGTGGAAATTCAGGCAGTGGTTAATGTAGGCGGGTCCTTGGTTGTGTAGAGCTGTGTGTGCGTTGGTCAGCAACTTGAATACACACCTTTTCTGCATGGGGAGCCAGTGGACTTGCCTGAGGTGTGGAGTGATGTGGGATCAGTGGGGAACATCGAGTCTCATTCTGGCTGCTGCATTCTGTATAGTCTGAAGGCTTTGTAGGAGTTGCAATTCGATTTCTACATAGAGGGTATTGCCAAAGTCTAGTCAACTTGAGATTTGGGTCTGTGTCATGATGCGTCCTGTGTGTGGGTGCAGATTGAAGAAGCTGGCAGAGGAGACAGTGTTAATCTGTGATTCCATGGTGAGCCTGTTGTCAATGATGATTCCAAGGTTTCTGGCGTGTTAGGATGGAGTGGGTGCCAGTCCTAGTTCTGAAGGCCACCAGGAGTCATTCCATGTGTTGCTGGTCTTGCCGAAGATCAGAACTTCAGTCTTGGTCACTTATGACAGGTAAGCATTTTGAGTGAATTAGATCACACAAGCATGGTCTCTGTAGATGTGGATCATGGTTGTGAGGCTTGTTTGAGTATTGTGATGTTTTGCACACATGAGGCCTTGACCTCAAAGCACGCAAGGTAGTATCACTTTCCACCATTTTTTATGTGACCAGCTTGCATGATGTGCATGCTGTGGTTTTGTATTAATGACTTTGGCACATATAGATAGGTAATATATCAAATCAAATCAAATTAAAAACATTTATAAAGCGCGCTACTCACCCGTGAGGGTCTCAAGGCGCTAGGGGGAGGGAGTTACTGCTGCTCGAAGAGCCAGGTCTTGAGTTGCCTCCGAAAAGCAAGGTGGTCCTGGGTGGTCCTGAGGTTGGTGGGGAGGGAATTCCATGTCTTGGCCGCCAGGTAGGAGAAGGATTTCCCACCTGCCGTGGTGCGGCGGATGCGAGGGACGGCGGCGATTGCGAGGTTGGCGGAGCGAAGTTGACGGGTGGGCATGTAGAAACTGAGGTGACGGTTGAGGTATTCGGGTCCCTTGTTGTGGAGGGCTTTGTGTGCGTGGGTGAGGAGCCGGAAGGTGATCCTTTTGTTGACGGGAAGCCAGTGCAGGTGTCTCAGGTGGGCGGAGATGTGGCTGTTGCGGGGTATGTCGAGGACGAGGCGGGCGGAGGCATTTTGTATTTGCTGCAGACGTTTCTGGAGTTTTGCGGTGGTTCCTGCATATAGGGTGTTTCCATAGCCCAGGCGGCCCGTGACGAGGGCGTGGGTCCCAGTCTTTCTGGTGTTGACGGGGATCCAACGGAAGATCTTTCGGAGCATGCAGAGGGTGGGGAAGCAGGAAGATGATACGGCGTTGACTTGTTTGGTCATGGTGAGAAGTGGGTCCAGGATGAAACCGAGGATACGTGCGTCGTCTGAGGGGGTTGGTGCGGTGCTGAGGGCCGTGGGCCACCAAGAGTCGTCCCAGGCGGAAGGGGTGTTTCCGAGGATGAGGACTTCCGTTTTGTCTGAGTTCAGTTTCAGACGGCTGAGTTTCATCCATTCTGCGACGTCTTTCATTCCATCTTGCAGGTTGGTCTTGGCGCTGGTGGGGTCCTTGGTGAGGGAGAGTATCAGCTGAGTGTCGTCAGCGTAGGAGGTGATGTTGATGTTATGTTTGCGTACGATGTCGGCGAGGGGGCTCATGTAGACATTGAAGAGAGTCGGGCTGAGCTAGGAGCTTTGTGGGACGCCGCAGATGATTTCGGTGGGGTCTGAGTGGAACGGTGGGAGGTAGACTCTTTGGGAGCGGTTGGAGAGGAAATTTGTGATCCAGTCCAGGGCCTGTCCTTGGATGCCGGTGGAGCGGAGGCGGAATATTAGGGTTCAGTGGCAGACGGTGTTGAAGGCAGCCGAGAGGTCGAGGAGGATGAGGGCGACTGTTTCTCTGTTGTCCATCAGAGTTCTGATGTCGTCTGTGTCTGAGATGAGGGCTGTTTCTGTGCTGTGATTGGCTCGGAATCCGGACTGAGAGGGGTCGAGTAGGTTGTTGTCTTCAAGGAAGTTGGTAAGTTGCTTGTTGACGGTCTTCTCTATGACTTTGGCAGGGAAGGGGAGGAGCGAGATGGGGCGGAAGTTCTTCAGGTCGCTGGGGTCCGCCGTAGGTTTCTTCAGTAGGGCGTTGACTTCTGCGTGTTTCCAGCTCCCGGGGAAGGTGGCAGAAGCAAACAAGCTGTTGATGATGGTCTGGAGATGTGGGCGATGATGTCGTCGGCTTTGTTGAAGATGAAGTGTGGGCAGGGGTCCGAGGGGGCACTGGAGTGGATGGAGTTCATGGTAGCTTTGGTCTCTTCCGTGCTGATGTGAGTCCAGGCGTTGAGGGTGATGGCTGGGGTTGTAGGTTCAGTGGTGGTTGGCTGGGTCTGGTGTCCGAAGCTGTCGTGTAGGTCGGTGATCTTACGATGGAAGAAGGTGGCGAGGGAGTTGCAGAGGTCTTGTGAGGGCGTGATGGCGTTGGCGTTGGCGTTAGGATTAGAGAGCTCTTTGACAATGTTGAAGAGCTCTTTGCTGTTGTGAGTGTTTTTGTCCAGTCTGTCTGTGAAGGAAGTTCTTTTGGTGGCGCGGATCAGTTGGTGGTGTTCGCGGGTGGCGTTTTTGAGGGCGGACATGTTTTCTGCGGTGTGGTCCTTGCGCCAGGCTTTCTCAAGGGTGCAGCAGTTTTTTTTAGATTCCTTGAGGGTGTCTGTGAACCAAAGTGGTTTCCTGGTGTTGGTCTGTCTTGGGAGGCGTCTGAGGGGTGCAAGGTTGTCCGCACAGTTGGTGATCCAATGCGTGAGGCTGAGGGCTGCGTCGTTGGGGTCGGTGGAGAAGGTGGGTTGGTTGTCGCTGAGAGTGGAGAGAAGCTGTTCCGTGGGGATTTTGTTCCAATGTCTGCGTGGGATGGGTTGTGTGCGGGGGTGGAGAGTCTCGCGTCGGAAGATGAAGTGGACACATCTGTGGTCGGTCCAGTGTATTACGGAGGAGTGGCTGAAGGATACGTGGTTGCTGGCGGAGAAGATGGGGTCGAGCGTGTGTCCGGCGATGTGGGTGGGGGTGTTCACCAGTTGCTTGAGACTGAGGTTGGCGAGGTTGTCGAGCAGGGCGGTGGTGTTGGGGTTGTTGTTCTGTTCCAGGTGGAAGTTGAGGTCACCGAGGAGGATGTAGTCCGGCGGGGCAAGGGCGTGCGGGGAGATGAAGTCAGTGATAGAATCGCTGAAGAGGGCGCGTGGTCCAGGGGTTCTGTAGATGAGAGTTCCTCTGAGGGTGGTCCTGGGGTCGGTGTGGATCTGGAAGTGCAGGTGTTCGGCGGCGAGGGGGATGTCTTCAGTGGAGGTGGTGACGTTGATGGAGTCCTTGAAGACGATGGCGATTCCTCCACCAACTTGGTTGGTGCGGTCTCTCCTGGAGATCTTGTAGCCGTCGGGGATGGCTATGGCGATGTCTGGGGCCGAAGAGGCGTTCATCCAGGTCTCAGTGATGAAGGCGACGTCCGGTGCGGTGGAGTCCAGGAGGTCCCATAGTTCATTGGCGTGCTTGTGGACGGAGCGTGCGTTGATCAGGATGCATTTGAGGTGGTTGTTGGCGCGTGGGCTAGCGGGCGGGGTGGTTTCGCGGTGGAAGGTGAGTTTGCAGGTGAGGCATGCGAAGGGTTCATGGGTGCGTTTAGGGTTGGCTTGGAAGCAGGCTCTGGAGCGCCCCGGGTTGAGGGCGTGGAGGGTGTTGGGGTCATAGCGGTGTTGTGGGGTTTGGAGGAGGGAAGCGTCCAGAAGATGAGGAGAGGCCACAGAGGAAGAAAAAGGAACACGCAGAGAAAAGTGAATATATTGGAGCACTTGCAGAGTTACAGGTCATGAAATGGTACACGTACTATGAGGTGTGATGGGCTATTGATATTTTGGATGCAAGATATAAATTTTCATGCATTCACTCTCCTTAGGCCAAGACTATTAGATAAAAAGAAAATTAATATGAACTTTTTGTGAAGTTGTGGTGAAGCTCAACCTACCAGGTGGTTGAAAGGTCAGATGACCTAGTCCTGAGGAGACTCTAGAAATAAAATGGGGTTGAAATGGTGACGAAGCTGGTTCTTTATACATATGTAGGAGGAGTTGTGACTTATTGCACAACCTTGGCAGATGTACATGAAACAATGTTGTGTACAACCAGGGAGCTGTATGGTGTCTCTGTTGTCTTTTTAACTTATTTGCTGTATTTTCACATTGGAGCCATGCGTCGTCTGCACTTGGTTCACTTTTTTAGGTGTAACTACAAAGTGATATGTAAATTAATACATCTGACAATATAGATTTGACAGGAAATCAATGTTTTGTGCTGTGACTTTGCCTTGTCCAACAAATGCTATAACATTTATTGCATGTTGAAATAATTCACATGCAATACATAACAATTATTGCATCTTGAAATAATTAAGGGCCCGACTAGGAGTTTGGTGGTCCTCGAACCGCCAAACTCGCGGCGGCTGTCGGACCCCCACACTCCTGGCGGTCTGACTGCCAGATTATGATCCTGTCAGTCTGACCGCCAGGAGACCACCGCCTCCACCAGGATCAGGGATCCACTTTCCGACAGCCTTTCCATGGTGGTTGCACTGGTACGGAAAGGCTGGCGGACAGCCAGTGCTCCACCCGCAACCATGTTGTGGGCACTGCAGGGCCCCCCCTGCCAGCACACTCGGAATGCACATTCCAAGGGTGATGGTGTGTGGTGGCATTGGCCTCGGCTCCCCAGGAGAGCCAAAACTAATGCCGTTGCACTGCTGTGTGCAATGCCATTGCACACCATCGCCCTCGGAATGCGGGCTGACCAGTGGAAACATCGTCATACAACATTTCAGACGGTCAGCCCGGCGGAAACATCGGCTTATCCCTCTGGCTTTGATGGGCCTGTGGTCGGACTGCCAAAGTCGTAATCAGGCCCTTTATTTGGTAAGGACTCCTTTGATTTTACATGAGGTGTCTGCTTAGGAATGAGTCCCATGGGACAGCTGCACATTGATTATATGCAATCTGATGGACAGCAACATGCTGAATCTTAGCAATATATCTAGATGTACCTCTAGCTGATCTTGCATACAATACGTAAGTTAATATTTTAGAATAAGCTAACACCTATGGCTGATTGTACTGCCATGGTCTAATAACAGCCCACTCTACTTAGTTGATGGCAGTTCCTCAAGATGCTATACAATATATATTTGTTATTTTGTACTGCAATGTCTGGCATTACTTACACTAGAAAAACACATTTTTGAAAAATTCAAACTAAATGTACCCTCAGCATAAGGTGGTGATGGTGGGTGGCAGCGGTAAGCATGGGTCTCTGGTTTCCCATTTAGTATCCCTTTGATGATCTTCTTGGTGGTGTTTGGTCACTGAATTCCTGTCTCCAGTCATGCATGCATTTTTACATTTATTAAAACTAGGTGGATCTAAGCAGAGCTCTGCTTTGGTGGTTCCTCACTTGTGTGATGACTATGACAAGTGTATGAGTCTAGTATACTGAGCAGGGGCACCTCAGTAAGCATAGGGACCAGGGGACAATCAATGCAACAAAGGAGACAGTGGTTTTACTTCTAAAACATATTGAGTATTAAGGAACACATCAATTGTAGCCCAAAAAAGTTAAATGACTGAAAAGATTACAATGAAGAAAATAGGTGACTGTGCAGTGCTCAAATGATATACATATGCAAGAAAAGTAAAAAGAGAAAGCACATTGGAGAGAGGATTCAATGGCTGGTATTTTTTCTTAGAAACACAGTAGGTGAGTAGATATTTTTGCTTGGTGTTTAGGCACAATATCAAATTGTTGAAATTGTGATACCAGAATATCGTCAAAAGAACATTGTGATGCAGGGAATATCCTCAACAGGAATACCGCAGATAAGAATAAAACATTTTAAATGTGTTTTAATATTGTTAAATATGTCATTGTAAAAAATATTGTTGTTAGTTATATTATTTTCATAAAAACGTTTGTTTCATCCTTAAGTTTGTTTTATTGTTTGTTTTATGATTTAAATGCAAAGTACCTTTAAATGTATTATTTGATTACTTTTATCATATTTTTTATGTTTATGTAAAACAGTGTTTTAAGAAAAATGACAAATAAGATTGTTCAGTTTATAGAATATTTTTTAGTGGTGGGATGTTGGGTTTATAGGGGCAAAGGGTGGGAGGAAAGTTTTTATGCATATTCTTTAATTTATAATTGCAATGTTACTTTACATTTAATAGGTGCTAATATTTATTTTTTATTTTATATTTTACATAATTAATAAAAAGATTGTAAAACATAGATGCGTTATGTTTGTGCAATATTTTTCAATTTTACATTTTTAAATAAAGATATAACACTTTTTAATTAGTTTATGCATTTTATTGAAAACAGTAAATGTTTTTAAATATAAAGTTTAACATGTTTTCAGTATTTAATTTTGAGTGTTTTTTACATAAATAAATATTCAATTACTTGTTAATTCATACATCAAATTCCCAAATAATTATGTTATATTTAAATGCTTTACAGTACTAAAAAGTATTTTAAATATAGTGTAAGTTTAAAAAAAATACTTAATAAACATATTTTGCAGTTATTATTTTTTAGAATAGTAAATTATATTTTGTTTTAGTGTTGAAATATTTATATTTTTGGTGTTTGTACAGGTTTTTGTTTGGAATTAGAAAGATGTTTGGGATTTTGTTCTGCAAGTATTTTATATGTATTAATTTATATGTTTATTTTAGTATGAGTAGGTTACAGATTGCAGTATATATTATGATCTTGTAGTGTTATGTATTGGATACATTCTTTCTTTTGGAGTGGGAATAGTAAGTGTGACCCATTTAGTGTCCCCCACCTTTCCCAAGATAACTTTGGTACTTGTTCACAAGCCCCTTGCACTGCTGGTGCATCACCTTTTATGATGCTCCGGTGGGGCAGAGTGCAGACCCATATCTACGAGGCCACGCAAAGCCACTTTGCATGGCTTTTCATGTCCTCATAGATATGGTGCAGGGCAATGCAGCACAAGTTGCTGTGTTGCCTTACACTGCATCAGGGGACATTCCATGAGCATTGCAGTGGGTTTTCTCATGCAACACCATGGGTTTTGATGCATTCCCAGATTTACAAGGACGTGTAAACCTGGGAATGAGTCAACCCGTACGCCTCCCAAGGGTGGAGTAATGAGGAGAAATGGCTTTATTCCTCCTCGTTGTTTCCTCTTTCTATGTGTGTTGCCTTCTGCACAGAAAGTGTTGAAGAGGAAAAAGACTCTCATTATTGTTTTCGTGTAGGAAGGTGCCCTTTCGTGCCCAGAAACAATCCTGCCTACAAAGCAGACACCCTTGCACAAAGGTGCAAGGGTGCCTGCATTGGTGCAAGGCACCAAATTGTGTGCCAGTGCTGGCTGAAAGGACAGGCATGCACGGTACCTCATAAATGTGGTGCATTTCTGCCCTTTCAAATTCGTGTAGGGCAGCCCAGCAAAAGACGTGCAGTGCTACCCTACACCAATTCCTTGTAAATATGCCACTTAGTTTGGAGTGGAAACAGTACATTTGAATCCTTTAGTGTCCAGCACCTTCTCCAAGATGGTTTACTTTCGATTTGGGAATAGTAAATCTGACCCCTTTAGTGTCCTGATATAATATATTTATTTATGTACGTATTTTGAGTTAGTATATTATATACTAGGGTTTTAATTGGATTAAAGTTAGTTTGTGCTTTGTTCACTGTGATATTTGAGTTAGGCATGGGTATGTATTAGATCAACAAAGTGTTTAGAATTGCTATAGTTGTAGTTGACTCTGTTGTGAGTTTGTTTTTTATGTAAATACGATTTTCACACATTTCTTTAAATATTTGCTGCATACATTTCATATTTTAGGTGATAAATATATATTTTTAAGTTATAAAAATAACTACTTGTTTTGTTATATGCATGTATATAAATTGTATACAAACGTTTTTTTGTAGTGCAAATTTTATTTATGCATTTTTATAATCACATACGTTTTTTATACATGTTTATAGTCACATACACTTTCCTTTAATCTTTTATACATCTTACATATTCGTTACTTTACAAGTTTCTATGTGTAGTTATTATTACTATTGTTTTATACTGTGTATATATACAGTGTTTATAACATATGTATTAAATGGTCAATGGTCTTCGTTGGTTACATACTTTTCCACTTGTATACATTTCTTACAATTTTAGCAAGCATAACCTTTTTAAACATTTATTGTAACCTCTGCATTTTTTTTGACAGGGAAATAGCCTATTTTTTAGTTTTATTAGGTAGACATTATTCCATTGTGTATATTTTGTATTTTATTTACATCATTGTTAGGTGTTTTTTGGGAGCAGTCGCCAAATGCTTTGTTTACAATGTTAACAGCAGCCTTGTGTGACTTTGTGCCAGTAGATTTTGAAAATTGTTTGGATCATCGCCTGCTCAAAATCTATAATTATGGAAAGTATGTGTTAGTTTGAGTTTTAATTTCAATGAGTAGTTCATAATATGTTTCACTTTACTTGTTAGGTAGTGGTGCATAAATTAGATGTATGTTAGTATTATGATATTCTCAATGTATGGTGCATATTTGCATGAACGGTGGAGGACAGGATCTAAAGGTGCTATTTATCATCCATGTTCTACCTTGCAATTACCTGAGTAAATTGTTTTGTTTTTCGTGAATGGTTACTCTCCTGTCATTATGTCTACTGTCGTACAGCCGAAAGGGCTCTTCATTATGTTTTATGCTTAAGTGTTCTGCAATGTTTATGGCTTTGTATCTTCTAGCGGCAGCAGGGGCATGGGTTATGGCTACTCTTCTGCATGCCATTAGTTTTTATCGATCGGGGATTGCTTGTAATTGCCGTGTAATGTGTTTAGGCAGTATATAGACAGTATATTTTTTAAAATAGTGCCTGCTCCTTCCTAAGTGCTAGTGGTTGCTTCTCTGAGATATAGTGCCTGATTACGAGTCTGGCGGTCTGAGGACCGCCAGACTCCCGGTGGAGGTCAGAACACCACAGCTGAAGCAGTCCAGCCTCCATATTACAAGATTGGTGATCGGTGCCAGCAAATGACTGCCGTCTCCGCCAGGATTTCTGATCCTGACGGGATGACGGTGGTTGTGGTTGTAATCATACACGGTGGTGCGGAAGTCAGCGCTGCCGTACTGATTACAACCATGCTCTCCACCAGCCTTTCCATGGCTATTCTACTGCCAAAAAAAGGCTGTTCGAGAACAAGTCCAGGAGGCCACACGGGGGCCCCTCCACTACCCACAACACTGTTGTGGGCAGTGCAGGGGCCCCCCTCCCCAGCACCGTCGGAATGCGTACTGTCTGCTGTAGAGCTGAGTCCAATGCCACCACATGTTTTCCACTGGGCTGAGGTTTCCATCAGTCAGCCCAGTGGAAAACTTGATATGGGGCTGTTGGGGAGACCACCAGCTACAGTGCGGTCTCCTCACCACAGGTCTGGCAGTCGTTTTTTCCTACTGACATACTCATAATCAGGCTCATTAAGGATGGCCATCAGGATCAAGAATATCCAGAGGTAGAGATGTTAGGTTTTTCAGTATTTGGAGTAGTTTAAGATTTTTAAGTTTAAGTTTATTATGATACGGAACTCTATAGATGTCCACATAAAAAGAATAAATACATAAATTGAATAAATAACACAATATTATATGTATGAAAACCGCCCACCCCCACCAGAAGCATCTAATTGCGTAAAGCAAACATTATTCCTGAGCAAACTTTAAACAAAATCTGATAATTGATTTTAATACAAGGATAAAAAGCTTTTGAAGAAGTTAAAAACTCTATAGCAAGACATCTCATTAGGGGGATCAGAAAAGGCCAACATTAGCTCAGAAGCTGTACGTAAAGAAAATTTGAGACAGATAGGGCGTATCCACTTACGGCGGAGAAACAGCAAGGCCGGACATATGAAAACTACATGGTTCAGGTCTTGATCGCCATTGTGACAGAGATTACAAGTGGCAGAAGTTCCATACCATCTGGCCAGCAATGAGTTGAGGGGAAGCAGCCTCTGACCCAGTAGGAGCCAGAATCGCCTGATCCCATGAGGCAGGTTCCAGCTGTAGTAGGGCTGCGCTTTCCTCAAATGGATAGTGTCAGTTACAAATTGAAAACTTTGTCTGTGTGTGCAGGCCTTTTTATCCCGGCAAAGGCTTACGAGCCAGTTTAGTTGTCTAAGGATGGCTTTTAACTGTGACTGAGGAACTGTGGGAATGGAGGCGGGGTCTAACTGTAGGAGATCTATGGCATGTATGAAATTCCTGCTGATGATGTATTTTGACCTGCTGCCAGCCAAGACTTCTTGTTTAACAGTGATCGCAAAGAATCGTCACCACAGTTCATCATACTAACCACCCAACGTACAACCCCAGTGAGACCATGGACAAAAGCGCTTCGCAGGCCCATTTCAAGCCTTAAGGCTGCTGCGGAGGGGCCCGAGTTTGTGAAAGAGAGTTTCCTCAAAACGCGACCCTCTAGTTTATCTAAAATAAAACAACTTTGACGTGTTCTAGGCCATAGAGCAAACACTGAGGAATCTTTGCACGGTACACCTCTAAGAGATGTTTGAAATGTCTTTTGCCGGTAGCTCTATAGAGGGTATTCAAGCCATTAGCTTGGGATAGAGTTTCAGTTAGTTTTGTTCTATGTGTGCCCTGTCGCTGAGTTTCCCGCCGACAATTTTACCCCAAAATTTATAAGAGTTTACCCTCTCAAGCTTCTGAGCACCCAGTGACCAACATAAATTACCATATTTGAGCCTTTTTTACCGTGTAAACACAGGATTTTACTTTTGGAGCAGTTCATTTTTAGAAAATGGGCTTCTGTGATATGCCCCAAGGCCTGAATATGATTATTTAACCCTATTGATGTGCGATCCGGTATGATTATATCATCGACATAGAGCAAGCAGGGTATGGTCCTTCCTCCTTATATAGGGGTGAAACCCCCGCACAGGGATAAGTGAGTGGGTAAGTCAGAGATGTACGAGGAGAACAGCATTGGGGGTAACATTCAACCTTGTTTGAAACCATTCTGAGTTGGTATTTGATGGGATATACCTCTATCACCCCATAACAGCACCCTACACCAGGTGGAGGAATGCAGGGCAATCACCAAATCTAGGGGAGTACCTGGTATGCCTAGTCCAGAAAGCTTTGCCCATAGCATAGTCTCATCTACCTTATCAAATGCCGTGGAAAAGTCAATAAAGGCTGCAAAGATCACCTCTCCGCTCAGAGTTACGTATTTCTAATTTATCACCTGAAGGGCCGAGATGTTATCAATTGTACCATGCTTAACTCGAAAGCCTGATTGCTCCAGAGGGATGATTTTGTTATTTTCTGCCCAGTCACTAATCTGGGAGAGCAAGTATTTAGCGAATATTTTACCCACAACATCCAACAGAGCAATCGATAATTCCCGGGACAATTACGGTTCCCTTTCTTAAAAAGGGGAACAATAATGCTACCCTTCCAGGATGGTAGATTTTTTTGGTTTCATAGCAACACTTGAAAACCTGAAATAATATTTTACTTTAGGTGGTAGTATTGTGTTTTATAGCTAAAATTGGGATTTCGTCAGGACCCATTGCTGCAGAGCTACGCAAGCCTGTAATAATAACCTCAATTTCCTTCATAGTGGAGTGAGAGTATGAGGGATTGTCACCAGTTGGAGGAAGCTCCACAGTATGCCCAATTGGATGCATAAAGATCAGAGATGAAAGTGCTCCATCTTGATTCGTTAATGGCAAGTGGGAGGGATCTAGTTCTCAAGCCGGACCCATCTGCTACCAATGACCAGAAGCATCTTGAATGGCCGTTAAAAGCTGCTTCCCTTACATCAGTGCAGAATCTATCGATAGCTTCTCGTTTTAGACGTGCTCTTATACGCCTCCTTCTTCTTTTTCATAAGCTCAATTGAGTATACCTTTCCAAAGTGTATTCCCTGTATTGTTTGCAGATGAGGGCATTGATTTCTCTATTTAGTAGAAGGAGGGGACGGGTTCTACTGTATGGTTGCCCTGGGACTTATGGCGGGTGATCATAATTAGATGCTGCATAAACTCACAAAATTTCTCCGAAATATTTCCTGCCCAGTTTTCGAGATTTCATGAGACGGTCTCTAGAATACCATTGAGTCCCTTAACCCTGTCACGGGACCAATGCATTCTGCCAGTTTTAATGTTTTACTTTGATTGCAACCCATTCAGGCACCAGGATTCTGCGGGGTGAACTGTCAAGTTAATGGGTGCAAACAGGATGTTATGATCGCTGAGTACTGTCTCTATTACTTTTATGTTATGATCGCTGAGTACTATCTCTATTTCATTTATGTCCTGTACCATTGAGAATGTCTGATAGTTGGTTATCACATAATCTAGAACGGCGATGCCCCCCGGACGAATTGTGCGAGTGGTGGGCTGGCGAATCAGAGGGGAATCTACTATTCGCTATGATACAATGTTAGAGGAGCTCCATCAGACTATTCTCCAGCACTGTATAAAGTAATGACCAATAATAAATTGCTAGGATCTTTATAACATTCATAGAGCCAGCTAAGTCTATTAGTCAGCAAACAGGCTTCCCCTCCCTTGGCATGGCCTCTCTTTGAGGGGTTGGCATTACAGCAAAGTGAGTAGTATTTATCATATGAGAGCTCCTTAGTGGACTAAGGTGGTCATTACAACCCTGGCGGACAGTGTTAAAGCGGCGGTAAGACCGCCAACAGGCCGGAGGTAAAAAAATTGCAATTACGACCATGGCGGAAACCGCCAACAAAGACAGCCACTTTAACACTCCGACCGCCACGGCGGTGCAAACAAACAGCGCGGTGGTCACCGCCAACAGACAGACGGGAGACAATGTACCGCCCACACTATTACAACCCACCAATCCGCCACCTTTTCCGGGGCGGATTCACCGCGGATAAAAACACGGCAGAAACCGGAATTCTGAAGGGAAAACGCTCACCTCTACACACCCCACGAGGAACGAGGACACCATGGACCCGGAACTCCAAATTCTACCTGCAATAGTCTTCCTGCTCCTCTACCAGGAGCACGAACGCCGGCGGCGAAGACCACGGTGAGTACTGCACCTACGACACAGGGGAGGGGGGAGGGAAAAAACAGGGACACACACACGCAACACACCCACCCCCACCCTCACCCACTACAACACACACACAAATGCATATTAATACATCACAGTTACACCCCCCAAACCCCTGGAAGAATGCAAAGACAATAGAAAATGAGTGTAACCAATGTAATATATGAAAATCAAGTAGGTAAAAAAATACATATACACCATTTACAAAATATATACCAAGCATAGTAGTCCAGGTAGTGCTCCAATTAAGTCTGTGAAACACTGAGCCCACACGGTATGGGCGAGGCCCACACAAGATCCCTGACCATGATGGAGAGAACACTGCAGGGGCATCAGAGAGCAACTAAACAGGCACCTCAGGGGGAGGGAAAGGTGGGGGGCACCTCATCCGGTTGAGTGCACGACACCAAATTCACGAGGGGGCCACATGCCCACTGTTCAATCCTGGGGTGTGCAAAGCCACAGTCTCTCAAGTCTCTACAGTGGGTGGCTTGCCCACTGTTCCATCCTGGGGAGTGCAAAGCCACAGTCTCTCAAGTGTCTACAGTGGGTGGCTTGCCCACTGTTCCATCCAGGGGAGTGCAAAGCCACAGTCTCTCAAGTCTCTACAGTGGGTGGCTTGCCCACTGTTCCATCCTGGGGAGTGCAAAGCCACAGTCTCTCAAGTCTCTACAGTGGGTGGGTTGCCCACTGTTCCATCCTGGGGAGTGCAAAGCCATAGTCTCTCAAGTGGATAACAGTCCCCACTGGTTCTGGAGGGGGCATGGTGCCCAGAGTGCTTCATCCTGCTAAGGACAGAGGTAGTGGATGGATCTCTCCACTGGTTCTGGAGGGGGCATGGTGCCCAGAGTGCTTCATTCTGCCCGTGACGGACTCAGTAGCGTCAGTGCCCTTGGCGCTCATGGGCCAGCGGTGCTTGAGGCGGCGGTGCCCTGTTCAGCGGTGCTTGAGACGGCGGTGCCCTGTTCAGCGGTGCTTGAGGCGGCGGTGCCCTGGTCAGCGGTGCTTGAGGCGGCGGTGCCCTGTTCAGCGGTGCTTGAGATGGTGGTCTCCATTGCAGGGACTCGGCTGCTGGCAGACCTTCATGACCCAGCGTGGCTTTTGCTGGCGGTCCTTCATGGCCCAGCGGGGCTTGTGCTGGCGGTCCTTAATGGCCCAGCGGGGCCTGTGCTGGCGGTCCTTCATGGCCCAGCGTGGCTTTTGCTGGTGGTCCTTCATGGCCCAGTGGGGCTTGTGCTGGCGGTCCTTCATGGCCCAGCGGGGCTTGTGCTGGTGGTCCTTCATGGCCCAGCGGGGCTTTTGCTGGCGGTCCTTCATGGCCCAGCGGGCTTGTGCTGGCGGTGGCCTCCTGGGCAGCTGGGCTGGTACTGGCGGTGGCCTCCTGGGCAGCTGGGCTTGTGCTGGCGCTGGCCTCCTGGGCAGCTGGGCTTGTGCTGGCGGTGGCCTCCTGGGCAGCTGGGCTTGTGCTGGCGGTGGCCTCCTGGGGAGCTGGGCTTGTGTTGGCGGTAGCCTCCTGGGCAGCTGGGCTTGTGCTGGTGGTGGCCTCTGGGGCAGCTGGGCTGGTGCTGGCGGTGGCCTCCTGGGCAACTGGGCTGGTGCTGGCGATGGCCTCCTGGGAAGCGGGGATGATGGCGGTCTTCTCCGCCGTGCTGCTCTTCCCAGACTTGCCGGGTTTCTTGTGGCCCTTCCCCACCTTGGAAGGTGTCACAGCTGACTCCACACACCCACCGGGACCCCTGGGAGCGGCTTTGGTGGTTGGAGTCTTCCCCCTCTCCCGCCGAGCACTGGTCAACTTCTGATGCTTTACAGGTGGGGGACTGTCTGTGCTGTAGCTCCGTGACACACTGGCTGCCCTGGTGGCCGGTGCTCTCGAGATTCCGGTGACTACAGGCACCACTGGTCCCGGAGATGTTGTGGCTGAGGTGTTAGTTCGGGACCTATGAGACGGACGGGGTGGGGAGGTGTGGGAAAAAGGTCAAGGTTGGACAGGAATAGTTTTTTTAACATACTGGGACGGGTAGCTGGAGGGGGTTTGGGAGTGGAGGAAGAGGTTGTGGTTGTAGGAGGTGTTTGTTTGCTGATTTTGGGTGAAGGTGTATGCGCTGGAGGCTGTCGTGAGGTGGATGGCTGTTGGGTGGGTGTGTGCCTGCATTTTTGTATCTTCGGAGGGGGCGTCACAGACACACTGGGAGAGGACACAGGGGACATGTGAATGGTAGTGGGGGTGGTGACTGCACGTGAGTGGGGTGTGGTGGTGGGTGTGCTGGAGAGGGACGTAGTGGCTGTAGAGGTAGTGCATGCAGGTGTGAGTGTAGACAAGACAGGGAGGGAGGAGGGAGACGAGGAGGAGGGGGACACAGTGGAGGCAGTGGATGTTGGTGTGTTTGCATGTGTGTGATGCTTGCGTGAGTGCCTGTGGGATGTGTGGCGCTTATGTTTGCCTGAACTTCCCTTGTGTGTTGACGTGTGTGCATGCTAGTCAGTAGGTGTGCTTGGGATAGGCTGAGGTACAGGGGATTGGGTCGGGGATGGAGGAAGTTGGAGGGGGGAGGCTAGACACAGGGACAATGGCTGCCATCAGTGCTGAGGACAGAGTCTGAAAAGCTCGCTGAAGGGCCGCCTGACCAGAATGAATGCCCTCCAGGAATGCATTGGTTTGTTGCAACTGCCTTTCTACACCCTGGATGGCATTCAAAATGGTAGACTGCCCAACAGTGAGGGACCTGACGAGGTCAATGGCCTCCTCACTGAGGGCAGCAGGGGTGACTGGGGAAGGGCCTGAGGTGCCTGGGGCAAAGGTGATGCCCACCCTCCCAGGTGAGCGGGCACAGGGCGAAGGCTGAGGGGCTGCTAGGAGGGCGGTGCTGGAAGGGGGGGTGGCGGCTGTACCTGTAGATGGGGGGGGCACAGATGTTGCCGCCACCACAAGGGAGCTCCCATCAGAGGACGAGTCTGTGTCACTGGTCTCAGCTCCTGTCCCCTCGCCCTCCGTCCCACTGGTGAAGTCCGATTCCGTAGTGTGGCCCTCCAAGGCCATGTGGGATGCAGCCCCCTAGTGCTCCGGTGCCACTGCTAGTCCGCCTGATTTTTCTAATGCACACAAGAACAGGGAGACCACAAAAAGGGGGGGACGACAGAAGAAAGACATGTTGAGTGCATGCATTACCGCTACCGTTGGCGGACACGACAGACAGAGAAGCCCCCTGCACTACGCCGCGCTCTTGGGCTCCACTGTTAAATTCCTGGGAAATGGCCTACAAGGCTATGGACGACATCTGCACACATAAATGACACGGGGGCATGACTAGGTGTAGTTGTCACTCTACAGAGGTGTGGTGGGGAAACAGATGGCCTGCCTTACGGAGGGACCTTGCCTACGGTACTCGCCCTGGCCTAGGGAAACCCACAGCCCACCTCCCCCACCCAGACCCCTCCACTGCACGCAAAGTCAGCCGAATGCGAGTGTACTCACCCCCTTGTGGCTGCTGTGATGCCCTCAAGCGCCCATCCAACTCCAGGTACGCCACCGCCATGATCCTGAACATCAGTGGGGTCATGGTGCGACGGGCACCCCTCCCACGTTGGGAGGCCATCCCCAGCTGAGCCTCCACGTCTTCTTGCTCCAGAGGCGAATGTCCTCCCATCTTTTCTGGCAGTGGGTGCTCCGTCTGTGGTAGACCCCCAGGGTCCGGACATCCATGGCGATGGCACGCCAAATATGTTTTTTCTGGTGGGTGCTGACCTACATGATTTGTACAGGGGGAAGAGAAAGTTATTACCAACTGCACCGTCAAAGTGATTGTCCCCCATCCCTACCCTTGCCATGTGGCACATGCACTCACCGTCATTTCATGCACGCCGCACTCCCCCCTTCCTTCTTACATCCACCCCTCTCCACACAGGCATAGCCCACACATCATGCTCCCAGTGTACATACCTGTTTGTCTGGAGGACCGTAGAGTAGCGTGTACTGGGGGAGGACCCCAGCCACGAGAATCTCTAACTCCTCCGATGTGAAGGCAGGGGCCCTTTCCCCAGACACTCAAGCCATTGTCTCTTCCAGACCGAGGTCACAGCAGCACTTGCAGTGTAGGTCCTCTCCTGTCGAAGATCAGGTATTGAGTGATTGAACAGATAGAAAATGATGGTCACGTCCGCGGCGGTGCGTACCGTCACCGCCGGCGTACATCGTCATTGGCTCCTGGGACCCATAGGGTCCCATGTTAACCAATGCAGCATTGCGCTGCGGTCTTCGACCGCCTACCGCAATGGTGTACAACGCCAGCGCAGTTACCTCACATCCCATTGTCCCACTTTAGAGGTCAGGAAGCCGCCATTTCAGGGGCCACATTGCTTCATTTTCAACTGCGTCACACATACCTAGGCCTAGACTCAACACACATACAGACCAATTTTTGAGTATGAATGGTTTTCTGTGTAAGCTGTGGGTATGTACCTCTGAGTTGTTTGACTCTGTGCTCGTTGTTGTCCTTCATAGGCACCGTCCGCTGGGACATGTGAGGAGATGGCGGCATCCTCCGGTGTACCGACCGTTGGTGGACCTGTCGACAATGGAGGAAAGACATGTGCTAATCACATACAGGCTTGACCGTGCCACAATCCATGAACTGTGTACCCAGTTGGAGCCAGACCTGATGTCAGCTATCCACCATCCCACAGGAATCCCCCCTCGAGTGCAGGTGCTGTCAGTGCTCCATTTCCTTGCAAGTGGGTCATTTCAAACAACAGTGGCCATAGCATCAGGGATGTCCCAGCCTATGTTTTCCAACGTGTTGTCCAGAGTGTTGTCTACCCTACTGAAACACATGCGAAGCTACATCGTTTTCCCTCAGGTGGAGGATTTGCCTACAGTGAAAGGTGATTTCTATGCCCTGGGACATATCCCCAACATCATAGGTGCCATTGATGGGACCCATGTGGCTTTGGTACCCCCCCACAGGAGTGAACAGGTGTACAGAAACCGGAAGAGTTATCATTCGATGAATGTACAGATGGTATGTTTGGCAGACCAGTACATCTCCCATGTGAATGCCATGTTTCCTGGCTCAGTGCATGATGCTTACATCATGCGGAATAGCAGCATCCCTTATGTGATGGGTCAACTCCAGAGGCACCGTGTGTGGCTATTAGGTGAGCACCTGGAAGCTAGTCAGTGGGAATGGTTGTCTGGGTCTGGGGATATCCCTCCAGGTTAGTGTGTGTCTAACAGTTGTCCCTCGCCATTTGCAGGTGACTCTGGTTACCCCAACCTGTCATGGCTACTGACCCCAGTGAAGAATCCCAGGACCAGGGCAGAGGACCGCTACAATAAAGCCCATGGGCGAATTAGGAGGGTGATCGAGCGGACCTTCGGCCTCCTGAAGGCCAGGTTCAGGTGCCTCCATATGACAGGTGGTTCCCTATTCTACTCACCAAAGAAGGTGTGCCAGATCATCGTGGCCTGCTGTATGCTTCACAACTTGACTTTGCGATGACAGGTGCCCTTTCTGCAGGTGGATGGTCCAGATGGCGGTGTTGTTGCAGCTGTGGAGCCTGTGGACAGTGAAGACGAGGAAGCAGAGGAAGAAGACATGGACAACAGGGACTCAGAGATCCAGCAATGTTTCCAGTGACACACAGGTAAGAATACAAACCTGCCTACTACATGTACTTAAACACTACTACCTCTCTACTGTCTGTTGTTTTCACCCAGTGTATGGTCACTGAGTTGTCACTTTCCCTTACGATTTCACAGATGTGGGTCCCACTGTGTGACATCTGCTTTGATTCCTCATGAACTAGAGCTGTGTGACATAGGTATGTTGCCATTACCAATGAAAAAGCTTTTTGCCACAGTAATTGCTAATACAGTATTCCGAAATCAAAGACAGACTCCAGATTTTTTGTGCTTTAAGGGTGTTTATTTAAGTGCTCAATATTGGAGGGGGTTGTAAAATGGTGAGGGGTGATGGCGGAGGAATATTCATGGCAGAGTCCAGTCTATTAGTCTCACAGGTGCATTGCCCAAATGGGCATAGGAAGTGGAGCTAGGGCAGTTTGAGGATGGACAGGGTGACAAAGTGGGACTGTAGGATGACTATCAGGGTGGTCTAATTTCTTGGCGGGGGTCTTGGCATCGTTCTCTGTCTTTGTCCTGGATCTCAGGGACCGTTTGCGAGGTGGTTCTCCATCTGCAGGGGTTGGGGTGCTGGTGTGGTGGTCCTGTGGCGGTGCCTCCTGTCCACTAGTGCCGGCGGAGGTGGTGGGCAGTTCATCGTCCAGGCCAGTGTCAGGGGCCCCTTGTAGTGCCACAGTGTCCCTCCTGGTGTTGAGTACTTCCTTCAGCACCCCTACGATGGTGCTCAGGGTGGAATTGATGGTTCTGAGTTCCTCCCTGAAGCCCATATACTGTTCCTCCTGCAGGCGCTGGGTCTCCTGAAACTTGGCCAGTACCGTTGCCATCGTCTCCTGGGAGTGGTGGTAGGCTCCCATGATGGAGGAGAGGGCCTCGTGGAGAGTGGGTTCCTTGGGCCTGTCCGCCCCCTGTCGCACAGCAGCCCTCCCAGTTCCCCTGTGTTCCTGGGCCTCCGTCCCCTGGACCGTGTGCCCACTACCACTGCTCCCAGGTACCTGTTGTTGTTGGGCTGGTGGGTTTGCCTGGGTTCCCTGTAGTGGTGGACACACTGCTGATTGACGTGTCCTGGGGACGGAGGTATGGGCCCGCTGGGTGGGTGCTGTGCTGGTGTTTCCAGAGGGGGGAAGCTCTGTAGTGGCCTGTGACTGGGTGTGGGGATCTGACTGTCCCGAGTTCCCTGATGGGCTGGGCTGGTCATCTAGATCCAGTTGGACAGAGGTGCTGTCATCACTGTGGGTCTCTTCTATTGGTGGTGTAAACATGTGTGGACCCTCCTGTCCGGTGACATTGGGTAGGGGCCCTGCAGGGGTATAAAAGCATGATTATTGCATCTGTGTGTGTCAAGGTGTGCAATGGGTGGGTGACCTTGTACCCCAGTGCTAGCATTCCTGTGTGGGACCTTGTGTGATGATGGTTTAGGGGGGTGTATGGGTATGTGCAGTGGGCATGCTTTAGTGATGGGTGTCCATGCTTTGGTGTTGCATGCAGGGCTTGGTGTTGGGATGGGTGGTTTGTGATTGTGGGACATTTGTGAGGAGTAGGAGTGATGAGGGTGAGTGTGAGGGTGGGGGTATGTGTTGGCATGCAGCTAGGGTGGAGGATGTAATACTAAAGCTTTGACTTACCAGAGTCCATTCCTCCAGCTACTCCTGCGAGGCCCTCAGGATGCAGAATCGCCAAGACTTGCTCCTCCCATGTTGTTAGTTGTGGGGGAGGAGGTAGGGGTCCGCCGCCAGTCTGCTGAACCGCCAGGTGGTGTCTGGAGACCATGGAACGCACCTTCCCCCATAGGTCGTTCCACCTCTTCCTGATGTCCAGACGATTTCTTGGGTGTTGTCCCACTGCGCTGACCCTGTCCACTATTCTTCGCCATAGCTCCATCTTCCTTGCAATGGAGGTGTGCTGCACCTGTGATCCGAATAGCTGTGGCTCTACCCGGACGATTTCCTAAACCATGACCCTGAGCTCCTCCTCCGAGAACCTGGGGTTCATGCAATGGGGTGGTGTAGGTGATGTGTGGGGTGGTGTGTGGGGTGATAAGTGTGCTGATATGTAGTGGGGTGTTGTGTGAGGTGCGTGGAAGTTATGTGGGTGATGGTGTTGTGTGCCTGTGGATGCTAGTGTTGTTGATGGTGGTGTCTCTCTCTGGCTTTCGTTCATGATTTGTGGTCGTAAGGGTTTCTGGGTGATGTGGGTGTGTGTTTTATATTGTATTGAGTGTGTGGGAGTGGTGTGTGTATGTGTATCAGGTGTGTGTATTTCAAATTGTCCAATGTGGCTGTGTTTTGGAGATGTGTGTGTATTTTGAGCGCGGCGGTGTGTACCGCCTATGGAATACCGCGGTTGAAAGACCGCTGCGTGGATTCGTGGGTCGTGACAGTGTGGGCGTATTTCTGTTGGCGTGACAGTGGAGGTTTTGTTTTCGCCAGTTTATCACTGACCTTTGGTGTGGCGGACTTGTGTGGGTGTCTGAATTTTGGCGGATGCTGAACTGTGTGTCATAATAGCTGTGGCGGAAGTTCGCGGACGCGGCGGTGTGGTGGCGGTCTTCTGCACGGCGGTAAGCGGATTTTACCGCCAATGTCATAATGAGGTCCTAAGTCTCTTGTAAGCAGATTACATCTGCATTAAGAGAGTTCAAAAACTCAATTTTTTCCCCCTTATTTCTTGTACCGGCCACGTTCCACAATATGATAATGAGCTCATTGCTAAAGTGATGGAACTAATGGTCGGGATATTGTGAAGGAACTACTTAAGGCAGCTAGTAACCAGTTCTAATTGACACTTAATTTTTGTGATGCGCTCTTCAAAGGGGTTCCTAAATGACACTTCCCTGCCATGTTTCCCTAGAGAAATTTGCAAACCCTGTTTTCTGAGAAAATGGTTGTCTGAGTGACATAGGTGTGGGGGCGTGGACGTGTGGTGTGGGGGCATAGACATATGGTTCCCAGCACCAGTGGAGAGATATTGTGTAATCTTACCAGTTGGGGTGCTCCCCGGAACCCTTGGAGTGGGGACAACATCAATACCTTTACATTACAAACTATCTTAATTATTTAGAATTTTACAGACTAATGATTCGGAGTAGAAAAACACTCTAGTTATGGGGCCAAAACCCAAGTCCTCCAGAGCTACTAAGTGTAAATCATTGTTAACTATTGAACTAAACGAATCTACCTCTAAAAACACTTTAGAAGTTGAGATCTATTTAAAAATGGTTCTGTGTCATACAAGAGCTTAAAGTCTAAAGCCAAAGTGTCCACATCATTTTGATTCTCCATCCTTCGCAGAGGTGGCGACCTGACCGGCCGAGGCTTGGACCACGTTGGAGCTCCACACGGTTGCGCAAAAGGATTCCGTGGTAGCATACTTGTTTGTAATGGAGACAGATTTTGGCTCAAAGGTTGGCCGACCATACTAGGCCTTCAAGCAGTACAAAGAGAAGCAACCAGTACTTGAGAATCAGGGAATGTGGCATGGTGGTGTGGAACGACATCCTTCGGGGGAGGGAGTTCTTCTGACGTGAGGAAACCCTCTGGGAAGTTCACCTTTCTTCAACCATTTTTGGAGAACCTTCAATTTATTTTTTTGGCCCTTTTGAGGTTTTCCTTTTTGCGCGTGGGCATTTGTGGAGACGGACAAGTTTCATCAGTCTCTGTATTTTCCTTCAGATGTGCTTTAAAAATCGGGAAGATCTCTTGTACTGTGCTTTGTGGTTCAACATTCAGGATTTTTTCTTTTTCAGTATTTGGAGTAATAAATGTTCAGTTATTTCTAGAGGTGTTGCTGCTCAGGCTTTTTGGTGGTTGGGGGAAAGTGCACAAAAGCAAGTTGATCATTTTAGGAGGATAGATTCAGGTATGAATTGAGAAGAAATAATTTAAGGTTTTTCCTGAAGCATAAGACTGATTGATTGTCATACATCCTGGGGTAGAGCATTCCAAATTCTAGGCGCATTCCCAGAGAAAGAACATGCAAGTGATTTTTCTTTCTTAAATTTGGGAGGAATCGGGAGTAGAGTACTTGAAATTTACAGAGGCCTCTTTCACCCAGATTTTGATAGTTTGTTTGCGAGGTAGTTTGGTTTGTCTGTGTACAAAACGTTGTGCGTTATGCAAGCCTTTTGGATATGCTTCTTGCTTCAATTGGTTCAGTTGAGTTTCCTAAGTGTGGGAGCAATGTGATCATAACTTCTCTCCCTATAAAGAGGTCTAGCTGCTACATTGAGCATAGATCTCATAGGGATAAGGTGCTTTTTTTGGAGTACCAGTGATAGTTTGCGTTACTGTGGTCTAGCTTAGAGAGGACTAAAGGTTAGACTACAGTCTTTATATATTTGAGGGATGAAAGGTTTTGAATTTTTTTAGGAGTTTCAGAGTGTAGAAGACACTTTTTGCTGACACATAAATATGGTCCTTTATGCTCAAGTTTTTGTAAAGCGTAATTCCTAGTGACTTAACAGAATTGGAGATAGATAGTTTGCAGTTTAATGCATCCAGGTTGCCAATCCAGTTATGGATAGGGTAAGGCTTTCCTTTTGGCTAGAGGAGAAGTTCAGTTATGCTGGGTGTTAGACTTTTCATCCTTGGCGTGGTCTCCCTTAACTTTTTGCCTCTGTTCCCCAGGTTGTTGATGTGTGCTGGACTCTGATTTTACTGTTTTTGTTACTCTGGGCACTTTACCATTGCTAACCAGTGCTAAAATGCAAGTGCTCCTATTTAAAATGTGTACGTAATTGGTTCTCCATGATTGGCATATTTGTTTTACTGTTAAGTCCCTAGTAAAGTGCACTAGAGGTGCCCAGGGCCTGTAAATCAAATGTTACTATTGGGCCTGCAGCACTGGTTGTGCCACCCACACAAGTAACCCTGTAATTATGTCTCAGACCTGCCACTGCAGTGTCCGTAAGTGTATTTTTACACTGTAAATTCGACTTGGCAAGTGTACCCACTTGCCAGGCCTAAACCTTCCCTTTTCTTACATGTAAGGCAACCCTAAGGTAGGCCCTAGGTAGCCCCAAGGGCAGGGTGCAGTGTATGGATAAGGTAGGACATATAGTAATGTGGTTTATATGTCCTGACAGTGAAATCCTGCCAATTTCGTTTTTCACTGTTGCAAGGCCTGTCTCTCTCATAGGATAATATGGGGGCTACCTTTAAATATGATTAAAGTGTAGATTCCCCTAGAGAGTAGATGGACATATGGAGTTTGGGGTCCCTGAACTCACAATTACAAAATACATCTTTTAGTAAAGTTGATTTTAAGATTGTGCGTTTGAAAATGCCACTTTTAGAAAGTGAGCATTTTCTTGCTTAAACCATTCTGTGACTCTGCCTTGTTTGTGGATTCCCTGTCTGGGTCAGTTTGACAGTTGGGTTGTTTTTCACCTCGCACTAGACAGTGACACAAAGGGGGCTGGGGTGTAACCTGCATTTCCTGATTAGCCATCTCTGCTAGGAGGGAGGGGTGGAGTGGTCACTCTCATCTGAAAGGACTGTGCCTGCCTCTGACTATGCCGGCTCCAACCCCCTGGTGTGTGTCTGAGGCCTTGCCTGGCCAAGGCAGGATTTCACAAGTAGGTGTGAGTCCCCTTTGAAGAAAGGTGACTTCAAAGACTAAAATGGATATAAGAAGGGCACCCAAATCTATAGACTCTAGAAACACTTCTGGAACCAAGAGGAACCTCTGCCTGGAGAAGAGCTGATAGCTGAGGAAGAAGTGCTGCCCTGCCTGTGACTGTGCTTTGTGGAGCTTTCCTGCAGTGCTGCTTCTGCCAGAGTAAGAGGGCAAAGACTGGACTTTGTGTGCCTTCCATCTTGTGAAGAAATCTCCAAGGGCTTGAGTTAGAGCTTGCCTCCTGTTGTTTGAAGTCTCAGGGACAGCAAAGACTTCTCTCTGCCAGCACCTGGAGTCTCTGGAGAGACTCCTGCTCTGACAAGTGGTGCCCTATCCAGTCCCTGGGCCCTTGAAAGGAAAGCTGGTGGAAATCCAAGGAAATCGACTTCGGATGACTCCGGACCGACACCGCTGCTGAATCCGGTAACGCCGCCTGCACTTGACGCCGTGACCTTCGCTGGAACGCGACGCTCTTCGCAGGCCCGACACCGCAGCAGCCCCGCTGAAGTCTGCGACTCCATGGAAGTCGCCGCACCACGTCGTGATCGACGCCGCTCGAAGTGCACGGATTCAACGTTTCGCACAGACGCCGCGATCCCAGACTTCGCGCATTGGCTTGTTTTCACTCTTCACCAAAGGTACTGTACTTGGAGGTCTACACGACTCCGTGCCCGGCGCCGCTAGTGTCGGCTTGTTGGGAACGACTCCGTGTTAACATCTCATCGAAGCATTTTTGTTTCTAAGCGCTATTTTTGAGTTTAATCTCTAAAAATTCATAACTTGACTTTTGTATGTTGGATTTTTGTCGTTTTGGTCTTGTTTTGTTTAGATAAATATTTCCTATTTTTCTAAACTGGTGTTGTGTCATTCTGTAGTGTTTTTCATTGAGTTAACGTGTGTGTTGGTTCAAATACTTTACACCTAGCACTCTGATTTTAAGCCTACTGCTCTGCCAAGCTACCAAGGGGGTAAGCAGGGGTTAGCTGAGGGTGATTCTCTTTTACCCTGACTAGAGTGAGGGTCCTTGCTTGAACAGGGGGTAACCTGACTGTCAACCAAAGACCCCATTTCTAACATTGGTGATCAGCGGTTGGGATTTGGACTTGTATTTGTACTTGACATACAGTAATTAAGTGTACACTACTGTTTGAGTTCAGACCACTACGTGACCACATACTGCTTGTCTTGAGATTTTTGCTTTTTCTCTTTTTGTGGATTTTTCCCTACGTCCACTTTGTTTTTTCCGCTGATCCTTGATTGACTTTGAACTTCATTTGGGAACTTGTTTCTGCATTTGGAACTTTGCACTCTTTTTACCTTTCATCATGTCTCTACTTGGAGATGCATCAGTTGGAGCTGACTTTGACCTTGAGAAATTGGAGAGTTATACCAAAGCTCAGTTGAAGCAGTTCTGTAAAAGTTTTGACTGTTCCATTAAGAGCTCATCCAGGAAGGAGGAGCTGCAAAAGGCGCTGAGGGCCTGGGTGACAGCCAAGATCACTTAAGGGCACACAGAGGATGAGGTTGATGAGGAGGATGAGGAAGAGTGTTCAGTACACAATGGTATTGTGGGTGGGCCTGTTATGTCCAGGGAGAAGGTCTCCAGGGCAGGTAGCAGTGTCTCATCCAAGGGTCTGACACCTGAGGAGTTGCAGGACAGACAGGCAGAGAGGGCATACCAATTGGAGCTGCAGAAGCTCAATCTGGAGAAAGAAAGAGATGAGAGAAGAGCAGTCCTTCAGGAAAGGAAGATGCAGCTGGCTCATGAGCTTAACTTAAAGGAGTTAGATCAGAGGAGCCAGTCCAGTAGGGATGGTGGCAGCAATCCTACAGTGCAGCCAGAGAGAAGGGTACACATCCCAAAATACCTTGTGAGGGATTATAAGAGGGAGGATGATATCTACTTGTGGTTCAAGGGTTATGAGTCAGCTCTCCACATGAACCTGGTCCCTGAAGCTCATTGGGGGGCAGCCCTGTGGAAGCATTTTGAGGCAGAGGGGAGGGACACACTGACGGCCTTAGGGGATGCTCAGAGTCTCACCTACCCTGTCATGAAGGAGGCCTTACTCACCAGGTATGGTCTCACCCCGGAGCAGTACAAGGAGAAGTTTAGATCCTACAAGAGAAAGGAATCCCAAACATGGTTGGAATGTGTTGATTCTTTTTGCAGGTCACTGGATGGTTGGGTGAAGGGCAGTAAGGTAAACACGTATGAGGGGCTTTACAATTTAATTGCTTGGGAGCAATTGTACAGTTTATGTTTTCCAGAGCTGCGCCAGCACCTCATTGACAGCAAGCTGACTGACCCCAGGAAGCTTGCGCAGGAAGCGGACCGCTGGGAGAGCACCAGGGTCCAAAAGAGGTATGGGGGAGACCACGCCAAGGGTGGGCAGGGTCCCTCTCAGAAGAAAGGGGGGGGTAAGGGCAAACAGGGGGAGTTCTCTAAAGGGCCCCAAACTGATTCCCAGGGTAAGGATTCCCAACCCCCCAGTGAAAAGAAGCCATGGTTGTCCAAAGGGAAGCCAGTGGCAGGTGGTCCCCCACGTAAGTGCTATGCATGTGACCAGGTGGGTCATGTGAGGGGGGACCCCAAATGCCCCAAAAGTACACCGGCACCCACTGGTGCACCGTCCCAGGGTTTGGCCAGTGTAGCGCTTGGGGAGGAGTTGGTTTCAGGTGGGTGGGAACCAGCAGAAATTACCCTTGTCTCACTAGGGGACAGTGAGATGGTCCAGAGAAACCTAGTGCCTGATAACACTAAGAAATACAGGCAATGGGTGACCATCAATGGACAGAGGGTGGAGGCTCTGAGAGACACAGGAGCCAGTGTGACTACAGTGAGGAGTCACCTGGTGTCTGAGGAGCAGATTGATCCCCGGGTACTTCACCAAGTAGTTGCGGTAGACAACTCTGAGCGCCTCTGCAAAGTGGCGCAGGTTCTCTTTGAATGGGGGGGTCTCAGGTTCCTGGAAAGTAGCTGTGAGTCCAACCATGCCTGTTGATTGTTTGCTAGGTAACGACCTGGAGGATTCCCCTTGGAAGGAGGTGGAACACAGGTCTCACCTGGAGATGTTGGGTCTGCCTGGGTGGGTATGCATATCCACCCGGTCTATGGCAGCCAATCAGGGTAGTCAAGAGCCCCTGGATCCTGAAACAGTGGCCCAGGGGACCGCCAAGAAGAGGAAGGGCAGGGGGTGCGGGAAACCGGCCCGAGGTTCCCACGGTCCGGGAGGAGGCGGAGCCTGAGGATGACGCCCCGGAACCTACAGGGGAGCAGGTGGCTGAACTGGGGGAGGTCCCTGAGCTGTCACAGTGGCAGCAGAAAGGGGGACCCACCAGGGAAGCATTCTGCACAGCGCAGAAGGAGTGCCCTACCCTTGAGGGGCTGCGGCAGCAGGCTGCAGCCCAGGCGGCTGGCGAGGCGCCAGGTACTCACCTGATATATTGGGAGGATGGCCTCCTGTATAGTGAGCCTAAGGTTCCTGAGCCTGGGTCAGCTCGTACGCTGGTGGTACTCCAGTGCTTCAGGGCCTTCCTACTGGGTTTGGCTCATGATGTGCCGTTGGCAGGACATCTAGGGCAGGACAAAACCTATAAGAGGCTTGTCTCCCACTTTTACTGGCCCTTGATGCACAAGCAGTCAGCTGCTTATTGTAGGTCTTGTCAGACTTGTCAGGCAAGTGGCAAGAGTGGGGGGAAATGCAAAGCTCTCCTCCAACCTTTACCTGTAGTCAGTACTCCCTTTGAAAGGGTAGGAATTGACATTGTGGGGCCTCTGGATCCCAAGACAGCCATGGGCAACAGGTTCATCCTGGTCTTGGTGGACCATGCCACACGATACCCAGAAGCCATTCCTCTAAGGACGGTCACTGCCCCCATGGTGGGACGTGCCTTGATGGGAGTTTTTACCCACATGGGGTTCCCCAAGGAGGTGGTATCTGATAGAGGTACAAACTTAATATCCACTTATATGAAGTCTCTGTGGAAGGTGTGTGGGGTAACCTACAAGTTCACCACCCCTTACCACCCCCAAAGTAATGGTCTGGTTGAGAGATTCAACCGCACCTTGAAAGTATGTTTCAGGGCCTGTCAGAGCCCTTGAGGCGTAAGTGGGACGTCCTCTTGCCATGCCTTCTGTTCGCTTACAGGGAGGTGCCTCAAAAGGGACTTGGCTTTAGCCCCTTTGAGCTCATCTATGGCCACCCTGTGAGGGGACCGCTCAGTCTGGTGAAGGAGGCTTTGGAGAAAGCTCCTAGTAAACCACCCCAGGATGTATTTAGCTACATGCTGGCACTAAGAAACCAGACTGCCAGCTTCAGGAGTCTCGCTCAGGAGAACCTGGAAGCAAGCCAGGAGGATATGAAACGGTGGTACGACCAGAATGCCCCTCTGGTTGAGTTTCAGCCTGGACAAAAAGTGTGGGTCATGGCACCAGTGGAGCCTAGGGCTCTCCAAGATAAGTGGACTGGGCCTTTTGAGGTGGTGGAAAGAAAGAGCGAGGTCACCTATCTGGTAGACTTGCAATCCCCCAGGAACCCTTTGAGGGTCCTACATGTCAACCGCCTCAAACCACACTTTGAGCGAACTGAGCTATCCATGCTCCTAGCGACAGATGACGGGGTGGAGGAAGAGAGTGAGCCTCTTCCTGACCTCCTGTCTGCAGGAGAGAAAGATGAGTCTGTGGAGGGAGTGATCCTCTCCCCCTCCCTGACTGACGAACAGCAGAGGGACTGTCGCCACGTGCTGGGAGAGTTCGCCTCGCTGTTTTCCCTGGTCCCAGGAGTCACACACCTGTGCACACATGATGTGGACACTGGGGACAGTACACCTGTTAAACATAAGGTTTACAGGGTGACTGACAGGGTCAGGGCTTGCATTAAGGAGGAAGTCTCCAAAATGTTAACCCTAGGGGTTATTGAGCACTCCAGCAGTCCTTGGGCCAGCCCAGTGGTCTTGGTCCCAAAGGCTACTGCTCCTGGTGCCACTCCAGAACTTAGGTTCTGTGTGGACTACCGGGGTCTCAATGCGGTCAGCAAGACTGACGCACACCCCATCCCCCGAGCTGATGAGCTCATTGATCGGTTAGGAGCTGCCAAGTACCTCAGTACGTTTGATTTAACATCTGGGTACTGGCAGATTGCCTTAACTGAGGGGGCAAAGGAGAGGTCAGCATTCTCTACCCCAGATGGGCACTTTCACTTCAATGTGATGCCCTTTGGGATGAAGAACGCCCCTGCCACCTTTCAGAGGTTGGTCAACCAGGTGTTGGCAGGACTGGATGAGTTCAGTGCCACCTACCTGGATGACAATGCTGTGTTTAGTTCCACATGGGAGGAACACCTGCAACACCTCTGGAGAGTGTTAGAGGCCCTGCAGAAGGCAGGCCTCACTATTAAGGCGAGCAAGTGCCAAATAGGGCAGGGTTCTGTGGTGTACTTAGGACACCAGGTGGGGAGTGGCCAGGTGGCACTCCTACAGCCTAAGATTGACACAATTCTGGCTTGGGAGCCTCCCAAGACCCAGACTGAAGTGAGAGCCTTTTTAGGTCTCACAGGATATTACCGGAGGTTTGTTAAGGGATATGGTACCATTGTTACCCCCTTAACTGAGTTGACTTCTAAGAAGCAACCCAAGAAAGTGATCTGAACAGAGGCTTGCCAGAACGCTTTTGATGCCCTGAAGGCTGCCATGTGCACAGCACCTGTGCTGCAGGAACCTGACTACTCCAAGGAGTTTGTTGTGCAAACAGACGCCTCAGAGCATGGTATTGGAGCAGTACTCTCACAGCTTAATGAAGAGGGCCTAGATCAACCCGTAGCCTTCAATCAATCAATTGATCTTTATTTCGGCCAATTTGGCCATAAAAGATGTACACAAAAAACACACGTATGAACATATAAAACCATCAAGGAAAAGTAAACAGGAAACACATCAGATAAAAGACCATACAATTAAAATAAAAACTTAAAGTTAGATAGGAGCCTGCAACTTTAAAATACGGGTACGAATATGCCAGACATTGGTAAGGAATTTGGCTAGTGCAAACACAATTGGACCTGAAACATCAGTTTTTAAAATTCTGTACACCGGGAGGTACTCCCTAAAACCAAGGTTTCTAATAAGTGGTAGGAGCCAATATTTCCTGGCGGCCTTGTAAGTTGGACAAAACAAGACCACATGCAGATCGCTTTCCTCTGCTCCCACACATGTCGGACATAGCTTGGTAGATGGCAGTGTTGACCAGGAGCAGGTGTAAGATCGCAGAGGCAATGTGCCATATCTCCATTGGAGAAATAGCTTCCTGGCCAGCACAGGAGAAATAGCATCCAGAACCCTCTCCAGGCGGTATGAGTCCTTGCTTTGCGCGAATACAGATGTTAATGACCCCTCATTCTTGCAGTCTAGGGCCATAGCTAATTTCTGCTCGTGGTAAGCACTGACCAAAGCTCTTCGTGGGATCCTTAGTGAGGCGTTAGCTGGATCCGACCACAGGTCAGGGAGGCCCAATCCCATACAGGACTTTTTTATATATTTTATCCACGGGATCTGTAAAGCTTTAGGGTGGGTTAAAAACTCCCTCAGTTCCGCCCTATAAGAAGAGAGTTCTTCATTAGCAGGAGGTTACTACCCAGGGAACGTAGGTGGAGTGCCATAGAACGCGAATCGTTTGCTGTGGTCTGGGCACTGAAGAAGCTAAGACCCTACTTGTTTGGGACTCATTTCCGAGTTCAGACCGACCACAGGCCCCTCAGATGGTTAATGCAGATGAGGGGTGAGAATCCAAAACTGTTGAGGTGGCCCATTTCCCTACAGGGGATGGACTTTACGGTGGAACATCGTCCTGGTACAGAGCACGCCAATGCTGATGGTCTGTCCAGGTTCTTCCGCCTTAGTGATGAGAACTCCCATGAGGTTGGGTAGTTGCTCCCCACTTTTAGCTGGGGGGGACACGTGTTAGACTTTTCATCCTTGGCGTGGTCTCCCTTAACTTTTTGCCTCTGTTCCCCAGGTTGTTGATGTGTGCTGGACTCTGATTTTACTGTTTTTGTTACTCTGGGCACTTTACCACTGCTAACCAGTGCTAAAGTGTAAGTGCTCCTGTTTAAAATGTGTACGTAATTGGTTCTCCATGATTGGCATATTTGTTTTACTGTTAAGTCCCTAGTAAAGTGCACTAGAGGTGCCCAGGGCCTGTAAATCAAATGTTACTAGTGGGCCTGCAGCACTGGTTGTGCCACCCACACAAGTAACCCTGTAATCATGTCTCAGACCTGCCACTGCAGTGTCTGTAAGTGTATTTTTACACTGTAAATTCGGCCTAAACCTTCCCTTTTCTTACAGGTAAGGCACCCCTAAGGTAGGCCCTATGTAGCCCCAAGGGCAGGGTGCAGTGTATGGATAAGGTAGGACATATAGGCCCTCATTCTGACCTTGGCGGTCTTTTCGCAAGACCGCCGAGTTACCGCCGCGGTGAAGACCGCCGACCGCGGCGGTATGCCGCTGTGCGCATTCTGACCGCTGGGAGCGTTCCGCCGGAAAACCGCCAGCAGCCACACTGGCGGTCGGCGGGAAAGTGGAGACTGGTCAACCTCCACCGCCACGCCAGCAGAACACCGCCCACAGAATTACGACCCACATTTCTGTGTGGCGGTCTTCTGTTGGCGGTCTTCTGTTGGCGGTCACCTCCCCATGGCTCCCGTCGCCTCCCGGAGGACCAACGCACAAGGTAAGTTGACCGTCCGTGAGGGGAGGGGGTGGGGGGGTGTTGTGTGATGTGGGCGTGCATGGGGGTGTGCGTGTGAGTGTGTAGAGGGGGTGTGTGAGTGCGTGTATGCGGGCGGGGGGTGCTGCTGTGTCTATGGGTAATGTGTGCTGTTCGGCAGGTGCGCATGTCTGCATGTATGTGTGCGGGTATGTGTCCCCGTTGTGTATGTGTGTGTAGGGGGTGTGTATATGTGCATGTTGGGGGTGTGTGCATGTCGGGGTGCATGTATGTGCATGTCGGGGTGGGGGTGGGGAGGGGGTTCGTACCACCTCTGGGGGGTGGCAGGGGGGTGGAGGGTGTGGGGGGAGGACTCGGGTGGGTAGTGGGGGGTGGGGGAGACCCCTATCAGTGCCAGGGAAGGAATTCCCTGGCCCCGATAGTGCTTACCGCCATGGTTCGCACGGCGGTTCCCGCCCGCAAGAAACCGCGGCGGTAGGCAGGGTCATAATACCCTTGGCGGTCTTGGGACGACCGCCGGGCCGGAGTGCGCAAACTCCAGCCCGGCGGTCATGACCGCTGTGGCGGTCGGAGTGGAGAAGTGGCGGTCGGTCGCGGCGGGGACCGCCGCGGTCAGAATGCCATTTTTAATACCGCCGGTCTGTTCGCGGTCCGACCGCCGTCTCTCCGCCGACCGCCAGGGTCAGAATGAGGGCCATAGTAATGTGGTTTATATGTCCTGACAGTGAAATCCTGCCAATTTCGTTTTTCACTGTTGCAAGGCCTGTCTCTCTCATAGGATAATATGGGGGCTACCTTTAAATATGATTAAAGTGTAGATTCCCCTAGAGAGTAGATGGACATGTGGAGTTTGGGGTCCCTGAACTCACAATTAAAAAATACATCTTTTAGTAAAGTTGATTTTAAGATTGTGCGTTTGAAAATGGCACTTTTAGAAAGTGAGCATTTTCTTGCTTAAACCATTCTGTGACTCTGCCTTGTTTGTGGATTCCCTGTCTGGGTCAGTTTGACAGTTGGGTTGTTTTTCACCTCGCACTAGACAGTGACACAAAGGGGGCTGGGGTGTAACCTGCATTTCCTGATTAGCCATCTCTGCTAGGAGGGAGGGGTGGAGTGGTCACTCTCATCTGAAAGGACTGTGCCTGCCTCTGACAATGCCGGCTCCAATCCCCTGGTGTGTGTCTGAGGCCTTGCCTGGCCAAGGAAGGATTTCACAAGTAGGTGTGAGTCCCCTTTGAAGAAAGGTGACTTCAAAGACTAAAATGGGTATAAGAAGGGCACCCAAATCTACAGACTCTAGAAATACTTCTGGAACTAAGAGGAACCTCTGCCTGGAGAAGAGCTGATAGCTGAGGAAGAAGTGCTGCCCTGCCTGTGACTGTGCTTTGTGGAGCTTTCCTGCAGTGCTGCTTCTGCAAGAGTAAGAGGGCAAAGACTGGACTTTGTGTGCCTTCCATCTTGTGAAGAAATCTCCAAGGGCTTGAGTTAGAGCTTGCCTCCTGTTGTTTGAAGTCTCAGGGACAGCAAAGACTTCTCTCTGCCAGCACCTGGAGTCTCTGGAGAGACTCCTGCTCTGACAAGTGGTGCCCTATCCAGTCCCTGGGCCCTTGAAAGGAGAGCTGGTGGAAATCCAAGGAAATCGACTTCGGATGACTCCGGACCGACACCGCTGCTGAATCCGGTAACGCCGCCTGCACTCGACGCCGTGACCTTCGCTGGAATGCGACGCTCTTCGCAGGCCCGACGCCGCAGCAACCCCGCTGAAGTCTGCGACTCCGTGTAAGTCGCCGCACCACGTCGTGATCGACGCCGCTCGAAGTGCACGGATTCAACGTTTCGCATAGACGCCGCGATCCCAGACTTCGCGCATCGGCTTGTTTTCACTCTTCACCAAAGGTACTGTACTTGGGGGTCTACACGACTCCGTCACGACGTCGTGTTAACATCTCATCGAAGCATTTTTGTTTCTAAGCGCTATTTTTGAGTTTAATCTGTAAAAATTCATAACTTGACTTGTGTATGTTGGATTTTTGTCGTTTTGGTCTTGTTTTGTTTAGATAAATATTTCCTATTTTTCTAAACTGGTGTTGTGTCATTTTGTAGTGTTTTTCATTGAGTTACTGTGTGTGTTGGTACAAATACTTTACACCTAGCACTCTGAGGTTAAGCCTACTGCTCTGCCAAGCTACCAAGGGGGTAAGCAGGGGTTAGCTGAGGGTGATTCTCTTTTACCCTGGCTAGAGTGAGGGTCCTTGCTTGAACAGGGGGTAACCTGACTGTCAACCAAAGACCCCATTTCTAACACTGGGGTTGAGCTTTAAGTAGTTGTTGGTCAGCCAGAATTGTACCAAGGAGAGAGCGTTGTTTGTGGTGTCCTTCAGGGATTTTTGTGTCATTAGGTCTTTTAATTCCACAAACAATTATTATTTTTTACCTGGTAGGTGATAAATGGCATGGACTTTGATAAGATTGGAGCCTTTGGAGGAGAGCTCGACTCCTAGATAGTTGAAGGTAGAGTATTCCTTGGTGCAGAACGTTTTAGACATGGATAATTTTTGTGTATGATAGCTATTCCATCACCAATATGGCCCTTATAGTCATGACCGATGATTGAGAAGCGCGGTAGAGTGAGGAGCTTAATAATGGGGGGTAAGTGGTTGTTTAGCCAGGATTCAGTCAAAAATCAAACGTCAGTTTCGTGTAATAAGATAGTTTCCGCTATTTCAGTAGCATGCTTGACTGCTGACCTACAGTTTAAGAGCATGTAGTTTATCTTGGGTGATGTTCTCAGTTGAGATTGATCTGCTTTGCTTGTTGTATGTGAATGCCATATGAGATAATTGTTTGCCTTTCTGTGACGTGATATATGAGGCTCTTTGTGTCATTTTCTCTGAAAAAGGTATAAGTATATATTTATTATTTTGTGGTAAACCTTTTATTCTATTTATTACTAACATTGTAAAATGCATTTTTATTACATTTCATATGTACACATTTGCTGTCCTTTTAACATGGTGTTTTATTTTTTCAGTTTCTGTTTAATTCAGTCGACATGTGGGACAGGTGGGGTGTCTTTTCCTGTTAGATAAAAAGTGTTTGCTTAGTATTGCATTTAAACTATTGTTAATTTCGTTTGGAGATTAATTGAAGGTTAATTTTTATTTTACAATTTAGGGGTTGGATTTTGGGAGTTTCACATCTATGAATTTGGAGTTGTCAGTCTGTAGAATGTTTTTTTTCTTTTGCGATGTTCAGTTTGGAGACATAAATGAAACGGTTGCATTAGTTAGTTAGCTATTTTAAATTACGGCACAGCAATTTTTGAAAGTTATATTGCAGGTTTTAGGTTACTTTACTTGCGTGTAGTGATTTGTATATGTTTTGTGAAGTATTGACCTTGGGTTTTCTTCAGGAAATCTGGCAGAGTTTTGTTTTCTTCCAGTTATGGAATTTTCAGTGCAAAATATGCTCTTTTTATAGTGGTGTGTTAAATAGGTAAAGGGTTCAATTAGTTTGGTTTAAATAGTATGATATTCATTTGTCAGTGTGAATTTTATTTTTTATTTTTTTCGTTATTTGTTGAATGTAATTAAGGTTTCTTTTTAGTGTTATATATGTTTCTTTTTAAATATTATTATATGTACATATTGATAATGTTTTATATATTTTTAATCATTTCTATTATTTATGATAGTTAGATTTTTTTTTTATTCCTCCGTGACGAGGCACGAGGAGTCCAATGCCAACCCATTACACCCCAAAGGACGGAGGAAGTTGACAAATGAGAGCCCCTCGAGAGGATGGATAACCAGATAGCAGATGACAATGCTGACTTGACTAGGGCAGCAAGACATGTCTGCAATATAGAGCTTGCCCCACTTGGGAAGGTGTGATGGACAAACCTAGTGAAATAGAGGTATGGAGTGAGAGGTAGGAGGGTAGCCCCTGTTATCTATCTGGTAACCCCCTCTCTCCCCCTCTCGGACTTGATATGTTTCTTGTTTCTAATTCCTCCTCATGCATCTGGCTCCCCACCGCAGAGCCCTGACCCCCTCATATATTGCATAACTGACATCAGTTATACACTCCACATTGAGACTGAGACACAAATGGACACAATTATGGTTCATAAGTATTGATAGGTGTTTATTACTATTGTTTTTCAGGCATATAGCCATCCTAAGCGTGTGGCCATACCCCTAACCCATATAAGGGAGAATGTTTGATCCGACTTACACTATGACCCACAGTGAGGCCTGCTCCTATTGTATGCATCTAAATGTGTTTCTTGGAAAAAAAGCAAACAGTCACCCATATACCAAATCTATGTCTAAAATACATTGTGACATTGTGATTATTGAAACGGCAATAAGCATAAGTGTTAAAAAAATTATGATTTTGGGGGATTCTCTATTTGGTATAGTTTTAGTGCACTGTAAAATAGTTTTAGGCTGTACTCGAGTGGATGTATTTTTTCCTAAGTAATTATATTTTTCAAGAATATAGGTTTAATGAAAATGTAAATAATATAATTTTTTAGAAATTTTATCTTGCTGTAAGGGCTATTAAAAATAGCTTTTATAGTACTATATCACTTTTATTTATATCTCAGCAATATTATTGCTAACAATATATATTTTTTAATTTTGTATTTAATTAGCAAGTGTTTAACAGGTTCATGATTTTTTGTTTATAAATATTTTTGTCACCAATTTTGTGTATTTTCGATATTTTAAGAGCAATATTTTGACCCTTTTTAGGATCCGGACGGTGCAACCGCTGGACCGCTATTACGGCCGTGGGGATATGGCTGCCAAGCTGGCACCCTCCCCACCGCTGTATTGTGACTTCCCCACAGGGCTGGCCGGTACTGACAGTGCGGCGGCTTTGGCCCATGCCGCCACACTCTTGGAGCTGGCAGCACACTAGGAATGCTCACTGTCTGCTGTGACAGACAGTGTACATTCAGGGCGTGCTGACCGAGAGGCCCATGCACATAGTCATGGGCGTTGCGAGGATGTCCTGTGGCCTATTCCTTCCTTTCCACCAGCCTTTTCATGGCGGTGACTCCGCTGTGAAAAGGCTAGCGGAAAGGCAAGTCGTGATCAGCATGGTGGTGCTGACATTAGCACCGCTGTGCTTGACCATGACTTGCACTGCCGCCCAGTGCTTAATTTGTAAATAGAAAAGTGCTGGTGCTCAGAGCTCTCTTCTGAAACACGCGGCTGCTGCTGTTAAATGTGTGAGCACGGAATACAGATGCTTCGTAATCCTGAAGCCATCTCGGGCCTCTTTAATCCATTTAAAGCCACTCCCAGCGCTTCAGCTCACTCTTGCAGCTTTCTGCTTTCTCCCTTTGTGGCGCTTTTTCGTTTTTCCCTTTCTCCGTCTTTCCCATATGTGTCTTTTTCTCTTAGCAAATGCTTGAGGCAGAGGACTAAGCCCCAGCCCTCAAAAATAAGTGCCGGTGCTCAGCACCGGAAAACAACAAGCAAAATTAAGCACTGCTGCCGCCAACCTATCGGGATCCATGATCCTTGTGGTAGCAGCAGTTTCTTGGCGGTCTGACTGCCAGTATCACAATCTGGTAATCAGATCTCCAAGATTACAGTGGTTGGAAAGCCACCGCGAGTATGGAGGTCTTAGGACCTCCGTACTCGTAATTAGGCCCTATGTTACTGTTGTTTGTGTATTTTATGGTTATCTATGGGATGACAATATTTTGGTAAGCAATATGTTTTATCTAATATTGTGGCGTATTGATATTGTTTTCACCAATATTATGTCAAATACCCTGGTCTCATGCCTTCCCCACTACCATTATACATGGGTAACATAAATGTAGTCCAACTCAGGGGTTCCTCAATGTTTTGACAATTACAAATCTGCTGGGCATTGGGACAAATTTGCAACAAGTTAAGTACTAATTGAGAACATCTAGTGCAACCAGCAAATTTAAATTTCATCAAGTCCAAAAGAGGCATTCACCCTTCAGAGGTTGAAAGATTGAGTACTACGAAAATGTGTAAGAGTAACACTTGTTATTTACAACCTTTAGAAATGGCAAAACTGCAAAATAAATCATTATATGAAAAAGAAAAGGCAAGTTATTTTTTATAACTTGGTTGGTTAGTTCCTAGATGGGACAGTGTCAGCCCCTGATCAGCAGGCCAACGGGAAGGCAGGGGCTTAACTGCAGGGGTTGAGGTCTTTTAAATCTGCTTTCCTGGGGCCGGCCATACTATGGCTCTGCAAACTGGACCAATGACAACCCTTTCTACACTTGACTCTCAGTGGTAGTGAGTGAGCAGTTACAGACTTCTAAAGGAGGTTATTGCGGGGCTTACTTATGCTCAAGAATCAATACCACCTCTCCAGCAGCACAATAAAATACATGTCCACCCCAGTGCTTCTCATTCAATAAAAAGGCAAGTACTTTTTTATGCAAGAAAACATAGAAGTTCACTACATGTTCCATTATACACAAACACCTGATTGACAAGTGAGGGGATTGATGCTCTGAGGGGCCTCAGCTGATCAGAATGTCACCTGGCTCTAGTGCCCTCCCCTTGTGACTCTCCCCCTCCACCATAGCAGCCTCAGGGTAAACAGGTAAACTCGTGGGTGCAGCTCAGACTTCTTCTCCCCCACGCTGCACTCAGACCTCTCAGATTCTCAACAGTCTGTGGTGTGGGACACATTTGGCCTTCATGTGGCAGCTGGATTTTCACCAACAGCAACGGGAACCTACAACTGTAAGCAAACGTTCAGGAGAGGGCAGAAGTGGGATCTCACTGGCGGCGTGCAGGAGCCTCTTGGCAGCACACAGCAGTTGTCTTCAGGTGGCGCAAAACCTATCCACAGAGCGCATCGCTTGCAGGGTCACAGCAGGAGCTGTTCCTCCTGCAGGAAGGAAGACTCTCTTGCTCACAGGCAGGATATCTTGCAACTTAGGACATTCAGTAATTCTTTCTTCAGATCAGACTCTTGGTGATGCTTCCTGATGTTTCCTTTCTACTGGCGAGTGGGCTGTCAGTGTGACACCAACCCTTGGCTGTTTCGTAATCCCTTAGTACTCTTCAGAGTACCCACTCCTCTGTAGATGAGAATACAGCAACAAACAACATTGTGCCTTGTGCGCCAATCTTTATACCACTTTCACAGATAGAGGTTTGTATTCCAGGTCTACTACTTGGAACAGTTTAGGGCAGTTCCCCTTTCATGTGTACTGGTCAGGCCACTCACCAGGCCTGGCCTCCGTCTGCAAGGATGCTCTGCAGGACATTCTCCATTTGGATTACCAACCAAAAACATTTAAAGGAGTGACAGCAGGTTGTACCCAGTTATTTACCACCCTTCCTCACAGCCCTTTTAAGGAATTATTTTCCATATCAATGGATATTGCAGATTGGTGATTAAACAGATCAGACATGATTCTTAATATGCCAATAATAAATATGCAGTTTTAAAAATAAAAATAAAAAATAAAAATAGTCTGTTGAAAATCTTCAGTTCTTTGATACAGTCTCTGAGATAAATTGGAGTTGTGCTGTTAATCCTCATCTGAAGACATATCAACATCGTCCTGTGCACACACAGCATACATGTGGTTGTTGGGAAATCCAGTTACTGCATGTTTCTTCTTGTTGTTATCTAGCACATGAGATTGCCCAGCAATCAGTTCCAATTCCAAAGTATTCAGTGATGGTGAGAGTACTGGATTTGGAGGTTCAAACATTAACAGTGAGTCAAGACAGTCATCAAGCAACCTCATCAAAGAGTATTACTGGTGTAGTTGATCCATCATAGTTTGCATTTTGTAGTAGGGACAAACACATTGCTCAGCATTTTCTCTAATGTGATTGCAATGTTGTAGCAGCAATTACATGCCAAGGAAAGCCACTCCATGTGTAAATCCAAGATGGTTTCAGCTGGACAGTTTATACTGCAGAACTTGGGTTTCATTTGTACATTGTCTATTTTATGAAAAGTTGGCATCCAACTGTTGCTATTCTAAGTTTAGAAAGCCAAGTATGTCTCAGGTAATGTGGTTTAGTCTCTCTGCATCTTTATTCAGCTGGTTAGCTGTACTCCATGTTATTGGTTTCCTCATCGGATCAGGAGGAAGATGACAATACCACAGTCAGTAAACAGTAGAATGGTTGGAAATCCTCCATAAAAACTGGGGAACAAAGAATGGTAAAATGATGGAACCAGTCCAAATACTGCTTTAAATCAAGTCACCAGAAGAAATACAATGCTCTTGAATGGATGCACAATGCCAGTTATGAAAAACAAATTAAAAATTGTATGTGCAATATCAGCAAAGTGAATTGACTATTGGTCTGTAACAGCCTTTGAAACTCCAAAGTCATCTTGGCTTTCTGCCACAGAAGTCGAAGGGTCTTCTTTTTATAGTAACACTGCAACTAATTTACTAATTTCATCAAAATGAATGCATCTCGTATCAATACTAGGCCAAGGGACATGTTCAACTCAATGTTGAGGTGGTGGGTACAAGGTCCATCCACAGCACTGTGTTCTTTTAGAAACTGTTATCAAATACACCCTGTCATCAAAGCACTATACATTTCATGCAAAGAAATTGCATCACACAAAAGGGAGTGTCCTAATGGATTTCTGCAGCTGGGTGTTCCTATAAAACATAGGGCATCTTCATTCAAGCACATGTGAGTAAACGGAAGCTTCCACAAATTGAACAGATGTGAATTGTGCACTGTTTCGTACAAGCCTAATGATTTATATTTCTGGCAGTCATACACATTAAATGTTTAAATTGGTTGGGAAATAATGCTGTACATCAGCCAGGTAATGGGTGGATGGTTGCTAACTAAAAATAGTGCTTCTTCCATCTGTTCTATACTCAGCAAAGTGTATTTGGATTTCTTTTTTTATTTGTTTCCTGTGTTCAGGTAAAATTACAAGGTTTTACTATTACTGTTTAGTTTAGTAGTTGCCAAGGCATAATCTAGTTGTATAATGGATCTTACGTGAGTCTGGCCATGTTGTAACAGACCTAAGTCTTCTTTAAGGAGGACTAAGGCTGAGGACAGAATGTGATTTAATGAATACACACTCTCAGAGAGTGTGTGCGTACCATTGCCAATAACATTAAACATTGTTATAGGTTTTCTTAATCTATTTGCCTAATTATTTCTGCAGCTTCTTTTTCTGAGTATTTGTTCTATTCATTATAAATGGCATAGATTTCTGTTGATGCGGGGTCTTAGATCACCATTCGTTTTTGGGACAAAGAACATAGAAACACCTGCTGAAGAGGTTGAAAGGCCATTCTGCAGATTTTCGTCTAGATAAGATCTGAGGACTTCTTTTTAGGTCTCCTACACTTCACAACAAGCCTCAATACATAAAGCACAGTCAAATTCACGATGAGGATTTAGCTGCACTACCTTAGATTTCTCAAAAGGTTCAACAAAATCATGAAATTGAGATGGTAAGCCTTGAAGAAGATTGATTTTTCTGAACTCCACCATGAGACTTGCCCAAATTTCTTTTGGGGTCCAATAATCGCCTGATATGTAACAGTATTTAAAACAAAACTGGGAGGACATGGATATTGTTCTAGGTTGCATACCAAAAAAGGTTATACCCAGCCTGTGAGATTCCTATCCTATGCAAAATTCCTGTGTATTTTCAAAAAAGAAAAAAAAATATTTTCTTTTTTTATGTGACCCTCATCCACTCTAGTAGTGGCATGGTTCATCGTCAGGTCCACCCCAAGCCTAAAAGCCAGGGTGGGCTCAACTATATTCCAGGGAGCACTTCTTATATTATTCCTACTGAGGGACTATAGAAATACAAATACCTCATGCTGGCTAGGCTTTCCTTAATTAGGGGTCAACATGGGTATAGGTTAAAATCACCTTGGAGGGGCTATCTAGGACGTTATGGTCCTATAACCCTCTCTTATGCTGTCAACATGTTTCAGCTCCTATCCTATGGCCTACATGTTCCAGAGCCATCATCGGGATGTCTATGGGCCTGATTACAACCTTGGCGAATGGGATACTCTGTCACAAGTTCCAGTATATCCCATGGGACTTGTAAAACAGCGCAGGATATCTGTCACTTTTGTGACGGAGTATCCCCTCCGCCAAGGTACTAATCAGGTCCTATGTGTTGTGTTGCTCCGTGTCAACACACAGTCACTTCAAAACATATGAAAACAATATGCAGTGCTAATAACTGCATGCAGAGAGAGTCTATTAACTCACCTTGTTCTCTCAATGTAGGAACATGGTATCTAGAAAAGATAACAAACAGAGATACTAAAAACAGTATTTCTCTATATAGTGTCATGTGATCTTTACATCATCTGGAAATCGCCATCAGGTAAAAGAAGAGAAAGCACAAACACATGTAATAGTCCACAAGTAAGTATGTAAGTGATCACTCTTGTGTGCAATGCCACTATGTATAGGGGTACTGTTCTTTTTTTGTTCTTTTTTTTAGATACCATGTTCAGAATGTAACATTGTCATCACAACAGCCCTAGACAATGCGCACATGGTATTAGTGTGTGGGAAAATCATAAGAACAGGATCACTGTTATGCAGTTTGGGCACGCAGGACGAGGACACAGATGCCATCAAGCAGAGGACCTTCCTGTCTCAACAAAATGCCTACTTAAGTGTGTCACAATTAAATATCTGACCGTCTATTAAAATGAATTGTAGTAATCCCTAGAGCATTATAGTTGGGAATCCTTGACATAATGTCTGTAATGTCGACACTAGGTATACAATGCAAGAAAGTGAGGGGTGTGCTCTAGACATTTATTTATGTTTGTACTCGAGTTGAGAAGCGGGTTACCTTCTGCTTACTATAACAATTGCTGCTGGAAAAAAAGGTATTATATGTTGCACCTTTTTTTGGACGTTTTGTCCACCAATAAATAGGGATGGCCGTCCCGAGGCCCTTATCCAGATCCCTACCCCAAATTTAAGTAGAGGAATGGAGGGCTGCCTGGTTTCATGACTGTGTGGGTGGGGGTGCTTGGATCGATCAGATTGCCTGATCCAATGGGTGTCTGTTGCATGTCTGAAGGAAGGATGCAGTGGAATATCAAGGGCGCCATGAGCCCTAAAGCAAGCAAGGAAAATAGGGCATCTGCCTCCTGGGTTGGAATTAATTTGAGGCATAGCAGGAGTTCTGTGGGCTCGAACACCCCTGGACCCTGTGCACCTGCAGTTGCTGCGCCGGTGAGAGCTACGCCGCAGAGGAATGCCTTTTTTCACATCTTATTGAAATAAGTGGAGAGGGGGCTGAGGTCGGATAGGACGGTACTCTCGTACCCCAGTCTTACAAGCAGTAGTACGTCTAGGAGCGCACTGTTGTGGCGCCTGGCGTGAATGGGTTAACAGGAGGCATCACCAGCTCCCTTTTCCTCCCTTAATATCACTTCACAGGCTCCTGAATTTTTAATAGTCGCTGTTCAATTGTCATTGACCCTGAAGGCAATTCATAAAAAACATTTTAAGTTCCATTCGACTGAGACAATGAAGCACGGACTCCAGAAAATGAGCTTTTGTCTGTTCTCTGAAAAAGTTCATTAAAAGAAAGAGCCGGAAAATAAAAAATAAAAATAGGCCGGGTGAAGGATGAGGGAGATGTGATGGGCTGAGGGAGGGGGATAGGACAGAAGAGCGAGGCAGGTGGAAGAAGAGAGACAAGGATACGAACCAACGAGCAAATAAAAGAGAGATAGAAGAGAGAGGGGCACATTACCAGGGTACAAGCAATTTTAAAAGAAACAATTAGTGTGCCTGTTTATAGCAGATAAGCACTCACTCATTAGGAAGATCTGCGGTTAGTTGATCACGCTACTTTCACACAATGCTGAATTTGAGCGGGTTGAAGGTGGGACCCAACAACACTTATTTGTCGGAATCAGCACGTATTTTTCCTCATCAGACTTTGACCTTGAACAAAAGAGTGAAACATACACAATGGGAAAAGGAGGATGAGGAGGAGACGGGGGAAGATAGTAACAAAGGGCGAAATCGGGAACCTGTAAGAGTGAGGGAATATTTGTTGGTGGCTTAGTGTGGCTTTGGGTGTAATCAAGACCACGCAGCCTTGGTATTCAGCACCACCACCTTGGATAGTGCCAGCTGCATTCTTCTAAGCAAATCTTTGGACCCTTACTCTTTTACAAATTAAACACTGGTTTCCCAAGATGATTAGTGTACAGTGCCTGCAGTGCTGCTGTGCGGTGTGTTGGTGGGCAGTGCACCAGTAAGTAATGGCAGATCTGCACTCTCACGGTGGGAAAGTAACCATAAGTGTGTGCAATGGTAGCGTCTACACTGTTAGACCATAAGGCTAGTGATAGGGTGTGCAGTTTCTTGGTGACCGGTCTCTGGGTGGGCAGTGACGGGGTGTGAAGTGTTTGGATGAGTAGTGTCAAGATCAGCATAGTCTGCGTCTACAACTTCAGCACACAGTGTTTAGGTGGATAATGTTATTGTACGCAGAACCAGGGTGGGTAGTGTCAGAGTCTACATTATTGGACAGATTTGATGTCTACATGGTACTATTGTGGCGTGTGTATAGCATCTACTACTCCATATGTATGGCACTGAAGTACTTAAACAAACAGCCCTATACACAAGTGTGTTGTCTTTGTTTTGAGCCTATGTGGAAAGTGTTTCCATGTCCTGTGTGATGACCACGATGTGTGGTCATTGTGTTATTGGGGAGAGCGGTTGGCAGTCTGATGAATGAGGAACTGTGAGACTGAGGCAAATGTTTAGTTTGGTTTATGCTGGCAGCTCAAATTAGTGTTGGAGATTCCTTCATTGTGTTGGCATTTTTTCTCTTTTATTTTATTAATCCAGTTCCCTGTGCTGACTTTTGCAGGAGGTCGATCACCTGATCTTATGGAGCTAAACGGAGTAACAGGTGTAGAGAAAAAGTGGATAGAATGCCTAACATTCCTTCTCAAAGGATTACGATTATGAGATGACAAGTGAGAAGACTTGCAAAGATTCACTGTATTAAATAATTATTTTTTTAACACTGGTCTTATAAGATATCAGTGCTCAGTGACTATGACTATTCGGTAGTTACTACATGGGCAATGTTAGGGTTCTCCAGTGATCAGCAATGTGTGGCAGATCTCTCCCGTTTTCACAAGTCTATCTGGTTAATACTGAGTAGTTAGCAAGTGATATAGCCTATAACTGTGCCGACCAGTTGCCCACAAAGTTCTAGGATCTTTTCATGCTTTATATTCATGTCCCACTGATGATTGATCAGAAAGTCAGCATTGTTTGGGTGGCCGTGCCAGCAAGACCATCATCAGTATCCGCAATGTCAGTAGGATGTCGGTGGCTAGTGCCAGAGTCTATGATGTCAGCAGGCAGAGTCAAGGTCAATGGGCAGTGTTTGGTGGGCAGTGGCAGCATAAGCAGAGTCTCAATTTATACCATCAGGTGGGTAGAAGTCAGCAGTGCCAGTGGATGATGTCAGGATAAACAAGTTTGGAGTTTGAAGTGCTAGTGTGTAACAAGGGGAGTCTCTGTTTGTATCTGGGAAAATGAATGTATGGACGTGGATGTATCAGTGCATGATTGTGTGTTCCTCATTTCGTTTTCTTGTTAACATGTCAATGATTATTTTTGCACAATACACCCATCACAAAAGGCAGGCCTATTGGCTTTGTCAATAACTGGTTTTTTTTTCATCAGAGAATGTTTTCTTTTTAAGCCACCGTACTTTCAAAAGAACCCGACTGGAATAACATTAAACACCCTTTATTAAGAAAAAATGCACATTAATCATGCATGAAATAGATTTACTGTAGCACTTTCCTGAGGCAATAGGTACATCCTTGCAGGGTACAATTTCATTTAATATGAAATTGTGGGCGTTTTGTGAGGTGAATACAGCAACGGTGAAGAGTCAGCAACCAGGATAGAAGAAAGGCGATAATGTGACAGGAGAGAGGAGAGAGGAGAGGACAGGAAATTAAGGGGACCAGGGTACAAAGGTGAGTGTGACGAAGAAGAGGAGCTCGAGAACAAATGCAGACAGGAGGGAAGAAAGGGGAGAAAGAGCTTAACAGGAATCACGGGAGAGGGAGCAATGGGTGTAGTCAGGGTCAGACGGGGACAGAAAATAGGCCCGGGCATCAAAATAACAGCGGCCCATTAGTGCTTTAGATAGTGAAAAAAGAAGCTCACATTTGCAAACTGGGGTAGTTTTGAACTTATAAAGTCCCACTGTGTAGTTTTTTGCAAGGTATGGAAAACTGCACAGATGTGAGCTTGCTTCAGGCAATGTTTGTTTTAATATGGGGAAAATGAACTGTAAAAGCCGGGCATGCAACGCCGTAAAAAAGGCCAGCAAGCAGCTAAAAAACTGCCCAGTCAGATCATCCTGATTACGCTATGGGCAGTCCAGCCCTGGATAGCCACAAAGGGAGGAGGAGGGGGGTAGCATTAGAGGGTGGACAGTGTGTAACACAACTGGAGTATAGAGAAGGTGTCTCGTAGCCGAGTTACGTGTCTGCTCTGCTTAAATAATTAATATTAGAACAGAACTACTCGGGTGATTTCATTCGGGGTTTAGGATAGGAGGCCGTATCTACAACAAACACCTCCAAATTCAGATCTTTTACTCTGCAAAATTGAGGGTTATTGAATGAATGTGATTTTCCTGTACATCTCTAGGCACTTTGAGATGGTGGTCCATGGAACCCTGATTAACATCCTGAAGCAGAGTGCTGGCTTTGGTAGGTGGGGGCTGACATTATGTCAGCATGCATTTTGCCAACTTTTACAATTGGACGCAGTTTGAAAGCCAGCTATGGGGGTTCCAAAATTGTCCACGGATCTCTTATGCCATTTGATGTATATTAGGAGCCCCATAAAAAACGTAAACTACGTTTCTCATGTATTTTTCATTTAGTAGAGGTATCTTGGTTTACATATCTGAAGAACCTATGAGAGTGGACGAAATTTATATCTTCCACAACAGACTCATAAAAGATTGGTGTCCACACCCATTGAAGACTATGCTCCTTTCTGATCACAACATTATCATCAGTGACAACCCTTATGAGGGAAATTCGGAATGTGCATGCGCAAAGCAAGACTTGTTTAGAGAAACAGGCTTATGTCTGAAGTCGTGATGACGAATTCAACAGATGTCACATTTAACCAAACAGCCTGTGGGGGGAGCACACAAAAGTGTGCAGATCTTCCCTGGAGTCATTCAATTCAGAGGATGCAGCGTGGAGATGATTCAAACTCCATTGTCTCCTACTCATCTGGAGAACCAGAGAAGATGATAATAGTTAATTGTACATTGTTAGCAGACTATCTACTTAGGTATCACAGACTGGATAGCCCAAGATGGCTCCTTTCCCAAAACCACTCTCCTTTAGGTTACACCATAAATCGGTCTTATATAAACCCTCAATGAGTAGAACTTTTTCAGACAACTCCCAATCAGGTCATTTCCATATAACATCACACTTATCACAAGATGTAACTGTATTTTTCTGCAGTTTCTCACGTTGGTGCTACATTAAAACACATAAATATCTTTGCTACAGATCTTTTGAAGACCTATAGTTGTGCCTTGATACATAATGCATTTAAAATGTAAAAGATCCATACAGTTTGGGGAACAACAGCATACATTTTTTTTAGGTTTGCCTTAATGCAACTTGCAGCATTCCTGCAAGGTATTCTGTAGATTTAAGAAGGGACCTGGATGAGCTATGTGATATTCTTGGCTATATGATTGTGTAGCAAGGTGAAGATATTATATGGTATGGGTAAGTAGTCTTACCATGGAATACCAACACAATACCCAGTATTGGACCTCAGATTCATCCTCAGCAAACCCTAGCTCAGTCCTGGTAGCGTGGCCAAGAGCAGCCAGGCTACTTAGAGGACATGTGTGAAGCATTTCACATTACCAAAATGGGCAATAAGTAAATGACACGACTTACCAACATGGACACTCTGTGTCCCCTTCTTTGGGCTGGGGCGGAAGTCCTGGTCCTGTTGTTGGTGCAGACATCCCTTTGTGCTTATTTCATCTTTTTCAGGTACGATCTAAGTTCTGGTGCCAGGGGAGCCCCTTAAATCCTGGTGTAGGAGGTGGTTAAGGGTGTGAGAGACAGAGGCCAATGGGCTACTAGTTCTTGCGGCTAATCCATCCCTGCAATGATGACTTCCTGTGGGAATACATCACTTTTTATCCAGAACTCACTATTCTTAGGGTCTGCCAAGATGGCAAAACCCTCCCCCAGCTATGCAGACCTCCTAGCCCACCCTCAAGGTGTGGCTAGTCCTATGGGGGTGCATAGCTAATTTCTCACCTGTCTCCCCGAGCAGGGCGAAAATCGCTCTGTCCTACCAGTGGGGGGACAGCTACTCACACATCACAGGTGGGGGAAGCTTTTGAGGCTCACTATCCTAATGCTTATCTCACTAGCCATCCTGGGTTAGAGGAGGTGTGACCTCATTCCTGCTCAGGCCGTTTGTCTTATGTCCTGCCGAGGTGCTAGCTTGGGAGAGCCCGCCAAAACAGTACAGGACTCAGTAACTTGGTGGGCACATTCTAAGGGTGCCACCTGGGCATCTGCTGTTTAATCCTAAACATGGACATCATGTGCAGGGTTAAAAAGCACAATGTTTGATACCAAATACAACAGGATTCGGCTGGGCCATTGCAGAGCTGGACATCTGAACAATGGTCAGATGCCAGCTCATGTTATCCAATGGACCGCCGGTTACTCAGGTCAGCACCACATTTTAACTGCCAGCATGGGGTATATATGTTCCTGCACATATGTCCTCACTCAAGGGACAGTACACTCTGTCCCCTGGGCTAGAAGGGTTCTGCCTTGGGGGGACCGACCTGTCTATGGACAGTAACAGGGACTCTGCCAGCATCTTATGTGGGCAAAGTCTCACTCAAGCAGCAGCCTGCTTGTGCAGGCTGACATGGCAGCTCTGCAGTCTCGCTTTTACTTACGGTACTCAGGGTGGCACAATCAGTGTTGCAGCCCTAGTGACCCTCCCTTTACCACTCTTGCCTGGGTACCCTGGGTAGCATTTACTAGGGACTTACAGGGATGGTAAGGTCCTAGCCAATTGGCTTATGCAATTCGACATACAACTTAAGGGAAAGAGCATTGGTACTGGGGCCTGGTTAGCAGGCCTCAGTACGCTGACAGGTCAAATACAACAGCATCTGACAGCAAAAAGTGGGGGGTGACCATCCAAAAAGGGACACTTTACAATATACTTGCACACAAAGAGGGGAATACAGGTGCTATTAACGAACAATGGAACTTTGCTACTGCATCACGCTAATACGTCTTCTGCTGTTTTAATTGGTTTCATTGTTAAAAAAAGTAGTATTGTCTTCAAAGAATCTATTTTAGGGTCGGTCAGGGTCATGCTTTCACTGCAATACCTTGTGCATATCACTACATTTCTGACTAAAATAAATAACTAATTAAAATTGAGTTGGTTCAGTGGCTCTTATCTCCCTCCTATGCTGTTAAGTACCCCTTCAGCACTTGATTCCCAGTAGAAGTGTGGGTCGCGAGCAGTCCAAGGCTTCTCTTGTGGGGGCATAGTTTAGATGCAGGGGGTGAACACAGACTCACGGCTGAAAATAGGTTCAATAGCAGCAATAAATAATTGGGCAGTACTCTAGGGTTAGATAGGTAGGTCTCTGAGTTCCACTTCCACTAGAGGTCCAAGTCTTAAGAGTCCCAGTACAACACTTTCGAAGTTAAAAGTGTTCCAGCACCCAAAGAGCATTGAGGCAGAATAAGTTCCCCTGAGCCCTTCAGCCCTGCGATCAGTCTTACCCACCAGGAACAATCCACACTCGGATGTCACGGAGGTCTGTAGTGGCTGTCGACAATGTAAAGCCCTTTCAGCTTTGCAAGGGCCGCAACTTCTCGACTGCAGCACTCCATTCAATGAGGTGGTACATTTTTCTGATCCCTCTCACAGATAGAGAGGCAATCTTTCCGGGTCAGATGCCTCAGTTGGGGCATTTGCACCTCCCTATGGCTGCCTTCCCTCTCGCATCAGCGAAACCAGGAGATGTCCCTTGCACTTCAAAGCGGCCCAACTCGCTCCCCAGTCCCCAGCACATGGGGTCACCAACTTACTTCACACAAGGGCTATGGCCCCATCGGTACAACAGTAATGCCCTCTTAATGGCAGGCCCCTCTGCCATACAGTGTCGCTGATTTTACACATCACACAGGTTACTGCCCGATCAGCGGACCAGTAATTCTACTACCCAGTGTTCTCATATTTCTCCCAAAAAAGGACACCAGAGTTGTATGGCTGGATCTATTCCCTGCAAAAGTAACCAGTCAACACTTGAACCCTGGGAGGTCAATGTGTACAATGAGGTATTCACATGGCTTTCTTATGACGTTTGTTCAGTTCACTCACACATGGTGGAAATGTTTCAGTCGGGAGACGTGTGGGAATACAGGGTGGAAAGATTTTTGTCATTGCGTGGAAGTGCCCAAGTTTTCTGTCACATAAATATGGGAAAAGTGCTCTTTTTTAACCGATACTTTGATATTTGCTGGGCATTCTGGGGAGCGCAGAGTGGAATGTAAATTATGGTAGCTTAATTCACGTAAGTTCACTCTACAAATGCGATGTAAAATACCCTGTTATGTCATTTTTGTCTCACCATGTAATTAAGCAAAGTCTGCAGCAAAATTATGTACATGGCCATAATACCAGCTGCTGTGACTCGCGCCATTGCAAAATGCGCCATTGCGTAAAAAATTGATAAAAGGATGCATTTAATACCAAACTCTAGCATTTACGGGCAGATATGCATTTTGTGCCATTACATATAATTCTACAAACCTTTCCTGAAATTTTGTGTAATTACCAATAAGCAAATTATGTGAATTTCACACACCCCTAATTCTAGGTAAGAAAACATGCTGAGCTCACAACGTGTAGAGGTGTGGACCTAATCGGCGGTTTGAGGGCAGGCTGACTATTCACGTGCAAGACAAAGAGACACTGTGAAAGCACTGTTGTTTTTCATCTTCACATAATAATACGTTCTCATTGACAGTTGTATCACAAAATATTGTCAACAACAATCTCGAAAAAAGTATCCTTTTTCAAAGTATCATATTTCTGGACTTACAAGTAAATGACAAAAATGTTATGCCAAAAATATAGTTCAAGAGAATATCGTCAAAAAGGCAAAAATATTGTTTTCATAGTAACCATTGAATTGTAAGTAATTTAAAATATAAAATTAGTAAAATGTAATATAACTTTAATAAATGCTTTTATTAATTTAAATATGATATATATTTTAAAAAAGCAATAACTTTATATGTAATATTTAAAAAAAACATTGCATTTAAAACATCTACAAAGTAAAATGAATAAACAACTATATAAAAATATATATAACATATTAAATTATGACATTTACAATATAAAAAGTATTTATATTAAAATGTATAAACCTTAAACAAACTATATAAATAAACCATATGTATATATATATTATTGTTTAAAAACACTATTTAAACAAACAAAAACACAGTAATATATCAAATAACTAACAAAATTAAAACATATTACCAAAAACATTTACAACAATTATGTCATTATAAAGGGACTAAATAAAATTATTAGGGAAATTACATTTTGTATAAATATAAACATTAAAAACAATTTAAAGCAAACAACACTTAACACAATAACTAATGTAAATGCAATTTAAACAAAATAAAAACATTATTGCACTTTCTCCATATTTTATTTGCCATTCCCACTCCAATCTAAACAACTGTAGGAGAAAGAGATGACATTCAAAGGGGTTACAGTTACTATCCACACCCCAATATAAGCAACAGTAGAAAAGGTTTTGTATTTTGGAGAGCTAAGATTTACTATTCACATGCCAATCTAAGCAACAGTAGGGAGAGTGTTGGGAGTTAGAGAGGCTACATATATCATTCCAACACATAATCACTTTTTATAACAAACAATGACAATGAAAAATATTAATACTCATTGACATTATAAAATAAATATTATTTATCAGTGGTCCTTACATTTTTAGAAACAAAAGCAACTTTTTAGAATGAGAAATTTTCGCTACCCACCTACATTTAAAAGACATGAGTCACGAGATTTTAGAAAGTAACTAAAGGATTGTGTTGTAGAGCACTGTCATTTACAAACAGCACATTTTACATCGCAATGGGCACAAACTTTAGACAGACATACTGTTTTACTGATAAAGCTAAATAGTACACTAATGACAATGTGTGGAAATCGGGTTTCTGTGAATATTTATCATTTGTGCATAATTTGTGTATCATTTGTGCACCACCAAGTAAATTGTCTTGATTTGCTTTTATCCTATTAAAATCTCAGTTTAATTTTTGCTTTCCTAACTGCTGAATGCATGCGTTTCATTTACAAGTATTTATATTTTGCTGTGTGGCAAAAACAAAAACATCTTACAGTCTTCCCTTACACACTCCATTTAGTTCAGCAAGATTGTCACATATTCACCTTAAAAACTTGGCTCACTTTGCAGTCACGGAAAGAAAAAGAAAAAACAATCCCTGTGTTTAAAGGATAAACAGCAATTTATCAGAAGACATCTGACCTCTTCCTCGCAACTGTGACAATATAAACATAGAATTCATAGGCATCTTCATTTATTGCTTTATTTTGTTGCCCCACCAAAAATCTTCTCTCAAGCCACCAGTGAGTCGTGACCCACAGTTTGAGAAACACTGTTATATAAATTTAAAAAATACCAATTTTTTTAAAATAATAATGAAACACGTAGAAAAATTAAATAATGTTATATGCAAATTTGTATCTCTAAAAACATCTTAATAAAAAATGTAACATGTATATATATATATATATATATAGAGAGAGAGAGAGAGAGAGATAGGTAGATATCTATATATGTATATATATATATATATATCTATACACATATATATATATATATATATGCATATGCATATATATCTATCTTTATATATATATATATATACATATAATACATATATAAAATATAATAATATATAAATTCAATAATAACATTACGTTTATAATTAAACAGACAAAACAAAAGGTATAATAAATAGTAAATACATTGTACAAAAATAATTCTTAAATACACTTATCAATCATTAAATAAATAATTCAATTTCAAATGTAACTAACATAAATAATTACAAAATTTGAACAATTAATAATAATTTTAAAACGTAATTAAAACAATTAAAAAATATATAAATAAATTAAATAACTTCCAACCCGATTACCATACAAACCGAAAAACCCTCTACTAAAATCTAAATTATTAAATAAACTTTACATAAATGTATATAAGAAATCACAATTCATCCATAAATAATTAAAATAAATATAAATACATTTCCATAATTAATACCAAAATAAATATTTGTATCATTCAATACCATGGACAAATCAATTGCCCACAGGGTCTTCCCCACTAAGGGTGTCATTACGGGTTTGCCGATCAGAAATACCCAACCACCAAACTTGCGGGGAGGAGGCAGTCATCATACCGTACCGTAGGAAAATGGAAATGTGGGACTCGATCGTCAACAGAGTCAATGCTGTAGGCACCACCCTGCACAGAAGGAAGGCCATTAGGAAGAGGTGGAACGACTTCAGGGGCAACGTCCATTCCCTAGTCTCCAGGCGCCAGCTGCAGGGTTAGAAGACTGGCTGTGGCCTTGCCAGTGCCCCATTACATCTCTTTCCTTGTGAGGTGATGGTCATGGCCGTCCTGCATCCTGAGGGCTTGACAGGATTACCTGTGGGAGTGGAGTCTGGTAAGCTGCAACACTAAAAATTTCACCAAAATGCTTTGTCAGGCATGCTCACAGCTCACCTTTTGCTACTTTTATTGTCACACTGCTCACCAGTCCAGTGTTCTCCATTCCAAAGACCACTATTTGTCAACTTACATTTGAAGTGTAATCCCTTGAGGTGATGGCATTTGTATAGTGTGTTTAGTACAGGAACTGGCATGACTACAACTCCCAACAGGCACTGTTTTTCAGCTCCAAACACCAGACCACTGGTCACTTCTCCAAATACCCCTGTTTGGTCCATATCAATTTAAGGGTACACACCTGAGGAGATAAAATGTATCAAGTGTGTGTATTACAGGCACTGACATGACTACAACTCCCAGCAGGCACTAGTCCTGTAACTAGAAACACTAGCACAGTGGTCACATGCTAGAATACATCTGTTAGTGAACTCTCTATTGAAGTGTATTCACCTGGGGGGAGAACATTGGTCAAGTGTGTGTTCTACAGAGAGTGACATGGCTGCAACTCACAGGAGGCACTGTTTCAGCAACTCCAAACACCAGAACAGTGGTCACTTGTCTAAAGACCACTGTCTGGCAACTCACAATTTAAGTTTGCTGAGGTGGGAGGATATCATTTGTCAAATGTTGGAAGTAGAAGGAATGACATGACTACAAAGGAAAGGATAGGCCCTGTGTCTGTAAAACCAACCACCAGCCGAGTGTTCTCTTGTCCAAATACCATTATCTGGTAACCCTCAGTTGAAGTGTACACACCTGGGAGGGCAGCTTTTGTGTAGCACAGGGAGCTACATGTCTGTAACTCCCAGGAGGCTCTGTTACTGTCACTCCAACCACGAGCACAGTGTATTCTTCTCCAAAGACTCCTGCCATACCCATAAAGTGTACTCACCTGGCGGGGGATAACATTTGTATAGTATGGGTACTAGAGAGAGTGACATGACTGCAACTCTCAGCAGGCCCTGTATCTGTAACTCTAAATACCAGACCAGTGTATTCTTGTCCAAGGACCACTGTGTCTTAACTCCCAATTAAAGTGTACTCACCTGGGAGGATACCATTTGTATTGTGTGTGTAGTAAAGGGAGTTACATGACTGTAACTCCAAGGAGTCTGTCTTACTGTCACTGTCACTCTAACCACCAGTCCAATGTTCTCTCCTCCAAAGACCCTTGTCTGGGAACTCACACCTGAAGTGTACTCATCTGGGAGGATAATATTTCTAAAGTGTGTGTAGTACAGGGACTTATGTGACTCCAACTCCCTGTCCTGTTTCCCTAACTCCAAGAACCAGCACCATGGTCACTTGCCCACATACCCCTGCTTGTCAACTCACAAATTAAGTATTCTCACCTGGGGAAGGACATTGGAAAATTGTGTGAACTAGATAGAACAACCTGAATACAACTCACAGAAAGCAGTGTTCCAGCAACTCAAACACCAGAACAGTGTTCATTCATCGAAAGAACCCTGTTTGGCAACATTCAATGTAGGTTTACCCAGCTGAGAGGATACAATTTGTATAGTGTGTATAATAGAGGGACTGACATGACTGCTACTTCCAGGAGGGTCTGTCACTGTTACTTCACTTAGCAGCCCAGTGACCTCAACTCCAAAGACTCACAAATGAAGTGTACTCACTTGGGGGTGTTACAATTGTATAGTGTGTGTACTAGAGAGAGTGAGCTGACTGCAACTCCCAGGAGGCCCTGTTTCTGTAACTCCAAATACCAGATCAGTGTTCTCTTCTCCAAAGACCTATGTGTCTTAACTCTCTATTGAAGTGTAGTTGCCTGGGAGGATTATATTTGTATAGTGTGTGTAGTACAGAGAGTTACATGTCTGCTAAGGCCATGAGACTCTGTTTCACTAACTCAAAACACCAGTCCAGTGTTCAGCTTTCCAAATACCCTACTTCCGAAACTCGAGGGCACTTGCCTGTGGGGATGAGATTTACCAACTGTATGAAGTAAAGGGATTGACATGACTTCTAATGCCAGGAGGCTCTGTCTCTTCAAATCCAAACACAAACCCAGTGTTCTCATGCCCAAATACTCCTGTGTCTTAACTCTCATATGAAGTTTACTCATCTGGGAGGATAACATTTATACAGTGGTGGGAAGTAGGAGTGACTAGAATGCTAAGCCCAATTGACCTTGTGTCTCTAGCCCAAATCTATCTATTTATGAACTCGCGATTGAAGTTTAGTCACCTGGGAGAATAACATTTGTCAAGTGTGTGTAGTATGGAGAGTGACATGACTGCAACTACAAAGAGGCACTGTTTCAGAACTCCAAACAACAAAACAGTGTTCACTTGTCCAAATACCCTTCTCTGCCAACTCTCAATTGAAGTTTACTCACCTGGGATGGACCAAGATGCAGATCATGCTCAACTCAGAGGTGTGTCTGGTCACCTTGCTCGATCTTGACCAGCTAACCCAAGATGGAACTATTGAGAACAGGAAGGGCAGTTTACCCAGCGTGTAAAACAATGATTCCAAAGGTCTCAAGCTGCATCACCAGAATGGTATTGGCAGCAAACACATTCACACTGCACTAGGCACATGGTGACTCCAGTTACATATACAACAAACTCCTAGGTCTGCCTGCATAACAATCAGCTAGGCCTCAAAATAGCCATGTCCATATCTTGCCTAGCCACTATTTTGCCTGCACTGGTGGCAAGATGGCATTCTCAGTCCATCCTCCCAAGGGCTAATGATCTGCACATTTTAGCAGCAGTTTGACTTAGATGGAACTGGCATGCTTCACAAATGTCAGGTCAATACAACCAATATCATGGCTACTTGCCACAATACCATTAACTGCAAAATAACTTTGTACAAGGTCTATGCTTAGTGTAACACTAAATTGTTGGAGGTGGATGTCACAATATAACCAGTAAAGTTGTATCTTTCACATCAACAGGTGGAGTTGCCATTAGACACATAGAGGCCACAGAAGAGACTGCCACTACCCCCCTGGATGAAGCCCTCAGAGAAGAAGACACTCCTGGACGTCTGAACGTGGATGACATGGAGGCCCATCTGGGGAATCTGGTCAAACAGCAACAGTGAGTCTCACTGTGGCCACATCATGACCTCTTAGCCCGGTTGCCTCTACATCACAGGCAGCCATTCGCCCAGAACCTGTGTTCTGATGACAGTGTCTACCATCTTGTGCCCCCAAATCCTCGATCCTGAGTTGCAATGCAACACTTCCAACAATGGTTGTCAAGGAACCAGTGGGAGGGGGCACCCTGTAGCAAGGGCACAGGGCCGTGGGGGTAGGGTGCTTGGGAGGGATGAGGTGGGCCAACTGAGTGTGGCCACTGGGGCTGCTCCTGTCCAGGACACCATCAGCCAAGTCTTGTGGGGTCTATCAGCAGTCCCAAGGCGTGATGGGCCAGGTCTTGACCGAACTCTGAGAAATCAAGCAGCTACAGATGGATATCCATAGGGATGTGCAGTAACAGTGTGAGGCTCACAATACCAACATGGCCTCCCTAACAGGGGTGATGAGGGACATTAACACCACCCTAAGCAGGGCTCTACAACACCATTCTACATCTTCCTTTGGCACATCAACACTAGGCCCTTCTTCATTGGTGCAAGCCACTGGAAAGGAGGTCCTGCCATAGGAACAAACACCAGTCACCCCTGCCTCTTTAGCAGCAGATCCCCCCACCACACAGGCAGGGACATTCAGCGAAGTATCCAGGAGGTGTGGATGGCAAGACACCCAACACTGCCAGCAAGTGACCTCTTCCTAAAGGTACTCCTTTGTGTGCCGCACATTCACTCTGCTGACTGATCCTGAACTACCCACCAGTTCCAATAGGAGGACTACTCTGAATTTTGGACTCCCAGTGGTGTGGCATCTACTCCAATTATTTCATTCACCATGACTGACGCCTTCATTATATTATTTTTCTTATTTTATTTCAAAATTTAATTTACTGCATCACCACTGTAATAAATTCACCCATCACAAACTCATTGTCTGCTTGCTTAATTTCACAATTTTGCTACGTAGCGATGTAAGACCATGTGAACCATACAATGAGGACATAACTTACTTGTGCAAGGAGGGATTTGTTACAGGTACACAGTGTCCTTCTCAGGATTACAACCATTACACACAAACACATAAGTACAAGTGTCTGGTCACACCAAATATTTTATTCAAGTGTACAACACATAGGCTGTCAATATATGTGTGAAGCTTTGTGACATAAGAATGTGTGACTCATACTGAGTCAAAGTACATATTCCAGGGCACAGTCCCTCAGACCACAGAAGGGAAGGATTTGTCAGACATTGTCCTGTAGAATAAGCAAACATTAAAGTGAATGATGTCAGCAGCTTGAGCCTTATCACATTCGACACTAAAGTAATCCTACATCACATCATCCAACATGCAGACACATGGCACTGCAACAGTCCCTGATCACATGCCCATCATAATCCAATGACCATGCATTGGTGGTATGACACAAACATATGTCAGTATTGTGGCACAGGCATTGTGGCCTGCAATGATGAAACACATCTACAGCAACATATAGGTCATACAAGAATAGTGTTTAGCCAATGTGAAGGGTGAATGACTTGCTCGCAATCAATGGCTACATTTTTTATGCCCACATGATGACACACATGATGTAATCGGCCCAGCACAGCACACAAAACAAGCCCAATCTGCTCTTCAAAATGTACACCCAAACTCTGTGCAAGTTGTCTTGGCACAGGTCTCACACACCCCAAATCTGTGACCTACATTACCTGAAACAATCCATGTCCACTTTGCATGCCAGAACAGCATCAGATACCTGCTTCACAGCTCTGGAATGCCCAGATGAGGATGTCAAGGTGAAGGTACCTGTATAAAGACAAAACAAGGAGTATAGGCCTGAAAACATACCTATTACACAAATCACATAGCAAGCATCTGGAAAGGAAATTACATTGCAATGAGACTGACACAAACAAAGCAGCTTCATCAAGGTAGGGATGTGTCAAAGGCTAACTCTTCAAGCACCCTTTGGCTGAATATTGAGTATCAGCTCTCTAGTTGTTGCCAAAACACAACTCCAGTCATTCTCACAACTACAGTTCCTTATACAGTGATTATACCACATGACATACATACACTCATAAAAAGTAGATGTTGATGAGATCTTCTCGCAGGTCAGCTCCTTCCCTCTTCACCACTGTCATCCTCATTGGGCATTTCAGGATTCTCACCCAGTGGCACTGCAGGCTTCCCCTCCTCTGGGAAGTGCGGGATATTCCTATGCAGGGCAATGTTGTGAAGCATGCAGCATGCCACAGTGATCTGACACACTTTTCTGGGTGAGTAGAGGAGGGCTCCACCAGTCCGGTCAAGACACCTCAATCTAGCCTTCAGAAGCCCAAAAGCCTGCTCCACTACCTGCCTTATTCTTCCATGGGCTGCACTGAAGCGGACTTCCCCTGGAGTAGTTGGATTCCTCACTGGCGTCAACAACCAAGCATGGTTCGAATATGCGGAGTCTCCTGTTAAGGAATGGGACATATGTGCAACAATGAGTCACTCACTTCATGATTGTAGCACCAGACATTGCACATCCACAAACAGGCCAGATGTGACTTACCAACCAGCTAGGCCCTCTCTGGTTACATTTGTGACATCAGCTGGGGTATGGTGCTGTTCTGCATTATGAAGGAATCATGGACTGAACCCGGATAACAGACACAGACGTGAAATGTAGAGATCTGCCAAACAGACAACTTGCACTTTGATGGAATGGAAGTTCTTTCTGTTCAATATATTTGTTCATTGGCCTGCGGTGGGACCGAGCCAACATGTGTGCCATCAAAGGCCCACACCACGTGTGGGATGTATGCCAAACCATAAAGGTCAGCTTTCACACTGGCTAAATCCTCAAGTCGGGGATACCAGATATAGCTGTCCTAGTGTTTCAACATTGCTGAGAGGGCATCCTTCAACACCATACTGAACATAGGTTGGGACATGCCAGCCCTGTGGCTAGGAAGTTCAATACTGACATGAATGGTATGCTGGTTGGATAACTAATGGCTGGTATCAGATCTGGATACAACTGACGACATGAATCCACTATTGTTTGCCTATCCTGGTGGTAGTATATTATTATGTGGTGTTGCTCCATAGTCTGAAGGTCTTGCAGTGGACAGTAGACAGGAGGTTGTTGCATCCTCCCTCTCCCTGGGTACCTATGTATGACAAGACATGATTTGTAACATTAGCCAGTGTGTCCACAGCAACATTCATGATGCATGTCAATGATGTCATGTGACAAGGCATTTCTGACTGGATAGACATGGGCCCAGTACACATCATAGCTGCAAATAACACAAGGGTCACATGTGACCCCCATGGTTTTCCACATATATGGCTACAACACATATTTGTACCAAACTCAAAAATGTGCAACATAATTGCCCATCGAAATGTGACTGGATATCCCTACCGACAAAATGATCGTCGGCGGTGGTGGACTGTGCCCCACTGTTAAATGCCATCTGTGCCCTGCAAGATACTATAAAGGTGTTTGAGTAGTAGGACCTACATGACAAGACAGGATAAGCTTGTCTGTGAGGTAAAAAATCTTATTTTGCAGATGTGGCGCAGTTTATAAAGCCAAAAACAGTATTTCAGGCTGCCAAAATGGCAGCAACCTGGCCTATTTGACAAGACAATAGGAACCGCCAGCGACCACTGGTGGAAGCCGTCATGGCGGTAGGATGTTGTAACCACGGCGGACACAGCCATAAGCTAACATTGTTGCCAGTGGTGATCACGGGCCAATGGCTGTGTCTGCCAGAGGTGAAGACCCCGTACGTGGCGGACGTGACTGCCATGTTCTGCAGATTCACTCACTTGACTCCAGACACTGCTGCTAGCATCATCTCCATGACCTGAGCTGCTGTGTGCCACCTCTGAGAGCAATCATGCTACATCCAGCAGGTAATATGACCCCTGTCTTCTCTCCAGAGGAGCTGGACAGGCTAGTTAATGAGGTCATAACCCTCTATGGACAGCTCTAAGGCTCACTAGAGGAGCAGGTAAGTACATCATGTGCATACTTCTCTTTGTACTTCACCATCCTTTCCCTCCTCACAGGTTAGAATGTACACAAGTGTGCCAGTTAGACTACTCGTGTGTCTGTTGTTGCAGTCTGTGTGGCATCAATGGGATGGACAATGTGCAGGTATTGGTGGTCAGTGCCATATGTTAAGTTCAGTCACATTGTGTTGTGTGAGGTTTTTAGGGCCTAGATCTTCCTTGTGTTGGATGCACATAAATAGGTAAGGAGGCATTACTGCCATCCACTGACATCTCATTCCTCATGATTGTTGTAAATGTCACACAACGTGTGTGCATGACACCATGAGTTGCGTATGCATGTTGTCTGAGTCATTTGAGAGTAATATGAGCAATGTGTACAGCACCACAGATCTTTCATACCACATACACCCTTGCCAAACTGTTATGTGGAAGGCATATCATGAGTCATCCTGCCCTTCAGGTTGCTACACACACCACATGACAAATACCTGTTGGCTACGTGATGTACTGTCCTGCATGGAAGTGATGGGAATGGAGTGTCATGTAGGTTCTGCCAGCTCAGCCTGCAGGGACCAGCGCCTGTCAAATGTATCTCCCAGTATGGGACGTAGTCTAGGTTATGGTAGAGTCACTATGGCTATGCAGCTGTGGCACTGTGCCTACTCCCTATACACCAGCAGATCCTGTCATTTGGCCAATATGAGGGTCTGGTGGCAAGACCTGCCCTGAATGACTCATCCCTTTCACTAGATTAGGAATGGGTTTAGAGGTAAATCATTAATCTAGTTCATATGTGCATTGAGCATCCTTGTCAATGTGTGTCTGAAACTCAGTACACGTCCCTTACTTTCACAACTCTGTTGTCACCTTCACACAAGTCATATTTGTCCTGTAGAGGCATATTGCATAATTGACAGCCCCACAGTGCAGACAGCATGTTGATTCCTGGGAGACTATGATGTGACTCAGTAGCTTGGTCACATAGCAGAAACTTTACAATGCATGGCTTTGTTTGTTGGGTGCCATCTCTGTAGGATATGTCCAAAGGAGTGTTCTGTGCAGCAAATACATAACACAGAATCCCATCCCCTGAAGTGGCATGAGTCTGGATTTGTTAGGCCACATGTCCACACATGGAGAAGGAAGACACTTTCTGTACCCATCATGCCATCCTCTTGACTGTTATTCATGTGTAATGTTGAAGTTTGTACTCTGGCAGTTGCCTGTAGGGACTGCATGCAGTGAGTAATTTTCACAGAGTATGAATGCGTTGGTCCATTCATTCCTAAAGAGTTTACCCTTAAGAAGCCACATGTGTGTAGCATTTCATAGTGGCTCGCATCACAGTACCAGTTGCTAGAGCATGGGCTACCTGATGTCAGTAAGCTTGCTTAGTCATTGTAGGCCATGAACAGGGTAGTAGGTTTATCTGCAGATGGAAATACAGTATATATATGTCTGTAGGCATGTCCATGTACTTATTGGCTTAGAGAGTGTTGACAAATAGAAAAGTCCTAGCTTGATGCTACTGACATGTTTGTGACTCAGCCATTTGTGATGAAACGTGTGATTATAATCTCTTGATTTCTCTTTTGCATCCATGCAAGTAAATGCTCATCAAAAGAAGGAATAAATATTGAGAGCCATCACCACGAAGGTGTGGACCCTGGGGGTCCACAGCCAGTGGAGCACCCACTGCAGGAAAAGCTGGGAGGATCTGAGATGCTGGGCCCAGAAAAGCGCAGCGGTCCAGCGGGGGCTGTCTTCCCAACTTGAGTGAAGTGCAAGTGAGACCATGACCCCCCTCTAAAGGCTCACATTCCGGTGGTGGCTGATCCAGACCTTGATGGGCATTTCAGAACAGCACAGCAGCCACAAAGGAGTGGGTACAAGGTATATTCCTGCCTGTCACATTGCCAAGTGTATGTGTTAGGTTCTGACAGCTCCCCCTGACGATTAGGGATGAGCCATGTGTAACACAGTAGTTGAGTTATTGTTTTTGTAGACATGTTATGTGTTGTATATTAATGTGCCTTGCCTGTTGACCCAGGGACCTAGGACACAACTGTGTACAATCCACAAACAACTTGGTCTCCAGGAACGACATATGGCTGTGTACATTGATCGATCAAGTACTGTTTGTTGTAGTGGGTGTACATTCTATGCAATAGACCACTACTCTACAGTGTTACAGGCCAAGGCTAAGCAAGTGATGGATCACTGTCTTCAGCCATGTGTCTGGGTAAATGAGTATATTGGCATATGTTGAAATTATATGTGTTTGGGTATACACTTTCATCCAGAGACAAACATCTGGGTCTGCATGGCCATAATGGAGACAATTATGTAGCTTCCAATTGGGCAACATGCTGAAGGCCTTCCACAAGTACTTGCAAATATCTGGGCCTCTCCAACATCCAAGGGACTGCATCTACTGATGCAGTCAGAGTATGTCATTGTTAAGGGTGTCCGACATAAGTGGCAATTATCTTGGGGCTTGCTGATTCATTGTGTTGGGGATTTTGGGGACATCTCTCCCTGACACAGAGCACATGATGCCTACAGTGTCCATTTCCATGCAAAATGTGTGGCCTCTATGAGCAACATTAGTACTACCTTCATGACTCCAGTGGGACAAATATCACTTGGTAAAGTGTGCATTGTGGAACTGCTTCCAGTGTGACATGAGTATTTCCATGTCACCTTCTCCAGGCTATTGTACTTTTCTCAGCAAAATGGCAGGATTTTGGAGCATCATTTCTTATTTTTGGATCATTAAGTATGTGACAAATAGATATGTGCATGGCCTTGTGTGGAGTCTGTGGGAATAGAATTGGCATTGGCCTACTATTGCAGGACAACAATGGGGCAAAGCGTTGAGGGTGATGTGGTCTCTCATTAGTTCAATGGTTACTGTGATTGCACAACTTCAGCTGTGCAATTGTAGTTGTCTGAGATCCTGATTTTCCTGTGGGCAACTGTTGACAGTTTAGATGGCATGCATGCATATGGTATGGAACATGTATGGGCCACTTAGGTGGAGTTTGTTACTGGGGCCTACTTGACATCTTGTTAATGTTTGCTAATCAGAGCTGTTGTTCAAGTGTGATCATTGTCATGTGATGACCCTATTTCTCCTTGTATTCGCTGCCCAGAGAAGCAAAGGAGATAGGGCACAGCCAAGTGGGGGTGCATCTGGCCACGGGACCTTGGGTCAAGACACCATGGACACAGAGGGACGCAGTGGCCCGGAGGGTGAAGGGAGTGCCACAGGGGAGATCGGAACATCATCTTCATTATTGAAATCTTCTTTCAGTGGACACTCCCTAGTGGCGGCAGACCTATTGGGACATACCCCAGTAGCATCTTTGTCCGCCACCCCCATTCTACCACTACCTTCCCCGTTGCACCCCACCCAGTTGGCCGTGCCTGCTCACCCAAGGGAATGGGCATCTCCTTTGCCGCAGGCACCTCCGCCCTCGCCCCTCTTACCCCTGCTGCCCTCAGTGAGGAGGCTTTTGACCTCCTGAGAAGTATCTCTGTGGATCAGACAGCCATTATGAATGCCATCCAGGGACTGATAGCCCAACTGCAGCAGACAAATGTATTCCTGGAAGGCATTTGTGGTGCAATGTCTGGCCTACAGAGATCTTTTCAGGCTCTGGCCTCCACACTGATGGCAGCCAGTCACTCCCCACCTTCTGTCCCCCCTCCACCTCCCTCTTCCCAATCCAAATCCCCCATTCCCCTACCTACCCCATGCACATAGACCGATCTGCACGCACTCACCTCAACACACAGGAGCAGCACACACAGACACAAGCATCACAAAACACACCAACACGCAAGCAAATACAGACACCCACAGACAGAACCTCAGTCACCACTTCCCCAGATACCCCCACCACCCCCACCAGCACACACACGACATCAAGCATACCCACAGGCATCACCACAACAGTCAGTGACACACCCACCACACCCAGCATACCAGCAAACATCACCCTAGCAGACACACAGACATCTACCACAACCACCACGCCTGCAGACACCACCCAAACAGACACACAGATATCCACCACATCAGGTATACCCACAGACACCACCCCAGCAGACACACACACATCCACCACTCCATTCCCCACCACCTCCACCTCCCAACCCTCAAGATAGACAAATGCACACACTCACCCATGCAACAGACACCACCCAAACACAAGCATACCTCCCGCACACACACTTACAACATCCACACCAATACAGCAGACAACCACTCCCTCGACCTCCAAATGCCTAGACCATTCTGCTGACCATCCCCGTATACCTAAGAAAGTTTTTGTTTACCTTGACCTTTCCGCTGTTCGCTCCACCCCAGTCCCAAACCCAAGATGCCTAACTCACCTCCCAAACCCTCCCTTTCACCTCCAAGTCCTGCACTTCACGCCTGCCCCCCATGCAAGCACCCAGACCCCTCCCCCTAAGAAGAAGTCCACCCCTCCCAAAAAAAAGACCACCCCTCCAAACCCAAACCCATCCATCCAAAATCCGACCCTCCACCCCCCTTCCTGTTAATGTTCCCTGGCAGTTAGGAGTCAAGTGATGGCACAGTGATGTGCCTGTGCAGATCCAAATGGACTGGCCAATGGTCTTGGACTTTAAAAAAAAACTGATTTAGTGAACCCATACAGTTGGGTTTGTTTAGTACACATTTGTAAATGAAATTCCTTTTCTACCTTTATGTTGTTCCTGAGAAACTTGTGTAGTATGTCTGCAGTTGTGTGTGTTTCAGCCCGCTTTCTGATCCATTTGCAGTTGTTTGCAGTATCTGACTTTCTGAGCAGTGCTGGGGTCCCCCAAGACAAGGGTATATGTAGACTGTACGGATATGTGGGTGTAAATGCAATGGTGGTGTCATGACATTGTGTACTGTTTGTTATGGTATTTCATTTTGTGTTGTCAAATGTTAGTATGTATGGTGTTTGACGTGTGTTTCCCTGATATGGATTATGAATTCATCTAATGTGTGGGAGCTTGAGTTTTGTTTGGGAAGACATGGAGTGTGTGTAATTGTGCTACCTTTGTTTGCCTTTGACTGCACTTGTTCATTTAGCTCTGTGTACCTTGCATCTACTTCATGTAGAGGTATGTCCCATGCAGGTCATAAATCAAGTCACACATGATCATACATCAAATCATCAAATCATAAATCACTCCAATCGGTCATTAAGTTATAAATAATGCCTAGACAATTTTATGATCCTTAATAGTCAACTTAGCCCCTGTATTAGTCCAGCATTTATTGCTGATGATTGGGTCCTTGAGCTGGAGCTTCACTGTTTGTGCTGGGGTAGGGGTATTGTGCCATAACTTTACTTTAGGCCCAAATCGCTACCTTGGATTGTCTGTTGCGCTCCGCCGACCAGTGGGCCGGGTTGCGCATGTCGTTTTTTTGCCCCGCCGACCAGTGGGCCGGGTTGCGCATGTCGTTTTTTTGCCCCCTTTCCCCTCCATGACCTCCTTACCCTGCAATAAGAAATCCCAAGGTAAGTGCTAGGTCTGACTCCGCGCTGTAGCCTTTCAAAACTCCTTAAGTTTGATTATCTGCCTCTTTCATCGCCACGCTGCATGTGGGCTTAGGTCCTCTGGCAGTTCCCCCTATGCAACACCAAGCTCCCACTAACGTCAATTGGCTAGTGCCGCAGCCACTCAGAGGTTGGACCAGAATACTTCCAGCCCTGAATATGTTAGGTGCACCCCATCCTGTGTGAAATACTCTGGGCACCTCAAGTTAATCAGGTTGTGCCTTATGGCCTCCCAACCATTTGCCCTGCAAAATGTTGCCACCGCCACATTGAGCTTCTTTCTAGATATTTCCAGGGCAGCGGTGGACCAGGCCCCCCTTCATGTCTGCCTAGGCACCATTTCGGAACATAGTGGGTTTGTGCTGTCCAATAGCTTAGTTCCTCCTATCAGATCACTTCTGATGTTCCCCAGCAGCTCTTTCCTACCTAGTTGTGTCAGATTGTTCCCCCCAAGGTGCACATAGGGCTCACCCGGGAACTGCTGATCTAGCCTGCCCAAGACTTCCTCCAGCTGGTCCTAGCACATTCCTAGTATTCTGGCCCATCTTATGGCACTGTTGGCACGCTTGGGCCTCCAGCCACCGACCCCATTGGTCCACCAGCCTTTGGTTCTCCGCATGAATGAATGAATGTCTTACCAACCATACCATCTTTCTCTGTTCACTTGCCAAAGAAAACAGTGATAGATTTGGTGGGCAGCTCTCCCCTTCTGACTACATTCTATTTATATTTCTCCACTTTTTGGGGGGGAGAGGGGTTTGGTTGTGTTTGCTAAGATTCGCCTCCCTGTGAAAGCCTCATGTAACGCTTGTATGCTGCTGAGCGCCACATTAGTATTTCTTTGATACCATCCTCAGACAGTCCCCGTCTGGCCTCCTTGGTCACTGCCCCAATGAATGTGTACCAAATTCTGCTGCTGGCAACCCCGCCCTTGAGAGAGCCATCCTCAGCACCACCTTGAATTGAAATTTGCTCAGACAGTCCTGATTCCTGTGCTTGTATAGTGGGCCTTCTCCTGGAGGGCGGATTGCCCAGTATTCCTCCATTCAGTGGACCGGACACGCCACTGTGTTTGACAGCCGGATCAGTCTTATCAATACACCTCTTCCTTGCTGGTCTGTTTTGGACCTTTCAAGCATTACCTCCACACTTTCAGAGCCAAGTTGCATGTCTTGTGCCTGTATACAGGATCCTCCAGCCTCGTGCTTTGCTGAGGCCACGAGATCGCTTACTTTGAAGGCTCCAAAGAATGCCAACAAGAATACTGCCTTGAATAACGTGACCTCTGATGTGTCTTTACATACTACGGGCAGGACCTTCACTATGCTAGCTAGGGTGTTGCACTCAATGGGGCTCCTCTTGTCCACTTTTGCCCCATCCAAGAGCCGCCAGCCCTTCATCACTGCTTTCAGGTAATGTGATGATTTTGGGTCCACTCCAGGGGCCAGCTTTGCGCAATAGGTTATTGCTGCTTGATGTGCTTGAGCCCACGATCTGGATTTCTGATGATCGAATGCCCATTTGAAGAACAATTCGGCTGATTGTGTAGTGTCTTGAAAGTTGTTGAAAGATTGCAACCCCATAACCTCTCGAAATGTTTTCTAGTGAGTTGCATACCTCTTTGCTGTCTTGGGGGCCAATGCATGTTGCAATAGCTGGGACAGGTCAGGACTGTTAGGGACCACAGCTCCCCCGGGAAAGGTGCCATGCTCTTCTCTGCTAAGGGTGACAGCTCCCTGAACGTCTCCATCTGGAAACAAAATAATGCATCCACTTGAGCATTATTGATCCCATGAATGTGGCTTGCCCTCAGCTCCAGGTTGTTTGCTAATTGCAGATGTACCAATCTCCTTAGTAGTCTAAGTACCCTTGGGCACATGGCTGCCCCTTTATTAATGGCATGCACCACCACCTGGTTCTCTGACCATATAGTCAGCTTCAAATTACATAGTCATGTACTCCAGGTAGTTAACACCACTGAAAGGAAGCAGTTTCAGAAATGCCATTTTCCTGGTTACCCCTGCCTTGTCTCTCTCTTCACACACCATTTGTCTACTAGGATTTCTCCAGAGCTCAAGCTGCCTGTGGCATCCATTTGCAGGGCTAACTCTTTCTGTGATACCCATCCGTCCCTCCATATTAATACCCCATGGAAGTGTGTTAGGAAGGTTAACCAAATCTTCCAGTCCTGTTTTGCCCCTGCACACAGTCTGACATGGTGGTGTTTTTTCTTCAGACCTTTGGTCAGCTGCGTTAGCATTATCGCAAAGACTCGCACTACGAGGATGACTCTTACAGTGAAGTTCAACTTGCTAATTAGTTGCTGCAACTTGCCCAGGGAGGCTTTCTGTTTTCTTACAAGTCCCTGATCTTTTGCCCTATGTCTTGAACCTTGTCTTCTGATATCTGTACGGTGCCTGCCATTGAATTCCTCTCTATCCCAAGAAAAACAATTCTGGTGGTAGGTCTAACCATTTTATCTGCAGCTAGCAAGACTCCCAATTGAGCAGCCAGTTTCTGGAAGGCCCCAAGGAAGTTCATGCACTCATAGTACTGCAATTAACCACACTGGGGGTGCCTTTTGTGTAGGGTCAGTTCCCAAAAATGTGTAAACTTTTCAAAGTAGCCGCAGGATATGGAACACCCCCTGGAAAGGGTTTTATCAAAGTAGGTCTCCCCATTGAACTGAAAACCCAGCATCTGTTAGCTGTCAGGGTGTACTGGTAAGAGCCTGAAAGCAGATGTGATGTCTGCTTTTGCCATCAAAGCCCCCAGACCTGCGGCACACACCAGATCAACCAGATCATCAACTGACACATAACTAACTGTGCAGTCTTCGGGGTTGATGGCATCATTAACTAATTCACCTTCTGAGAATGACAGGTGGTGAAATAGTGTATACTGGCCCTGCTCTTTCTTGAGTACTACCCCCAGAGGTGAAACCACTAATCTCTCTGGCTTCCCCGAAACCAAGGGGCCCTCTAACCTGCCAGCTCCTTTCCTTTCCAGATTTTCTTGCGCACAGTTTCAGGGTGATGTAAAGCACAGCTCAGGTTCTTGGTTCCCCCCTGACCTGACTTGCCTCAACAGTGTTGCCCTGAAACCTTTCCTGAATCCTTCGCATAGCAAACATGCTTCCACTTTACTCTCATAGTCATTATCTAGCAACCTTGACCTGTGTATGTTGATGGGAGAGCGAGCTAGCTGAAAGCTCCCCCATACAAGGCTTGATCCCGACTAGCCATTATTTTTTTTCTTTGTCTTATCTTTCTTTTCCCTGTCTTTATCATTTCTGTTTTTTTTGCAGTTGACGCCTGGGCTCTCGCATCTTTATTGTGATGCTCTTGTCAAAGTCCAGCCATGCTTCACCGCAAATTACCTGTATGCCTCATGGATCTTAGACTCGTATAGCCATAGATCCTTTACACAATGGGGGAATTTCTCAACAGTCATGCAGGCCATTACACTAAAGGTGTTCAGTCAATTATCAAAATTCTTCTCATTTTTCACTTGTGCCTTCTCTCTTATATCATCTTCCTTCTTGTTGGACGTGGTGAAATCTAATCCCGCTGTTTGTATTTCCAATAGTACGAAAATATCTATAAATGTTTTGCACCAGATGAGCTCATTTATCACCAACGGTATCTGTCTCGCTAATCCTGTGGCCCTCCTCACCATATATAGGTGACCCAGCGTGCACCTCTTGTAAGCCTCTGGGCTAATCCATCCTTGTTCTGACCCTCAACACCGCCCCCCAATTTGTTACCCCATGCTTCATTGGGTACTGTCTGCACGGTGCTCGTGGCTCGTTCCTTGGCACCACTCAATGTGGCTGCTGTCTGAGATGCTGCACCTGCAACTGTTGTCCCGCATTGTCACCCCCAGTGTGCCTGCCCCCCATTATTGGTGAACAGCAATGGCACAAAAATTTTTGAACAAGCTTACACTATCACGCTTATCTGCTCACCATCCACAGGTCGCTGTCTCCTGTGGTGTCTTCGGCTTGTCCCTGTCTGCTTTCCTTTTCACCTCCTTTTTCACTCTTTGCTTGTGATGTGTGATGCTTTTTGGGATCTTCTGCCTCTTCAATTCCTTCTCGTTGGCCCCCACTGAGCTCCTCGCTCTCGCCACTGTCTCTAGGTGCCCTAGGGATGGGTTGGCCGCTCTTCATGGCTCTTAACTGGGCTAGCAGCCACTCTTTGTTATGGCTAGTAGCCGCTTCTCTTGCTCTAACTTATTTTTTCTGCAATATCTCCAGGCTGTAGCATGTTGCTTGGTTCCCCCATGTAAACAGGCAGGTTGTGTTGCCAATTGGTGGCTGTCCCTGCTGTACGCAGTGGTTTGCCTCTGTCAGTATGGCCTGGGTCACGTCACCCTCTCAGGGCTGTCTCCAGCCGATTTCACCTTCTTTGTACCCACAGCATGGTCTGGGTCGTGTCACCCCTCTTTGGGGCTGCTCCCTGCCAAACTGGTGTTTTTCTGTATCTCTTGTGTGTTAGTTAATAATAGACCATCAGTTATTCAATTGAAATTCGCTATGGCCCCGCTTCTGGGCATTGTAAAAGTCACAGTTGTACCGTACTCAAGCTGCTGTGATACCCCTTTTCAGGAGTGTTGTGGAGCACAACCTCAAGGCTCCCCAATCTGATACCAGGCCTTTGTTGTGCAGTCACATGATGCCTGTTGCTGCGGTAACCTTATCATCCACTCTGCAACTGCCTTGCCGTACTTGAAATGTATTGCGTAGGGCCGCTCCCTTCTTGATCTACTTGCCAAGAGCGTCCTCTAAAGTGCCAGGGCCCAATCCCAGCAGATAACAAGCCTCAAGTGCCCAGGAGCCGCTCCTGCGTGCTGCTGCTGTTTTCAGGACCCATAACAGGCATCAGATGTGCACTCAGTGCAGAGTTGCGCTTGATCGCACTTTTCTATGACAACCTGGCGCCCTTTGCCTAAACAGGATCAATAAGGCTCAGCCACGCTAAAATTTGCTTCCGCCACTCCAAATGAGTGCAGCTAAAGTTATCGCTTAACTTGGCCCAAGGCCACTCCCCTGGCTGGAATGTTTGTCTGACTCACCTGCTGGTAACTGCAATGACCCCAGGTTCCGGATCTTAAAACTCGAGGCCTTGCTGCGCTCTGAATACGCTTCCCCTAAATGTTTGGTGGGTGGAGCGATTTAAGATTCTGTCGCCCAATTCACATCACCAGTTGAAGCGCTCTGGTCTATAGTGGTCGTGGAGCTGCTCACAAGCTGATCCACGCCACCCACAGTGGCGTAACTTCAGTGTAGCGGTCCTCTGCTTGCAGCCCCCCCTCTTCATGCTGGAATTCCAGCCCTTTCACCGGCACAGTCGCATTGCTGATGGGATGGCGGTCCTCTGCCAGCCGACCACCATAAGATGCGGGAGGCTCCGAAGCTTCTCCTTGAACCGCGGCTCCTCTCCATAAGTTACTGCTTGGCAATTCCTCCCAGGCAGCAGGTAAGCCGCAGTCGTAGTCCATAGAACTTCATAGTTCATAGTAGTCCGGCGTCATCCCACCTAAAGTAATGGCTGTGCCCCTTGGTTGTCCAATTTTATATGGGCATAGTGCCCTACAGGCACAATTCAAAAGATTCTCAGCCTCCAATTGGCCAGCAATTTGTGCCCTTTTGCTGCCTTTTGGCGTCCTTGCCTTTTTCGCTACACCTTCACTCAAAGAAGAGGTGAGGGGTGGTGGTGGTGCAACTTCCATCCTACCATTTCGTCCCTTTATCCCTTGGGATGACCCGTTGCCTGCCTTGGTGCCATTTACCGCTCTAGCCCCTTAAGCAACCTCTGGACGCGGGCCTCTGCCAATGTCTCAGGAGTCAAGCTGAGTGTGGGGCAAACTGATTCGCTTATTGAGTGGCACTCTCCTTCTGAGCTGCCCATTGCTTAGCATGAGAGTAGGGCAAGGGCACATCCATAGATTTGTCTACCTGATCAGACTGGGACTGGAAGAGATAACACCTACAACCAAAGTTGGCTGGAATCCTCAGTGCAACTCTCTGAAGTCACCAAAGCAAACTGACACTTGGTCCCCTAACCTTCCAAGAAAGGTAGACAGGCTCGCCTCTTGAGGCCACCGTCCTGCAACAATACAATCTTCACTGCAATGGTGTCTTGGGAATTCCGCAGCCAGACGAGAAGCTGGACTCAACTCGAAGGTGCAATAGATTCTTTGGAGTAGAGAGGGTTTGGTCCCCACAGAGCCAATAGGTGATGGGTGTATTATGTCACTTAAGTGGACCACACAAACAGATTCTGGTGGGAACAAGTTGTCTGGTATCTAGTGAAAGGCAGTATAGGAATTAGGCACTTTCACCTTCCCGAGGTTAGCAGCATCACTTGTGTAAGGCCAGTGATGGTGACCTCCTCATATGAGGGATGGACCCCTGGAGGAAACACTTCACTATCTCATCAGCAGAAGTGGTACTCGGTAAAACATGTGGTAACTGGGATCCCATAATTACATACAGAATCATCTCTCTGGAGATGAAACTCAATGTCTCTATCGAGATGTGCCTAGCTATTCTGCATGCAAGCCAGGTTGTTTCTGACCACATATCAATGGCAAGACACAGAGCATAGCCATGCACCGGATGACTGTCCATAAACACAAGACACTGAAGTTATGTTGATCACCTGCTGGCAGTGGTGGCACAAAGCATATGCTTTAAAGCCAGAGCATTGCGGCATAAGCTATCCAGGCTGAAGGAAGAAGAAGATAGGGGGAAACAACAGCAAAAAGAACCTAAAACACAGCCCACATGTATCAGAGCAAGCCCCCCGAATCCAGAATAAGGAATTATTTGAACACAACGTCAGCAGGTTTCGATACACACCTTGTGGTGAAAAAAGGTGAGAGTGATATATGTGCACGAATGGACCACATCAGGTATGACATGCATGTGTATAAAGACCCAGAGCATGCATCTCTTGGTTAACCGCTTTGGAAGGAGTTTCAGGTCTCAGCACGAGGAAGTAGCACGCCCACATGGTCTATAATGGGAAAGAGTCAGGAGTTAACTTGCTCCTCTGTAAATCTCTGAAAACAATACTTATCCAACCCTTCACAGTTGACATTAAACTGTATACAGTAGTGGGATATTTATGGTGCAAGCACTTTTCTAACAGAGGAGGGTGATCTGCATCTTTTATGAACATGCTAATTTTCACCTTAAGTTCAGATCAGTAGTCATGCACCGTTCCCACCCCTATGAAGAGTCTAGATAACTTCACACAATATAGGGTAAGATTTTCAAACGATGAGTGTGTTGACCTTATACTCGCATCTACAGTAACAATATGAATGAATAGCCACCTCTGAGTAAACAATAATCCCACACTCTTATGACATAAATCACAGATTTATGCCGTAGTGCGCCAAAGAATACTATTTTGAATGATTTAGTAATCAACAGCAAGGTTATTAGTAGAGGTAACTGACACATGAGGTAGGCAAAAAAATCAGGCAAATTTTAAAATGAGCGAAAGTCGCCTCTGGAATTGGAGGCTGAACCGCTGCTCTGTACGAGGAAAAAAAACAGCCCAAAAGCATTGTGAGATGCCGAACACTCTATTTAAAGTAATCCTAGCTGCAATGAGTAAATTACATTCTGCCCTAGAAAGCACCTTCTTCAGGGGAGAAGTCTGTGTGCGGCACAGAATTACATGGTCCTCCTGGCGCTCCAGCAGCCAGGTGCCACAAACCAGATCCCCTGCTAGAAAGTTGCTTTCAAGAGCACTGTCAGGGGCCGGCCAGTGAAATTAACTTTTTGTAATTAGCATAAGGTAAGTAATTACATGGTACGGCCCCTGATAATGCTTGATGTCACTAGGATTCCTTTTCTGTGCATTCCTCATTGCACAAAAAAGGAATTCTTGTTCTGAAGAGCATTTTGCCTGCATTCCCCCGTTTTTAGGTCGAGCATAGCAGCACGCAAGCCCTGCTTTTTGACCTGTTATAATCTGTTCTGTGGACTTTAACCACACCCATCTTATGCCTATCACTTTCATTCGTTCCTGGGCCTGCCTTTCAAAAATCCCTTGACGTCGTTGGCACATGCTTTACGTTTTCCCGCCTTGAGACTAGTTTGTTACCCCCTTGGACGCTGACCCTGTTACATGGATTACTGCACGATTGTCCAGATAGCTTTGTGTCAGTGCACTATTTTTTCTTTTGCCTCACCACTTCATTCATGGTGGTATATTGTTTCGCTGTCTTCCCTAGTTTCTGGCTTCTTGCTGTTTCTTTGAAATGTCTGCAGGGTCTTTTTTATTTTTTTTTGCAGTTTTATGTAGCGCAAACTCAACACGGAGGTATTGGAGCGGTTTATTCATTTCTGTTTTTTGCACTTCTATATAGCGCAAACTTGATACAAAAGTATTTAAGTGCTTTACATGATCACTGGCTACATTACACAAGAACACATTCATTTTTGTTAGCAATGAGCGATTTGCCCAGAATCACAGAGATTTTAGGCCGGTAACGAGACTCGAACTGTGTTCCCCAACTCCAATGTCAGTGGGTCTTGTCCTTATGCCACATCCTCTCCCCTAGGGTTCTTTGTCTGGTGCGTGTTGAGGCAGACTGGGAATAACTCGTTTTTTTTAATATGGGACTTGGTAATACAGGTGCTTCCATTTCATAGCGCTGCAAACCAGGTGCCATTCTTAACTAAATTGCAATAATTCATTTGCAGTTAAGCTGCCTCTTCTCTTATTCTCTTTGTATACAGTCAATACGGCAAATTTAAGAAAAGTGACACTGCACCTAGTGCAGCACCACTTTCCTTGCGCCCCTTAGCACCCCCCCCCAACACCACCATGTGTGCACCTTATTTAGGATACGGTGCACCATGGCGGTGGTTAGAGAACTAGCATCAACATTTTTCATGCTAATCCTGCAAAGCACCTAGAGGCCTATTGAAAACAATACCGATCATAATGATGAAAGGAAATGTTTTAGATTTCTTTGTATCATTTTTTCAGCCCCCCTAATGGAGGAACGCTCCCCTTGCATACATTACGCCTGGCGCAGGCATAATGTGGCGCAAGGCTTTGTAAAACTGGCCCGTGGAAAAAGACAATTTAGCGCTGCTTTAGAGTGAAAAGAAAATGATGCTATGGCAGCGCTAAGGTGGCGCCAGGGGCCCCAATGTTTTTAAAAGTCAGACTGGTATTGCCAATGTAGAGAAATAATTCCTTTAAAAGTTTAGCACACAGAAATATATGGTTGCTCCCTTTTCTTTGCTCCAATCTCTTTTGACCCCCCTCATTCTCCAAGTTAAATGCCACAAAGCTGCCTATGTGTGGCTTGTTTGGTGCTATAAAAGTTTAGGTGAGCACACTAGAAAGGGTTGCATTTCTACGGTATCACAGACAGTCCATAAGAATGAGGCAAAAACACTCCCAAGATGGCCACTTTGTTGTGTCCTCTCTCCTGCAGTGACAGGCCTGGAAGGGATGCTGTGGCACCTGGCATACTTCCACTACACTCCAAACCAAAACACATAGGTAAAAGACATTCTAACTTTGGAGGAGGTGTTAATCCGTCCCAAAAGTGACGGAAAAGTGACGGATTTACCACCAGACGTATTACGAGTCCATTATATCCTATGGAACTCGTAATACGGCTGGTGGTATATCCGTCACTTTACCGTCACTTTTGGGACGGATTAACACTCCTCCAAAGTTAGAATAACCCCCATTGTCATTTAAAACGCCAATAGATATAACTCTCACAAATGTGAGACCTATTGCATTGCAAATGCTTGTTCAATCTCGGGAAGCAATCACAGAGGAAATAGCAGAATCATCTGCGGCTTCACATCCAGTAATGACAGGTTTGGTTTTTTTTCAAGATTCATCCACCACTAACTGACACAATCAATTAATTGACTTCACATCAAAATTACAGTTGGCCCATTCCCTTCACTGTTTTAGTCTCTTTGAAATCTTCATCTTCCTTCTAGATAAGTTCACCACCAACTGACCGTGCCCAATTTGGAAGACATCTTACTTCCCTCCTTCCAGGCCTCTTCCACATTATACCCCACTCAGTGGTTGAAGTGCATTCAAAAATAGTATGGTAACTGTGATGCTGCATGGAAAGGGACAGGGTCATTGAGCATGTGGGCAGGGTCAAAGGTGTGGCTAAAAATAAATTATTTACATTTTTTGGTCTTTCACCATCAGGTAGCTACATATAAAATAGCACACAGTTTAAATAAAAAATAAATTAGAAAGTTGTTAGTCACTGGGAAATGCACTATAGTATATTATGAAACCTCTATTAGTTAATGTGCTGCACAGGTCTGTGTGGAACCCAAGGGCCACAGAACCTTGTTTGATGCAGTGGAGAATCGTGACATGTATTTTTAGTGCTAAGAGGTCAGAGCCTGTGTGAATATGTAAGTCATTCTTTTAAACTTGCATTACACACAATATAATGTAGCCTGATACAGAATACACAAAAAGGTCTACGATAAAATGGTTCTTCCAAAATATAGATTTTGGAAATACCCAGACTGAACATAATGCAATTTTTTTGACATAACTGTCCCTTCACAAATGAAAGCATGCACGGCACAGCTCAGTTAATTCTTTGCACTGTCACTCAAAAAGAAATCTTTGTTACCACAAAGCTTTGAGTGGTTTCATCAATTTAAGCCAGTGCCAGCTCGCTAGCGTCCTTTACATTTGCAGATTACCCTATACATTTGCAGATTAACTCGTTGCGCAGATTTGCATTTCTTTTAGGGAAGCAGGTACCCTGGCAGGAAGGTTTGTTTAACTGTCTGCCCAGCTTTGGTTTCATACCACAGGCGACTCATTGCATGATGCTTCAGATGAAGAATTAAAAAAGATAGGAATTAACTGTCCGGGGATGGTTGTCTTTTTACAAGAAGTAGGGGAACAGCACTGATAAATTAGAAGAGTAGGGGCTCACCGTGCCCCTCCGATCCCATCTACTTCAACCACTGACCCTACCCCCAGGGTGCCGTCATTTTGGTGAAGTCCACTTGCTGACCAACAGAATCTGCCATTTTATGGTGATTTTGCACCTCTGCACACTACTTCCGTTGTGAAGGTGTCCATGAACTGGGAAATTATGCACTCCCTAGGTGACGAATGTTTAGTGTTTGTGTGATTTAGGGGAACATATGTGAATCTTAGGCTTTTGGGGGGCTCGTGTGATGTTGGGTTTTATGAGAAGAAAGCTTGAAACACTCTCATTCAGTAGTGCATTTTTATGTTTTGAAGTAGGAAGTCAAGGCGCGTTTTACTAACCTTTCATCTAACACAACGCAGCAAAGGAACTTGCTCTACTGGGTTGCATGAAAGGGATAAGGCGTGCTTTCACTCTCTCCCAGCGCTGGTGCATTTGTGGCTGCCTAACTCACATGTAAGCACCATTGCCTCATATTGCAAGGGTTCTGGCAACCTTCCTGATGAAAGGATTCCTTTGCAGTGTGTTCCTCTTTGCATCTGAGCTGTGGATTGAAGCACGGATGAAAAGAGGAAGTACCCAGGAGAAATAAAGGTATTTCTCTTTGTTACGCCAGCTTTAGGCAGGCGCACCATTTTGTGGAAAACTCAGGTTTACAGCTTTAAGTCATCACGGTTAGTGTCACAATTCATGGTTGGATGCACTGGAACTCCCAAGCTCCACCAATGAACACCTGCCCGATGCAAGGTAATGCAAGGCAGCACTCTGCACTGTGTTTCTGTTTCTGTTTTTGTACTAAGCCGTGCAAATTGGGCTTTGTATGGCTTAGTAAATACCGAAATACATTTTGTGTCAAGGTTGCATCAAAAAAGTGATCCAATGCCAACCCAAATGAAAGTAAATCCAGGCCTAACTTTTTGTGTGCAGACAGAATCTAATGGGTTCTTTTCCAAAACCCATGATCTAATGATGCAACTGAATGAGAACCTGTCTTTTTCCATTTAATTTCATATTTTGGACAATTCGGGGCACAGCATTTTCTTTCAGACAGCTCACAATGATCCAATGGGACTGGAGGGACGAGAGCATAAAGGGTCCTCAACCCATTCCAGGGTTCCAGTAGTTTGCTTCCTCAGTTTGAAGAATAGAAAAAAGTTGTGGTAACATTCAGAACCAGCAGTGTAACCAGTGTGTCATGGTCTCCGGCGAAAGGTAGACCCTCTGGCCTCTGAAATGTAAAATACTATAGTCATTTAGTGGTACCCTCAAGCCCTTGGGCTCGGGAGCCACTGCACCTGCCGCACCAATGGAAGCTAACCCTCTGTTCAGAACACACTAACTGGGTGCTTTCCAGCCTGCATTCTCTTATACAAATGGTAGCCCGACTTCCTGTATTTATGACTCATGTTTGCTCATGCCTTTTGGTCGGTCCCCGCTATTGGAATCCTTACATTCCTCGAAACTGACTAATCTACATCACTTTGTCTATGCTGCGCAGTCCCTTACTAGCCGGGCGCTCTTACAAACCCTAGCTGGATTTAATATCTGTTTGTGGGAGATGAATGCACCGCCATTTCATGCACACTGCAGATTTTTTCTGAAAAAACATGTCATCTTCACTACTGATAAGTCAATAAGACAACAAAGCAACACTTTAAAGAACAATGGGCCAAATATGTTGATGTGGAATCCTGGGAGCAGGTATTTAGTATGTCACACTAGCCATGGGCAGTTTGACAGTACTAATGACTATCTTTTCAGAGGCTTTGATGGCGACCAAACTGCAAAGACGGGTAGTTACAGACCTTTGATTGGGAATGGTATGCATTCAACATATTCCTAGAACTGGAGATGTCAAAGTAATTCCAAATGGATGCATTCCACATGTATTAAGGTGTGCGTTAGCACTGCACAGTAGAAGCATGACTATTTTCTAAATTTTGTACATAGCTTATAGGGAGCTCTAAATGGAAGAGATAATTAATGGTGCTTCCAAACGCAGACCCGTGAATCATGAAATGAAGGTTGTGTTTGCATGATCTATGCAGAGGTCATTCATTCATTTTTAAACCAATTGATAAAATGGGATGTTCTAGTGGTGACAGGAGTGGCTGTCTATAAACATGATGTAATCCAGCAATTAGCTGAAGTGCGTGTGTAGGAAAATGGATATAAAACATATACATTATTGCATTTAAAGAAATAGCCCTAACAGCAGCTTGGCATTAGAAAGGAAATGGAATTCTAAAAACACTATAGAGTTTATAAAAGTTCTACACGTTTGACACACAGTAACACTGATTTCTTAATTTGTTCCTAAAACGCCATAGGATGCTGAAGGACCAAGGTGGAAGGCCAGCTGTGACCACAAATGAGTCTTTATTTCATTCACTTATTAGTCATCGTTATTAAAACACAGTATCGTGTATTAATTAAGAAATAAGATACCAATCTCTGGTATTGGTGTTTCCCTTTCCCCATACCAACCTATCGCACACATTACAGCCAATATTGTCGACGTGAGTAGCGGCTTGAAGGCCAGTTTTGGGAGGGGGGGTGTTTTATTTTTAGATAACGTCAGTATTAAATTATGGGACAGCTGTATATGTCTGTTATAAGTATACACAGAATCACCTTGTAATGCACTAAGTACTCCGTACATCTTCAAATGTTAGATAACTGCTGTCATAATACTATTTTAACTTTAACAATGTACGTTATCTTATTGTATAACTGTACATCGTCAAAGAGAGGTAAAGTCCCACTCAAAGATTCTTGAAACAATCAATTCAAAGTTTATTGCATTATCTTTTCAGTCAGTATTTTGCTTCCAAACGTTCAAAAAAAGTCACTTCATATCCTTTAGTGAAGACAACATCCAAAATAATGACACAAGAAGGAAAGAAGAAAAACAGCCAACACGTGTTTCGCCCCCTCTGGCATTATAAGCCGGGGCTTTCTCAAGGCTGGAAGACAAAGAAAAAATCTGTTGATAATATTGGTGAAAAGAAATATCAGGAAAAGTCCAGAAAACACCGAAGTGTGAGTAAAAGAGCAGAGTACTCTGCAGAAAATCACCGGTATGGTGCGACAGCTAACACCAATACAATAAGGACATTCACTTTGCGATAGATTTCATAACCTCTTCAATAGTAGGTAAGTACTATAGGGTAAAGTGTCTAGTGCTTGAATCCCAAATAGAAGAGAAAAAAAAAACTTTGTCCTTCTTTTCTTCAACCAAAATCTTCTACTACCTTTCTACCCTCAAAACCCAAAGGCTTCTTTACTTGCAGCAAATGCTCTGTATGTAAATTGGGTCGTTCCAAATCTACATCAGTCTGTATTAATAATTATACTCATCGGATTTCAGACTTTATTAACTGTGCTAGTACCTATGTTATCTATGCCATTTGGTGCCCTTGTAATTTAACCTATATTGGCAGTACGACTCGCCCATTAAAAACTAGAATCCAGGAACATCTTCGGAATATACAAATATCCGACATTCAAGCACCACTGGTTGAACATTTTAATAACTGTCACCCACAACAATGTACCTTCACTTTCAGTGGTCTGCAACGCATTTTACCCTCCCTGCGTGGCGGTAATAGGGCATTGAGATTACGTCAAGAAGAAAGTCGTGCCATTATTAAATATGATACAGTTGACAAGGGTCTTAATAAAGACTATGAATGGCATTTTTGGTTATTGTAGAAAAAAGGTAAATTTTTGGTTTTATAATTATAGATTGTCTTATTTTCAGTTCTCTGTTGTTATCGTGTACAAAAAACAGTCTGTGTTTCTATCCCATCAGACAGATGTTTTCATAGAATCTATTGTATGCTCCAACATTGTTTCAGATATTATTTCTTTTATTTTTTCTAATTTTTACTCTCACTCTTTCTTTTTCACATATTTATAAGTTAGTTATTGGTCTCCATTTAGATTTCCTGTATATATTCTTTGGGTTTACAAATAAGATGTCTTAACGTCTGTTTGTTTGATCGTATGCACCATGATAAAATGGCGGCCATCTTTTTCCTCTTTCTCTTTTAATGTCTATAACGATAATAGTCCGTCGTTTGTTTCTATTTCGAAACAGAACGACGCTAGGAATTTCCTAGCCGTTAAAGGCTCGTCCATTGCGAGCGCGATGTTTAATGCGCTCGTTTGAGTTCCTTATGGCTCCGCGCCCATGAAAGTCGGCGTTTCCGACATTAATTTAACCATAAGGTAAGGTAAAGGAGTGTTTTCTGCTACAGACGGAGATCCCGTCTTTCTGAATTAGCGTACCTTTTTAATTAACAAACATGATTTATACTATAGCTGGCAAGGTAGTAGCTATGAGCTGTGAACCGTACTAACATCGGAGATTTGTCCTGATGACTTAAATACAATTAAATACAATTTGAGTGTTTACCTAAACTAATTATATTACAATTGAGAATATGAGTATTACGAATATTTTTTCTAAAATTAGAAATGCTCCAATACATGTTAGATATTTGTCATAAAATGTAATTAGATTCATATTACAAATGTATGTTTACCTTTACGATATACCTTATTATTGTATTTTTTTACTAGTGTCCTATCGATTAGCTGCACTTGTATTTTTCTTAAAACAATGCTTCCAGCACTGGCTTATTTTCTCTTCTATTTGGGATTCAAGCACTAGACACTTTACCCTATAGTACTTACCTACTATTGAAGAGGTTATGAAATCTATCGCAAAGTGAATGTCCTTATTGTATTGGTGTTAGCTGTCGCACCATACCGGTGATTTTCTGCAGAGTACTCTGCTCTTTTACTCACACTTCGGTGTTTTCTGGACTTTTCCTGATATTTCTTTTCACCAATATTATCAACAGATTTTTTCTTTGTCTTCCAGCCTTGAGAAAGCCCCGGCTTATAATGCCAGAGGGGGCGAAACACGTGTTGGCTGTTTTTCTTCTTTCCTTCTTGTGTCATTATTTTGGATGTTGTCTTCGCTAAAGGATATGAAGTGACTTTTTTTGAACGTTTGGAAGCAAAATACTGACTGAAAAGATAATGCAATAAACTTTGAACTGATTGCTTCAAGAATCTTTGAGTGGGACTTTACCTCTCTTTGACGATGTACTCTCTACTTTAGAGGACGTTTGGGTCCCTGTCCTCTGGTCGAGTCCCCTACCTTATGAATTTGGCACTTACACAGGAGAATAGTAATTTGGACCCTCTCCAATTTTGGAGTTTTTTTTGCTTTATTGTATAACTGCCTTGCCTTGCTGATGATTGTTTGATTACTTAAAACTTAATAAACTTTTTTTTTTTTTAAAGCAAGAAGGTAGACTTACAATGGTTAAAGAGTATAAGATGTTGGTGAGCTTCGGATACAATCTGATTTTTCATTAATTCTCATTTTGAGAGTTTAAAAGCAGGAAGACGTCATTAAAAAACACAGTGGCAGGAGTATTTGTATATTTTATCTTTCTGTTGCAACGGATTATACATAAGTCAGCCACATAAGTAATTTTTAACAAGGGTTGCCTAATCACGCAGAGCAATATTGGCCCTAATGGCGTGTTAAAGCACAGAGGGGCCAGGAGAAAAAAGGTGGAGAGAGGAGAGGAGGCAAGAAGAGGCAGGAAATGAGGAAGCAGTCTGTTCCATAGAATGCCCTTCCCAAAAATTCCAGAATTCCACCAGCTGGGATGAAATTCTATTTCAGTTGTTTGTCAGCTGGTCGAGAAAGAAGGAACAGTAAATCCATGGAGAAAGCAGGGGAGGCGAGGTGGGAACCGATGAAGAACAGACGTGAGAATCGAGGTGGGACGTGACAGTGCGAGGAATAATGTCTTGACGGAGTCAGGCTGAAGAGAGAGTCTTGGCAATGAGGAGGGAGGCTCCGGAGTCTTGTGAAACAAACAATCTTAACCACAACTCCAAACCTCTCGTATCTCACCATGCTAGGGAGTGTACCGACCTTTTTAAAAAATCCCATGGGACAAGGGCCAAACAGAAGCCAGACCGTAGGCCTGAGTCTGGCTAGAGCCTTGGTTGGCTGAGTATCTGGAATGCTAGTATGCCCTTACAAATGAAAACACAAGCTATTTTTTATAAATACACACTCCCATCAAATTATAGACGCCTGCACATAAAATTATTACCATATCAACTACGTTCACCTCTATGAGTCATTTTGTAATTTTCAGAGCTGAGACATCAGTAACCATTTTCTCAATCAAAGAGAACTAGGGTAAACACTTCCAACATTCCAGTCCAATAATGACCGCATTTGTTTTCAAATCTTTTTCTAATTGGAAGATATACTGATTATAGGAAGTTAATTCAGTGTTCTGTGTTTATGTGAGGGAGTGTATTGGGAGTGGTGAGTGGGAAGGGCTGGAGGAGTGACACCCCAATGCATGAGGAGGTTGAAAGGATGCAAGGCAGGTCTTAGTTTGACCCAGTGGTTGCAGGTGGGGGCCACCATTTTTGAGGACTGATGAAGCAGAAAATGAAGGTTTTGATTTATTAACGCATAAACGTAGTGCTGACATAATCGCGTGTGACATTAACCGAATTAATGAAGATTGTACGGGAACAAAATGTGCCCTCAGAGTAGTTTGTCATCATTTATATGCGTGCTTTATATAACGTGGTGTATTAGAATTGCACTAATCCGACATAATCATAAACATGTGCTACGATTTGCTTATTTGAAATGCCTTAGCTTAGCATTACTTTAGCGGAGGCTTTGGCCTAGTTGCCTGGTCTCACGGTTTAGATGTTCGTATTTTTCCACTGTGCTATTAAACGTGTATTTCTGCTTGAAGCTGTACTTTTCCACAGAGACTGTTCACATGCTTATCTTAAAGTTGGTGCCAGCATGGCATATTTTCTCTTTAATTCAAGGTCGGCTTGCAGGTGCGGACAATGGAGGCTCTGAGAGTAAGCTAATCGAGAGACAATGTTGCAACTTGCGTACCCATCTCCAAGGATAATGTATGCTTAAGTAAAAGCTTGAGAACTGTCGTTTTTGATTGGTCAATTTGAAGCTAACCTATGAACCCTCCAATGGAGACCCTACTGGACTTGAACTGTTGTCTATAAAACCCAGGTGCACGAGAGGGAAGGTCTCTCTCTCTCTCTCTCTTCGGACATCCCGCCATTTTGACTTCGTAGCTACTATGACCCATTTTGCTGCGACGCCATTTTGAGAGACTGTGATGCTTTCTCTAGTCGAGAGAAAGAGACTTTAATGATTTTTGCCCTAGAGACTTTAACTTTGATTTGCCCCTTTGCATGAAGTAGTAGTTTTATCTTGCCGCCGTGAGGCAATTGCCCCGTCCTCCTTTGCCCCTTTCGTCCCGGCCCTATGCTGATCAAGAAACGATACCTGTGAGACGAAGAATTCATTGATTGCTGATCGGAATTGGTAATTATGAAAGGAAATTGTAAAATTGCATTGTGTTTCTTTTAGGTAACCAACTGCTGATTTTGGTAAGAGCCCTAGCTAGGAGTTTTCTAAATTAATGTTACCAAATTGTTTTTGCATGAATTCCCACATGCTGATGCTAATTTGAGGTTAGACGAGGATTCCATACGTCGCACGATGCAATTTGAGATCTTGTTATGCTGACTAAATGTACGCAATTAGCCCATTACAGATTATCGTATTAGTGCTTTGCATTGCCACTATCGAATGCCTTGTGATTCAAATGCTACATAGATTACACTTGTTTCGACGTTATGGACAGCTATTAATGTTCATTTATGTTTATCATTTGGTGTTGAGACACATTTATATCGTGCTAGCTTTGTTAATCTAGGGAAATAAATTCACTAACTTTGCAATAAACTGGTGTGGTTATTCCTGGCTGAAAGGTCAGGGTTCGCCGAAATGTATTCTGGATTAATCGTTAAGTGTTATGTTGTTCAAGGTGTTGCTTATGTTCGTTATTGATTATCGATAAAAGGTGATCGATCAACTAAAAGTACAGAGAGTTCCCACTTAGGCAAAAGATTCATCGACCTAAAGAGCGTCCGAACGCAGGTAAATCGTTACAACGTTCCGCTCTATCAGTGGATGGTAGCAGAGGACGGTTTCGTCTTTTGGGACCCTGTACCATTAGAGTACATGGTGTCGAACTAACGGTTACGCATTTTGAGGCCTCATTCGAAAAGTTGAATTAGATTTTTCTTGGATGAAAATAATTGACAAGATGAGGATGGGCTAGGTCCACCGCGACTTTCCCGGGATCTCGGAACTTGCGAATGGAGAGAAAGGAGATGTGGAAACAGCGTTGGCGGTACTAGTGATGGTATGAGTGAAGTTAGGGTTTTGCGCTTGCACCGCTTATTGCCGCAGGGTGTGTGAAAAGGTTGCGAGGGTTTTCTTTTAAGGATAGCGGAGGTGCGACTCCGAGTGTAGAAGTAGAGAAGTCGTCGAACTTCATAGAAATAGCGGAGGTGCGGCTCCGAGTACGAGAGTAGGGAAGTCGTCGAACTTCATGTGCGTCTGGCGCTTTGTGCATAAAAAGGTCCACGTGGTTGTTGTTGTTGAGACGGGCCCTGCGAGGTCAAGAGACTCCGGAGTATGTTGATCCATGTTGTGGTCTGGGCGGTTTAGTAGGTTGATCGGGCGTGGTCAACGGGTCGGTACGTGTGTTAGGGAGTGATAGGAACTTCGACTTCGGGCTTTGACAAGATTCTAAGTGCACTAGAACAGATCATTGACAAGTTGAGAGTAGGTCTGCGGGTCAGGCTTGCTTGCGAATGTGGGGACTGAGAAAGACGGAATAGCGGCCGAGACTGGTGAAAGAGATCGAATAGTGGTCGAGGCTGGTGAAAAGTCCCTAAGGTCCTGAAGCGATTGTGTTAACCTTCCTGTAGTAAACCGACAGATCTGTTTTGGTTTTTTGGTAGCTCGCGATACATGCAAAAAGTTGTTACGGGAGGAACTGAGTGAAGGAGGATTAGCCGCGAGGCTTTGTCAGCCGCAGTGTGTGTGAGTGTGACGTCACTAAGAGCCGCGCTGGGATAGGTTGGTTGAAGAGAAGGGTCGCGCACGGATTGGACGCAGTCCGTGGCACTCGATTGGAAGGGGAAAGGCAGGTGAAGAGTATTCCGGGAATTAAAGTCACCTATTGATTACAAATTTGTGGAATAACAGTGACCTATTGATTATAAACTTTGTGAATTAAAAGACGAGAAAATGAAATTCCTTAAAGCATTCAGGAGCGCGATGAAGGGGGAGTCTTACATTAAAGCGAGCGTAGGAGAGGAAACGCCGCCCGAGGGTACACCAGCTTACATTGTAATGGAGGAAAAAGGGGTAGCTCCGTGTCTTTGGCTAAAACAATGGCACAAGTGGACAGAGAAACATGGGAGCGTAGCATTCCCGATACATGGGACATTCAATATAAGGGTCCTAGAGAATTTGAGATTCACGATGTATGACATGAAGGTGCCTCCAAGGCCAGCACAGTTTGAGGCTCTAGCAATCTGGGAACTCATGGCTAGACAGCAACAGAAAAACAAGTTTGAAACAAGGATGAGGAAGGTAGAAAAGACACTAGCGGATGCTAGGTGGGATAATGCGCAGAAGGTGTGGAGGTCAGATGTATTGCAGGGAATAAAATTGTTCCCCGCAATTACTAAAGATGAAGAGGAGACAGGTAAGAAAGCTACCTGTAAGACAGACAGGAAATGTTCCAAGGATAGAGAGAACGAGGAAAAGTTGAGAAGAGAAGAGGAGTTAGAGGACGAGGAGTTAATAATGCAATTGCTGAACGACCGTCCACCGCCTTATGCAGAGAATGGACAAGGTCCAAGTACCAGTTCTGCCCCTCCAGCATCGGTACAGAACAGTGAAACGCAGAATCCAGAAGCACCATCGGGATCTAAGGATCCGAGTTTACTGCTCACCCCGCAGATACCGCAGGTTAGGAGAATGTATCCAGATGTGCCCGTGTTGAAACCAGCAGAACATTATCAGCCGCAGATGTCAGGGTACTATAGCAGTGATAATAGTGGAGGAATGATTCTAGATCCAACCGTAAGGGGCGTACAGAATAGTTACAACCCAACAATGGCACAAGCTGAATCAACTCAGTTTATGATGCCTCAAAAGCAGATACAGGGAGGAAATGTTCATGCTCAAATGACGGGGAGTCAGATGGGCATGCCGGCAATGATGACCCATAATATGGGGATGAATATGCCTCAGAATATGGGAAATGGACAGAATCCCGATGCAATATCACTGCCCATTACTGTAGGTCCAGTGGTACCTTTGTATAGTCAGCCTAACTTAGGTATGAGCAGTCAGGGACAAATGCTGCAGAATGGGACAGAAAGAAGGTGCATAGAAAACACTCCAGGGATAACCCCGATAGTGGCTCAGCCAACTGGGTCTGGGTCCTTGATGGAGTTTAGTCCCGTATGCGCTCAATCAACACTGGTGAGGTCGAGCCCCCCACTGATAATACCATTAACATCGAACACTGAAAAGTTGCCGCAACCATCGATGGCAGTCGATGTGAATGCCACACTGATGGGGGTAAATGCGCAACAGCTGACACAGTGGTTCAACAGTCTAAATTCCATACAAAGTTCAGACAGTGGGAAAGGAGACGATTACTTGAGCAGGATGAGGCTGAACATGGAAGCACAAGAATTGGTGGAAGGGAATATGGGTGTGAACAGGTTAGAATCCTACACGGAAGAGGAGTTGAGGTATCTATGTCCAAAGATCACGAAAGAGGTAAACAAGGTACATAAAAGTTTGCAGGAAGTAGCAGACAGGAACGGGATTGACATAGGCAAGACGAAACACTTGAGCAGGAGCTATAGGTTGGATTTTGGGACCACAGATTTTGAACACATGAGATCAGCAGGCATGAAGGCACACCTTAGAGAATTGTTGCAAAGTGCCCAAGTGTGGAGGTGCTTAGACAAGTGGGAAAGCAGATGGGTAAAGAGGAAGGATAAGAGGAGGGACAGTGCCACAGAGCACAATGAGAAAGGACCGCAGAGTAGTGATACAGTAACTATGTTACCAATGAGGGAGACAGCAGGGGGAAAATTAGTACATGTACCATGGCACAGGAGTGATATTCAGTCTTTTACGAATGATTTTCCCAAACTGAGGGAGAAGCCGATCGAATGGTATCAACAGACTGATAGGTTTGTGAAGCTTGCCAAATGTCTCTGGGAAGACCTGAACACTTTATTCGAGATTGTGGTTCCGGCAGATTTGTGGGAGGATTGCAAAAGAGCTGTAGGTTGGCCGACAAGTGAACCAGAGAGAGACAGAGAGACGGGTGCACCATCACCTATGGTGATGTGTCTGTACTATAAGGTGATTGAGCATTTGAAGACAAAGGTTGCCGCGAAAAATGTGGATTGGCAGAAAATTGATCGAACTGCCCAAGAGGCTAAAGAGTCGATTCATAGTTACTATGAGAGGTTGTTGAAGGCGTTCAAGAATTACAGTGGCACGGAAGCAATCGAGGCGAAGGATATGCTTCATTTTGTGTTCAGATTTGTGGAAGGGCTGAGACCAGAGATAAGTCAGATGATAAAATCGCATTTGATCTGCTGGCAGTCGAAATCGATTGATGAAGTCTTGACATATGCGAAATACTGTAGCGACGAAATTGAGGTGAAACAGAAAAGGCTTAAAGAGAAGGTGATGATGATGCAGCTTAAGGCGGCTCAGACAGGCTTGCAAGGGTTGCCAGGGATGCAAGGGTTCCAACAGCAGGTACCGCAACAGCAGCCGCAGTTGCAGGGAAACATGGTGTTTCAGCAACAGCAGCCGCAGTTGCAAGGAAACATGGCGTTTCAGCCACAGGGCAGAGGCAGAGGTAGAGGAGGTTTTGTGAATAATGGTCCGGATTTGAACACTGTTGTGACGGGTGTGCAGGCAATGAAGAAGGTGATGCCGTGTCACGCGTGCGGAAACGTAGGTCATTGGAAACGCGAGTGCCCGATGGTGGTGCAGGAAGGCGCAGGTGCAGGTGTAGGTGTTGGTCAGCAAAACAATGATGTCAATGCATTTCAGACAATGAGAGGACCGAAAGTGAGAGGTCTAAACCCAAATTTTCAGACCATAAACCAATTGCAGGGATTACAACCTATGCAGCCGCAGCAGATGCAGATGCCCCGTGTGCAGATGACGCAAATGCAGCCGATGCAACAGCAGTTACCTATGGTACCTAATCAGCAAATGCAAATACCTTTGGCTCCAATGAGTCAGCAGCAAGTGATGGTTCCTCCACAGGTAACGGGTCAGGTAATGAGCACAAACGGCACAGTACAACAGTTCCCATTACACAGTGAGAGTGGAATAAACAATGTATGGGAGAGTGAAAGCTCAGAAGAGGAAGGAGATTGTGTGCTTGCGGCCTCTCTAGAAGTTGATCAAAGGGGTCCGTACGTAGAAGGAAGAGTAATGGGTCATCGCGTCTCATTCCTGGTTGACACGGGAGCCACACGTTCAACTGTTAAGAGCAGTGAAGTACCAAATTTGCCACTCTCAGGGAGGACAGTTCAAGTGGTGGGAGTAGCAAACAGGCATCTGACGAACCCAATAACAGATCCGATACCAGTCAACATTGGTAACTATCAAGGGGTACATCAGTTTGTGGTGTGTGACTCAAGCCCGATAGCACTGTTAGGAAGAGACCTATTGTGTAAATTGGGTTGCTCGATCATGTGTTCAAACGAAGGAATAACAATAGAGACAAGCAATGATGGGGAAGACGAGGACAGTGTAGAGGGGGATGAGATAGAAACAGTTGACGAAGAGTATCCTCTGATTTGTCTTTTACCAATGATAACTGAAGAAGATATCCCAGCAGAATTACGGGAAACAGTCGGAAAGGAAGTGTGGGACATGACAGGGAAAGAGGTGGGATTGATGAAAGGAGTAGAACCAGTAAAAGTGATGGTAAAGCCCAATGCGATCTTTTCCCAGACCCCACAATACCACATGCCACAAGATACCCTCATGAAAGTTGCCCAACTTATTGACGAATTCGTGAAGCAGGGCGTACTGAAAGAAGTATTAAGCAGCCCATGTAATTCACCGATAATGGGACTAATGAAGCCAAGTGGGAAAGTCCGACTTGTACAGGATTTGAGAAAAATAAATGACATCATAATCAAGTGCTGCCCTGTCGTACCGAATCCGGCTGTGATAATGTTTCAGATCCCTTGCGAAGCTGAGTGGTTCTCAGTCATCGATTTGTCACAAGCATTCTTTTCTGTGCCTCTTCATGAGGACAGCCAATTCCTTTTTTGTTTCAAATTCCTAGACAGAGTATACAGTTGGTGTCGAATTCCTCAAGGGTTCTCTGAGTCACCGTCGATATTCAATCAGGTTCTAAAGAAAGACTTGGAAGAGTTAGAGTTGCCATTCGAGTCAACCTTAGTACAGTACATTGACGACTTACTGGTTGCATCAAAGACAGAAAGTGGCTGCACAGCCGATACCATTGCTCTGTTGAACCATTTGGGAGGGAATGGACACAAGGTGTCTCCTTCCAAACTGCAGTTCTGTCAGAAGAAAGTGAAATACCTGGGTCACCAGATAGAGAAAGGGTCACGGAAAATAATGAAGGAAAGAATTACCAGTGTACTTCAAATGAGTCCACCAAAGACAAGGAAGGAGGTGAGGAAGTTTTTGGGAATGGTGGGATACTGTCGCCAGTGGATTCCCAACTTCTCGTCTCTAGCGAAGCCTTTGCTGAAATTGACCCAGAAGGATGCCTTGGATCAGATCGAACTGAAAGGGGATGAGATGGATGCTTTTGTTGAATTAAAGGAGTGCATGTGCAGGGCTCCAGCTTTAGGTATGCCTGATTACACGAAGCCTTTCACATTGTTTTGCCATGAACGTGATGCATGCTCTTTGTCTGTCTTGACCCAAGCCCATGGTGGCGTAAACAGACCAGTAGCGTATTTTTCAGCTACTCTGGATCCGGTTGCAGCAGCACTCCCAGGGTGTTTGCGCGCCGTAGCAGCAGTTGGTATCAGCCTCACTCAGAGTGAAGGAATAGTGATGGGACACCCAGTAACAGTCATGGTCCCTCACTCAGTTGAGATACTTTTGACCCGCTCCCGAACGCAGCACATGACTGGAGCAAGACTCACAAGGTATGAAACGACTATTCTGGGCTCACCGAATGTGCAGCTGAAAAGGTGCACTACGTTGAATCCAGCTACCTTGCTTCCTGGAGAACATGCTGAAATTGAAAACGCTGAAGACGTCGAGCATGACTGCCTTCAGGTGACTGAATTTTGCACAAAACCCCGACCGGATATCAAGGATACAAGACTTGATGAAAATGACCAAATTCTTTTTGTTGATGGTTCATGTCTAAGAGATGGGGTGGGAATTTTGAAAGCAGGATATGCTGTATGTACTGTGACAGGGGTCTTGGAAGTGGGATGGCTCCAAGGAGTCTATTCTGCACAAGTAGCAGAACTTGTAGCCCTTACTAGAGCATGTCAATTGTCTGCATTGATGAAAGTCACCATTTACACTGATAGCCAATACGGGTTTGGGATTGTGCATGACTTTGGACAACTGTGGTCACAGAGAGGTTTCCTGACTTCTTCAGGATCCCCAGTGAAAAATGGGGAGAGAATAAGGGAGTTGTTACATGCCATTCAAGTGCCAGCTGAAGTTGCAGTGGTAAAGTGCAGTGCTCACACGAAAGGACAGGACTATGTGTCTCTGGGAAATGCCTATGCAGATCAAGTCGCAAGATTTTGCGCTTTGAACTGTATATTGCTAAGGGATGATTGGAATACAATAAGTGAACCAGAACTCGAACCAGCTGAAGCATTTGCCTTGAAGGTTGTAGATACAATAGAAGAACTAAAAGCACTACAAAGTAATGTCAGGGAGGATGAAAGAGATTCCTGGACTAAATCACAATGTATAAAGAGACAAGACGAGCTATGGGTTTCACATGAGGGAAAACTTGTTCTGCCAAATAGTCTCTTATCACAGCTTGCGCGGTTCTATCATGGGCAAGCTCACCTAGGGAGAGATGCCATGATAAGATTGTTCAAAACTGATTGGTTTAACCCCAGATTTGGTCAAGCTGCAGAAGCAGTTTGCCATCGATGTGTCACTTGCCAACAGATGAACCCAGGAAAGGGAACAGTTGTGAACGCGAGCCACATTGGTAGAGCAAGCGGTCCTTTTAGTCGTATGCAGATGGACTTCATTGAGATGCCTGTGCATGGAGGTTTAAGATATGTGTTGGTGATTGTGTGCATTTTTAGTCATTGGATTGAGGCATACCCCACACGTAGAAATGACAGTCTTACAGTTGCCAAGCTATTATTGAGGGAGTTAATACCACGTTTCGGATTCCCGATCTCTTTAGAATCAGATAGGGGAAGTCACTTCAATAACGAGGTGATGAAGTTACTTTGCGAAGCACTGAACATTGAGCAAAAGCTGCACTGTAGCTATCGCCCTGAAGCATCAGGATTGGTGGAGCAGATGAATGGTACGCTGAAGTCGAGAATGGCAAAAATATGTGCATCAACAAATTTGAAATGGCCTGACGCATTGCCCTTAGTGCTAATGTCAATGAGAAACACTCCGGATAGAAAAACTGGATTGTCTCCGCACGAAATTCTCATGGGCAGGGCTATGAGACTTCCTGCAGTTCCCGCAAACATGCTTTTGAATATTACAGATGATATGGTGTTAGACTACTGCAAAGGTCTGGCTGATGTGGTTCGCTCTTTCTCTCACCAGGTGGAGGCGACCACCTTGCAACCAATCCAAGGTCCAGGACACGCACTGAAAGCAGGTGACTGGGTCGTGATAAAGAAGCACGTGAGGAAGTCGTGTCTGGAACCCCGTTGGAAAGGCCCTTTCCAAGTGATCCTGACGACAACTACCGCTGTGAAGTGTGCGGGGGTTCCCAACTGGATTCACGCCAGTCATACAAAGAAGGTGCTGTGTCCCACAGATGAGGAAGTTGAAGCGCTGAAACTACCAGTGCCTGAAAAAACGGTGTCGAGTGCTGGGACAGAACAAAAGCGAACTGAAAGCGAACAAGCAACAGCAGGAGAAAAGGAGATATTATTGGAGAACGAAGAGTCCGACTCACTTGGGGAAGGCCAAGGAGAAAGTTCAGACAGCGACGACGAAGCTGCAGGTGACAAAGAGCCTGAAGCAGCTGAGGGTAGCAAAAAGCCTGAAGCAGCTGAAGGTGACAAGGAACCTGAAGCAGCTTAAAGTGATACAGAGCCTGAAGAAAGTAACGGTGACGAAGGGCTCGAAGAGAGTGAGAAGGCAGGAGAGCCTGAGCAGAAGGGGGTTTTTTCAGAAACAGACGATACAGAAAAAGAAAAGGAAAACGTGACTGATTCCCCTGAAGGTGGGGACAAAGAGGAGCAGAACGAAAGAGTTCAAACCTCTACAGAAAAGGGTGCAGGTCCATCAAACGGACACGGTGCAAAAAGAAGACTAAGTATCTCACCGATAAAAGAAAAGGGTAAAGAAGGTTTGAACGAAGGAGGAAGGCCGAAAGTGAAAGAGAAAAGAAAGGAAGTGGCTGTCGTGGAACAATCGTCAAGTGAAGAAAGAGACTTGGCGAAGGAGGAGAGTGCCAGCGAAGCAGAATCGAAAAGAGAAGCAAAATTGAAAAGGAAAAGGATACCAAACAGGAGGTATTCCGGTCCTGAATGGGCATATGCAGTAAACGATGATTGGACTGATGAGTTTGTATCTCTAAGCATCGAGAACGAAGAAGAAGAAGAGATACCAATAGAAAAGAAAAGTTTCATAGACTCTGTTGATTGAAACGGTAGTAAATGGCATTGCTTGCTGCAATCTAACGTGAGACAAACAACCAGCCGAGACATTGCTAAACCGAATTGAGACAAATGCTGCTAACCGATAAGTGACTGGCCTTTTGAAGAAGACGGTGTGAACATTGTGCTCGTTCAAGCTTTGTAATTGAATTGCTAAGTAGTTTCATTTATAAGTGCTTCTAGCTTTCTGATTCTATACAGATCATGCCTGGGTACGCTATGCAGAATAATAGAAAGAAATATTGTAAATACGTGTGTATAGGCTTGGTACTAACATGTGTACTAATAATAATGGCAATTGTGTTTGGAATGCATGGGAAAGGTGAGAAGGAAACTATTGCTACTTCCACTATTGTTCCTGTTACTGTCACTGAACTAACACCATTGAAAAGACTAGCAATGGATGAGAGGCTCTTGCATGATAAGAAAGAGCTTTCGTATAACGTTTTCTATCGCTTATTAACAGAGTATGTTGAAACTATGGATGCGAAAGACTGTTATGTGTGTACCCAGATACCGACATCAGTAAAGGAAGGGGTGACTTATCACCACATGCCTCTTACATATGGGATTACATGTAGTATAGTAATGTCTAGGTTTTATGGTCAATCTAACATACAGTATTTTTTCTCAAATTATGATGTTACCTTTGCTTATGTTCCTATAATAGCGCAGCTAAGCGAGACTGCAAAATATTGGGATTACAAAATTATGAGGGACTTTTTCGAGCCAATGCAACCTTTTGAAACGGCTCATGCTCATAGGGAGAACCTTACTTGCTCCGTCTCTGCTGTAGAAATAAGCTTTTTAGATCGCACAGATGATAGAAGGGCTCAAATGAAGGCGAAATTAGAAAAAGAACTGCATAAGAGGACTTCAGTAGATAATTATGACTTTGCTGCTATAAAGACACAAGGGAAAATTGCTTTAGATGCTTGGCATGTAGGGAAGTTTTGTATATATCGAGGTGAATCTTACTATGATAATATTTTTGTAGGAGCGAGTGAATGCAAACATACGTTTATCTTTAAGGCCAAATGGACATTCATGATGGATGGACTTGACCCTGTCATTCCAGGGGTGTATTACATTTGTGGGCATAATGCCTATTATCGTCTTCCAAAGGGATGGTGGGGAAGATGTTATTTGGGTATAGTGTTTCCAAAGGTTTATCAACTAGATGACATATCGATGATTGAAAAGACACCTGGATCCCATCGTATCCAGAAAAGAGAGACCGCAGCTGCTGTGGTAGGTGATATATTTGGAGCCATGATTCCTTCATTGGGAGTTGTGCTGAATTCCATCAAGATACGAAAGTTGTCTACTATAGTGGATAACATGTTGACAAAGTTTTCAGGTGCTATAATCCTGATGGATGCTGAACTTGCAGCGGAAAGAGCTATGACTCTTCAAAATAGGCTTGCTTTAGACATTCTTTTAGCAAAGGATGGAGGCGTTTGCAAAATGATTGGTGCACGTCACTGCTGCACCTATATACCTGATAATAGTGTGAAGATTAAAACTATGCTTGCTAATCTAACAAAAGAAAGTGCAGATTTGAAAGAACTGAAAGAACCAGGAGTGTGGGAAAAGGTTGGAAAGGGACTTGCTTCAGTGGGACATTGGATTGGGGGAATTTGGAATGGAATATTATTGAAAATAATAGAAGGAATATTAATAGTAATAATTTGTGTATTTGGAATTTGGGGAATAAAAAGGGGAATAATAATGATTATGGAAAGAATTAAAAGAAGAAAGGAGGAGAAAATAATGAAAAGAATGGCAGAAGAATATAAAGCGCAAACTAGGGGAACTAAAAGGAAAAGGGAGCTGACAGAATTTTAATGGGATAAAATTTGTGGGCTAAATTTGTGTGATGACAAGTAGTCATCAGAGGAGGGATTGATGAAGCAGAAAATGAAGGTTTTGATTTATTAACGCATAAACGTAGTGCTGACATAATCGCGTGTGACATTAACCGAATTAATGAAGATTGTACGGGAACAAAATGTGCCCTCAGAGTAGTTTGTCATCATTTATATGCGTGCTTTATATAACGTGGTGTATTAGAATTGCACTAATCCGACATAATCATAAACATGTGCTACGATTTGCTTATTTGAAATGCCTTAGCTTAGCATTACTTTAGCGGAGGCTTTGGCCTAGTTGCCTGGTCTCACGGTTTAGATGTTCGTATTTTTCCACTGTGCTATTAAACGTGTATTTCTGCATGAAGCTGTACTTTTCCACAGAGACTGTTCACATGCTTATCTTAAAGTTGGTGCCAGCATGGCATATTTTCTCTTTAATTCAAGGTCGGCTTGCAGGTGCGGACAATGGAGGCTCTGAGAGTAAGCTAATCGAGAGACAATGTTGCAACTTGCGTACCCATCTCCAAGGATAATGTATGCTTAAGTAAAAGCTTGAGAACTGTCGTTTTTGATTGGTCAATTTGAAGCTAACCTATGAACCCTCCAATGGAGACCCTACTGGACTTGAACTGTTGTCTATAAAACCCAGGTGCACGAGAGGGAAGGTCTCTCTCTCTCTCTCTCTCTCTTCGGACATCCCGCCATTTTGACTTCGTAGCTACTATGACCCATTTTGCTGCGACGCCATTTTGAGAGACTGTGATGCTTTCTCTAGTCGAGAGAAAGAGACTTTAATGATTTTTGCCCTAGAGACTTTAACTTTGATTTGCCCCTTTGCATGAAGTAGTAGTTTTATCTTGCCGCCGTGAGGCAATTGCCCCGTCCACCTTTGCCCCTTTCGTCCCGGCCCTATGCTGATCAAGAAACGATACCTGTGAGACGAAGAATTCATTGATTGCTGATCGGAATTGGTAATTATGAAAGGAAATTGTAAAATTGCATTGTGTTTCTTTTAGGTAACCAACTGCTGATTTTGGTAAGAGCCCTAGCTAGGAGTTTTCTAAATTAATGTTACCAAATTGTTTTTGCATGAATTCCCACATGCTGATGCTAATTTGAGGTTAGACGAGGATTCCATACGTCGCACGATGCAATTTGAGATCTTGTTATGCTGACTAAATGTACGCAATTAGCCCATTACAGATTATCGTATTAGTGCTTTGCATTGCCACTATCGAATGCCTTGTGATTCAAATGCTACATAGATTACACTTGTTTCGACGTTATGGACAGCTATTAATGTTCATTTATGTTTATCATTTGGTGTTGAGACACATTTATATCTGCTAGCTTTGTTAATCTAGGGAAATAAATTCACTAACTTTGCAATAAACTGGTGTGGTTATTCCTGGCTGAAAGGTCAGGGTTCGCCGAAATGTATTCTGGATTAATCGTTAAGTGTTATGTTGTTCAAGGTGTTGCTTATGTTCGTTATTGATTATCGATAAAAGGTGATCGATCAACTAAAAGTACAGAGAGTTCCCACTTAGGCAAAAGATTCATCGACCTAAAGAGCGTCCGAACGCAGGTAAATCGTTACAACGTTCCGCTCTATCAGGACCAGCACTTATTTTAACTCCTTTGACGTTTCCCGAGAGCAAGAATGAGAGAAACAGAGGAAGAACAGGGAAAAGAATGACAGAAAAATTGTCTCAAAAGGAGAAAGCTGCAAGAGTGACAGAAAGGCGCAGGCAGTGTCTGGTGGTGGTTTAGAGAGGCATGAGGTAGACTGAAGACTGCCCCCCTTGATAATCAGCGAACCCACATTTAATAGTACCGGCCGTGGCCTTCAGAGCACAGCTGTGGGCACCGGCTGTAAATCTTTTATAAATTCAGCACTGTTCCAAGGTGACAGCTAAAGCCAGCCCTGTAGATATTTACCCGTGTATATCATTTTCCAAGACAGATAGTCTGTAATTTTTATGTGCTGGAAGAGCACACCGTGATTATTGTTTGTAAGGAAATAGATCAGGTCAGAGATGTGCCTCCAAGGAAAGTTAAATCAATGTTTTCTGATAATTTGTTCTGACTTTCACATGCATACCTAAACAACAGGAACAAAAGAAAACGGAAGCACTTAGGAACCTTTTATATCGTTTTACAAGGCCTGCTATCTGGTGGTTAAAAGCTGCTCTGCTGTTCTGTTGTTTTATAGACAACAGTACATTTGATAAAGTGGACAAGAACTTGTGATGGGAGATGCTTTTTGCGAGCCTTCGATCCGTCGCTCCTAAAACGTAATTGAAAACGTGCACTCTGATTCCTCGGTGCAGGTTGAGCTTGGGACAAATGAGTGTTTCCTGCTAAAATCAACCCATCCAAGGGCTTAAAGAGAGGTTGTATCCTAGCGCCGTCGATCGTTCGCCTCGTGAAGTATTAGGAGGAGACCAGATATTACTTTTGGCGCACACCGACGACTGACTGATCGCTAAAACTCCGGTCTACTGGACCAGATAGATCGAGACAGAATGATCGATAAACTCAGGTCTACAGAGACGTCTGTCAGACTCAGTGAAGTAAAATCAATCGAATTACCTTCCCATGAACGTAGCCAAAAAATAAGGTAATATTTTTGAGCGAGGGAAACTGAGGAGGGAGGGTGTACGAAAAGAATCTAATGATATTTCAACACTAGAAAGATAAAAGTTGTAAAGGAATATTAATGTCTGGGCATTTGCCTAAATTCACCCTTGAAACGGTCTCATCATATAGTTGCTATGTCTATAAAAGTTCCGTAATATAGATTGAACTTTGACCCAGGTTTACGAATGCATTTTGCCATCACAAAGCCTACAATTCTCAAAATCAGAGGGTGTACACCGGCAAAATGGTTTTTAGTTATGTGTTAAACTTATTTTGCCATTTTATCAATGGTTACTGAATAGCAACATGGATTTAGAAATACATAACGAATCGCAATTTGGAAGGGGCGTATTTAGGGGCATATTTAAACTCCAATTGCTCCGAATTTGTGTCATTTCTTTAACGCAAATTCAGCGGAAAACCAACTCCATATTTATATTTTGACGTTAGACCCGCCTAGAGTCAAAATATTGGAGTTTACACAATTTTTTAGATGTGTGAATCTACCTTGCGTCAATGTGATGCAAGGTAGGTGTTCCCATCTGAAAAATGGTGCTAACCCCATATCCCCATATTTATCCCCATCCCCCAATGTGCTAAAATGATGCACAGGTGGAAGGAGGGGCTAAATAATGGTGCAAAGCTCGCTTTGCACCATTATTTAACGTCTGGATCAGACCAGGCTTTAGGGGACCTGTGGACCCATTTCCATGGTTAAACACCATGGAATGGGTGCACAGGTGCCCTCCTCAAGCCCCAGGAACACCCCCACCCACACCAGAGGGACACCGGAGGTTGGAAGACCCCATCACAGGTAAGTTGGGTAAGTATAGGTAAGTATATATATTTTTTTTTTATTAAAGTGCCATCGGCGGCCAAACTTGGAGCCTCCTGCATGGCACAGAGTGCAATAGCCATGCCCAGGGGACACTGGTCCCCTGTGCTGGCCATTGGGGTGGTGGGCATGACTCCTGTCTTACCAGCCTACAGTCATTTTTTTGGTGCAAAACCCCCTTCTCCCATACCGCCACTCCACCAGGCTATCGTCGTTTTTTTTTTACACTAGCCCACCCTTTGTGCCGACTTCCGCTATTCCATAAATGTGGTGTCCAGCTGGTGCTCAGGAATGGTGCAAGCCGGTGGTAAACTTTTTGATGCAAAACTGCGTTAGTGCAGTTTTGCATCAAAAAGTATAAAAATGCCCCTTAGGGTTTCTCTTCTAAGTTGTGATTGCCAATGCAATGTATCAATTTTTTGCATCCATAACCCAGATGCAAAACCTTGAAAAATGACAGCCTCCTGAAGTAGTAAATCATTCATGAAAGGGAAGGAGCCCTTGTGTTATTGGGGTCTTGACAGTGGTCCCTACTATCAAGCAAACTTTAAAAAAAAAAAACGCAGCTCCATTCCCTGTAAGGAAAAGGAGTTGCATTAAAAAAAAATTAAAAAGCGATCATTGGGTCTGCTGACCCCGCAGCCCATAATTCGTGTGATGGCCACCAATTGGAGCCACTGTGAATGAGAATTTTGGGAACCAACCTACTGGTACATGGTTGAGTTCGACAAAATTCTATTCCAGTCGCAAAAGATTGTGAGTAATTTGTGACCACTTTTTGTGAATGGAAATTCTGTATGGTGCTGTCTAGTGTCTACTGATCCTATGATCCACGGACTTTCGTTAGAAAATTACTTTCTGCACTCCTTTATTTGTCCCTGGCATGAAGACATGGGTAGCAAAAAACTAGACACCCTTGAATGTAAGTCTTAATGCTGACTCTTTAGGATGAGTCATTCGAGTCATTGCGCTTCATAAACACGTATTCATCGAGAGCTAGACGGACCGCCATAGGTAAATTGGCCGATCAGGCGGTCTTTTTGTATTTTTCTAAGACTGTGTTCTGCTGTTGGGACATCTGCCGCCACTCTGACTTCGGTCATGTGGAAGGGCTTCCAGTGAAATACTTCTAACAGATTTCCGATCTATTTTGAAGAACTTTTGGAGCATGATAATAGTGATAATGTTTGGTCAGATGCTTCCCTAACGCAACGTGCATTTGAAAAAGCGGAACATTTATTAAACTATAAAAATATAATAGGCAGAATATTGGCTGAAAATAACCGGAATGAATAATAGTCATCACTTGCATACACATAATACAACTTCATGGCAACAACATTATCTTACAGCCGCATTAATGTCGAGCATTCCCCACTGCATTCTCTAATTTAGACTGCAGCAAGTGTACCCATTAGCACAGATTGAGATGACTGGCTAGGGTGGAACTCTATCAGTGTACCGATACATGCAGTGAATGTATAGCACAAACCTAGCTGAAAGGCAAGGCATGGAAGGCAGAGTTACAATTAGTGGGTGAATCTAGACCGGGTTGCTTGGTTCTGAGAGGGGAAGCAAACTATTTACTGTGTTACGAACCAGTGTCTTACGAATTAGTGTTCTGTAAGGAGGTGCGTTTTCAACTCTTTCCCAAGTGAAGAAGGGTATTGGTGGCGGGTACTGTTGTCCCCCCAGATCTGAGATGTATAGACGGAGAAGGAATGCTGCCTGACTTTTTTCTTGCACTGCCTCGATGTGATGTAACCTATAACGACTCTCTACCACGCGTTAATGCATTATGTTGTAGATTACAGTGGTTGAGGCACATTTATATACCACATATGTTTAAAGTACATAATTTCTGAAATGTGTATAAGGCTGTTATGGTGTTTTATATGAATAATGTTTTTTACGGATTGCAAAAAATGGCAAGCACTGGCAAAACCAAGAGATCAGGCTTTCCTGTCAGACATAGGCTGGATCAATTCAAAATAGCCGGGTGGGGTTCCTTTAAAATAATTTTACTTTATCTTTGCCTTTTGAGTGATGTATTCCCTTTTTAGGGTGATATATTTCCGTGTTAGTTTTCAGATGTCTCTAAGTCTGTTTTTGCACCTTTGTCGTAGTGTCGGTGAGTATGTCTCCCTGCCACTGTCTGCACGTACGGCATCAGTGTTTCTCTGTCCATTGTCTGTCTTGTTGCCCCACTGTTCCCGTATCCATGCCCCAGTCTCTCTATCTCCATGTCCTAACGTGTCTGACTCCTTGCCTCAATTAAGATGTGTGATTTAGTTTCCTTGAACAGCCTCAAGGCATCTGCTTATGCAATGGGTGGATCGCTAGGACAGTGCACTGCTGACATCTTAGGCTATCTTAAACGTTCATCCAGCTCTTAGGGAGGCTTCTTGCTTTACCTCAGACACGTAGGGGTATTTCCCCTCTACTACCACTGACACCATGGAGCAAACCTATTTAGCCACTCCATGTGTATACATCTCTTCGCCTTAAGATCTAAAAATCCCTCTCAACCAGGTCTCCCATGCTCTGAATTTCACATACAAGGGTTTGTGTAGCTTCCAGGTATTTCCTCCAGAGAGGCGTCCTGAACTTCTTCCTTCAGGTTTCATTTCTTCAGAATCAACTGAGGGCCAGTGGCTCAGGCAACTTTTCTCAAAACAGGGATTTAAAATACTGTTGGTAGTTTAACTTAATGGACTCTACACGATGGTGTGCCCATCCCCGTCCAACCTCTATGGTACTATTATGTAGTTCCAGGCTAGTTGGTATGCATAAAACATCACAGACTATATTGCAGTTAAAATCAAACATGCTTGAGAGCCTTGATCTTTCAGAGCTCTTTAATAGTCTCAGTTCCACAAAGTAGCCATGTCAGCTTAATCTTCAACAAAGGTAAGCCAGCACCTTTCACTTGCACTATCCCAGGATATTCTGCAGACAAATGAAGACAGAAGAAAAAGTTGCCTAACTTATGTAATGATATTTCTGGTAGATATGTCATCTTCCCACAGATCGTCACCATATGAATATCCCTTCAGGTGCTAGACTAGTCCAGAAAACGTCTCCTAAACAATAGCTTTCCAGCCTGCCAGGTGGGACCAAATGGCTTCAGCCACTACTCTGGCCAAGATGTGACAACAATATAGTATATTAGGTGTCAAATGGTGCACTGGTGTCAGTTCCTGGTACTTTTAGTGCCCTCATCGGTGATTGTGGAGAGGAACCAAGAAAGAATCAAAAAAGGAACAAATGTAGTGCTGGCATAACTTGGCATTTTATTATGCCTAGCACTACCTCATTGAGGGAGGAGGGAGAGTGGTGAGAAATCTGTGGGGAGATTATATACCAACCAGAAATGGCATTACTAAAGTTAAGTAACTTTTTCGTCTGAAGGATGCACAGATTTCTGGCAGATTCCTCACCTTTTCAGTGAGTCATAAAATAATACTTCCCTGGGAGAGGGGATTGGGAAGTGAAATTATTCAAAGAACTGATGCAATGCAGCTATGCAAAATACCATTGACTGTATGCTTGGGTTTTGCAACAGTATTGTTTTGCAAAAGACTGCAAGGATGACCCCATTGATGCCTGGCAGATATCAGCCACACAAAGGCCTCAGGTAAGGGGTGTGAAGTAGATATGTCCCTAGCGAAGTGGGCTTGAGTTCCCTCTGGAGCATCTTTGCTGGCTAAGATAAAACAGATCTTGATGCAAAGGATGGCCCAAAGAAAAAATGCTACATATGATTGCTGCCTCACCATTTTTTCCCCAATGAGGCACACAAAGAGCTGATAATCATCTGTGTCAAGTTAAGTATAATCTTTATAATAGGATACAGCATGTCTGGGTTCCAGTCTGTGAAGCCGATCTTTCCCTCTGGTGAGATAAGGAGGGGGAGAAGGATGGAAGTTTTTATGGACTGACCCATGTGAAAGGCACTACTACTTTCAGAAGAAAGGATGGGCAGGGACGAAGAACCAACCTGTCTGGACAGAAAAACATGAGAGGTGGATAAGCTGTGTGGGGCCATGATTCCCTGCAATATGAGCTGCAGCTATATCCACTAACAGTAAAGTCTGCAGCATAAGAATCTGACCTGGATATTTGTGCATCAGCTTGAAGGGGGAATGCTATTAACTAGGCTCAAATCCCATTGAAGAACAATGAATGGAGAAAACAAGTAAAGAAAGCCTTTAAGAAAATGTGTGACTTGTGGTGACACAAATAATGAAGGCTAGTGAGGGAGACATATGAAGATGGATGGGGCATCTAAATAACCCTTCACCGAAGTCAGTGCTAGGCCCTACTTTGCAAGAGAATGTGTGAAGTGTAGTACACCAGTGGTCGGAGACCTTTAGTCTCAGACCACTGTGTAAGCTTGTTTTAGCGACCTGCATAAATAGATTTCATACCACATTTCCTGGCAGCCAAGATGACGTCCACAACTTCAGCAGAATGACAAAAGGACTCTGACTATTAGTGCTTAATCTCCACACTTGCTGCCATATCTTTCGGGAACCAATGTATTGAAGAAGCAGAAAATGACAGCAAGGACATTTTTAAGATTGTCACAAGGTTTATTGATCCAAAAGCGTCTTCTCCACAGTTAGAGCCTAGCTAGGTGCTTTGTTCCCACCTCAGTGATTTTTTTTGAGGATAACATCCTCAAAATCCAGGCTTAGATGTCTGAGTCCCAACTCTCCTCCAGTTCATCAAAGTTAGTAAAGGTAGATGTCAGTCTTTGTGGTCCTAAATTGACATTATTTCTGGTTCCTCCCGGTGATGAAGTGGTTTCCGCCACATGAAGTTGTAAATCAAGAGCACCTTCTGACCCCATTCCCCACCACATGTCGAAATTAGTACCAGATATTATTGGCCCGGTTTATTAGCATCTGTTCAGTTCCTTTGTTCTTACAGGGATTTTACCAAAGGAGTAGAAACAAGCTAATGTCATCCCCCTTCTTAAAAAGGCCAATGCAGATCCATACTCCTTGGCTAATTTTAGACCTGTTTCCCTTCTTTCAGCAGTGGTGAAGGTCTTAGAAAGACTGGTAAATCAATATCGTACTGCTTTTCTGGACGAGAATAAATTGCTTCACCCCTCTCAATCCAGGTTTATAGCCCGAAACAGTACTGAGGTCGCCTTAGTTGAGGTTTTGGAGTCCATTAGATTGAGTTTGGACTCAGGCCTCAATGTTACCCTGGTGCTGCTAGACCTGTCAGCAGCATTCAACGCGATCGATCACAACATCTTGCTGCACAGGCTTGAGTACTCTGGGGTGTCGGACTCGGCTCTGGGATGGCTGAGCTCCTTTCTGGCGCAATGGGAGCAGGTAGTTTGGATGAAGCCATATGCCTCAGATGCGAGGGGTCTGAGATGGGGAGTGCCGCAGGGCTTCTCCCTCAGTCCTTTGAAATATCTATATGGAGCCCTTGGAATTGCTGATGGAAACTTATTTTATCAGAGTCATCTCGTAAGCAGACGACACTGAACTCCTGCTCACCTACAACAGGGACTCAGCAGAGGCCAAAGATGCTTTTGTACATTGTGTGGTGGTAGTGTTGGACTGGATGAGAGTCTATAAATTATAATGTAACTCAGATAAGATGGACGTCTTATTATTTGGTCATGATCCCTCTCGCGGATGGGCTGGACATGGCCCAAGATTGTTCCTCGCCCACCTCCACCCACGATAGTGGCAAGAAACGTACGGGTCATATTTGACACTCAAGTGTCATTTGGGGCTCAGGTGTTAGTTGTAGTCAAATCATGCTTCTGGATCTTGCGTATGCTGAAATTCTTTTTACATTAATTTCCCCACTCTGCTCAGGTGACAGTAGTGAGATTACTGATTCCTTCTAGGTTGGACTATGCCAACATTCTCTATTTAGGTTTGCCAGATTTTCTAATCAAACGTTTACAAGTGATGCAGAACATGGCTGTGTTCCTTTTGCTTAAAATCCCTATGTGTGTCGGTGTGTCCCCCTTTTGAGCATAATCTTTAAAGCTGTGGCATTGGTCCACCAAGGCTTTTATAACAAGGGGCTCAGCTACCTCAATGAGAGAATGATGGAATATTGCCCGGCACAACCACTTTGGTTCAATAAGTCCGGTCTATTGGTGGTCCCCCATTTTAATAGGCAGTGCCGTGGAGGCTCTTCCTTCACAGTTGTAGCCGAAAAGGCATGGAACCATCTTCCCTCACATATATGATCCATCCCAGCAAAAGGCAAATTTAAGAAGAAACTGAAAACATGTTTGTTTAAACAACAGTGAGTTAGGCCCTAGTTGCCTTGCCTCTACCCTTTTGCTAATACCTTAAGTGCTGGGACACTTTCTTGAGTAGCTGTACACTATAGAAGTAAATCTCATTCATTCATTTATTCCACTGCAAGAGCAGGTTCAATCTGTATGGGAGAGGAAAACCTGGTCAAATTCTGCGTGTTAATAGATCAATCAACACACTAGATGGTACTCCTTCTGTCTGGATGATCAGGATCAGTTGTGTCTGATCTTTCCACACCTTCAAAGGGCTCTTTCACAGAAGCATGATCAGTTGGGAATGTGTAGAGCAGGCCCTGAGACCAGATGAACTTAAATTCATCCCTGAGGAAGCCATTCAAAGGAAAGTCCATGGCACAAAACTGAGGACACTTCCAGTTCTGGGCCATGGCAAGGAGATCTACATATGAATAGCTCAGTGTGGAGATGACCACCTCTATTACCTAAGGATGTAGCTCCTACTTCTGAACTTTCACTATTAAGAACCTTCACTCTCATGTTGAGAGAACTTGCTCAGTAAGCTGGTACTGGGAAGGCCACATCTCCCAACATAGGGTCCACGACCACACACAATGCTGTCTGTTTAGATAGTGGACAGTTGTGGTGTTGTCTGACAGAAACTGAATGGTGCTCCTTGAGATGGAAGAGAGAAATGCTTTTCTGGCAAGATGGACAGCTCATGGATCCTACACGCTTATGTGGACATGGCGCTCTGAGGCAACCAAATTACCTTCCCCATCAAGTTAACCAGATAGGCACTACAGCCCAGTGAGGAGCTTCCTATGATCACATTGTCTACACTGGTGATCTTTTGATGGCAATTACATAGACCAGAGGCCATTAAGCATGTAAAGGTACAAAGAGTATAAATTCTTGTTGTTATTGCTGAATTGTCTCCGGTGTGTGAGGGTCTACTCAAGAGATGAATGTCATCATTGTTCTTATTAATATGTAAGGGTGGTACATCCGATTTTGTCTTGACAGAATGGGCTCATCGAGATTCTGGCAGAGGTAGGTATTTAGCAACTAGCAGTGCTTTGACTCTTCTTGAATGTGTGTTGGAGGGATTTATTTGTATATTGGGTGTGGGGGAGTTCCATATTTTGGGGACAATTCCTCAGAATTCGTGTGCCTGGGCTGTTTCCTTTTTGAATCTGGGAGGTTCTGGTACTAAAGAGTCACAACTGCGTAAGCTGTGTTGCCCTCCTGGTATGGTAGGTTTTCTGGCTAGGTGTTTAGCCGAGCCAGTGTGTAAAGCATTGTGAATGATGCATGCTGCTTTGAGAATGTATCACACATGAATTGGGAGCAAGTTTAGCAAAGAGAGTGTGGGAGCGATGTGATCAAACCGCCTTATTCCTGAGATAAGCCTGGCTGCTAAATTTACCCTGGCTTTCATGGAGGTGAGGATGGGCACTGGGGTGCCTGTGAGGATATTGTTTATGTAATCTAGTTTGGTTATAACAAGTGCCTGTACTATGATTTTGAGATCATGTTCGAGGATGCAGGGTTTGATCTTTCTGAGGAGCCGTAGGTAGTGTGTGGAGCTTTTGACTGATGTGTTTCTTTGGGCTGTGATATTAAGGGACTTGTTAATAATTATTTTCAATGATTTGGCATTATCAATGGTTTTGGGGGCGCATTTGAGGGTGTCAAGGTGTGTTATCCAGTTGTTAGTTGGTGATGAATTGACTGTGAAGATGTTAGAAGGGATTTTGTTTTCTAAGGATTGAGCTTCATATAGTTTTGAGCTAGCCCTCGCTGCGCGTTCTTAGAGCAGTGCTGCTCAAACTTTTCAGAACCGGAAGGCAATTTGTGGAACGAAAAACGTATGCAACCCACATAGTTGTAATGGACATGAGGTGGGCAATTTTTTAATGTAACTAAAATATCTTGTGGTAGCACACTGTCATTTTCAGACAGCACATTTTCCATTGAAATGGTCACTAAATTTGCACAGACATACAGTTTTAATAATAAAATTATATTGTAAAGAAACAATAATGTGCGGAAATCAGGTTTCAGTGAATATTTATTATTTGTGCATCACCAAGTGAAGTGTCTTGATTTGTTTTGATCCTATTAAAATCTTTGTTTTCATTACACATCTTAATTACAAAAACATGTGCTTCATTTTTGCTCTCCTAGCTGCTGAATGTGTACAGTTCCCTACAGGTATTTACATTTTGTTATCTGTTACAAAAAATGACATCCTACATCTTTTCATACCACACCAAGATTGTCATATAATTTACTTTTTGTTCTCACTGCAAAGTGAGAGGAGTTTGTAAACACCTACCACATGTTAAAAAATAAGCACCGATTTGTCAGAAGACACAACCTGACATTTGACCTCTATCTTTGAAACACAGCAAATGTGAGGAGACAAATGCAAAATTGAAAGGCATCTTTATTTATTGTTTTGACTTTCACAACCCATCAAAAAGCATCTCATCCTCCAGTGGATCGTGACCCATAGTTTGGCAAACACTGCTTTAGAGTACGGTTTAGGTAGCATATACATGGTTCAGGTGATATATGTCCTCTAGCAATTACATTTTTATTTAAAGTTGTGTGCCATCTGTGTATCGGAGGTTGCTTTGGTGGAGTATAGATGTTTGGGATTCCATTTATAAGTTGAAGAGTGTAGGAGCTAGGATTGATCCTTCTGGCACACTTTGGCTGAAAGGGGCTGGGTTGGATCTGGCATCCTTTAGCTTGATTAGTTAAGAGGAATGAGGAGAACCATTTTTTAAATCAGTCTCCAATACACCTGCATCCTTTCAGGAGATTTGTCAGTGTTGTGATGCAAGGGAGTAGCCAGAAAATTAAAATAGCCCCTATTTTGAAATAAAGCACTGATGCCTTCTGTCATTCGTTCATTCATTCATTTGTTCATCCATCATTCAAACTTTCACCAATCAATCCATCTTTCCACTGAAATATCCACCCAGTCTGCCATTTGTCCATCCCTACACTCTGCCATCTATTCACTCCTCCATCCATCCATCATTGTTCCATCCATCTCTCCATCCACTCTTCCATCCATTCAGCCATCAACTCTGCTATTCATACATCAACCAATCAACACGGTCAGCCATAAATTCAGTCAATCTACCATCCACCAAAATATGCCATTCATCCATTCATCTATCCATCATCCATCCACTCTGCCATGCATCCATCCATTTCTACACTCTACAATCCATCCATCCATCCATTCATCCACTCTGCCATCCATCTATCCATCTAATCTGCCATCCATTGACCCACTCTGCCATCCATCCATTCATCCACTCAGCCACACATCGACTCTGTCATTCATACTTCTTGCCATCCATCATTTATGAATCCATGCTGCCATCCATCCATCCTGCCATCCATAAATCTATCCATCAATCCATCCTTCCACTCTTCCATTGATCCATCCATCCATCCACTGTGCCACCCATTGATCCACCCACTGTCATCTATCCACTTTGTCAACCATCCAGCCATTCTGCGGTCCATTCATCTAGACACTCTGCCACCCATCAACCCATCCACCCCTACACTCTGCCATCCCATCCATCAATCCATTCTACCATTCATCCAGACATCCACTCTGCCATCAATCTGTCCATTCGCTCTGCCATCCATCCACCCATCCACTCTGCTATTAAGACATCAATCTGTAAACTCTGCCATGCATTCACCCACACTGCCATCCACCCATCCATTCTGCAATTCATCCATACGTAGCCATCCACACATCCAGCCATCTATCCATCTATCTATCCACTCTGCCATCCATCCATCCACTCTGCTATCAATCTATCCATCGACTTTGTCATAATCCATCCTGCCACCCAACAATCCCCTCTGAAATGTATTAATCAAGTAATCAACTCTACCACCTACCAATCCACTCTGCCATCAATCCATCATCCATCCATCCATCCACTGGGTCATCCACCCCACCATCCATCCACTCTGTCATCCATCCAGCGAGCCATACATCCATCATCTATCCATTCACTCTGCCATCCACTCACCCATTCACTCATCTTTTCACCCACTCATCCTTCCATCTCTTTACTCCTCCATCCTTTCATCTGTCCATTCACCTATCCATCATCCCTTTACTCTGCCACCCTTACACTCGTCAATCTGCCCATCCATTCCCTCTTTCCATCAATCCCTCCACCCACCCATCCAGTCTTCCACCTGTCCAACCATCTATCCACTCTGCCATCTGTCCACCCATCAAATCTAGCATCCATCCACCCACTCTGCCATTCATCCATCAATCCAACAACTCTGCCATCTATCCACTCATCTTTTCACCCACTCATCCTCAATCCTTTATTCTGCTATCGCTTCACCTGCCCATCCACCTATCCATCCGGTTACTCTGCCACCCTTTCATTGTCCATCCACCTATTCATCCACCCCTCCATCCATCCCTACACTTTGCCATCCATTCACCCATCCAGTCTGCCATCCATCCATCCATCCATGCCATTAATCTATCCATCCACTCTGCCATTCATCCATCAATCAATCAACTCTGACATCCATTCATCTACTCTGCCATCCACCCATCATCCATCTATCCAGTCTGCCATCCATCCATCCACTCTGCCATCCATCTATCCAACCACTCTGCCATCCACCAATCCACTCTGTCATCCATCCACTCTGCCATCCATCCATTCATCAACTCTGACATCTATTCATCCACCCTGCCGTTCATCCATTATCCATCCATCTATCCTGCCATCCATTCACTCATTTTTTCACCCACTTATCCAAAAATCCCTTTATTCTTCTATTCTTTCACCTGTCCATCCACCTCTCTATCCTGGTAATCTGCCATCCTTTCATTGTCCATCTATCCCTTTCCATCCATCCCTAAACTCTGTCACCCATTCACCCATCCAATCTGCCATCCATCTATCCGTGCCATCCATCTATCCATCCACTCTGCAACTGATCCATCAACTCTGACATCCATTCATTCACTCTGCCACCCATCCATCACCCATCCATCCACTCTGCCATCCATCCACCCATCCACTCTGCCATCCATTCATCCACTCTGCCATCCATCCAACCACTCTGCCATCCACTAATCCACTCTACCATCCATCTACTCTGCCATCTGTCCATCCACTCGGGCATCTATCCATCAACTCTGCCATCCATCCATCCATTCATTCATCAACTCTGCCATCCATTATGCATCCATCCCCTCCGCAATGAATTCACTCGTCTTTTCACCCACTCATGCGTCCATCCCTTCACTCTGCCATCATTTCACTTGCGCATTCACCTATCCCTCCCGTTCATTGCTCTCATTTCTTTTGCTGGTCCATCCATACATCCATCCAATCACTCTGCCAACCTTTCACCTGTCCATCCACTATCCATCCATCCATTTACTCTGCCATCCTTTCACTTGTTCATTCACCTGTCCATTCATTCATCCATTCCTTTACTCTTCCATCCTTTCACCTGTCCATTCACCTATCCTTTGACTCGCTCATCCATCCACCCATCCCTTAATTTTGCCATCCATTCATCTTTCCAACCATCATTCATGCTTTCACCCACTCATTCATTCACATACTTATTCATCCACTCACTCATTCATCAATACTTCATTCTTTTCACCCTTCCTCTAATATTCCTTATTTCTTTCCCTGTTCTATTGATCCATCCAGCTGTCATTTTTTGTTGCTCCTCCTTGCTCTGCTATTGATGCTGTATTCCAGCTTTAATGCTGAGCTTTTGTCTGCCAAGTTGAAGAAAGAAGAGGCCCATAAAGAACGCCACCCTGCTGAAGCTGCTAAAGGAGGGGAGTTCATAATGCCCCTGTGGTGGGCAGCTGTGTTGAATGCTGACGATAGGTCAAGTAGGATGAGACAGGCATTGGCAAAAATGTTGAGTGGGATCAATATGTCGATTAGAGAGGAGGAGAGGTCATGGAGCCATGTTTTGGTGAGAAAAGCAACATTAATATCCTAAGACATTATCATTGTAGCTGTCTCTATGTTGTGGTTCGGTGCTGACCTGCAGTTGTGTAGCACGCACTTGGACATGGGTTTGATGTTGACATGTGGTTTGTTGTACGAGATCTGAGTAGTTATGTTGTGATTGGACCTGATTCTTTTCATGCAGCTGTGTGGGGTGGACTTGTAGCCTCCGTTGCTATCAATAGCCTTGATTTTCCTTTGAGGAGGAAGGTTGGTGCATGAGTTGTAGGAAGACACAAAGGGGCATATTTATGATACCCTGGCGCCACCTTGCGCCACATTAACGTCATTATTTTTCATGTTAATGTGGCCCAACAAGGCTGAAATCCCCAAGCCGTGTTTACAGGCAATACATGCATTGAGCCACCCTATAACCCTTTGCGCTACATTATGCCTGCGCCAGGCATAATGTATGCAAAGGGGGCATTCCTCCGTAGTGCAATATTTTGGCGCTACTCCTGCTGAGTACATCAATAGGGTCATGAGAAATGACACTATTGCCCTCTACCCTGCGCCATGGTGTGCCATATTTTAAATACGGTAACATACATGGTGGTGGTAGGGGGGGCTGCTAAGGGCGCTCAGGGCAACTGGCGCTGTAGTCTGTGCAGCGCCACTTTCCATAAATCTGCCCCTAAGAACTCGCATTCACTGGCTCAGTCAGCATAAATGCTTCGCCTGGCAGACCGTTCAGCAAAATCTAGTGTCCGTCCTTCCTTTCCCTGCATGTGTCTACATCTTGATCCATGGAGGGCTGTGCAGAGAAATATAATAATGGCCCTATGTACAAGGATCACAAGACTTCTGTGACAATATCTCCAATTAATTGTTCAAAAAATTGCTAAGACTGAAAATTACTTGACAGAAAATGTGTACAATACCACCACAACACATGTACTAACCACCACAGAAAGAGAAACCAATAACAATCTATCAGTGCGTACCTTCAAAACTCTGGGCCTGATTTAGATATTGGTGGAGAGGTTTCTCCCTCACAACGGTGACGATCTCCCATCCGCTGAAATCTAAATTCCATTATATCCAATGGGATTTAGATTTCAACGGACAGGATATCCGTCACCGTTGTGACTCAGTAACCCCTCCAGCAATATCTTAATCAGGTCCTCTGTCACAAAAAGTTTTCCTCAATACTATCATTGCAGCCAGACCATCAGACCCAGCACAGTCAAGAATCATTACCAATATCCTTCACTTAGCTTGTACAGGAGAGGTAGCCAGATTCCTATTCAACAAGTTACACTGTGAGAATCTTTTTCAATTGTTGCTCAGTCAAACATTATGTTTATTTTCAAACCATAACATCTGTAGGAAATTCTTTATTATATCCTCAGAATTTCACAATGAGGGCTAATTACATTTCAATGAATTGCAGTGTAACAGGTAGGATATTGGCAAGTTTACATAATTCATCACATAGGTTCTTGAAATCAACTTTTTATATATCTATATATCAAAGGCGGTAATGTACCTCGATTTGCTATATTCCCACTCGCCATCAATCATCATTGCAAAAATATTTTCTCAAATCAAAGTAAACGATTGATGTTATTTCATATTTTGATGTTTTTATTTATTTGAAGTAGCATAGGACATTTTGGTCAGCTATATCAAGGAAACTCCTTGTTACATAGAGCATTTGATGGATTAAGTGTTTTACGTAGACTATCATGGATGCAATCATAGAGAACAAAGCGTTGCTTTGTGTCTTTAAGAGAGAAAACATGCAAACAAGATATTATCGACTGAAGTGCAAACATAATTTGGATTGAGACTGAGAGTTTATGTATACGCCTCATTGTTGAAAACCTAGAGAGGTTCCTAACCATTATTGATTTCAAGTGACAACGTTTATTGAACTCCTGCAAAGAGGACTAGTTCTGAAGGCGATTAGAGGTGAGAACAGGTCTATGCTATGGAAGATTGATTAGAGCTCTTGTGGGAAAGTTTAGAATGTTGTTCACTGGGGAGAAAGAATAGTGTAGAAGGACCGCTAGTAGATTACAATAGTTCAATCAGCTCCGTGGCTGTTGGAATGGCATACAAGAATGAAGCTGTGCATATATTTAAAAACTGACACTGTTACCTATTTATAGGTACCCCCCTGTTAGATCTCCTCTAGCCCCCAGGCACCCTAGGTATAGTCTGCAGCTGCAAAGCAAGAGGAATGAGCACAAAGTCATTTTTGTATTATACCCCTAGGATAAACATGTATGGAGCAACAACACTTGCCATAGACACTTGGGATAACTTTTTTGGTAGGACCTTTTCTCTGCCACTCCTGAAGTCATTGCACACACACAAAAGACTTACCGTACTTACGGTAGATATTACACATTTTGGGTTACTGTGAAAGTTACTGTGACATTACAACAAGAGATTGTGGTAATGACAAAGAACAATAATTCGGGAAGCAGCAGCTAAGAACCTTGATCTGATCATTTTTGTAGCTCTTCCCCACCTTTCCTCTTCCCCCTTGTCTTCTTTCTCCCCTGGTTGCCCATTCCCCACTCCTGTTGCCAACATTCCCAAACCATTGCCTCCTGTTCCATGCCCTGCAGCCCCTACTTCCACCTCTCATGTCACTACTAATACAAGAGGAGCCAGGAACAAAAAGGAGGACCAGGAGTCAGACTAGAGGGAACCAGAATCCTGGAAGCTGTAACCTGGAGTCATAGAGCAGCAGCAAACGTGGGGGGATCAGGGAAACTAATTTTCCTTCTTGTGGACTATTCCTGCTATCTACTACCACATCTTCTACTGCTGTTCCTATTCTTTCTCTGACTACCTCTTTCTACTATCTCCTAACCTGGCCTAACCTACTATGGTGGTCATTCTGACCTCAGCGGTAAAAGGCGCCTACCGCCGGTCAGAAATCCTCCATAATCCCGCCGCGGTCGCGGAAACCCGCCACGGTCATTCTGACCCGCAGCAGCCAAACCTCCGAAAATCCGACAGCCACAACAGACCGCCAGACCAGCGGTCGGCGGAAAAGTGGAGGTGACAAAACCTCCACCGTCACGGCAACAGAAATACGCCCATGCCATTACGACCCACGAATCCACGCGGCGGTCTTTCAAACGCGGTTTTCCATTGGCGGGACACAGCGCCGCGGTCAGAATACACACAAACGAACAAAACTCAGCCACATTGGCCGAATTGAATTCCACACACCTGATACACATACACACACCACTCCCACACACACAATACAATATAAAACACACACCCACATCACCCACAAACCCCTACGACCAAAAATTCAGAAAGAAGGCCAGAGCGAGACACCACCATCCACAAACTAGCAGCCACAGCCACTCAACACCATCACCCACACAATATCCACACACAAAACAACACACACCACCACACTCAACACACTTAACTACACATACTCCACCCCACACATCATACACACCACCCCATGGCACCCCAAAGACACCCCCGCTTCTCAGACGAAGAACTCAGGGTCATGGTGGAGGAAATCGTTCGGGTAGAGCCCCAGCTGTTCGGCACACAGATCCAATACACCAGCATTGCCCGGAGGACGGAGCTATGGCAGAAGATTGTCGACAGGGTCAACGCTGTGGGACAGCACCCCAGAAATCGGGAAGACATCAGGAAGCGATGGAACGACCTACGGGGGAAGGTGCGTTCCATGGTATCCAGGCACAACATCGCCGTGCAGAAGACTGGCGGAGGACCCCCACCTCAACCCCCACAATTTACAACATGGGAGGAGGAAGTCTTGAACATCCTGCATCCTAACGGCCTCGCAGGAGTCGGCGGAGGAATGGATACTGGTAAGTTGAAGCTTCACTACTGCTTCCCCCCCACCTGCATGCCAAATCATACCCCAACCCTCACCCCCATCCTCGAACCCCACCCTCACCCCCACCCCCATCCTCACCCCCACCCTCACCCCCACCCCCACCTTCACCCCCACCACCATCCTCACCCCCACCACCATCCTCACCCCCACCCCCAGCACACCTATTCCCTGCCAATGTCTCACCATCACAACCCACACATCCCAAAACCTAGGCCTGCATGCGTCCACTAAGCATGGACACCCCTCACCAAAGCATGCCCAATGCATATACACATCCCCCCCACAAGCCACCCTCACCAAAGCCCCCACACATGAATGCCAGCACTTGGGGACACGGGAACCCACAGATACACCCATATGCCACACATTGAAACTATAACCATACCTCTATACCCCTGCAGGACCCGACCGTCAACACACCGCCGCGGAGGGCCCTGAATTCTCCACACCCCCCACCCAAGAGGCCGTCAGCGATGACAGCAGCTCTGTCGACCTGGACACCGATGACCAGCCCGGACCATCGGGGACCTCTGGACAGTCGGTTCCCCTCACACAGGCACAGGCCACTACAGACCCAAACCCCTCTGGGAACACCAGCACAGCTCCCACCCAGCGGGCCCATGCCTCTGTCTCCAGGGCGCGTCAATCTGCGGTGTGTCTACCACTACAGGGCACCCAGGATAACCCGCCACCCCAACAACAACAGGGACCTGGGGGCAGTGGTAGTGGGCACGCCGGCCAGGGGGCAGAGGCCCAGGGAAACAGGGCAACTCGGAGGGCAGCTGTGCGACAGGGGGGGGACGGGCCCAGGGAACCCACTCTCCACGAGGCCCTCACCACCATCATGGGAGCATACAACCGCTCCCAGGAGACGATGGCGACGGTACTGGCCCGGTTCCAGGAGATCCAGGTACTGCAGGAGGAACACTATCGGGGGTACAGGGAGGACATCAGAGCCCTCACCTCCACCCTGGTTACCATGGTCGGGCTGCTGCAGGACCTCATCAACACCAGGACGGACACTCAACAACAACAAAGGGCCCCTGCCACTAGCCTGGACCAAGAACAGCCAACCACCTCCGCCGGTGCTAGTGGACAGGAGGCCCCCGCACAACAGCAGCCCACCAGACCCCCACCTCCTGCAGGAGAAGAACCACCCCGCAAGAGGGCCCTGAGATCTCGCAAGAAGACAGAGTAGGATGTCAAGACCCCCGCCAGCAAAGGATACCACCTGATGTCATCCCACTGTCCCACATTGTCACCCTGTCCATCCTTGAACTGCCCATGCTCCATCTCTCCACAGGCCTCTGGACAATGCACCTGTGTGACTGTTACTCTGGACTCTGCCATGGACATTCCTTCACCATAGCCCCCACCCACTTGAAACCACCCATCCCATTTTGAGCACTGAAATAAACACCTATTTTGCACAAAACTATCTGGAGTCTGGCTGTGATTTCAAAATATTGTAATTGACATGACAGTGCAAATATGTCCTTGTACATAGTGAAGTCAACAAACAGCTGCCACAAAGCTGTAGTCCATGGGGAAACGAAGCACAGGACTCGTAGTGGGGACCCCAGATCTGAAATAGGGAGGGAAAAGCCACAACTCAGTCATCATACACTGGGGCAAATAGACAGGCAGCAGAGATGCAGGAGAGTAGTTCAGATTTACTAAATTATCTTTGAATTGTTACCTGTGTCCTATTGGAAGTACTGTTCAATGATTCTGTCCCTGTTGTCTGTTTCAGCCCCGTCGTCTTCCTCCTCGTCACTCTCCACAGGTTCCACCGCTGCCACAACACCACCGTCTCGACCATCCTCCTGCAGGAAAGGCACCTGGCGGCGCAAAGCCAGGTTGTGAAGCATGCAGCAGGCCACGATGATGTGACACACCTTCTTAGGTGAGTACATTAGGGATCCACCTGTCATATGCAGGCACCTAAACCTGGCCTTTAGGAGGCCAAAGGTGCGTTCGATCACCCTCCTAGTACGCCCATGGGCCTCATTGTACCGTTCCTCTGCCCTGGTCCGGGGATTCCTTACTGGGGTCAGTAGCCACGACAGGTTGGGGTACCCAGAGTCCCCCAATAGCCATACACGGTGTCTCTCTAGCTGTTCCATCACGTAAGGGATGCTGCTATTCCTCAGGATATAGGCGTCATGCACTGACCCTGGGAATTTGGCATTTACATGCGAGATGTACTGGTCAGCCAAACACACCACCTGGATGTTCATGGAATGGTAACTTTTTCTGTTCCTGTACACCTGCTCCCTGTCTCTTGGGGGAACCAAAGCCACATGGGTCCCATCAATGGCACCAATGACGTTGGGAATATGTCCAAGGGCGTAGAAATCACCCTTCACTGTAGCCCATTGGCCCACCTCAGGGAAAATGATGTAGCTCCTCACGTATTTCATCAGGGCAGACAACACTCTGGATAACACCTTCGAAAACATGGGCTGAGACATCCCAGATGCAATTCCCACTGTTGTCTGAAATGAGCCACTTGCCAAGAAATGGAGTACTGACAGGACCTGCACCAGAGGGGGAATCCCTGTGGGTTGGCGGATGGGGGACATCAGGTCGGGCTCCAGCTGGGCACACAGTTCATGTATAGTGGCACGGTCAAGACGGTAGGTCAGGATAATGTGGCGTTCTTCCATTGTCGACAGGTCCACCAGCGGTCGGTACACGCGAGGATTCATCCGTCTCCTCGCCAAACCCAGCGGACGGTGCCTAGGAAGGACAACATGGAGCACACAGTCAAGCAACCCACAGGTACGTACTCACAGCTAGCACAGTAAACGATTCTCTATGCAGTGAATGGCGTGTCTGAGTGGCTATGCAAGGCCTAGGCCTGTGTGACGCAGTTGAAATTGAGCCATGTGGACCCTCGAAATGGCGGCTGCCTGACCTGTGAAGTGTGACAATGGGATGTGAGGTCAATGCGCTGGCGTGGCACACCGCGGCGGTCAGCGGTCGAAGACCGCGGCGCGAAGCCGCATTGGTTAACATTGAAGCCTATGGGTTTCAGGAGCCAATGGCGAAGGGCGCCGGCGGCGGCGGTACGCACCGCCGCGGACGTGACCGCCATTTTCTATCTACTTATCCACTTGCGACTTGAACTTTCACAGGAGAGGACCTATACTGCAAGTGTTGCTGTGACCTCGGTCTGGAAGGGACAATGGCTGCTGCGACTGGGGAAAGGGCACCTGCCTTCACTGGAGAGGAGTTGGAGAAACTTGTGGATGGGGTCCTCCCCCAGTATGCGCTACTCTACGGTCCTCCAGACCAACAAGTGAGTTTAATTCAATATGGATTTGGGGCCACTGGCTGGCTTGCGGGCCTGGCGGGGATGGGGGGGCATGTTGGGGCTGGCGGGGGGCCTGGCGGGGATGGGGGGCATGTTGGGCCTGGCGGGGGGCCTGGCGGGGATGGGGGGCATGTTGGGGCTGGCGGGGGGCATGGCGGGGGGCCTGGCGGGGATGGGGGGCATGTTGGGGCTGGCGGGGGCATGGCGGGGGGCCTGGCGGGGATGGGGGGGCATGTTGGGGCTGGCGGGGGGCCTGGCGGGGATGGGGGGCATGTTGGGGCTGGCGGGGGCATGGCGGGGGGCCTGGCGGGGATGGGGGGGCATGTTGGGGCATGGCGGGGGGCCTGGCGGGGATGGGGGGCATGTTGGGGCTGGCGGGGGGCATGGCGGGGGGCCTGGCGGGGATGGGGGGCGTTGGGCCACTGGCAACGAAAATGCAGACAAACTTGAACGTGGTATTTCTCCCTCCCTGTACGTGTCACATAGGTCCGCGCCCATGAGAAGATCGGGATTTGGCGTGCCATCGCCAAGGAAGTCCGGACCCTGGGGGTCCACCATCGACGGGGCACCCACTGCCGCAAGAGGTGGGAGGACATCCGCCACGGGACCAAGAAGACCGCCGAGTCTCTGCTGGGGATGGCCTCCCAACGTAGGCGGGGTGCCTGCCGTCAACTGACCCCCCTGATGTTCCGGATCCTGGCGGTGGCCTACCCTGATTTGGATGGGCGCGTGAGGGCAGCACAGCAGACACAAGGGGGTGAGTACAAGCATTATCTACTCTGTTGACGCGCAGTGGAGGTGTCTGGGTGGGGGAGGAGGGCTGTGGGTCCCCCTAGGCCAGGGCGATATCTGTAGGCTGGGCACCCCCGTAAGCCCCTGTGTCCCCAGCCACCACCCTCAGTAGTGTGTCAGTACAGCCATCCCTGGGCCGTGTCATCCATGGGTGCAGTTGTCAACTCTAGGCGTGTAGGGCATGTTCCACGGAATGCGTAGCGGACCCCAAGTGCGCAACTTAGTGCAGGGGGCATCTGTGTCTGTCATGTCCGCTAACTGTACCGGAGATCCATGTACTCAATATCCCTTTATTTCTCTCTCCCCCCCCCTTTTTGTTTGTCTTTCTGTGCTTGTGTGCATCAGCATCATCAGGCGGAGGAGAAGTGGCATCGGGGCAGGAGGGAGCTGCATCTCACATGGCCCAGGAGGGCCATGCCACAGAGTCTGACTGGACCAGTGAGACGGAGGGCGAGGGGAGCTCCACAACGGGGACGACTGGACCCTGCAGCGACACGGACACGTCCTCGGAAGGGAGCTCCCTTGCGGGGGTGGCACCATCCGTGCCCCCCGCCATTACAGGTACAACCGCCACCCAGCGCACCATCTCCGCCCTCCCAGCAGCCCCTCAGCGTTCGCCCCGTGCCCGCTCTGCCAGGAAGCCGGGCATCTCCTTCGGCCCAGGCACCTCAGGCCCTGCCCCTGTTATCCCCGCTGCCCTCAGTGAGGAGGTCATTGACCTCCTCCGAACGCTCATTGTTGGGCAGACTACCCTTTTGAATGCCATCCAGGGGGTGGAGAGGGAGGTTCATCGCAGCAATGCGTACCTGGAGGGCATTCATTCGGGTCAGGCTGCCCATCAGCGATCGTTCCAGGCTCTGGCCTCAGCACTGACGGCAGCCATTGTCCCTGTCTCCTGCCTCCCTCTACTAACTCCCTCCTCCCAGTCTCCTGTTCCTCTGCCTGTCCCACCCACACCATCAGACCAGCCTGCACACACCTCAACACCCAAGAGAAGCTCATCCAAAATAAGCACCACAGATCACGCAGACATTCACACATGCAACATTCCGATGCAGACATGCCAACAGTCACTACCACCTCTGTGACCCCCACCTCCTCGTCTCCCTCCTCCCTCCCTGTGACGTCTACACTCACACCTCCATTCACCTCACCATCAGCCAGTGTTTCCATCACCAGCACACCCTCCAGTCCAGTCCGCACACGTGCAGTCACCACCCCCACTGCCATTTACACGTCCCCTGTGTCCTCTCCCACTGTGTCTGTCACCCCCTCTTCCACACCACACAAACGCAGCCACCCACCCACCCAACAGCCATCCACCTCACGACAGCCTATCCCTCCTGCACCTGCACCCAAAGACAGCAAACGTGACTCACCTACAACCACATCCTCTCCCTCCACTCCCATTCCCACTGTACCTACCACTCTCCATTGTCCCAAGAAACTCTTCCTCGCCACTGCTAACTTCTTTCCTGACCCTGAGCCCCCCCCTCCTTCTCGTCGGGGTAAGAAGAGCACCTCAGCCACCACCAGCCCTGCAGCCCCCTTGACAAGGGTGCAGGGGTATTGGAGCCCACCAGCCCGCATGTCTGGATCTTCGCCCAGCAGCAAGGGGACAGCCAGCCCACCCCCTGGGAAGAGGAGCAGAAGGCGGAAGGGGCGCCGCAGGAGCCCGGCTTCTACATCCCCCCCGGACACCACCCAGACACAGTCACCAGCCACAGCTCCAAAGGGAGGAAAGGGCCACAGACTCCCGACTAAGGAGGGCAAGGGCAGCAAGTCGGAGAGGTCAGGCTGCAGGCCTGCTGCCCAGGAGGAGCCCACCACCCCCATAGCCGCTGGCCAGGGAGGACCCAGCCAAGCTGGCCAGGAGGGCCCCACCACCCACAGCCCAGGTGGGCATTGAAGGAGCACCATCCCCGCTGCCCAGGAGGGCACCACCAGGCAATGAGCAGTTGGCCATAGACCGGCCGCCGTCTCAAGCACCGCTGAACTGGGCCCCGCCGTCTCAAGAACCGCTGAACTGGGCCCCGCCGTCTCAAGAACCGCTGAACTGGGCCCCGCCGTCTCCAGCACCGCTCCGCTGGGGACCGCCGTCTCAAGAACCGCTGAACTGGGCCCCGCCGTCTCAAGAACCGCTGAACTGGGCCCGCCGTCTCAAGCACCGCTGAACTGGGCCCCGCCGTCTCAAGCACCGCTGAACTGGGCCCCGCCGTCTCCAGCACCGCTCCACTGGGGACCGCCGTCTCAAGCACCGCTGAACTGGGCCCCGCCGTCTCAAGAACCGCTGAACTGGGCCCCGCCGTCTCAAGAACCGCTGAACTGGGCCCGCCGTCTCAAGAACCGCAGAACTGGGCCCCGCCGTCTCCAGCACCGCTCCGCTGGGGACTGCCGTCTCAAGAACCGCTGAACTGGGCCCCGGTGTCTCAAGAACCGCTGAACTGGGCCCGCCGTCTCAAGCACCGCTGAACTGGGCCCCGCCGTCTCCAGCACCGCTCCGCTGGGGACCGCCGTCTCAAGAACCGCTGAACTGGGCCCGCCGTCTCAAGCACCGCTGAACTGGGCCCCGCCGTCTCAAGAACCGCTGAACTGGGCCCGCCGTCTCAAGCACCGCTGAACTGGGCCCCGCCGTCTCAAGAACCGCTGAACTGGGCCCGCCGTCTCCAGCACCGCTCCGCTGGGCCCCGCCGTCTCCAGCACCGCTCCGCTGGGGACCGCCGTCTCAAGAACCGCTGAACTGGGCCCCGCCGTCTCAAGAACCGCTGAACTGGGCCCGCCGTCTCAAGCACCGCTGAACTGGGCCCCGCCGTCTCAAGAACCGCTGAACTGGGCCCCGCCGTCTCAAGAACCGCTGAACTGGGCCCGCCGTCTGAAGAACCGCAGAACTGGGCCCCGCCGTCTCCAGCACCGCTCCGCTGGGGACCGCCGTCTCAAGAACCGCTGAACTGGGCCCCGCCGTCTCAAGAACCGCTTAACTGGGCCCACCGTCTCAAGCACCGCTGAACTGGGCCCCGCCGTCTCCAGCACCGCTCCGCTGGGGACCGCCGTCTCAAGAACCGCTGAACTGGGCCCGCCGTCTCAAGCACCGCTGAACTGGGCCCCGCCGTCTCAAGAACCGCTGAACTGGGCCCGCCGTCTCAAGCACCGCTGAACTGGGCCCGCCGTCTCAAGAACCGCTGAACTGGGCCCCGCCGTCTCCAGCACCGCTCCGCTGGGCCCCGCCGTCTCCAGCACCGCTCCGCTGGGGACCGCCGTCTCAAGAACCGCTGAACTGGGCCCCGCCGTCTCAAGAACCGCTGAACTGGGCCCGCCGTCTCAAGCACCGCTGAACTGGGCCCCGCCGTCTCCAGCACCGCTCCGCTGGGGACCGCCGTCTCAAGAACCGCTGAACTGGGCCCGCCGTCTCAAGCACCGCTGAACTGGGCCCCGCCGTCTCAAGAACCGCTGAACTGGGCCCGCCGTCTCAAGCACCGCTGAACTGGGCCCCGCCGTCTCCAGCACCGCTCCGCTGGGGACCGCCGTCTCAAGCACCGCTGAACTGGGCCCCGCCGTCTCAAGAACCGCTGAACTGGGCCCCGCCGTCTCCAGCACCGCTCCGCTGGGGACCGCCGTCTCAAGAACCGCTGAACTGGGCCCTTCAAGGCAAGACCCGCTGAACTGGGCCCTTCAAGGCAAGAAGCGCTGAACTGGGCCCTTCAAGGCAAGAACCGCTGGCCCTTTGGCAGACGTGGCAGGGCAGGATCTGTCTCGGGCAGGGCTGCAGGATGTCCTCTGGCCAACATGCCTCCTCCAGTGGCAGTGGAGTCTGTTATGGACTGTTTGGACTGTGGCTTTGCTCTCCCCAGGATGGCCCAGTGGGCAGGCCACCCACTGTATGGACTGTATGGACTGTGGCTTTGCACTCCCCAGGATGGCCCAGTGGGCAGGCCACCCACTGTATGGACTGTATGGACTGTGGCTTTGCTCTCCCCAGGATGGCCCAGTGGGCAGGCCACCCACTGTATGGACTGTATGGACTGTGGCTTTGCTCTCCCCAGGATGGCCCAGTGGGCAGGCCACCCACTGTATGGACTGTATGGACTGTGGCTTTGCTCTCCCCAGGATGGCCCAGTGGGCAGGCCACCCACTGTATGGACTGTATGGACTGTGGCTTTGCTCTCCCCAGGATGGCCCAGTGGGCAGGCCACCCACTGTATGGACTGTATGGACTGTGGCTTTGCTCTCCCCAGGATGGGCCAGTGGTCATGGAGTCCCCTCGTGGATCTGGCGTCGTGTACTCAAGTGGCTGAGGTGCCCCCCTTCCCTTCCCCCTGAGGTGCCTGTCCTATTTTCTTTCTGATGCCCCTGCAGTGTTCTCTCCGTGGAGTTCTTGTCGTGGGACTGGGCCTTGCCCCTTTGCACAGGACCCCTGTGTTCCACGGACAGTGGTTGGACTACATTTAGTAGCTGTATATATTTTGTACATAGTTTATTTATTTATTGTGATTACTGGTGTCCAGATTTCAATATATCTGCCCGTTTATGATCTCTTCTTTTGGTCTTTGCATTATTTCGGAGGGGGGGGTTTGTGGGTTGTGACAGTGATCTGTGGGAATGCATTGATGTGTGTGTTGTAGTGGGTGTGGGTGGGTGGGTGTGTGCCGGTACTCTTTTCCCTCCCCTGTGTCGTAGGTGCAGTACTCACCGATGTCTTCCGCGCCGCCGGGCGTGCTCCTGGTACAGGAGCAGGTATAGGAGTGCGGGGATGACCTGCAACTCGGGTTCCATACTGCCGGAATCTCGCGTGGAGTGCGTAGAGGTGAGCGTTTTCCCGTTCGTAGTCTGTTTCCGCCGTGTTTTTATCGGCGGGGCTCCCGCCCCGGAAAAGGTGGCGGATTGGTGGGTCGTGATAGGGTGGGCGGTACATTGTCTGCCGCCTGGCTGTTGGCGGGGACCGCCGCGCTGTTTGTTTGTTCCGCCGTGGCGGGCGGAGTGTTAATGCGGCGGGCTGTGTTGGCGGTTCCCGCCAGGGTCAGAATTGCATATTTTGGACCGCCGGCCTGTTGGCGGCTTGGCCGCCGCATTATCACCGACCGCCAGGGTCAGAATGAGGGCCTATATATCCTACTATCTTTTACCTGACTACAACTAATCCTACTACTTATTACCGCTCTTACTATCTCCCTACTCCTACCTACTCTGACATGAACAGGCCTATCTGTTCCTAATACCTTCTAGCTGGCCAATGCCCAGTCCTAACATTTACTACTCCTTCTCGTGTCCTGTTACCTACTTCAACTCTCTACCTGGCCTGCTCCTTACTACTTCTACTCCTAGTAATCTTTCACCTCTTCTATCTCCTGGCCCACCCCTACTCTGACGCATGTTATTTACTACTCCTTCTATTTCCAACTACATTTATTTCTTCAATTCCTTTGATGATCTAGTCCTGTTACCTTCTACTTATCCTACTTACTATTTTACTGCTTACTTCTACTCTCCTCTACTCATACTACTTGTACTTCTTTTCCTTGTCCTGACCTTTTACATTTACTCCCTCCTCCCAGCAATATGTAATTACATTGGTATCCCAAAATGATAACTATACAGTGCTGACTGTCCTCTAAAGAATACATCGAATAAAGATGAATTATCCATAACACGCAAAATCACTAACACACATGATTTTACAAATTCTACCCCAAACATTCATGATATAAAACATAATATCATATCTGCCAATTCACATCACCTCAAAACTCCATTCTTATAGAAACTCGAAATTCCAGCTCCATGTGCATTGCAGAGTCCTGCCTTCATGAGTTCTCCCAAAACATTATGGACTTCCTGGTTCACCCTGGCTACAGAATATTTTGAGCTGGTAATCAATCCAACTTCAGTGAAGGTGTAACCTTAATCATTAAAGAGAACATCCATTCCAAGTTTGTACCTTCTTTGAATACCTGAAAGTAGCCATCTGTGTTGAATCCGCCCTTATCTTCTGTGTACCCATACTATACAAACACATGAAAGAGTTTTCAGAACACGTTTTAGAATACATCACACACACCAAATGCTAACTCCCAAAAATATCTACATTGGAAACTTCAATACAAATTGGAGCAGGCATCTTCCAACATTTCAATTGTGAGAGCTACATCTGATAAATAAAAACCATCGTCAGCTGTTGCCTAACATATAGATTGGAAAGAGGTACCTAATGGGAAGGAAAAAGAAAAGAAGGGAGGAAAAAGGAAAACGTAAAAGCAGGAAATGAGAGGAAGAACAGAAGGACAGGAAGAAAGGAAACAAAGAAGTAGACAAAGAAAGGACCAGTGGAATGAAAGAAGGGATATGGGAAGCAAGGAGAAGAGGAACAAAAAGAAAGGGGGAAAGACAGTATGACGGAGTAAAAAAAAAGAAAGAAGGAAAGGATATATGAACCAGAAAAGAAAGGAATGGAGAAGATAATGAAATGAAAGAAAAGAATGAACAAAGGAAAAGAAGCAAGGTTTAGCAGGAGAGGAGATAAAGAAAGCAAGAAATCAAGAAGAGAAAGAAAGGAAAGAATAAATGAAGCAGAGGAGAAAATGAAGGGAGGCCAAGGATTATAGGGAGAAGAAAATGTGAGACACAGACTAGGGAAGGAAACATGGAAAGAATGAAAGAAGGTAGGAATGACATGATAGAAAGGACAGGGAAGAAGAAATAAAGAAAAGAGGAAATGCAGAAGAGAAAGAAAGAAGCAAGGAATGAAAAGGAGAAAGTGAGAAAGCAAGAAAGAAACAAACGAGAGAAAGAAAATAAAGAAGGAAAGAAAGGGACAGAAAGAAGAGCGAGAAATGGGAGAGTAAAAGCAAATAAATGGGCAAAGAGCAGAAAAATAAAGAAAAAAGAAAGGGAGAAATTAGGAAGGGAATAATACCTCTCTGTGTATAGTCATTAAAGTAATATATTTTCAAGGTGGTTTTCAGATTGTTTTGTAAATTATGTACCTTGAGGTGTCTATTTATTTTCAGACGTCCTAACAGGCAGCAGCTTCATCGTTGTTTATTTACCTAGATTATTGGTTAATTCCTGTTCCTGTACCCTCAGCTCGACATCACGGAAGTGGGCTGACAGTGGTTTAAGTTCAGCATTGGCAAATAGGTAGGTAGTTGAATATTTTGGAACTCAAAGCAGCAAGCTACTTCAACACAACCTGTGAGGTACTAGTAGCTCACAATCTACATGTTGGAGGAGCCAGCATCAGGGCAACTCTAAATCTAAACTTTTCGTGTATCTACAAAATACATTGAAGCTATTCAGGTTGAAACAACTCATTCCAGATTCAACCCACGTGAAAGGCAGAATACCTGATGAGATCATTACCCCTTTTGATGACACCTCTACTTGTCCTCTCGTTGAAATAGACTTGCCAGATAACCCTCCAGTGCACGTCTGTATCTCATCCAGAATGAGACAGGTTACTTGTCCTCTACGCAGAAACAGAACTTGCATCAGAAGTTTCAGTAACATCACAGTTGGGACATTAATGGCCTTATCCCCGAGCTTGAGCAGCTGGAGTGTAAAGCCGTTTCGAGCATTATTCGACCACAGCTGAGAACTTTGTAAACTCTGGGGCTCCTAACAAAACTTGAAATCGTTTACCCCCTCATTAGCCTAATACGATCTCTAGAGAAGATTTGGCAAATCAAAAAAATCATCTTTAACAAATCTAAGTTAATCAATGTGAGGAAATAATACGAAGCAGAAATTGAATTTGCAAATGCTTCCTGCATCTAACCTCAAATATTCCACGTCCAAGCGCCAGAAAAGCCTGGTTTTACCTTCATAAAAGAAAACACGTCTGGTCCCAAGTATCCTTCGATCACACTTCGAAAGAGAAGTGAAATGAACCCCTTACAGTCTTACCTGGCAACATCTAGAAAAAAATCCAATCTCTTCATCTCTGTGCATCTATAGCCTGAAAACCATCAAAATTCTGGACTCCTTTGATACTGTTCAATTGGCAGAACTGACTAAATCGATCAAGCCAATGTGACCAACTTGTACCTGTGAAGACCATAGAAGCAAATTGCAGTAGGCCAGATGTCACCTATTTTTAAAAAAGATTAAAGCTAACACAGATACACTTGAAAACTACTGAGCAATAACTAACTTACTATAGTTATGCAAAGTCATTGAGAAATGTGTGACTTTTCAATTGAGGAGACACATTGCCAACAACAATCTTCTCTCCCCTGCTCAATCCAGATTTTGAGCTGTCCAAAGTATGGTACCTGCAATTTAAGAAAGGAGAACACAGGCTTGCTGAAGGAAATGCCTTCCGTCACTGTCATCTTAGATTTATCTGCAATATTGATCACTGCCAGCCACCTCATCCTTCTCAAATTCCTTGAACTCAGAATGGGACTCAAAGGTCAAGTTCCCAATTAGTTCAGATACTTCCTCACAGGTTGCTTACAACCAGTAAGTTAAGTAATTTCACTTCCAGGCCTGATCAGGTTCCCTGGAGGGTACCGCAAAGCTCTAGATTAATAATTATTTTCAATTTGGATGTTGACCCCGTCGGCCGATCCTGGAAGAAGCAGACATTAAATACATTAAATTACACAAATATGCGTACAGCACTCAGATTTATTTAATAGTCTGCTTATTGGTAGAATTAACTACATTCTAAATAGACATTGACTGGATACTTGCATGGGTGACTGAACAGTGATTCTTAAAACATCTTTCCCACTTTTCTTCTTCCCCTCTTTTACCTTCTCTCCTACTCCACTTCACTCTTCTCCATTCTATAACTTCATCCACACACTTCACCCCAATCGAGGAGTTCCATGCGGAGAGGGCTATAGAAAACTGCCACCGGAAACCAGACCCCATGCAGCAGCTTCATGTCTCCAATTTTCTTGACGTTTTTTCCCTGTTCCCTTTTCCCTCACGCCATTGACTGATTGACTGTGTTATTTAAATATTTTATTTTACTATCAGGTAGAAAAAGTCCATTATCAACAGTTATCAAAGGTTGGTACCATTTCATTAAGGAGTGAAAAACAGATAACATTAAAGTGCATTAGTACATACTGCTAAAACTTAATCTGACTCACCATACCAGATCTCCCTGACTTTTTAAGAGCATCTATCCTTTGTGCATAGAGCTTTTCCAGTTATTCAACCTGTTTCTTTTTGTCTAACTAAGAATCAATGGAGGGAACCTCAGAGGATCTTGACTTTTGCACAATGAGGGATTTGGCAAACAATGTGGCGATAAACAGAAACGGTTGCTGTCATAGTGATTTAGTTGTGTAGAGCACACATGGCAAAAAGAGCTCCCAAGAGATCTGAGATGATGCAAACCTGCCGCTTATCGCTGATAGCTGAAAATATTTTAGTCCAGAAGCGAGAAAGCACCGGGCAAGTAAAACATACGTGCAGCCAACAACCCTTGTCATGCCCACATCTACAGCATGCTGCTGAATTAATAGAATACATTTTCTGGATGCGGTAGAGAGTGATATACAACCTCCACCTGGAATAGAAAGCCATTATTTTGTGGTATGCCCAAGTATGGCTTTGTGGGCCCATCAATTGTACCTGGCCCAGGAGCGCTGATCTATCTCGCACCCTGTGGAGGCTGTGATTTTGGTCAATGAAGAAGGGACCACTGTTTTGCGTAGTGTCTGATGAAGCAGGTGATACAAGTAGCCTATTCCAGTGTTAGAAGTCACAAAGTAGGCTTTGCTAATGCCTTTAGTAAGTGAGTTCGTTTTTTGTTGATTGCGTGTTGAGCAATGACTGATTTGCAAATAAGAGCATGGTAATTTGGGAGGGATGGCAAGATTACTGCTGATACTTTGCTCCCAAGGCTTCACTGATCCGATCAACAAAAAATCACTGAGCCTGAAAAATCCCACTCTTTCCCATCTCCTAAAACCTTTGAACTCTAAGTGTAATCCTACATGGGAGAACTCTCTTATATGCATCTGGGGATGGAACTGGGGGAACTGGAATTCCTCTTTTAGTGTTGTATATCTAAATCAAACATATGAGGCAATTTATACCTAGTAGGTTTAGGCAAATTAGGTGTTTGAAGAAAAACTGGAAGCCAACTGTCGGCCTCTCGCAGCACCTGCTGACGATAGAAACAATCCGACTGATTATTCATAGCTGCTGCCCAAACGAACCAGTCAAGAAAAGCTGTTTGATAATACATTCTAATATGTGGGAGGGCCAACAGCCATCTTCAGTGTTCAGCTGCAATGTCGTCAGATTAATACGAGCCTTCTTTCCCTGCCATAGGAAATTATGTAGTACTTGATCTAGCTCATTAAAAGAAGATGATGTACTTTGATCATGACATTTGAAAAAATAAAAACAAATAATGGGAGAATGTCCATCTTGATTAAAACTATAAGTCCTATAATAGTCAAGGGCAAGGAGTGCCATTGAAGTAATAATCCACGCACCTTGTTAAGGGTGGTTGTGTAGGTTAATCTAAATAGATTCACAAAATTAAGTGAAACATTAATTCCAAGATATCTGATGGAACGAATATTGGAGTAATGAGGTGTCATTTCAATGGGTAAAACTGAGGAGGTATTATTAAATACAAGAGCTTCAGATTTGGCATGATTGATTTTGTATCCCACAATGTTCATGGATGTCTGAATTTTGGCAAATGATCTGAAAATATTTTGTTCCTCTTTGGCCAGGTAGAGAATCATGTTATCCGTAAAAAGCTTTTTCTTAGATCACCTAGAAGGGGGGCCCTGATCTGAGGATCTTGCCTCAATGCTGCAGGTAGAGGCTCAAGGAAGAGGGCAAAAGGAACAGGGGACATAGGGCATCCTTGCCTTGCACCACGTCTGCTATAAATATGCCCTACTATTGCAAGCTCATTATGATTTCGGCCTCTACATTCGTATATAGATTTTCCTATACTTGGACCAGTTTCAGGGGGAATTCAAAGTGCAGCCGTATGGCAAACAGCATCTCCCATTTAACTAGGTTGAATGTCTTTTCGGCATCGAACATGATAATTGCAGGCTTTAACTTGTTGCTTGAGTAGTAATCAATAGCTTGCAACAAAGAATTGGTATTAGATGAGATCAGCCTAATAGGTAGAAATCCAGTTTGGTCAGGGTGGACCAGAGTTTAAGCTAGAGGGGCTAACCGAGCTCCTATGATTTTTGTAAAAATGTTGTAATCACTGTTTTAGGCTAATAGGACAATATGAACCTGGTTTTTCTGAAGATGTATCTTTTCTAAGAAAACTAATAATTACAGCTTCTGTTAAAGAGCTAGGTAACTCACATCCTTCCATCTTTTGATTGAAGAAGATGACTAAAAATGTAGCTACCAGAACATCAAACAACTTATGAATTTCGACTGGAAGGCCATCACTCCCACATGCTTTAGCACTGGGAGATGATTTGATAGCATCTTTTACCTCGACCAGTGTGATGGGAGCTAAGGCTATGACTTGAAGGCCACTGTGTAGAACAGGTTTCCCAATTGAATGCAGACATTTCTCAATATGTTCGGATGTAGAGCAATTAGTTGGGGTATATAGCCCTATATAGTGGTCAAGGAATACTTTGCCAATATGGCCAGGTTGGGTAACTATTCGATTCTTAACCTAATCAAATACTGTCCCTTTTGTTCTTCTCTGACCATGCCAGAGAAAGCCCAGCATGCTCACTTTCCTCATAATACTTCTGGAAGCATGTGTTTCGATTAACTTGTTTGCTAGACATGTAATGGTCTTTCAAGTCCTGGCTTGTTTGTAAGACTTTGGCTCTAGTAGATGATGTGACAACATCCAGCATGCATTTTTGAAGGTTTTCCACGGTGTTCTGCTGGTTTTCATCCAGGGAAAGGATCAGCTGACAACATATAGCTAATCCTTTCCCTGGATGCAAACCAGCAGAACACTGTGGAGAACTTTAGAAAATGCTTCCTGAATATTGTCAAGTGGATGAATCGAAATCCCCTTAAGTTAAATGGAGATGAAACAGAACATCTCTGTTGCTTAGCTAACAGAATTCCCATGAAGATCCCCCAACAATTCTGTCCCATACCACTGGAGAACCATCTGGTCCCCTCTAGTGCAGTTCGTAACCTGGGGGTTCTTTTTGATGACAAATTATGTTTGGAGAGGCATGTTACTAGAATTGCTAGCATCTGCTTTGCATTGCTAAAGAACCTCAGAAAGGTGCTGTCACTCTTACCCAGTAGAACATGCTCTACTATTATGTGTAGCATTGTATTGAGCCAGTTAGATTATTGTAACACTCTCATGCTTCGGGCCCCAGATTCACTGATCGGCAAACTGCGTAGACTCCAAGTTGTAGCACCTAAGCTTGCACTAAACAGACCACGCAGGTCCTCAGCCTCCAAAGCCTTGCAAAACCTTCACTGGCCCCAAGTTGATCAAAGGATTGTTTTTAAAGTTGTGTGTATTGTCTTCAAAGCACCACTAGCAATGGGCTGCCTTCTTTACGTCAGAAACTGAAATGCTATACACCTGGAAGCTGCCTTCGTTCAAGCATAACAAATCTGCTCACAGCAAAAAAGTTCTATAAGGCTAGACGTGGTGGTCTCACCTTCACTTTTAAGGCAGCGCTGACATGGAATATGCTGCCCGCCTACCTTAGGTCAGCTTCTGATCTTTCCTCTTTTAGAAGGGCATTCAAAACTTTGCTTTTTCCAAAGTAGACACTGGAATTAGCTCTTAGTTACCTGTTCTTATGGTTGTGGTTAAAGATCCTCAGCCTCGCAGTTGTAATTTTCTGTAATTTATCTCAGCGCCATGATGCCAGTTCTGGTGAAAGGTTGTTGTTAGAAATGGGGTTTCTGGTTGGCTAGGGTATGCACCTCAGCCAGGCAGAACTTACTCACTCGAGTCAGGGCAAGGGAGTTACACATCCAAGATAACCCCTGCTCACCCCCTTGGTAGCTTGGCACGAGCAGTCAGGCCTATCCCAGAGGCAATGTGTAAAGCATTTGCACAACACACACAATATACGTGATGCACTATCCCCACCACAAAAGCAACACAACACCAGATTATATGAAAATATACGGTATTGTACACAACGCAATTATTAGACCAAACATCACATATCAGTATTATCTTGCTACCTTAGCAGTTGTAAGAACGTTACACAATAAGTTACTCTGTAAACTAGCAGTAGTCATATATAACACATAGGTTACTCAGTATTCAGCAACATAAGCAGTAGTCAGGAAACACGTTATTACACCAAAGAATATCATAAACACCAATAGTAGGTACATTAGGAAACATATGGCAAGTTAGAAAAACATATTAGCATGTCATGGCCATAACAGGAACAATTGCATACACATATGAAGGCATCATAAACAGGTAGGCAACATATAAATTAGCAAAGTCTTTGGAATGAACTTACATTATATATATATATATATTGGTCCTTTAGGAAATACCTGTGAAAGATGAAGGCACCTCCAGTGCCTAGAAGATGAAGAAAAATTGGGCCTGTGGCAAACCTCTGTGCAAAATGGGGGCCTCCCTTGGCCAAAGGAGGGCGGTACGCACCTCCTCTCTCTTGTGGATGGGCCCCTCTGGGAACCTGTGATCACTACGGGCCCCCCTGGCCTCAACCGGCCCTCACGAGGGTGGGGCCAATGTCTGCAAGATAATGGGGGAGGTAGGTGGGGGGCGCCACGCACCCCCTTTGACTTTGCAACGGGCCCCTCCAGGGGCCCGTGGTCTCCTAGGGTCTCCCCCGGGCCGGTCCTGGCCCTCTGCTGTGGGGGAGACCACAAAAACCAATACTGGCCCGCACAGGGCCACATGAGGCAGTCCGGGGCATCGGGGATGCAGGGGGAGCCTCCGGTGAGGCTTCCCTTCCCCCTGCCCAGCATGGGTCCTCCAGCAAGGGTCCTGGTGGGGCGAGGGAGCCTCTGATGAGGTTTCCTTCCCTGCCCATCGATTCCCACAATACTCGGTGGCCTGCCCAGCCGTCGGAAAGGAAGCTGGCACCAAAGTCGGTGCCTGCCAGTGCCCCGGGGGCACTCCACAGAGCGCGCTCCACCCCAGGGACACGACAGGAGCGCTCGAGCTCCAAGGGTACCACAAAAGGATTCTTCGGGTGCCCTGGGGGCACAGAAAGGTGACTCCGGCGCTGGCAACCACACAGCCCGGGTCCCAGCGGTGATTTTTCTCAGCCAAAAAGAGAATAAACGCTGTATCAGGCGCAACGCACCAGCAAGGAAAAAGTGCTTCCAAGCACTAAGGAAATCACCAACAGAGCGATTTCCCAAACGCTTAATCTCAGCCAAAGGAAGGTGAAGCACCCCTCATGCTTCAGGATGAATGCAGGGGTTAGGGGCCACAGTACCCTGCCCCTGGAGAGAAAAGTTGTAAGAAAAGGCCCACAGGTGGAGGGCCCAACCACAGGCCAGCACAAGGAGTATGCAGCCAGTAGAAAGTCCTCTTTAGTGACCAAGCAGGTCACAGGTCAGCACAGCAGCAGTAGTCCATGGCGGATCCAGGTGAGTTCTTCCAGCATTTCTGTGTCCATTTCAAAGATGATTAAGAGTCTCCAAATTGTGGGGAAAATTCCCCTGTACTTATACTCACTCCTTACAATGTTTTGCAATGGTGGGGAGAGGAGGTTCCAGACAGTTACAACTGGTTCTAGGAGTCCCCCCTCTCTCCTTTAGCAAAGGCTCCAAACATCAGTGGGGGGTTAATGACCCTATTGTGTGAGGCCAGGGCACAGCATTTACAAATGTAGGTGTGCCCCGCCTCTCCCTTCTCTCAGCCCAGGAAGACTACTCAGCATGCAGATGCACCTCTATGACACCTCCACTCTCCCTATGTACAGGCTGTCTGAAAAGTATGCACAAAGCCCTAACTGTCACTCTGCCCAGACGTGGATTGGAGTCAAGCTGCAAAACACCAGAGTCATAAGCACAGATAAATGCGCACTTTCTAGAAGTGGCATTTCTGTAATAGTAGTGAAAAATACACCTACACCAGAAAGCAGCATTTATTATCAACATCACAATCATACAAAACATGCCTACGCTACCCCTCATAAATCAGACAATACCCCTTACACATAAGGCAGGGCATTTCTTATGCAAACCTATGAGAAGTCAGCACTCACAGCAGTGAGACACCAAGTTAGGCTGTTTGACACTACCAGGACAGGCCACGCAACCTGGCACATGTCCTGCCTTCTACATACATAGCACCCTGCCCAGCGGGCTAGCTAGGGTGTATCTTTGGGGTGGTTTACATGTAGTAAAAGGGGAGTTCTGGGCCTGGCAAGTAAATTTAGATGCCAGGTCCCTGTGGCAGAAAACTGCGCACACCGGCCCTGCGCTAGCAGGTCGGAGACAGGTTTGAAAGTCTACTTCAGTGGGTGGCGCAAGCAGCGCTGCAGGCCCACTAGTAGTATTTAATTTACAGGCCCTGGGTATACAGATACCACTGTACAAGGGACTTATAGGTAAATTAAATATGCCAGTTAGGTATAAGCCAATCATACCAACTCTAGATGGGAGAGTACCTGCACTTTAGCACTGGTCAGTAGTGATAAAGTGCTCAGAGTCCTAGAGCCAACAGTGAGAGGTCAGGAAAACCAGGAGGAAGGAGGCAAACAGACTGGGGGTGACCCTGCATAAGGAAAAAAAAGTCCAACAGTTGTGCTTTATAAAAACAAATTAAAAACATTTGTAAAACATGGAGTGTGCAAGCGTGGTCTGATTGAGTTTGCACTGTAAGGCCAAAGTCTGTTGTCTCCTTGATTTATTACCTTGGATGCTAAAAGAGGTCGCCTTGCTCCATATTAAAGCTTTGAATACCCCACAAACTGCACATGTAGATCATGTACCTATATTTTAAAGAAAAAATTCAATAGCTAATCGCATGATCACTACCCAGCTTTCCCTGATTTACTGAAGAACTAACAAGATTCGTCGGCTATGTGGTCGCTCAATGATAAATCTATAAAGGGGACTGAGTGATCAGAAAAGAGGTTCAAAAGTATACCTGATCTGTTTCTGCTCCATTTATGAGAAACTAAAAAAATATTGATTCTCAAAGATGAGTTAAAGCACTTGGAAATACATGTATATTCTCTCCCTTGGGAGTGATTGACCCGCTAAAGATCAATTAAGGCAAAGTTGCAGCTCAATTTAGCTAAGAAACATGCTGACCTCAGCTTATTTTGCTACTTATTGCTAAGAGAGCACTCTAGTATCATATCCTAGATTATATTAAAGTCTCTCCCTATTACTGATAATCCATTTAGAGGAAGTAAAAAGTTGTAGACTTCGCTGAGGCGAAAATATTGTCTTCAATTGGACCATAATAGCTGATAAGGTGGATCAGCTGTTTGTGAACCTTAAGACTAACCAAAATACACCTTGCCATAAGGTCTCTTAATACCTGTAGAACTTCACCTGGAAAATCTTGTGAGATCAAAACTGCTATCCCGACTGCCACACAGGTGGATACATAGTATGTTTGTGAAATAAAACTTGGATCCATGTCCTTGGTTACTGATTCTGGGCACAAATGCTTGTTGATAAGATCTGTAATTAATTTGATAACAGTCTGGCCATTTTACTGACCCTCAGGGATTCCAACAAACCGCAAGTTGTAATGACAAGACCTAATTTTGACATCCTCAAGTTTCAGTTGTATTTTGTCCAATTCTGATTGCAAATTAAGGGTCGAAGAGTCTTGTTTGTGTTTAAAGTCTTCTGGGTCCGAGATTGTTCCACTTGGGTAAAGTTAAGCAATTCAATGTTGGAGGTGATCAAGCCTAGTTGGTCATTTATCTCTTTATGGGCCTTCTCCTGTGAGATTTTAGTTTCTCTGATTTCGCCTAGTATTTGATGTAGCATATCCACAATCGGAAGTGATTGAACCGAAAACGACAAAGGGATTTGATCTGGTGCTGCTGACTGAACCTGAAGGGAGCTGGGATCCCCAACAAAATCACTGGTTCCGCTATTGGAGGCTTTGGTTGTCTTACTTAAAGCTGAACCTTGTGAATAGTTTAGAGAAGCTGCTGAGATAGGATGTAGTCCACCTGGGCCCTCCCTGATGCCAGACACACCCTTTGGCTTTATCTGTTCGATCTCTAGATCATGCTCCTCCCTCTGTGGCCCCTTAGGTCTTATGGCCAAGAACATAGGATGTGTTGATACTTTCTTTGGTATAGAAACATGGCCGAGTAGAGATTCACTGAGTGTTATCAAGATCGCAGAAGCCACATCCAGAAGGTAGTTGGAGGGCTGTATCCTGAGGGTGTGGATTTAACATATTTTCTAAGCGTACCCCAAGATTATTGTCTGCAACCACCTCTTGCCTATCTCCTTCTATGGCAGATATATCGGGGATAGTTCCGACATTGAAGGACTAACAAGGCTCGTTTCGATAGCTCCTCCCCCAGAGACTTGTGGACATTGCAGACCCACTAACTCTTGAGGATTCTTGGAGATGTCAATCTGGGGAGTTGATCTGCTTCGTGTCCTCTAAAGTCCTGAATCCCTCCAACATGATGCTTAGCTCCCCTTGCAGTTTTGCCAGGTGCACGCACTTGTTCTGAAATGACACGCAAAAGTTGCTCCATTTGTTGCAAAAGTTGTATTTGCTTAGATGAAGAGCTAATGATAAGGGGCTGAGTCTTGCACCTGCGGAGAGGTTATGGGGTATGCCGGGGGGGTACCTCTGGGGTTCGCAGGCCCTATCCACTCCTACACGACGGCCTCCGCACCGTGGTTTACCTCTACCTGAAAGGGCTTCTAGTGATCCTGCACTGGCTGCCCCAGCAACAAAAAGATCGCCAGGCAATTTGTAAAACCAAGTAGATTGTAGTAGTGCAAACACTGACTTTTGCGAGTTTTCTGGCCCCTTTAGCTGGGTAGAGCCACTGGTGCCCTGCTGCATACCCTGTTTCTCACACCTCGCCCCTGACCAAACTAAGCAAGCCTCTCTACATAAGCGCTATAGTTCTTAATAACAATGATCCCAGTACCTTCTCTTGCTGTGCAGTCCAAATGGTCCTCATTTGCTGTTTTCTGTGAGTGTGGATGTTCACAGTAGCAGTCCAAAGCCAAGCAGGAGTGAGGTGTGTTTGCAGCACAGAGGGTCCAGCGGCTGTGTGCTATTCCTGACCTGCAACTCTGAATCTTGGCAGGAGCTGGATTAAAAACAGTGTATGACCATGGCTTACTGTCTCACAGGGCTGACACCATATAGAGCCCTGGTTTCAAGGTGCTGAGTAACAAAGAGAAGGATTATGGCAGCGGGATACAGCAAGCTCCACACCTGCCATCTTGGTAAACGCTCACAATCAACCGGAAGCAGTCTTGATCACAGAACATGACGAGAGTTCTAATGGAGGTCTCTTGGCAATGGGTAAATGGCTGCCTAACCGATAAAGAAGCCGTACGTTTTTGTCTGAAGTCAAGTAGAACAATTAAACCCTCATTATGAAATAACCTCATGGATTTTTGCTGAGCCTAATTCCAAGTGGGTAGGTGTTTCCAAGTTCGTTCTTTCTAGGTGTGGGAGAACAGACCCGATTTTGCAGTGTGGTAATTTTGCTACAGCAGCAGCCAAGCCTCATTCACAGTTTTTTTCTGACAGGAGATCATACACTGCTCCCCCTGCCAGAAAACACCTTCCCACTCCCTCCCTAATTTACTCAACCCACTTCCTCACCTCACATCTCACCCAAATGGTGCATATACGCTGCTAAGAACAGGGGTAATTGTATCAGTGTCGGCTGGCAGTTTTAGGAGGGAGGAGGTGGGCGGTAAGCACACTCACAATTTCTCACACACACGCACCCACGCATATCCATTAACAACACTCATCAACATTCAAACATACATGCACGTACCAAACATTAATTAAAAAATATCACACACACTTACCTTCAGCCTCGGAGGTCCCAGGAGAGTTGGGACTGCTGCCTTCCCTTACTGGCTGAGGTCAGCCAATGACGGAAGGCAGCAGTCCCAGCCTTGTCACAGAGTGGGATAGGGTCAGTGAGACTGCTGACCCCACCCACACCCCACCTCACTCTGTGACGAAGTGTCACTGATTGACACTCACCCTGGGCGCTTCAGGGATTAAACCTGAAGCGCCCAGGTCGAAGTCAATGGGTGATGCTTTCCTCATCACCCAGGGGAGGGCCTTGAGGCCCCTTTGAGCCAAGGAGGTCACGCCCATAGGAGCTGTGACCTCTTCAGCCCAGCAAAGGTCAGCTCAGGCAGCCAGGATTCTGCGCAAATCACGCATGTCTGCTCCTCGCTGCCTGACCTGATCATGATCAGCCTGACAGACACTCTTTATGAGGGGCAAAAGGTGGGAGGGCGTGGCCCCTCCGCCCTAAAGGACAGGCCACGTCTGAATTGTATGTATTAAACACCACAGAACTTGGAACTCAATGTGGTTCCCACACGGTAATTTCCCATTCTTTTGGGGTCTGTCTTGTAATGGCACGGTACTGGGGTGAATTTACCACACAGTAATGGTAAAATGTCATGTGATTTTACTATGTCCCCATTACCTTGCAACTCAGAATTAGAGCCTTAATGTCTGAAGGTACAGCATTCCACAGCCTGTGGTCTTGTATGGAAAATGATTATGACCCTCGATTACTAATATATCAAAGGAATCTTTAGCTAGAGTTGTTTATTACTGCACAACCCTCATTAGGAAGCATGTGAGGTCATTCTAAAGCTCAGGGATGGAGGGGTCAACTGATGAATACATTTAAATACCAAAGAACGTGTTGAAGGTAAGGGAAGGTTTTCAGAGACTGGCAACCAAAGAAAGATGAGCTTTTTATGAAGATCAATGATGGCTCTAATAGCCACATTCTGGGTTTGGTGCAGCCTAAGGGAGATTCTTTGAGTGGGTAATGTATAGGCCATTGCAATTATCAAGGTATGTGTTATGGGTCCCAATCCCATAAAACGTTTTTATGAAGAGAAGCGGAAAAAGTCTGAGTTTATTGATTTGCAAAAAAATATTTTAACTATGACATTTACTTGTGACTTCATGGAGGCTTTGGTACTAATGAGGAACCTTGAGTTTTGACCTTATTATTGACTTTAATAACGTGCACGTCAAAAATGGTAGTGCTAGCTGGTTAACTCTTCCCTTGACACCACATATTATTAGTTCTTTCATCTGATCAAGCTAAAGAAAATTATTCTTCGTCCATTCCAGGATAGCAAGAAGCAATCATTTGCAAATTCATAAAATGATTACTGGTATTAGAAAACATGATATAAAACCCTGTGTCATATACATCTGGTTGTGGAGAGACTTGAAGTTCATTAGCTAGAGCGAACTTGTGGTCAGTTAGATGGTAAACTAAAAAAAAGGCACGGCTCCTAAGCCATTTCCTCTCTAAGAAGTTTATCAAAGCCTGTGCTAAAATGAGGATTCTTTTTGCTTCTCTCATTTAAGTGCAAATAAAAATTCACGGACCACTCCTGAAACTAGTGGTGAACTGTGTAAGCTCAAATCATTTAACATGAGTGGTTCTACAATACTTTTCGGTATTTTGGTCAGCCTTTAACAACAAGGTCCCAGTTGCAGAACCTGTGTTTTCCAGTTGCCTAGTATGGACGCTCAGAGTGAACAGGGAACTTATATGATAGGGGTTAAAGATGGCCACCAACAAGGTAAAACTTGTGAATGTCCTATGGCTCCATAGGACATCTAGTTCTTCTTGGTCTCACCTGTGTGTCTTGAAAAGCACATTTATCAGAGATGCGAAGCATCTTTCCAGGTGACACTCTACCTCTGCACACACCTCCAAACCTCTTCTGGTTATGAAAGTGCATAGATTTGGAAAGTTCAGATTGCTGCGCCTCTATGAAGGACCCACGCAAAGGTGTAAGCATTGCTGCCTACCTGGCAAGGGCACAGGAGTCAGAATCTAACACCTAAGAGCTAGAAACAGCAGCAAGAGTAGACTTTAATTTCTATTTATTTTCCCCCACATAGCTTTCTTAATCCCATTTGCCTACTTCCTCGCCTCATTCCTCTACATTTTCCACTACACTCTATTCATTTGTCAAGCTCTTGTCTCCACCACAGTACCTTCATCTTGATCACAGTACCATATCAATCTCTGTATTATCTGTGCACTGCGCACCCCAGCATTCACATTAATATTGCATGTGTCTTCGGTTTTCTGCAGAACCTGAGGGAAGAGTCCACGACAAGAGCAAGAGTGGATGCAATTGTACCACCTCCACAGTAGAAGCAGTATTCATAATTGGAAGAGATGGCAGAGGAAATGAGATTATGTTGAGCTGTAGACCACAGCCCAGCAGCAACACACTTTGCTGTTTCCTCTGCTAGATCTTCTACCAGCATCATTTCCAGTTATTGCTATGCCACACTACCTTGTACTAACAGTTGTATTGTCATTGGCAAGTAATCTAGCTTTCAGAGGTGATGATGAAGATGGAGAACACCATCTACCACAGAGGATGCACAGAAGAGGAGAAGCAGAACTCAGCCTACCACTATTGTTGCCAGCTGCACCAGCAGTAGCACTAGCAAGTGTGGCATAGACACCAGCTTTGGCTACAGAAAAACCTTTGGCAATTGTAGCAGGACTAATGAAAGTGGTGGCATAGCATGTGTAGCAGCAGTGACAGTACCAATGGAAGCACAACAGAAGTAGCACCAACAACAGCAGCACCAGAAGAGGTATCAGCACCCTCGGATACAGCAGGAGCAGAAGAACCACTTGAATGTGTGATAACGGTAATGTCCAAAAACTGTTGTTACTTTTGTGACTCAAAGGGATTGCAGTCCACGTTTACACATGTTGTTGGGTGCCTGCTGTATGAGTGACAGTTTAGGAGAGGACATTTACACATGAAGGGCCTGATTTAGATCTTGGTGGTAACGGTCCTCCTGTTGGTTTTCCATCATAATTTCCATCCACAGCCGATGAACTGGTGTCACCGCCATGAATTTTCACCCGTGTTGATGGCGCCATAGGCAAAACCGGCTGGCGGCGAGACTCCAGCCAGTTTTACTACTGATTCATCAGAATGTGCCTTCCCGGAGACGCAACTGTGGCGACTAAACCTTCACACCTGAGTTGGCGTATTGGGAGGGATATAAACACAAAACTTGTCTTTTTTTCGAGTTTTCTCATTTCCTGCCGCCATCAACCTGATTGTACAAGTCCTTCATTTGCTGCTGCTGCTGGACCAAGATGAAAATCAACCCTGTCGATGCTGGAATCGAAGATAAGTCGATGTTTTACCTGTCAGGCTCCTCATTATCTGTGTATGTTAGCACTGAACTCTCACATGATTATGAAACACATGCAAGCAACAGTACAATGATGTGCAATGCATATGTCTGTAATGTGGTAGTTACAAAAACCTAAAATAAAATGCCTCAACATATCATTCACTTTCACCAATATGGTGTCAAATGCCTGCATGGCAATGGATTCCGACACAAAAAGGCACAACAATCCCTAAATGGGAATGTGTCCATGCAGGTGTGTGTAATCATTTCATACATGCTACCATGTCATAGACATAAACAGTGCACATCATTGTAAATACATAAAGATAATATAATGTAGTGTTTGCACCCAATGAAACAAGTGGGTTTACACAGAATGTACAACCAATGTAAACTCTAAACTTAAAACACGTCACAGGTGTATTAAGGTCACAGGTCTCCTTGTGTGCAATTTCTGTGACACATTAGATGTCATTTAACTCTAAAGAGCCATATTCACTGTGTAATAAATTTGTGTATATCATCAACACATCATGTTGAAATAAACACACGTGCATTCTCAAGTCACAAAAAAATAGAAACATATATAACTTTGTTGTAACTGTCCAGTACCAGGATGAATGCCAAAATTAACATGTCAATCACAAATGTACTACACTAATGTATGCACAATATAAATATGTCAAAACTATAACCTGTACCTGTCAGTGTCTGAAAAGAGAATTGCATTAGCATTGATAACATTATCAGCAAACAATTACTAATAATTTAAAATTCATGCCAGGACAAAGTTATTCAAAATTAAATTCAGTTTATTATCATACTGATACTTCTCTCAGTGAATCAGCTTTTTAATAAAAAAGAGCCAATGTGCACAATGTACACAACGAGAGAAGTGGGCTGCAGGCCCTGAACTCGCCTCCTAATTGTACTGCCAAGTACAACCTACTCAGGAAGGGGCATCTATTGGAGACAGAGCAGGCATCTCAAGGATCTTACTTGGGAGGGGGTGGTTGATTTTGGGAGAGGTGATTTTGTATTTGGGAGGGGAGGTTTGCGTTTGGGAAGGATGGTTTGGGGTTTGAGAGAGGTGGTCTTGGGCGTGGGGGGTGGGTTTGGGTGCTGAAGGGGAGGACTGGGGTTTGGGAAGGATGGGTTTACATTTGGGAGGGGTGGTCTGTGATGTGGAAGGGGTCAGGGCCAGGACAATTAAATGATCTTCCTTAGAAAAATGGGTAGGAGGGTTGGCAGGGGGATGGGCGGTACAGGGAGTGGTAGTGGTTGATGTGTGTGTGTTTTTGTTGAGGGTGCATTTGCCTGTGGGTCTGGAGTATGTGGTGCATGTTTGAGTGTGTGTTTTTGCTGGCTATCTGTTGTTTGGGTGAGTGTGGGCATTTGTGTCATGTGGGTGTGCATTTGGTGCTTGCAGGTGTGGTGGTGCATGTGGGTGTGGTGGGTGTGGTGTCTGCAGATGTGCTGGTGGTGGTGGTGCATGTGACTGTGGCAGTCGGGTGGTGTCTGCCAGTGTGTCAGTGGTACATGTGGGTGTGGTGGTGGGTGTGGTGTCTGCAGGTGTGCTTGTGGTTGCAGAGGCATTGGATGTGGGGGTGTGGTGTCTGTGTTTTTTGCTATGTTTGTATGTGTGGATGTGCTGCTTGTGTGTGTTGGCATGGGTGAGTGTGCTTTGGACATGGCTGGGAATAGGAAACTGGGATGGGGAAAGGGTGGGCGTTGGGGCACTAGGGTGGGAAGGATGGGAGGCCAGCCCTTGGAATGACTTCTGTAGGCCAGCTGTTGCACTATGAGCTAATGTTTGTTGCATATGGCAACTAAGCCCCTGGATGGCATTCAAGAGTGCAGTTTGGCCTTCAGAGATATTCTGCCAGAGGTCAATAGCCTCCTCAATCAGTGAGCTAGGGGGACGGGGGAGGAGAAGGTGCCTACAGTGAAGGACACACCACCCCTTTTAGGGGTCTGGGTTTGGCCAACTGAGGGCCAAGATGGAGAGAGAAGATGGGAACCTGGGTGGCAGACATAGATTTGATTGTGAACTTTGTTCACAAAACATTTACCAAGTCTACATATTTCACCAGCTTCAAGTCTCTCAAACTTGGCTTCTTTATCATCAGTAAATCATTCATGTAGGAAACATTTTCTGAAACCATTTGGTCACAGTTTTGTAATTCACTATGCTAGCTCCGATATCATTTATGACTTTGTCTCTCATCCATTTAAATTCCTCTGCAAGAATTGTGTCACACCTCTGTTTGCTAGGGCTTTGTTGTTTATAATAGTGGACTTATGTCCTCAAAAATTATATCAACCAGAAATACATCATTTACATTCACAAAAAGTAAAAAGAAAAATCAGTGTCTATTAACAAATACTGTAACATTGTACCAATATGCCTAAAAACTAGAATCCTGTTTCCTTTGTTTGGCCATTACATAATGGTAACACTTACATCAAGTTACTAAATTATCTTTCAAATATACTAAATATTATATTGAGTCTGAACTAAAGTAGCTTAGCAATGTATCACGCACTAGGTAAAACCCTATGCTGTTAAAAATGTTTTATAAAATATTTGTGTGGTGGATTAACAAATGGCTTTGACAGCATGAGTAAATATGTAATCCTTGATACATTTATAAGGCACTACAGTACAGATCAAAAACATTTTCACATTTCCAAAAGAGTCATGTTTTGGGACTGATATTGACTGTTCAAAATTGGATACTCCAACAAATATGTGATGTAACCTTCCATCTGTGAATGTCCCTTTAAGTATCACATTTTTTCACCATCATAGATTTCTTTTATGGGCATAACTAAGGACACTAATATGTTCTTTGGGGTATGTGTAACTCAGTCAAAAATGTGGACACATTCCTGTCTGTTTCAATCAACACAGTTGGCCTAGTGAATTAATCTTAGTTGAAACAGACAGGCTTACGTGCACATTGCATGCACATTTGATGGCTTCATTCCTATCCTCTACTGTCAACATGAACTGACTTGAATCTTGCTCTGAAAACATATCTTTAACATGTTTTTGAGATGGACTGATGCCATTGTACTTATGTTTCCAGTCCTTTGGGACAAGATGCTCATTATCATTTGGTCATTGTACCAACCTACCAATGTTAAGTCCAAAACCTCAACTGTGTCATAAGTACTTAGTATGCCATATCACCTGTAACAGGGGCTACAATACCTACTCACATTTGTGATGGAGCATCACATCTGACTCAGTCCTCAAATGGGGCATGCTTGGTACAAATATCCTTCATCATATAGAAAAAATGAAGGTGCCTCTTTTTCCTATGCAGCCATGTGTTTGCACAAAGCAGTATTTGGCTTGTGATAAGGAATCTAGTGGCAAACTTTAGCACAAACCAATACACCAAACACATCATCAGATGCCGTCTGAAAAACCTACAATGCCAGAAATCCTTGTGCGCATTGGATGAATGCCAACTTCCATGGTGATGCCAAAAATCATTGCTGCAAATCAAAAAGGTTAACTAACAAGAATAGCCACAAACAATAACTTACCCCCTTGATGCTGCTGGTGGGCCCTCAACTGCCCATCAACCTCCGTGTAGGCAATCGTAAGTATGCAGGCCACAAGGGGGGACAAGGTGCAGCACACGTGCTTGCCTCCTTGGGAGGACTGGCAGAGCTGGTCTTCGGATGACTTTCTGGTCCAGTGCTATATGTCCTCCCACTTCTACCTGCATTGCAGGCTGTGCCACTTATGGACCCCAGGGTCTTCAGCTTCTTGGCAATGGCCTTACATATTTCATGCTTTTGATGGCCGTTTATCTGTATGGATGAGAAAAAATAAAAACAAAATATGTTTTGAGCTATTTTGTTTGTCTGTAGTGCTGTGGCACAATTTTGTAGCATATCTCACATGTCTTTCTAAAACAGTCAGTACAGATTATTTACCAACATTTAAAAGTTCCTAGGAAATACTAATTTGCAGTGATCTGTTGAGTACCTTAAAAACCTTCTGTCTCCTCATGTCACCAATCCAGGCCACAAACATCAACTAGGGCAGGGCTATGAAACCTTACCTGTAGAGAGACCCACTCCTGATTGATCAGTTTAAATCACTGTGAGCTACTAAAGGCTAAACAGCCTGTACATTATTCGCACGTACCCCCACACACAACTACATTGACTTAATGCCTAATCATATAAGAGTCAGATACTATGGTTTGAACCACATACAGTGACTAAGGGCAGTATGGAAGGGCTGCCATGTGTCAGTGAGAGAATGGTCTTTGGGGATGTACGAACAAGTGTTTGTACTATTGTGATATCATTGTATGGGTGCTTGAGAGCCTGTGTGATTTAGACTTGCAGCACAGGAATGCCTTTCCCATATGTGGTACCATGATATGTTGGAAACATATATATACTCTTCTTAAACAATATAGGCTTTAGTTTAAGTTTGAAAAAAATCATAATACAACTCCATAACTTAAACCTTTCTTTTTGCACTTTACATTTATCTTATTTTGATATGGGCTGTATGCTTTCACTTATACTAGTGGTACAGTGTTAACTGGCTATTGGAAGTAAGGGGCCTACAGTTGATCTAATGAAATCTGGAATTGTGAGTAACATAAACAAAAATGGCAGCTTATTCTTTCAGGTGATTTCTCTTTTCAATGTACAGACATTTCTAACATTGTCAGACATTCTGTACCCAGCTAAATTATTCAGTTCAGTAAACTCCAAACACCGCACTTCACTCATGAGCAAAAAGGGACAAATTAGCCTGTGTATAAAGAAGGAACAAGTTACTTAGTAAAACATTTCCCACTCAAAGGTACCTGTTTCTTTGGGCTCCCATACAGCTGTCTGTACAGGGACAAGACCGCAGTGGTGAGGAGATCCAACTCCTCAGGGAAGAAGACAGGGGCCATGTCACTTGCTTTGCCCAGCATCCTGGCTTCCAGAGGTCAGGAACAGCAGCAAAAGTCGAGGAGATGTTGTTTACTGCAGTGTTAGGAGGCAAGTGAGCTTTTTTCCAGCTGCCGCGTACAAGTACGCAGGTTACATGATCCACGATGGAGACAGACACAGCCATTGGCTTTCGTGCGTACTTGTCACACATGTTAGCCTATGGCTGTGTCCATCATAGAGTGTTACACCTACTATGTGGTCGACTTCCACCCTGAGATAGCCAATGTCCTGACATCAAGGTCAGACGGCCACCATTTTCAGGATGTGAAGCAGTGTATTTTAAAATCATTTGTGCGTCACCACCACGCAAAATGGTGGCTAGTTTGTTTACCAATGTCAGATACGTACAACACTGTTTCTTGAAAAAATATGACTCATTAAAAAGTGTGTTTAACAACAATAGGGCCACGGTGTATGTTATATTTCTGTTGACAGTAATTAAAAGAAATACTAGTAATGTGCAAATAATACATTTCAAATGTATTATTTACACGTTATTTGTTTAAAATGTTAGACAGGTTAAAAATCGAGGTTTCAAGTTGCAACATTGTGCTAAAAATATGTGTACATATATGACACAATCAAATTACTAGTTTTACTAAGACATAAGATGTGTGTTAATTATCATTGTATTGTCAGTCAGTCACTTTTAGAGCACGTCACTGTCACCCCTGGGGGTATCTGGGTGCTGGGGTGCGATGCCTCTGTTGAAGAACCAGGTCTTGAGTCTCTTCCTGAACTCTGCCAGTGAGGGTGAAGTTCGGAGGGGGAGGTCGTTCCATGCCTTGGCAGCAAAGTAGGAAAAAGAGTGGCCGCCACTTCGACTGCGCTGTATTTTGGGTGTGTGCGAGGGCCAGAAAGGAAGGACACTGGTGTCTGGTGGGTTGGTGAAAGTGTAGACTGTGGTTGATGTAGTCCGGTCCTTCATCATGTAGGGCTCTATAGGCGTGCATGAGGAGCTTGAAATTACATATCTTCTGAACGTGAAGCCAATGGTGGTTTCTGAGGTGGGGGTGATGTGGGTGCTCCTGGGAAGATACAGGATGAGCCTGAGGGCAGTGTTATGTATTGTCTGGAGTCCTTTTAGGAGCTGGGAGGATATGCGCGCACAGAGATCGTTACCATAGTCGAGGCAGCTGGTGATGAGCGCCTGGCTGACAGTTTCCCTGGTGTTGACTTTGTTCCATCTGAATATTCTGCAGAGCATGTGCAGGGTGTGGAAGCAAGAGGAGTCGACTGCATTGATCTGCTGCTTCATGGTCAGCTCACTGTCAAGGATGATGTCAAGTTTGGAAGCATGGTCTGTAGGTGTGGGAGTGGGTCCAAGTTTGGCTGGCCACCAGCTGTGGTCCCAAATGGAGGTATTTCTCCCAAAGAGCAGGGCTTCTGTATTGTCTGAGGTTAGAAAGTTGGTCTTCATCCAGTGGCCATGGCATTGAGGAAGTTGGTTCTGGGTGTGGAGGGGTCCTTAGTAAATGAAAGGATCAGTTGAGTATCATAGGAGATGATGCTGAGTCCATCGGACCTAATGATGTTGGGCAGGGGGGTCATATGTAGGTATTGAGCAATGTGGGGCTGTGGTATGAACATTGGGGTACGCTGCAAATGATGCTTGGGTGTGGAGGTGAAAGGGAGTAGTCAGACGCTCTGAGTGCGTCCTGTCAGGAAGGAGGCGATCCATTTGACGCACGGATAGCGTAACGGGCGGCACACAGCCGGGCCCGTTACGTTCTACACAGACCGGCCCTTTGTTACGCTACCTCTGATTTTCCTGGCTAGATGCTCAATCACTTTTTTCCTATACCACACAGGCTTACTTTATGCTTCAGGTAGTCACACTACGCATAATTACCTTTGTATCATCGGGAATATATTTTTGCCCTGAGGAAGCCGATTTGTATGGGGCGAAACGCGTTGGCTGTCTTTTCCTTCTGTACTTCATGTCACGTCAACAATAAAATATCATCTGAAGGCAATTGAAATAATCTTCGTATCACTATCATTTCTAAAGTATTGGACTTTTTCTGGTTTATTGTGTTTGTTACACGTCTTGGAATGGTGCACCCCCTATATTTATTAGTCTAAAGAAATTAACTAGTGCCCCAAAAGTTGATGCAAATATAAAGCAAATGTGAGAAAAGTAAGAAAATCAGAGGGAGAAAAAGATATTAACAAAACCTGACTGCTATGTGGCAAAATCATCATCAAAATGCTCTGCTGCAGGGGAATGGCAAGGGATCATGGTCTGAAATGGAGTGCGTTTTATAGTCTGTTTTGCAAATGTTCACAATTTTCCAATATACATCAGGTGTGGGCTTCTGGCATCAGCCAATAGCCACAGCCATAGTAAAATGTTGAACGGGTTCCGCAACGGACTTCTGCCATCATGGGACCGCCACTGGTACATTGCCATCATAACTGTGTTATCTAAATATGGTCAGCTCAATGCTGCCATCCCAACAGCATTGGATTAATACTCACTAGCATTGAAGTCTGCCACATCGGCTGCAGGATACAGCTAGCATGACAGAGTACACTCTGTCAGCTCGGATAAGCGGTTGAACCACCATACTTCTAAATATGGCGGTCGGGACGCTGTCATCTTGGCGAAGTACTTTGGACCGCCAGATGGCAGTATAATCAACAGGATTTAAATCAGGCCCCAAGTTCTTACTTTGTACTACAGCTAATTTGAAGAGTCCACCTGCAGTCGCATCACAAAATCACCCAGCCTGCTGCAAGTGCCAACCCCTTGTCACTTCCACTGCTTTTCACAACACTGTTGCAAGCACTACAAGTATTGTATTATGATACCCATGTTTCAGCACTTCTTGTCCAGCATGCCTTTCATGACCTTTGATGTCATGTTGTGTCAGGTGTTTGGGATGATGCTAGTAGGTGGTGAAATGTTGCCCATGGCACTGGCAAAGACCCTGAGAAACATGTAAGATGTCATCACTATTAGACGTGATAGCCTTAGGGTAGTCATCCCCCAACTTTTTGCCTCCCTCCCTATACTTTTCTGATACTGTTTTTGCTGGTTTTCGGACTGTGTGCACTTTACCACTGCTAACCAGTGCTAAAGTGCATATGCTCTCTCCCTTAAACATGGTAACTTTGGTTCATCCCCAATTGGCATATTTGATTTACTTATAAGTCCCTAGTACAGTGCACTACATGTGCCCAGGGCCTGTAAATTAAATACTACTAGTGGGCCTGCAGCCACTGATTGTGCCACTCACATAAGTAGCCCCTTAACTATGTCCCAGGCCTGCCATTGCAAGGCCTGTGTTTGCAGTTTCAATGCCACTTCGACTTGGCATTAAAAGTACTTGCCAAGCCTTAAACTCCCCTTTTTCTACATATAAGTCATCCCTATGGTAGGCCCTAGGTAACCCATAGGGCAGGGCGCTATGTGGGTAAAAGGCAGGACATGTACATATGTGTTTTATATGTCCTGGTAGTGGAAAACTCCTAAATGTATTTCCCACTAATGTGAGGCCTGCTCCTTTCCTAGATTATCATTAGGACTGCCCTCATATACTTTTTGAGTGGTAGATTCTGATCTGAAATGGGTAACCAGGTAATATTCAGTATGGGCAGAATGGTAATGGAAAATCCTGTTTATTGGTAAGGTTGGATTTTCTATTACTATTTTAGAACTGCCGCTTTTAGAAAGTGAGAATTTATCTGCACTTAAAACCATCTGTGCCTTACAGCCTGTCTCCAATCACCTTCTGGTCTCTGCTGGTTGACAGCTCCTTTGTGCATTTCACCCAGACAACCACAAACACAGGACACTCAGTCACGCCTGCATTCATTTGCATACTGAATAGATCTTCCTTGGCTGGAAGGGTGGAGGGCCTGACACTTACATATCACTACCGGAAGCCCCCCTGGATTCAGGTAAGTCGGGTTTCCGACAGGGGAGTGGGGTGTTGTGTGTGGGTGTGTGCATGAATGTGTGAGTGTGTGTGTGCATGCAAATAAGTGTGTAGTGTTGCTTGCGTGTGTGTGTGCATGTGTGAGAATGAGTGAATGAATGGAAATGTGAATGCGTGCACGTTTGGATGTGTGTACGGATGTGTGCGTGAATGAATGGATGCATGCATTTATGAATGCGTGTATGTCAGTGTGAGTGTGTGCTTGCAAGTGTGCGTTTGTAGGGGGGAAGAATGGAGGGGGGGGCATGGATGGAGGGGGGTGGGAGCTGTCTGGGGAGTGTTGAGGGGGTGTTTTTCCTCCTACCAGTGACAGGGAAGGAATTCCCTGTCACTGGAAGGGCATACCGCCATGGTTTTTGTGGCATTACGAACACCACGAAAACCATGGCGATAGGCAGGGTCATAATGCCGCCGGCAGGACAGTAGCGGCCGCCGGGTTATCTCCAGACTGGCGGCTGCTACCGCCATGGCAGTCGGTGTGGTACATTGGCAGGTTGGCTTCAGCCAACCTGACAATGTCATAATGCCAGCCTGTTGGTGGTACTACCGCCAAATTTCCACCGACAGCCGGGGTCATAATGACCTCCTTCATCTCTTCAGGAAAGTCCTTGTGTGTCAAAAATTGACGCACTGCCTGCCGAAATCAAAGCGAAGCCTGCATTGTGACACAGAAATTGCCACACAGCCAACTGGAACGACGCAGCCCTGACTTCCTGACTCGAAATTCAATGCCTTGCGATGAAAAATGTGATGCATCACCTGCCAGATCGACGCAGCACCCATGCCTTCTTCCAGCGCATCAAGGATTTTCCCCGCATCATCCCTGGGCATCAACATATCCCCACACTGCATTGAGGAACCAAGACAGAAGGATGAAAAATGATGCAAACGGCTTGCAACGTGGAAGGAAACGACGCACTGTCTGTGTCGAGTCAGAAAATTTGACGCAACACCCTATTTTTTCACACATCTCCTCCTCTGCAGTCTCCATGCGTCGTTTTACCAGGTACTGTGTGTAAGAAAGAGCTTTTTTTTTAAGGATTGAGACTCTTTAAAACTTTTGAGAAGTGATATTTCAACTTGTGCTTATTGGATATTTGTAGTTTTGACTTTATTTTATTCAGATAAATATTATTTATTTTTCTAATGCTGTGTGGTGTATTGTTGTGGTGTTTTCACTGTGTTACAGTATGATTCATTGCACAAATACATTACACATCGCCTTCTAAGTTAAGCCTGGCTCCTTAGTGCCAAGGTACCAGAGGGTGGGCACAGGGTCATTTGGATTGTGGTCCCTACTTGGACAAAGGTGTATACTTCTTCCAACTAGAGACCCCATTTCTAACAATCACCCAGTCTAATTTCTGTCTGTGGGCAAAGAAGAACGAGCCAACCAATACACCAGGAGACAGCATTTGGCACACAGCAGCATATATGGCTGCTCACTTCGTGGTGGTTGATAGTTATGATGGAAATAGTGGCCTTGACAGCAAGGATGCAAGTGGATAGAGTGAGCAGGAATCTGTGCATTGTAGAGCATGTTCAACTGTACAATTGATGTCTTCATGCTTAGCTCCTATATTGTACTGCAGTATGATCATGCTTTGAGTAGAGTCCCCGATACAGCTTAATTGGTTTTCTCTTTTTTTGTGTTTATATTTTTTCATTAGTTTCATATATTTAGGAGGATAGAATATCTGACAGCATAGTTTGCTGTTGAGAAAGAAGACATGACTTTTACACATCGTTAGCAATGTAGTAAAACTATTAGGAGGGTCAGAGCTTTGGGGTGAGGGTGTTTGGGGTGTTGCACCCTCTAATAAATGTATTTTCTGGTAAATAGTTGGGTACAGGTGCTTTCAGTCGGGTATGGTGAAGTGCATGTCGGATTTCACACAGATTTTTTAATTAAACACGGTCAAAAACGCACACATACTCTGTTTCTCTCTGCTTTGAAACTCTTTAAAAATGTTGGTTATTTTACAAAATATTGTGGGGGATATTTATCAAATTTTCACACAGCAAGTCTCTTTGCAGCGATGCACTGCATGAAAGGGCAGGAGTGTGGCAGTTTTAACATAACATGGCGCATTCCTGTCATTTCCTTGCGCTACACCCTTTTTGCTGCTTAGCAGAAATGCAGGCACCCTTTGTTGTAGACAGGATTGTTTTTATGCAGGAAGGGGAACCTTTCTGCACAAAAACAATACTCTGAGGGATGTTCCTATTTCTGTGTGTTCTGCAGGATGAAGCACATATAGAAAGAGGAAAAACAATGAGAAATAAAGATATTTCTCCTTGTTACACCTCACCTGGGGAGACACACTATTTTGATGTTTACTCAAGTCTACCAGTAATGTTAAATCTGGGAATGTACCAAAATACATGGGTGGATGCATGTGAACACCCTTGCTCAACCCATGGTATGCCTCCTTGAGGCAGAGTAACAGAGAGCAGTGATTTGCACTGCGTTGCGCTATTCCAGATTTAACAAGCCACTCAGGGCCATGCAAGATGGCCTTGTGTGGCTTGATAAATCTTACTTTTGTGTTGCATCATCCCTGCACCCCAATTGGGTGGCGCCAAGGTGATGCAACACTTTGATAACTATGCCCCTGTGTTTTCTCTCACTTAGTACCCCAACCAATCTGCATTCTTCTCCCTTTCCACTACTCCTTTAGCCTCTCTCATGTGCCCTGCTTGTCGTATAATTTATTTTGACATTATATGCCGGCGCAATTGCTTGAATATCTGAAACTCAAATCACCGCTATCTTACTGACTACACCCCGAGCATAATGTACAAAAAGGAGGCGGTGAAATTAAAAATCACTTCCTGTCTGTGATGTTTTTCTCTCTTTTCCTCCTTGAAAGGATAATCCTGTTTTTACACCCAGGGTATTTCTTCATCCACATCACTGTAGACACATTTTACTGTATTGTTTTTGAATATGTTCTTTCTTTCGTATTTTTCCTCAGCCTAACCATCTATATTTTATATGTGCATAGTTCTCAAGTCCCAATTATAACAGGAAATGTATTAATAAAATGTGTAATCACAGCTCTGGCTGGGGTATTCATGTATTCTGTTAGTTATTTTTGCTTTCTATTTCAGTAATTCAGTTTATTTCAGTAACACTTAGCTCTCGGGTGGTAGGAGTGTTACTGCAGTGTGCATAAGCAGCAGACATCAACTTTTTTATTTACAGAAAACCTTGGTTACATTTTCAACAAATGGCTACTTAAGAAATAAAAGTCTGATATAAACACATAGGGGTCTGATTACAAGCTAAGGCATTATTTATTGCCCATATTAAAGGACGATAACATGGGATACGTTATTTATTAGATGCAGAAAATGATATCCATTTTGAGTTCATGGAAATCACATTCAGATTTTGGAGTTCAACACACCAGGATCTGCATGATACGGTCAATACTGTATGTTTTTGCTTGCAAAAGTTTGACAAATTTGGGCTGCCAAAATTTAACAAAGGTTGAGTTATTTAACACATCCGATAATTCTGACTCGTAATTCTGACCCATGCATAAACAGGAGGTAACGCATGGGTCGGAATATTATGAAGAGCTCGTAATCAGGCCCATAGACAGTTAGTCAGATCTGGTCTTTATCTGAGTTCCAAACAAAAAGTTCCATTGCAAATGTACACCAGGGCTCATATTTATCATAGTGTTATATCACCCTTGCGCCACGCAAGGGGGCGCAAGGGCAACGCAACACTAATGTCAGATTTATCAAGCCACGTAAAGCTACCTTGTGTAGCCCTGTCTGGCTTGATAAATCTGGAGTAAATCAAGGCAGTGCAAATCTTTGCCTTGCTTTACTCTCCCCCAGGGAGTTGTTATATGGGTGCAGTGAGGGTGTTCCCACGCATCCACCTATGGACTCTGAATCATTCCCTGATTGACCAATACTCGTAGACCTGCAATTGTGGCAGAATGGTATGCCTCCTCAGGGGAGGCGTAACAAGGAGAAGTATCTTTAATTCTACTTGTCTTTTCCTCTTTGTATGTGTACTGCATTCTGCCACTCACAAAGAAAGAGGAAAATGACTCTAGCGATTGTTTTTGTGCAGGAAGGTGCTCCTTCCTGCACAAAAACAATTCTGCATACAATGCAGGCACCCTTGTACCTTGGTGCAAGGTTGCCTGCATTGGCGCTAGGCAGCCAGAACTGTGCCAGTGCAAGGAAAGGACAGGAAAGCGACCAATGTTGTTAAATACTGCACATGCCTGCCTTTTCACGTAGAGCAGTGTAGCAAGGCGGCTTGCTGCGTTGTGCTGTGTGAAAGTATGATAAATATGCCCCAGATGTCCTTCAGTTACAAAGTAATAATGTATGGTAGTAGGGAAGTAATAGGACACTCAATCACCGTACTAACTAGGTAGTGATGTGACAGACCGGGAGCAAGGATCATCTGTAAGGAAATACAAGCAGTAGATGCAGTAATCAATGATATTAGTCATGCCATTGTTTTAGTCATGCTGTAGGCCCCGGCATCTTTTCTTAAACACTAGTAACAAATGTACTACATAATAAAGCAGAACAAACAACATACTCTTTTAAATCATACATGTTTTCATGTTTATTGTGAACTTCAAATCCCCTTGAAAATAGCTGTAGGAAGAAAATAATGTTGTCCTGTCTCTTCACAGCTCATTTAGAATTCTAAAACTAAGGATGAGAATTCCATACACAACTTTTTGAAAGCCACAGAATGACAAATGATCAGGAAGTAGACCTTGGTGACATCCTTTCCCATATAATTAACCGGAGGTAGGTGTTCACAAAGAACAAATAAAGGCACACGTTTTAAACTTGTTGGGTATCCAGGACTAACCTATTCATGACATTTTGAAGATATCCATCTCCACATATTCAAAGTTAAACCTGAATTTCAAGTAGTAATATGGTATATTGACTAGGACACATTTGTGACCCCCTAATTGGAAACTACAACTAAAAAGTAGGTAATATTCATTATCCCTCTCTGTTTATTGTGGAGCCAGGTTTTCCAGTAGAATATTTGATTATGACACAAAACTATCTACAATTAGATATAACAATATTAGTGAATGAGGCATTGACACCACCAATATACCAACTGTTCACTTAGAGGTGTGTTTGAAGCAATATCTCATTTTTGACACATTACACTTCGCAAAGTTTTAGAAAATGAAATGCAAAAAAAACTTTACACATTCATTATTCTCAAAGGTTGACACTGAATCAGGAATTTCCAGTACTAGTACTGATATGGAAAAAAAGTTTATCGATTCACATCCGAATCTGCATCAGCCTGATTTGGGGCCCAATGTACAAAGCAATGTTGTGGTCACAAGAGGAGAATTTTGCCATTTGCGATTACAAAATGACTTTGTACAATGTACCATCCCTATTTTACAGGTCAGTATCCTGTTACCGACTCACAAAATTGGGATTGCGACTCGCAATTAGAAAGGGGCGTGCCAAGGGCATCCCTTCCTATTTGTGACTCGGGCCCATGTCTGAGTGTTTTGTGGCCATGAATGTGATTGCAAAACAACTGCAGTTATCACTAATTTAAAATTGGTGCCAACCCATTCACAAACATAAGAGGGTCTCCAAGAGACCCCTTCTCCTTTCTGAATGGTAGCGGAAAAAAAAATCAGAGCAGGCAGTGGACCCAAGAGCCCCCTTCTCCTTTTTGAATGTTACTGAAAAAAAAATTCAGAGAAGGAAGTGGTCCCACCATTGGGAAAAAAACTGCTTGATTGAAAAAGCAGTCACAGACATGGTGGTCTGCTGATCCCAGTGGGCCACCTTCCCTGTGAGTGCAGCCATTCCCGAATGGGTCACAAATTACGATCTGCCTCATGAATATTAATGAGGCAGATCCTATGCAACCCATTTGGGAATCGCTAACAGTGTCTCAGATACTGTTGTTCATTACAGATTTAGACTCACGAATCACGACTTGCAAAAAAATGGTTGTACATCAGGCCCTTAGGGGGTCATTCCGACTCCCGCCGGCGGGAGCCGCCGAATGACCGCACCGCGGTCAAATGACCGCGGCGGCCATTCTGGCTTTCCCGCTGGGCTGGCGGGCGACTGCCAGAAGGCCGCCCGCCGGCCCAGCGGGAAAGCGCCTTCAACGAGGAAGCCGGCTCCGAATGGAGCCGGCGGAGTTGAAGGCGTGCGACGGGTGCAGTGGCACCCGTCGCGTTTTTCAGTGTCTGCTTGGCAGACGTTGAAAATCAATGTGGGGCCCTGTTAGCGTGCCCCTGCAGTGCCCATGCCATTGGCATGGGCACTGCAGGGGCCCCCAGGGGCCCCACGACACCCGTTACCGCCATCCTGTTCCTGGCGGTGAAAGCCGCCAGGAACAGGATGGCGGTAAGGGGGTCGGAATCCCCATGGCGGCGCTGCTTGCAGCGCCGCTGTGGAGGATTCCCTGGGGCAGCGGGAAACCGGAGGGGCACCGCTGGTTTCCCGTTTCTGACCGCGGCTGTACCGCCGCGGTCAGAATGCCCATGGAAGCACCGCCAGCCTGTTGGCGGTGCTTCTGCGGTCGTTGGCCCTGGCGGTCGGTGACCGCCAGGGTCAGAATGACCCCCTTAATCTTTAGTCCAGCCCTTTCCCTTCCAAAGGTTCAGGTTATCCTTCCTAATCTCTAAACCTTTCCTTCTGAATTCTCTTATCCATGCAGAGAACAAGCTCTCCCTGTTAATTATTCAAGCCCATTCTCAGGAAGGGTCCTGACACTGTCCTGGAAGGAGCACAGGGCATTCCATACTGTACCTGATCTAACTGAGTGAGAGTAAAACTTGCAACTCATAAGAATGAGTCAACCCTTTAGCAAATATTATACATCCAGATTAAGAAGAAAAGCAAAACATGGGGTGTGTGTAGGTATGAGCAGCAATTGCATTGCTTCCATTGGCAGCTGTTAGAAACCTAGCCTCAGCTACAGCCACATGTCACATGTGGTGACTAGGGTCAGATGCATAGGAGACCTAGGGCCATATGTACGAACACTTTTTCCCATAGACACAGAATGGGTAAAAACCTTTGCTACATCTGGCCCCTAGTGTGCTATAATTTACATGTAATCTGTGAGTTGTGTACTTGTCCAGATGGCATAATCTTGCTCCACATTTCTATGTGCACCACATAGTTTTTTCTTGACTGAATGATGAATTTCTGTCACTTCCGTCCTAGACTAACTTCTGAATTTTCAGAAGCCTCATATTCTACAAAAGAAATTGTAAGGAGGTCTGCAGCTGGCATTCTGGTGTTATGGATGTAAAGTTGTTGTATCATATTGTATTGCAGCATTTACATAGCTGTTACTACCCTTATGTGGGGTGCGGAAGGGCTTGCCTACATGAGTAGCACACTATACACTGTTGGGTGTGTGGCTGGGTGGATGTTGGATAATGAAGTGTGAGAGACAGATGCACAGTTTTATGGTTTTTGGTATGCTGGTAGCTTTGAACAGCTCTACAGGCCTCTTTATGGTGTTCCATATGATTTAACTTGCTTTTCTGGATTCTGAGCTTGGTTGTCCAATCTCACATTGTGTGTGCTGTAGTGGGCCTGAGCTGGCAAGTTTGGAGGGAGGAAAAGGGGAGAGATCTGTTGGGATGGGCATTTTTATAATCATCTCATATCTGAGTGCCTTCGTAAGATGTAAAGACGTGGTGAGATTGCATAGGTGTTTGGCCCTTGCAGTGCTAGACTATATTAAAGTCCTCCCAGTTGTCCAGCAATATGTGATAGATCTTTTCAGTTATTCTGTGCCTGTTCATTTGGTAATGGCTGTTTTTGGCTGTATAGTGCTGAATGTGAGCTGCTGATCTCCTCACAATTTATTCTGATGGACAACTCTCAAAGCAGATATGTCCTATGCGAATTTAAGAGGTATAAACTACAATTACAATCTGTTACTGGCCACTGCATAATATGGTTTTAGTATTATTGTGGTCCATAACTGTTAAATATGGAAGTAGATAACTATATAATGTCACAGTGAACCATAGATCAGCCCTTATTAACTTACCTGCATATCGAAAGCAGTTTGCTGGCTGAGTTGTTTGAAATTTATGGGCTGTAAGCTGAAGACTGTAAGCTGACGATGGTGGTTAAGAGTGCAACTGTTTTCCAGGCTGTGCTGCTGGGATGTGGATGGTGCAGTTATCTAGGAAATACCCATTTCATGTTGTCAGCTGTTTTTGGAGCTGTAAATGCTCCTGGGTGCTTCTTAAGCAGACTGGTAGTGAGTTCCTTAACGTGTTGGCTTGCAATGAGAAAGCAGTGCCTCCTACGGATTTCTTACGGTAAGGTGGGACAATGAGAACTGGTGCAAACCTGGAGTGCAATTTTCTGTTTGGTTTGTATTACCTGAATTTAACTTGCAGGTATAGCAATCCTTTTCCTTGGGAGGCTCAGTGGACAACCCAAAGTGCCCTTAATATTGCCCTTCTAGCTAAAGGCCGCAAATAGTCAATTGCAGGACTAGAGTCACGCATTCTCTTGGATGGAGGCAGAGGAGAAGACTTACAGCAGCATTTTGGGTGATTTGTATTTTGAGTATGCTGAATGAAGGTACATGCAGGTGTATTTTGCATTTGATGAATGCTAGGCTGTTGGCATAGTCAAGCTTGGTAATTACGGTTATGAGAATAGCTTTCAGTTTATGTTGGTGTGCCAAGTATGGGAAGATGTGATACAGTGCTTTCATTGAGTAGAATACACTCTTTATGATGCTGTTAGCATGCTGTATCAAGGATAGGTTTCAATCCATGGTTACCCACAGGTTTCTAACTTCTCTTGATGTTGTTGGAGGGGTTTCAAGTTCCTTAGGCCATAAGATGATACGCTGGTACTTTTGCCATTGTCCACAGGCCATATTCTCTTTCTTTGTGGTATTGAGCTTAAGTCGGTTATTCTTCATCCATGTGTTTATAGCAGTCACCTTGATGTGACTTGTAGACGTCTTTGGGGCTATACGTTTTTTAAATGATTTGGGTGTCATCTGAATAGTTGTAACAGGTGAGGTTGTATGATTTAATCAGATTTGTTATGAGGTGAGGTAGATAGTGAATCATAGAGGGGATAAGATTGACTCATAAGGAAGGCCACAGTGTTGTGTGGGAAGAGGTGATGTGAAAGACAGTAGGTAGACTACACTTTCTCTGTGAGAAAAGAAGCAATTTAAAGATACCAAAGCAATTTCACAGCAATTTCACAGATACCAAGCCTTTGGAGTAGCATGTAGTAGTGGACAGTTTCAAAGGCAGGTGATAAATCCAGAGGAAATAAAAGCAGCTACTCTGTTTTTGTCCGCTCTGTGCTGATTCTGTACCTCTTCCTGGTTTGAAACCAGAGTGTTGGTCTGACAGTAAGCTATAATGTTTGGTAAAGTTAGAGAGTTGTAAACACTGCTTTCTCAATTGTTTCCCTAGGAATGGTCCATTTGATATAGGCCTGTAGTATGATGGGTCATATGGGTCAAGGTTTTTTTTTTTGAGGAGAGGTCTAATGTAGGAGGTTTTGAGCTCAAGTGGGAATAAATCTAGTTCTAGGGGCTTGTTGAGTAGACATTTGGCTACTTCGCTGCACAGCTTGAGCAAATTATATCTTTAAAGATTTTTGGAGGTGCTGGGTCTGAAGATGATCCTGACAGGGGAGTTGTCTGTACCTTTTGCTTGTCTTAAGGGTGAAAATGTGTCATCTAGCCTGTGCCCTTTGCAGTAAGCTGGGTCTGAAATGATGTATTGTAGTTTGAAGGCTTTAAGATAAGTTGTAATAGTTGTGGTTGTAATTAGGTTCTTCTTGACAAACCATATGTTGAAGTCTCCTAGAATGTATAATTTTGAGTGATCCAGATGGGTGCTGGTTACGGTATCAAGTAGGACATCTTTAAAGTTGAAATTGCTACATCATGGTCTATATATTAAGACAAAGGACTAAGTAATAGTTGGACTATGGTGACATCTTATCATCAAGGATTCACAGCCATCCATGGCAAGGTTTTCAATAATTTTATTTGTAGTGTAGGGGGGTTTCATGGATAGCAGTTATAGCTCCTCCAAATTTGCCAGTACAATTTTTGTTAAAGATGGTAAAATCAGGAGGGAATGCTTTGTGGCAGAGTGCAGAATGTATGCCGAGCTATGGTTCTGTAATGAAAGTGAGTTCTGGTGTTGTTTCTGTTCTGTTCAGTAGGTAAAAGACGTTAACATGATTTTTGTTCATGGATCTTGCGTTAAAGAGTAGGCATTTTGGTTGTTGTATTTCTTTCTTCAGTGTTATGTAGAATGGGTGGAGGTGGAAGAGAATATGGCATTTTGATAAGGCTGGTTTGGGGGTCTAATGTGCTTGTGGCTTTTAGTGCAGGTGGAAGGTTTGTTGTTTGGTTACAGAAGTGAGGACTTTGAGATATATGTGTGTATGGGCTTTTTGTGGTGGGTCCTGGTGTTGTAAATGCTGTGTTGTCTGGTGATTTGTGTAGAGAAGGGGAGTGGTTGTGGGAAGGTATAAATAGGGAAGCTTGTGATCATACTTTTGCGCCTTCTCTTGAATTTCAGTTCCCTTCTGGCAAGTGACACTGTGTTTGTAAGTTATATGGGTTGTGGTTATTGAATTGTTGTATTGTTTGTGAAAGGTTGTGTGCTGTTGTGGTTGTTTTTGTTTTGGAAAAACTAGATTGTTGGTCTGGGAATTTTGTAGTAGTTTAAGTAACTCAGTGTTTTGATATAAGGGGGTTGTAATTAGTATATGTGGATTTGTTAGGGGTAATTAGTAGATAAAGATTTTGTAAGTGAATGACTGCTTACCTGAAATTCTTATGGTGGAAATGCAGAGTTTCTGGCCCTATGGAATTTCCAAACTCCAACATACAACACCCTTAGCCTGTTGTCTTTTATCTGGACACATGAGCTGTGCGGCATGAGCCCTAGGGTTAAACGGTCCTAATGATGAAGTGACATTGGGCCAATGAGAGGTCTAATCCTAACTCTAACCAATCAGAATCCTGGCCTTAAACCCTAGGTCCAATGGGAGCTCTAGTCTTAGGAACCACTCACAGCCCTTGTCACATCAACCAATCAGAATGCAAGTCCTAAACCCTAAGTCCAACAGAAACCCTAGCCCCAGGAGCAAATCAGAACCCTAGCCCTATCAATCAATCAGACCTCAAACCTTAAACCCTAGGTTCAATAGAAATCCTAGCCCATGGGAGTCAATCAGAATGCCTAGTCCAATCAACCAACCAGAACCCAAACTCTAAATCCAATATAATACCTAGCCATGGGAACCCATTAGAACCCTAGTCCTAGTCAACTAATCAGACCCTAAGCCCTACATCCAATAGAAACCCTGGCCTTGAGAGCCAATCAAAAACCCTTATCCATAGAGCATGAGACCTTAATTAAGGAGCTGTGCAAGATGAGAGGGGAAGAGGAAGGCCTACTCAGGTGACACCGGTCCAATCAGTTAGTCTGAAACTGGTGTGCAGAGGGGGAAAGAGAGCTGGTGTTTAACTCACAATCTCCTTGGATGCAGACAAGCCTGATACACACTTTGTAGTTCCTTTTGTAGTTCCTTTCAACACTGTAGATAAGTCCCAATGTAAAGCCACTAAATAATGAATGGCTTTTGATCGCTTAAACTCACTACCCCAAAACGAGTGCTAAATACTCTCACAAGCATAATTTCAATCGAAGAAAATAGATGAAGCAGTTTCTACACACTCAGGTTAGGGTTTGGGTTTGTTTGTTTTGCCTTGTTTCTTTGTATTGTGGGGTTCAGGCCTTTAGTAACCTTAGTACAGTTTAGGAAAAACAAGGAATTAAATGTAAGCAGTCACGCACACACAAAAACAGTACAAGGAGAGTAAAATTTCACAATAGAAAGTGCCTGCTTTTACCACCTTTCTTCTAGCCTTGCTCTCTGGGTTGCTCAGGGCCCGCAGATAATGTGGGGTAAAAAATGGAGATGGCTATCTTGGTGTTCCTTCCCTAGACTTAAGGGGCTGTGCAAGGTGTGAGGGAGGATGGAAGGCCCACTCAAGTGACTTGTCCAATTACTTAATCAGAAACTCAAGTGCAGACGAGGGAAGAAAGCTAGGGCCAGCTCACAACCTCCTTGGATGCAGACTGTCCAAATACACATGTTGCAGTTTCTGTTCAACCCTGCAGGTAAGCCACTAAATAATGTTTTTTTGAACACTTAAAAGTGTTTCTATTACTATCCCAAAACTCCTACAAGCTATTTAAATCACGGAAAACAGATTAAGCAGTCTCTACACACTCAAGTTAGGGTTGGGCTTTGATGTGCTACCATTACTTCCAGTCATATCGTGTCTGCATCATAGTACTTAGGGCATGGTTCGTTGGAGCATGTTTCCTCTGCTGTTCAGAAGCTTGTGGCCATTGCTATGAATACCAATGCTGCATGGTCTAGATTCCACTTTATAGCAAGTGCTGGTGTGCCCCAGTTGCAACCACCAGCTCAAGTTAAGCACATCCAGTTATAGTGTGCGCGTTGGCTAAAAAACCCTGTGGTGTTTTATTAGTTCTCAATCTGGCAAATGTTCACAAAAGGCCACTGGCCCTACGTCTTCTGACATCGTTAAAGCAAATGGAGCAAACCACATTATGGCTTTTCTATCAGTATGAATGCTGCAACATTTCCACACCAGGGATTTGGCAGAGATACTTGGAGTGAGTGACCACACATTGAGAAGGAGTCAGTGTACCATGACTTCCGCTGAGATTGTCCAAAGATCCCATAAAACTCTGCTGGGAATGGTGTGGATGGATGTGACAGGAGGGACGTTAATGAGACAATCAACGCGAGAGAGTTCTCAATTTCTTCACATTTATGTTTAACAAGTTGTTTCAAAGTCTATGTTGCTGGTGTCATGACTGTCACGTAACTTTATGGTGATTAGCTCACATACAGAGACAGTGTTAAAACCTCTTCCACTTCTCCAGTTGACGTTCCCTCTTTCAGCACCATATTGCTCTCATTTTGTGGAACAGTGTGGACTTGACAGAGGTCCACTGTGCACTTCCTCTTGTTCCCCATGTTGCTCAGATTACAAATCAAGCATGTTAAGCAGAGCGAGTGCAGCTCTCACACAACACCTAGTTGACAGTGCCATTTGTTGCAAATACCGCGACTCGAAGGCATTTGGGCGCTTTACATGAACACCAGCTACATTAAACAAGGTCACATTCATGTGTTTTTTAGGCACGGGGAGGTTAAGTGATTTACCCAGGATCACAGGATGTTGCGCCTACGTCGGAACTCGAATTGTAATTCGAAACTGTAGAAAATGACAAGTTACAAACTTGACCAATCACGAAGAAGCAAACCAAATAACTGCCATGCGTGCATCACCATGGATAGAAACCTTTTACTATAACTTCTCAAAAGAACCATAAGACCCTTGTAAGCCATCCAGTAAGCCAAGACAGCATTTTATGTAAGTATTTCAAAACATTGGCTTAGTGAAGAGCAACAAAAATACAGGCACCCAAGACACGTCACACACACTCTACAGCAAACACACGTCATTAACGTCCGGCACAGTTCTTTAGGAGACCTGCTGTGCATAACTAAAGTGCAGAGCCTAACATTATTTCCTATTGGTGCATAAAAACACCGGTGCATAACAGTACGTTAACCGCACTTTACATTACATAGGACATTAAAGTATATAACATAGCAAAATAAAACGTATCAGTACCAGCAACATGACATAACTTCAGTACAAATTTTAAATAACACTAAGAGAAAGATAACAGTACATAACTTTCAGATTCACATGACAACATATTCTTTCCCCAATAAAGCATAAGCAACAGTAAAGACAGACTTCCACACCCCTTTAATCAACCTATACATTCAGTTACATCTTACCATATCTAACCTACATGCAGTTTATGCACAAGCGTTTAATAAATAAAATTAAAAGATAACAGTACAACACTAAAACATAAGGCTGATGGGCACTGATTTATTGAGACTGAAATATAATCAGAGCCCAACTACCCTACCCACTGGCGCAAGAGCCAAGGTCACAAACATGCCACGGATCCAAATCACCATATTTAAATGCAAAAAAACTATATGGCATTGAAGTCACTACTGGCCTGCTGAGCCCTGCTAGGAGCCAGGGGTGAGATCCCCAGTACTCTGACTCCACTGGCTTAGAACCTGCTTCTTACGGACCTGAAACGAAGCAGAACATTAGACCTCCTAGACACTTGGCACACACTATCAGCATAGACACAAACCCCAGGACAACTCAGTGCATGGGTTAGTACTATGTTTCACAATAGCACAGTAAAGTTGTACAACGCTAACTGCAGTTCATAACAATATGTCACGTAGCATATTAAAATGTTGCATAACAAAACGTCACATAACAGCACAAAGGAGCATATGAAATTAACAGGAATGTCAGGTTAATATAACAGAGCATTAATATAAGAGTGAGATTAAAAAACATTATGCTTGCATGCTCATAACCTATGCATAACAGAACACAACGATAGCATATATTTAAAGTCCTAATACTCAACATTAGGCAAACAGCAATTTGAAAGATAACATAACAGGTACTGCCAACATTGCCCAGCCAGGGAACCCCCTCCTACCTCTGTAGACCCTCTCAGCCCCCCAACACTGAACACTTCAACTCACATGCATGCCAATTAACCTGATTTATTTTTTTGTGTTGTATTTCTTTATTAAAGATTTGTAGAAGCAAAAAATGAAGAACAGAAATATTAACATATTGCTCCAATCGCTTTCAACATATAATGGACAGTTGTCTTGTACGTAGACCCAACTCCTTTACAGAAACAGAAACAGAAACAGAAATGAAGGAGACTAGAAGCATGCAAATTTACAACATGACTAGGGACAAAAAAACGGTAAGCATGGCTTCAACACCAAGATCAGCATTCAATAATACAGTGTCACTAACATTTCAGCATAAGCAGATTTATAATTGTAGAAAGATACGTTCATGACACCAAACATGTCTCCATGACAGTATTCACAAGCGATCCAGATTGTTGGATCATTCCCCATCTATTAATTAATTACCCCCCACCTTCCCACACCACATCGACTACCGCTGTGGGTGGCAGAAAGGGGAACGTTGCAGAGTAGGGTCGCTAATGGAGATGTCTAAGGAAGGGGATGAGTGGCTCGCGTAAATCCCGGGTTCTGTAAGGCAGAGGCAGATGATAAAAGAGAGAGAATGAGGCCAGACGAGGGACAGCCCGAGCCCATAGGTCTGGGGAAACGGGTCTTTGGACATGCTGAGAGGATCGAGTCAAGGGAGATATGTGATGAGATAACTTGACTGATCGCCCTGTCAAGCACACACTGGGGAGTATTAAGGTGTTAGAGGCGCCCCCACTTATTAAGTAGATGTGGAGGCAGTATAAATCATGTTAGTGAAAGGGTGAGAGTAGTTAGTGCTCGATTTGGAGCCCTAAGAATAGTGAACGTCTGATGTGATGCTCCACTGCTCGAGGGTTAGTTTTGAGCTGGAAGGTATAGGAGCCAGTAACAAAAAGGAGGATATAAAAATAGGGACACAACATTCGTGAAAGGAAAGAAAGAGGGGAAGAGGTAAAACATAGTTATGACACTATGAGAAGAGTACAGAGAGGAGAGAAAAAAGGAGGGTGTAAGGAAATGCCTCCTTCGCATGGTTACCCCCTGATTTTTTGCCTTTTGCTGATGCCAGTTATGATTGAAAGTATGCTGGGACCCTGCTAACCAGTCCCCAGCACCAGAGTCCTTTCCCTAAACTGTACCTTTGCTTCCACAACTGGCACAGCCCTGGCACTCAGATAAGTCCCTTGTAACTGGTACCCCTGGTACCAAGGGCCCTGATGCCAGGGAAGGTCTCTAAGGGCTGCAGCATGTCTTATGCCACCCTGGGGACCCCTCACTCAGCACATGCACACTGCCTCACAGCTTCTGTGTGCTGGTGGGGAGAAAATGACTAAGTTGACATGACACTCCCCTCAGAGTGCCCTGCCAACCTCACAATGCCTGTGGCATAGGTAAGTCACCCCTCTAGCAGGCCTTACAGGCCTAAGGCAGGGTGCACTATACCACAGGTGAGGGCATATGTGCATGAGCATATAAGCAAAACCTTAGACATTGTAAGTGCAGGGTAGCCATAAGAGTATATGGTCTGGGAATTTGTCAAACACAAACTCCACAGTTCCATAATGGCTACACTGAAATCTGGGAAGTTTGGTATCAAGCTTCTCAGCACAATAAATGCACACTGATGCCAGTGTGGAATTTATTGCAAAATACACCCAGAGGGCATCTTAGAGATGACCCCTGAATACCAATCTGACTTCTAGTGTTAGGCTGACCAGTTTCTGCCAGACTGCCACAACCAGACGAGTTGTTGGCCACATGGGGAGAGTGCCTTTGTCACTCTGTGGCCAGGAACAAACCCTGTACTGGGTGGAGGTGCTTCTCACCTCAACCATGCAGGAACTGTAACACTTGTCAGTGAGCCTCAAAGGCTCACCCCCTTTGTTACAGCGCCACAGGTCATCCCAGCTAGTGGAGATGCCCGCCCCTCTGGCCACTGCCCCCACTTTTGGTGGCAAGGCTGGAGGAGATAATTAGAAAAACAAGGAGGAGTCACCCACCAGTCAGGACAGCCCCCTAAGGTGCCCTGAGCTGAGGTGGCCCCTGCCTTTAGAAATCCTCCATCTTAAGTTTGGAGGACTTCTCCAATAGGATTAGGATGTGCCCACCTCCCCTCAGGGAGGAGGCACAAAGAGGGTGTAGCCACCCTCCAGGACAGTAGCCATTGGCTACTGCCCTCCCAGACCTAAACACACCCCTAACTTTAGTATTTAGGGGCACCCAAGAACCCAGGAAATCAGATTCCTGCAACCTGAACTAAGAAGAAGGACTGCTGCCCCAGCTCTACCGGCCTGTCTCCTCACTTGAAAAACTGCAACAGCGACGCATCCAACACGGATCAGCAAACCTCTGAAGCCTCAGAGGACTGCCCTGAGCCTAAGGACCAAGAAACTCCCATGAGCAGTGGCTCTGCTCAAGAAACAGCAACAATATTGCAACTTTTCTGCAACTTTCAAAGACCTCACACTTCCCGCCGGAAGCGTGAGACTTCATCCTCTGCGCCCGACGCCCCCGCCTCGAGATCCAGAGAACCAACACCACAGGGAGGACTCCCAGGCGACTGCAACCCCAATAGTAGCCCGAGACGACCTCCCTGGACCCCCACAGTGACACGCATGCAGACAGAATCCAGAGGTTCCCCCTGACCGCGACTGCCTGTAACAAAGGACCCGACGCCTGGACCAAGGACTGCACCCGCAGCCCCCAGGACCAGACGGAACTGAACCTCAGTGCAGGAGTGACCCCCAGGCGACCCTCTGCCTAGCCTAGGTGGTGTCTGGCCCGAGAAGCCCCCCTGTGCCCTGCCTGCACCACTATAGTGACCCCTGGGTCCCTCCATTGAATCCAATACAAAACCCGACGCCTGCTTTGCACACTGCACCCGGCCGCCCCTGTGCCGTTGAGGGTGTGTTTTGTGTGCCTACTTGTGTCCCCCCCAGTGCTCTACAAAACCCTCCTGGTCTGCCCCCGGGGACGCGGGTACTTACCTGCTGGCAGACTGGAACCAGAGCACTCCTATTCTCCATAGGCACCTATGTGTTTTGGGCACCTCTTTGACCTCTGCACCCGACCGGCCCTGAGCTGCTGGTGTGGTAACTTTGGGGTTGCCTTGAACCCCCAACGGTGGGCTGCCTATCCCCAGGAACTGAGACTTGTAAGTGTCTTACTCACCTCACAACCTAACCAATACTTACCTCCCCCAGGAACTGTTGATTTTTGCACTGTCTACTTTTAAAATAGCTTATTGCCATTTTAACAAAAACTGTATATGTTATAGCTCTAATTCAAAGTTCCTAACTTACCTGTGTGGAGTACCTTGCATTTTATGTATTTACTTCAAATCTTGAACTTGTGGTTCTAAAAATAAATTAAGAAAAGTTATTTTTCTATATAAAAACTATTGGCCTGGAGTTAAGTCTTTGAGTGTGTGTTCCTCATGTATTGCCTGTGTGTGTACAACAAATGCTTAACACTACCCTCTGATAAGCCTACTGCTCGACCACACTCCCACAAAATAGAGCATTAGAACTATCTACTTTTGCCACTATCTTACCTCTAAGGGGAATCCTTGAACTCTGTGCACACTATCTCTTACTTTGAGATAGTATACACAGAGCCAACTTCCTACAGGCGGCATATGTGTATTAATAGGACAAACAATAACATAACATTGAGAATGACAATAACAATAATAAGAACAGAGACAAAAAAGGGAACAAAAACAAGAACAAGAACAAGAGCATCGGCCGGGAAAGAAGGAGGGAGAGGGGATGGAAATTCAACGGGGAAGGGTGAGGGGATGTATTGCGGTGAGTCCTGGGGGAGTATATGCATGGTAATAACTGATTCGAAGAGGGGATGGTAGATATTGGAGAGGTTGAGAGCCCTATGAAGGGGTAGTAGAGAAGTATATCTTATATTATCCACAGCAGACCATTGAAGGCTCAAATGAGATCACAAGAGAGGGAGCTATCAGCTCCAAATGGAAAGGCATGATGATAGCCCGGTGTGTGGACGTGTAACCTCCTAATCTCATGGCGCATACAGGAAGGGTGCCCATGTCTGAAAGAAAACATCTAGCTTGTCTTGGAGACCATAAATGAGTTTCTCATGTGTGGCTGGCTGGTACATAGCAGCAATCCATTCCCCATGAAGAGGAACATTAACTATATGCCAGTGTCTAAGGATACACACCTTAGCTGAAGCAAGCGCAGTGTGTAGTAGACGTTGTTGTGGTCGTGTTAGGCAGCTTAACTCACTGGTATCATGTAATAATAAGAGGGAAGGAGTGAGAGAGGTCAGTTATGGAAGTATCTCTCTGAGGGTATGCCCTACCTTCTGCCAGAAAGTGTGTATAGATGGGCAATCATGCAGAATGTGAGGCAGACCACAATAATCATGAGGGCATCTCCAGCAAGAGGCATGAGATAATAATCCCACCGAGCTCAACTTCTGAGGGGTCCAGTACCATTCATGTAGTGACTTGAATAGGCTGAATTTTAGGCAAACTTCTCTAGCCCCCGGTCCCTGGGCGCTATAATTTCAGCCCAATCCTCCAATTCATATTCAGTCTGAAGGGGTGCCTGCCACTTTGCCTTAGTGAAGAGTAAAAGTGGAAGGGAAACAAGGTGGCGGTTTAATTGGGAGTGGAGCCCAAAGATTGCGCCCCGGAAAGATCCCCAAGTCTCCAAATAGTGAAGTATTTGAGACTGAGGAAGGTCATATGGGGCCTTCCTAGTCGTCCCTCCAAGCAGTGTTTAAGTTGAACGAAGCGCCATAGGTGATGCTTTGGCAGATCTAATTCCTCCCTTAGTTCTGTGAAGGATTTCAATGTGCCCCTATTCAGGAGTTGGTCCAGTCAGTAAAGGCCCTTTGAGCACCAGTGTTCCCAGAAGAAGGTTTCCTTACCTATGAGCAATCACCCATTGCCCCATAGAGGTGTTCTGTCATGGATCCAGGGGTCTATTTTGAGTAAGCAACATGCTTGATTCCAAGAAATGCGCATGGCTCTGCCCATGGGGTTGGTGGAGAGCAAGGGAGTAGGAATTGTGTCATAGAGTATCTGTAATCCCGATGAGGGACGGAAGAGAGCTCTCTCCATCTCCACCCAAGGGGGCGGGTCTCGTGCCTTCGGCAGCATATACACTAGTTGCGAGAGGTGTAACGCAAGCGCATCGTGTTCCACTAAGGAAGGCCCAACCCCCTGTACTCGCGCCTGGCTAGCAATGCTGCCTTGGGTAGTCTTGGTCGCATTGACCCCCACACAAAGGCCTGGATGCGTCAGTCTATTTCCTGAAGTGTAGACAGAGGAATCTGCAGAAGTATCATACCTAAGACATATAGAAAGCGTGAAAGGGTTACCATCTGTACCGCCTGAGCTCTGCCCCACATGGATAGGCCTAGGTGCGTCCATTTATCAAAGTCACATTTCATGTTGGTTAAAAGCGGGTCTAGATTATCTGTGATCATGTTCTCTAGTCCCCTATTAATATATATGCCAAGGTATTGCAGGCGCAACCGTTTCCATTTGACTGAGAGATCTCGGACTGATGCGCTCACTGTTACTGTGGTCAACGGTAAGGCCTCGCTCTTACCCCAGTTATTTCTATATCCCAACAGGAACTCAAACTCAGAGTGGATGGTGCGCAGCGCCGGTAAGGAATTGGTTAAGTCGGTAAGGGCAAGCAGAATATCATCAGCATATAGGTAAATGGTAGAATCCCATCCTGGGAGGTGTATCCCTGAGATGGCACTCAAGCCACATATCATGGTCGTCAAGAGTTGCACAGCCAAAAAGAACAACAAGGTTGACAGAGCGCAGCCCTGGCGGGTTCCCCTGTGCACCGCGAACGTGTCAGAAAGGAATGGCCCCGCAGTTGGCCTATGTGGTAGGAGAGTCGTATAGCAGGCGCACCATTTTGATAAAACTGGTTCCAAGGCCAAAATGCTTTAGTGTTTCGAAGAGGTACCAGCACTCTATGCGGTCGAAGGCCTTCTCAGCCTCCAGAGAGAGGGCTAGGGCTTCCTCATGCGAGTCCTGTGTTGCCCATATAGAATGGAGTAGTGTGCGGAGGTGATTTCTGGAAGAACGGCCTGGCACAAAGCCAACCTGCGTGTGATGGACCAGGGAAGGTAGAACTTTCTTAAGATGTGCGGCAAGTATCCCCGCCAGGATTTTAACATCTCCATTGAGGAGGGAAATAGGGCGGTAGCTGCCACACATAAGGGGGTCCTTACCCGGTTTTGGCAGTACTATTATAGAGGCTTTGTTGGATAATGGATGAAGAGAGCCAGTTTGTGTGACCCTACGGAAGGCCTCATAGAGGGTTTCCACCAAATCTTCTCCCACCCATTTATAGAATTCCATCAGATACCCGTCCTCACCGGTTGCCTTATGATATGCCAGTTTGGCAATAGCCTGTCTGATTTCTTCTTTGCTAATGTCTCCTTCTAGTAGAGCTCTACCTTCCTCCGATAGGCGTGGTAAGTTTGCCTTCTCCAGAAATGCAGATAAGTTAACTTGATCTACTGCCACCTCCGGAGCATAGAGGGACTGATAGAGGTGACCAAACTCATTAGCAATTTCTTGGGGATGTGTAATAAGTGAATCATGTGTGTTGTATAGAGCCGGAATAGCCAATGTCATCTCTCTTTGGCAGAGCTGGGCAGCCAATACACGGCCTGCTTTCTCCCCATGCTCATAATGTTGGCCCTTAAGTCTCTGTAGGGCATATTCTGCACACGATGTGTATAGAGAGTTAAGCTCCATTTTAGCATGCTCCAGACAGTGTCGGAGGGGTGTGGAGGGGGTCCGGATATAGTCATGTGTAGCTTGTAGGATACAGTCTTCCAGGGCTTTCTGCTGATCACGCTTTTGGGCATTGGCAAGGGCAGCGTCTCTCATTAGTTGTCCCCTGATCGCCGCCTTAGCCGCAGCCCAGAGTAACTGAGGTGAGGCTACCGAGCCTTTGTTATTATGGAGAAACCCTGTGACATGAGATCTAAGCTGCTCTTTCCCCTTTGGGGTGCGGTAGCGAGAGGTATTAAGGCGCCATGGTTTACGGCTGGGGGAAAGTTGCCCGAGCCTTCGAGATAGTAACACCGGAGAGTGGTCCGACAAGGCTGCTGGGAGAAACCCAGACTCCCTAACCACTCGTAACAGCCAGTACGAAATTAGGAAGTAATCCAGTCTTGATTGGGTCCCATGGTGAAATAAAAATGTAATCTCTGTCGGTAGGGTGTGAGAGACGCCAGTGATCCTGCAGGCCGTAGTCAGAATGGATGTCCCCAAAGAGGGATCTATCTGCATTGTTACCCGCACCACTGCCGTTTGATCTATCTAGAATAGGGTCCGGTGCTAGGTTCCAGTCCCCGCCCAAAAGATATTGAGAAGCACTGATCTCTGTCAGTATTCTGTTAAGAGAGAGAAAGAAGGAGCGTTTAGAGCCTGTGGGGGCATAAATAGATCCCACGCATATTGTGGAGGAGCCCAGTGCTAACTTGGCAAGGACATAGCGTCCCTCTGGAAGTCTAAACGGTAATGATCGACGAATGAGAATCACCACACTGCACCTGCGTCCCGTGCCCTGCATGCCATCTCGCGCTGATGGCGCTCCACTGTGGAGCACCCGACCCACCCAATCTCTACGCAGCTTGTCTGACTCTGAGGAGGATAAGTGGGTTTCCTGCAAAAGAGCGATACCAGTGTTTTTGATCTGAGATAAGACAGAATTTTTTGTTGCTTAAAGTAGTGTGTCATTCCATGAACATTCCAGGAAAGAACCTTTAGTGGTGCAACGGAGCTCATTAAGAAATATCAATGGTGCAGCTGTGGAGGGATGTAAGATCTCAGAATGGGAAGTATTCTAACTGGAGGGTCTATAGGGGGGTAATACAGGACTCCGGACATGAGTATGATGATGAGGGCAATCAGGGGAGGGGAAGGAAAGATTTATGAAGGGTCCCTGACAAAAGAATATAAGGGAATCAAGCCGATAGGTAGTAGAGGGCAAGGAAAAGTGATGAAATGAAATAACAAATACCAATTGTGAGAGAAAGAGAGGAAAACAAGAAATATGAAAAGATGAGAAGAAAAGAGAAGAAAGGTGGGGCAGATCTGCAGTTATAGCTAAGAAAGAACCCAGACCTTGTGCCCCCGTAGGTGGGGAAATAAGAAAGAGGGAAACCCAAAGCACAGGGCTATATCTGTGAAACGTAAGGGAAAAGTCCTCACCTCAGGTAGGGCTGTTAAACCGCGGGTCGGTGTCGACATGGTCCGCACGCCGAGTGAGCGTGGAGGGACAGGGGAAAACGAGAAGAGGTACGTGATTCATTTATATGGGCTGTGTTGGACCTGGCTTTTTGACAGGGACATCCCCAAACTTTTTGCCTCCTTCCTCCTATTTTTTCTGACCTGTTGTTGTTGGCTTTTGACCTCTGGGCACTTTACCACTGCTAACCAGTGCTAAAGTGCATATGCTCTCTGTGTAAATTGTACTACTGATTGGTTTATCCATGATTGACTATTTAATTTACTTGTAAGTCCCTGGCAGAGTGCACTACAGAGTGCACTACATGTGCCTAGGGCAGGTAGATTAAATGCTACTAGTGGGCCTGCAGCACTGGTAGAGTGTGAGTTCTCTGACCCCAGGGAACTTACAATGGAGGCAGACTTCTGGGTGAGTACCAGAGAGTCTGAAGAGGCATTTGGGGGTTCTCCTGAAGGGAGTGGTCTAGGTGGTTCCCAACCGAGTGAGGTGGGAAAGGATTGTAGTGTCCCAGGTAGGTCCCAGGTCCTAGAGGGTTCCATGAGGGAACACCAGGAGGGAAGCCTAGCCTGTACCGTAGGGCCACCTTTTGAGGGAAGCCCTGCAGTGTCAGAAGAACTTGGGGGGGGTGACTGTAGCCAGCATCCCAACAGTTCTGGTGTCTGGCAGTACCACTCCTAGTGAGGGGGTGCAGAAGTCCAGACATAGGGTTGAGAGGGGGTTGCAGACCCCAGTGGAGGACCTTGAGAGTCAGGGGACAGCTCTGAGAGCAGAGCCCCCCAGGAATGACCCAGGTGAAACCGTTTCTGGTTTGGGGGAAACCCAGACTCTGTCGGATGGGCAGAGGTCGGGAGACCTGCGCCAACCAGACTCTTGTGTGGCCCTTGGGGACGGTGTGTCCCTTGTGGGGGGTGAGAGTGCCCCCCAGGAAGTCCTGGCATGCCAGGCAAAGATTCAACCTCAGGGTGGTGACTCTGGGTTGGATAACTGGGTTCAGAGGTTAAACTCTGACCTGGTGGGGGGTAGGTGTGCCCCCCAGAAAGTCCTGGTATGCCAGGCAATGGTTCAACCTCAGGGTGTTGACTCTGGGTTGGCTAACCAGGTTCAGAAGTTAAACTCTGACCTGCTGGGGGTAGGTGTGCCCCCCAGAAAGTCCTGGTATGCCAGGCAATGGTTCAACCTCAGGGTGGTGACTCTGGGTTGGATACCCAGGTTCAGAGGTTAAACTCTGACCTGGTGGGAGGTAGGTGTGCCTCCCAGGAAGTCCTGCTGTGCCAGGCAATTATCCAACCTTAGGGTATTGACTCTGGGTTGGATGGCCAGGTTCAGAGGTTAAACTCTGACCCGGTGGGGGGTAGGTGTGCCCCCCAGAAAGTCCTGGTATGCCAGGCAATTGTTCAACCTCAGGGTGGTGACCCTGGGTTGGATGGCCAGGTTCAGAGGTTAAACTCTGACCTGGTGGAGGGTCAGTGTGCCCTCCAGGAAGTCCTGGCGTGCCGGGCAATTGTTCAACTTCAGGGTGGTGACTCTGAGTTGGATGGCAAAGTTCAGAGGTTAAACTCTGACCTGGCGGGGGGTAGACGTGCCCCCCAGAAAGTCCTGGTTTGCCAGGCAGTGATCCAGTCTGAGGGTACAGACCCTGGGCTGGAAGACCAGATTCAGGGTGTCCCTCAGACCTGGAGGGAAGGGCTACTGATAACAGTGCCCCTACCATGTTGTCTTCTGAGAAGGCCACTCCTAGTTGGAGGGTGCTGGACCCCAGAAGGGAGGGCAGGGGGAGGGAAGCCTCACCCCGGGCCCTAGTCCAACCTGAAGGTACAGACCCCAGGTTGGAGGTCCAGTTGCAGGTTAACGGCCCTGCACTGGTGGAGGAATGGTACAGGGCGACTTCTATAAGCACCCTGACCATGTTGGACTCTGGGGGTACTGCTCCAGGAGGGAGGGTACAGAGCCCCCCAGAGGAGAGGACCAGGTTCAGGCTGTCATCCCTGACCTGGTGGAAGGGAGAGTGGTTAAAGGGTGCCCAGCACCTGGGGCTACCGCCCCCCACTCTCCACAACCACAGTGGTGGGAGAGCTTTGAGAAGCCTGGGGCCTGGCTCTCATCCCTGGCAGCTGGCAGTAACCATTGTGGCTTGCTGTCCGGGTGGACAGAGTTATCCCTGGGGAGGGGACAAGTGTCACACCCCAAGGGTAGAGTGGGCAACACCACTGTGTTAGTCTTGGTGGTACTATCCTGCTCCTGGATACATCTGTGAGCAAAGTAAGGTTAGGTGCTGCACAGATGGGATCCGCAGGTAAGGAGAAAGGTTCCCCTTGGATGGGCTTAGTGGGCCCTGAGAGTATGGACAGAGGGATCCAATTGGAGTCAGGAAGGTGAAGAACTGGAGCATGCCCCTGCTGTTGTGGGCCTGGGTCCTTGTTCTGTCGCCTCAAACAGGGAAGTACATCAGGATAGTGATTGTTCTCCCTGGCTTTAGGCTGGTAGGGGGTCATGTTGTACCTGGCTTTTTGACAGGGTCTTCCCCAAACTTTTTGCCTCCTTCCTCCTATTTTTTCTGACCTGTTGTTGTTGACTTTTGACCTCTGGGCACTTTACCACTGCTAACCAGTGCTAAAGTGCATATGCTCTCTGTGTAAATTGTACTATTGATTGGTTTATCCATGATTGGCTATTTAATTTACTTGTAAGTCCCTAGTAGAGTAAACTACATGTGCCTAGGGCATGTAGATTAAATGCTACTAGTGGGCCTGCAGCACTGGTTGTGCCACCCACTTCAGTAGCCCCTTAACCTTGTCTCAGGCCTGCCATTGTAAGGCCTGTGTGTGCAGTTTCACGGCCACTTCGACTTGGTATTTAAAAGTACTTGCCAAGCCTAGAACTCCCCTTTTTCTACATATACGTCACCCCTAAATGTGTGCCCTAGGTAAACCCTAGAGCAGGGTGCTGTGTGGGTAAAAGGCAGGACATGTTCCTGTGTAGTTATATGTCCTGGTAGTGTAAAACTCCTAAATTCGTTTTTACACTACTGTGAGGCCTGCTCCCTTCATAGGCTAACATTGGGGCTGCCCTCATACATTGTTGAAGTGGCAGCTGCTGATCTGAAAGGAGCAGGAAGGTCATATTTAGTATGGCCAGAATGGTAATACAAAATCCTGCTGACTGGTGAAGTCGGATTTAATATTACTATTCTAGAAATGCCACTTTTAGAAAGTGAGCATTTCTTTGCACTTAAATCTTTCTGTGCCCTTCAATCCACGTCTGGCTAGGTTTAGTTGACAGCTCCTTGTGCATTCACTCAGACACACCCCAAACACAGGGTACTCAGCCTCACTTGCATACATCTGCATTTTGAATGGGTCTTCCTGAGCTGGGAGGGTGGAGGGCCTGCACCCACACAAAGGACTGCCACACCCCCTACTGGGACTCTGGCAGACAGGGTTGAACTGAAAGGGGGCTTGGTGCATTTCTTAGACACTCTTTGAAGTCACCCCCACTTCAAAGGCACAACTTAGTATAAAACAGGGCCTCTGCCCTACCTCATTGTACTGCCATTTGATAAAGTTTGTTTTGACCAATGACTTTGTGTTTCACCACTGCACATATTAGTTGCTCAATGTTCACCAGTAGCACATTGTATGTTTTGTTCAGTTGAGCCGCCTATGGGCTTTGACATGGCATTAGCCATTGCTTTCTGTATTCAGTTTAGCCGCCTATGGGCTTTGACATTGCATTAGTCATTACATTCTGTATTCTGCCTATTGGCTTTGACATGCTGTATCCAGTCTAGCCGCCTATTGGCTTTGACATTGCATTCCTATTGGCTTTGACATGATGTATTCAGTTTAGCTGCCTATTGACTTTGACATGCTATTAGATATTCTGCCTATGGGCTTTGACATGATATTATATATTGCATTTTGTATTCAGCTTAACTGCCTATTGGCTTTGACATGATATTATACATTCAGCTTAACTGCCTATTGGCTTTGACATGATATTATACATTGCATTTTGTATTCAGCTCAGCTGCCTATTGGCTTTGACATGATATTATACATTGCATTTTATATTCAGCTCAGCTGCCTATGGGCTTTTGACATGATATAAGACATTGCATTTTGTATTCAGCTTAGATGCCTATTGGCTTTGACATGACACTAGACATTGCATTTGATATTTAGGTTAGCTGCCTATTGCCTTTAACATGACATTGCATTTGATATCTAGGTTAGCTGCCTATTGCCTTTAACGTGGAGTTAGACATTGCAGTTGAGAATCCAAGCTGTATTTTTCCAAGCTGTGTTTTTGAACCAAGATGTTTTTCTCACAGTAGACTAGACCTGATAAGAGAGGGTACATGGTGTTGTTCTCTCTGCTTGAGCTTGGGAACAGGAGTAGTCTTGGAGACCTGGCCAGTCTCCAAAAGGCTTGCTCAGTTTCCCAGGTCTGAGAGGAGGGGGCACACCTTTGTAACGAATGACACAGGCTGCAGAGATTCAGATTCGAATCTGCCGGACTTCGTGCTGGAGCTTGGCGCCAGCTGCCAGCAATCCCGTGTGGGTAGATGAATCTCTTTCTCGCGGCTGACAGGGGTCATCAGCTTGCAGACCTTAGAAAGATGAAGCTGTAGATAGTTTCCCACACGGTGAAGTATTTGTTTTGCTTTGCATTCAATATCTTATAAATATAACCTGCTGTGTATATTGCAAACTGATATATTTTGTTTGATTAACGCGGACTTGAAAGCTACTAATTCGTCATACATAAAAATTGGGGTTGGGGAAGAATTAACAACAATAAAAGTCTTCTTTGAACTCAGAAGTGCATTTCTGGTGTGTTATGTTAGTGCTTAGAAACTAGCTAAGAGGAAAGCACTACAATTGGTACCAGAAGGCGTGGTGTCGGTCATTAAGAGGTGATTAAGAGGGTGTTGACGAGTTGGTAGATTTCTAAGTGCACACTTTAAAAGTGTAATTGTTTCTGTTGTTTGGAGAATTACAGAAATTGTTTTTTTTGGAGAATCACAGTAGCACGGCAGACCATGTCTGAGAATGCATGTGTTGGTAAACTGCCCGATGGTGCTAAGAAAAACTGTGAATTGTTTTCTGTTTGGAGAATTACAGAAGCACAGCAGACCATTTTTGAAAATGCATGTGTAGCTAAAATGCCTGATAGTGTTTTGAGAAATAATTTCTGTTGTACATATATAGAAAAAGTGTCTTTTGGAAGTAATGATGACAGAAAGGTCTGGATACCTTTATCTGCTTACAGAGAAATGCAGGAGAAATGTAGGAAGTTGGAACATGAAAATAGGAATTTACGTGAGCAAATTAGCCCGACTGAAAGTTATAAAAATGCTGTTTTTGAAGAATCTTTCTTGTCCCATTCCAGTTTGTGATTTACGAGTTACCGTTGCAAAATGCACAAGTAAAATGAAGGATTTTAGAGCAAGACACCCCGAGTTTCATTAGCTTGTTTGATTTTTGGAAAAAGAATAGCCCTCATTTGAGAGAAATCCTAACACTTTTGTATATGGTCACTGTGAAAAATTATATGCAGTTGCGCGCTTGTGATTTGGCAAATGAAATAATGCAGACTTTAGGTTTTTGCGCAGTGCAAGAAGGAAATACTTATGTACATGTAATTCAAGAACAAGGAAAGAAAATAGTGCCCCTAGCTAGAATCATACAATGGATCTGGTACTTGCAAGACAGGGCTAGAGTACCACAGATAAAAGAGTTACCAATGAAATTGTGTGCACCATTTGAATTCGTGTCCACTGAAGATAAAAAGCATGTTTGTTTTACTAATGATTCATTGACTGAAATGTTGCTTTCTGGCACAGTAGAAGGAACAGCGTTGTATAATGTGTGTCAGATTTTAAAGCAAGAGCTACGTGAGATGTGTCATTTTTACACTGATTTTTGGTTCATTGCTAATGTTTTAGCACCTAACTGGTTCAATTACCTTGCAGATGTTAATGAGAAAAATTCAGAGAGAGAAGTGTTCACCCAGAATTCTGCCTTAGTGGGGATGGCTAAGTGGGTGCCCCAGAAATGTGAACAGCTGAGAGAAAAAGCCACTTACAGGTGGGCAGAGATGAGAGAGATGCACATTCCCCTAGTTTTGATAAAAACTGTGCAGCACGCACAAAAGCAATTTGTCATGCAAGCAGTCACAGAGCAGTTGGGGAGAGGAAAGTTACCAGAACAGAAATGGCAAATTGATCAGGTTTTAGGGAAAGTGATTGCTGCAGATTACCAAGGAAAAATCGAAATTATGCTGATACTTAGAAAAGAATCTGATTCATTCAAACAAATTGGAGACAGAATGGCCCAAATTGGCAAAAGTGCAGTGAATGGAGGTTTGTTAAAGAAGGAGTCTGCCCCAGCCCTTCTGACAGTGCAAGAAAAGGGAAGCTGTGGTGCAGCAGATAAAAACCTCAGTGCTGATGTGTGGGCTGAAGCCCCAAGTGATCCTCTAGAACCTGCAGCGAATGTAACAAAGGGCCCCAAAAACGTCCTGCTGATTATAAAACAGGGAAAGAAAGAGGAAGGGTGCAGTTTAAATGAAAAATGTTGTTTGCAAGAAAAGTCATACTTGTTTCTTTTGCAGATCCTACCACGTTTCGCCACTGTCCCTGAGTGTGCTGTGTGGTCCCCCTTCCGGTGTGTGCGTGTGGGGTCGGGGAAGGGACCGAATCCCCAACCTGAACCTGGCTGAGTAAAGTGCCAGCACCATGGATCCATTTTGCGCAAACTGCGCCTTCAGTTCAAGTTCAACTTGTTTGATTGCATTCTTCCACTGGAACTAAGCTGTGGTTTTTTTTTTTCCCTCTCGTATGGAACTCTTATCTTCCAGCAAACCTTTCAGGTGGACCGTGCCCCTTTACATGAGTAGAACTCATGCCACATCAAATTGCTAACACTGTTGAATTAGAGACTCATTCAGAGTATAAAAATTGCCCAGTCTTTTCTATGTAGATGTATCTGATGTGAAAGGTTATGAGATCAATGTATTAATTCACTTCTATTGCTTTACAGGGATCGCTTTGATCATTCAAATCTGATTTGCTGATAATATTTTTTTTTTGTGCTGATGTTTTTTTTTGTTTTTGTTTGAAACAAGAGATATGTGAAACAAAAATTCATTGGTCAAAGGGCGGAATGTACTGCCATTTGATAAAGTTTGTTTTGACCAATGACTTTGTGTTTCACCACTGCGCATATTAGTTGCTCAATGTTCACCAGTAGCACATTGTATGTTTTGTTCAGTTGAGCCGCCTATGGGCTTTGACATGGCATTAGCCATTGCTTTCTGTATTCAGTTTAGCCGCCTATGGGCTTTGACATTGCATTAGTCATTACATTCTGTATTCTGCCTATTGGCTTTGACATGCTGTATCCAGTCTAGCCGCCTATTGGCTTTGACATTGCATTCCTATTGGCTTTGACATGATGTATTCAGTTTAGCTGCCTATTGACTTTGACATGCTATTAGATATTCTGCCTATGGGCTTTGACATGATATTATATATTGCATTTTGTATTCAGCTTAACTGCCTATTGGCTTTGACATGATATTATACATTCAGCTTAACTGCCTATTGGCTTTGACATGATAGTATACATTGCATTTTGTATTCAGCTCAGCTGCCTATTGGCTTTGACATGATATTATACATTGCATTTTATATTCAGCTCAGCTGCCTATGGGCTTTTGACATGATATAAGACATTGCATTTTGTATTCAGCTTAGATGCCTATTGGCTTTGACATGACACTAGACATTGCATTTGATATTTAGGTTAGCTGCCTATTGCCTTTAACATGACATTGCATTTGATATCTAGGTTAGCTGCCTATTGCCTTTAACGTGGAGTTAGACATTGCAGTTGAGAATCCAAGCTGTATTTTTCCAAGCTGTGTTTTTGAACCAAGATGTTTTGCTCACAGTAGACTAGACCTGATAAGAGAGGGTACATGGTGTTGTTCTCTCTGCTTGAGCTTGGGAACAGGAGTAGTCTTGGAGACCTGGCCAGTCTCCAAAAGGCTTGCTCAGTTTCCCAGGTCTGAGAGGAGGGGGCACACCTTTGTAACGAATGACACAGGCTGCAGAGATTCAGATTCGAATCTGCCGGACCTCGTGCTGGAGCTTGGCGCCAGCTGCCAGCAATCCCGTGTGGGTAGATGAATCTCTTTCTCGCGGCTGACAGGGGTCATCAGCTTGCAGACCTTAGAAAGATGAAGCTGTAGATAGTTTCCCACACGGTGAAGTATTTGTTTTGCTTTGCATTCAATATCTTATAAATATAACCTGCTGTGTATATTGCAAACTGATATATTTTGTTTGATTAACGCGGACTTGAAAGCTACTAATTCGTCATACATAAAAATTGGGGTTGGGGAAGAATTAACAACAATAAAAGTCTTCTTTGACCTCAGAAGTGCATTTCTGGTGTGTTATGTTAGTGCTTAGAAACTAGCTAAGAGGAAAGCACTACACTCATCAGACACTTGCTGGAGAAGAAACCTGAACCAGAAACTACATCCTGCCAAGAAGAACTGCCTGGCTGCTCAAAGGACTCACCTGTCTGCTTTCTACAAAGGACTGCTGCCTTGCTGTTGGCCTGCTGCCTTGCTATACTCTTGTCTGGCTGTGAAAGTGCTCTCCAAGGGCTTGGATAGAGCTTGCCTCCTGTTCCCTGAAGTCTCAGGACCAAAAAGACTTCTCTTTTTCACTTCCACGCTCCGTGCGCCGAAATTTTCGACACACAGCTTGTTCCGCGGCGAGAAAAACGCCGCACACCGACGCTGATCGATGCGACGCCTTCGGGACGACCGGAACTTCGACGCACGGCCTCGCAAGGACAACACCGCCCAACTTCCAAGGAGAAATCGACGCGACAACTGCTGTGAAAGCGAAATTTTGACGCACAGCCCCGCGGAATGACGTGCAGCCGGAAAACAAGCAGGAGAATCCACGCACAGACGCGGGACATCTGGTAATCCCCGCGAACCATAGACGGAGACGGTCCGCGTGCCGGAAGATGACGCACGTCTTCCCCCGAGTGATAAATAACGAAGCAAGTCCGTGTGTGAAGGGGCGCAACCGACGCACACACCATTTTTCCTCCCGTAGAACGACGCACGTCTCCCCGCGTGAAAAATAACGCCGCAAGTCCGTGTGTGAAGGGGCGTAACCGACGCACACACCATTTTTCCACGCATCTCCTCTTCTGCGGCCCTCTGCTGAGATTTTCCACCAGAAACCAGGTACTTTGTGCTTGAAAGAGACTTTGTTTGCTTTTTAAAGACTTAAGACACTTTATATCACTTTTCAGTGATATCTTTACAAATTCATATTGCATCTTTGATTGTTTTGACCTGCAAATACCCAGATAAATATTATATATTTTTCTAAACACTGTGTGGTGTATTTTTGTGGTGTTATATTATGGTATTGTATGATTTCTTGCACAAATGCTTCACACATTGCCTTCTAAGTTAAGCCTGACTGCTCGTGCCAAGCTACCAGAGGGTGGGCACAGGCTAATTTTGGATTGTGTGTAACTTACCCTGACTAGAGTGAGGGTTTTTGCTTGGGCAGAGGGTAACCTGACTGCCAACCAAAAACCCCATTTCTAACAGAAGGTATCTGTGGGGATCCAGGGATAATAGACCCCCGTAGGAGGTGAGTGGTTTGACTTCTCGTTGGGAATATGAGAGGTGCGGATGTTACAGGACTTGTCTTCTCATATCACTATGCTCTGTCGGGGGATGCATTCCAGCCTTGCAGGGGTTCACAGGTCCATCCGTGGGTGAGGGATAAGTTGTGCCTTCGCCCTGCTCTCTTGCGAAAGAGAGTTGCTCCCGATTGTCTCTAAGATGTATCAGAGTGGAGGCCACAGGGAGGCGCGGGCACGATTGAACCTGCTATGGTGGAGGCCTGGCTGCACAGCTCCATGAACAAAGGTCGTTGTCCCGGGCAGGAGGGTAGCCCATACCTGTAGATCGTCCAAGCCTATGCCTCTAGACCATCTGATAGCATGTCACCCACACGAGACCTAGCTCCTGGTCCCTTCTAGGTTGTGGCTTCGGGATAGCTCCTCTGGTTGGGAAGAGCCTCTCCCACTACATTACAAGCATGCACACACACATTTTCCCATCTTCCATTTGCACAGGAAGTGATATCACTGACTTCCCACCAAGATCATCTAAAAGAAGATGCCAAGCAAGTGGACTTTATTTCCCATCATCCATTTGCACAGGACGGGACAGTATGTGGGCCAGAACCCTTGTTTTACGGAAACATACAAGGTAAGATAATCATGTGCCCGATCCAGCACCCCATACTGTCAATCCCCATAATCACGTAGGGACTTAGGCCATAAAAACAGTCACATACCATCCTCTGGAGACATAGACCAAACCTCATATATATCCCACTAAATACCATGCACCCTCAAACTACAAAACACACATTCCAACTCTTGCTAATTAACACTTGCTCTGCACTGGTCTATACACCAGACGTCACTGACCTCATCACCTATTGTATAGTATTGCATTGTATTGTATTGCAGCAGTTATATAGCACTTACTACCTCTATGTGGGATGCTGAAGTGCTTGCCTACATGGGTAGGATGCTACACTGTACAGAGTGTGTGGTTGGAAGGTTGTTGTTTTTGTTTTGACCCTATGTGGGTGTGTTTCCATGTCAAGCATGATGACCACAAGGTGTGGATATCGTGTTATTATGCAGCTTGTAGCAGTGTGGTGGATGATGATATGTAAGAGACAGACACAGAGTTTTATGGTTTTAGGTATACTGGTAGCTTTGAACAGTTGTGCAGGTCCTTTTATAGTATTTAATATGATATAGTCTGCTTAGCTGGTTACTGCACTGGGCTGTCCAATCTGATATTTTGGGTATAGCTGAGGTCTGAGTTGGCATGGTTAGAGGAAGAGAGAAGTAGAAAGACCTGTTGGGATAAACATTTTTATCATCATCCCATATCTGAGTGTCTTTGTGAGATGTAAAGATCACAATCTTAACGGGCTCTTCATCACAGGAACATGGTTTACCTCCTCATATCCTCACACATCTACAAGTCCTTCTTCCCATAGGCTACAGCATCCATTGTGTGGATCGTGCACACTAGAAGGGAGGAGGCCTTGCTGTCGTCCATAAGTCCTCCTGGTCCTGCACCATAGGCCAGCAAGTAACACTCAAATCCATGGAGCTGCTGGCATGCCATTTTCCAATCTCTGCGACTCAGACGTCCCCTTTCCATCTCATCTACAGGCCTCCCAGGTACAACAAGGGTGTAGTTGATGAATTCTCAGATCTCCTTGCCACCTCTTCCACGCCCTCACTACTCTCTTCATCCTTCCATACAACACAACGTCAAAAAACACAAGAGACACTCTCCTCAACCTCGTCAATGCACTCAACATGGTAAGCCTGTCACAGCCAACACATTCCAAAAGCCACATCCTCAATCTTCTCTTCTCAACATTAGCAACAATCCAACGCAATCCCTCTATACCTCTGGACTGAACCGATCACTTCATTATCCCTGTGGCCTTGCTCAATGTCCAGTCAATAAACCAAAGTCAACACACAATAGAAAGTCAAACCTTCAGATCCTTCAAAGATTTCTTCATGGGCACGCTAATGCTTGAACTCATCTCTCACCCTATTAACTCAACATCCAACACCCTTCTCAGTAACTTCAACACTTTATTTGGAACATTTTGTGAACATCCACATCTCAAATAGAACATGCAAGTGTGATCCAAGCCATCTAGCACCCTGGTACTCAAAAGACAGTGCTGACGTCCAAGACAGGAAAGAAAATGGAAGAAAACAGAGCTCCCCTTGAGCTCAGGGTACCAAAGTCCACCCACTCAACAAGTAGACAAGTTATCACATCAGCCAAAACAAAGTACTATTCCAGCTCTCAATAAAGCCACGAACAGAAGCAGGATGCTTTTCAAGACAAGCACTAAATCATCACCTCGCTGAACCCACCTATTCCTCACTCCACAGAAAAGAGCACTGCCATCAACCTCTTCTTTGGTGAAAAAATGCAGAAGTTCCAAAAGCACATTGACAAAACCAAGCTTGCATCATCTCTTAAGCCCAACACTTCCCTTAGAATCCAACAATGGTCACCCTTCAAAACCCTATCTCTTGCAGATCTCGCTGACATACTCAGCTCCCTGAAAGATGCTTCTCATGAAGATGATGTCCTTCTCTTGTCCTTTAAGAGAGCCCTCTCTAGCAATGTTTTCTCACCCTCCTCCATTTTGTCAATGCATCCCTCATTCCAAGCATCTTCAAAGAAGCTCTCAAGATAGGCCAGATCCTCTGACTCCTGAAGAAACCTACATTTGACCCCAATTATCTTGCCAAGTACTCATCAATCACTCACCTACCATTCCTCTGCAAGTCCATTGAAAACATATTCAGCTACAAGATCACACTAATCCTGACCATCTCCTGGATAACTGATATTCTGGCATTAGATCATGCTGCAGCATGGAAACCTGTTAATTCATAAGTGGTGCCCCCAACCAAAGATCAAGATTACCCCTGGCTTTTGATATTGCTGGACCTTTCAGTTGCCTTCATTGCAGTTGACTATCCCACTCTCATATGCATCCTGGTGTTGTGTAGCCATTTTAGTTATAGCTCCATGCACGTTAGTTTAATACACTGTGCACTTTGACCTAGATATATTTTATTTGGCTTTGCATTGTTATTTTTACAATAACCATTTTTACGGTCTTGTTTTAATTTCTTCTGTTTAACTGTTTTGCTTAGCCCAGCACTGTGTTCTCAAACAAAACATATTTGATCACTTTGTGCTTCAGTCAAGGCTACGGTTTGGTACATTGCCGGTGAACGTGGTAGAAGTTTAGTCTCCAACAGTCTTAGAAAATACACATCTTTATGTAGGGACATTTTCTTAGAACATTAGCTGTGTTATTATAAAAACACTTCCTAGTCCCATTACACGTCAAAAGGGAGATTCCAGCCTGGGAACCGTAACTGTATGCTGATAGCTGAATGCTTTGCTACAGATGCTAACGCAGAATACAGGCCTTTGCTCAGGTATGAGGGTCGATGTCCTCCCAGGGGAACCTGAAAGGCAGGATTACAGCTTAACATGCTGTGCTCAAATTATGATTCAGATAGAAAATAGTCCATCAATTCCAGTGGCAATATGATAGCGTTATTCTTATGCTTCACTCTCATCGTCACCATTTTAATATTGTCATGTTGTGTCGTTCTGGTTATTGCAGCTCACGCTTTGCTATCTAAAATGCAGTCGTTTTATTAAACCAGTCTTTAAAACCTATACTGTTTTCATTGATATTTATATATGAGACCGAATTGTGAATGAGAGAACCGGATATCACCTAAGTGACCACAACTTCCCCGAGAAGTATGATATGTCATGCGCTCTGCTGCCCAATCATCTCTACCTTTCGGGAGAGACGAGGCACTGCTAGTTAGCTGGAGCAAAACCCAGATTTAGAGCGACATGTGTCACCCACAGTGGGTCAAACTCAGTCTCCCAAACCGTGGACAATCTTGCTGCTCAAAATCCAGTAGTCTCATTAGAATAATGAAAGCCTACGCGACATGGCGCCACCAACGTTTGGTCAGGCTCTAATTTTCAGGTCCTCCTGAGTATCTGTGTCTCATTACATATAATGACACCTCAATGCCATATGCGGAGACGTCCGTGGTACTGAGGATTTCCACCACAGCTCTGTAGGTAATCCTAATACAAATGGTGGTTGTTCAAGCTTGAACTTTAAAAGGAAACCCCATTTTGGTGTGCCTTCTCTGAACTAATAGTGTTACTATCATGGCGAATCCCCAACATGTGCAAATAGCTGTTAACATGAGACAACCTCTTACAGCACACTTACTAGCAAATGGCCTAACGGCCCAGGGATGTCCAGTCACATTTGTGGTGGATGCCCATGCAGCTTATAGAATATAACTTTTTTACTCTTGGGTCACAATTCCAGCAGATAATGGGAACACTAATACATTCCATCAATATACACCTGCGAACGCGCCTCGACAATAGAGATCTTACGCATATTTAGAGATACCTCTATCTTATCAAGATAATAATTGGCTTGATGGCGCCCTATCCCATACAATATTACCAGTAAGGTTAGGTCCACTAAGCAATGACGGTCCTACCCGGCCTTTACTGGCCACCTATACACCACATCCTGCGGTTGGAAATTTAGCAGTAGCTGAGGCTTGTCGCTTATACATTGAATTAATAGCAATATATAGACGATTAGTACAATTTGTGATGCAAACATTAAATACAAACCCAGCACGTGCTGCTCCAGCACATCCACATGCAGTAACACCAGGTATAAATCCTGCGACTGTACATTCGATTATGGGTAAAGTACCAGCCAAACGAGAGGAAACTCCGTTTTGGTTAGCACAGAAAATTAATACGCTGGAGGCAGTGTTTCCCCATACAGGACCTCAGGATAAACATAGAATATTAACGATGTGCTTGCCTTTTGGGATGGTCCCTACAGTAGAAAACTGTAATACCTGGGGTACGGTATTTGCCGCGCTCTACACAACTGCACACGGTACACCGGCACTTGCCAATTTACCGGAAGTATTGAAACAAATTCAAGATGAATATGGGACTCACCCAGCCCTAGATTTGGGGATGCAATTGATGGGCAATTTTGCCACAGTGTCCTCAATCATTTTAAGTAACCTTAAAGGGGAAGCAGTCTCACTTGCAGTGCGCATGCGGCTTCGTGACATTCCGCAACAAGATCAAGAACGAGAGCTGGCTAAAATAATAGCAGAGACCTATTCAAGTATCGGTCCAGATAGCCTAGGGGCCAGACCACAAAAACCTAAATTTCAGGGTAAATCAAATAAAGATAACCCCAAACAAACACCTGAGGGTAATAAGAAACGCTGGGATAAAAAGCAACAAACGCCTAAAAAAGAAAGGGGAAAATCTCCGCGTACGGAGACCCCACAGAATAGGTATAATCTCAGAAATAGAGCTAATATCAAAACGCATGATATATAGCAATATACTTATACACGCCAATCTCGTTCCTTTCAGGACTCATCGGAAAAGAGAAATGAGAGAGGGGGGCAATCAGAGTGAAGAACAGAGTACGTGAAACCAAGACAGGAATCACAACGCTCTTCTGAGGTTTCTGTTAAAAAGGAAGAGAAACCCGCCCAACAAAAACCACAATTTAAAAAGAAAAAAGTGGCAGCAGTCGCAGTCCGACATGCCACACAGGAAGAGGGTCCTCTTGAAGAACAAGAATTGGGCTCTAGAATTGCTAGACAGCGCGGCAGAGGTCACAATAGTTCGCCGGAATCTTCTGGAGCATCTGGAGGTGAAAGCAACTGATGACTTTATACAAGTAGAAACAGCGGACATGCATGTCTCCAAGCCTGATAGGGTGTACAAAGTATCGCTACAATTAGAAGGAGACATTGAACGCACAATAGACTCAGGGGGTCATTACGACCTCGGCGGTCTTGTAAAAAGACCGCAGAGGCCGCGGAATACAGAATACCGCCATTGCCGGCGGTATTCCTGGCTCCCTATCATGACATTTCCGCTGGACCAGCGGACGGTAACAGTGTTACCGTCCGCTGGCCCAGCGGAAATGCCACATCAACATTACTGCCGGCTCGTAATAGAGCCGCCGGCAATGCTGATGTGCAGCGGGTGCAGTAGCACCCGTCGCGCATTTCACTGCCCGAAATTTGGGCAGTGAAATGCGCGACGGGGCTATGCCTGGGGGCCCCTGCACTGCCCATGCCAAGTGCATGGGCAGAGCAGGGGCCCCCAGGGGCACCCCAAGTCCCCTTACCGCCAGCCTTTCAATGGCGGTGTCTACTGCCACAGACAGGCTGGCGGTCGGGGACTCATAATCCCCAGGGCAGCGGTGCTTGCACTGCTGCCCTGGGGATTATGACCGCCAGGCGGAATCCTGGCTGGATATTGGAGGGGCCGGCGGTATGGCCGTGGCAATTCCGCCACGGTCATAATTGCTGGCGGAACACCGCCAGCCTGTTGGTGGTGTTACCGCCACCTTACCGCCGGCCGCCAGGGTCGTAATGACCCCCTCAATCTTTTGGGATCGCATAGTAAAAGTGTATGATGTCTTGTTGGCCAAACAAGATTGGCCACCTGACTTTGTCCGTACCTGCCCTGTCCTGCCATTTGATAAAGTGTTGTTTTGACCAATGACTTTGTGTTTCACCACTGCGCATATTAGTTGCTCAATGTTCACCAGTAGCACATGGTATGTTTTGTTCAGTTTAGCCGCCTATTGGCTTTGACATGGCATTAGCCATTACTTTCTGTATTCAGTTTAGCCGCCTATGGGCTTTGACATTGCATTAGTCTGTATTCTGCCTATTGGCTTTGACATGGCATTAGCCATTACTTTCTGTATTCAGTTTAGCCGCCTATGGGCTTTGACATTGCATTAGTCATTACATTCTGTATTGTGCCTATTGGCTTTGACATGGCATTAGCCATTACTTTCTGTATTCAGTTGAGCCGCCTATGGGCTTTGACATTGCATTAGCCATTACATTCTGTATTCTGCCTATTGGCTTTGACATGCTGTATCCAGTCTAGCCGCCTATTGGCTTTGACATTGCATTCCTATTGGCTTTGACATGATGTATTCAGTTTAGCTGCCTATTGGCTTTGACATGATATTATACATTGCATTTTATATTCAGCTCAGCTGCCTATGGGCTTTGACATGATATAAGACATTGCATTTTGTATTCAGCTTAGATGCCTATTGGCTTTGACATGACACTAGACATTGCATTTGATATTTAGGTTAGCTGCCTATTGCCTTTAACATGACATTGCATTTGATATTTAGGTTAGCTGCCCATTGCCTTTAACGTGGAGTTAGACATTGCAGTTGAGCTGTATTTTTCCAAGCTGTGTTTTTGCACCAGATGAACCAAGATGTTTTGCTCTCACAGTAGACTAGACCTGATAAGAGAGGGTACATGGGCGTTGTTTCTCTTCCCTTGAGCTTGGGAACAGGAGTAGTCTTGGAGACCTGGCCAGTCTCCAAAAGGCTTGCTCAGTTTCCCAGGTCTGAGAGGAGGGGGCACACCTTTGTAACGAATGTAACAGGCTGCAGAGAGTCAGATTCGAATCTGCCGGACCTCGTGCTGGAGCTTGGCGCAGGCTGCCAGCAATCCCGTGTGGGTAGATGAATCTCTCTTTCTCGCGGCTGACAGGGGTCCTCAGCTTGCAGACCTAAGAAAAGATGAAGCTGTGAATAGTTCCCACACGGTGAAGTATTTGTTTTGCTTTGCATTCAATATCTTATAAATATAACCTGCTGTGTATATTGCAAACTGATATATTTTGTTTGATTAACGCGGACTTGAAAGCTACTAATTCGTCATTCATTCATAAACATTGTGGTTGGGGAAGAATAAAATAACAATAAAAGTCTTCTTTGACCTCAGAAGTGCATTTCTGTTGTGTTATGTTAGTGCTTAGAAACTAAATAAGAGGAAAGCACTACAATTGGTACCAGAAGTGGGGTCGGTCATTAAGAGGTGATTAAAGGGTTTGACGAGTTAGTAGATTTCTAAGTGCACACTTTAAAAGTGTAATTGTTTTTTTGTTGTTTGGAGAGTTACAGAAATTGTTTTCTGTTTGGAGAATCACAGTAGCACGGCAGACCATGTCTGAGAATACATGTGTTGATGAACTGCCTGATGGTGCTAAGAAAAACTGTGAATTGTTTTCTGTTTGGGGAATTACAGAAGAAAATGCATGTGTAGCTAAAATGCCTGATGTTGTTTTGAGAAATAATTCCCGTTGTATATATGTAGAAAACGTGTGTTTTGGAAGTAATGATGACAGAAAGGTCTGGATACCTTTATCTGCTTACAGAGAAATGCAGGAGAAATGTAGGAAGTTGGAACATGAAAATAGGAATTTACGTGAGCAAATTAGCCAGGATACAATAATTCAAAATAAGACGGAAAGTTATAAAAGGGCTGTTTTTGAAGAATCTTTCTTGTCCCATTCCAGTAATGAGGGGGTTAAGACAGCTCCGAGCTGCACTGAGTTTCCATGTGAGCCAGGGTTTTTGGCAGACAATATGCATTCCTTAACTGATAACATGGAGGAGAGAGCTCAGAATGTGATTTACGAGTTACCCGCACAAGTAAAACGAAAGATTTTAGAGCAAGACACCCCGAGTTTCATTAGCTTGTTTGATTTTTGGAAAAAGAATAGCCCTCATTTGAGAGAAATCCTAACACTTTTGTATATGGTCACTGTGAAAAATAATATGCAGCTGCGCGCTTGTGATTTGGCAAATGAAATAATGCAGACTTTAGGTTTCTGCGCAGTGCAAGAAGGAAATACTTATGTACATTTAAATCATGAACAAGGGAAGAAAATAGTGCCCCTAGCTAGAATCATACAATGGATCTGGTACTTGCAAGACAGGGCTAGAGTACCACAGATAAAAGAATTACCAATGAAGTTGAATGCACCATTTGAATTCGTGTCCACTGAAGATAAAAAGCATGTTTGTTTTACTAATGATTCATTGACTGAAATGTTGTTTTCTGGCACCGTAGAAGGAACAGCGTTGTATAATGTGTGTCAGATTTTAAAGCAAGAGCTACGTGAGATGTGTCATTTTTATGCTGATTTTTGGTTCTTTGATAATGTTTTAGCACCTAACTGGTTCAATTACCTTGCAGATGTTAATGAGAAAAATGCAGAGAGAGAAGTGTTCACCCAGAATTCTGCCTTAGTGGGGATGGCTATGTGGGTGCCCCAGAAATGTGAAAAGGCCACTTACAGGTGGGCAGAGATGAGAGAGATGCACATTCCCCTAGATTTGATAAAAACTGTGCAGCACGCACAAAAGCAATCTGTCATGCAAGCAGTCACAGAGCAGTTGGGGAGAGGAAAGTTACCAGAACAGAAATGGCAAATTGATCAGGTTTTAGGGAGAGTGATTGCTGCAAATTACCAAGGAAAAATCGAAATTATGCTGATACCTAGAAAAGAATCTGATTCATTCATACAAATTGGAGACAGAATGGCCCAAATTGACAAAAGTGCAGTGAATGGAGGTTTGGTAAAGAATGAGTCTGCCCCAGCCCTTCTGACAGTGCAAGAAAAGGGAAGCTGTGGTGCAGCAGATAAAAACTTCAGTACTGATGTGTGGGCTGAAGCCCCAAGTGACCCTCCAGAACCTGCAGAGAATATAACAAAGGGCCCCAAAAACGTCCTGCTGATTATAAAACAGGGAAAGAAAGAGGAAGGGTGCAGTTTAAATGAAAAATGTTATTTGCAAGAAAAGTCATACTTGTTTCTTTTGCAGATCCGACCACGTTTCGCCACTGTCCCTGAGTGTGCTGTGTGGTCCCCCTTCCGGTGTGTGCGTGTGGGGTCGGGGAAGGGACCGAATCCCCAACCTGAACCTGGCTGAGTAAAGTGCCAGCACCATGGATCCATTTTGCGCAAACTGCGCCTTCAGTTCAAGTTCAATTTGTTTGCTGTGTTTTTTTTTTTTTCCCTCTCGTATGGAACTCTGACTTTTGCTTACCTTCCAGAAAACCTTTCAGGTGGACCGTGCACCTTTACATGAGTAGAACTCACGCCACATCAAATTGCTAACACTGTTGAATTAGAGACTCATTCAGAGAAAAAAAAAAAAAAAAATTGCCCAGTCTTTTTTTTTTTATGTAGATGTATCTGATGTGAAAGGTTATGAAATCAATGTGTTAATTCACTTCTATTGCTTTACAGGGATTGCTTTGATCATTGAAATTTGATTTGCTGATAATGTTTTTTTTTTTTGCTGATGTTTTTTGTTTTTGGTTTGACACAAGAGATATGTGAAACAAAAATTCATTGGTCAAAGGGCGGAATGTCCTGCCATTTGATAAAGTGTTGTTTTGACCAATGACTTTGTGTTTCACCACTGCGCATATTAGTTGCTCAATGTTCACCAGTAGCACATGGTATGTTTTGTTCAGTTTAGCCGCCTATTGGCTTTGACATGGCATTAGCCATTACTTTCTGTATTCAGTTTAGCCGCCTATGGGCTTTGACATTGCATTAGTCTGTATTCTGCCTATTGGCTTTGACATGGCATTAGCCATTACTTTCTGTATTCAGTTTAGCCGCCTATGGGCTTTGACATTGCATTAGTCATTACATTCTGTATTGTGCCTATTGGCTTTGACATGGCATTAGCCATTACTTTCTGTATTCAGTTGAGCCGCCTATGGGCTTTGACATTGCATTAGCCATTACATTCTGTATTCTGCCTATTGGCTTTGACATGCTGTATCCAGTCTAGCCGCCTATTGGCTTTGACATTGCATTCCTATTGGCTTTGACATGATGTATTCAGTTTAGCTGCCTATTGGCTTTGACATGATATTATACATTGCATTTTATATTCAGCTCAGCTGCCTATGGGCTTTGACATGATATAAGACATTGCATTTTGTATTCAGCTTAGATGCCTATTGGCTTTGACATGACACTAGACATTGCATTTGATATTTAGGTTAGCTGCCTATTGCCTTTAACATGACATTGCATTTGATATTTAGGTTAGCTGCCCATTGCCTTTAACGTGGAGTTAGACATTGCAGTTGAGCTGTATTTTTCCAAGCTGTGTTTTTGCACCAGATGAACCAAGATGTTTTGCTCTCACAGTAGACTAGACCTGATAAGAGAGGGTACATGGGCGTTGTTTCTCTTCCCTTGAGCTTGGGAACAGGAGTAGTCTTGGAGACCTGGCCAGTCTCCAAAAGGCTTGCTCAGTTTCCCAGGTCTGAGAGGAGGGGGCACACCTTTGTAACGAATGTAACAGGCTGCAGAGAGTCAGATTCGAATCTGCCGGACCTCGTGCTGGAGCTTGGCGCAGGCTGCCAGCAATCCCGTGTGGGTAGATGAATCTCTCTTTCTCGCGGCTGACAGGGGTCCTCAGCTTGCAGACCTAAGAAAAGATGAAGCTGTGAATAGTTCCCACACGGTGAAGTATTTGTTTTGCTTTGCATTCAATATCTTATAAATATAACCTGCTGTGTATATTGCAAACTGATATATTTTGTTTGATTAACGCGGACTTGAAAGCTACTAATTCGTCATTCATTCATAAACATTGTGGTTGGGGAAGAATAAAATAACAATAAAAGTCTTCTTTGACCTCAGAAGTGCATTTCTGTTGTGTTATGTTAGTGCTTAGAAACTAAATAAGAGGAAAGCACTACATGCCCATATGGAGAAGATGTCATTAAGCCTTCCTTCTCGCCCCTTGTTCGAGAGGAACTAGCTGAATCCTATTCCATTGAATGGGCTCTAGCACAAGCACCTGCATTATACAGAAATCACGTAGGATGGGATAAGGATTCCCCCTACCAAGTAATTCCCATTAAAAGTGAACCTCAGCCACAACCGCAGTATCCTATAAAACATGAAGCAAAAGCACCAGTGAGAGAAATACTCATGCAATTAGAGTACCAGGGTGTAATTGAACCCTGTGTCTCGCCAATGAATAACCCTTTATTCCCCGTAGCCAAACCAGACCATTCATACAGAATAGTCTTAGACTAGAGACATCTAAATAGTCATACACGCACCTATGCTATACAAAACTCACATAGCACTGCACTAATGAGCAACATAGTGCATAAAAAATACAAAACAACACTAGACATTTCCAATGGGTTTTTCTGCAAGAATATAGAGCCTGAAAGCAGAGACTTAACGAGCTTTAGCACACTAGCTCTCAGAAAAATTCTATTGTTTACCTCGGGATATAAGAACAGCCCAGGACTGTTTGCGGCTCGTGTCACTGCCATTTTACACAAGATTGACCCTGAAGCATTGTCCTATGTAGATGATATATATCTCACAGATGATGAATTACTACAACATTTAAGACAGGTAGCCTGAATTGTTGTAGGGTTTGCCGAATTGGGCTACAAATTTAATTTAAAAAAAACACAAATATCCTTCCTCAGCGTTCTGTTTCTAGGATATGAGCTGTCAAGTGAAGGGAAGAGCCTAGCGCCACAATTCTTAGAAAAGTGTGCACAGTGAGAACCACCGAACATGATTAAAAAACTCCAATCATTATTGGGTTTCTTAAATTTTGGCAGAACCTACATTCCAGATTATGCTACACGCATAAAACATTTATATGACCTAATACGTCCCGATTTTTCAAGTAAATTCTGGACAACTGAACATACACAAATTCTTAGAGAATTGCAGACAGACATACTTGCAGCACAACATTTACACACAAGGGACAACAAAACACATTTGGTCATCAGGGTAATGGCTGGGGCCATCGGTTTCACCTATGTGACATTTAATGAAGGTGAGACAGTCCCAATTGCATACAAATCACACTTGTATTCAGCAGCTGAACAACACTTTGCTCCCACAGAGTAAATTCTCACTGCTGTACAGATGGCTGTTATTAAAGAAAGACCTCTTGCCCAAGGCAAACGCATTATTGTCGTTTCTCCAATCCCAGCCCTAGAGGCTGTTACAAAAGCTAGCGTTCCAAATGCAAAAGCACTACATCCACGTTGGATACAATGGGCTACGTCTTTGACAGCCACTGATACAGACTACATTTTCGACCCAAAGTTACAAACTCAGGAATTTCTACAATATGAAGTAGAATACCCAGTTCCAGCAAATACCTTGCCTATTGATCAGTATCATAGAGTCATGTACACTGATGGCTCTGCACAACCTGCAATTGGAACTAAACATCAATATTCTGCTGCTTGCGCAGTCGTAAGTGGCTACATGGAAGGGGATAAATTTTGTCCTCTACATACCTTTACACAGACCCTAGCGGATTGTACAGCACAATTGGCTGAGCTAAAAGCTCTGCTAATGGCACTGGAACACACGGATCCGGCACAGCCTACGCTGATTGTTTGTGATTCATATTACTGTGTCCAGTCCTTTAATGAATACCTGCATTATTGGCACCAGAATGGGTTCAGAGACTCCAAAGGCAACACTATTAAACACAGACTACTGTGGGGGAAAGTAGCTGACCTGAAAGAGAGGCTATTGAATGTCTATGTTGTACACACACTTGGACACCAGCACGTTGGAATACACGTTGCTGGAAATACACTAGCTGATGAAGCCGCAAAGTCAGCAGTGGCAGTAGCCACTGTAGCTGCATTGACACGCTCGAGTTCCAAACCAGACGCAGACATTTGGGCTGCCGTGACAGCTACGGCTGATGGTACGCCCCATCCTAAAGGATTTCCTAACAAATATCATTATCATATGGGAAGTATGCTGAACACTGAAGTTAAGATACCAGGCGTAGGCATACGAGACATCCCTAACAAAGATATAAGACCACAATTGATTAAAGCAGCGCATGAGGGGGTAGCATCTGCACATGCTGGTGTGGCGGCTACAATCTCAATCTTACAGGCCCGTTATTGGTGGCCAGGTCTCTATAACGAAACTAAGCAGTATGTCCTTTGTTCTGACATCTGTCAACAAATCAAAGTTTCCACTGCCAAGCGCCCGCCGCAGACACCCCTGTTAGTTTCAAACAAACCATTAAAGTGTGTGTACTTGGACCACTGCGGTCCCTTAACACCTGATAGTGCATACAAATATATACTAGTCGCTGTTGATTCATGCTCCAGATTTGTATGGGTATGGCCACGACGCTCGGTTGACGCTCGGACTGTTATTAAAGATTTGAGCCTTTATCGGTACATATGCAGTTGCGGCCTTCCATTCGGACCAGGGCCCTGCTTTTGCCTCAAGGGCATTCAGGGACACCATGGCTTCGTTGGGGGTCCAACTCCAGTACTTGTCTCCATTTTATCCCAAGTGAAATAGTGTTGTGGAGTGATTAAACCACGATTTAAAGCAATCCTTAACAGTGAGAGTCTTAGGTACGGGTCGTAGTTGGCTTAATCACCTGTATGAAGTCCAGAGAGCACTAAATAACCTGCCTAGAAGGTCCCTGGGGGGTCGTACTTCATATGAGTGCCTGTTCAGAACTCAAATGTATGTTCCGGATCTTGATGGTCCTGGTGTGGAGGCAGCAGAAACACCTTTTGACATAAATGAATGTGTCACTGTCTTACAGAATTGCAACAGTTCCATGATGATAATTCTTCCAAAAGTACTGCCTCCACAGGAATTAAGGATGTGCCAGTAACATCTACCGGCTGGATTCCCAGAGTTGGGGATCTTGTATGCGAAAAAGTCGCAGTGAAAAAGGAATTTGGCCCTTCTTATCGAGCACCAGTCCCTGTACGAGGGATACATGTTACCAAAACTGTTATTCTACCACCGTTGGCAGGTGCCAAAGAAAATCGGTTTGTCTCTATTGACAATGTCAAATTACACCATGTGGCCGATCCTGCACAGCCGACCAAGAGGAACATCCAGTAGTTCCTGAATCCCTCTCACTACTGGTGAAGAAGTTCCACTACAAGTTGTTTATACCAACACCGATACCTCTCCGAGCTTGGGGAGGGTGGAAGATGATCTTGCATTAGTTCTACTAACGTCAACAAACTTAGAAACATTCAACCAAGTCAATTGGACTCCAAGCCAAACGGATGGTGCTGTCTATAGTGCGCCACCACAGAAAACACCAACTCCACCATCGACAACGGCTACGCCATTTGCACGAACTGCCTCTGGTTATTTTGCCGACTTCAACGATGATTTCTCAGACTCATTCGCCTCTTCAGCAGCTGATTTGTCAAGTACACGTAAGCTAACAAACTGGCTTAAAGAAAAATATTTCATTTTTCCATGGAACTATATATGGCTTATTTTGAATGTCCTAGCCTTTCTACTTTGGATTGGTTATGTTATTACCTTTTTTTTATTAATACATGGTAATTTTCTTCCTGAAAGATCAACAGTTGAACAGGTGGAGGAGGTTTTGAAACCACATTTTTCGTCACACAAAGTCGGAAGAGATTTATCCTTTGTGAACATTTTCGCAGTGCCAATTCCTGATGGGATTGTTTGGGACAAAGTAATGTTTGATATATATGGTCCCATGAAAATTATTCAAATACCGTATGTGTTCAAACTATCAATGAATGATATAGTCATACCAGGCACTGTATCTGATGATTGGGATGTGAAAACAGTTGATTCTATGATGACAGAATTGCAATATTACACTGTCTTTGAAAACGAAGATGTTTACCAATTCAAAGAAAATTATGGTGATATGTTCTGCTATAATTATTATGGGCACCACTTCATGCATAGAGTGAGCAGTCCCAAAATGGCATTATATTACACGCAATGGGAACATTGTCCAACTCCACCACAAGGGGGTTCTAAAACATACTCTGAAAAGTTTGCGTATTTTTCTGGGCACAACCAAAAGAATGTAAACATGCCCAGTATACCTGCCCCTGCAAAATTTTACAAATGGCAAAAATACACTAATGCAACTAAAGATGAGCTTGTGAGTGGGTCCTGAATGGTACGTTTAAGGCCTCACTGACACGTTGAGGCGGGTGGTTATTGTGGCCAATAGATACCAATAGGTGTCATCAACGTTTTATTAACTCCTCGGGGGGTTTTAGGACGAGTTGGCCAGACCCTCACTATATATCTCCAGAACATGCAGATATCATTACAACATAAAGGGCGTCATTACAACCCTGGCGGGCGGTGTTAAAGTGGCGGTAAGACCGCCAACAGGCTGGCGGTCTTTTTTTTAGTATTATGACCATGGCGGTTACCGCCATGGTCATCTGCTGCTTCCCCGTTCCGCCCGCCAGGGCGGAGACGACCGTTGGGTTGGAGACCTGGGTCTCCAGCCTGGCGGCCGTGACAATACAGTCGCCGGTATTGTGACCCTGCTTACCGCTGTGGATTTCCAGCGGTAGGAACCGCCATGAAATCCATGGCGGTAAGCACTATCAGTGCCAGGGAATTAGTTCCCTGGCACTGATAGGGGTCTCCCCCACCCCCCACCCCCACCCCGACTCCCTCCCCTACACCCCCACAACCCCTGCCACCCCCCAAAGGTGGCAGGGCCCCCTCCCGACCCCGACCCCCGACATTACCTTACACATACACATCCGACACGCACGCAGGCACCACCAACACACAGACACGCACACACACCGACATACATGCCAACATCCACACACACACTCAGACACGTACACTCACATTCACACATTCATGCAAACATCCATACCATACATACAGACAGACACGCACACATTTCTGAAACAAGCAACACCCCTGCAAGCATACACGCACTCACACACCCCCCCTACATACACAGACGCACACCCCCATGCACCCACACAACACACAACACCCCCCACCCCCCTCCCCTAACAGACGATCGACTTACCTGTTCCGTCGATCCTCCGGGAGGGGACGGGAGCCATGGGGGCAGCTCCGCCAACACCACACCGCCAACAGAACACCGCCGCGCAGAATCACAGGACGTGATTAGCTCGGCGGTGTTCTGTTGGATTGGCGGTGGAGGTGGAGCAACCTCCACTTCCCCGCCGCCCGCAAGTATGGCTGTTGGCGGCTCTCCGTCGGAAAAACGACGGAGGGCAGCCAACGGTCATAATACGCCGAGCGGCAAACCGCCACTACTGGCGGTCTTCCGCACGGCCGTCCCTCGGCGGTCTTCTTAAAAGACCGCCGAGGTTGCAATGACCACCATAGTGTAGGAAAATTATGCCAACAGTGGCTAAAGTCGTCCTCACTGAACGCGGTTAAAGAACACCTCAATCTCCTGTCTAACTCCACTGACTTACAAGATTTCTTGTCAGGCCCCAGAACACCACGTAGGAAGTGTTTCTGATATGCAGTATACAATGAAATATGGAAGCTTTCCCAACAAGCTGCTGCTGTCCGGTTAAGGCGAATAGATCAGGAAAATCTAAAAAAGGCATTAGCTGTTGTGGATAATGGGATTAATACCTTGTTACCTTGTCCAGCCGGATATATACAATTAACAACAACATTGTCTCTTCTGCTATAGACATTATACAATCTGATATGTCTTCTTTATACCATGGACAGAGTCACATCAGGTCCATTATGCAGTTGGGTTGGACGCTTCAAACATTGAAGGCGGGTCGCGTTCCATGGCAGCACGTCAGTGCAAAGGAGATATTTTCTTCTTTTAATCTAACGCGACAACAACAACTAATGGCTAAGAAAGAAGCAACTTATGTCATGCTTACCATTGAGAAATTACAAAAGTTGCCTTTTACCGAGGCTGAAATACCATCGGCAGAATGGTTAATACACTGGGTTATTAATCTGCCTATTTTAACACAACAATTCACCTCCTGTTTAAAACACATTCCGGTAGGCAGATATAAAAAGCTGGGAGATAGTTACATCCATGAGTTGTGGGAGCTTCCCTTCTCGCACAAATGCTTCAATGGCAAGAAAGAAGTCTTTCTTAGCTGCAGTGATTGCAAGATTTCAGTCAGTCATTCGATGATTTGTAAACAGCTGTCCTTGCATGGGGCGTGTAACGCCTCGGCTGCAAACTTGGCTTGTTAGCTTAAGGAAGTTCCAGTCCCCTTGATTAGACCTATGTTCCAGATGCTTTCAAACAGCAGCTACGTCCTTCTCAACAGTGAAGACTGTTGTGGCATGCGAGCTGGAATAGTTTACATTGTTTCGGTCTCTAAGGTTGTTACATGCTGCGGGAACGTACTGTTTCCCCCCACTAAATTTAAGGAGGTAGCTGATATCTGGCCTTACATTGCTACTTCAAACATGAATCTTGACATGTGAAGTAGACTCAAGGCTTTATTGTTTCAAAAGCATGTGGCCCTTACATCTGCACGCAAGACCTACGCACTTCAAGTGGCAAGGTCATCAGCAGAAATACAGTCCCTGTTAAATACGAACTTTCCGAGACACTTTAGTGAACTCGTGGGATGAATATTTAATGCGTCCAGCACGACTGGAATAGCACATTTTTTCAAAGCTGTTGGTTTTGGTTTTGTTCACACCTTTTCCTCCATATTCGGTTTGATACCTTCTGCTATCTACTCAATTTTCAGTAGTATTTTTGGGGGATTTCCGATAACTTTGGCTTTATTAGCTGGCATCCTGCTGTTGCTGTTGTTTATGCGCAATGGCTGTCCTGCCGCAACGAGGACAAATGACGGCGCTCCCATCAGCACAGCTGTGTCGTGAACGTATGATGCAGCATTTTGGAGCAACACTCCTGGAGCATTTGGAGTGTGACTGGTCTTTGTCATTCAGACCGGTTTTGTATTGTGTGCAGCCTGTGTTCCAGTGCCTCTGGTGCTCTTTTGAACATGCACTGGAAGTTTGCCTTTCACAGCAGCGCCCCCCAGCAATAGATGCTGATCTGTTGATGTTCTCGCTGAGGGTTCATTACCAGACATGTGCACTTAGGCTGCATTTGCTACGTGAAGCTAATTAGGAGTTACCCTTCCTGGAAGAAGTTGCCAATGACTCATCAATGGGCACTCCACGGGATGCCGCCAATGGGTGACACTGGGGCTATGGAACACACTTGCTCCTCGATCATTTTTGGTGCGGACTTTCCGGTTCTGTCACCTGTCGAAGTGGAATATCTCCTACTTTCCATGACTCAGACTTAATTTGGAACTTTTCTAAACTGACATTATCATTGAATTTGGTTATAACCCACATGCTCATGTTTTAAATTGCCAAGTAGTATGCTTGTGTGTCCGTTTAATTTGTCAAAATTGACTAGGGTTTTATATATATCTTAGGTTAAGAAATTTTTAGTTTTGGCTTGAACCACTTTCAACCGACAAGGGGAGGGTGTTGTGTAGCCATTTTAGTTATAGCTCCATGCACGTTAGTTTAATACACTAGGCCGCTGTGCACTTTGACCTAGATATATTTTATTCAGCTTCACATTGTTATTTTTACAATAACCAGTTTTACGGTCTTGTTTTAATTTCTTCTATCTAACTGTTTTGCTTAGCCCAGCACTGTGTTCTCAAACAACACATATTTGATCACTTTGTGCTTCAGTCAAGGCTATGGTTTGGTACATTGCCGGTGAACGTGGTAGAAGTTTAGTCTCCAACATTCTTAGAAAATACACATCTTTAGTGGGGGCATTTTCTTAGAACATTAGCTGTGTTATTATAAAAAAACTTCCTAGTCCCATTACACGTCAAGAGTGAGATTCCAGCCAGGGAACCACGACTGTATGCTGATTGCTGAATGCTTCGCTACAGAAGCTAACGCAGACTACAGGCCTTTGCTCAGTTATGAGGGTCGATGTCCTCCCAGGGGAACCTGAAAGGCAGGATTAGAGCTTAACAGGCTGTGCTCAAATTATGATTCAGATAGAAAATAGTCCATCAATTCTAGTGGCAATATGATAGTGTTATTCTTATGCTTCACTCTCATCGTCACCATTTTAATATTGTCATGTTGTGTCGTTTTGGTTATTGCAGCTCACACTTTGCTGTCTAAAATGCAGTCATTTTATTAAACCAGTCTTTAGAACATATACTGCTTTTATTGTCATTTATGTATGAGACCAAATTGTGAATGAGAGAATTGGATACGACCTGAGTGACCACGACTTCCCTGAGAAGTATGATATGTCATGCGCTCGGCTGCCCAATCATCTCTACCTTTCGGGAGAGACGAGGCACTGCTAGTTAGCCGGAGCAAAACCCGGATTTAGAGCGACAGGTGTCACCCACAGTGGGTCAGACTCAGTCTCCCACACCGTGGACGATCTTGCTGCTCAAAATCCAGCAGTCTCATTAGAATAATGAGAGCCTACGTGACACTGGAATCTCTACATGGAGCTGCTTGACACACCCTGGAATCTCTACACAGACAGCAGCATCAGGATTCACCAATATGCAGACGATTCACAACTCTACTTGAAAGACTCCTCTGTTTCAGATATCTAGTGACTCAGACACTTAATGCGCAACTTACAAATCTGGAAGTACACCTGAAGCTCGATCCAATCAACACAGAATTCTTCTAATTTGTAATCAACAACATCAAGAATTAGTACAAACCTTGCCCAATGACATGAAACTTGACGGCTTTGAACCCCAACTTTCACTGAATGCTAAGTCACTTGGATTCACCCTGGACACCAACCTATTCTCAAGGAGCACCCTTTCAAAATAAAAGGTAATTTCTTCATGAGAACAACTTCAGAACAGCTGTTCAAGGTCTTTTGATCTCACATGTGGATGGTGGTAACACCCTGCTCCATGGCCTCCCAGACTCTACGCAGCACCACTGAAGGGTATCTCACATGCCGTAGCCCCAGTGGCAGTTGGTGACATTTGAAAGTGGTGGGGTGTAAAAGTTGAGTATGACTTTTATGTAGTGAGTAAAGCGAACAAGCTTTAAGGACATACGTGGGGTCCAAGGTGAGTCTTCCTCCTAAGAAAAAATTGAAAAAAGATCGACAAATGGTGCATGTGAAAGCAAATTAGTTAGTGAGAAAGCAAGGTTTATAAATCAGTGGGAACGTATAGCCTTGAAAAACTAAACACATTAAAAACTGCCCTGTGTCTTACTGCATTAATATGTTCAACAGTTACTTTAATGTGCAAATGGTACAGTACGACAACTTCAGGTTCTTTAAATGCAGCATCAACTTTGGAACAAAATGCTCTAACCAGGCATCAGGAAGCACCCACAGCTGAGGACTGCAATCAATCATACAGAAATATGTGCAGACAGATCTTTAAGTGGAATGAAAAAAGGGGGGCTCTCTAAAAGGGAACATGTAAAATACATTTCTGTGATTCCTGTAGTGTGCCACCCAGCCTGTATTTTGGTTTCTCTCTGAGATGTTACTGCATCCAGAAATATAACAGAACTGACATACACCTAAAACCTGTCAGTACTATTGGCTTTGTCAATGGTTGTTAGCAGTTTAGGATAAATGAGTAACAACAATGCTTTGTTATAAATAATTAACATTGGAAAGGTTTCAATTTTGAAATTGTGAGGCTGTGAATTAAATATTACTAAGTCCTATGGAAGGAGTATGGCTTTCAGTTATGTGTGCTTTACGTTAGATATGTATGCCCTTTTTCTCTTCACATTTCATCCATCTGCACATTTTCAATGTCCTCTCTTTCTTCTTCCGCACCCTCTTTTCCTTCTCCCCTGAATGCACACTCTCACATCTCCCTCATTTTATCACCCCAAACATACATTGCACTCCTTCACATTTTAGCACTTTATTTAACTTTCCTTTTGCCTTCTAAATATTTTGACCTCTACACACCCCTTTACACACATTTACACTGAATTTAATTTGCATTTGGAATACATGACCATTTTTCTGTGTGCTCTGCAGAGAGACCAACCCACTATCAGGCACTTTGCTTTGTCTTCAGCCTCATCACCAGCACTCTTAATCAAAGCCCCTCATAAATACCTGGCACAAGCCAAAGTATGCACTATGCAAGAGTAATACAATGCACAGAAGCTAAGTCTCTTGGGGAATGCAAAATTAAGAAAAACTTGAAATAAGAGGAACTAAATGGCTGACACACATTACACACATTTTAACATTCATTTTTCAGATATCAATCCATGTTTGTGGCATTAATGTTAAGGGCATGAAGGTAGGGCCAGTTTTTACACAATACAGCAGATAACTGCCTTCACTGTAAGGACGTATTTCTGCCCTTGCGCTTGACGCAGATATTTGGATCCATTTCATAAGGGAGCAAGAACCCTCCTCGTCTTTTGGAACAATTTCTCAAGGAACACATACAGCAGCTCCACTTCCGAAGGAGCCAGCAAACTGCAGCCAGTACCTGGAATGTCACATGAGGGAGGTTAGTGTGACAAGGGGTCTCAGTACAATAAAAATAACACAAGATTAGCATTATAACTCTTACCGTTACCGAAGCCAAGGCACTAAATCACACATACTTGCATCCACTCCTACTGCATGATGAATGGGGAAAGGGTGGGATCCATGCTTGTTAATCACAGACAACTGTCTGCAGCAGGGATGAAGACTCTGGGGCCCAAAATCATGACGCTAAAAGCATTACTGGCCTATTGTGGACACTTCCATAGACCACAATGGAAATGAAGGGTGTTAGAAATTGGGTCTCTAGTTGGCAGAGGGATACACCTTTGTCCAAGCAGGGACCACAATTCTAGTAAGGGTAAGTTACACACAACACAAATTATCCTGTGCCCAGCCTCTGGTAGCTTTGCACTGAGCAGTCAGGCTTATCTTAGAAGGCAATGTGTAAAGTATTTGTCAATAAATCATACAGTAACACCTTGAAAACACCACAAAAATAGACCACACAGGTTTAGAAAAATAGATAATATTTATCTGAAGAAAATAAGGCCAAAACAACAAAGATCCAATCAGCACAAGTTGAAATGTCACTTTTAAAACGTTTAAAAGAGTCTTAAGCTTTAAAAATAAACAGTTGTCTCTTTGTTACACACAGTACCTGGTATGCATCAAAAATAATAATGCAAGGAGACCGCAGAGAAGGAGATGGGTTGAAAAATAGGGTGTTGCATCAAATTTTCTGATGCTGCACAAAGGATGCATCATTTCTTTCCACGCTGCAGGGGGTTTGTGTCGTTTTTCGGAGCTTGCTACCTCACTGCGGTGCAGGGATGTTTTGACATAAAGAGAATGCGAGGAAAATCCTTGATGTGTTGGAAGAAAGCACCGGTACTGCATCAATCCGATAGACTATGCGTCTAATTTTCCGTCACAAGGAAGGTGCTGCTTTGAATTTCCAGTCGGGAAGTCAGGGCTGCGTCGTTCCAGTCAGCTGTGCGGCGATTTCTCTGTCGCAATGCAGGTGTCGTGTTGATTTTGGCAGGCAGTGGGTCAATTTTGGACACACAGGGAGTTTCCTGAAGAAATTAAGTCCTTTGGCCCTGAGACTTCAGAAAATAGGAGGCAAGCTCAATCCAAGCCCTTGGAGAGCACTTTTGGGTAAGGTAGGGTCCTTCCAGCAAAGTCAGAGGCCAGCAGGGCAGCAGGGCAACAGCAGGGCAGCAGTCCTTCTCAGCACTGCAGTTCAGATGAGTCCTTTGCACAGCCAGGTATCTCCTTTAACAGGGTGCAGGTGTAGGTCCAGAAGTGTATGATTTGTGGGGTCAGAAACCCAGTTTATATACACAAAAATGCCTTTGAAATGGAAGCGACTTTAAAGAGTGGTTTTGAAGTGCACAAATTCCCCTTTCAGTTCAGTTCTGTCTGCCAGGGTCAAAGTAGGGGGTTTAGTAGTCCACTGTGTGAGGGCAGGCCACTGGCCTTTGAAATGCAAGTGTCAGGCTCTCTGCCCTTTCAGCCTAGGAAGACCCATTCAATATGCAGATTAATGCAGGTGTGACTGAATGTCCTGTGTTTGTGGTTGTCTGGGTGAAATGCACAAGGAAGTTGTCAACCAGCACAGAGCAGACATTGATTGGAGACAGGCTGTAAGCCACAGATGGTTTTAAGTGCAGAGAAATGCTCACTTTCTAAAAGTGCCATTTCTAAAATAGTAATATAAAATCCAACCTCACCAATAAGCAGGATTTTCTATTACCAATCTGGCCATACTAAATATGACCTGGTTACCCCTTTCAGATCAGAATCTACCACTCAAAAAGTATACGGAGGCAGTCCTAATGCTAATCTATGAAAGGAGCAGGCCTCACAGTAGTGGAAAACGAATTAAGGGGTTTTCTACTTCCACAACATCTAAGACACCTCTGTACAATTCCTGCCTTTTACCTACGTAGCACCCTGCCCTGTGGGTTACCTAGGGCCTACTTTAGGAGTGACTTATATGTAGCAAAAGGGGAGGTTAAGGCTTGGCAAGTACTTTTGGTTGAAGTTGCAGTGAAACGCATACACACGACTTGCAATGGCAGGCCTGAGACATGGTTAAGGGGCTACTTATGTCGGTTGCACAATCAGTGCTGCAGGCCCATAGTAGCGTTTAATTTACAGGCCCTGGGCACATGCAGTACACTTTACTAGGGACTTATGAGTAAATCTAAATCAGATATGTCAGTTGGAGATAAACCAATGTTACCATGTTTAAGGGAGAGAGAATTGGCACTTTAGCACTGGTTAGGAGTGGTAAAGTGCGCAGAATCCTAAATCAGCAAAACAGTGTCACAAAAGTGCAGGGACGCAGGCAAAAAGTTGGGGAATGACCACCCTAAAGCTGTCAGGTCTAACAAAGGGCTTTAGAGCAGTCAGCCCTGTGCTGGTGTCACAGAGCAGAAAATTGATTTACTGCCTGCCTTCCTTCTCGTGCTTTAAAGCGAGGGGGGGGCAGGCAGCCTGGGACAGACAGCCCAGACCTAAATGCATTGATCTATTTAAAATTGTTTACACAAATGTGTAGACATTTCAGAGGAGTGCAGCCCCTCAGCCCTAAAAGAGAAATCGCCCCTGGGTAGCCCATCTCTTCTCGCCCCTGAAGAAATATGATCACACCACCCCCATTTTGACTGATCTCTATTGGATTCCCTTGCCAGACCGCACCATCTTCAAAACCAGATGTATCATTTACAAGCCTTTGAGGTTAGAACCACGCTTATCTTGTCGACAAGCTCACCATCTTTGGTGGTTCTTGGTACCCCCACAGCCAAAGCACCATCAGACTCCAGTCTGGGAATTGTAGAGAGTTAAAACCAAGGCAGCACTCCCTTTCCATCTATGCATCCAAGATCTGAAACAACGTCCCTGTATCCATCAGGACCTCCCCAATTTGGCTCCAATGTAGATAAGAGCTGAAGATCATCTCTTTAAAGGGCAATACATCACAATTGTATTAATCATCTACAAAACACGTACTTCTCCTATCACATGTTGACTTTATGCTGATCTTTGAACCTATACAGCGCTCCTCTGCCTTTTGACTAGATTCAAACTAAAGAAATTCTACATACAAACGTACACAACCTTACCTCGAAATACAGTTCAATATGTGACCTATTGTGCATAAAAGCAGCTCTCTATTGTGCAGAACATAACAGATAGAAGAAAACACATTACATTACACAGCTTAGAAATCCATAACACAGCCACTTGCGATGTTTGCCAGGCAACTCACCATGAGTTATTGAAATCATTTTTAAAGGCACATAAGTGAGCGCCGGCGTCCAGGTCCCCCTTTACCAGCGACATCCGAGAGCTCCCAAGCGCTAGGCCCACTGCTTACCTGCTGTCTGTAAAGGTCATGAAAATCCGCAAAAGGACCAATTCATGCAGACAAGCCACTAATAGTTTTGCCCCTTTGATGTATAAAAGAGGAGCTTTAAATCGTTCTTCCATTTTGCCGCTCCGAAGTGTTCGCTCAAAAAAGTCTATGATTGCAGACAGGCCTGTCCTTCTGCTGGGCTTCCGGGACTCGTAATGAGGAAAGCCACGGTCTGAGATCTTGAACAGTGGCACATTTCAGGGGCCATTTTAAAGGTCAGTGGTATCCCCACGGCTCCTTTGTTGCCTTACTAGGCATTTGGGAACGGGGGAAGCACACCTCTACAGACCTCGATTATCAGCCAGCAACAACAGTAGTCACACGGAGCTACTCTGGGCCCTGAGGCCCCAACTCCAGACTTCAGTGGTTCCAAGTCAGAAACCGCCGGATGCTGCAGCTCACAGGTACGCTACAGCGATATACACATCAGCTCAGTGACTGCGCAGTCAAGTAGGGTGTGGAGTAGGAGTAAGAAGTGCAATCCAACAAAGTAGACAACATATTTTAGCACAGATGTGCACACCTCAACGTTTTGATTCACCAACAACGTGACAAACTCAGTCTAACAACACTACCGCGATTGAATTAACTCAGAGTCTATTTGAGACCACCAGGTTCAGCGCACAAGGAAAAGGCCATTTACCATAGAGCATTAACCTTATCCGTAGAGAGTCCTGTGCATCAACGTGTCAGGTAAATCATAACATATCCTGGACATTAAAAGGGGAGCCAGCTATACCTCAGAAGCAGAACATTTCTGGGCTGATTTGGAAAAGAGAAAAAATGTTCCTGCTTTCATCATATATGATTTGACAGAACGATAAGCCGCCACTATCCGAGGGAATGATGGAACCAGCCTGCATTTGACACGTTACCTCAGAGGACCTTCCCATTTGGGCAAAAGCCTGATTGGTGGACTACACTGAGATCGCCTGCCACCTCAAGACTGACGTTTTTCTCTCTCAATCCTCTCTCTCTCTTTGGGACGTGCCTCAGCCTTTCTGGCCCCATGAGAAGGTGCGAGGGCGAACTAGAGTGAAAGGCCATCAATGGCCTGTATCCATTGGTCCTGCTGGATCAAGATAAGTGCCTGACGGATAGTGTGACTTTGATTGCTGTACCAGACAATTCTAGATTATATTTCTATTCAAACAGAAAAAGTTGTATAAAATCAAATGAAATAGTCACATAATGAGGGTCTTGTTGGCTGCCAGTTGCTCATTTTTAAAGAAAATCCTGGCAGTGACTCCTGTGCCTTCAGTGCATACACTGAATACATAAATGACCTCCAAGCAGCATTCATGTTTTCTTCTTCTGAACCAAAGTCTCAAAGTGATAATTTGTTTCAGACAATCAAAAAAGACAATGGCCCTGATGTGCAGGTAGCTTTCTTCCTGTGCATGGGCCATTGTTTGCTTTCTCTGCTCTGGTCTGCCTGGAAGTGCCAACTGGTGTCCAAAAGGATCCAGTAAGCGTGTGCGTCAAGGGGTATTCTAATGTGTAAAAATTAGACAGCAACTTCAGTTCCTTGACAAGAACTTCTGAGCTACTTGAAACTAGGTTGGGGGAGTGTACGCCATAGGTGTGGTTGCAGTCAGAGTGGGGGAGGCAGCTGCTAGAAGGTTTTAGAGTTCGTAGAAGAATACTATTCATTAGCAAAGTGCATGGAAAGGATGGAGCTCAAGCGAGGAAGGGGTGAATAGAGCAGTGAGGAACGGAGATAATGGAGCACATTTCACTGGAAGGCGTATAGATACTGGAAGACATTTGAAAAACTTCAGCGTGTCAAGGAGAACCCATCCTACGAATAGATGAATAGCATACAGAGGCAGACGACGGAGCGCTTTCCTACTATAGGACATGCAATTAAATTCGAGGAGAGACAAGTGAAGGCCGGGCTAAGTGCAGGCAGAATAATAAATGAGTGGGCTTCAGTTCAAGTGCTAAAGACTGAGTCTGAAGGAAGAACGTGAGACAGAGAGATGAAAAAAGAGACAATTCTATGGCACCGCCAAAGGCAACACGTGGAAACGGCTCAGGCCTGGATAGGAATGGTGCTTAGTGCAAGGACACAAACAGTTAGGAAAAGGTGAGGTCGTAGTTCGAACACCATTTAGACTATTGGAATGCTGGGAGCTCTACTGAAGACAATGGAGTACTAGGGCTTCTAATGTCTGGTAAAAGCCCGGAGCTCCAACATTCCAATGTTTGTCTCAAAGAGGCCTCACGGAAACCGAGGGAATTTCATTCCCCTTGGGTTCTGTGAGGCCGTTTATTTATTAGAACATTCTGCCCTCTGGTGCGGAATGCTCTAATAGCTTTATAGCACTTTGCAGCAGGGTTATACCAGCCATTAAAGGCCTGCTCCCTTATTAAAAGACCTTGCCTTCAGCTCAGGCCTTTAACGATGGAGCAAGCCTTTAATGGCCAGTATAGCCAGGCACCCTTAGAACATTCTTCCCTCTAGTGGCAGAATGTTCTAATAGCCTTATAGCCCTCGTAGCTGGGCCATACTGGCCATTAAATGCCCGCTCCCTTGTTAAAGGTCCTCACCTTCAGCTCGGGCCTTTAACACTGGAGCTGACATTTAGTGGCCGGTATAGCTATAAGGCTATAGTAAATTCAGTAGTCCAGCTGCATGTGCAGCAAATCCGCCGTATAAACCGATGAGTAGATTGTATGACTTGCTAAACCATTCAAAGGACGGAAGCAAAAGAGTGACAAATAGAACACACCAAGAACTTGCATACATCAAGTCTCGTCTATTGCTAAAAAAAAAAAAAACAGGGAGGCTGTAAAACAGGAGCTAGATGCGTGCGTGCCGTTTAGGTGTTTCTGGGATCTCGGCCAGAAAGAGGTAGCTAGTTTGACATGGGATTAGACAATGGGAGATGCCCCTGTCTTCAAATAGTTCGTATTAAATACCAAAATGCCTCCCATTTTGAAGGTTGAATTTGATTTGAAGTTGCCAACATGATGGAAGCAGTGAATGAGAGCTGGCAGATGATTTTACTTGAACTTCTTTTAGAAACGTACGGTGGAACGCTCTTCTTACACCCCAGTTCCTAAAGCCCAGAATATGGCTGCACCGTGTGATCGTGTGACAGCTGATAAGGGGCCTTTATATATCTGACCATAGAAATGAGAGTTCGCCGTTGGAGATAGATATTCTCCTGTCATGCTGCCAACACTGCTCTTGCACTGCACTGTACCATGAATGTTTTTGTTTACCTGCCGATTGTTTTAGGTGCAAATTATTAATTCATCCAGTTCAGATCAATAGTTGCTTTTCCAAGGGATTTCACAGGTGTGGATTTCCGTGTGTTCAAACAACGTTTATTTAACTTCCAACTCACGCTGTTAGCCTATTTTAATCTAAAGTTGAACCCAAGAGTTTGAGGCAATGCTTTCGTACAGCACTTCGAAACCCTTATGAGGCATCGAGGGGCGTTAGCCGAAGGACAGGAAGCTGTACCGGAGGCAAGGGCTGTCGTGGAAGAGAGTTGCATTGCAGTGTGGCCTATGTGGGAAGCGGTATGGTGTGCTGAGTACCAGAGAGGTGCTCTTACTCTGGTATTGGCCATTGTGCCTAAGTGTTTACTGGAGTCAAGAGGTGTGTGGGAAAACGTATTGTTGTGTCTAGTTGGGAGGGTGTTCATCACGGGTGCTGCAAGTGGGGGAAGTGTTTTGGAGTTGTGTGTGATGAGCACTTGAAAGGAGATTTTGTGTTGCTGAACCTATACCTGGAGTGGAATGAAGTAGATTGAGAGGTAAATGAGCATATGCTGCAGTCGCCCATCCTTGAGGGGAAAGCTTTCACTTCTTGTATGTGGACCGGCGACCCAATAGAATTCATTGGCTACAGGCACTAAGGGTATATGTTCTATGGATTCCACCCAGGATCAACAGATGAGGAACCCACAGAAATGCCGTTTTTTTACAGGCAGCCGGGTACTATCTCCTCTCTTCACTATGAGCAACAGATGAGGAACACGCAGAAATATAGTGGTTGCAGGCAGCCGGGTATTATCTCTATAAACCAGTGATTACAGGAAGCCAAGATATATGCCATATGGATTTCACCCAGGATTTGCACTGGTGTAACAAAGGCCCCTGCAGCCCCCGTGGTGGGAGGGGGAGTGCCCCGAGCTCAGGGGGCCCTCTCAGCACAGTACCCTGGCCTGATAGCTCTTCAGTGAGTCCCGAGCGATGGGCCTTCATTTAATTTGCAAGGGGACCCCCTCAAGTTTTGTTATCCACTGCATCCAGGAGCAACAGATGAGGAATCCACTGGAATGCAGTGGTTACAGGCACCTAGGGTATAGGCTCTGTTGAGCCTACCCAGAGGAGATAAAGGAGCTCCCCTTAGGAATACACTGATTACAGGCATCCACGGTATATGCTGCGGTAAGCTGACCCAGGAGCGTCAGAGGAGCTGCCCTTAGGAATGCACTGATTACAAGCAGTCAGGGTATTAGCTCAATAAATCTATAATAGCAGACAGCCAGGGTATATGCTCTGTTGAGTCGATCCAGGAGAGACTGCTATTTAACACTGCAAGATGGACATTGTCTTTACACTGATGTGAGAGAAATCAGTGAAATAATATTTTTTGATTACGACTTTATGATAGTTTTGTGACAACGGAACTGTGAGAAATTGGGTTGTTTGTTGACTGGCGTGTGAGCCCTGGTCAAGCAACAGCCACAGTCCCTGGCGGGGTGAACCACAAAAAGTTACTAAATTAACCTGTGCTCAACCCTGGGTAGCTTGGCACAAACAGCAGTCAGGCTAAACCAGCGGCAGCTGCCGCAGATATCAAGAAGTGGGACGGGGGGACGGGGATGGGGTGGCAACTAATTTTTTTTTAAAAAGCTTACCGCTCCTCACCGCCACCATCCTCTCCTGCCACCTCGTTCATTCTCTTTTCCTGTTCTGGTGTCCCAGCATTTGCTGGGACACGAGAAGAGGCTCCCCAGCAATATTGGCACTGCTTACATGTTAAACATAGCATGTAAGCAGCGTCAGTGACTGCCTCTCAGACACAACCCTGGGGCCTGTGCAGTTTCTCCAGCCTGTGTACACATCTAGGTTGGAAAAACCTAAGTGCACATGTGTGCTTGGACGGCTGTCTACGGCCATCCAAACACATATGCACACTTAGTGCACACAATTCCTCATTCCCCTCCCATCTCCCGTGGCCCAGCCCCGCCCTTCCCTGCACCAGCTGTTTGCTAAGCCAGCAGCAGAAAAATAAAACAATATTCAAATATAGTTTTAGTTTTCTGCTGCTTGCTCTTAGTCAGTGGGGCGATGCTCCTCCGCCATTACAGAGGAGCCGACCCTGGGCTGAACTTAGAGGCAATGTGTTAAGTACTTATGCAGTACACAAAAAGCAACACAAGAGAAAACACAACACAATAAAAATCCCAACCAATTTAGAAAAATAGAGAACATTTTAATAAATCATTTGACACCAAACCCATGAAACTCCAATTAGTAGAACCAGAGTTCTGAATTTTTTAAGTTTAAGGTTCAAAATATCAAGCCCTCTGTTTTGGAAAATGGCCACATGGGCACCTTTAGCACCACAACCAAAGGTTCAGGAGTGGATGGAAACCCCATAAGACTCATCCAAGATGATGAGAGCCTGTTATGTACCTGTGGCTCAGAGCAGAAGGCCAGCTAAACTAGCCATAGGAGTCACTTCTGAAGAACTGGGTGCAGGTGGTGATGCAGGGCTCTACAGCAGGGCTCACCTCTAAAGGTTCCAAGCAGACTCCAGGCAGCAAAGCAGTTCTTCCAGTATAGCAGCAGTCTGGCAGCATGCACAGCAAGCAGTTCTCGGAGATTAGTCCAGTAGAGAACTGAAGAGTGGGTCTTTGAGCCCTATTTTTACACCCTGGTTTCCTTCTCCTAGTAGATGGGAGAAGTTTCCAGAAGGGTTCAAATTCCTGCCTCCCCTGCTCTGGCCCCTAGCTTGCTGCACTGACAATACAGGGTTGTTAAGCTTATTGTGTGGTGGCAGAGCCCAGTCTATTCGGTTGCAAGTGGGGCTGTGCTTAGCTCCCCTCCATCAAGTCAGTTAATGGACTATTCAGGCTCTGCTAATCCTTCTATTGTGTGACTGTCTGGGGTGAATTCACAGAGTCACAACTGTCAATTACACCCAGCTATGTGACCTAAGGCAGGTTGCATGAACAGAGGGCTAGGGACAGGAAATGTAAACTTTCTAAAAGTGGCATTTTCAAACTTGTATTGATAAATCTGACTACAATTCAAGAGGGTTTATCATTACAAGTTCATAGATACAAAACATGATATATCTACCACCTCTGGTTTAGGAATTATAATTTATTCATTTTAATAAGGTATCCCTAATGTTACCCTATGGGAGGGGTAGGCCTCACAGTAGTGAAAAAACAAAGTTGGGAGTTTTTCACTACTAGGACAGGTAAAAACTGAAAAGTACATGGCCTACCTTTTCATTAAAAACCATCCTGCCCTGCCCTATGGGCTACCTAGAGTCTGCCCTAGGGGTGTCTTACATGTAATATAAGGGAGTTTATGACTTGGCAAAGGGTTTTAAATGCCAAGTTGACATGGTCTTTAGGCTGCAATGGCAGGCCTGGGACAGGTTTTAAAGTGCCACTTAAGTGGGTGGCACAATACTTTCTGCAGACCCATTGGTAGCATTTACTTCTGGGTATATGGTATACCACTCAAGAAGGGACTTACATGTAAATTAAATATGGTAATCAGGTGTCTGCCAGTCAAACCATATTTTAGGGAGAGAGCACTAGCACTTTAGCACTTGTTAGCAGTGGTAAAGTGCACAGAGCCCTAAGGCCAACAAGCATAAATCCAGCAAAAAGTAGGAGGAGAAGGAAGACAAAAGGTTTGGGGGTGACCCTGTAAAAAGGGACATTCCCAACAGGAACACTATCTACGCAGCCTTGCATGCTGCACATGCGAGCAGTTGATGCGCCAAAAGTGGCCTTGTCTGGGCTCATTTTGGCTTAATCTACCGCTCAGACAATATTGATGGACAGATACATGTAAAAATACAAACTATTAAACGCAATTAAGTTTCTTGATCCACTTGTATCTGTCAGAACTCCTCCAAGCAGCGCATCCAAAGCCAATAGGGATTTTGTTCAGTTGTGTATTCTAAAATGTAAGTAAAAGCTCTGAAGGCCATTTTAGGTCTGCTGATAAATATTTGATTTGAAACGAAATATGGGTTCCCTCTGTGCGAGAGAAATGCAGATCACAGGTTAGAACTAAACTACTTAAGAGAAACGTGATTGATACAGATTGTGCTCCAACGTTAACCAATCTAGGTACTTGTTACAAGTTGCCTGTAAATTCTCATGGGCCTAGAAACAAGAGTTATCAGGGCACATCAAAAATTCCAAGTTTTGTGGGCAAAACGTTAGGAAATCAGTCAGGAAAAGCAGATTTTTGCATGTTATTCGCTAAAAACATGTAATTGCCCTTATTTTACTGCACCTGGATTTATTGGGTCCCCCAGTAATGGCAGTTTTGAGGCAGGGAAAGTGCAGGTATTTGTCTGGGCCACTAGTAATTGAGTATCACTTAATAATTATAAATGTGTGAAGAAAAGATTAACAGGCAAAAGAGTCAGGCACATTTACCAGTAAATATAACAAGCATTGGCAAAGCCAATAGTCCAGGCTTTTATTTTGAGGCTTACTAAAACATTAAAAAGACTCCTACAGTTAAAAACAAAACAAAAACAAGTGTGTTCTGTACACAATGCACCTGCGAGATAACTTGTTTAATGTGTGATGATTCAGTGAACTTTGGAGATGTAAAATATTCCCTCTGGCATTACAATGCAAGCATTTCTTATGAAGCAGAATGATACACTGAGCAGCCAGTGGTATGAGGTGAGTGGGAAATACTTCTTTAGGCAGAGCCAAAGTCAACTTTTGCATATTTTAGGAATTGGTAATAGGTCTTCCTGCATTGTCAAACAAGACCCAAATACCTTGTTAACACCAATTCATTAGCTTAACGTAGAATTTTAATAGCTCAATGCATGGAAAATTTCAACACACTGAATATGTGTGTGTGTGTGTGTGTGTGCGTGTGTGTGGGCAGTGGTACACACACCAGTAAATAAGTCCATACGATTGACTAAAACTCGTGCATGGCATTAAATTGATGAAAATAAGCTGAATGATATCCTAATAGACTTGCAACCTACTCTTGTGAATGGTCTAGATTTAGCCACAGCAAATTACAAGGAGTGGATTGACTTAGTGGTTACCCAATTAGGCCCCCTGAAGGCCCTTAAAATCATAGAAATAAACCTTCCCTCCCTGGTTTTCTCCTAAAGTGAGAGTACACAAACAAAAGTGTAAAAGACAGGAACAAATATGGAGGAAAAATTACAGTTTAAAAGAAAGAAAGAAATGTAAGCAATATATGTACAAGAATATAAGAGCATGATTACAGCTGAAAAATCTAATTATTTTACTGAGAAAATTAATATTGCTAAAAACTCGGTCAACTAATTGTTTAAAACTGTTAAAACTCTTACCAACCTTAACAACACAAATACCATGGTCTCAAATCAGTTCCTCTGTGATAGTTTATCAGACTTCATTCAATCTAAGGGGAAGGAAGTCTACCATGGGTTTGCTTCCAACCTGAACACCAAACCTAACATCTCTACAACTAAGTGCCCATGTGCAACAACCAGTGTCTTTAGCGAGTTTTCCCCTCTTAGAGACAGGGTAATCAAACTAATTGAGTCCACTAAATCTGGTGCTCCCTAAGACCCCTGTCCCCAAAATTCTTCACTCTATAGTGGGAACGGTGGAAGTCTATCTTACTAAACTTTTGAATGGGATAGTTTACACCTGATATTTTCCTAATGCTTGGAAAAAGGCCTCTGTCCTGCCTTTGGTAAAAAAAAAAAACTCCCTCAACTCCAATGATGTAAAAAGCCATTGATCTATTTCTCATCTCCCTATTCCAGGAACAAATCTTGGAAAAAGCTCTGAACACTGTACTCTTGTTCTTCCTAGATGAGAATGTTTTTTCTGCATAGCGCTCAGTATGGCCTTAGAAAAAAACATTGCACTGAATCCCCTTTGATTACAGCATAGTAGGAAATTAGAATGTCAGTGAACAAAGGTGGATAGGCTGCTCTGATCCTTTTAGACTTATATGCAGCTTTCAACACCCTTATCCATTCAGTGCTTACTGATCAGCTATAGAGTATTGTAATAAGAGGTATGGCCTTGGCCCTTCTAAGTTCTTTCTTCACCAATAGAGAACAGTCAGTATCCTTAGGAGACTTTACATCTAAATCTTTTTCTCTTTTTTGTGGAGGGCCCCAGGGGTCTTCATTAAGCCCTACACTCTTTAATATATACATTACAACATCTCCTAAACTGAGCCACTCCTTCGGATTTTCTACAGCCTCTTATGCAGATGATACTCAAATTGTAGTTTTGATTTCAAGTGATTTCTGCGAGGTAGCAAAACTCTTTAACAGTTGCATGATAGAGGTAGTTGGTGGATGAGAAATAATTGTCTCAAATGAAATTTGGATACAACGAAGGTCCTTCTGTTTGCGAATTATCCCTCCTCCTGGACCCCTATTTTGTGGCCCCAAGTCCTCAGATCTCTTCCCTCCCCACTCAGAAAGGTTAACACCTTGGAAGTATTCTTTGACAGAAAAGTCACCTTTGCTGATCAAGTCAACCAAGTTACCTCTTCCTGTTTTTTCCTTTTAAGAAGACTGAGAAAGGTATTACCTTTTATTCCATTTGAGCTCCAAAAGACAGTTATCACTGCTCTGCTACTATCTAGGATAGATTACTTTAATGACCTTTATATGGGCATCCAACAAGGGCTGCTGAATAAACTACAGGCTCTAAAGAACACTGCAGTATGCCTTCTCAAAAGGATACCTAAATTCAACTCAGTATTTCAAGCCATTGTTGAGTTACACTGGCTACCTATTAGGAAACGAGTCACCTTCAAGGCGCTTTGTCTAGCTCAAAAAACCCTCCTTGATATTGGCCCGGATTATTTTAGAGGGAAATTCCAGTGGTGCACTACCAGGAGAATGCTTTGCTCCTCCTCCCTTAAAAATGTTGTGAAGCCTAAAATCAACAAGTCATCCAGGGGTGGTTGAAGCTTCATCTTTTCCACTTGCAAAACGCTGCATTCACTGCCTTGGTACCTTAAAGCCCAGCCTAATCCAATCCAATTTAGAAAACTGCATAAAACCATTTTTTTTCCTTGCTCTTTGCCCCAATAGACCTTCTTTTGGTTCAGTATTAGACGCTAGCCCCAAGATGCCTCTACAAAATCATATCATATCATATTACATTCTACCCACCTCAAATAGAGTTGGGTGGAATTTCCGTATGTAGACGGTGCAGACTACTTCTTTGGCTCAACAGATTAAAGCTGTTGGAGGTATGGAAATGCACGTGCCTGCCCTATTTGGAGTGGGTGAACACAAGGCTAGTTTTCTCTGTCTGTACTGCCAGGTTTTACCTAGGAGTAAAAATGGCAAAAATACATCCTCGCCATAGGAGAAATCGTTCATGGCGAGAGAATCATGTTTTTTATTTTAAAAAAAATCTCATTTTGGGATGTTCTTTTTTAAAATAAATAAAAGGTTTGACGTACGCCACTGTTGTGCTAATGGACCCATCTGTCAAACTTTCAAAGCATTACAGGAACTGCTTTGGTGGCGGTTCCTGTAAATCCAAAAGATGTCTGCTGGGCAAGCGAACATCTCAAAATCTGGTGGGCCTGTCCTCCCTCAGGGTGACACAGTACTAAGTTTCCATCTGCCAAAGTCTGAATCAAGCCATAAGTGCTTGCACAGTGCAAAAACAATTAACAAATCAATGTCAAGCCCAGTGGCTTAATGAAACTGGAGGCCCCCCCTGCAAAGAACATCGAGAGGCCCCCTCTGGACTCACTCAGGAGCTCTCAGGCCATGGTGCTGCACTGTGGGAGGGCCCTGGAGCTTAGAGCCCCCCCTGCACAGCAGGGGCTGCAGAGGCCTTTGCTACACCACTGCTCGAGCCATTGCTTTGTCTTTTAAAAAAGTACTTTAATTTTCATACAGCTGAAATATACATATATATAGAACTACACATAGTAAACTAACGACGCTAATAGAGAAACAGGTGTTTGACAATGACTAAGTTCAGCCAACTGAAATAATGTCTGTCTCCATTAACAATCCTCAGCTAATGGACTTTGATAATGGGGGTATAATGGACCAGGACCTTGATATTGGATTCGCGTTCTTTTTTTGTTTGGAGAACTTAACTGTCACAAAATACTCCTGGGGCACAGTGGCGGTTGCCGCAAATGTCAAGGGGTGCGGGGACGACGACGGAGAGGGGGAAACAAAAAAAGACTTACTGTTCTCGTCGCCACCACTGTCTCCTGCCACCTCGCTTACTGAACTGGGGAAAACTCTGGGTTCCTGGGTTCATATTACTACTGACCCTAAAACTGAGCACCAAGTTCATCCCCAAGGTTTACTCAGGGACGTGGTGAAGGCTAGATTACTTGCACAGTAAAATATCAATTTATAAACCACTGTCAAGCTATTGGTTTCTCCTTTAAAAAAAGGTACCTACATTTTCATAGAGCTAAAAACAACGCCTAGAAAACCAGCAATACACATGGAGGAACATCAAGAAATGAAAAACTGTAAAAAGGCTTTTGATAATTGCCAAGTTCATTCAACTGACGTTTAACAGTCTATCGCCATTAACAGTCCCCTGCTAAAAGGGATTACATTTTTAGCATAATAGGCCCTTTCAATAGTTCCTTGTAACCTATTGTTAGGATGTGTGGCTTACTGGTCGGGATTTGACAGGCGTGGGGGGATAATGGCCCAAACCCATCTGCACCAAGATCATAGGATGGATAGAAAGGCTGGCAGTGGTCGCTGAATGTCGGCACTGCCTGATAAAAGATATAATTACGTCTGTGGAAAATGCAGTATACAATGGTGCCTGGCAAGACTATTGCAATTGCTAATCTTTAAACTCGCATTTTGTCTGGAGATGGCAGCGCCCATCTCGAAACACTGTGCATAACTTTTCCCATGTTCCAGGGAAGTTGTGATACAGTGTTGCTGTAGTGGGAACCTTGATATTGGATTTGAAGTTTTGTTTGTTTGGAGAACTTAATTTTCACAAGAGACTACTGAAACACAGTTTGTATTTCAGGGAAGTATTCAGAATCAATTTGTCTTGGACGAAATACAAACTTTGAACAGTTTTGAACATCTGATTAGGAGTAAGGCAGCCAGTGTTCAATTTTTACAGATAAATACAGACAGAAAACAATACATTTCTTTTCTGCATTTGTTTTTAAAAGTGGAAAACACCCGAAATGGACTTTTTAGTGACTGAGCATGCTGTGTTTGATGAATTCCAGGCCAACACCTGAGCAGACAGAGAGCACAGGAAATTAAAGGCAGAGAAGAGATTTCAATAAATAACAGCACATATCAACATATAGTGGTAGTATAATGCTAATATTCATATGTGAGTGTATTGTTTTGTTATATTTGGCTGCTCAGTCTGCTAAAACATTGCAGGGTAAAAGCATAAGTGCAGGTTTATTAGTTAAATAAATGTGGGGATATTTACGATTTATGACTTCACTTATTCCAAAACACAAAATAAATATAGATTGTCTGACTGAATATGATATTGCTGTGTACACCTAGTTCAAAATCTGGTGACTGCTCTGAGTTTGGAGCAGTGAAAAAACAGGTTTATGCATTACCCTGATACCTGAGCAACAAAACACTAGGCTACTAGCCTGGTGCTCTGGCAGAAGTTCATTCTATGCCTCCCCTGGGATTTCGCAGATCTGAAAGAGACATGAGTTGAGGGTTTTACCTTTGCACCTCGAAGCACCATCTCTACTGTTGGAGATGCATCTGTGCAGACCTGCACAGGGAAGGAAAAGCAGGCTATGCGGATGAGCGGCTCTCATAGAGCAATTATCAGCGTGACACGGGCTCTTCCTTGAAAGAAGAGGTCGTCATCTCATTTGTAGCCAGGTTTTGAAGGATACTGGGTCAAATATTCAGAAGAAGAATAAACTGTATGAGTTGCTTCAGTGCATTTAAAGTCATTTTCATGTGTTGTCCTACCTATTCCAATCTGATCACAAGCAGTACATTTGTTTTTGACAATGGGTAGAAAGCTAGCTTCACCAAGGATAGTGAGATGATTGCTATATTTGCAGTAAGAACATTTTATTATGGAGTATAACCCTTGAAAATATTTTTACATAGATTGGTTGATAAGGGGAAGGACATCAATGGATGTGATTATAACTTTATGTACATAATTGTATGTAGCTATATATTTATACATATATATTATGCATATGTACATGCATGTATACATACATGTTTACACATATATATGTATATGGATGTGTTTTCTTTTCAAAACTATCAAACCACGTATTAAACATTAGAAATAAAACCTAAATTAACATTTATAATGGAACAATATAACTGATAAAAAATTCTAACTAACTAATAAAGTTAAACTACAAACAAACTTAATCCATAAAATCACACAAACAATGACATCAACAATATAAAAGGTACACAAAGTTATCAACTGAATACTTCAAAAACAACAAAAGCTCCAACACATGGAAACATTGCTGAATTCTCTGACCAGACCTTTAAAATAGAAATATATACATCTCAATAACTACTTTGCAGAGTAACTAAAACGTATATTTTAATCAAAACTTGCTTGTAATTGAAATTAAAATTGTAAAATAACAAATAATTAACAAAACACTCTCCACCTTCTAATTTTTTGTAGTGGTGTTGCAGCATATTCAATCAATGCAAGTCTTGGCCAGACTTTTAAGTTTGCACTCCTTTATTATATTTCTTATAAATGATAACTCAATAATTATGGAGACAAATGAGTTTAGTTTATTTAGCTACTTGACAGTTGGCATTATCTTGGAATTCAGTTGTTGAGGAGTAACCTAATCTTTTTAGGATTTCTTCTCTCTTCTTTTCAGATTAAATGGGCTCTTTCCTAGCCAGTACCCTTGGAGAGAAAACCAGAGGTATGTGTTTTATCTTGTTTTAAAACTATTGTCTATTTTTTCTTTTAGCTCCCATTTAGCTTGTTATAAGTCTTCTTCCAACCTTATCTAATCTCATATCCTTCTGGTAGAGGACTACTCTTCAGGCGTCTCAGTCCTTCACTTATTTGTTCGTTCCGTTGCCTTACTGGTCTTTCCTTTCCAGGCTTAATTTATAACTTGAATTGATACTTTTTCGAAGAAACCAAAACAAACTCACAGTTCTTTTTATTCTCTTATTTCTACTAATTATAATGTTCTAAGCAAAACAAACCTCACAAAAAAAAAAATAGTCTTTCTTCTTTAAATGTTCTTTACCTTTTGTTGCAAAGTTTAGAGGAAAAAAACACTGTAACATTCCCTTCATTTACTCTTCTCTTCCTTCAGGTTTTCTCAGACTGTTCCGCTTAGGCATCCATTTTTCCCTCCTTTGCCAAACCCAGGCATGCACCTGGCTTAGCCACGCCCCTCCAGGAGCAAGGCAGGACTGCGTGTTTCTCAGGCTGGGTCCGCCCTGCTCTCCTTCTGCTGTATGAGCAGCTGCTCATTCAGCATGTGCGATGCTCCTGATCGTCCGGGGCCCAGAGGGTGTCCATGCTGCTTGAGCTTTGGGATCCTCTGATCCAGTGAGACCCCAATCCACCCTTCGCTTTTCGTATGTTGCCCTAAACATCGAGGATGCGGCCATTTCTTTGCTGTTGGGTTCCTCAACTCTTCCCTTTTTTCCAGGCGCCTTCCTTTTCCTTCTTGTCACACAGTCTCTCAATACACCTCTCACTTTCTGACTCCTCTTCTTGTTGTAGTCCCTCTCATCCTTTCTCTCTATCTCCTGTTTACTCTTGTTGCTGTAAAAGTAAACGTCCCTCTTTTGTTTCTACCACTTCTTCTTTAGATTTTGATTTGCTAAATGTTTCCAATGTTTATATTCTTTCTTTTCTTTCCTTTATAGATGCAAACGTCATTGAAGACCATGTAGGAATCTCAGGTAAGTAATTGTTTCCTTATTTTTGTTTCGAATCTCGCTACTGTGACAATGTACTTAGTAAAAGAAAATACTACAGCTTCAAAAAAGTGCTAACCTGCCAAAAACAACACTAATCACAAACCTGAAAAAAGACATAAAAAATGTGTACATAGATTATTATAAAAGACAAACTCTCCCTAAAAGCAATTAAAATAAAACCTAACAAACATCACCTCTACAAACTACCAACAAATAAACATTTAAAATAAAACCAACACTCTTTTTTCCCAACAGAAAAGAAAGTACCTGCTCCATATTCCAACACACCCAAAAGAAGAAGTTGCAAAAAAGTGTGAAACACCTAAGAAGAACGTACATGTGAGTATAAATAATAAAAATAGTTGCATAATTGTATATATAAATACCAAAGGTATAAACATTTTAAATTGTTATTATGTATACTACTACTCTACTGTCACAATTACAGAAAAAGCAAGATACAAAACATCCCAGAAAGGAAAGCAATTACTAAGGGCCTCATTATGAGTCTGGCGGTCCAAGGACTGCCAGACTCATGGTGACGGTCGGACCACCGGATTCCAGCGGGTCCGACTGCCACATTACGGCCTGGTGGTTGAATCGCCATCACCCCCGGGAACAAGGTTCCTGACGGGCTGATGGCGGTTCGACTCATGGTCAGCCATGGCTGCGCTGAGCTGATCACAGCTCCTGTTTCCGCCAGCCTTTCCATGGCAGACAATGCGCATTCCAAGGGTGCTGGGGGCACCCTCTATGCAAAAATACTGGCCAATGACAATGCCGCTGCATGCTTTTCACTGGGCTGACCGTCAGAAACCTCAGATTTCAGATTTCTGAGGTTTCGGATGGTCAGCCCAGTGGAAACCTCGTAATGGGCCAGGGGGGGACCACCAGCTCCATGGTAGTCTCCTCTCCATGGGGCTTACAGACCAACAGTCGGCCCGCCAGCCTCCTAATGAGTCCCACAGACTTTGAACAAACCATGATTCAAACCATTTTACAAATGTACCCCCACACAGCCAAGCAAGACTGTTACTACTATTTCAATCAAAGTATATGGCGAGACACCACCAACAATCTGCACTAAGGGAAGAATATGCTACACGCAGCCAATTCTTTCTACCAAGAAAATGAACACAAACTATGGGGGTCATTACAACATTGGCGGTATAAGGCGCTTACCGCCGTTCAGAAGACCGCCAATACACCGCCGCCGCCGCGGTAGACCGCCACAGCTATTATGACACACATCACAGAATCCGCCGAAATTCAGACACCCACACAACACCGCCACACCAAAGGTCAGCGATAAACATGCGGAAACAAATCCTCCACCTCCACGCCAACAGAAACACGCCCATGCTATTACGACCCACGAATCCACGTGGCGGTCTTTCAACCGCGGTATTCCATTGGCGGTACACACCGCCGCGCTCAAAATACACACACATCTCCAAAACACCGCCACATTGGACAATTCCAAATACACACACCTGATACACATACAAACAACACTCCCACACACCCAACACAATATAAAACACACACCCACATCACCCACAAACCCCTACAACCAGAAATTCTGAGAGAAGGCCAGAGAGAGAGCACAGCTATTGGCAACCCCATCACACAGAGGCACACAACACCATCACCCACACAACATCCACGCACAAAACACCACATACCACTACACTCACCACACTCATCACCACATACACCACCCCACACCTCACACACACCACCCCATGTCACGCCAAAGACCCCCCCGCTTCTCCGAGGAGGAGCTCAGGGTCATGGTGGAGGAAATCGTACGGGTAGAGCCACAGCTATTTGGCTCACAGGTACAGAACACATCAATAGCCAGGAAGATGGAGTTATGGCGCAGAATAGTGGACAGGGTCAACGCCGTGGGACAGCACCCAAGAAATAGGGAGGACATCAGGAAGAGGTGGAACGACCTACGGGGGAAGGTGTGTTCCACGGTATCCAGGCACAACATCGCGGTGCAGCGGACTGGCGGTGGACCCCCACCTCCTCCCCCACAACTAACAACATGGGAGGAGCAAGTCTTGACCATCTTGCATCCTGAGGGCCTCGGAGGAGTCGGTGGAGGATGGGACACTGGTAAGTCAAATCTTAACTATCACATCCCCCACCCTACCTGCATGCTATCACACGCCCCCACCCTCGCACCCTCCCCTATCACCCCAAATCCTCACTAATGTACCCATAACACAAACCACCCATCCCTACACCAAGCCCTGCATGACACAACTAAGCATGGGCACCCCTCACTAAAGCATGCTCACTGCACATACCCAGAACACCCCCCCAACCATCATCACACAAGCCCCCACACAGGAATGCTTGCACTGGGGTACACAAAAACACCCACCCATTACACACCATGAAACGCACACATGCAATAATCATGTTCTTATACCCCTGCAGGAACCTGAAGGACCGTCACCACACCAGAGGGTCCAGACAACACCACTCCACCCCCAGAAGAGACCCACAGTGACGACAGCAGCTCTGCCCCACTGGATCTTGATGACCAGCCCGGACCATCGTGGGCCTCCGGACAGTCGGTTCCCCTTGCCCAGCCACAGCCCAACACCGAGCTGCCATCCTCTGGTAACACCAGCACAGCACCCACCCAGCGGGCCCAAACCTCCCTACCCAGTACTGGTCAATCAGCGGTGTGTCCACCACTACAGGGCACCCAGACTAACCCACCACCCCAACAACAACAGGGACCTGGGGGCAGTGGTAGTGGGCACACGGTCCAGGGGACGGAGGCACAGGAACACCGGGGAACTGGGAGGGCTGCTGTGCGACAGAGGGAGGACAGGCCAAGGGAACCAACTCTCCACGAGGCCCTCTCCTCCATCATGGGAGCATACCACCACTCCCAGGAGATGATGGCGACGGTCCTGGACAAGTTGCAGGAGACCCTGCGCCTGCAGGAGGAGCAGTATTTGGGGTTCAGGGAGGAGCTCAGGACCATCGGCTCCGCCCTGGGCACCATCATAGGGGTGCTGACGGACATTCAAAAGACCTTGAGGGACACTGTGGCACTCCAAGGGGCCCCTGACACTAGCATGGACGATGAACTGCCCACCACCTCCACCGGCGCTAGTGGACAGGACACCCCGCCACAGGACCACCACACCAGCACACCACCCCCTGCAGACGGACAACAACCACGCAAGCGGTCCCTGAGATGCAGGAACAGGACAGAGCAAGATGGCAAGACCCCCGCCAGGAGATAAGACCACCCTGATTGTCCTCCCACTGTCCCACTTTGTTACCCTGTCCATATTCGAACTGCCCCAGCTCCACTTCCTATGCCAAGATGGACAGTGCACCTGTGAGACTAATAGACTGGACTCTGCCATGGACATTCCTCCACCATCACCCATCACCATTTTACAACCCCCCTTCATTTTTTGAGCACTTAAGTAAATACCGTTGAAACACCAAAAAATCTGGAGTCAGTCTATGATTTGGTACTGTCATAATGGGTTACCCATTGTAATGCTAACATACCTATGTCACACATCACAAGCCCTTGAAGGATGCAAGCAGTTGACACGTAGGTTACCACACTTGTGAAACTGAAATGGAAGGGTACAACTCAATTAACAAATAGTGAGTGAAATGTAGGTACAGGATAGAGGTAGACGTGTGAAAGTTAATGTAATGATAAACCAGAAAATGTTCTCACCTGTGTGTCACTGGAAATATTGCTGTATGACTGAATCCCTGTTGTCGTTTTCTTCTTCCTCAGCTTCATCCTCATCACTGTCCACAGGCTCCACAGCTGCTACAACACCGTCATCTGGATCATCCTCCTGCAGAAAGGGCACCTGGCATTGCAATGGCAAATTATGGAGCATGGAGCAGGCGACGATGATGTCGCACACCTTCTTCGGTGAGTAGAATAGGGATCCACCTGTCATATGGAGGCACCTGAACCTGGCCTTAAGGAGGCCGAAGGTGCGTTCGATCACCCTCCTAGTCCGCCCATGGGCCTCATTGTAGCGTTCCTCTGCCCTGGTCCTGGGATTCCTCACTGGGGTCAATAGCCAGGAAAGGTTGGGGTAACCAGAGTCCCCCAATAGCCATACACGGTGCCTCTGGAGTTGACCCGTCATATCAGGGATGCTGCTATTGCGCAGGATGTAGGCGTCATGCACAGAGCCAGGGAACATAGCATTTACCTGCGAGATGTACTGGTCTGCCAAACAGACCATCTGGACATTCATAGAATGATAACTCTTCCTGTTCCTGTACACCTGTTCACTCCTGCGGGGGGACCAGAGCTACATGGGTCCCATCAATGGCACCTATTACGTTGGGAATATGTCCAAGGGCATAGAAGTCACCTTTCATTGTAGGTAAATCCTCCACCTGAGGGAATATGATGTATCTCCTTACCTGTTTCAGCAGGGCAGACAACACTCTGGACAAGACGTTGGAAAACATAGGCTGGGACATCCCTGATGCCATGGCCACTGTTGTCTGAAATGACCTACTTGCAAGGAAATGGAGCACTGACAGCACCTGCACGTCAGGGGGGATTCCAGTCGGATGGCGGATCGGTGACATCAGGTCTGGCTCCAACTGGGTACATAGTTCCTGGATAGTGGCACGGTCAAACCTGTAGATGACGATGACATGTCTTTCTTCCATTGTCAACAGGTCCACCAGCGGTCGGTACACCGGAGGATTCCGCCATCTTCTCATATGTCCCAGCTGATGGTGCCTACGAAGGAAAACAGCGAAGAACCAGTCACTATTCCTCCAGGTATGTACCCACAGTTACACACAAGACTACACCAGACACAAAACCCTTCCTGTATGTATGTTGAGTGTAGGCCTAGCTATGTGTGACGCAGTAGTAAATGAAGCCATGTGGGCCCCTGAAATGGCGGCTGCCTGACCTCTAAACTGGGACAATGGGATTGTGGGGTAACTGCGCTGGCGTTGTACACCGTCGCGGTAGGCGGTCGTAGACCGCAGCGCAATGCTGCATTGGTTAACATTGGACCCTATGGGTCCCAGGAGCCAATGAACAGGTGCGCTGGTGGTGATGATGCGCACCGCAGCGGACGTCACCGCCGCGGACGTCACCGCCATTTTCTATCTGTTCACTCACTAGATACCTGACCTTCGACAGGAGAGGACCTACACTGCTAGTGCTGCTGTGACCTCGGTCTGGAAGCGACGATGGCTGCTGCGTCTGGGGAAAGGGCCCCTGCCTTCACTGCACAGGAGTTGGAGAAACTTGTGGATGGGGTCCTCCCCCAGTACACGCTACTCTACGGTCCTCCAGACCAACATGTTAGTACACAGGGAGCACGTTGTATGGGCTAGGCCTGGGTGGAGAGGGCTGGGTGGAAGAGGGAAGGGGGCAGAGTACATAGAACAGTTATGCATGGGAATGAATGGGCCACATGGCCAGAGTAGGGAGGGGGCCACTCACATTGACGGTGCAGTTGGTAATGACTGTACCTCTTCCCTTGTGCATGTCATGTAGGTCAGCGCCCACCAGAAGAGGGACATTTGGCGTGCCATCGCCAAGGAGGTCCGGACCCTGGGGGCCCAACAGAGATGGGGCACCCACTGCCGTAAGAGATGGGAGGACATTCGCCGCTGCAGCAAGAAGACGGCGGAGGCTCAGCTGGGGATGGCCTCCCAACATGGGAGGGGTGCCCGTCGCACCATGACCCCCCTGATGTTCCGGATCCTGGCTTTGGCCTACCCGGAGTTGGATGGGCGCTTGAGGACATCACAGCAGACACAAGGGGGTGAGTACAACCTCATTCTGCGGACTTTGCGTGCAGTGGAGGGGTCTGGGTGGGGGAGGTGGGCTGTGGGTGTCCCTAGGCCAGGGCGAATTCGGTAGGCAAGGCCCCTCCGTAATGTAGGCCATGTGGCACTCTACCCCACCTCACCAGAGTGCCAAGTTGAGGTATAGTTGCCCCTGTGGCATCCATGTGCGCATATGTCCACCATTGCCATGTAGGCCATATCCCAGAAATTGCATGTGCAGAGGGCAGGAGCACGGCGTAATGCAGGGGGCTGCTGCGTCTGTCTTGTCCGCCGACGGTAGCGGAATGCCATGCACTAAAACTCTCTTTCTTCTGTCTCCCCCCCTTTTCCTGCTCTCCCTGTCCTTTTGTACATCAGCATCATCAGGCGGAGGTACATTGGCACCGGAGCACGAGGGAGCTGCATCCCACATGGCCATGGAGGGCCACACCACAGACTCTGAATGCACCAGTGGGACGGAGGGCGAGGGGAGCTTCACGTCGGCCACCGGATCACCAACCAGCGACACGGACTTGTTTGCCGATTGGAGCTCCCCTGTGGTGGCGGCACCATCTGTGCGCCCCACTTCTACAGGTACAGCCGCCACCTCGTCTACCAGCACTGCCCTCCCAGCAGCCGCCCAGCATTCGCCCCGTGCCCGCTCACCCAGGAGGGTGGGCATCACTTTCGCCCCAGGCACCTCAGGCCCTGCCCCAGTCACCCCTGCTGCCCTCAGTGAGGAGGCCATTGACCTCCTCAGGTCACTCACTGTTGGGCAGTCTACCATTGTGAATGCCATCCAGGGTGTAGAACGAGAGTTGCAACACGGTAATGCATTCCTGGAGGGCATTCATTCTGGTCAGGCTGTCCTTCAGCGAACCCTGCAATCTTTGGCCTCAGCACTGATGGCAGCCATTGTCCCTGTGTCCAGCCTCCCCCCTCCAACTTCCTCCACCCAGACCCAATCTCCTGTACCCCAGCCCATCCCAAGCACACCTACAGACCAGCATGCACACAAGTCAACACACACAAGTAGCTCAAGCAAACATAGGCACCACACACACCACAGGCACTCACGCAAGCCTCACCCACGTACAGACACAGCAACATCCACTGTCTCCACTGTGTCCCCCTCCTCCTCTTCTCCCTCCTCCCTCCCAGTCTCGTCTACACACACACCTGCATGCACCACATCTACAGGCACTAGGACTCGCACCAGGACACCCAGCACCACAAGCCGCTCACCTGCACTCACCACCTCCACGGCCATTTACACGTCACCTGTGTCCTCTCCCAGTGTGTCTGTGACGCCCCCTCCCAAAGTACACAAACGCCGGCAATCACTCACCCAACATCCATCCACCTCACGACAGCCTCCAGTACCTGCACCTGCACCCAAAACACCTAAAGTGGCACCTCCTACAACCACCTCCTCTTCCTCCACTCCCAGACCCCCTCCAGCTACCCATCCCAGTGTTCGTCAGAAACTGTCCCTATGTCAAATTGACCTTTTTGCCCCCACCCACCCCTCCAATTCATCAGTCCCGTCGTAGCGACTCAGCCAAAAAGCCTCCAATACCAGTGGTGCCTGTTCAAGGTTTGTGGAGTGCACCGGCTACCAGGGCAGGCGATAGGACCCGGAGCCAAGGCACTGGCAGCCCACCCCCAGTAAAGGCTCTAAAATTGGAGAGTGGACTACGGGACCGTGTTAAGACTCCTGGTGGGACAACAAGTGACATGGGTTCGAAGGGGATTGGTGAGTCAACAGTAACTCCAACAAAGGTGGCGAAGGTCCAGAGGAAGTCTGACCAGCCTGTTGTGAGTGTCATGGCGGAGAAGTACGCCATAATTTCCGGCGGTCCAGACACAACCGCCAGCACTGTCGTCACTGGTCCAGAGACCACCGCCAGAGTCAGAGCCCAGGAGGGCCCAAGTATCGTCACTGGTCCAGAGACCACCGCCAGAATCACAGCCCAGGAGGGCCCAAGTATCGTCACTGGTCCGGAGACCACCACCAGAGTCACAGCCCAGGAGGGCCCAAGTATCGTCACTGGTCCAGAGACCACCGCCACTGCCAGAGTCACAGCCCAGGAGGGCCCAAGTATCGTCACTGGTCCAGAGACCACCGCCAGAGTCAGAGCCCAGGAGGGCCCAAGTATCGTCACTGGTCCAGAGACCACCGCCACCGCCAGAGTCACAGCCCAGGAGGGCCCAAGTATCGTCACTGGTCCAGAGACCGCCGCCAGAGTCACAGCCCAGGAGGGCCCAAGTATCGTCACTGGTCCAGAGACCACCGCCACCGCCAGAGTCACAGCCCAGGAGGGCCCAAGTATCGTCACTGGTCCAGAGACCACCACCAGAGTCAGAGCCCAGGAGGGCCCAAGTATCGTCACTGGTCCAGAGACCACTGCCACCGCCAGAGTCACAGCCCAGGAGGGCCCAAGTATCGTCACTGGTCAGGAGACCACCGCCACCGCCGGAGTCACAGCCCAGGAGGGCCCAAGTATCATCACTGGTCCAGAGACCACCGCCAGAGTCACAGCCCAGGAAGGCCCAAGTATCGTCACTGGTCAGGAGACCACCACCACCGCTGGAGTCACAGCCCAGGAGGGCCCAAGTATCGTCACTGGTCCAGAAACCACCACCGGAGTCACAGCCCTGGAGGGGCCCGGATGCCACAGCCCCGCTGGGCAATGATGGAACGTCATGCCACCCACCAATGCTCATTGTAGAGAACGTCATGCCACCCACCAATGCCCATTGGAGAGAACGTCATGCCACACACCAATGCCCAGTGTAGAGATCGTCATACCACACACCAATGTCCGTATCAGAACCGCCATGGCAAAGCACCGCTGAACAGTCCATAGACCGCCATGGCAAAGCACCGCTGAACAGGGCAAAGAACGCCATGGCAAAGCACCGCTGAACAGTCCAGAACCGCCATGGCAAAGCACCGCTGAACAGGGCAAAGACCGCCATGGCAAAGCACCGCTGAACAGTCCATAGACCGCCATGGCAAAGCACCGCTGAACAGGGTAAAGACCGCCATGGCAAAGCACCGCTGAACAGTCCAGAACCGCCATGGCAAAGCACCTCTGAACAGTCCATAGACCGCCATGTCAAAGCACCGCTGAACAGTCCATAGACCGCCATGGCAAAGCACCACTGAACAGGGCAAAGACCGCCAAGGCAAAGCACTGCTGAACAGTCCAGAACCGCCATGGCAAAGCACTGCTGAACAGTCGAAAGACCGCCATGGCAAAGCACCGCTGAACAGGGCAAAGACCGCCATGGCAAAGCACCGCTGATCAGGGCAAGCACCGCTGAACAAGGCAAAGACCGCCATGGCAAAGCACCGCTGAACAGGGCAAAGACCGCCATGGCAAAGCACTGCTGAACAGTCCAGAACCGCCATGGCAAAGCACCGCTGAACAGTCCATAGACCACCATGGCAAAGCACCGCTGAACAGGGCAAAGACCGCCATGGCAAAGTACCGCTGAACAGGGCAAGCACCTCTGAACAAGGCAAAGACCGCCATGGCAAAGTACCGCTGAACAGTCCATAGACCGCCATGGCAAAGCACCGCTGAATAGGGCAAAGACCGCCATGGCAAAGCACCGCTGAACAGGGCAAGCACTGCTGAACAAGGCAAAGACCGCCATGGCAAAGCACCACTGAACAGGGCATGCACCGTGTAGGAATGAAAAGGCCGCCACATCAGGCATCCTTCTCCCATGTGCAGCTGGGACAGTGACCGGACTTGAACTTTCACGGGGAGACTCATCCAGCCTGGGCACCAGTCCCCCCCAGTACCAGTAGAGAACTGCATCTACTTGAGAGACTGTGGCTTTGCACTCCCCAGGATGGCACAGTGGGCAACCCACCCACTGTAGAGACTTGAGAGACTGTGGCTTTGCACTCCCCAGGATGGCACAGTGGGCAAGCCACCCACTGTAGAGACTTGAGAGACTGTGGCCTTGCACTCCCCAGGATGGCACAGTGGGCAAGCCACCCACTGTAGAGACTTGAGAGACTGTGGCCTTGCACTCCCCAGGATGGCACAGTGGGCAAGCCACCCACTGTAGAGACTTGAGAGACTGTGGCTTTGCACTCCCCAGGATGGTACAGTGGGCAAACCACAGACTGTAGAGACTTGAGAGACTGTGGCTTTGCACTCCCCAGGATGGTACAGTGGGCAACCCACCCACTGTAGAGACTTGAGAGACTGTGGCTTTGCACTCCCCAGGATACATCAATGGGCATGAAGCCCCGTCGTGGATCTGGTGTGGTGCTGTCATCCGGCTGAGGTGCCCCCCCTTCCCTTCCCCCTGAGGTGTCTGTTGTATTTCTATCTGATGCCCCTGCAGTGTTCTCTCCGTTTCTGGACAGGTATCTTGTGTGGGCCTCATCCATGCATTTTGGGCCCAGTGGTCCACGGACATTGAATGGTGCATTACCTGCACTACTAATCGTGATGTATATTTTTGGAATGTGTATATATTTCTGTATATATTAGCTTACTGTATTTTGATACATTACAATGGTTGCACTCATTTCCTTTTGTCTTTGCATTCTTCCGGGGGGGGTTGGGGGTTGTTACTGTGATGTTTGGAAATGCACTGGTGTGTGTGTTGTAGTGTGCGCGGGTCGGGGTCGGGGTGGGGGTGGGGGTGTTGCATGTGTGTTTCCCTGACTTTTGCCTCCCCCCCTCCCCTATGTCGTAGGTGCAGTACTCACCGTTGTCTTCGCGCCGGCGTTGCTGATGTTCGTAGAGGAGCAGGAACACTATCGCAGGGAGTATTTGGAGTTCCGGCTCCATGGTGCCCTCCTTCCTCGTGGACTGTGTTAAGGTGAGCGTTTTCCCATTGAAATGTCTGTTTCCGCCGTGTTTTTATCCACGGTGAATCCGCCCCGGAAAAGGTGGCGGATTGGCCTGTTGTAATACTGTGGGCGGTACTTTGTCTTCCGCCTGTCTGTTGGCGGTGACCGCCGCGCTGCTTGTCTGTACCGCCGTGGCGGTCGGAGTGTTAAAGTGGCTGTCTATGTTGGCGGTTTCTGCCACAGTCATAATTTCCTTTTTTTTCCGCTGGCCTGTTTGCGGTATTACCGCCGCTTTAACACCGTCCGCCAGGGTTGTAATGACCCCCATAATATTTTATTACATCATTCGAAATAGTAAAACTCAAATCTTAAATAAGTCTGTCATAACAAAATATATATATTATTTTGTAATAAAAATCTAAACATCACCAACCAAAAAGCTCAGAGAACAAACTCAATCCATTACATAAAATAATTGCAACACATAACATACACATTTCCAAATAACCACCACATAACAGTTACATAATCAATATATTATAACATTTCCCACCCAAAACAAATAAATTAAATATGACTTAAGGCTTCATTACGAGGCTGGTGGCCACAAGACTACCAGCCTCATGGTGGCAGTCGGACCGCCACTGCTGTGGCAGTCTGACCGCCATATTACAAGTTGGTAGTTGGACCGCAAACCGACTGCCGTCTTTGCCAGGATCCATAATCTCGATGGGGTGACAACGGTCTTGGTTGTAATCAGCCAGGGCAGAGCTGAACTCAGCACCACCCAGCGCCACCGTGATAATTACAACCTTTTTCAGTTGACAGTTGGGTTGTTTTTCACCTCACACCAGACAGTGACACAAAGGGAGCTGGGGTGTAACCTGCATTTCCTGATTAGCCATCTCTGCTAGGAGGGAGGGGTGGAGTGGTCACTCTCATCTGAAAGGACTGTGCCTGCCTCTAACAATGCCGGCTCCAACCCCCTGGTGTGTGTCTGAGGCCTTGCCTGGGCAAGGCAGGATTTCACAAGTAGATGTGAGTCCTCTTTGAAGAAAGGTGACTTCAAAGACTAAAATGGGTATAAGAAGGGCACCCAAATCTACAGACTTTAGAAACACTTCTGGAATCAAGAGGAACCTCTGCCTGGAGAAGAGCTGTTAGCTGAGGAGGAAGTGCTGCCCTGCCTGTGACTGTGCTTTGTGGAGCTTTCCTGCAGTGCTGCTTCTGCCAGAGTAAGAGGGCAAAGACTGGACTTTGTGTGCCTTCCATCTTGAGAAGAAATCTCCAAGGGCTTGATCTAGAGCTTGCCTCCTGTTGTTTGAAGTCTCAGGGACAGCAAAGACTTCTCTCTGCCAGCACCTGGAGTCTCTGGAGAGACTCCTACTCTGCCCTGTGGTGCCCATCCAGTTCCTGGGACCCTGAAAGGAGAAGCTGGCAGCCTAAAGACAAGAATATCCACGCACAGAGCGCCGTGCGGGGAAAAGATCGAAGCTAATCCGATCGGCGGCTGAAAAACGGCGCGCCGCCAGCTCCGCGGCTGAGAAACGACGCTCGCAGGAAACGCGACCGAAGAATCGACGCACGGAGCAGGAGAAACGACGCGCAGCATCGCTGACGGAGGCTGGGAGATCGCAACCTGCGCGGCTGGATCGTCAACTCATCGTGCGGCTGGATTTTTGACTCGAGTACCGCCGTGCGGAGTTATTTTCGACGCACGCCCGCCCGTGCGGGGTTATTTTTGACGCACACCAGGTACATTTTCACTCTAGCAGCGCTAGTGTGTTTTTAAAACTACTTAAAGACTCTTTTTGATTTTTAATTAATAACTTGACTTGTGTATGGTGGATTTTTGTCGTTTTGGTCTTGTTTTGTTTAGATAAATATTTCCTATTTTTCTAAACCTGTGTTGTGTCATTTTGTAGTGTTTTCATTGAGTTACTGTGTGTGTTGGTACAAATACTTTACGCCTAGCACTCTGAGGTTAAGCCTACTGCTCTGCCAAGCTACCAAGGGGGTAAGCAGGGGTTAGCTGAGGGTGATTCTCTTTTACCCTGACTAGGGTGAGGGTCTTTGCTTGAACAGGGGGTAACCTGACTGTCAACCAAGGACCCCATTTCTAACAACAAGTAGACCACTAAATAGAAGGTAGCGGTAAAAAAAAGATGGGTGCTATATGAAACTAAAAAAAGACTATCTCCTCATATAAATGAATGTGAAAATAAGTGAATAAATGTACACCAAAATGTAAAATAAATATTAGCCATATAATACATGTTGTGTAAAAAAAGTTGCAATTTGTAAAGTACAAATTAAATAATGGTATAAAAGATTTACTTTATTTAATATATACCGAAAAACGTGTTAAAATGTCATAAAAAATATGTATCTGAAACAATTTAAGAAATGTTGAACAAATGTTAAAAACTGAAAAAATCCCGGAAGGTTTACAACCTACAATACACTTAAGCCTTATTTACATTGTTTTTTGTAATGAAAAGACTGTATTAAAATGTTAATATTTATGAATGTATAAATGTTTTTAACTAGCGATATATATGTTTAAAAATATGAAAATATATTCTTTTAAAAACTGTGAAAAAATAAATGAAAAGTGATAAATGTGTTACATATCTTTTTTCGATTAAAAAATATATAAATAATAATATGCATCACAAAAATACAACAAACTACTGAAAGTACCTTTCTAACACCAACACTAATTAAAATACAATGTAAAAATAGTATTTCACACTAAGGGCCAGATGTAGCAAGCAGTTTTGCCCATTCTATGTCTAGGTGAAAATGTGTTCATACATATGGCCCTAAATGGATAAATTAAATAATCACACTCCAATCTAAACCATTTTGAAGAAAGTGTGGAACCCTTATGGGATGACATTTACTATTCCCACTCCAATCTAAACCACTTTGGTGAAGGTGTTGGACCCTAAAGGGGTGATATTTTCTATTCCCTCTCCAATCTGAATCAATTTGGGGAAGGTGTTGGACACTAAAGGAATGGCATGCATTATTCCCACTCCAGTCTACACCAATTTGGCCAAGGTGTTGAATACTAAAGGGGTGACATTTACTATTTCTGCTCCAATCTTTACCAATTTTGTGAAAGTGATGCTCACTAAAGGGGTGACATTCACTATTCCCTTTAAAATCTATACCAATTTGGGGAAGGTGTTGGGCACTAAAGGAGTCCTATTTACTATTTCCACTCCAATCTATATCAATTTGGGGAAGGTGATGGACAATAGAAGGGTGACATTTCCTCTTCCCAATCCAATATAAATAAATTTGGGGAAGTGTTGGACACTAAAGGGGTGACTTACTATTTCCACTTCAATCAATCTAAACCAATTTGGAGAAGGTGTTTGACACTAAAGAGGACACAATTACTATTCCCACTCCAATCTAAACCAATTTGAGAAAGGTGTTGGACACTAAAGGAGTGAAATTAACTATTCCCACTCCAATCGAAACTAATTTGGGGAAGGTGCTGGACACTAAAAGGGTGGTATTTATTATTCACATTACAATCAAAAGCATTTTATGCAAACTGCTGGACACTAAACATTTCATATATACAATCAATACTCCATATCCACACATAGGGCCTCATTACGACTTTGGAGGTTTGAGAACTGCCATGTTGGTGGTGGTGGTCTGATCGTCCACAGGCTGGAGGAGAAGATGGCCAAATTATGACATTGGCGGTGATGCATACAAAATCCCGCCAAAGCAACGCCAGCACCGCCAGTGCAGTCAGGCCGCCGCAATCGATTTGAGACACCATCAGTCTGGTGGAGACCATGGCCCTCATTATGTTGGCAGCAGTCAGCATGGCGGTAAGCGGTACTTACCGCCATGCTGACTGCTGCCAACATACCACCGCCGAAGCAGATTACTGCTACCCATATTATGACACACACATAGCAATCCGTCAATATACAGCCACACACACAAGTCCGCCAGCCCAAAGGTCAGTGATAAACTGGAGGTAGCAAATCCCACACTGTTACGCCAAAAGAACTACGCCCACAACATTATGACCCACGAATCACCACTGTGGACATTCAATGGCGGTAAACTATTGGCGCTACATACTGCCGCACACAAAATAAACACACATACAAAACAACACTATATTGGATAATTCAAATAACACACACCTGACACCCATACACACACCACACCCACACCACTATAAAACACACACCCACATTACCCACAACCCTTTAGGAATACAAACAAGTGCCACAAGAGAGATAGCAAGACCACAGACAAGACCACAGCCACACACCACCATCACCTATACACCATCCACGCACCTTACATCACACACCCCAACACATCACCCCACACACCTTCACCCACACCACTCACACTACACCCATGGCACCACAACGACACCCCAGGTTCTCAGAGGAGGAGCTAAGGGTCATGGTGGAGGAAATCACCAGGTATAGCCACAGCTATTCGGATCACAGGTGCAGCAGATATCCATTGCTAGGAAGATGGAGTTATGGTGGAGAATCGTGGACAGGGTCAACGACGTGGGACAGCACCCCAGAACAAGGGATGACATCAGGAAGAGGTGAAACGACCTATGGGGGAAGGTGCGTTCCATGGCAGCAAGACACCAAATAGCTGTGCAGAGGACTGGCGGTGGACCCCCGCCTCCTCCCCCACAACTAACACCATGGGAGGAGCAAGTCTTGGCAATCATGCATCCTGAGGGCCTGTCAGGAGTAGGAGGAGGACTGGACTCTGGTAATTCAAATCTCTATTACTATAACCCCCCCTACCTGCATGCCATCACATACCCCCACCCTTACCCTCACTCTCATCACTCCACCACCTCCTACACACCCCACCATCACAACCCACCCCTCCCAATACCAAGCCCTGCATGCAACACCAAAGCATGGACCCCCATCAAAGAGCTGCATGGACACCCATCACTAAAGCATGCACACTAGAGAGAAACAGCAAGCCCACCAAATACCTACTCACACAAAGCAAAGCTGCCAGGGCAATAACTACCATAGAGGGTAACACACCCATGCACAAGATGTCACACTCAGAAACAATAACACTGCATTTACATCCCCACGGGTCCCCCACCCAACGTCACCAGAGAGGAGGTGCCAGCAACATCTAGCCCCCCCCCCCCAGAAGAGGCCCACAGTGATGACAGCAGCTCTGAACGCCTGGATCTGGTTGACCAACCTGGCCTATCAAGGATCTCTGGACAGTCGGTTACCCAGGCACAATCCCATACCACCACAGTGCCTTCCCCCTCAGAAAACACCAGCACAGTACCCACCCAGGGGGCCGATACCTCTGGCCCCGGGACACGTCAATCAGCAGTGTGTCCACCACTTCAGGGACTCCAGGCCACCCCACAATCACAGGACGATCAGGGACCTGGGGTCAGTGGCAGTGGGCACACGGTTCAGGGGACAGAGGCACAGGACAACAGGGAAGCTGGGAGGACTGCTGTGTGACAGGGGGAGGACAGGCCCAGGGAACCAACTGTCCAGGAGGCACTCACAAAGATCCTGGGAGCATACCACCATTCCCAGGAGGTGATAGGCCAGATACTGGACAAGATTCAGGATAACCAGCGGCTGCAGGAGGGACAGTACTTGGGGATCAGGGAGGAACTGAAGTCCATTAACACCACCCTGGTCTCCATTGCAGGGGTGCTGGCAGACATGGCCAACAGTATGAGGGAGGCAGTGGCACACCACCGGGCCCCTATCACAAGCCAAACCGATGAACAGCCCTCGACCTCTGCTAGTGGTCAGGAGGCCCCACCACAGGACCAACAGGCCACCAGCACCCCTCCCTTTGCAGAAGGAGAACCACCCCGCAAACGTTCCCTGCGATCTAGGCAGAAGCCAGAGACTATTGTCAAGACCCCCGCCAAGAAATAAGACTCTCCTGATTGTCACCCTTGTGTCCCACACTGTCACCCTGTCCACCTTGAACTGCCATTGCTCCCCTTCCTATGCCCCCCTTGAACAATGCACCTGTGATCCACATAGACTGGACTCTAGCCTGGACTTTCCTCCACCATCACCCCAGCACATTGCACATCCCCCTCTACTTATTAGCACTTAAATAAACACAATTTGAAAAAATACAAGTATGGAGTCTGTCAAATGATTTAACTATGTATTTGTTTAACAAGCTTTAAACACTGCAATACAACTGTACAGTAATGTATACATATGAATGCCCTGTAGTTGGCTGCAGTCAACACACCAGGAGTGATAGTGAGGCACAAATATATGCAAATAGAGATGCCAAAGGGTTCAGTAAGTGGCCATAGAAGTGGGAAAATCAGCCTGCCAGTGACAATGTCAAACACAAAACTGTCAATTAAAAGTGAAGTTACACTGTCTTACCTGTGTGCCATTGGAAGTATTGACAAATTATTGCACTTCTGTTGTCCTCATCCTCATCCTCTGCCTCCTCATCTTCACTGTCCACAGGGTCCACTGCTGCCACACGCCCATCTCCAGCCTCACACTCCTGCAGAAAAGGCACTTGGCGACGTAAGGCAAGGTTTTGCAACATACAGCATGCAACAATGATCTGGCAGACCTTGGGTGAGTAGCACAGGGAACCACCTGTCAGATGGAGGCAACAAAATCTAGCCTTCAGGAGGTGAACGTCCTCTCTATGATTCTTCTTGTTCGTCCATGTGCCTCATTGTAACGTTCCTCTGCCCTTGTCCTGGGATTCCGCACAGAGGTCAGTAGCCAAGAGAGGTTGAGATAACCAGAGTCACCTGCAAATATCGAGGGACAACTGTTAGACATACACTAACCCTTAGGGCCCACACCATTCCCATACACCAACATCCACTGGGTGGGGACCAGGGCTCACCTATTAGCCACACCCGGTGCCTCTGGAGTTGAGCCATCACATATGGGATGCTGCTATTCCTCAGGATAAAGGCATCATGCACAGACCCAGGATACTTTGCATTGACATGGGAGATGTACTGGTCCGCCAGGCACACTATCTGCACATTCATTGAGTAAAAGCTCTTTCGATTTCTGAACACCTGTTCATTTCTCCGGGGAGGGGTAGGGGACAAATGCAATATGTGTACCATCAATAGCCTCAGTAATGTTGGGGATATGTCCCATTGCATAGAAATCAGCTTTCACTGTGGTAGAATCCTCCACCTGGGGGAAAACGAGGTAGCTGCGCATGTGTTTAATCAGGGCAGACAACACTCTGGTCAGCACTATTGAGAACATTGGCTGTGACATTCCTGCTGCCAAGCCCACTGTCACTTGGAAGGAGCCAGTTGTCAGGAAATGGAGCACAGACAGGACTTGCACAAGGGGGGGGACCCCGGTGGGGTGACGGATAGCAGATATCAGGTCAGGCTCCAATTGGGCACAAAACTCTGTGATTGTGGCCCTGTCCAGTCTATAGGTGAGGATAATGTGCCTGTCCTCCATTGTTGCCAAGTACACCAGGGGCCTGTACACAGGGGGATGTCTCCATCTCCTATTCATCCGCAGCAGTTGCAATCTAGGGGGCAAATGGGTGAGCAGCTGGTCAGTATCCCATATTTCCAAACACTACACTTCATTGCATGTTGTGACTGTAACCATTTATTTATTTATTTAATTGTTGTCAGCCTATCCGGCCATAACAATAATACACAATAAATATCAATCCATCACACGCAATAAAATCACATTAAATAAAACATTGTAAGAAAGAAAAACTATACTTGAGTTTTTGATTTTACGTGGCCCTAGGTGAATCCAATATGCCCTGCAATATCATAAAACTTGATTATTAGCCATAATTGGCATACGACTCTTTACTTATTCTAAAAACATTATAGATCTAAAATTTAAATATCCTATTCTTGCACTAATCATTTGGGTTCTTGCGATACCTGCCAGCAGTATAATAATAACCCAGGACCTTGCCTGGTTTAATCAGCAACCTTCAGCGATGTCTCATACTAATGATAGCTAGGATAACACAAGTAATTATACTTAGGCCAACTGTGAGTACATTGATGAACGTAACTTCCACGCTTCCAATATATAAGTTGAAACCTTCGCCACAATATGTTTCTCATCTGATCGCATACAAAGCACTTCCGCCTCATTACATTTCCTGATCCCGTATGATCTAAAAAGCGGACGTAAGTACAATTTGCGGAGTTTAAGCGTAAAATGACATAATAAAAGGAAGTGGGATAATGTTTCTTGGCCACCATGAAGGCAAGGACAGCATTCTGATCCGCACTGTGAGACGGCTTGCCATCTGTTAGTCACCGCCATCACTGGTAATGTACCCATACGAAATTTAAAATAGAGAGCCCTTTTTTCTTCCGGATAGATGCAGTCTATGAAAATTGCTGGTTTAAGCTCTTGGTTGAGCAAATGTACCTCTTGAGTAAAGGGCTAAGTGTCTCACACATACTCTGAGTCTTTTGGTCCCAGTATGCCTTTTTAATGACAGATAAACTGGGCTTTCTGATTTTCCCTGGATGAAGCCAGAGGTCTTCTTGGCCAATAGCAACCAGGGTAGTTGAGATGTGTTTAAACCAAGGCAATTTTCGGTAATTTTGTAGCTTCATGATGTCCATGAGTGTATCTCTGTATGGTTTGAGTTCCTCTTTTGCCCAGATACGGATCCAATATCTTATCGGGGCCAGTGCAATGTAATCCTCGACCTTTCTCATTTGTAAATCAGTTCTTAACGCATTCATTGGTGCGGCAGTGCCTAAACAAAGTAATCGGCGTAGGAAATTATTCTCAGTTACTTGTATTAATGGGGTCTTTCTAAATCCCCAAATCTCTGCGCTGTAAAGTGCTGCCGTCCTTGCTTTGGTTTTATAAGCAAGCAGTGCAGAACTCACAGAATGGTTGCCTGTGGCTTTAGCAAATCTAAGTACCGCTCCGGCGTGCTGGGCCAAGGAGATGTTACTTTTGTAGATTTGTGATTTCCATGTCTGTTTTTCGTCCAGTCTGCAACCCAGGTAGTCATAGGTGGTCACTCGAGCCAAGGGCTTGTTGTTTACCCTGAAGGTCGAATGCATCGTTTGTTTTGGGTTGAGAATCATAAACTTTGTTTTCTCCTCATTAATTACCATGCTCCTTGAGGTGCAAAATGATTCGAAACCCCTAAGTAGACGATGCATTGCTATCTCTGTTCTTGCCAGTAATACAGCGTCGTCAGCAAAAAGCAGGATAGGTATACTTTCATTGGCTAGTTTTGGCACATCCAGATTTAATTCCCTCAGATCTTGGCTTACTTTATTTATATAACAGTTAAACAAGGTTGGGGCCAAAACACATCCTTGTTTTACGCCACGCTGGATTGGAATTTCTGCTGTATAATCATTTCTCGTGGAATATCTAACCCTGGCAGTATTCCCTGTGTGCAGTAGAATTAACAGCCTTAGAATTTTCCCCTGTATGCCCATTTCTGACAATAACTGCATAATATTTGGCGATTGACTCTGTCACAAGCTGTTTGAAGATCCACAAAGACCAGATATAATGCACAATCTTTTAGGGTGGCGTATTTCGCGCAGATCATATTCAGCTTAAAAAGTTGATCTATTGTGCTTTGGCCTCTCCTAAAACCAGCTTTCCATATTTCCAAACACTACACTTCATTGCATGTTGTGACTGTAACAGTATAATGTTGGATAGGCCCAAATGGTGCTTATGTGTACTGTGACGCAGTTAGGTGCCATGGCCTGCCACCCCCCACCGAAATGGCGTCCACCTGTCCTGTTAGGAGGGACATGTGGAAATGAGGTAATTCTGCAGACATTGTGCGCCGTTGCTGGAGGCAGTTGAAAACCACCGTGCAACTCCTCATTGGTTACCACTGGGCCCTATGGGTTACAGTGGCCAATGGTGATGTATGCCTGTGGTGACAGTACGTTCCACCGTGGATGTGACCACCATTTTCTATCTGTTCACTCACTTGCTACCTGACCTTCAACAGAAGAGGACCTACACTGCATTTACTGCTGTGACCTGTGTCTGGAACTGACCATGGCTCGTGTCACTGGGGAAAGGGCCCCTGCCTTCACCACGGTAGATTTGGAGAGACTGGTGGATGGGGTTCTACCCCAGTACCGAATGCTGTATGGGCCTCAAGACCAACAGGTGAGTACACTGTGAGCACGATGAATGGGGCATGAATGCATGGAGTGGTGTGTGTGAAGGCCTTGTGTGGGGGGCGGTTGGTGGAAGGGCCCTGGGCAGCGTGCTGCATGTATGGTGGGCCATGTCTGTGCGTAAGGGGATGTGAGGGCTATGGTGGGCCATGAGTGTAACAGGCAGGACGGTCTGACTGATACCTTTTTCTATGTGTATTTCTCTGCAGGTCAGTGCCCATCAGAAAAAGGGTATATGGCGTGCCATCGCCAAGGACGTGCGGACCCTGGGGTCTATGGCAGGCAGAGCACCCACTGTCGGAAACAGTGGGAGGACCTGAGACGCTGGGCACAGAAGACCGTGGAGGTTCAGCTGGGGATGGCCTCCCAATGAGGAAGAGGTGTCCCTCGAACCCTGATCCCCCTGATGGCCCGCACACTGGCGGTGACCTATCTGGATCTGGATGGGTGCTTGGGGGCATCACAGCAGCCCCAAGGGGGTGAGTACAGTGCCCCAATATACTACTTGCGCGTGGTGGGGTGGCATCCGGGTGGGGGATGTGGGCCTGTGGGTGCCCCTAGGCCAGGCCGGACATTGCAGGGTAGGTCCCATGTTGGGCAGGGTCTGTTGTAAACTTCCTCCAACCAAGCTAGTAGGCATCCACTACTGGGCAGGAGTCTGTGGGTCTCAGGTATGCTGCAATTGGCATTAGGCGTCCCTGTCCATGGGCTGGTGACTAGCATTGTGACTGTTGCCTAGTGCGTAGGGCTGTTCCCTGTGTGTGTGTTTCATGTACGCCAACGGTGATGTTGTTGCCGCCACTGACCAAGTGTATCCTTTGTCTCTCCCTCCCTTTCTGTTTTGTCACCCTGTCCTTATGTGAATTAGCATCATCTGGTGGAGGAGCAGAGGCACTGGTGATGGGGAGAGCTGCATCCCACTGGGCACAGGAGGCCGAATCCACCAACTGTGAGGGCACCAGTGGGACAGAGGGCGAGGGGAGCACCACGGCACAGACTGGAGGGGAAAGTTCAGACAGTGATACCTCCTCCGATGGAAGCTCCCTGCTACAGGTACAGCTGCCACCCCGTACCACCACCGCCCTCCCAGCAGCCCCTCAGCATGTTTCCCATGCCCGCTCACCTAGGTGGGTGGGCATCTCCTTCGCCCCAGGCACCTCAGGCCCTGCCCCAGTTAGCCCTGCTGCCCTGAGTGAGGAGGCTATTTTCCTCCCATTTGCAACAGACAAATGTATTCCTGGAGGGCATTCACTCTGGCATGGCGGCCCAAAAGAGATCAATCCTGGCATCCTCTCTGATGGCAGCCATTGTCCCTGTTTCTAGCCTCTCCCCTCCAACTTCCTCTACCCAATCCCATCACCCTCAACCCCAACCTATCCCAAGCACACAGGCAGACCAGCATGCACTCAGGACACCACAAAGGAGTGGTTCAGGCAAACACAAGCATGACACATCATCCCACAGGCACTCACACAAACACCATCCAGATGCAGACATACCAACATCCACTGCCTCCACTGTGTCCCCCTCCTCCTCCTCGCCCACCCCCCTCCCAGTAGTGTCTACACTCACACCTGCATGCACTACATCCTCATCCACTACCACCATCACGTCTATCACTACACGCCCCTCAGTGGCAGTCACCACCCCCACATCCATGCACATGTCCCCTGTGTCCTCTCCCACTGTGTCTGTGCCCCCTCCTCCCAAAGTACACAAACTCAAGCATTCAGACACCCAACAGCCATCCACCTCACAACAGCATCCAGCCCATGCACCTGGACCCAATATCAGCAGACAGACACCTCCTACAACCACTTCCTCTTCCTCCACTCCCAAGCATTCACCCACTTCCCGCCCTAATGTCCCTAAGAAGCCTTTCCTCTCCACCCTTGACATCTTCCCTACCACTCCCCCCCCCACCGTCCTTCACGTCGGCCCAGGGTGGTAAGAATCCTGGCGAGCACCTCAGCCACCCAGTCCACGGCCACAGTAGTGTTGACAGCTACTACAGTTGGGAGAGGATCCTGGGCACCAGGCAGCCACACTGAAAGGGTGCCTGCACCAGGTGCTTCAAGGAAGGGCAAGGAGACACCACCACCTGCGTCTAGGAAGGGCAAGGAGGCACAACCAGCTGCGTCTAGGAAGGGCACAGAGGTACCACCAGCTGCTACAGGGAAGGGCAAGGAGGCACCATCAACTGCATCTAGGAAGGGCACGGAAGCACCACCAGCTTCTACAGGGAAGGCTAAGGAGCAATCCCCGGCTGCTGACAGGAAGAGCAAGAGGCCTGCACCAGCAGGCAGGAAGGACAGGAGGCATGGTGCTGGGACTCATTTGGAGCCCCCACCACCAACCATGGTGGTTCAGCCATCCGAGGCTGCAAGGGAAGGGCTGGAGCCTCCCCCCACCACTGGCAGCACCGCCGCCAGCACCGCTGCCGGCACTCTCACCAGCACCGTCACCAGCACTGCCGCCAGTGGGCAGCCGTCCGAGGCTGCAGGGGAAGGGCTGGACCCTCCTCGCACCACTGCCAGCACTGCCAAAAGCACCGCCGCCAGCAGCAGCAGCCCCAGTGGGCAGCCGTCCGAGGCTGCAGGGGAAGGGCTGGAGCCACCCCCCACCACTGCCAGCACTGGCAGTGCACCGCCACTGCCACCACTGAGCAGCCGTCACCACCAGCGGGAAATGTGTAGTCCTGCATCCATGGGCTATTGTGCGGCCTGGGCCCTGCAAATCCTGTGGGTCTCACACCCAGGTGAGAGACTGTGACCTTGCACTCCCCAAGATCTGCATCACAGAGCACAATGACCCCTCCAGAACCAGTGGAAGAAGCCATCCACTTACTCCATCCTTTCCAGGATGAAGCACACTGGGCACAATGACCCCTCCAGAACCGGTGGAACTAGCCACCAACTAGAGAGACTGTGGCCTTGCACTCCACAGGACCACACAGTGGGCAAACCACCCATTTGAGAGACTGTGGCCTTGCACTCCCCAGGACAAAGCAGTGGGCAAACCACCCACTTGATAGACTGTGGCCTTGCACTTCCCAGGACTAAGCAGTTGTCAAACCACCCACTTGAGAGACTGTGGCCTTGCACTCCCCAGGACCAAACAGTGGGCATGAAGCCCCATCCAGGACCAGTGGCATTGTACCATCTTCTGGCTGAGGTGCCCCCCATTCCCTGTCCCCCTGAGGTGCCTATTTTCGACCTGATGCCCCTGCAGTATTCTCTCCGTGTTGTTGCAGGAGTGAGGTGGGGCCTTGGCCTATGTAATGTGGCCCTGTGGCCCACGGACTTTGAGGACTGGGCAGTGTCCCTACATTTGTAGATATGTATACACTTTTGGATTTTGCTGAACTTATTCATAGTATTATTTTCGTATTACACTCACTTTCTTCAAATTATTTTGTCCTTGCATTATTCCCGAGGGGTACGGGGTGAATATGTAATGTTACTGCATCTGGTTGTGTGTAATGTGTTTGGGGTGGGGGTGTTGCGTGTGTGTGTCACTCTCTTTTTCCTCCCCCCTCCCTTGTGTGCTAGGCGCCAGTACTCACCATGGTCGTCTTTGCCGGCGTTGATGTTCATTATGCAGCAGAAGGTAGACGAGCATTGGGAATATGTGCAGCTCGGGCTCCATGGTATCATGGTTGTTCCACAGGTGAGGCCTTTGACTTCTGAGATCTGTTTCCACCAGGCTTTTGATGTCGTTGGCACCGCCGCGGAAAAGGTGGCGGATAGGCCGGTCATAATAGTGTGGGCAGTATATTGTCTTCCGCCTAGCTGTTGCCGGTTACCGCCGTGGTGCTCATTGGTTCCGCTGTGGCGGTCGGTGTGTTAAAGCGGCTGTTTGTCTGAGCGGTTTCCTCCGTGGTCATAATTCAGTTTTTGTTACCGCCAGCCTGTTGGCGATATTACCGCCGCTTTATCACCAACCGCCAGGGTTGTAATGAGGGCCAATGTTTCTTCCGGACGAGGTTGCACACCGCCTACAAAAGCGCCGCAGTCAGACCACCACGGAACACCAGGTGGAAACAAACAGAATAAAAGGAGACACTCACCTCTAGGAAGCCATACTTTTCCAGAGCTCCTATAGAACCACTACTAGACGTCATCCCGCTGCTCCTGCTTGCCGAAAGAGAACTGAATCATCGCCGATGAGGAAGACAACAACCATAAGTACACACACTCACCTGTTACATTTGTAAAATATATGAATTCCAACTGTTACATAACATACCATCGGGAGGGGATCGAGGGCTATACTCACACATAACAGTACAGTGACACACAAACACATACAGCAACAAACATACCCACACATACACAGCACACGCACTGCAGCCAGCACACACACATCCCACCCGTCAAGAACACACACTTGTGCACAACCCACCAATTCACATTCGACAAATGAACTCATAACAACAACACCACAACCGCACAAATATCTACACAAGTCAAACACTCACAACCGACCCTGGCCAGAAACTCCACACACATACTACACAATATAAAACCATCTGTGATTAAACACACTTAATTACACCATCATACAACCTGACAATCGACATACACATCACACACACACACAGTATACTAAACCTACTATGCCATGCACAATACACGCAGACTCAAACAGGCCAAACACACAAAGCCACACAGCACTACAACAAACACATATCAACACTAACACAACACACCACCATGACAACAACAAATCAGCTACATACACATACCCATCACACAAAACACACACAATCTCTGGGGAATAAAAGCACTGCACACAACCTCACAGTCTGCTCAGACAATACCGGAAGCATCAAGAAGCACACACACACAATACTGCCACACAACCAATGTCAGCCATGAACAACTCAAACCTAGGAAAGAAAATGCAGGACAAAGATGGAACGTTAAAACCAACAACTGGTTGGTTTAAGCTTTATGTGGAATAATTTTGTAAAAAATCAATGTCCACGGCCATAGGCCAGTGCACAGCTGTTGAAAAACAGCACACAAGCCACTAAATGGTGCTCCAACTATGCTCTTGACTGCCATCTAACCTCCACAGGTAGGGGCATCAAGGAGGTAGGCAGGCACCTCAGGGATCCTTGGGGGGCCGAGGGGGTGGTTTGTTCTTAAGCTTGAGAGGTGGGGTTTAGGCATGGGCTTGGGGGCTTGTGTTGGGAGGGAGACAGATCTGTTTGGGAGAGGTGGACTTATTTTGGTGGGAAAGGGGCATGGGTGCTGGTAGGGGGGTAGTGGAGGCATTGGAGGTGAAAGGGATGGCCTGGGGGAGGGAAACAGACCTTTTAGGGGTGTCATGAGGGAGGAGGGGTAGGTAAAAGGTCAAACTTGGAAGGGAAAGTTTTCTTGGACACACAGGGGCTGTTATCTGAAAGGGGTTTGGGTGTGTAGGGTGATGGAGTGGTTGTATGATGTGCCGGTGTGGATGTTTTGAGTGAGTGTTTAAGGGAGGTGTGCTTGTGGGTGCCTGTCGGTGGATGAGTGTAGGTATTTATGTTTCTTAGGCTGACGAGGGGGTGGAGGTGCTGGGGTAGGCCTTGGTGGGTGGGTGGCTGTCTGTTTGGGTGGTGATTGCAGATATGATGGATGTGCTGCATGCAGGCATGTCAGTGGTTGTGGTGTCTGTGGTGTGGTGACTGGGGTGGATATCTGAGGGCCTGCTGGGGTGACGTCTGTGGATAGGATAGGTGTGGCTAGATCACTGAATGTTGGTGTGGTGTCTGCAGGTGTGCCAGGGTTGTGCCTGTCATGCTAGGGGTGGGAGGGTGTCAGAGCAGGTCATGACTGTTGCTGTGTCTGCAGGTGGATATTGTATGTGTGCGTGTGTGACGGTGGTGTGCTTATGTTTGTCTGCTCTACCCTTAGATGTTGAAGTGGATGCATGCCTGTCTGATTTTGTGCTTTGGCTGGGTCAGGGAACGGGGGATTCTGACTGGGAAGAGGAAGGTGGAGGGGGGCAGTAGACAAAGGGTGACTGGCTGCCATCAGTGTGGAGGCCAGAGCCTGAAATTATCTCTGTATACAAGCCAGTGAAATGTGAATGCCCTCCAGGAATGCATTGCTCTGTTGAATTTGAGTTGCTAGTCCCTGGATGGCATTCACGATGGTTGACTGACCCACAGAGATCGATCTCAGGAGGTCAATAGCCTCCTCATTGGGGGCAGCAAAGCTAACAGGGGCTGGGGCATATGGGGATATACCTGAGGTGAAGGAGACACCCACCCTCTAGGATGGGTGGGCACAGCCAACTTGGTGGGGCGGTGATAGAATTGGGGTGACAGACAGAGATGGTGCTGGGGTGGTCCCCGATGGGTCTGCCACCACTAGGGAGTGGCCACTGGAGGAGGATTCCAAAGAAGATGTACTGGATCCGTCTCCCCCATGGCACTCCCCTTGCCCTCCAGGCCACTGGGTCCCTCGCTGTTGGTGTTCTCATGATTGGAGGTCCTGTGGCCAGAAGCTTCCCCACTCGGCTGTGCCCCATCTCCTTCTCCTGCTGGTGCGATGCTGAAAAACAGAAAGTCAGGTATGGTGATCACATTCACAAGATAACACTCCCATCATACAGTACACATAAGTCACATTACATCCAGGTAACCAATACCCCCAGGTAGTGTCAGTAAAGTGCCAAAATCGTGTCACTACAAAATTTGATGTATGTCCCTCAATATGAACATTGTCAAACACCAGCTAAGCTACCTAACTGACACCTATAATATCATGAATGAAGTAGACCAATCACACTAACCATACTATTACAAGGTAACTTTGCCACATTAAACAGGTTCCCTATCCACAACAGCATGGTCAAGCACCAATGAAGCAATCGTTTAGGAAAGTGAAATTGCTTAACACTGATCATAAACACATACTCAACACTTACAAATATTTTAACTGATGTCATGTACTAGGCTATGACACCTGTTGTAAAGTAAAGGCAAGCAAGCCTGGTGTAGACAAGCCATACCTACTTCGTTTCACATACTGATAACCATTCACAATGGACATATGCAAACCTGCAAGACCTCAAATTGCCATCCATTATATGTTAAGGTAAAGGAGTCAGAACACATGTCACACACACATGCACCAATAATGATGTATCAAGGATTGAAAAAACAACGTGGACCAAGTCATCTAGGTCATTAGTCTTCAGACAACTAACATCGTCTGTCAAGTAAAGGGCAAGTTGGCTCTGACCTGTGTCCCACACACAACTACAAGATTTCAAACAGAGTGTACCAGACATATGGACAACTAAACTGTGCTGCAAAATGACAACCAAACCTACCCAATTATGCAATGTGTCCATATGCGGGCCACTGACTGAGTGGGTACATCACTACACACCCATCAGATATGCCAAGCCTTACATCTGACTGTGCAGGATTTTGTGGGTCAAAGCACATCTGTTGCTAGCATGACAAGTACACCTACCATGATGCAAGCCCAGATACACTTACATCAGTACTCACATGTATATATGAACTACCACACCAGCACCACATCGGTATCAATGCCAACATTAGGCTCCCAAGCAGCCAGGACTCATTTGCCATATCCAAACTATTTGCAATACTGAATCTTCCCTGAACCTTTCGAATGATACATGATGTTGATACATATCTGTCAAGTATGTACCTGTGAATAGGCTACCATTGCCTATGTGTAATGCCTATAACAGTATGCCCAAGGACAATGCTGTGTGTCTACTTTCCACTCACCGAACATTAGCAAGTTTGAAACATTGCTAGCTTCTGATATCAACATATGTATGCCAATAAAAATGTTGAAACATATCAATGGTATCCAACATGCATGTTGTATACTCTAATGAGACATCACAAAAGGCTATGTACATCCCTCACTCACCAAGGGGGAATATCTTGTAATAGGTGTGAAGATGTTAACAATGTAGGTCATGTGACATGTCAGATGGACATCACAGCTTCACATGCTGCTGTCACGTATCAGAAAGCATCAGAAAACTAGTGATGAATAGCATATGCCTGCCTCTATGTTGCACATAAACCAGAATATTGCGACATTACAGAGAACAGAGTTCAAGGATCTACACGCCTTACCACCATTATATTGGGAGGATTTACCGGTTGGTGGGTATCTATAATCACCAAAGTAGAAAATGGAGTCTGTTGGTACACATATGATGCAGTCATATGTGCACCATTATATGCAATTGTGCAGAGAGAACAACATAGTTGAGTAACATGCCTCTAAATACATTTGTGTGTGTACACGTGTGTTCCATTGATGGCTATGGTACATTGATGTGTACACAGGAAATCTGTGAAGCTTTGCACTTACCACTTTGTCAGAGCCAACATACAGTTCCCTCACTCAATCACCTGGTAAAGGGACAAACATGACCTATGTCTGTCCTTACCCCCTTGTGGCTGCTGTGCTGCCTTCAAACACCATCCAACTCAGGGTAGACCACCACCAAAATGCAGGCCATTACGGGGGTCAGTGTTCGATGGGCACTCCGTCCTTGTAGGGAGGACATCCCCAGCTGGGCCTCTGCGGTCTTCCGGGCCCTGAGTCTCAGGTCCACCAACCTCTTCCGACAGTGGGCACACTCCGCCGGCTGTGGACCCCCAGGGTCCACACTTTCTAGGCGATGGCATGCCAAATCCCTTTTTCTGACGGGCGTGGACCTGCACGGATGGCATACATAAAAAGTATGTCATTTTCACATGTACCATATTACAACAGGCAGGGTTATAACTAGTTGGTACAACAAGCCAAACAGAGACTGTCATTAAAATCCCCTCTACTGATAGATGAGCATATGCAGTCAGGCCAGATTTGAGGTGGAAACAGGCAGACAGCATGCATCTCCCACCAGCTGTCATGTCATCACATATGACCAGACAACAAACACATTTGCAACTATGCTATGTCAGAAGGAGTCTGGTATACCAAATCCACTAACCTTGTGCAACAGTTACAAGGTGGGTCAAGGAACATACATCAAACACTCTCCACAATGTCTCAAGACTCACAATCTGTCACCAAATGTAAGTACATGATCAGGTACTCATCACATTCTATCACAACTTTGGCACCCTACAGATATTAGGCAGACATTCAGAAATGTTGCCCATCAGCCTTAGCTTAGTTTCACAAAGTATACTTGGGCTAAGGAAATATTTGTGCACATGGTTACCTTACCTGCTCCTCTGGTGCACCTTAGAGATGTTCATATAAGGGTAGAACCTCCTCCAGCAGATTCTCAAGCTCCTCAGGTGAGTAGGCAAGGGCCCTATCACCTGTAGGACGTGGCATGATTGCTCCCAGAGGCAGTACACAGCAGCTCAAGTCATGGAGGTCTTGCTGGCAGCAGTATCAGGAGTCAAGTGAGAGATGACGCATGAAATGGCGGTCACGTCTGCCACGTAAGACACTGTCACTAAAAGTGGACATCACCATTGGCCCAAGGTTGCCAAAGGCAGCAATGTGTTCGGATGGCAATAGCCACAGCGGCAGTATCTGCATACTGCCATGACGACTTCCGCCAGTGGATGTAGGTAATTTCTTAATGTCCAGTACAGTAGGTCAGGCAGCTGCCATTTTAAGGTCCTTAGATGATTGGAAAAGTCCTAATAAAGATGCGTCACGAGGTTAGAAACATATCTATGCCATAGTTTTCAGTGCTGGCTTTGAGCAACCATGTATTTAAAATCCGATTTAATATAAATGTTGTGAGATAGATGATATGTGAGTCATGTATCATCAGTGGCATGCTCTGCACCCTCATGGCAATTGGATAGATGGTATTAGTGTCTATCATATGTGAAACATGATATGAATGTCATTATCACTGAAATTTTCATTGACATGAGTATCCAATTACTAGTCATAATCAAGGTAAGAGGATGACATTGCAGCAATAGGCCTTTATTTACCTAGGTATGTCCAGTGTACTATGTTTAACTATGTCAAATAGCATGTCCACACATCATGTGTGACATAGATGTATTCACACTTACAATGGATACAATGACTGATCGACATAACTTGTATTCCTTCATCTAGTTACCCTAGAATGAGAAGGGTCAGACAACCTCCAGTTTACCATCCACTAGCAGACCTGCAGACCATGGAGGATCGACATGTCATCCAGATCTACCGCCTAGATAGGCAGACAATCATGGATCTGTGTCGTCAGTTGGAGCCAGATCTGATGCCTACCATTTGTCATCCAAATAGCATATCACCCATTGTACAAGTCATTTCAATGCTGCATTTCCTAGCCGCAGGGTCCTTTCACAATACCCTGGTCCTCACTGCAGGCATGCCCCAGCCTATGTTCAGTCTGGTCTTGAAGGGTGTACTCTCTGCATTGTTATACCACCTTGACACCTACATCAGATTTCCACAACAGCCCATGTGAAGGCAGATATTTATGCTTTGGCACACATCCCACATGTGGAGGGAGCCATTGATAGAACCCAAAAAGCATTGGTTACCCCAAATTGCATTGAACAGATGTATCAGAACAGGAAGACCTTCTACTCCATTAATGTTTAAGTAGTCTGTTTGGCGGACCTCTACATTTCTCAAGTATGTGCAAAGTACCCTGGTTCAGTTTATGATGCCTTCATCATGCAGAACAGCAATCTCCCACTGCTAATGACACAACAGTACACAGAGAGGGACTGGCTGGTTGGTAAGTGATATATGTGATGTGTGTCAGTTTCGTATGTCTGCTGCCAAATGTAAGGATGTGAAAGATTTATGTTTGCACACTTGTAACAATTCCTTACAAGGGATTCTGGCTACCCAAACTGTCCCTGGTTGTTGACACCAGTGAGGTACCCAACCACGCCAGGGGGGAGTTTGCTTCAATGAGGCCCACGGAAGGACAAGGCGTGTCGTGGAGCGGGCTTTTGGGCCCCTAAAGGCTAGATTTTGTTGCATTGCATTGCCCTCCTCTACTCACCCGCCAAAGTGTGTCAAATCATTGTTGCCTGCTGCATGCTCCACAACCTTGCCCTGAGACGTCAGATTCCATATATACCAGATGAAGGGGAGCCAGCAGTTCCAGCGGGTGAGAATGCAGAATTGCCAAGTGAGGATGGCAGTGATGAGGATGAAGCTGGAGGCAGGCAGGCAGATCTCATAAATGAGTACTTCAACTGACTGTAGGTATGTGTTGTTCTGTTACATACGTTACTCAGTGGCTTATTGGTGAGCTTCGAGATGTTTGAGAAGGGTCTCTGTATGACCATTAGACAGCTCATTAGTTGCCTAGCTCAGGTGTGCATGCAAAATTGTATTTGGAGATGTGATTATCTTGATGATCTTCTTTATTTATGTTTGTCACATTGCACAATCAGTGTTACTACTGTATTTGGGACATGTCTTAATAGGTCTCCCTTACCATTACCTGCCTATACCTTTTGTATCACATTTTTACTTTGCAGATTTCTTCACAAGGTATTCGTCATTTGGTAAAATCTGAATTGTGTCACAGACAGGTGGGATTTGCAGGTCTGACATGTGAGGTGAACATGGATAGATCCAGATACTGTGGGGCATATTTATACTCTGTTTGCGCCGGAATTGCGTCGTTTTTTTTTACGCAAATCCGACGCAAAGCTAACTCCATATTTATACTTTGGCGTTAGACCCGTCTAGCGCCAAAGATCTTGGAGTTAGCGTAATTTTTTAGCGTGGACACCTTCCTTGCGTTAATGATATGCAAGGTAGGCGTTCCCTTCTAAAAAATGACTCCGAGGCATGTGTGCCGTATTTATACTCCCGGGCAAAAATGACGCCCGGGAGGTGGCGGGTCAAAAAAAATGACGTCCAGCCGCTTTTGCATCATTTCTTAACGCCTGGTCAGGGCAGGCGTTAAGGGACCTGTGGGCTCGGAAGGAGCCCAGAGGTGCCCTCCCATGCCCCCAGGGACACCCCCTGCCACCCTTGCCCACCCCAGGAGGACGCCCAAGGATGGAGGGACCCATCCCAGGGAACTTAAGGTAAGTTCAGGTAAGTATTTTTTTTTTTTTTTTTTTTTGTGGCACAGGGGGGCCTGATTTGTGCCCCCCTACATGCCACTATGCCCAATGACCATGCCCAGGGGACAGAAGTCCCCTGGGCATGGCCATTGGGCAAGGGGGCATGACTCCTGTCTTTGCTAAGACAGGAGTCATGTCAATGGAGGGTGGGAGTCAAAAAAAATGGCGCTAATCGGGTTGAGGCAGATTTTTTGCCTCAGACCGACTTGCCCCATTCTTTGACGCCCAAGCTCCATTTTCCCCTACGCCGGCGCTGCCTGGTGTGGGTCATTTTTTTTTACGCAAACCAGTCAGCTCCGCCGGCTAACGTCATTCCATAAATAAGGCGCCCGCATGGCGCTTTGGAATGGCGTTAGCCGACGTTAAATTTTTTGACGCACAACTGCGTTGGCGCAGTTGTGCACCAAAAAGTATAAATACGGCCCTCTATGTCATTATATTGGTGGTGTATGGGTTCCATGCCCAGACTGTCAGGACAGTGGGATGGCAGTGTACTGCTCAAAACATTCGATCTGTGTGCCATGTTATCTGGGTCCAAGGGTGTCAAATGTGTGATTTGTGTATCTGACACATCATCCTGTGCAATCCATAACCTCTGCCTTCTCATTGCTTTGATGTAGATGCTATTTAACTTGTCTGTAGCTTTCAATGTGTAACCTCATTGCAAGCCACTGTGCATGTGTGTAATGACTCACATAGGTGAGCAGCATGCCTACTGACACCTGACCACGATACGTGGAAGGTTCAATGACTGGTGACTGTTGTATTGATTTCTGTCTGTATCATGGGGTATGCTTGTTAGAGTGGTATGGTATGGGAACGAGATAAGACTTTAGCCGATGACTAATAGAACCAATCTGTTTGCCTATTTGTATAGACAAAGACTAACATGTCCCTCACTTCATTATTCTGTGGGGTGCTTGATATTCACACCTATGCATAAGCTTTAAATTGTGAAGCTGTACCGCACTGTGTGATCCGTGGCATCTTGTCAACCAGTGGGCAGGAAAATGCAATAAATGGGATTAGGAGTGTTCCCATTTGTATAAATGTACATATATCTGAACCTGATTCAACAGTACATGCGAGATGAGACTTAACATATTTGGTACATATGTGAATGTCGTGTGAGCAACAAATTTCACAGTTAACTGTTCAAAATAGCTGAAAAATAACTCTCAGATATGATATATGGTTAGGTAATGTTTATTTACAAGTGCTCAAGGACATTTGAGGAATATGATCTAATCATTAAGTGCACACAGTGAACGGTTCAGTCATGGTGACTATAATCATCAGGGTAGCTGCAACACGATTTGGAGTATCAAGTCCAGTGTCCTTGTGCCATTGGAAAATGAAGAGTGTTTGTAACACAGTCAACATGGTGTGTCTGTGACACACATGGGGAACCAGTCATTAGAGGATCAATTCCTGGCAGTGGTTGAAGTCTTGGCATCTGCTTCTCCTGGATCTTTTGGTGGATGTCCATGATTGCAGGGGGTTGTTCACCTACAGAGGCAGGGGTGTCTGAGGCATGTCCTCCCCCTTGCAGAGCCTCCATTCCACTGGCTGCCACAGTTGTAGAAGGGCCTGTTGTTACATGACTAATGGAAGGGGTCTGATTATGAGGACACAACCTACTCAAGGTGGTATTAATGTCTTGCAGCACCACTGTTAGGGAAGCAATGTTGGCATTGTGGGTCTCCCACTTTTTCATGACTTCCTGGTGGTTGTCCCTCGGCAGCTGCTTAATCTCCCCCATCATGGTAAGTACTTAGCCCATCACGCCTTGGGACTGTTGGTAGTCTCCCAGGACTTGAGAGATGGTGTCTGGGTAGGTGTATCCCTTGGAGCCTCAATCAGCTGCCCTGCACAATCCCTCTCATGCACCCTGCCCCCACGTGCCTGTGCCCTTGGCACAGTTTGCCCACTCCCACTGGTGCCAAGTACTTCATTGTCAGGGTTTCTTTGTGCTGACTCCGTTACCTATACTGGGGGGCACATGATGGTATTAACTGTCTTGGAACACAGGTATGGGGGGAATGGTTGCTTGGGTCAAAGATGCAACAGGGCTGTGAGGGGTCGATGTAGGCAGGATGAGGCTGACAGTTGTAAACTGACCAGGTGTCCCAGATGGGCCATAGTTATCCTCAATGTCCTCACATCCAGGGGTATTTTCCTCACTGAGGGCTTCATCCAGGGGCGGAAGTGGCTGTCTCAGGTGTCCTCTCCCTGTTCACAATGGGTAGGTGACCTGTTGAAGAAGTGGGACAGACAGTTACAGATTGTAATGCAACATGTGGTATGAAACTTTGATAAGTAGATATGCTTTGAGTCATGTACAGAAAGGCCTAGCTAGATTCCCTGAAATGACAGTTACCCCTGCTTTCAAATCTGGGGTTGAAGTATATGGGATAAAGGGAAATCATATGATATCAGATTAGTTTTACAGTGGGATGTCTGTTAATCGACTTATATCTTGTCTGCTGTGTAGCTGCACATTGGCCATGTTAGCTCCCAGTTTGCAGTAGTTCAGAACTGAGACGCCAGACAGCTGCAGAATGTGAAGTGGAAACTGACCTGCATATCAGCTTAGGGGTAACCAATCTACCTGGCCATATATATCAGGTTACACCCAATAAAGCACGCTGTGGATATGTGTGCTCTTTTCAGGTTAGTTGCTTTCAACTGGTGTTGGGAGCTAAAAGTGCCATTTTAGCATTGGACGCAGCTGTAGCTATGTGTTGATGGTATTGTACTGACAGATGCCCATGGCATTGCTTTCATTGCCCTAGACAATGATGTTGTGGATCATTCAGGTGGGGTTAGTTGATTGTGTAGTTGACATGCAAGGTTATTTTCATTTTGCCACACTGTTCTGGTTTTCTGAATGGTAGAACAGTGCCTGCTGGGAGTTGTAGTGCTGTCAGTCCCTGTACTACCCATGCCATTCACAGACACTGTGCCCCAGGTGAGTTTAGTTAACATGTGGTATGCCAGAGAGAGGTATGTGGACAGTTGGACACAGGAGTGGTGAGTGTATTGGCTGCTAAATCGTCAAAAGCTGATCAGTGAGCATACGAGAGAGAACTACAGGGTGACATTTTCAGTGTTGGGGCTTACCCAACTTCACTCCCCCAGGTATTCCTGTCAAACCCGCAGGATGCAGGATGTCCAAGACCTTCTCCCCCCATGATGTGAACGTTGGAGGAGGAGGTGGGGGCCCACCGCCAGTCTTGAGGACCACCAGCTGGTGTCTGGCGGCCATGGAACGTACCTTACCCCTAAGGTTGTTCGTCCTCTTCCTGATGTCCTCCCTTGTGCGTGGATAGGTGCCCACAGAATTGTCCCTGTCGACTATATTTTGCCACATCTCAATTTTCCTGGCAATCGAGGTTTGTTGGGCTTGTGCTCCAACTAGGTGTGGCTCTACTCTGATGATTTCATCGACCATGACCCTCAACTCATTGCCTGTGAATTGGGGATGCTTTTGTGGGGACATGAACTAGTGGACAACACAATAACGCAAAAAAAATGGGTGATGGCGTGTGGGTGCTATGTTGTGAGTGGGTGACAGGTGGTGTCTGATGTGTGGATAAAGAAATGTGGGATATGTATGATGTGCAGGTGTGTGATGAGTGGTATTTGGAGTGCTGAGCTGTGTCTATTCAATGGTTCCTCATTTCTGAATGTGGCCTCTATCTTGCAGAGTATGCCGTTTTTGATGCAAGGATTGTAGGGTGTGAAGGGGTGTGTTTACTAGTGAAGTTTGTAAGTGTGCCTGGTGTGTGGATGTGTGTCAGGTATGTGGAATTCAAACTATCCAATGTGGTGTGGTGTATTGCTGGTTAGACCACAGCGGTTCACACCGCCATTGGTTTACCGCCATGGAAGAATCCCTATCATGTTTTGTGGGTTGTAATTGGTTTGGTGGATTTTCGACAGGCTGGCGGTGCTGGTGGTGGAACCACCTCTTTCCCGCCCTTCAGAGTCCTGGCGGAGTCGGAATTTTGGCTGGATTTCAGCAGCCCTGCCTGTGTAACTCGTGATACAGCATTCTGTATGACTGTCAACATGGCTGTCTTTTGGCAGCCGCCACTGCTGCGTCTTACCGTCACACCGCCAAAGTTATGATAAGGCCCATAATGTTTGAACAAATTACTTAGATACGCAATAACCCAAACTAAAAACATACATATTTAGAATTAAACATTAACATTCGAAATATGTTCAACACTATTAGTAATTAATATAGTTTTTATTTATATTTACTAATATTCCTAAACTTTGAAACATAACTGTGAGAAAACAGGGCTGATTGTAAAGGCCCCCTGACTTTTTGCCCCCAGTTTTCACTTTTTGCTGGTGTTTTCCTGACTCTAATGTTGCCCTGGGTACTGCTAACCAGTCCCAGGGCATGTGCTCTGTATAAAATGACTATGCAAATTAGGCTAAATATAATTGGCTATGTCAACCTACCTATAAGTTCCTAGTATATGGTAGGGCATATAGGTGTAGGAACCCCAGCATAGGTGGTGGCCCCATAGGTGCACTTTTGAGGTGCCCAGTTTCATTTTAAAGGGAGGCCTGCCTTACTGGCTACTTTTAAATTAAAGTTACATGCACATTTGACTTTGGAATTAAAAGTAGTTCCAAAGTCTAAAACTACCTTATTGTTACATATAAGTCACCTCTAAGGTGTGCCCTATGTGCCCCTAGGGCTGGGTGCCATGTAACATAAGCAGGGACCTTATGAAAATCATTTTATAAGCCCTGGTGAGGTAAAACAGCCAAATTCATTTTTCCCTCATTGTAGTGAAGGGCCTCCATGGGCTAGAATGGGGAGACTTTATTTTAATTTCTAAAGTCCTCTCAAGTAACAGATACCTTAAGTTTGGTATCAAATGAATTGTTATAATAATTCCCGCAACTTACAATTGTTGGATTTAATATAACTCGTTCAGGTAAATAGTTTTAAACTTTACCTGAAAAGTTGCCAACTTCAACCCTGCAGTGTTTTGCTGCTTTGCTCTGATTGGCCAGGCTGCCTTGATGAGGTGTGAAGTGGCCTGGTTCAACACAAACAGATGTGCCTGGGGGAGGAGATCTTCCCTCAGCAGATGGGGAAGCTGGAAGGGGAGGGCTGCCAAACTGGTCTTCAAAGGCAGGGAAGGACATTTGGAGCAGCCCAGCACCTCCCTCACTTCCTACAAACCCAGACAATTAGGTGCCCCCTTGCTAAGATTAGGAGAGGGCAGGAGAAGGGTGTGTTTAAGATTTTTAGCCACACCAGTGGGTGGGCTCAGCCAGATGTAACCTCCAAAAATCACTTTCAGCCATGATGGATTTTTGAGGAATGTTGTTCCCTGGGATGGATTTTGCCACACTTTCCAGGAAGTGGTCATCACAGGGGGAAGGACCCTGCACCTGATAGAAAAACCAGGACCCCCCTGTTTTTCACCCAGGAGCAAAGATAGAACTGGCAGACCTGCACCCACACCTCATATCCCTACCAGATGCCAACAAGCAAGAACTACAGAAGAAGAAGGACTGCCCTGCTAACCCCTGACCTGCACCTGGACATTGCACTCTGGAGGACTGCACCAGCTGCACACTTGTGCTTCACCACAAGAAGGACTTTGCCTGCCTTCAACTGGTTCAAGGAGGGACTCCCTGTTTGCTACAGGTGAAAAATTACTAACCAGAGTCCCCTGCACCAACTCCAGAGGAAACTGACCAGCTGACCACTATCCAGTTGCAAAAAAGGAGTTTGCGCCAGGTGCATTCTGGGAGTTGTAGTCCGCACCCTCAAGGAGCATCGCAGAGCTTCTGGGGCCTTGGGGTGAGCTGTGGACCTCAAAAGAACCTTAAAGGAACATCTGGAAGAAGATCCAGAAGTTTGGAGAAGTTTGGAGAAGTTTTGGAAAAAAGCTCCATAAAGGGACCAACCCGCCATGGCAACTCTAGCCAGCTTGCCTCAACCACGACATAGCCTGACTTGCAGGTTCGTCCCGGTGAAGAAAAACTCTGAAAAAGTGACTAAGTCCAAATGTAGGAAGTTGACAGGAACCTCACGGCAGTGTATCCGAAGAGGGCTATAAGGATCACCACACCAGATCAAGATTCAAGTTTGCCCCGGGCAAAGGATTTTCATCTAAAAAAAAACAACTAAGTCAGAAAGTAAAAATCTCCACCGAGGGCTACCACGACGCGTATCCAAGGAAGAGTTCCAGGAGGTCGGATTGAACTGGTGACTTGGTCCAGCAGAAGAAAATCTTCAAGAAAACGACTAAGCCGGAAGGTAAACTTTTGACCAAGGCCTCCCGCGAGCTGTCGCCAAGCAGGGGTCCATCGCCGTTGGCCTCAAACTTTGACTTTGCCCCGGTCAAGGTGCGACTAGATGACCAGTTGGAGCTATTAGTTTCTAAGCGCTAAAAAACATTAATTCTTTCAGAATTCATATCTCCAGTTCCCCTTATCCGATTTTATTTGTTTTGGTGTCATTTTAAAGATACAAATATACTCTATTTTTATAAATTGGTGTTGGATTTTTATTGTGTTTTGTGTTTTACTTATTTACTGTTTGGTGATTTTTAAATGCTTTTAAAATGTCTTCTAAGTTAAGCCTTGTCTCTTGTTGCCAAGCTACCAAAGGTTGAGTTGGGTTTAACTTATTGAGACCTAACTGGACCTAAGTGGAGGTTAGTGGCCTATTGCTAAGTGTAGGTACTTACCTGCCCTTATCAATAACCCATTTTCCAATAATAACAAACAAAATCATACTCCAAAAATTAAAATCATAAAAGCAAAAAAAAAAGATAATTTTCAGAGTAAATATTAAAAAATATGTTTTTATATTAAAATTAATACATTTTAGAAAATATATTCCAAACAGCAGAATTTATTCCAATAGTCAACATAATAAAAAATGCATTATTAATCATTTGTTTAGTACAGTTTTTCATAAATAAACCTATAACATATAAATGTACAACAAAATATAAATATGAACACCATAGGAAATACATACTTCATAATTTAATTAGAACAATTTTAAAACCTTTTAAAAAGAATGTAAATACCATAATTAAAATGTTTTCCAGCAAATTATTTACAATGGCATTATAATTTCAAATATTTTAAACAAATCCTTTAAAATATTTTAAAATTAAAGACTTTAAAAAAGTGAACTATAACATTTTTATGAACATAAAGACACAGATATTTTATATTATTACTTTTGTTTTATTGTATTTTAAACTGTACACAATTTTCTGTAATTTAAATAATTATTTTAATACTTACAGTAGCATTTTTAAAATGTATTATCAGTTATATATACAGTCATAATATTTATGAAACATTATTAATTTAAGAAAATAAATGTACACATTTTACGATATTAATTTGCATACCACTAAAATAACTAACATTACATTTAAATTAAAATATTAACTTTTTAGAAATCTACCCACCCTTTCTCCCAAAAAACCCACATCCGCTAATAACAGAAATATATATATATATATTTTTTATTTTACACCTTAATACAACTAAAAATACACATAATTAATAATTTATCTCACTAAACACACAAATGCAAACAATTACTACAAATATAAAATCAAACGCACTATAATAAACTACACAACAAAATAACACAAACTATATTATATTCAACAATATTTTTGAAACTGATATTTTTTCAATGATATTGAAACACTTAAAACAATATTACCTTTGATATTCCTGTCAACAATATTTTTGACATCCCTATATACTTGACACAATATTTTTGTATCATGATATTTTTCATTTGATATTTTATCCAAAAAACCCTCTTGATCATGGACAGTTTTTTGTTAACATCAGCAACTTGGAGTCCTAATTTTCTCATTACACTTGTACTCCATACTCCCTACTCTGGTGCCAATCCTTAGTGTGTGGGGCTTGTGGGCACTCTCATGTATAGAACTTGCTATACATCATAGTCTGCATTCTTAAAATGCCCTTTTTGGACATAGCTCTTCATCATACAAAACGATATTATGGCATTCATCTTAGGTGTGAATCAGGAAGCTCTCCTTCATGCGTCTTACCAAGAAGGAATCATACAAACAGCTGGCAGATTTCCATCCTCTAAAAGTGTATTTACTCCTGTCGCAGAATTTCAGCAAACAGTAAGTTTATAAACAATTGCAAGGACAGGACTTCATCCACAGTCTGACAGTTTATCCACTGGTAAACAAATCTCGCTGACCAGAAACAAATTTAGGGGTTCTTTAGTAGTCAAGCGGTCCAAGGACCACTAGACTCATGGTGACGGTCAGACAGCCTCAAATGTGGCAGTCTGACCGCCACATTACGACCCTGGCAGGCGGACCCACCAGGGAACTGCTGTCCCCGCCAAGAACATGCTCCGACATGGAGTCGGTGGTCGGAGTTGTACCCAGCCAGGACGGCACTGAACTCAGCGCCACCTGGCTGATTACAACCCCACCAGCCAGTGCCGGAGGCTACAGGTGGGCCTCTGCACTGCCCATGCCTAGTGCTTGGGCAGTGCAGGGGCCCTTCTACCCAGCATCGTCGGAATGCGCACTGTCTGCAGTGCAGACAGTGCGAATTCAGAGGGTGTTGGAATGCTAGGATATTGTCTTCGGCTCCCTTAATGGAGCTGAGGACAATATCCTAGCACTGTTCTCGCCAGTCAGCCTAGCATGAACACATATTGCATAGTTTCCACCGGTCAGCCCGTCATGAACATTGTAATACACTCATAGTGGACACCACTGGTATGACAGTGGTGTCCTCCCAATGGCTTTGGAGGTCTGCTTTTAGGGTCACCAAAGTCGTAATGAGGCCCTTTGTGAGGTACTTCCAGTGGTTTATAATCAGTTTGTTAGCGATCTGTCAATGTACATACAAATTAAAGGAAAAAATGACAAGACTGAACTGCTGTCCGTGTCAAGACTGGATTTTATTCAATTTATACTTGAACTTACATTTGTGCATTATCTAATAACAGGGTGCGCAATCTGGTTTCAGGCCTAGTATATTTTCTCTAATTCCACACGCAATTGAACCTGTCAGGTAGGGCAAATATCGTTATGCTTGATTACAGCTCTCCAGAATGCTAGGTATAAACACACATATATGGGGAACACACAATGACTCTTACTGTACACTCGTCAGCCCTCCTGAGTAATACACTTACTAGTGAGATAGTCACCCATCCGTCAAGAGCAGGGTTTCTCCTCCCCACTAATGGAGAACACCCAGAAGCGCCCTACACGTAGCCTGCTGTGGTAGCTCAGTAAATACTGAGGCAGTAAAGACTTAATATAAGCATGTATGAGGTGAATTCCCCCAATCCCGCCGGAGTCAAATTAGGCATTGTGCTAGGTCTAAAGTTACTTTTTGCAAGATGCGAGGCATGTGGCAATGACTGTTCAACAAAATCTGAAAGTAGCTCCAGCTCCACCTCCTTGATCAAAAACTGGAATCCCACTAAAGCCTAGACCTTGTCACATGGTTGATGGCATTTAATGGCTAGCACCATGTGGCCAAGCCCACTTGCCTAGTCAAGGAATTAGCGATCTGGCAACTCTTTTTCACCTTCCTACTCCTTGCCAAGATGGGCTTCTGACTGTTCGATCTTCTGGGAATATGCTAATCAGTGACTTGATGAGGGATGGTAACTAGCTGTATAACTCTATTTTCCCTCTGAAACCTCCCTTGTTCGATTATGGACCTTAAGCCTTCAGTGTCCCTCCCTCAAGGTATTATGATTGGCTCTGCCACCCATGCTAGGCTAGGCTACGCTTCATGGCTCCACCGTGCTCCCCTGCAGGTAATGTACATAAGCATCACTATAGTCTCTCTTCAGGTACAAGCTGCCACATGTGCATATGCATGCAGCTGATCAAAGAACAGGAGCTCCTGACGCTCATTCTAAATTACATTTATTAAAAATAAAACAAAACAGGTCAAGAAGCCTAATGTTCAACTAGCGTTTACTGCAAACTAGCAAACAGCACAGCAAAAGAATCCAAGACAATTGTCATTTGAACTGAACAGCGGTGTAGCTATAAAAGGGTTGTTGGAGCATAAACTCTAAAATACATAGACCAGTGTATATGCCTTTTCTCAATACAAGTCAAATGGGATTAACCACGTGACAGAAACTGAGGGGCTGATTATGAGTTTGGAGGTCTGACTGTGTGAACTCCAGTACGGTGGTGGGGAGGCAGAGGTCAAGCTGGCAGCCCCCACCATCATATTATGATGTTTCGGCCGGGCTGACCGGCGGAAACAGTGCGGTGGCATTTGCACACAGCACCCTCAGAATGTGCACTGTGTGCGTTAGCAGACAGTGCGCATTCTGAGGCTGCTGATAGGGAGGCCCTTGCACTGCCCATGGCACGGTCGTGGGCAGTGCAGAGGCCCCCCTGTGGCCCCAACTCTGCCTTTATGGCAGCCTTTTCATGGCAGGGACCCGCCATGAAAAGGCTGATGGAAAGAAAAATCGTGATCAGCACGACGGAACTTTTTACTGGGAACCACGTACCCCATTGTAGCATGCAACTCTCTCAGAGCTGTGAAGCAGAGTAGTCCAAGCCTACTCAGGGAAGGTGGTGTGGGCTAACATTTCCAATTTGTTTTCACATAACAACAACACTCAGTAAATTATTATCCATGCAGTGCTTTTTCTTGTACAAAAAAGTACTTTTCTTGCACACACTACTAAGTACTATGGAGGTGATTACGAGTTTGGCGGCCTGACCATCGAACCACCAAGACCTCCCCACAGCCATATTACAACACTACTTCTGGGCTGGCGGTAGTGTCTGCAGCAGTGTCATTGTGGCAGCATGCTTTGGCTCAGAAAGTGAGCCTAAAGCACATGCTGCCATATTGCAGCCCCGACGAACCTTGAGTGCACTGTTGCCATGCACAGTGTTGTGCATGGCAACAGTGTGCGCCAACAGTGCAGGCATAGGGGAGCACAAGATGTGCCCCCAGCCACAATGCCAAATTGTCTTAAAATCACCATGGGCCCTTCTTGGGGCCCCTTCCCTGCCTTTTACTGAGTTTATCCTGGTGGGGTCCCCGCCACAAAAAGCTCGGCAGAAAGGCAGGTCATTTTCAGCACAGCAGTTCCACATCAGCACCGCCGTGACTGATCACAGCTTGCCCTGCTGCCACGGGATCCTCTTAATCTGGCAGTTGGACTGCTGAGGATGCAGTGGTTGGAGCACCACCAAGGGTACAGCGGTCCCAGGACTGCCATACTCATAATCAGGCCCTATGTCTTGAATCAAAAATATAAGCACAAAATGTAGATGGAAACACCTTTCGTGACCACCTAATATATCACATTACACCTCTAGTGGGTCCACAACCTTATAACCACAATATCCACACCTGTACCATGTGCAACATCAAAATGTAATGGAGTGTCTATTTAAATAAGGCAGGCCTTCTGGTTTTGTCAGGGCGTCCCCACATCAGTAAAAACAGCCACATTTCACAAGTCAATATTGTACCACCAATAAAACCAATAGGTATAGTAACCACATTTAAATGTATTAATTTTAACGGTAATCATTGTATTTGTTCAATACCAACAATAACAATAAAGCATTTAGGGCCATATGTATGAACACATTTTCCTATAGAAACAGAATGGGTAAAACCCTTTGATACATCTGGCCCTTAGTATTAAAAAAGTGTGTCAGAGTTTTCGTTTTGCAGCTATTAGACTGCCACTGCTGTCACAGGACCAACCACACTCAGGAACAAAAATTCCCATTCAGGGAGTGTTTAAATTCAATGCAAACCTTTCCCGGGGTCATCATTTTAAGGCCCCAGGGGACATAGGCTGACTTCTTAAAAACACTACCTGCAACCCACCAAAACATAATCAAAATTGGTGAATGTACAATAAGCGGCTTCACCGCTCTTTTTTAATGCTTCCCTGGCCCTGCACTGCATCACAATTCTTTTCTTCTTGGTTTATTTTAATCTTGGGTGCACATGCTCACCAGGGTATTGAAAGGAGGGGAGGGGCAGCCCACTACGGCAATGCACTATTGGCTCCAACCTCTTGCACCTTTGGAGTGGCTCATGGGACCCAGAACTTCTTCTTCTGCTGTTGCAAAGGGAGCAGCAATATGATGCTGAGTGTGCCTGGACCCCCAGATATAGCCATGGAGGATGACAACATGCCCAGCGGACAGGTTCCTTCATTGGGATTAGGGCCCTCAAGACAGCAAAATATTTGTGGCAGACCCAGGGAGATGGGGCGCCCCAGGGGGCAAGTCTGAGATCAGGAAGGGGGCCCACACACATAGCAAACGTGGCAGTGCGTTATGCGCTCAAGTTTTTGCATTTAAGGGACTATCCAGGGTCCACCAGCAATTTCATTCCCCCAATTTTTCCTCATGGGGAATAAGAGGGCCAGCTCCACTGGCCCTAGAGAGATCCTGCCTAGTCCTAGTGATCAGCTGGAGCCAAAGTCCTTCAGTTCATCCTGAACTGAATCAGTTCAGGTGGCTTCTTTCAGATGGGCATCCTTTCGCTGTTGTTGCTTCCAGGTCTTGGGTCTTCTCATCTCTCTCTTCTCATCTCTCTCTTTCCTATGTAGTGGTTTATTAAGTGGGGGTGGAATGTTTTAGGAACAAGACATCGTGGCCGTTCCTAATATGTCACATAATCACTCCAACCCTCTACAGCACTCTAGGTCAATCCAAAATTGTGACTTCAAGTTATCTCTGGAAAGAAATCCCCTGAGAGCCTCAACTTCGCCATTTGCTGACACAGCTGTAGATCCATTCCCACCAAAACCTTCAAAGGTGAGCTCTTCCTGTGTTAGCTTCAGAGGTCTAGCACTCCTCAGTCATTCCAGTGGGCCTGGGCTGACCCAGCTAATTACTAAATGCAGATTTCCTCCGAACCCTGCAGATTTTCCTATTCCTTCTTTTTCCAGGGACTGGGTCAAGCTTTGTTAATTGCCCTATTGTCTGGGAAACGTTTGATTGCACTATTGGGAAACAGTAATACACTTGGCCCAGTAGGGGAGACAAAGGACTGGACTCTGATTCTGAGCTGAGCCAGGGGAATATGATAAATCTTACAATGTGATAAGGTGTATATGTGGTATGTTGAGTACTGGAAATTCATACTCGAGGTGCTTGTTCTACCCCAGACACCGAGAGGCATATTCATGAGCCCCTACTGCCACTGGACGTCACCTTATGTGACGCTCCCATGGCGCTATGGCCCTGCGCCGTATTTACAAGGTGGTGTTAAGCCATTTTTTGTGGCTTAAAGCCACCTTGTAAATACGGCCCCTTCACATGCAGCACTTTGCATGGAAGGGGAGTTCAAAGGGTGTTGCTGTGGGCGTGCCACAACAACACCCATTGCATTTTGACGCTGCCCCAGATTTACCTATTTTCGTAAACCTGAGACAGTGCAAAAACCTAACGCCACCACAAGGGTGGCGTTAGCAAGGCGCAACGAAGAGGAATACTTTAATTCCTCCTCATTTTTTGCTTTTTCTATTTGTGCTGCAGAATGCATAGAAAGAGCAAAATGCCAGAATTTATTGTTAATGTGCGGGAAGGTGTCCCTTCCCGCATAGAAACAATCTTTCAAAATGATGCTTTGGCACTTCTGTGTGTGCAGCTCAATTTACCACCAGCACAGGGGGAAATGCAGGGGTGTGCTGTATTCTAATAAAGACAGCGCTTCCCTGCATTTCTAAAGTGACGCAGCACGGTGCTGCCAATTGTGGAGCAGCACCGCGCTGCGCCACTTTTTTGTAAATCTGGCCCGTAGTCTACCTGTGTGCACATAGTGGGTTATGTAGGATGTTTGTCTCACATGTGCAGGATATATGTGTGCTCATGTGTTACATGTGTTACAAGCTCAGAGCAGCTAGAGTGTTTCAGGGCAACGGCTTTATCTTAAAAGGCAGACACTGGTGGTTACTTAACATGTTCAGTTCAATTACTGTGAATTTACTCTGAAACTCGGGTAGTAAGACTCAATCAGAGTAAAACTTCAAAAACAGGTAGTCAAAATCGGAAAAATCCAGGGAACAAAATGGGCAAAACAAATTGGTTACAATAAGCATACGCATTAATACTGTAATGCATAGGACTATATGATTATGACACAAACAGGGTTTAAGTTTTCAGGACAACAATTCAATAGAGAACAGTCTCTTTGCTTCCCTATTGATCTCCACGCTATTGCTTTCCCTAACATTCTTAGAAATAGCAAGAAATAGCATAGTAAAATTGACAGTACCTTTATTTTTGCAAGAGGGTTGTATGATGCTCAGTATTAGCCTAATAGGTATATAATACACGGGATTCTGCAGTCTCTGTATAACAACCCTTTGCTCATTTCTTTATAATTGGTGACTTGTGAGACACCCAGTTGCGGATTATAAAGAAATGCCATCATAGCTAAACAGTAATATCTTATTACAGATGATTTCAGACATCACATTGCCTGCTGCCAGAGCCAGCAGCCATAGGAAAGGCAAACCAGGTTACAAGCATAATTAAAGCAGCTGTTTAACATACAAAAAGAAATGTTGCTTTTCTTTCTTCTGCCCTGTGTTTGTAAATGTACAGTGATAAGTATAAAGGACGTATCTACAGCAACATGTTTATGTTTTGCACTCCTTGGGTAATTATAGAAAAGTTAGAAGATTTCTGCATGTTTAGCCTGCACCTGTTAGAAAAAGAACAGCTAGAATGTAACTTCTAATATCTTTTTGAATGTTTATACATTCTCTTGCAGCTTTTGTGGTTGAAATTCACTTGATTTTCCCAACTTGTGTTTCCATAAGTATTTGTTATATTGTGTCAGGCTTGTTTGTCATGTGCTTTATACATTTTGCCAATTAGCATTATTGAACACAGTGCAGTATTGCAACTCGAACTCGCGAAGCACAAATAAGCATCGTATCCTACAAGAAAAGTGACATAAAGTAATAATGTATGTGCCTTCCTTGCAGATTCTCTAACCCGGAACCACTAGTCACCAAGCAAATTGACTAAAGATGCATCATTCAGGTCACACAGAAACGCATGATTCTGGGCACACAGTGACTTACTTTGAGTAATGTATGTCACCGTGTTGTGTAAATGTATTTGCGTTTTAATTCACTGTGGGCCTGATCACGTGATTGGTGCTAAACATCGCATCAGCATCCAAATCGATCAGTATTGATTGTGTGAGGTGAAAGTCGTAGCATTATCATTTTTTATGAACCCCACGGTAAATAATGATTGTGTAGGGGGGAAATCATGGCACTATTGATGGAACGTCACAAACTTGTTATTTACCGATGTATGATAAATATCCTGTGTGATAAATATTGCACAAGCTAAACAATAAAGCATGTTGTAATTATTACATGTGGTATTTAAAACTCGCACCTGGAATGCCTCCAAGGCGACAAGTCAAGGTTTACCTATTTGCCTGAAATCATACCGAGGGAAGAGGGAGGCCTTAGAAGCAGAGGGACTGCACTTATAATTGCATCATGTCTAAATAAATTATATGCAAATGTCCAGATATGAGCGTACTGAAAAATTAGAAATAGCAAGAACTGCCTGAAGGAAATTTTATTTAAAAGAGAAAATAGTCAACAACAAGACCAATCAAAATCAAGTTTACGAGAAAGGGGAACAGGCTGGGTGATTTCTGCCTTGGACAGCAAGGGAAAAGGCAAATCACAATTTTGTATCTTCAGTTAGAGATCCCTGGCTAGTCAGTTGCAAGCCAAAATAGTTAAAACCGATCTTTATTTTTAAAACAATATAAATCAATAGATGTTAATTTGAAGAGCCCATTAGCCTTAGTATGCGTACTACATGCCTCTACAAGGCCTAGAAGCCATTTTATTTGGGTGGGAATTTTAAGAAAATATTTTAAACTATTAATTTTTATTGTAAATGCGATTGTTATATTTTATTTATTTACATATGTATTAAACGTTTAATTTTATGAATAAATGTGCTGCAACATTGTATTTCTTAATTCTAGGTTAACATTAATTATCCTAAGCAAATTTACATTTCTATTTTACATTATAATATTTAATGTTGGTTTTAATAACGTCTAAACCTTATTTCCTCATAATTTACCATGGCAGAGACTTCCAACTACATGTTAAAAGTTACCAACCATAACTTTACACTTATAAATCCTATTCTACCAGGCTGCACCCCCATTTCAAAGGAGTGGAGACTTGAGCCTTCACAGAATAGTAAGAAGCGATGGTGAATTGCAAAAACTGTAAAGTTACTACTAGACACGGTAGTAATTTTACACAGGAGTAAATCTACATGTGTAAATGTACATTTTTGAAAAGGGCCCTCAATATTTATGTAAATATTTAGATGAGCATTGAGCTAATGGTTAGCAATTGAAAATAGCGAAAAAAAGAAGCATTTTCATTTTGAAAGCGTGCACTACTAAATATTTATGTATTTTTATTCCTAAAAAGGATGGAAGAATTAGAACATGTACAGATTATCAAGACCTTAACTCAATCACCATCAAAAATATATATTCTATTCCCTTAATTTCAGTATTATTAGATCAGGTCAAAGGTCATAAATTGTTCACTAAATTGAATTTAAGAGGTGCTTACCATTTGGCCAGAATTTGGTAGTGTGATGAATGGAAGACTGCTTTCGAAAAGCAGTTTGGGCTTTATGAATATCAAGCGAAGCCTGTAGGTTCTGTAATGCTTCTTCTGCATTTCATGTTTGTTTTCTTAGCAATGAAACTTTACTTGAAGTGCTTAGTAGATGTATCATTTTCTATTCATGACATCTTGAATTATTCATACTCTGTCAGAACACATTCTCTTAGTTTGATAGTTCTGTATTTATTGAACAAACATAGTTTATTTGCCAAAGCTGAAAAATCTTGTTTCATCAGGATTGTAAAGAATTTCTTGGATACATCATTTCTGCACCTGGCAAACAAATGGATAAAAACATAGACACTATTTTGCCGTGGCCTTCTCTTAAAACTGTAAAGGAAGCTAAAATATTTGTTGGATTTACCAATTTCTGAGGTTGATTTATACAGGGTTTCTCTAGTTACCCTCACACAGTCCGTGGTGGCGGCAGTAGGGAGAACGCCGCCAAGCTGGCGGCATCCTGACCACCCCATAACGACATTCCCGCAGGGCTGGTTGTGTGTCGACAGTGCAGGCAAGGCAGGAGCATGCTTCAGCTCTAGGAGAGAGCATGTATCCAATCCCAGATACACCACTGAGCCTCCAGCAAATTGGGCGCACTGTTTCCATGATCCATGTTGTGCATGACAAACAATGTGCGCACCGACATTCCAGTCATTCAAGCCCTGGCCTCAATCCACATGGGTTCCCTGGTGCCCTTTTTTGTGGCACCTTACCTGCCTTTCCGCTGAACTTTTCATGGTGGTGTCCCCTCCATGAAAAGGTTGTCAGAAAGGCAGATCATAATACACATGGTGGTGTTATTTGCACTGCCACCATTGACCACCGCTGTCCCTACTGCAGCCGCCGCGGTAGCCGCAGTCTTGTGGCAGTCCGACTGCACAGATCATAATTAGGCTGTCGGACCACCAAAGATGGTACAGCGGTCCCAAGACTGCCGAAGTTGTAATCAGCCCCTGTATCCTATTTTGTTGGAACAGCCACTTCAGATATAGCAGCAGATGTTTTTTGTCACAGTGACATACCGCTACTAGACAGTTGCATCTTATAGGTTCTTTTTCTATAACGTTTAGTCTAGCTGAAGTGAATAATACAATCTCTGAAAAAAATTGCTTTCAATCAAGATGACATTTGAGGAATGAATATATTATCTTCTTAGTGCCAAGAAAACAGTGTACACTGACATAAAAATCTTACATTTCTCCAAACTGCTAAAGCCATGTCACCAATACACGTGTTGGTCTCTTTTCCTTTCTGAATATGATTTTGTTTCGACTTCTAGATCATGGATTAACAATGGAAAAGCTGATGATTTATCCAAATCATATGAGGAAGGGAGAGCAGTGCCCGAAGCTCTTACCACTCCCCCAAATTAGGTTATAGTCCTTACGCATCATGATTATATCTGTACACTAACACAAGCAACAAAAGTGAGTGATTAAAGGAACTTATTGAAAAATCATTAATGGTTCCTGACTGCAAATTTTTATGCTAGTGAGGCAATAATCTCTGCCTGCCTCCGATTCATTTCACTATTTTATATGGTTTACTACTTTCAGACTGTTATTTTAGTTTATTTTTCTTTCCTAATATTAATAAGTACAAGGGAACCTGCATAGTGTTAGAAGAGGGGCTGGGCTCCATTTTATTCTTTTGATTTGGTCCCGCCCTGTTTGTCACTTTCCCCTCTATGAAGTGGTCTAGATGCCATTGGGAGACATAACTCTTCACTTAATGGCGCCTTATTTAAATGGTGATTACGCATGGCCATCGAATGGGCATGCCAGTGGTATGCTAAAGGCAAGTTTGTCGACACCCATCCTTGTCCAGACTTCACCCTGTGCCAGACACCATGGACCTAACACCAAGCACTTAGCAAATCACACTGCCTATTCTTCTGCAGCACTTCAGGTCACGAAAGTTAGCAGCAAGGTGTTTCCTTCTACATGGTATGACCCCAGATGTTTTATTCTCCGGTAGTATATCTAACTTCACAACTCTTAATTTATTTTATAGAACCTTATGTGTTGCCACGCCTACATCTCTAGCTCCTCCGAAGTCTGATGTCTTTCATTTATCATGTTTTGCTATCAATGTAAGATCAGTCCGCATACATTATATTGACATTTCGGATTTTCTAAATTCACATTGAATTGATGTCCTCTTTTTCTCAGAAATGTAGCTGCAGTCTAATCTTGACATTGCTTGTGCAATTCCTGCCAGCTATTCATATTGCACCACAATCACACTTCAAAGAGTGGTAGGTGAGTGGTAGTTATTTATTGCACCTGTTTCAGCTGTTACATCATTGCCACCTCTGAGCTTAATGCTGATGTTATTCCTCACTTTGACGGTCAATCTTTTGCTACTTGTTTTTTGACATTCTCATTTACAAACCTACCATCATTAAGGTCCTCATTACAACCCTGGTGGCCGGTAATAAAGCGGCTGTAATACCGCCAACAGGCCGGCGGTAACAAAAATGGAATTATGACCATGGGGGAAACCACCAACACAGACAGACACTTTAACACTCTGACTGCAATGGTGGTAGCAACAAGCACCGCAGCGGTAGCCACCAACAGCCAGGCGGAAGACAATGTTCCGCCCACTGTATTACAACAGGCCAATCTGCCAGCTTTTCCGGGGCGATACCAACGCCATCAAAAGCATGGCGGAAACAGTACACTGAAGGGAAATGACTCACCTCTCGACACTCAAGAAATAACCACGATGCCATGGTCACAGACACAGTGAGAAAAGACACAGGGGACATATGCATGGATGTGGGGGTGGTGACTGCCAGTGAGGGGCGTGTTGTGATAGGTGTGCTGGTGATGGAGGTAGTGGATGAGGATGTAGTGCATGCAGGTGTGAGTGGAGACGCTACTGGGAGGGAGGTGGGTGACGAGGAGGAGGGGGACACAGTGGAGGCAGTGGATGTTGGTGTGTATGCATCTGGATGGTGCTTGTGTGAGTGCCTGTGGAATGAAGTGTGGTGCTTGTGTTTGCCTGAGCCACTTCTGTGTGTTGATTTGGGTGCATACTGGTCTGAAGGTGTGCTTGGGATAGGCTGGGGTTGAGGGGATTGGGACTGGGTAGAGGAAGTTGGAGGGGGGAGGCTGGAGACAGGGACAATGGCTGCCATCAGGGAGTTGGCCAGAGTCTGGAATGCTTCTCTGTTGGGCCACCACGCCAGAGTGAATGCCCTCCAGGTATGCATTTGTTTGTTGCAAATGCCCTGCTAGACCCTGGATGGCATTCAGTATGGTTGACTGCCCAACAGAGAGAGATCTCAGGAGATCAATAGCCTCCTCACTGAGGGCAGCAGGGCTGACTGGGACAGGGCCCGAGGTGCCTGGGGCGAAGGAGATGCCCACCCTCCTGGGTGAGCGGGCACAGGAAACACGCTGAGGGGCTGCTGGGAGGGCGGTGCTGGTATGGGGGTGGCGGTTGTACCTGTAGTTTGTGTCCACCACCGCCAGGGAGCTCCCATCGGAGGAAGAGTCGCTGTCGGTACTATCCCCTCTTGTCTCCGTCGTGGTGCTCCCCTCGCCCTCCATCCCACTGGTGCCCTCACCGTCGGTGGATTCGGCCTCCAGGGCCATGTGGGATGCAGCTCCCTCCGTCGCCGATGCCTCTGCTCCTCTGCCAGATGAGGCTAATGCACACAAGGACAGGGTGACAAAACAAAAAGGGGGGGGGGAGAGACAGAGGACACACTTGGTCAATGCCAGCAACAACAACACTGTTGGCGTACACAACTCACAGGGAACAGCCCTATGCACTAGGCCACGCACTACCAGTTACAATGCTAGTCACCAGCCCCTGGGGTACAATGCCTAACGCCATTAGCTGCACACTTCATACCCACAGGACCCTGCCCAATAGTAGATGCCCACTAACATTATTGGGGTTGGAGTGCATCTGAGCTTGCCCATCATGGAACCTACCCTGCCATGTTTGCGCTGGTCTAGGGGCACCCACAGCCCACATCCCCCACCCAGGTAACACCTTAAAGAGTACAAAGTCATGAATCTGAATCTGTACTCACCCCCTTGTTGCTGTTGTGATGCCTTCAAGCGCCCATCCAACTCTGGATAGGCCACCGCCAGGATGCAGAACATCAGGGGTGTCAGGGTACGACGGGCACCCCTTCCTCGTTGTGAGGCCAGCCCGAGCTGGGCCTCCGCTGTCTTCCTTGCCCAGCGGCGCACGTCCTCCCACCGTTTGCGGCAGTGGATGCTCCGCCCGTCAAAGACCCCCAGGGTCCGCACCTCCTTGGCGATGGCACGCCAAATACCCTTTTGCTGATGGGCGCTGACCTGCAGAAAAAAATACAGCAGAAAAGGTATTATTCATACCGTCCGGACTGTCATACTCATGGCCCAACATATCCATCCCATCCCCTTACACACATACATTGACCACCATACATGCAGCACTCAGCCCAGGACCCTTTAGCCCCCCCCCTACACAAGGCTTACACACACAGCACTCCATGCATTCATGCCCCATGCACCGTGCTCACAGTGTACTCACCTGTTGGTCTGGAGAACCATAAAGTAAACGGTACTGGGGTAGGACCCCATCCACCAGTCTCTACAACTCCGCCGAAGTGAAGGCAGGGGCCCTTTCCCCAGACACTCGAGCCATGGTCGCTTCCAGACACAGGTCACAGCAGCACTTGCAGTGTAGGTCCTCTCCTGTTGAAGGACAGGTAGCAAGTGAGTGAACAGATAGAAAATGGCGGTCACATCCGTGGCAGTGCTTACCGTCACCACCGGCATACATCATCATTGGCTCCTGGAACCTGTAGGCCCCAATGACAACCAATGCGGTGTTGCACAGAGGTCGTCGACTACCGCACACAATGGCACACAACGCCAGCAGAATTACCTCATTTCCACTTGTCCCTCCTCACAGGTCAGGCGGCCGCCATTTCATGTGGGCACAGGCCATGGCACCTAACTACTTCACAGTAGACATAGGCACATCAACTGACTTACAAGTTCACATACTGTTTCTGTAAAACAAACATAGCATATTAATCTGAGTATATGTCTGAATATGACCTTCTGCTCACTGTTTTTCACCCTAGAGTTCAACCGCTGAGGATGAATAGGAGATGGAGACATAACCCCGTATACAGACCCCTGGTGGACCTGGCAACAACGGAGGATAGGCACATTATCCTAACCTACAGACTTGATAGGGCCACAATCCAAGAGCTGTTTGACCAATTTGAGACAGACCTGATTTCAGCTATCCGCCACCCCACAGGTATCCCCACTCTAGTGCAGGTCCTGTCAGTGCTCCATTTCTTGGCAAGTGGTTCCTTCCAAGCGACAGTGGCCATGGCATCAGGGATGCCCCAGCCTATGTTCTCAAATGTGCTGACCAGAGTGTTGTCTGTCCTGATGAAACACATGCACAGCTACATCGTATTCCCCCAGGTGGAGGATTTGGCCACAGTGAAGGCTGACTTCTATGCAATGGGACACATCCCCAACAACATTGGTGCTATTGTCCCACCCTGGAGAAATTAATGGGTGTTCAGTAATCGAAAGAGCTTTCACTCTCTGAATGTGCAGATGGTGTGTTTGGCGGACCAGTATATGTCAATGCAAAGTATCCTGGCTCTGTGCATGATGCCTTTATCTTGAGGAATAGCAGCATTCCATATGTGATGTCTCAACTCCAGAGGCACAGGGTGTGTCTAATAGGTGAGCCCATGGTCCCCACCCAGTTGATGTAGGTATATGGGCGTGGGGTTGGCCCTAAGGGTGAGTGTCTGGCTAACAGGTATCCCTTGATATTTACAGGTGATTCTGGTTACCCCAACCTCTCATGGCTTCTGACCCCAGTGAGGAATCCCAGGACAAGGGCAGAGGAACATTACAATGAGGCACATGGGCATACAAGGAGGATCATTGAGCGAACCTCTGTCCTCCTGAAGGTCAGACTCCATCTGACAGGTGGATCCCTGTACTACTCACCCAAGAAGGTGTGCCAGATCATTGTTGCATGTGGCACAACCTGGCCTTGAGTCACCGGGTGCCTTTTCTGCAGGAGGATGAGTCTGGAGATGGTTGTGTGGCAGCGGTGGAGCCTGTGGACAGTGACGAAGAGGAGGCAGAGGAAGAGGATGTGGACAACAGAACTACTATAATTCAACAGTACTTCCAGTGACACACAGGTAAGACACTGTAACTTCACCTTCCATTGCAGTTTTGTGTTGGACATTATACATGGCAGCCTGATTTCCCTATTTCTATGGCCACTTACTGTACCCTTTGGCATCTCTATTTTCAGATATCTGTGCCCCACTCTGGCTCCTGGTGTGTTTACTGCTGCCCACTACAGGTCATACCTATGTAAATATAACTGTACATTTGAATTGCAATGTTTACAGCTTGTTAAACGACTACTTATTTCAATCAATTGACAGACTCCATACTTGTATTAGTTCCAAGGGTGTTTATTTCTGTGATAATAAGTGTAGGGGGTATTGCAATGGGCTGGGTTGATGGTGGAGAAATGTCCAGGATAGAGTCCAGTCTACGATATCACAGATGCATTGTCCAAGGGGGCATAGGAAGTGGAGCAATGGCAGTTCAAGATGGACAGGGTGACAGAGTGGGACACAATAATGACATTCAGGGGATTCTTATTTCCTGGCGGGGTCTTGGCAATGTTCTCTGGCTTCTGCCTGGATCGCAGGGACCTTTTGCATGGTGGTTCTCCTTCTGCAGGGGGAGGGGTGCTGGTGGCCTGTTGTTCCTGTGGTGGGGCCTCCTGTCCACTAGCATCAGCGGAGGTGGAGGGCTGTTCATCGATGTGGCTAGTGTCAAGGGCCCGCTGGTGTGCCACTGCCTCCCTCATGGTGTTGGCCATGTCTGCCAGCACCCCTGCAATGGTGACCAGGGTGGTGTGGATGTCTCTCAGGTGCTCCCTGATCCCCAGGTACTGTTCCTCCTGCAGCCGTTGGGTCTCCTGCAACTTGGCCAGTACCTGGCCCATGGTCTCCTGGGAATGGTGGTATGCTCCCAGGATCCCTGCAAGTGCCTCGTGGAGAGTCGGTTCCCTGGGCCTGTCCTCCCCCTGTTGCACAGCAGTCCACCCAGCTTTCCTGTTGTCCTGTTCCTCTGTCCCCTTAACCGTGTGCCCACTACCCCCAGGTTCCTGATCATCCTGTGTTTGTGGGGTTGCCTGGGGTCCCTCTAGTGGTGAACACACTGCTGATTGATGTGCCCTGGGGACAGAGGGATGGGCCCACTGGGTGGGTGCTGTGCTGGTGTTTCCTGAGGGGGGGGGGGCTCTGTGGTGGTTTGAGAATGTGTCTGGGTCATCAACTGTCCCTGATGGGCCAGGTTGGTCATCCTCATCCAGGCGTGCATAGCTGCTGTCATCACTGTGGGCCTCTTCTGGGGGGGGACTGGATGTGGCTGGCACCTCCTCTCCGGTGACGTTGTGTGGGGGTCCTGTGGGGATGTTAATGCAGTGTTATTGTTTCTGCGTGTGCCATTTTGTGCATGGGTATGTTTCCCTCTATGGTTGTTGTTAGCAAGGCAGCTTTGGCTTGTGTGATTTGTGATTTGGTTGGCTCAGTGATTATCACTAGTGTGCATGCTGTGGTGATGGGGGTCCATGCATTGGTGTAGCATGCAGGGCTTGGTATTGGGATGGGTGGGTTGTGATAGTGGGGTATATGTGAGGTGGTGGAGTGATGGGGGTGAGGGTAGGGGTAGGTGTTTATGATGGCATGTAGGTGGGGGGGTGAAAGTAGTAAGGATTTAACTTACCAGAGTCCAGTCCTCCTGCTACTCCTGCCAGGCCCTCAGGATGCATGATCGCCAAGACTTGCTCCTCCCATGTTGTTAGTTGTGGGGGAGGAGGTGGGGGATCGTTCCACCTCTTCCTGATGTCATCCCTTGTTTTGGGGTGCTTTTCCACGGCGTTGACCCTGTCCACGACTCTCTGCTATAGCTCCATCTTCCTAGCAATGGACGTCTGCTGCACCTGTGATCCGAATAGCTGTGGCTCTACCCAGATGATTTCCTCCACCATGACCCTTAGCTCCTTCTCTGAGAACATAGGGTGTCTTTGTGGTGCCATGGGTGTAGTGTGAGTGGTGTGTGTGAGGGTGTGTGGGGTGATGTGTTGGGGTGTGTGCTGTGAGGTGCGTGGATGATGTATGGGTGATGGTGTTCTGTGGCTCTTGGCTGGTCTCTCTCTCTCAGTTGTCAATTTTGTTTTTCGTAAAGGGTTGTGGGTAGTGTGTGTTTGTGTGTGTGTTTTATAGTGGTGTGGGTGTGGTGTGTGTAATGGTGTGAGGTGTGTGTAGTTTGAATTGTCCAATGTGGTGTTGTTTTGTATGTGTGTGTGTATTTTGAGAGCGGCGGTCTGTACTGCCAGTGGTTTACCATGGTCGAATGTCCACCGCGGTGATTCATGGGTCATAATGCTGTGGGCGAATTTCTGTTGGTTTAACGGTGTGGGTTTTGGTACTGCCAGTTTATCACTGACCTTTGGGCTGGCGGACTTGTGTGTGTGTCTGTATAGTTGCAGATTTCTTTGTGTGGGTCATAATACGCCTAGCAGGATACCGCCGCAGTCGCGGTATGTTGGCGGCAGTCAGCATGGCGGTAAGCGGCACTTACCGCCAATGTCATAATGAGGGCCTAAGTCTTCTTAGCACAAATGTAACAGATCTCCTTGCCCCTTATGTACTGAAAGCTTCCAACTTTATGTGGTTGGGCGGCCTCAATCACCATTTTGGAGATGCACTTGACCCCTTAGCACAGGCAGTAGTCCAAGTCATGGCTACACTTGGCCTGCCTTTGTCCTCACAACATCTGACTCATAAAGCGGGACATATACTGGAACCAATTTACTCATATATATATCCCCAGCTCTCTTCCTGCCAAATAATTTCCATTAACCTGGGCAGATCACTATGTGGTGCCTTTCACCTTCATTTTGAAAATGGCTCACTACTGAATTCTACCTATGCCCTATAACAAGCAGATTTGGGAATGGCTCTTAGGGACAGATTACAAGATTGGAGGTCAGGCCGCCAGACCACCAAGGCAGCGGTCCCAAAAAGATCACTGAGGCTGCAGTCCCCAGACCGCCATATTATGATGTATACAGGCAGAACCATTGTCCGCCAAGCCAAAGTGCTGACTGCCAGTGGGGAGGTGGGCTGTTGTCTTGTTGGTCTGTACTCTGGCACCATCAGCGCCACAGACAACCGCTGAGTCAATTACAAAACACACAATCCATGTGGCGGTCCCCTTGCGGCAAATGGCCAACGGCAGTCGACCACTGCGGTACTCGTTCAGCAGAGCAACAGACAAGTGCCATTAGATGAACTCAGAAACAACACAGACGACATTCATGGCTCCAGTGGACACACCTTGAAATCACACTATAAAACACACCCCTTCACAGACCATGATCCTGTGCTTTTCTACTTCAACCAAGATTTGATTTTGTTCAGAGAGATAAGGAACCCCTTTTTTCACTATTCCTAAAACCCCTTTGACACACTTTTCTCCATTTATTCCCCACATCTCTTTCCTTTTGTAAGTAACCTTCTGTCACCAACTTTAATCCCCCACCATGTCACATCTCAAAAATACCCATTTCTAAGAGGATGAGTTGAGAGTCATGGTGGATAAAATCATAAGAGTAGAGCCACAATTGTTTGGAGCCCAAGTCAGCACACTCCTCTTAGTAGGAAAATGGAACTCTGGCAAAGGATCATTGACAGAGTGAATGCTGTAGGCACCACCCTGCACACAAATGAGGATATTAGGAAGAAGTGGAATGACTTGAAAGGCAAGTTGCATTCCAGGCCTTTAGGCAACAGGTGGAGTCCAACAAGACTGACGATGGCCCTTCCAGGGCCCCATTACAACTCTTTCCCTGGGAGAAGGTCTTGGCCATCCTGAATCCAGAGGGCTTGACAGGAATATCTGGTAAGTTATAACACCAAAACTGCAGCAGAACTGCAATAGCATGCATGCTCTCAGCTCAGCTTTTGCTACTGTGTCTTTCATTGACTTTAAAAACATTAAGTAAGACTGTTTGTGTGTATTGTTCGGCCTAACATCACAGCTAACAAGGCCCATAACTTGGAATGGTGCCTGTAAGTGTTACTATATCAAAACTTCATTTCAGGACTCATGCCATGTCTCAACATATAAATGCATGCTTCAACCAAAATGCAGTCTGGCAACAGATATGTAATACCAAACATTTGCCTAGTGTGTGAAGTAGAGGGAGTGACCTAACTGCAACTTCCAGTTTTGTAACTCCAACCTCCAGCCCAGTGTTCACGAGCTCAAATACACCTGTTTGTGAACTCTCAAATGATGTTTACTCACCTAGGAGTATACCATTTGTCAAGTGTTGGGAATTAGAGGGAGTGACCTGACTGCAAAGCCCAATAGGCTCTGGTTCTGTAACTCCAAACACCAGCCCAGTGTTCACTTGGCCAAATACACCTGCTCGTGAACTCTCAAATGAAATTTACTCACCTGGGAGTGAGCAATATACAGATCATGCTCAACTCAGAGATATGTCTGTCTATCTAGCTCCATTTTGACCTGGTATCCCAAGATTAAACAATTGCGGACAGGAATGACACCTTGCCAAATGTGCACACCAAGTATTCCTAAGGCCATAAGCTGCAGCAGCAGATTGGTAGCTGCAGCAAACACATTGACACAGCACTGCACACATGATGACTGCAGATACAACAAAGTTGTGTGTTTGCCAGTATCACACTCAACTAGACCACTGATTTAGCTTCAAGGTTGGTAAGATGTCATATTCATTCCCTCATCCAAAGTGCAACAGATCAGCACATCTAATGAGCTTCTTGAGTCTAATAATTTAGGAAAGCTTCACACGTCATGTCAAATACTCCAATACTCTGGTAACATGGCATAATAGTCTAACCTACCACTTAAGAAAGTCTCTACTTACTGTAACACAAAACCTTTTGGGGTAGATGTCACACTCCAACCAATAACAATGTACTCTCTTACTCAACAGGTCAAGCTGGCACAGACTTTGGGCAGATCTCGTCCACCGACAAGACTCAAACTCCACCCCCAGATGAAGCCCTCAGTGCTGATAACACTCCTGGACTTGTGGACGTTGAGGATGGTCCTGGCACATCTGGGCAACGTGGTCAGATGGCAACAGTGAGTGTCACTGTGCCCACAACGACACCTCCCAGCCCTGTTGCGTTAACATCACAGGCAAAAACAAGCCCCCGAGCTCTGTACCTAACACAGTTTCAACTATCTTGTGCCTCCCAATCCTGGATCCTGACATGCAACCCAACACTCCTGGCACTGAGAGTCCAGGACCCAACACTCCTGACACTGAGAGTCCAGGACCCAAGGTCACAGGCTCGTGGGGCTAGGGTGCAGAGGAGGGATGCTGTGGGCCTGCGGAGTGAGGCCACTGCGGCTGCTGTTGACCAGAATACCATCAGCCACGTTTTGGGGGTCTATCAGGAGTCCCAAGGTGTGATGGGCCAAGTGTTAACTGAACTCTGGGAAAGGAAGAAGCTGCAGAGGGACAGGATCCAAAAAATGGATGACCACAATTAAAGCATGGGGACCCTAACAGGGGGGCTGAGGGACATCCACACAAACCTGAGCAGTGCTTCTCCACCACCATCCACCCCTTCCTGTGGGTCAAATAACTCAAGCCCAAGTACATCTGCAGCAGCCACAGAAAGAGAGGCCCTGCCAGAAATGCAACCACCCTCGGACACCCTTGCCTCTGCAGCAGCTGATCCATACCCCACTCTCAGAAGCGGGGACATCCATGCAAGAATCCAGGAGGTGTGGATGGAAAAACACCCACCACTGCCAGCAAAAAAACTCTTCCTTAATGTCCTCCTTTGTGTGTCACACATAGACTCAGTGGACTGACCCTGAACCACATTCCAGTTCCAATGGGAGGAGTACTCTGTACTTTGGGCTTCCAATGATGTAGCATCTATTCCAATGATTTTATTCACCATGAATGACCCCTTCACTCATTTTTTTGTTTCTGTCTGTCCCAAATTTATTTTCTGTATTAGCATCGTGATAAATTCACCAGTCACAAACTCATTGCCTGCGGTCTTAAAATTCACATTTAGTTATGTAGATATATAAGACCATGTGAAACATAGAATGAAAATACAAGCTACTTGTGCAAGCAGGGATATGTTGCATGTGCACAGTGTCCAGCTCAGGATTACAACCATTACACACAAAAACACACATACAAGTGTCTTGTTTCAGAAGAGATTTTATTACATTGTTCAGCACATAGGCTGTCAAGATGTCAGAAACATAGAAATTCAGACTTGACCTTAACAGACTGTGTAGGCCAGCAAATATATTGGTACAGATGCCCCGAACATTGTGGGAATGGACATATCAGACATTGTCCTGTTAAAAAGGTAAAAATTGATATGGTTGATGTCATCAGCTGGAACCATAACCCCTAGCTCTCAAAAGGAAGCCCACCTCAGATAATGAAACATAACATAACATCCAGACAGATGGCAGTACAACTGTTCCTGGTCACGGGGTCATTACAATCCATCTGGTGGTATGACACAAACAAATCATTGGCCTACAACGATGAAACACATAAACAGCTACAAACAGTTCCGACATAAAGAGTGTTTAGTCAATGTGAAGGAGAACTGACATGAATTTGGCCTACAATAATAATTTTAATGACCACATGATGACACACATGATGCATCATGGCCACCACACAACAACAAACTAGTCCAACTGAGTCTTCAGTAAGTCCATCCAATCACTGAGCAGGCTGTCTTGACACAGGTTTTCTATGCCAAAAGTCCATGAAACACATTCCCAGGAATAATCCATGTTCACTTTGTATGTCCCAAAAGCACAATATACCTGCCAATGTCACAACTCTGAAATGCCCAAATGAAGATCTCATGGCGAAGGTACCTGAACAAATAACAAAACAAGGAGTATAGTTATGAAACCATACATATGACACAAGTCACATTACAAACATCTGGAGAACAAAGTTAATTAGAAAAATCTGACACAAACAAAGCAACATCATCAAAACGTGAATGTGTCAAAAGCTTCCTCATCAAACACCTTTTGGCAGATTTTGCCTGAACATCAGCTCCCTAACTATTTTCAAAAATATACTCCACACAATATCACAACTACAGTTCCTCGTACAGTCAAAGTCATGACATTTCATTACGTACTTACACTCATGAGAAAAAGCTGTGGAAATCTTGTCACAAGTCAGCTCCTTCCTCTTCACCACTATCATCTTCATTTGGCATTTCAGGATTCTCACCCAGTGGCACCGCAGGCTCCCCTACCTCTGGGATGTAAGGTATATTCCTCTGCAAGATGATTTTATGGAGAATGCAGCATGCCATGGTGATCTGACACACCTTCCTGGGTGAGTAGAGGAGGGCTCCCCAGTCTTGTCCAGACAGCGAAATCTGGCATTCAGGAGCCTAAAAGCCTGCTCCACTGCCCGCTGTGTTCCTCCGTGGGCCTCATTGAAGCAGACTTCCCTTGGCGTAGTTGGATTCCTCAGTGGTGTCAACAACCAAGGACAGTTTGGATATGCTGAGTCTCCTGTTTTGGAATGAGACATAAGTGCCACAATGAGTCACTCACGTTATGATTGTAGCACCTGACAGTGCACACACAAAATCAGGACGGATGTGACTTACCAACCAGCCAGGCCCTCTCTGGTTGAAGTTGTGACATCAACTGGGGTATGGTGCTTTTCCGCATTACAAAGGAATTGTGGGCTGAACCTGGAAACTGGGCACAGATGTTTGACATGTAGAGATCTGACAAGCGGACAACTTGCACATTATTAGAATGGACATGTTTCCTGTTGCAATAGACTTGTTCACTGGCCTGCGATGGCACCACAGCAATATGTGTGACATCAATGGCTCCCACCACATGTGGGAGTCAACTAACACCATACTAGTGAGCCTTCACATTGGCTAGATCCTTACGTCTGAGGAACATGATATATCTGTCAAGGTGCTTCATCATTGTTGATAGCACGTGTCTCAACATACCACTGAACATGGTTTGGGACGTATCACCAGATAAGGCCACTGTATATTGGAAGGACCCTGCCGCCAGGAAGTGTAATACTGCCATGTGTTTAACAATGGGTGGTGTGCATGTTGGATTTGTGTTTTCAGGCATCAGATCTGGCTCCGACTGATGACATAAATCCACAATAGTTTGCCTATTCAGATGGAACTGTTTGATGATGTGACGTCTTCCATTGTTTGAAGGTCTGGAAATGGACAGTACACTAGAGCTTGTTGCCTCCTGCCTCTCCCAGGGTATCTATTTGTGAAATTAAATGAGTTGGAGCATTAGTCACTATGTCCACACCAACATACATGATGAATAGGACCAAAATCATGTGATAAAGCATTACTGACTGGAAAAACATTACATCCATTACACATCAAATCTACTACTCAAGGTTCAAATGTGAGCCCCATGGCTGTCTACACATGTGCCTACAACATGGATATGGGCATTAACCAACTACCAGCTTCTCATGTGCCCCTTGACCGTTCCAACCGTCAAAAATACCATCACCAGCGGTGGACAGTGCACCGCCGAAATAGCTCATGTGTGACCAGCAACACACTACACTGGTGACTGTGTAGGAGAATCCACACAACAAGGCTGCTTTACATTGTTTGGGATGATCAGACACATATATTGATGTTGTGATGCATTTAACAGAGCCCAACACTGTAGTTACAACCGCCAAAATGGCGGATGCCTGACCTAGTTCACTGGACATTAGGTAACGCCCACGGCCGCCGGCAGAAGTTGACCACGCGGATGGTGGTTTTAACCACAGTGGACACAGCCATAGGCTAACATTGGTGACTGTGCTGGTCGCAGGCCGGTGGCTGTGGCCGTTGACGGTGATGACCGCATACGTGTTCTACATGTATGTCACGTTTTGTTAAATCACTCACTTGACTCCTGAAACTGCTGCTATGAACACCGCCACCACTTCAGCTGCTGTGTGCTGCATCTGGGAGCAATCATGCCAGGCCAAGCAGGTGAAAGGGCCCCTGTCGTCTCTCCTGAGGAGCTGGAGAGGCTCATTGAGGAGGTCCTTTCCCTGTATGGTCAGCTCTATGGCTCACCAGAGGAGCAGGTAAAAACCTCATAGGCATAGTTGACTCTCTTTGAGACCATTCTTTCCTTCCTCCTCTCTCATAGGCTACAATGTGCCTCTAAGGGCTAGTGACACTTTTTGGGTGCCTGTTGTCACATTTTGTGCTCCATACATGGTATATGCATGGTGCTGGCAACGGAGACAAGTACTCTATGTATATCACATTATCATTGTGTTGTGTGATGTGTGATGAACCCTAGATCCTCCTTCTGCTGCATTCATACATCTAGGCAAGGAGACTTTACAGCCATACAATGACATATCTTTTAATATGATGTTTGTAAATGCAAAACAACATGTATGTGCATCACAGCATGAGCTGTGTATGTATACTGTTTGAGTCATTTTTGGATCCTGTTAGCAATGTGTATATTCCCACAGATCACTCAGCCCACATCTGGCCTTCTCAAACTCTTGTAAGAGAACCATGTAAAACTCACTGTGCCCTTCAGAGTGCCACACAACCCTGAACCTACTTAGAGGATGGGCACAGGATGCAGTGTCATGATGGAAGTGATGAAAATGTGGGTGTCATGTAAGTTCTGTATGCTCAGCCTCCAGAGACCAAGGCCTGTCAAATGTATCTCCCATTTTGGGACATAGCCCAGGCTGCGGTAGAGTTGCTGTGGCTATGCAATTGTGGCACCGGTCCCATTCCCTGTAGACCTGCAGATCCTTGGAAGTGGCCAAAATGAGTTTTCAGCGGCAAGACTTGGCCTGAAGACCTTTGTACATTGACTACATTAGGAATGGGTACTGATGTAATACCCTGACCTAGTACATATTTGTGTTAACCCTCATTGGCAAGGTGTATCATTGACTTATGAAAGGTCTCTTACCCCCACAGCTCTGTTGTCGCCTTTACATGAGTCATATCTGTACAGTACAGGTGTATTGCACAAGTGACAAACTTACAGTGCAGATAGTTGGTTGATTCTGCGGAGGGCATAGCATGTGGCTCATTAGCTTGGCTACATGCAACCTATCATGTATAGCAACTTATAAGACCAATTTCCAGGAGTTAAGGTGAGTCGTGGGCAAGGTCCAAGGCAGCACAAGCAGTACACCAGCAATGGCACGGGGGCAGCCGGGGGCAGGGTGCAAAACAGCAATGGATGCCCAATGCATTTAAATGGAGATCGGTCATTGTGAAAAGAGGCTGTAAGATCTGGCCAGGAGGCCAGTCGGGCTGAACCAACAAGGGGGATCATGCCTCATAATGCTCGGGCACAGGTAGACACCTTTGGTCCTCTTCTCCATGGCTCAGGGGCGATGGGTGCAGAGGTGTCCATAGGTTTTGGGTTTTCTTAACTGGAGCGGTCACAGTGGAGGGGGGATGCTTGCAGAGGCTGCAGGTATTGTTGGAGTCTAGGAGGGGTGAAACCCTGATGGCCTCAGACTCTGGAGGGCTGGGGAACCTTGTTGGCCACTTCAACTCGGGTCGGAGACAGCGGGTGCAGTGGTGACTTCAGGTGTCGGGTTTTGGTGGTTCCAGAGGCTTTAGAGTCCCTTATTTTGGAGTTTGATGGAGAACAGCTCTGCTGTTCATGGAGAGTTTTTGAGTCTTTTTCGAAGGCAGGCAGTCCTCCTGGGTTTCTGGATTCACAGCTGCAGGACAAGTCGACTTTGGTGCTTTCACGGCTCTTCTGTGCCCTTGGTCTTCTTAGGTCATCAGGATCTGCTTCTCTGGTGCCAGGAGCTTCTCTAAATACTGCAGGGGCGTGTAGGGTAGTAGCCAATGGCCTACTGACCCTTGGGATCACTACACACCCTATATGACCATTTCCTGAGGGAAGTGGGCACATAACCCTCTCCCAGAACTCCTAGGTATGCCATCACAAAGACAGCTACTTGTGAAATTTTGTGTCCACCTGGCAGTTGCCCACCTTAGGGGTGGTAATAGGCTGGAGGTGGCATGCTTACTTGACTAGCCGATTGTCCCACCTGTCCAGGTGCCAAGTGTGGTACTGGACAGCGGGGAGACTTCCTCTCCTGTGAGGGGAGCCAGATTCACATTTCAAAGACAGCAGCCCTTTGAAGCTTGCCACCTTAGGAAGGCTAATCAGCAGGTCAGCCCGTGGGAGGGTGTGTTACCCCCTCTTCTCAGACAAACTTTTCTTCTGGGCCTCCAGAGAGCAGAAGGCTCTCAACATTTGGGGCCAGAACAGTGTGCCAGGGGCTGGTAGGTTTTCAGGGGGAACCTTTAAGGTGCCCTCTGGGTTCATGTATGTATTGGTATATCCAACAATGGCATCAGTGTGGGTTCACCGAGATGAGATGTTTGATACCAAACATCCCTATCTTCAGTGAAGCCATCATGTAGCTAGGGAACTCGTATTGACCAGTGTCCAGCACATGCATTTAAAATGACTTCTCTGGCCACTTACTATGTCTGAGAATTGACAAAGACATTGCAGAGGCATATCTGCCCTCACATGTAATATAATGCACACTGCCTTACGGCTCTAGGACCTGCTGTAGGGGTGTCTTACATATACTGCATGCAGTGTTAGGGTACGTGGCACACAGGCTCTGTGCCATGTTGTGTTTTCACGTTTGTGTGCATGAAGACATGCAGGTTGCAATGGCAGCCTGTCATGTGCTTGGTGAGGGGTCCCTTAGGGTGGCACAATTTGTGCTGCAGCCCTTAGGGACCCTCTTTAGCAGCTCAAGCCCTAGGTACTAGGGGTACCATTTACTAGGGATTTAAAGAGAGTGTAAAGGTTTTGCCAATTGTACAGTTTTGGGGGAAAGAACACTGGCACTGGGAACCTGGTGGCAGGGGCCCAGTGCACTTCAGTCAAAAGTGCATCAAATACCAGGCAAAATTGGGGGGCGGGGGTACGGCTACACAAACCCAGTTCCCTACACATGTGCAGTCACCTGACCTATTTGTTTCTGGCATGCAGCACTCTGAAATCACTCCATAAGACATTCAGAGGTCCTGGGCTGCTGGAATCATGCACAAGCCATACCGTTGTTAAAAGAAACCTGCTGCAGATCCTGTTCTTTCCACCAGTTATCAGCCAATCTTTCTTCTTCAATTAGCCATCAAAGTTATGGAGAAAATAATAAATAAACAGCTTATCACCTATTTGGAATCCAACTTTCTCATGGACGTTCTCAATCCAACTTCCGTACTAATCACAGTACCTTCCTGGCCACTGCCCTGGTCAAAGACTGGTCCATAGCACAGCAAGTTAATCAAACTATGACCACCGGTGTCCACACCATTAAAATGCTGCAGAAGATATTTACAGACCTTACCCTACAGTCCTGTAAATCCATTATCCAAGCATGCATGTATGCATGCGTGTATGTATATGGTATTTTTGTAGCGCAAACAAAGTCAAAAGGAAAAGGAGCGATGTACGTATTAAAAGGCAAGCTTTGAAATGGAGTGCGATGCCTTCCCATTTGTGACTTGAAACTGATTTTCTACAATTTAGGAACATTTTGAAAACATGTCTGTTCTCTTCAGAGTGAATTTTCTTACCTTACTTCCTCAATGGTTTAGCACTAGGGCACTCTCTTCTGAGCAGTAGAGCAGTCTTTAAGCTTACTTAACCCAACATAACCGCAAAGGATATATTGCAGTATCTCCCTGACTAGAAGTGTTTTGGCCCGGAGGAACAGTCTTCGAAATCTGTTTTTTAGATTCATTCCACGACAACTGATGAAAATGTTTCAATGCAGTTCTCCTGTAAAACCAGCCCTGAGGTACTGTCAAGTATTGCAAACTTAATTTTCGGATAGTATGAAACTCACCATTACAATGCTGTCCTTAACTGAATCCTTTCCATTCATTTCACAGAGTGGTTCACAAGTACGTTTAAGTGTTAGGGACTTCAGGTAATTCTGAACCGAGCGAAGGATCTGGCACTATTTTGGAAATTATTTTAGACATGTGGTGATGTAACAGTGATCTGCTGGGTCCGGTACCATCTTGAACTTCTTCTTGAACATGTGGTCTAGTTTATTACTAATAGGAATGTATTTCAACAGATGTGAAACATTAAGTTAACACTTGCTAATCTTCTTGTTTGGACTCAGCGAGATGTCTAGTGATGCTATGGGACTCCACTAACATCGAGGTTAGTTTGCGTCAAGGAACTTCCGCTCTACAAAGCATTTTCTGTCTTCTAGAGGTTGGTGATTATTGTTTTCAAAACTAGAATGATATTTTTTTTTGTTCAAGTGTTTGTTGGATTTATTTTTTCTTTGGAAGTTTGTATCGGGGAAGGAACCATTGTACTGTGAAACTCAAGTATTTATAAAGTTCTTAAGGCTTTCTGGATGTTCACCAACTTGGGTACATATTTTTGCCGACTATTAAGAGAAAGTAGGGTTTGAAAAATGACTGCCTGTGATTGTTTATAGTAATGATTTCCCTCTTATTTTCTGATCTATTTTTTATACAGTCTGGATATATTAGATTATTTCAAAGAAGCCTTTATCAATAATCGTTTCTTATGGAGTAACCAGCCAAGAAGGGTGCTGCAGCAGCAAAGCTTAATTCAGATCAAATTGTCTTACGCAGTATGTTTAGGTTTGGCTCTGGAGTAATCAGATTTTTACAATTTCTTTAGATAATTTGTTATTACTGAGTGCTATACTCTACTGGTTGCCTTTCCTTTTCCTGTTCCCCTTTTCATCTGAGGATGCTTTCTAGTAATGTCTACAAGTATGAGTGTCAATGAGAGGAGGAGTGACAATTCTACGGTCATCCTCCTCCTGTAGTAAAAACCGAGGTATTAATTAAGGTTTGTGATGTGACAACTGCTTGCATTCCTGATCCATATGGTCTAGGCTCAGGCAATGTGGTATTGGAGGATGAAGACAGGGCTGACTTAAGCATTCTATTGGGACCGGTAACAAGGATGGGATAAATACTTCTTACTGAGCACTGTAATTTGGGCTGATAGTTTGGGGGAGAGGGAGTTGGAAGATTCTATAGTTAGAGAGAGGGAGTTTTCTAGGAAGGGCCCCCCACTTTTGTCTCTCTCCCGAGTGTTACTCCAAAAGACTGGTGACAACCAGGTGCGGAGTTCACGTTCATTTGGGCTTGAGTTGGAGTCAACATCGTCACTACCTGCTGTGAGAACCATCACCTTTGACAAAGAGTGTGTTCTCTGCAGAATGAAAAATGAACTATTAAAATGAACCACTATAAACGGGTTTCTGGGCAGTGACAGAGAGATCAACTTCCCTTGTCTGAAAAATGTGTATACAAGTGCGAGCCAAAATATCCCCCTTTGTTCCAGTTCCAAGATCTTTACAGACCAAGTGAGGGAGTACTCCACTAAGCACTCGAAAGACTGCTCAGATCCCACTCCGGTATTTGTTGATAGTCAGTTTCCCAGATGTGTGGGGATCTCACAGCTGCACATCTTGCTGGAGGGCTGTGGGTCTGCCTGTGACCTGGCCTGCTTGGAAAGGGGAAGGAAGGAGCACCTGGCTCTATAGACGTGGACTGTCTGAGGAGGAAAAGCCCAGACACTGTGCCCAGAGTGTAGAGCAGCAGCTCCCAGCCTCCCTACGAGTTCTGACAACCAACTCAGTGTGTCAACTTATTATAGGATCCCCAGTATGTGTTAGGCAGCGTGACTGTGTATTGTCTGTCATCTGTCAGAAATTTGGTACAGACTCTGCCACAACATCAAATCATGTCCGCGAGGGTCGTCGGGGAGCATTCGGACCTGCGCTTCTTTTACCAGGAGCCACCTTACTCAAGTACGAATGGTGCCCAATCCAACAGATAACTTTAACTTGAACACTGACTGTGCGCACCTCTGCTAAACCTTCAGAGGGTTGTTTTACCTGGTGGGACTGAATCGCCATAATGAATTTCAGAAGTGAGACATATATAGACTGTTCTATGGGTCACAGAACCAGGCAAGCTGCTTGCACCATACTGCAGTGAACTTGCTTCTGAAGCAGATTTTCAAGTTGTTATTTCTGTGTGTTTACAACCACATAGCACCCATCTTAGAACTGTTTAACTTAAGTTATGTGCTGTATTGTTTTCTAGGGTGTGATTAAAGTACTTTTTTATTTTTTTAAAGGAAGGCATTGGTCTTCACAGTACTTACCGTTGTCTCAGCACTAATGTGTGACCTTGACTCGGTAGCTACAGAGGTGATGTTGATCCACCTTCTCCTCCTCAGCAATATCAACATCCTCAAACTCTGAAATGATCTGACAGTGATGGTGAACTGGGAGGATGGATGTTTTGGGGGTTGAGGAAAGAACACCCTGACTCAGCTCTCTGACCTCGTCTGGTAGTATGGATGTTCTTTGGCTTGTGACAAAACTGTTCCAGGGATGCAGGGTACTGTAAGAGATAACATAGCTACAGACAAATGCACATGTCATCTTACACCCATTGACAATAATAACATTATTCTGTCAACAATATTTGATTTATACTGCTAGTTGTACATTGATTTTTTCTCTCTCAGTGTTGTTTTCTTCACAACCAACTGTAGCCTAAGTGAACTATTACTTCACAGGAGTTTTGCAGTGACATACTTCTAATGTTTGCAACATGCCTCCACAAATAGCATCTTTAACAGAACATTACTGATTTTACATCCGCTGTATTTACAGTGCTTCCCTTCTCTTTGCAAATGACCTCAAGAAGGGTCCCTCAATACTGCCTTATTACCAACTTATTACATGTGACTGTTAAAAAAAATATCCTCGCTTCTTTTTCTTTTCTTGCAGGGTTGACATTCAGGATTCAGAAAGTGTTTTTGAAGATCTTAGGTTTGGTTTAAACAGTAGTCCACTGTTGGAAATGGGGTCTTTGGTTGGCAGTCAGGTTACCCCCTGTCTAAGCACGGACCTTCACTGTAGTCAGGGTAAATGAGAATCCCCCTTGGTTAACCCCCACCCACCCCCTTGGTAGCTTGGCACGAGCAGGCAGGCTTAACTTCAGAAGCAAAGTGTAAAGTATTTGTACCAAACTGTACAACCTGAATTACACACAGTAATCTACAAAATGACACAACACAGGTTTAGAAAAATAGGGAATATTTATCTAAACAAAATAAGACCAAAACGACAAAAATCCAACATACACAAGGCAAGTTATGAATTTTCAGAGAATAAGAGTCTTAATCCTTAGAAAACAGTGAGAACGCGCTTAGTGCTCAAAGGTACCTGGGTAGTGTCAAAATAAAGCCACACGGGCAAGTGTGCATCGAAAAAGGCCAGCGATGTGTTGATTTCTCACTCACAAGCGAGACCGTGTGTCGTTCCTTCTCCAGTCGGGTCGGCAGGCGTAGTTTCTCCTCTCCCGCAAGAGAGCGGTGCATCGATCCAGACAGGTACCTCGGTTCCGGGCAGGCTTTGCGTTGTTTTTCCGCACCCATCGATGTTGCGTTGAAAATCTAGTCACATGGTATCACAAAACCGCGATGCGTGGGGTTTGCGTCATTATCAGCCTCCGTTAGCGGGTGTTTCGAGTCATTTCTCCAGCCGGGTTGCGTCAATCTTCCAGCCGCCAGACAGGTGGAGCTTTGATTTAATGCGCGAAGCCAGCGGCTCATCGTTTATCAGCCGCATCACGGAAGGTGCATTGAAAATTTCCCAACACGGTGGTCTGTGCATGGATTTTCAGTCTTTGTCTACCAGCTTTACATTTCAAGGGCCCAGGAACTGGATAGGGCACCACTTGGCAGGGGAGGAGTCCCAGCAGAGAGTCCAGGTGCTGGAAGGGGAAGTCTTTGATGGCCCTGACACTTCAACAACAGGAGGCAAGCTCAGTTCAAGCCCTTGGAGATTCTTCTCAAGCAGGAATGCACAACAAAGTCCAGTCTTTGTCCCCTTTCACAGGCAGAAGCAGCAACTGCAGGACAGCCCAACAAAGCACAGTCACAGGAAGGGGCAGCACTTCTCCTCAGCTCTTCTCCTTGGCAGAGGTTCCTCTTGATTCCAAAAGTGATCTAATTTTCAGGAGTTTTGGGTCCACCACTTATAGTCCTTTCTACCTTTGAAGTAGGCAACCTTCAAAGAAAAGTCTCTCTTGTTTGTAAGATCCTGCCTTGCCCAGGCCAGGTCCCAGACACACACCAGGGGGTTGGAGATTGCAATGTGTGAGGGCAGGCACAGCCCTTTCAAGTGTGAGTGACCACTCCTCCCTTCCCTCCGAGCACAGATGGCTCATTAGGATATGCAGACTAGACCCCAGCTCCCTTTGTGTCACTGTCTAGAGGACAGGTACAAACAGCCCAACTGTCAAACTGACCCAGACAGGGAATCTACAAACAGGCAGAGTCACAGAATGGTTTAAGCAAGAAAATACCTACTTTCTAAAAGTGGCATTTTCAAACACACAAAACCAACTTCACTAAAAGATGTATTTTTAAATTGTGAGTTCAGAGACCCCAAACTCCTTATGTCCATCTACTCCCAAAGGGAATCTGCGCTTTAATAATATTTAAAGGCAGCCCCCATATTAACCTATAAGAAAGATAGGCCTTGCACAGTGAAAACCAAATTTGGTAGTATTTCACTGTCAAGACATATAAAACACATTAGTATATGTGCTATCTTAAACATACACTGCACCCTGCCCATGGGGCTACCTAAGGCCTACCTTAGGGGTGCCTTACATGTAGGAAAAGGAAAGGTTTAGGCCTGGCAAGTTGGTACACTGCCAAGTCGAATTGGCAGTTTAAATTTAAAACTGCACACACAGACACTGCAGTGACAGGTCTGAGCCATGTTTACAGGGCAAATAATGTGGGTGGCACAACCAGTGCTGCATGCCCACTAATAGCATTTAATTTACAGACCCTGGGCACCTCTAGTACACTGTACTAGGGACTTACCAGTAAATCAAATATGCCAATCATTGAAGCCAATTACACATACAGTTTACATAGGTGCACTTGCACTTTAGCTCTGGTTAGCAGTGGTAAAGTGCCCAGAGTAACAAAAACAGCACAAACAGAATCCAGCACACATCAACAACCTGGGAAACAGAGGCAAAAAGTTGGGGGAGACAACGCCAAGGATGCCAAATCTAACATCCACCCAAGATGGAGCCCTCTCCCACGTGACCCCAAGATCTGACTTTACTTATGAAAGAGTTTGGCAATGATTCAGTGGTGGAGTATACAGAAGTGGGGACTGTAGAGTGTTATCTGCCCTCCCAACCTGCAATTAGCTACTGGGAGTTCAAGGAGGTGGGTTTTAAGGACATGGCAAAGGCATCCTAAGGGGGTGAAGGGCTTATGGGGCAAATGTGGAGCACGACAGTTCCCCGAGACAAGGAAGGCAGGATGACAATATACCTAGACCAAGTGGGTGGGAAGTGACAACTGTGCATACTGACTGTTTCAGTTGGGAGTCTCTACCCCTACTCTGATTTCCTCTGAGAAGCCGTTGAATGCCAATCCCCACTACCCTAAGAGTCAAGTGCGTAAAGAGTGTACTGAGTGCCCAGTTTGGATGGCATAGTAAGTCAGGCCCTAGGGCATCAGTGGTAAAAGACTGAAACCCCCAGGGTTGTCACCCGGTAACACCTGCTTCCCCTGTTCTATAAAGCGATCCACTAACAATACTTTTGTGAAATTTTGCCTCAGCAGTACTGTGATCACTGATGGCATTTTATTTACATATGTTAACCATAGTATCAACAAGTACCACTTCTGACATGTATATCCCCTCACATTCATGATGGGCAATAACGAGAATGTTTGTGTAGTTTACTCAAATCCAGGAAGTTATCATTTTTGTATTATCTCGAAGGTTGAATGTGCTCTGTCCCATGAATGTTGCCAGCCCATGCAATGTTCTCATTGTTTCGATTTCAGCCATGAGATCCCCAATGACTCTTATCTGGGAAAAACCTACAAGTTTGCTCTATGTACATCTGTGCTTTAGCATTTATGGTCACAGGATGCCTCGTTCTGTGATTCACAGACTATGAACGTTTGTTTTGAATAAACACTTTATAAAGTTGTTAAGGTGTCAAGTAGGTGTGAGCGCCTATTTTTTGCTTCAGCAGATTGGTGCATCAGTTAAGAATGCCTACATTAGATTAAAGCTGGCAACCAAGGCTGTACTGAACTCCACATGATGAATTCAGGTGCTGACGTTAAGAGCGAGTTCTTCAAGAGGGGGTTGGGGTAGAACGCTCAACTTGCCAGTCAGGTCAGACAGCATTCACTCATTTACTCTTTGAAGGGGCTCTAGACTGTCATCTCAGTAAGGGTTGATAGGGCAAACTGACTTTAGTAAGTATGGGGGAGTCCCAGGTATAAGGAGATCCTCATCGCAGAGCAGATGAATCTAGAATAATTCTGAAAGGGGCCAGATAGACAGGGGTGCCAGAACCGTAATACCAATACAAGCGTATGAATGTGTGTATACATTTGGGCCGCTGAGCCGGCTGCTGTGAAACCTCTACTAGCCTCCACGGGCTGTGACCGGAGAGCAGTTAGAAACGAACTGTTAGTCCCATCTGCACCCTCTATCTTTTACCTTTTCCCTTCCACTGGATGAGCTACAGCACAAGGCTGGACAAATTCCTTAAAGGTTACCTGGCTGTGAAGAAGAAACAATTATAGGGATGGGGTGGAAAAGCCCAAAACAAGAGCAACCGACAGAAAAATTGAATCCTACTACATGATGTAACACCAATATGGAACAGGCACATGCAGGTGTATAAAACAATGTGTTTAACTTATGAATGAAGAGAGGAAGAAACTTTCAGACGGAAGATACCTTGACTTACAGTACTTGAATAACCCAAGAAAAAGACTAAAAGACCCCAAGAGAACAGTGACCAGTCTTCCTAAATTGTTCTGAGGAGGGATGAAAGAGACCCATCAGAGATTCAAGTTCCAAATTACACTTTTGAGAGAAACGGGGGAAGTGCTAACATTTCTACTGCCCTGTCTCCACCGTAATGCCTTCTTCAAATCAAATCTGAAAAGGCAGAGCAGGTAGAAGAAAAGGAGGAGGATTTACTAGACATCTTGAGTTTCCCCAAGTGTGGACAAGAGAAAAGAAAAGTTAGGTGAAACACGAGACAAGACCATAGTGATTCTCGGTTTTCCTGTTGTGACCAATCCTGCAACCACATTGTCTTGTATTCCAGCCACTGCCAAATGTTTCTCTGTTGTAGGTCTTAGGTTTGTCTTTGTCTCGATACCTATATATGATGACAGTCAATGCTTATTCACAGTCCCACTTTTAGAGGGCCAAATAACATGATGGCGATTCCAGCAAGGGTTTACTGAGTCAATATCCATCCTCTTTCAAACCTTGAAGGAGGATTTGGACAACTTTGCTTTCCCTGTCGGATCTACTTTGGTTCACTATGTAGATGGTCGGCTGATTCCATTTGAGTCACTAAACTAATGCAAGGTTGACTATCTGTATCTCCTTACTGAATTTGTTATAAATGGGTATAAATCTTCATGGGAGAAATTACAAGTCTGCCTCCAATTTATGTCACAGTGTCTTGAAAGGGAAGAGGCACTTATCCATCGACCGGATTGAAGCCATCTGTAAGTTACCAAGACCTGTCTCCACCTCTCAGGTACCCAACTAGTTGGGAATGGTGAGCTATTGCTGACAACTGGTAATGACATTTGTTTCCCTAGTTGAACCTCTCCAAGACTATGTCAAGAGAGACACTTCAGAACCTTTGCATTACACTAGAGAAGCTGAGCAAGCCTTGTAACTATGAAGCAAGATCAGTGTTGGGTCCTTCAGATTATTCTACAACATTCACTCTGTATTGTCCTGAAAAAGATGGGTTTGCCTCTGGGGTACTGGTACAAGATCATGGAGATCAAGTTTAGCCCTTAGCTGATTACACTTCTGTCCCTGGTGCAGTCGCAGTGGGGTTCCTGCCACCTTTAGACAGAGCGTGCAAGCGCTCTGGCCTGTTGTAATCTATCTGGGCTTTTAATCACGCCCACTGCACACCCATCACTATCACTCATTCATGGGCTTGTCTTTCAAAAATTGTTTGCTATCATTGGTAAATGCTTTACATGTGTCCCTCCTTGGGGCAGGTTTGTTACTGCCTTGGCCATCGACCCTGTTACATGGATAATTGCATTTTGCTGATACGTTTGACTGTGAGCAAACTTATTTTTCTTTTTGTGCCTCTCCTTTGTGCTCATGGCAGTCCTGGTGCTTTAAATCGGCTTGCTTATGTCAACTGTTTTACTTTTCATTTTCAATTTATGTTGCAAGAAACGTCCAGTTAGGAATTTACAATGCTAGTAGCTCACAGCTAAACATGAGACCCATTGCATTGCAAATGCTTGTTAAAAGCTGTAGCAGCTGCCACCCATCTTGTAGAAACCTTTGAAAAAAATGTCCTCTGCTCTACCCTCATTGTGGTTGTGCCCCACGCTGTAGCTGCCCTCCTGCTCACCACTAAGACTAAACACTTATCCACAGGTAGACTGTCCTCTTATAAACCTTTCCTATTATTTGCCTCTCACATTACCCTGATCCACGATCCTATCTTGAACCTGGCTTCCTTGTTACCCAAGGCCCAAGAGAGGGAGCCCAACTATTGTTTAGTGCTTATCACACACCCGACTTAGGCCCTTAATGATCTCTTGTACCACAGGATCCAATTGCGGACTCATGAAGTCTGTTGATGGTTTTAGAGGGGAAATGTATGTGCCTCTGCCAGGCTCTAACACATTACCAAAGGGCACTGGTATGCGTTGTACATTGTGCAATTCCAGCCTGTAGGATTTTATGACCTCATATCCTGTCACGGTAATGGGGTCGATCTGGTTCTTTTAATTCTTGTTTTTTTCATGCACCTTTGTAGTGTCCTTTGACTTTGAAACTGTGCAGTCTCGTAATTTACAACTTCCTGTATAATAATAGAGTGTAGTAGAAGGAATCCAGTGAAGGTGTATGAAGTGGCCAAGAAGAGCTGTGTTGATGTTGGTCTTCAATAGAGATTGAATGTTTCAGTTTCAGTAGATGTTTTCTGACTAAATCTCCCTTATGGAGGTATGTCTCTATGCATGTGTGAATCTTTGTGTTTTCTTTATCTTATTTTGTGACAAATAACCCCTATTCGTATTTACTATTTGCAAAAAAAGTATGTGCTGTAAACAACTCAGATTGGTACTTTACACATGCAATAAAAATGAAACGTGAAGCGCTCGTGGTCACGCAGCTCTTTCTGAGTTTGGCGCTTTTGTGCGAGGACAGAGCCGACTTTAGGGTAGTGCCACTGGTGCCGCCGTGCCTGGCCCCGAGCTGGGTTGGGGAAGGGGTGCTCTGTCTAGAAATAATTTATTTAAAGGCAACTGCTGCAGAGTTCCTCGTGAATCCAACAGTTTTCAGGCAACAATCAAAAATGTCAAGATAACTGGAGTTTTGTCTAGTGGCAGTTTTGACTCATCATAAAGTAGTGCAGAGGTTTAATATACCTGCTTCAAAGAATGTGGACAAAAGCAGATCCGCGGGTTACTGCTTTTGGCACAGAGATCATTTTGTTTCTTGCAGTTCATAAATTATAATCCTAATCTAGCATAGTGACCTATGAACTGTCATCAAAGAGCTGTATGCAAACTGATGGGATAGGTTGGAAGGTTATATTTTCTTCCATAGTTTTTCATTATCTAAATGTTGCTTAAAGGGGCTCTTTCCGATAGAAATGGACTCTTAGTAGTAATGTCAAACCAAACTGTGGTAGGTTATAAATCCTATATGTGCTTCTCTAGACCAAACCCTCTTAAAATACACTTCCAAATAGTATGAATGACGTGATTCCTACACATAGTAATGCTCATTGTGTTATGCAACCTTTTATATAGGCTGATTTCCACATGTTTGATTCATAGCTTCTGTACAATCTGTGTGTGTGATCTAAAGTGCTCTGACACCCTACACTGGAATAAGTAGATCTACAAAACAAATTAAAAGCATGTGAGAGAGGGGCTATGGAGAAATGAGGGGCACTGTCGGAAGGTGGTGGTGAGGGAATCGGTGGAGAATGAGGTCCTGGGAGGCACCAAAAGAAAGTGTGGCAGCACTAAAGTAAGCTCTGAGGAGGCATGTACTACAGCACTAAAGTAAGCTCTGAGGAGGCATGTAGTACTCATACACCACATGCCTCACATCGAGCTATCTTCCTCCACATATAGCAACTCTACTGACAAATTGTATAAAGTCTCTTACATCATTCATGGCAACATCATCAGGGCATTCTTCTTTAAGTCTTTCTTTGTCAATTTTTTGAAATTATGAACTGTAATAAATATTACTCTAAGTAATCATTGTAGTAAATTGAAAACCTCATAAATGTTTTGATTTTAAAGATTATCATATTTCTTTCTGTAATCCACTGCACGGCTAACATGATGGGTCTTTTGGTGGCTTGGCCCCTGCTTAGGGTCAAGTCTGGCCCAGGTTGACTCACCTATGAATTTTGTGATTTGCCTCCTAGTCATTATTTTCCAAACATACTTCTGATTGGAGCATAAAGATACCAAATGCGTAAATAGCAAGGACTTCCTAAGGGAGGGCTGAGGTGCCATCATAGGATTCGAACTTGTAACCTGCAATCACCATTTTGCTCAAGTGAGGAACATTAAGCTCGCTGAGCTACCCTTCTGTTGTGCAGACAGCCATGCTCTTAAGTAACTGAGAGGCGATGGGGCAATAGAAAAAACTCACAATAAACAGATACATACTCACAATCCAAGGTACGATGCAGGAAAGAAGACTTCTCCTAGCCCCCCACTGACAACCACCCCTAATCACTCCACCCGCCTGGGTTTCACCCTAGCAATACACTTCGGCTCAGTACAGAAATCTGTATATATCAGCAGTTCGTGGCGTTCAACCCAGGAGGTTACTCACCTACTGCTTAGAGGCGCATAGGACAGGAGTGTAGGAAAGTACCATCTTGCCTGGCATGTTACCCCCATATTTCACTGTATATATGTTGTTTTAGTTGTATGTGTCACTGGGACCCTGCCAGCCAGGGCCCCAGTGCTCATAAGTGTGCCCTGTATGTGTTACCTGTGTTATGACTAACTGTCTCACTGAGGCTCTGCTATTCAGAACCTCAGTGGTTATGCTCTCTCATTCCTTTCCAAATTGTCACTAACAGGCTAGTGACCAATTTCACCAATTTACATTGGCATACTGGAACACCCTTATAATTCCCTAGTATATGGTACTGAGGTACCCAGGGTATTGGGGTTCCAGGAGATCCCTATGGGCTGCAGCATTTCTTGTGCCACCCATAGGGAGATCTGGCAATTCTTACACAGGCCTGCCAGTGCAGCCTGAGTGAAATAATGTCCACGTTATTTCACAGCCATTTACCACTGCACTTAAGTAACTTATAAGTCACCTATATGTCTAACCTTTACCTGGTAAAGGTTGGGTGCTAAGTTACTTAGTGTGTGGGCACCCTGGCATTAGCCAAGGTGCTCCCACATAGTTCAGGGCAAATTCCCCGGACTTTGTGAGTGCGGGGTCACCATTACACGCGTGCACTATACATATATCACGACATATGTATAGCATCACAATGGTAACTCCGAACATGGCCATGTAACATGTCTAAGATCATGGAATTGTCTCCCCAATGCTATTCTGGCATTGGGGAGACAATTCCATGATCCCCCGAGTCTCTAGCTCAGACCCGGGTACTGGCAAACTACCTTTCCTGGGGTTTCACTGCAGCTGCTGCTGCTGCCAACCCCTCAGACAGGTTTCTGCCCTCCTGGGGTCCAGCCAGGCTTGGCCCAGGAAGACAGAACAAAGGACTTCCTCAGAGAGAGGGTGTTACACCCTCTCCCTTTGGAAAAAGGTGTCAGGGCTGGGGAGGAGTAGCCTCCCCCAGCCTCTGGAAATGCTTTGATGGGCACAGATGGTGCCCATCTCTGCATAAGCCAGTCTACACCGGTTCAGGGATCCCCCAGCCCTGCTCTGGTGCAAAACTGGACAAAGGAAAGGGGAGTGACCACTCCCCTGACCTGCACCTCCCCTGGGAGGTGCCCAGAGCTCCTCCAGTGTGCTCCAGACCTCTGCCATCTTGGAAACAGAGGTGCTGCTGGCACACTGGACTGCTCTGAGTGGCCAGTGCCAGCAGGTGACGTCAGAGACTCCTTCTGATAGGCTCCTTCAGGTGTTGCTAGCCTATCCTCTCTCCTAAGTAGCCAAACCTCCTTTTCTGGCTATTTAGGGTCTCTGCTTTGGGGAATTCCTTAGGTAACGAATGCAAGAGCTCATCAGAGTTCCGCTGCATCTCTCTCTTCACCTTCTGCCAAGGAATCGACTGCTGCCCACGCTGGAAGCCTGCAAAACTGCAACAAAGTAGCAAAGACGACTACTGCGACCTTGTAACGCTGATCCTGCCGCCTTCTCGACTGTTTTCCTGGTGGTGCATGCTGTGGGGGGAGTCTGCCTCCTCTCTGCACTAGAAACTCCGAAGAAATCTCCCGTGGGTCGATGGAATCTTCCCCCTGCAACCGCAGGCACCAAAGAACTGCATCACAGGTCCTCTGGGTCTCCTCTCAGCACGACGAGCGAGGTCCCTTGAACTCAGCAACTCTGTCCAAGTGACTCCCACAGTCCAGTGACTCTTCAGTCCAAGTTTGGTGGAGGTAAGTCCTTGCATCCCCACGCTAGACTGCATTGCTGGGAACCGCATGTTTTGCAGCTACTCCGGCTCCTGTGCGCTCTTCCAGGATTTCCTTTGTGCACAGCCAAGCCTGGGTCCCCGGCACTCTAACCTGCAGTGCACGACCTCCTGAGTTGTCCTTCGGCGTCGTAGGACCTTCCTTTGTGACTTCGGGTGAGCTCCGCTTTGTAGTGCCTGTTCTGGCACTTTTGCGGGTGCTGCTTGCTTCTGAGTGGGCTCCTTGTCTTGCTGGACGCCCCCTCTGTCTCCTCACGCAATTGGCGACATCCTGGTCCCTCCTGGGCCACAGCAGCATCCAAAAACCCTAACCACAACCCTTGCAGCTAGCAAGGTTGTTTGCGGTCTTTCTGCACGGAAACACATCTGCACGACTCTTCACGACATTGGACATCCATCCTCCAAAGGGGAAGTTTCTAGCCCTTGTCGTTCTTCCAGAATCCACAGCTTCTACCATCCGGTGGCAGCTTCTTTGCACCCACAGCTGGCATTTCCTGGGCATCTGCCCACTCCCGACTTGATCGTGACTCTTGGACTTGGTCCCCTTGTTCCACAGGTACTCTCGTCAGGAAATCCATCGTTGTTGCATTGCTAGTGTTGGTCTTCCTTGCAGAATTCCCCTATCACGACTTCTGTGCTCTTTGGGGAACTTAGGTGCACTTTGCACCCACTTTTCGGGGTCCAGGGGTGGGCTATTTTTCTAACCCTCACTGTTTTCTTACAGTCCCAGCGACCCTCTACAACAACGGTACTCAAAGTACGGCCCCACGGACCTAGCTTGGCGGCCCGCGAGACGCACACCAAACGCCATATCATAATGGCAGCAGTATGTAAACATAGAAGAGGGCCGCGGGAGCATGCGCAACAGTGGCTTCCTTGCTCATGCTCCCGCGGCCCTCCTCTATGTTTATGTACGGTGGCCATTGTTTATGGCGTTACCCTGACGATCCTGGAAGCCAAAGCCCCATAAAAGTCAGCGCTTGCAGCTAACTTTTACGGGGCTTTGTCGTCTGCTTCCTGTCACCGGCTCCATGTCTGCTGCCCGCCTGCCTGCCTGCTGTTCCACATTTGTGGCATCTTTACAGTGCTTTGAGTCAGGTAAGGCTCTTTGGTTATTTATTTATTTGTTTTTAATGTAGTGTGTGTTACTGGGGTAGGCGTGAGAGCAGATTGCGCTGTGTGTGTGCGCTGTGTGTGTGCAGATGGCGCTGTGTGTGTTACTGGGGTAGGGGTGGGAGTAGATGGCGCTGTGTGCAGATGGCGCTGTGTGTGTTACTGGGGTAGGGGTGGGAGCAGATGGCGCAATGTGCAGATGGCGCTGTGTGTGTTACTGGGGTAGGGGTGAGAGCAGATGGCGCTGTGTGCAGATGGCGCAGTGTGTGTTACTGGGGTAGGGGTGAGAGCAGATGGCGCTGTGTGCAGATGGCGCAGTGTGTGTTACTGGGGTAGGGGTGAGAGCAGATGGCGCTGTGTGCAGATGGCGCTGTGTGTGTTACTGGGGTAGGGGTGAGAGCAGATGGCGCTGTGTGCAGATGGCGCAGTATGTGTTACTGAGGTAGGGGTGAGAGCAGATGGCGCTGTGTGTGTTACTGGGGTAGGGGTGGGAGCAGATGGCGCAGTGTGCAGATGGCGCTGTGTGTGTTACTGGGGTAGGGGTGGGAGCAGATGGCGCTGTGTGTGTTACTGGGGTAGGGGTGGGAGCAGGTGGCACTGTGTGCAGATGGCGCTGTGTGTGTTACAGGGGTAGGGGTGGGAGCAGATGGCGCAGTGTGCAGATGGCGCTGTGTGTGTTACTGGGGTAGGGGTGGGAGCAGATGGCGCAGTGTGCAGATGGCGCTGTGTGTGTTACTGGGGTAGGGGTGGGAGCAGATGGCACTGTGCGCAGATGGCGCAGTGTGTGTTACTGGGGTAGGGGTGGGAGCAGATGGCGCAGTGTGCAGATGGCGCTGTGTGTGTTACTGGGGTAGGGGTGGGAGCAGATGGCGCTGGGTGCAGATGGCGCTGTGTGTGTTACTGGGGTAGGGGTGAGAGCAGATGGCGCTGTGTGCAGATGGCGCAGTGTGTGTTACTGGGGTAGGGGTGAGAGCAGATGGCGCTGTGTGCAGATGGCGCAGTGTGTGTTACTGGGGTAGGGGTGGGAGCAGATGGCGCAGTGTGCAGATGGCGCTGTGTGTGTTACTGGGGTAGTGTGCAGATGTTTTGAAAAAGGGGGTGGGGTGGTTGTTCCCCCTCTAAGCCCCGCCCCCTCTAAGCCCCACCCCCCGCTGTCACTTCAGTGCGGCCCTCGGCCGCAAACCATACTGCAATTTTGGCCCCCGAGAAAAAGTTTGTGAGTACCCATGCTCTACAAGGTCGCATAGGTTTGGGGTTCATTTGTGGTTCGCATTCCACTTCTAGAGTATATGGTTTGTGTTGCCCCTATCCCTATGTGCCCCCATTGCATTCTATTGTGACTATACATTGTTTGCACTGTTTTCTATTGCTATTACTGCATATTTTGGTATTGTGTACATATATCTTGTGTATATTTGCTATCCTCATACTGAGGGTACTCACTGAGATACTTTGGCATATTGTCATAAAAAATAAAGTACCTTTATTGTTAGTATATCTGTGTATTGTGTTTTCTTATGATATTGTGCATATGACACTAGTGGTACTGTAGGAGCTTCACTCGTCTCCTAGTTCAGCCTAAGCTGCTCTGATAAGCTACCTTTTCTATCAGCCTAAGCTGCTAGACACCCCTCCACACTAATAAGGGATACCTGGGCCTGGTGCAAGGTGTAAGTACCCCTTGGTACCCACTACAAGCCAGTCCAGCCTCCTACAAGGAGTCCCAGCACTAGCGAGGCAACTCAACTGATCAATATGCCTGCTGCAGAGACCAGTGTATAATTGTGGGTCACAGAGCTCAACAACAGAAAGACAGCTAAGTAGGTACCTGCACCTGCTACAGAAATATGTGTGCCGTGCTACCATGAATGATACAGAGATTTGGAGTGAGTTAAAAAATAGGCCTGTGTTGGAAAATGGCCCTCTCTGAAGGGTCAGCCCAAAATTGTTGCCTTCCTCCTCCTATTTTTCTGACCTCATTTTTGTTGGCATTAGGACTCTTGACACTTTACCACTTCTAACCTGTGCTAAAGTGCATGTGCTCTTTCCCTAAAAACATGGTAACATTGGCTCATACCCAATTGACATATTTAATTTACTTGCAAGTCCCTGTTAAAGTGCACTACATGTGCCCAGGGCTTGTAAATTAAACGCTACTAGTGGGCCTGCAGCACTGATAGTGCCACCCACATAAGTAGCCCTTTAACCATGTCTCAGGCCTGCCATTGCAAGGCCTCTGTGTGAAGTTTAACTTCCTCCTCGACTTGGCCTTTACAACTACTTGCCAAGCCTTATCCTCCACTTTTCGACATGTCACTCCTAAGGTAGGCTCTAGGTAACCCATAGGGCAGGATGCTATGTAAGTAAAAGGCAGGACATGTATGTATGTGTTTTACATGTCCTGGTGGTGAAAAACTCACAAATTTGTTTCCCACTACTGTGAGGCCTGCTCCTCTCATAGACCAGCATTAGAACTGCCCTCGTATACTTTTAAGTGGTAAATTCTGATCTGGAAGGAGTAGCCCTGTCATGTTTAGTATGGCCAGAATGGTAATAGAAAATCCTGCTTAGTGGTGAAGTTGGATTTAATGTTACTATTTTAGAAATGCCATTTTTAGAAAGTGGCCATTTCTCTGCCCTCACTGCCATCATTGCCTTACAGTCTGTCTCCAATCCACATCTGGTCTGTGCTGGTTGACAGTTCCCCTTGTGCATTCCACCTAGACAGCCATAAACACAGGACACTCAGTCACACCTGCAGTCATCTGCATGCTGAATGGGTCTCCCTTGGCAGGAAGGGTGGAGGGGCTCTCTCTTACACTTCAAAGGCCAGTGGCCTGCCCTCTCACAAAGGACTGATAATAAGCCACAGGGATCCTTGCAGACAGGACCGGGCTAAGAGGCGAACTTGTGTACTTAAAAATAACTCTCTAAAGTTTCCCCCACTTCAGAGGCACCTTTGGGTATATATACTGGGTCTCTGATCCCACCAAACCAGGCACTTCTGGATCTACACCTGGACTCTGTCAGAGGGACTGCCTGGCTGCCCAAAGGACTCATCTGGACTGCTTTGCTGAGAATGACTGCTGCCCTGCTTGTTGCCCTGCTGCTTGCTGACCTCTGATTCTGCTCTCCAAGGGCTTTGATTAAGCTAGCCTCCTGTTCTGAAGTCTCAGGGCCAACAAAGACTTATTCTTCTAGCTTCTAGCTAGTTCACCGACTTCACCGACTCCAGCACTGATGCTGCTGACTGATTTCACACCGCTGCCTGCTCCGGCTCCGTGGTCCTCACTGCACGCAACGACCGCGGCCTGCAATGCAAGTCCGACTTCGCCGCGATGGCGCTGACGCCCTGCAGTATGATCGTGGTACTGCGTAGTCAACTTATCATTTCTTGACTGCCTGGATTCATCGACCCCTCTGGGTCACAAGTAACCTGTGCTTTGCCACAGACGCCGCATCAGCTCCCCTGCAACAGGACGGAACGGATGCCTCATCTCCCCTGTCTCGCAGTACAGAACCGGCACCTCACCTCCCGGGCGCCATTAGAGACTGAGTCCGTACCGGCTCCACCTACTTTTCTTGCTTTTTATTCAGGAGCAGCCAAGCAAGATAAAAAACTACATTTCCCAGATGAAACTGAAAACAGGACTACAAACTGTGACATCGCAATAGAACAGCAAATGGGACGTCAAGTAACCCAATAACTATCTTGACTGAGAGCAACAAATCCTCTTTTCGTGTAGTGAGTTAATCAATAAAAGACATAGAAAGAAACCATAGTACTGAACAGAAGGTAACCAGCATGGTCAACAAGTCCTCGTAGCAGTCCATAAGGAGGTGGGGAGCACTGTTCCGACCCAGGAGAAGTGATCCACGAAGTGATTCTGTACATTGTATCCAAAAAGATAATTCAGGGGGGCCTGAAGTTTTGTTACGCCACTGAGCGTACGCAAGCAACATAAACAAAAGGGGATAAACCGCACAACTGTGTGTATGTCTCCTTACTGGGGGAGTCTCCCATTGGCCTTCAATCAGGCCCTTGATTACTGCGAGCATTACCCCTGCTCGCACCAGCACAAGGGGCACTCAACCTGCTCTTCTCTTCTTCTTTTATGTCCTCATTTTAGTTATCTTGCCACCCAGGCTCAAAAGCCTGAGATTTAGACAGGGCACAAGTCAGGTGTACACGCAGGTACACAGCGTCCACAGACTATTTTCTCAGGGTGGATGCTGTCCACCCTGCAAGAAGTGGACCCCACTGAAATATGCTGAACATGCCCCTGTTTAATTTTCAGATACCGGGACACATTCAGCAGCGCCTGCAGCTTGTCTGCTCTTGTTTCAAGCAACAACGTGCAGGCAGCGATGGGGCTTTCATGTTTCAGACTCCTGCTGGGCCCATTAACAGAGGACAAATGTAATGGGACATCAGGCCTCCTTTTGTTCCACTGTCCTGACTATGATCTATCTGAGCCTTACACCTAGATGTAAATGCCAGGGAGGGAAAACAAAGATTCACAGCTTGTTGTTATCACTTCACAAATATTTAAGAGAGGCATACTTTTTATGGTGAACAGCCCCTATATATAAGAGATATGCATGCACTGTAAAATTGTCAGATGCGTTGGTCTGTCCCATTATTTAGACAAATGACAATTTAAATACCACTATTTTGTTTTATTTCTTTTATAGTGCTACTCATCCCAATGCAGGGTGTCAGTGCTTTACATCAAATGTATACATTACACGTTGACAATAAATTCTATAAATCTGTAAATCAATGTACAAGATGTGTTACATAAAACAGTGAGGGTTACATGGTGTAGCAGTCACATTTCCTTCATAGCTTTCTGTGCTGTATCAGAAGGATTACAATTTATGAACTGCAAGTAACAAAAGAATGTCTTTATTAAATGCAGTAACTCACTTAAAATACAAAACTGTCATCTGCAGATGCATTGCTGGAGACACATTAACCCCCCACGCTACTTTGAATCAAAATTGGGACTAGAGAAAATACAGGTCTCTCCAGCAAATGCGTTACACTCCAAAGTTTTCTTATCATTATTATTGTTCTTGGGGATTTACTGGGCACACAAAGATCTCTGCAGCAGGTGCCTTAACCGCATAAGATATTTTAAAATGCACACTTTGCAACCAATTAAGCAAAAAAGATTTACTGCTACATTTCTCCTTGTTGCAAACTTCTTTGTGGCAGAGTTTTTAGAAAATAAATTTATAAATTGAGGACTACATATTGTGTTGGGTTGTGTCATGATTTTGAACCAGACACAAAATCTCATTTGTTAAATCTCATAATGCGCTCAAATGTACTCATGACAGACCTACAAAATGTGTGTGAAGAGTTAAGATCTGATGTCACTTATTGTGATGTCACTTCCTGTAAGGTCATGGGTTGTGACATCACTTCCTGTGATGGTGTGATGTGATGTGCTGTGATGTCACGCACCATAATGCCACTTGCATACTGCCTAACATGGTTAGTCCCCCAACTACTGTTTCTCTGGTGCTCTCCCACTATTATGTTAACTCGTAAGGGCCTGGTGGGAGCACGGTGGCACTGTCTGGTATCGGTAACACCACGTGAGGTACAACAGTGTATTAATATCAGGAAAGGAAGCCCTTAGTGAAGAGGTATTTAAGGACTGTAATCACATTACTGAATGGAGGTTGCAATGGGACCTGCTCCTGGGAGGGGCTCGCAGGGGCAGCAGTCAGCTTCCTGTGCTGAGACTGTAGTCTGCGTTCAAGGTCTGGGCAAATGACATTTTTCCGAGTCTTTAATTAGACGCGTCTTTTTTCCGGATGCAAATCAAATGGCAGAGTCTGGCGCCGGCAGCGCCAAGGAGCTTCTGCGCCCTTGAACCAGGTACGATCGGACATGGAGATACCGACTCCGTAGCAGGCAGCAGCCCAAGACGCGTCCTACTTTCTGGCTGTGAGGGTGTTCGCAGTGCGAGCAGGGAGGGGCTTTGAAGGAAAGGCGGGGACCGAAGGGGGTGGTGGGCTAGGGTGACTGGGCAGAGGGACCAGTCATCGCCTGAAGGCTAATTCCCAAAAGGAATGTGGACGTCTACCACCCAGCCTCTATATTTGACAAATTGTAATATACTTTATTTGTGGGCGTTCTTATAATAAAAGACGTGCCCCACTTATTCTTCATGATGACAGCAGGCCACCTGCTAGTGGGGCCAGAAACCAGGGTGAGCACGTTTTTTAGGCCTGGCTTCACCTTAAAAGTTTTCGGTGGTGCCTGAGTGATTCAGAGGTGTGACTGGGCACATTGCTGGTTCCTCCTCGGAAGAGAACTCCCAGAGCAATCCCATTAGTTACAAAAGAAGAAAGCCGGGATGACAATTAACCAGAAAGCGTGAGATATACGGGCAGTCGGTATATAGCGGTGGATTGAAAAGTCATGAGGTGGAATTAAGCCTTGGCAGCCTTGATGTCCAATAGCCCCTATGTTTTGTAGCGCCGAGTGCGGTTCTCAGAGTAAAATTATGGGTCCCAGCACGTATTATTTTACAATTTAGTCACTGAGGATTTCTCAAATGACAAAAATAGTGATTACCTTAATGTTGACATTACAGGAAATGGCATCATTTTACACAGGAAGTTACATCATGTGAGCTAGTGCAAATCACAGAAAACTACCAGAAAATACAGCCTGTAAGACACCTCATATGATTAATGTTGCAACTGCCTGAAAGTGTGACTATCAGCCTCATTGCTCTGAACCTGTACTACACGTCTCAGGTGTAAAACTTAGTAAACAAGGACCCAGAACTGTAATCAGTGCTCATGTTGATGTTCACACCAAGTCACCAAATGAAGCTACATGTTACAAATCCAGTGCGCGAAAACAACAGTTATGGAAACGACAACCACTCTGTTAGTATCAAAGTCACTAGTGGCATTATTCCCAGCAGATCAAAACACTCACAAACCTGGCTGTTGACAAGCGGTTCTCAGAGGTAACACTCTACGCAGTCTTTAATTTTATCTTCATTCTAACTTTCCAGCCTTCGCTCCCTATAAAATGGCCTCTTCTGGCCTTCTCCTCACCCTAACTAGACTCCTGCCCAGCAGACTTTGCTGGGGTAGTACAGTAGGGGCATGCAAAGGGCTCCATCACTGGGACAATTGTTTCATGGTAGGCCGCTGGTGGTGTGTAGCTGTAAGGCAGTGCCAGGTGTAGAAGCCCTGCCCCTGTGGCCTCTCATTGGCTGTACACAAGTGTTACTGCAGCCGATTTGCTGCTCCAAGCTTCAGATAGCCTCTTTGGCTGAGTTGGACTTCTATTGACAATTTTAAAGAGGAATAACCTGGCCCATTGGTGTTAGAGCACTTTACAAAAGAAGCAGTCTACGTTATGGTATGGACCAGGATTCATTCAACTCTGGTTCCTTATGTTTCATAGTTGGCTGCTCCAGCCATTATGTCACATTAGGCTTGTTTTTTTCTTTTTCATGGCACATAGGCAGAAATTAATGCATTATGCTTCGGCTTTTAACAAAAAGTAGAGTAATTGTGGTCCAAATCGAGAGGCTTTAGGACTTCTGCAAAAGCAGTAGCTTCAGTACGTAATTTGAGCCGGTGGTTTCTGATGCTTGTCAATACCAGCACTTATGGTAGCCTGCCACATGGTGGTGCTGTTTGTCTAATGTAGAGATGAGCACAACAGTTGTTTTTGAACTCAATACACATTAAATATGACTAATATGTACCACCCAAACCATTCGTATAGCTTTGGGGTCCTGGAATAGTTGGAGTTGTCACACTTGTTAGAGTGTGATGGTTAGTAGTTGTGTTGGTACTGTAATAGGCAGCACTGGCAAGGGCAATGGGTAATGCTGCAAGCAGCTGTGACGACCTCCCAATAATGGCCCTGGATTATTTTTATTTTTTTAACAAACTAAGCACTGGGTAGCCTACCCCCTAAATCGGCAAGGTTGGCAAGTAAGGTATTGTTTTGCCATTTTATAGCACTTACTACCAACTAATGAAACACCGAAGCACAGAACTCAGTGGAATCACAGTATTATTGACTTATTCATATATAACACTGTACATAAATACATGCTGTTTCCTGTCAGTGCTATGAGAGTTGTAATACTCTTGTCGTGCAAATTTGTGGAAAATTACATAAGTGGTTGTTCATTTTCATGAACTCTGAGTACAGGGTGCTTCATATACTGTTGGTAATACTGTCTTGCCTACCAATATAGATGGTCAGTGTGATTTTTATCTGGTTGTCCTTCATGCAGTGCTTGAAATGGAAAAATTAAAGCGCAGGCACTCTGTGCCAGAGTACCTGCTTGTTTCAGAGAAGTGCCGGTACTCTCCAATTAAAAGTATTACGTTTTTCTTGAGATGTGCCGGTACTCTCCCTCTCAAAATAAAAAAGTGCCGGTACTCAATACCGGACAGTACTGTCCCATTAAAGCACTGCCTTCATGCACCGTTCTTCATGTGATTTTTTTTTTACTGGATAAATGTGTTAAATAACTACAGACTTGCATGTGGCATTTAGAGCCCCTTGTTGGATGCGATAATTATACTGCCTGATAAACTCTAACACCGAGGTGTTCCGAATGTATTGAGAGCAATAATTGTCGCCTGTGTGGACTTTTTGGGGAGTAAAGCGGATTTAGGTTCCTACTGCACCAAAACCAACATGTAGCGCTAAATACTGTTCCTTTTCCCCTGATAACTTCCTGCAGGTTTTATATGCCAAAACTTAACTGAAGGTGCAACCTTCACCGCACTGGGTACAAACTGGGTGAGAAACAAACAGGACCCTTTATAATTGCGATCGCAATTTACGTGGCCACTTGCAATCAGGCGTTGATTCTAATGATATTGTCATTTCAAGCTTTAATGTGCATTTGTGTTTGGACTTATATGTAATATTCCTACACAGAGTCCCCATGTAACCAGTGTCAGATCAGCAGCCAGAAATGACAGGGTCATGTCACCCTAATGAGGTTCCTAGCACACAAATTAAAGAGTTCCTAAGTTCGCATAGGGAGCAAGTAGGCCATTTCTGAAGAGATCACATAGTGGCATGTTAAAGAAATGCTTCGAAAAATAGTTGTCAAAAGGGAATTTTACAACACGTTTCCCCTGCAGGTATTTGTGGCTGAATGTCAACGGTTTCAGAATGAGTGCTGAGTGAGAGCTATTGAAATAATGCAGCGCTTCAGGGTCTTCCACGCTGTCTAGGAACATTACTCTTCTGTGACTGCAAAGATACCCACGAGCCCGAGAGAAAATGATGTGTCCGGCAGAGGCAATGGACGCACATCAGATGTATAGTGGCTACCTGATTCATTGTGCCCTGGTGGAGAAATATAAATCCACTGCCAAGAAATAACATTGGTTTCAAACCCACTTCCCGAAGATCTAATGCTCTAAACCGTCCTCTGCCGGGAGTATTCCATCAGAATCTGCCCTGGAGTGAAGCTGCTCCAATGTCCTTCCGGTAACGTTACCATGGTGACCTCGTGGCTGGCGTGGCTTGCTGGGTGGTGTAGGTTGAGCTTGGTAGCGTTCCTGTGTGGTGGTGTGGCTGCAGTGTAGACACAGGGGGGACGAAAGCGCGCCGCACTGCCCGCAAAGTGATGAGGCTCCCTTAGGAAATGCCAAGCCATCTCCTGCCACACAGCCGTGTGGCTGGGCTTCCGTGCGCGGGGGCAAAGGGTCCTGAGGCAGTGAAGAGCGCCGGCTCACCACCGTCTCTTTAGGGAGGAAACAAGCTGCTTTCATCCATACTTGATCACCGTCCAGGCACATCAGGGGCTGATGCTGGAGTTACTACTGACCTACATATCGACTTGTCAGACCAGCTCCCAGTGCTTAATTTGAGGTGGTGTTTGCTAGTGGGTCCTCAGCACTCATTTTTGGGGTCCAGTAGTTATTTTCCTACATTAGACATTGCCCGAGAGCAAGAGAGGGAAAATGCACAAGGAAGAGAAAGACGGGAAAACGCCACAAAGGTAGAAAGCAGGAACCTCCGGGGGTAAGATAAAGGGGACGGGAGTGTCTGGTAGTCGATTAAAGAGACATGAGGTGAATTCCAGGCTACGAAGCCTTGCTATTCCAAGCGTCGTCGAGCGCAGGCTCCTAATAGAGTTTTGGGTACCACACTCATTCTTTTAGAAATTAAACACTGAATCTGCCCTTTATTCAGTGACAGATTGCCCTGTAGGCCAGCACGAACTTGGCGTTAAAGGATTGATGGTATGCTTTCGTTTTTTTGGGCTGTGTCCCTTACTGTAATTTTAGAAACGTACGGAATCTAAACGTTTCTGTGTTTTAATGTTCCATGGGAGGAGTATCATGAACCTGATGTCTCAAGTTGTCCAATAAAAGGTATCCGTATTTTGCTCAGTTTCCTGATTTCTTTCTTTGTTTTCTGGCACGTGGCATTTTAATTTTACTAGAAAGAGAGGAGTGTGTGAGCTATTCATCCATTGGTGGTGGTGGTCTTTGACTGTAGTGGGGCATAAATACCCACCTGAACTGCACAAAGTAAGCAGGCAAAGCCAGCGACGGGGTGAGTTCTTCCCCCAGAAGATCATTTTTGAGAAAAAGTGGGCCAAATATTGCATTGTACAGAATACATTTCGCATACATTTCCTAAAAAGATGTAAGTTTGAAAGAACTCTCAGTCAATATTCCACTACTTTCAATGTGTGTTAATCAAGTCTTACCAAATTTAGGAAAGTTGTGGGTTCACAGCAGCAGTCAAAGTGCATTAAAACAGAAGTAGGGGAACTGTGATGCTGTATGCAATGGTGGTGGGGTCAATGAGCATGGGGACAGGGTCAAAGGTTTGGCTAAATAACCAAAATGTACTCCTTCAGGTAGCTACAAATGTAATAACTCATGAATTAAATGAAAACATAAATTTAAAAAAGTTAAGTTACTCAGTGGTAAGCGTACTATTGTGTATTATGAAACCTCTATTAGTTAATGCACTGGCAGGTCTGTATGTAACCAGAGAGCCACTGAATTAAATCTTGGTTGGTACAATGAAGAATTGTGGCTTGTGTGTTGTTAATCCTACGAGGGTCCAGCCTGTGACAGGAAGCACTAGGAACATGTAAATCATTATGTTAAACTTGCATTACACACAGTATAAGACAGACTGCTACCAAATGTGCAAAAAGGTTTCAGATAAAACAGTGCTTCCAAAGTATAGGTTTTAGTAATACTCAGACTGTAGGTAATGCTTTATTTTTATTTAACTGCCATGAAAAGCACACACTGCACAGCTCAGCCGGTAACAGTTGCACTACCAGTCGAAAATAATAAACCTTTGTCATCACAAAGCTTCATGTGATTCAAACAATTAACCAAGCACCTGCTCCTGAACCACCTTTACATTTGCAGAATAACCAGTTTGGTGCACTTGCATTTCTTTCGGCAAGGCGGCACCTTGGCAAGAATGCATGTTTATTGTTAAGTTGCCTGCCACTCACCTTGGTCTCACAGCACAGAAGACTCCTTGAATGAAACTTAGGCTGAAGCATTTGCACGGTCGGAGTTTACCATCCCAGGATGGTTGGCTTTTAATAAGAAGTAGGGGAACAGTTTTTCATCAATTCAAAAAGCAAGGGCACATTGTGCCCCTTCGATCCCACCCACTTCGACCACTAGTTCACAAACCCCAAAAAATGTTGAGAAAGCAGTGCCATAGGAAATGCCGTTTTTCATCTGTTTTCACTTCTCCAATTCACTTACTTTTATTTTCGAATCCTCCCCATCCTTAAAGCTTTCCAGTCATGTGTTATAACAGACAGTCTCCTTGGAAGTGTCATTTTGGGAAAAAAAAGTTATAGATATCTTGCATTCTTAGGCAGAGGATAGCAGAGCAAGCCAGATTGTATCAGCTCCTAGTGCAGTGCTGTGATGTGGTTCAGTTTAAGGGAACATTACAGAGTCAAGGTTAAGCTTGATTACCAGTATATCTTCCTGAATCTTATTTGTAAAAGTCTTTTTCAGATAGGAGACCTGAGCACTTCCGAACATATTGATCAGTACTTAATTTGAGCAGGTGGTTTCCGGTGCTTGGCACCGTCACTTAATTGCCAGCACAACTACTTATGACAGCTGCCACATGGTGAAGCTGTTTGTGTAATTTAAAGTTGAGCAGAACAGCAGTTGTTTATTGATTCAATATATATTAAAAACAACTAATACCGGACACCCAAGTCATTCTTACAGCTTTGGGGGCCCCTGAAAAGTCTAAATTGTCACACTTATAGCAGTGCGATGGTTAGTAGTTGTGTAAGTACTATCACCAGCAGTGCTCGTTGGTGCAGTTGGTGATGAAATCTGCATTGGCCTTCTGACAAGGGCCCTGGCACTTATTATTTTACTAATTAAGTACTGATATTGATTGATCTAATCCAAAACATCCCCTGTACAATAAATAGGCCACACATAGGACTCAATATTAGCAGCACTAACTGTGATGCCTAGTGTGAGGGAGCTGTAAAAAGTGTATTTAATAATTAATTGGTTAAGTTGTAAGCAGTAGCAGCATTGCAATCGGAAACGTATACAGCATCAGTGAGGTAGTCTGTACTGGATTGTTTACATTGTAGGTGATGGTAGCACCTAATACCTGTAGATAGCACCAATGTACAAATCTGATTGCTTAAGACAAGCATGACAGGTAACAGTCTATTACTAACAAAAAACAAGCATTAGCAAAGCCAATAGTTTTCATCTTTATAACCTATTGGCTGTGCCAACACCCTCTGTTCATGCCGTACAGCATGGGCATTGCAGACTTTGGTAATGATTTGTAGCCATGCTGTACAGCACATGGACAATAGAGGGTGGGTGGGAAGGTAGTGGGGGAGGAAAAAAGAGAGGGGCGAAGTGCATGAGGGGGGCAACTAGAAAACACACACACTTGTAGAGTGCTGAGACAAAAAGAAAAAAATAGTGCCTGAAAACAGCTGTGGAAGGATACAGTAATGCATCCATGCTCAAAGGAATTGGCAAACACAAGAAGAGAAAGGAAAACCTATGGAAGCTTCCAAATTAAAAGCAAGCACATGGGAGCTACAGTGAAGTCAAGCAATGGTGCGTAATAGTCAGACTCTAAGCCCACTGTAAAGTAACAAAATGCCTTGCAAAACAGACAGCGCATGCACTGCCTGAGGTGAGACCTAACAAAAAGGAATGGACAGAGTATACTAAGTACATGTTTATAGCTGTGTGGGACATTTGGGGTCATATCTTGAGCCCAAGAGGTTCTCCATATGGCCATGTTTTCATGTGTACATTGTTTTTAGGTATTCTATTTCCCTTCCCTGTTATTTAAGGCCTTTCCTTTTCTCTAAGTGATGATTGGACATTCACCCTATTAAGTGTTATTGACTGTGCCAAACTCATTCTAAAGGCCTTATATGGCCTTTGGCTATGACCCCCGCCCCACCAGTTCAGCAGAGGGATATCCTCCCTCCTACTCATGGAGGTCTGCCCATCTGCCTCTAGGTCTCTCTGCTGTGAAAGGCTGTGAGAGAGGACATCACAGCTCCTTTCACAGTAGCAGTATTTGCTAAGTGAGCCCCGTGCTTAAAGCACCTGCTCAACAGATCTTTTTGTTTTCCAGAAAAATTCCCAAAGAAGGAGTTCATTTCTTCAATACAAAAAAGCTAATGGCAATAACAAGCAGGGAGTTTCCTACCCTGTATAATATCGCATCATTTATACAGCGCTTCCCACTCCTATGTGGGATGCTGAAGCGCTTGCCTACATGAGAAGCATGCTACACCATGCAGGGTGTGTGGTTGGAAGAATATTGTTTTTGTTTTAATCCTACATGGGAAGTGTTTCCATGTCGTGGGTGACAATCACCAAGGTGCAGTTATTGTGTTATGGGACACAGCGTGTAGCAGTGTGTTGGATGCTGAAGTGTACGAGACAGGTGCAGTTTTAGGGTTTTGCAATCCCATATAGCCTATGGAGATCTTAATACAGCAGAGGAGATATCCATCGCATTTGTGACAGAGTAACCCATCCGCCAAACTCTGAATCAGGCCCATAGTCTGCTTTGCTGGTTACTGCACTAGGTTGTCCAATCAGACATTTTGTGTATAGTTGTGGTCCTGAGCTGGCAAGGTTGGAGAAAGAGTGAAGCTGAGAGGTTTTTTGGGATGGGCATTTTTATAATCATCCCATATCAGAGTGTCTTTGTGAAATGTAGAGACGCAGTCAGATTCTACTGTTATTTGGGACATGCAGCTGTTTCCTGGGCTTGTTGCCAGGATGTGAGTGGTGCAGTTATCTAGGAAACAGCCATGTTTTCAACTGTCCTCAGAAGTGTATATGCTCCTGTGTGCTTCTAATGCTTGCTGGTAGTGAGTTCCAGAGCATGATAGCTTGTTCTGAGAAAGCAGTGCCTCTTACGGATTTCGTATGGTGAGGTGGTATAATGATAAGTAGTACAAGCCCGGAGCACTGGGCCCTGTTTGGTTTGTATTTCTTGAATTTAACTTGTAGGTATAGTGGTCCTTTCCTTTAAAAGGCTCTGTGGACAACCCAGAGTGCCTTGAAAATTAACATTAACCTTGTAGTATAAGTAGCCAGTGGAGCAATTGTAGGACTGGAGTCATGCATTCTCTTGGGTAAAGGCAGAGAAGAAGCCTTGCAGCAGCATTTTAGATGAGTTGTATGTTGCTGATAATGAATGCCGGTGCACCAAGGTGTAGGCTGTTGGAATAGTCACGCTTGGAGTTTACGAGCGTGAGGATGCCTTGCAATTTATGTTGGTATGCAAGGAATGGGAAGATCTGATGTAGTGTTTTCATTGTGTGGAATGAACTCCCTGTGACATTGTTAGCATAGCTGTTATGGTCCTAATTTGGATTACATTTGTAGTTGTTTTTCTATTTCAGTATTTATAAAGTGCATTTCAGCCGTAGCATTGAAGCGTTGAGTATTAGAGGAGCAAGTGTCACAACAAAAGAAGAAAGACAACTACTGCGGAAAGAGACAAGTTTTTAATTGCTTCCTCAAGGCCATAAAATTTTGTTCCTTTTTAATAATCAGGGGAAGTCCATTCCAATGCGTGGACGCAGCAACAATAAATGGTTTGTCCCCCAATTTGGCCTTGCCAGTTCGAGGAACATGTATTAGGTGGGCTCCCGTTGATCTGAGTTGACGGTTTGGAGTATACCAGCGTAATCTTGAAGAGAGGTATTCCGATCCATGCAAATGCAAAGACTTATGAGTCAGACATAAAGTTTTAAAAATAGTACGCTTTCTAACAGGTAGCCAGTGCAAATGTTTTAGACTACTGCTAGCAGATACTGAGCGGGGGAGGTCTAGTACTGAGCGAGCAACTGTATTTTGAATCAGCTCGAGTTTCCTAAGTGAGGAGTTGTCAAGATTAAGCATCAGGGCATTACAGTAATCTAATCTAGAAACTACTAATGCCAAGATCACTGTGATTCTAAGATCCTTTTGCAGATAGGGAAGAATTTTCTTCAGAATTTTCAAGGTCCAAAAGCAAGATTTGGTGATACAATTTACTTGGGGCTTAAAGGTTAAGGAGTTGTCAAAACGAACTCCCAAATTTCTAGTAGAGGTAATGGGGACATTGAGCCTATAGATGCATTAGCTGTTACACTCTTTATTATCCAGGATATCATATTATTGGGGGTGACTGTAACACCTTACTAGATATAATATTAGAAAGGTCAACATTTAGACCAGTGATAAATACCGGTAGAGTGCTGGAGCAGGTATTGAATATGATGCAGGATCTGGGTTTATGAACATATGGAGAAACAGTTTGGGCAAACAGAAAGAGTAAACCTTCCATGCTAAAACGTATGGTCATCTTTCTAGAATAGACTTCTTTTTGGTTGTTGTAGAGATATGTGGTCAGTATATTTCTATTGTGCACAGTCCCATACATCTCTCCAAACATGCATCTGTGATGCTTTCAAAAGAGATTCCAGTCCAGCAGGCAAACTTAAGATGGACCATAACCTACTTCTAGTGAGCACAATCATGCATTAAGTCAGAGTAAGAGACAAGGAATACTTTGACATAAATAGGGGCACAGCGCCTCAAAGGATGTTCTGGGATTCATTTCAGGCATACTTGAGGAGGGTTATTACCTCTATATCAAGATGGCAAGCTAAAACCCAGAAGTCAGCTTCCAAGCGTAAAGAAGATAGAATAGCGAGTATCCAGCGAGGCATTCAAGCCTATACACATCCTGACTCGATTAGAACATAAAGAATTCTTTATTCTGCACATATCTCTGAAGACCCTCGGGAAGGATGGTGGCAAATCAGAGAGAAATTTATTTTGCTATAAACCAGCTAAGGGTCTGGCTAGTGTGGCGTATTGGGAATAAATCTGACAATACCCAGGAGCCCTCTTAGCTGTTGTATAATGGTTATACTTAATGACTTGCCTTTGGTTAGTTGGGGTCCTATATGACCATTACCTAGAATATATGCCAAGTACTGTCCTTGCATCTTGACTAAAAATGTTCTTGGGGATGGCATGGAGGCCTGCCTCCTTCAGTGCCTCAAAGCCAGCCTACACGTCAGTCACATGTGTTTCCCAGCCAGGGCTGTGAATAACTATGTTGTCAAGATCGCCTGCAATGTACCCATTATGGGATGCCAAATTGTGCTCTATAAGCCTCTGAAAAGGATCTGGTGCTTCATGAAGTCCAAAGGGTAGTGTTGTGAAATGATAAAACTAAAGGAGGTAGAACAAGCAGATGTCTGTCCTTAGGGACCAGAGTGTTTTGCCAATAACTACTGATCAAATCTAGACTAGACACACATTAAGCTTGTACCACACAGTCAGTTATTTCATCTACCCAAGATATTGGCAAGTATTGAACTAAGAGATGACACTGACTGCTCTGAAGCTTATACCACAGTGAATTCTGAAATCTGGCATTGGTATCACCACTATGTGAGAATTCCAGCTGCTGCTATGGGTTTAATAATCCATGAAACTAAAGTCTTTTGAACTTTGGCATGTGCTGCCTTTCTTTGGGCATCTTGTATGCAGTGAATTCTAGTTTACCTAGTGATATTAGCATATCTGGGGGCATGCACTTGTACATTTATAATCCCTGAAACAAAAGTCTTTTGAACTTCGGACTGTACTGCCTATCTCCAGGCTTCTCGTATTCAATTAATTCTAGTTTACCTAGAGATATTAGCATCAATGGGGGCGTGCACGTGTACATTTACAGTGCCTCAGATGTGACAATGGGGACTGTAGTTTGGAGTCAGAATGCAATACAATCTTTTGATGTGTTGAGGATAAGTCAAGGGACTTAAAGAACAGCATACTAGAGTAATTAGCAATTCACCGATTTTGAGTTAAGGGCGACTATACCTAGATGTTGGAGGTCAAATTTCACATATCAATTCAGAGTTGCAAACTACAATTGGGATTGCTGGCAAGGGCTGCCTGAACTACCAATTCTAATATTTCAGTTCATCCTATGATCCCCTCCCAGCAGAATCTTTCAAGTTCTTTTGTCAATTCTTCTCGTATCAATTTGGGACCACTGCAAACTTTGGGTAAAATGCCTTATTTGGATGTTACTTTATGGGAAAATCACAAGCAAACGCAACTTGTCATTGAATAATGCAGGATATTTTCCCAAGTGTTGGAATCATTTTTAGGTCGAAGCCTACCAGACAGTGCAGCTGTCTGGTTTGCTTACAACTTCTTGTGGGCATTCTGAAAGCTTCTCTGGGAATGCATTCAGTCTATTGCTGACCATTGGCTTTGTGGTCTGTAACTCACATTTCCTGGCTTTCTATTTGCTGACAATTTGTTTTAGGCTGTCCAGCTTCTGTTTGTTGCTCCCGTTACCCTAACTTTGTTCATTGTATTCTTCCACAAACTTGCATTCTGTAAACAGGGCTTTATATATACTGTAGTTCTTATCTTGTCACATTTGCTGTGCATTCAAAGACAGAGGTCAAATGTCAGCAAGCTCTGTCTTCTGAGGGAGCTTGGGGTTTACTGTTCTTTCTTTGACTTCAAAGTGAGAGACTATGCGACAATCCTGCTGAGTACCCATGTGAGGAGAGGGTGTAGGATTTGTTTTTCTAGGACACAACAAAACAAATGAACTGTGCTGATGTTTCAGAATATATCACAATTAGTACAAATGAAGCACATTTTTTTGGAATTCTGTAGTGTTGTGGAAACAAATATTTGAATAAGATCAAAACACTAGTGGCCATATGAATGAAACCATTTTCCCCATAGACATAGAATGGGTTAAAACCTTTGACACATCTGGCCCTAGGGGATGATATTTACACATCATTTGTGCGCAGTAAAACTGTATTTCGGGGGAAATGTAATGGTCATTTCTATTAAAAATGTGTTCTCTGTAATTGCACTGCACTACCACACGATGCAGTCATACTACACCCTTCTATGCCATTTCACTTCATTCTACAACACTCCACTCTACGCCACTCACTCCATGACAGACACGCCCCTCCACTCTATGCCCTTCCACTCCACTTACCCCACTCCACTCTATTGAACTCCACTATAATCTACACCAATCTGTCCCACTCCACTTTGTTACAATCTACTTCACTCCAATGTACCCCACTCCACTCCAATATACTTCAGCACAATCTACCCCACCCCACTCCACCCGAATCTGCATCACTTAATCTACCCCTCCCCACCCCAATTTAATCCACTGCAGTCTGCTCCACTCCACTACGATCCAATCTACCCGACTCCACCACAATCTACCCACCCAATCCACCTCACCCCACATCAATCTACCCCACTCCACTCAATTTATCCAATCAACCCAAACCCACTTCAATCTACCCCACTCCACCCCAGTCTATTGCATTCCACTCAAATCTACTCCACTCTGCTCCAATATACCCCAATCCAACCCAATCTACCCGACTCCACCCCAATCCAATACAATCCAATCTACCCCATCTACTCCACTTCAATTCACCCCACTCCAATCTACCCCAGTCCAATTTACCTCACTCATTTAATTGTACCACACTCCAAACTCCACTGCAAATTATCCAACTCCTTTCTACTCAAAATGTACCCCTCTCTACTTTAATCTACCCCACTCCACCACATCTACCCACTGCAATCTACCACAATCTAAATCAATGCACTCCGATCTACCACACTCCAAGCCACCCAATCTACTCCACTCTGTCAATTTCCACCCAAATATATCCCAATCCAATCTACCACACTCCATCCATCTCAAATCTACAGCCTCCCACTCCAATCTACCCTACTACGATCTACCCCACTCCAATCTATCCCACTCCACCTCATCCCACCCCACTTCACTCCACTCCAATCCAATCTAATCTACCCCACCGCAACCCACCTCACTCATCTACCCCACTCCAAACCATTGCACTCCAATCTATTGCACTGCAATCTGCCTTACTCCAATCTACCCCAACCCACCTCAATCTACCCCACATTCTTCCAATCTACCCACTCTAAGCTACCCAGTCTGCCCCACTCTGCTCTAATCTATCCCACTTCAATCCCAATCGACCCCACTCCACTCAATCTAACCTAGTGAACCCCAACCTACTTCAATGCTCCCCACTCCATCCCAGTCTATTGCATTTCACTCAAATCTACTCAACTCTGCTCCAATCTACCCCAGTCTTCCCCAGTCCACTCCAATCTACCCCAATCCAACACACTCCACTTCAATCTATGCGACTCCACCCCAACCTACCCCACTCCCATCTACCACATCTACTCCACTCTAATCAGCCCCACTCCCAATCTACCCCAGTCCAATTTACACCAATTATTCAATTTTACCCCACTCCAAACCACAATCTATCCAACTCATTTCTACTCTATTTTACCCCACTCCACTCTAATCTACCTCACTCTCATCTACCACAATCTAAACCAATGCACTCCAATCTAAAACACTCCAAGCCACCCTATCAACCCCATTCCACTCTCCACAAATCTACCCCCACACCACTCTACTCCACCCAAATCTACCCGCCCACCAGTCTACCCTACTCCAACCTAGCCCTATCTACCCCACTCCAACGTACCCCATGTACTCCGCTCCAACCTACCCCTATCTACTCCACTCTACTCTATCACACTCCACTCCATCCTATCCCAATCCTCCTCACCCCACTCCACTCAAATCTACCCCACTCCAAACTACCACACTCTAATCTATCACACTTCAATGTGGCCCACTCCAATCTAACCCAACTCTTTCCAATCTACTCCACTTTATTCCAATCTACCCACTCTAATCCATGCAATCTACCCACTCCACTCTTCTCCCAATCTACCCTACTCCCCTCCTATATTCCCTACTTCACCTCAATCTAGCACAATCCACTCCAATCTACCTCACTCCACCCCAATCTATCCTAATTCAATTTACATCAGTCCTATCTACCCAATATATTCCACTCCAGTCTACTTCACTCCACTCCAATATACCCCATTCTACTGTACCTCACCCAATCACAGTCTACCTCACATTACTCCAATCTACCCCACTGCCCAAGTATACTCGACCTCACTCTACATGAATCTAGCCCACTGCAAACTACCCTAATCTACCCCACTCCTTTGCAATCTACCCTGTCATCCAACCAATCTATTCCAGTCCAATCTACCCCACAACACTCCACTTTACTCCAATCCACCCCACTTCATTGTACCCCAATATAGCCCACTCCACCCTACCCCATCTACACTACTGCTACCTATCCCACTCCTATCTGTGCCACTTAATCTACCCCACCCCAATCTGCCCCAATCTACCCCACTCCAATCTGCTCCAATCCACCCCCCTCCAATCTGCCCCACTCCAATCTAACCAGCTCCTCCACTCCAATCTACCTCACTCCAATGTATTCCACTACACCTCACTCCAATCTACCCCAATCCACACCTCTTCCTTTTTACCCCACTCTACTCAACCCCAATCTACCCCAAGCCACACCACTAACTTTTAGCCACGCTGAACAGCAGCCACCCCAGTGTACAACATGGCTGAAACACGTTGCCAAAGCCAATAGCTCTCCCATAGGCGAGACCTATTGGCTTTGCTAATGGTTTTTAAAAAAAATTGGGTTTAACTTTACTCACAATACTTTGTTACATTTCCCAATGATCATTCTTTGGTACCCTGCAATGTGGTCTCCACTTACTTTGCTACTTACATGGCTCTCTCTAAGATCAGATCACCTGTAAGTAAGAACTTCTCGTAGACTTTTTTTCCCAGTTAGTTTTCTGCACTAACATGTCTCTCAGGGAGTTGCAGCCGCAATTATCACTGCCCCCATGTAACAGTCAACTGGTACTTCAGGCAAATGCCCTCCCCTACATGATCTTATTACCAGCTTGTTTATTGTTTTCCATAATCATTATCCAATTTGAGTATGGTAATTTTGAATGAATCTAGTTCTTCCTCCTTTTGCACATCATCATTTCCCAATAGGTGTGGAGGCAAATGGACTACAATGTACACCCTTCTGCTCCCAAACAATATTTTAAAACAACCAGCTTTAATTTACCAGCAAAAATATCTCTTCCCGGTGCCTCCAAATATGCTTTGAACCCAACAGTTGAAACCCTGGATGTTGCAGAACCCTCACAGATGCAGACATTCTTTCTACTCTTTTGTTTCTTGTATGTTTGAATGTGCCGGGGTGTCATTGACATTGTATTGCTGGGGAAGATATCTGTTTACTCTGCTGAAAAAAGCAACTTCACTCCAGCCTGCACTTAATGGACAAGTTACTTACCTTCTGCAATGCCTTATCTGGTAGAGACAACAGTATGAATCTTGAGATTTTTCTGAAGCAGTACCCAAGCGCTGCTATGTGGCTTCAATACTTCTGCGTCCGTTGGCGTCCGCCAGATGAGTCGAAGGTCCTATACAGGTGCTACTCTGGCATGCTGACATAAGTTTCTTTTCACCACTTTCCCCAACAGAAGCACAGAGCCATGAAGAACAGACCACTGGTGCATCAAAACTAAGGCTATGAAGGGGAGTCCCTGTCCCTATAAATCACTTCACAGAGACAGGAGTATTGGTGGGTCGGTAAGGAATCTGCCACTAGATATTGTCTCTACCAGATAAGGTATCACCGAAGGAAAGTAACTTGTCCATCTGATAGAGAAATCTAGCTGCAGAGTCTGTACCTTAGAATAGATACCCAAGCAATACCATCCTCGGAGGTGGGTCTGAGGCAAGATCATTCTACGAAGTCCTGCAGGACCCAACGGGAAAAGTACCCATCCCTATGGATCTGACTGTGCAGGCAGTAATGTCTGGTGAATGTGAGCAAGGATGCCCATGTTGCCGCCTGACAGATATCAGGGACTGGAACTCTGTGTGCTAACTGAGTGGTCGCAGTTGTCGCTCTGGTAGAAAGAGAATGCATGCCTTTAGGTGGTTGCTCCTTCGCCACTGCGTAGCAGATTTTAATGCAGAGTACGACCCATTGGGAGATGGTCTGCTTCTGCACTGCCTGACCTTTCTGCGCACCCACATAACCGACAAAGAGTTGATCATTCACCCAGAACTCTCTTGTACAACCAAGGTAGAATGCCAATGCTCTTTTTGGGTCCAGATGGTGGAATCTCTCCTCTTCTTTAGAAGGATGTGAGGGAGTGTAAAAAGTAGGCAAGGTGATGAATTGGCCTACATGAAAGGGCTTGGCCACTTTTGGCAAAAAGGAAGCCCTAGTGCAAAGCACCACTTTGTCAGGATAGACAGAAAGGTAGGATGGCTTAGATGACAAGGCCTGCAGCTCACTCACCCTACAGGCAGAGGTAATGGCAACAAGGAAGGCTGTTTTTAAGGTGAGAAGCCTGAGAGGACAATTGTGGAGAGGCTCAAAAGGGGTGCACATCAGGAATGTCAGAAGCAAATTCAAATCCCATTGGGGCATAATGAATGGGGATGGAGGAAACATATGAGTAAGACCTTTGAGGAACCTAGTAACAATATGAGACTTAAACAAAGAAGGTTGATCAGGCAACCTCACAAACGCAGAAATAAAAGATAGATAACCTTTGAGAGTGCCCATAGCAGAGTCCTGCTGGGTCAGAGAAAGGATAAACAAAAGGGCCTCAGAGGGAGGGGCAGAAAGGGGGTCAACAGACTTATCTGTGCACCATGCCCCAACTGTATTCCAACAACAGGCATATACCATTTCGGTGGAGGGATGTCTGGCTGCCAAGATTACGTTACAGACTTTGGGCGGAAGGTCAAAAGCTGTCAACTGTCGCCACTCAATCTCCACACAAGAAGACCGATGCTGGACAGGTTCTGGTGGAGAATCCTCCCCTGCTGCTACGGCAAGAAGATCCTCCCAGAGGGGTAGTCTGATAAAATTATCAATGGCCATGCTCAGTAGCTTGGGATACCAGACTCTCTGTGCCCAGTTCGGAGCCACAAGATTCCTTGGGCCGGTCATGCATGATCTTCTCAAAAACTCTGGGCAGAAGTAGTGTGGGTGGAAAGGCGTGCAGGAGGCCTGAGTTCCACTCAAGACTAAAAGCATAGCAGAGCGATTGCCGCCTTGGAAACTCCAACCTGCAATGCTGCTGACATTGCGCGTTCTCTGTGGAGGAGAACAGATCTAACCAAGGCTCTTCCCACTGCTGAAAGAGACCTTGTGCCATCTCTGGATGGAGATGCCATTCGTGATGGACTAAGCATTGTTGGTTGAACTTGTCTGCTCTAGTGTTCAGAGAGCCCGTCAGATGCTGAACCATCAGGGAAATGCCCTGTTGTTCCAGCCACATCCAGAGCTTCCTGACAAAGGGTCTATGACCCCACCGCCTTCTTGTTGCAGTACCATATGGCGGTGGTGTTGTCCAAGAACACCTGCACTAACTTTCCCATGAGAGGGAGAAGAAATGCTTTCAATGCTAGTCTAATCGCACAGAGCAACAACAGGTTGATGTGGAGTCCAGACTCCACCGGAAACCAGATGCCTCTAATCTCAGCCTGACCCAGATAACCATCCCAACCTAGGAGTGATGCATCTGTCACTACTGTCAGATCTGGTTGGGGAAGGGAGAGGGATCTGACTCTGACCCAATCGCAGTTTGTTAACCACCACTGCAGATCTTGTGCAGTTCTCTCTGAGATCTGGACCATGTTGGAGAGATTTTCCTGACGCTGCTCCCATTGGAACTTCAGGTCCCAATCCAAAGCCTGCAAATGTCATTGGCATGTGTCACTCGCAGGACACAGGAGGTCATGAGGCCCAGCAGCCTCAGTCACTCTCACCGAAATCCAGGATAAAGGCTGAAACTGGTCTTGCCGCTTGGGAGAATAAGCCCGAAACTGCACTGTGCCCAGAACAGCTCTGATGAAAGGGAGCGTCTGAGGGACTTAGGTGTGACTTCGGCACGTTTATAGTGAACCCCAGCAAATGCAAGATGTCTGCCATAGCCTGGCGGTGGGAGACGACAGCCTGGGCGAGCCCACCTTTAACAGCCAGTCGTCGAGGTAGAGGAAGACTGAAACCCCTGACCTGCGCAGATGAGCTGCGATCAGTGCCATCAACTTGGTGAACAGCAGAGTGGTGCTGGTAAGGGCTCAGGGGAGTATAGTGCACTGAAAGTGCTTGAGGCCCACTGTGAATTGCAAGTAACGGCTGTGGGTAGGCAGAACGGGAATATGGAAATAAATGTCCTGCAAGTCAAACGCTACCATCCAGTCTCCTGGTTCCAGGGCAGATAGAACCTGAGCCAGAGTGAGCATTTTGAACTTCTTCTTGAGGAAGAGACTGAGGGACCAAAGGTCTAGAATAGGACAGAGGCCCTTGTTCTTTTTTTGTTCCAGAAAGTAGCAGGAATAGCAACCATGACTGCTTCTGGCACAGGAACCCTCTCTATGGCGCCCTTGGCCAAGAAAGACGTAACTTCCTCTTGGAGAAGTGCCAAGTGATCCTCCGTCATCCAACTGTAGGATGGTGGCATGAATGGATTGGTAGTCTCGAAGGGGAGGGAGTAGCCCCTTCAGACTATCTGCAAAACCTACCTGTCTGATGGACTGCCAGCGGAGCATGTGATGGCGGATTCTGCCTCTGACTGGTCTCTGGTGGGGATGACTCAGACTAGGAAGGTTTGAAGGCAGCTGCAGGAGGGCAGGGTGATGGACTGACCGGACCGCTGGCTCCCTGATCCACAAGGTCGCTGGATCCCACGTCCCCGGCCACGAAGAGGCTGGCAGCATGCACAGCACAGTGGCTGGATGAGAACGGACACAGTTGGGTGCCCCTTCTGTAGCCACATAAGGGCCAAAAAGCAGACTGAGGGGCTGCCGTGAGGCCCAAGGACCTGGCTGTAGCACAGGAATCCTTGAAGCACTCAAGCATCAAGTCTGCTTTTTCTCTGAAGAGATTGGTGCCTGCAAAGGGCATGTCCATGAGATTGGCTTGGACGTCCCCCAAAAGGCCAACGTCTTCAACCAGGCGTGGCGTCTAGGGGCCACTGTTGATAAAACCGTTCTGCCCAGCGAGTCAGTCGTGTGCAGTCCACATCTGGGGTTGTGGAAAGGAACGCATCATGGGAGGTGGAAGCTTGGCTAACCAAGCTCTTAGGAGAGGGTGTTGATTAAGAAAACTTTGGTCATGCGGGGCAGGGTGATGGTGGAAGGCAATTGTCCTGTTCACAGGAGCTCCTATGCTGGGTTTGGACCAGGTACCCAGTAGGACATCTGTAAGGGCTTCATTGAAGGGAAGCATGGGTTCAGAAGATGAAGCTCCAGGTTGAAGCACCTCTGTCAGGACATTAGTCCTGACTGCCACCGAAGGCAACTCAAGGTCCAGGACCTCAAGTGCTCTTTGCACCACCATAGAATAAGAAGCACCCTCCTTGGTAGCCACAGTAGGAGGAGAAAGCATGCCAGTATCTGGGGAGGTGTCCAGTCCAATGACTTCACCCAAGTCTGTACACCAGGTCATAGGGTCTTGAAGCTGGTTTTCTAAAGGGTCCAGCGACCCCTTTCATTCCTCACAGTAACCTAGCCCATAGGAAAAAGTCTTTGGATCTGACAAAGGAGGCACGGCTCTTGTCGGCATTGTACAACGCCCATCCGGCTCTGAGTCGGAGTCGGCAATGAGGATGGGGCAGCACCGCCTGGGGCATGGGTGGCACCGGGAACATCGGGGAAGGTGGAGGTGGTACGACCAATGCCGTCCTGGATCCAAGCAGGGACACCCTAAGGGGACCCTTCCGACTCCGCAGGGCCAAAACACATGACAACAGTGTTGGACTGTCCAAAAATGAGGCACATAGCCTCACCGAACAAATTTTTAGTTGGGCAAGGGTCGCTCCGGCTCACAGAAACTCGGAAAATTGCGGAGTCGGCCCTGACACAGGATCCGCAGAGGGAGGCCTAGAACGACGGCGCTCACTTGTCTCATCGACCGATGCAAAGTCAAAGAACATTTCACTTCCTTAGACTTCTTCTTGTGCCTCGACTTATCTGATCATCCCAAGGACTTGGAATGGGATGACGACAATGGAGGACTCCGCGACATCTCCCTTCCTCTCAACTGGGACCTCGACTTGCGCAGAGTCGAGCATCAGGAAGCCATCAGCTTCAGGAAACGCTCCCTCAAAGCTTTCAGATGCATGGCCCAACACTCGGAGCATGACTTCAGGTTGTGATCGCGCTCCAAACACCAAAGGCAGACAAGGTGCGGATCTGTCATGGACATCGCCCGATGACAGGATCTGCAGGGCTTGAACCCGGGCTTCCTAGATGACATCCCTCGATGCACCAGGAGTTAGAAACTCAAAAAACCTTTGACAAAAAGTCCCAAAAAAAAAAAACTGTCAAAAAATGACTGAGGGGTAACTCTCTTCAGATCAGTGCTGGCTGGCGGGAAAGAAAAGAACTGATATCAGCGTGCCGGGGTGGCAACTATATAGGTCATATCTGGCGCAGACGACGGAGACAATCAACGCCACCTAACTGCATGCAGGGGTACTGCTTGAGAAAAATCTCCGGATCCAGACTGATGCCTGGGGGAAATTCTAAGGTAAGGAATCTGCAACTAGATGCCTCTATGAGATCTTGATATATTGGCTTATTACCGCTCAATATATTACTGCTGCCCCATGATGGGGAAAATCATCAGAGCAGTAGTAAACAAACACCTGAGTTTATTAGTAGATGAGAACCACGCTTACACCTAGTGCTTTCAGGCTTCAGAAAGGATCTCTGCACAGAAACAGTGCTAGCAAAGCTACCAATGACATCTGTGAAGTCCTGGACATCGGGGCACTGCAGTCCTGGTGCTTCTTGACCAGTCAGCCGCATTTGACACCATTTTACATCCTATATTAATGGAAAGGCTGACAACTCCAGGGATCATGGGGTGCACACTGAAATGTTTTTCTTCATTTCTATCTAAACACACACACACTATTCCCATAGGTGATTTCCAATAGTTGGCTAACTCAAAGTGGGCGTACCTCACAGCTCCTCACTAAGGCCTAAATCGTTTAATTTACATGTTATCCCATGGGCAAAATTGATGGAAGTCCATGGTTTCCATTTCTTCGCATACACAAATGTATAGTAGTCTCTAGCTGTGGCATGTTGCGTTCTCTAAACGTCCTCAAGTCCCCAAGTTTGCAGCCAGTCTTGGAGGGCCGCTGCCAGCATATGAGCCACCGCAGCAGGCAACGGTGGAATATAGCTGAAGTCCCTCCCCCTTCCTCCTTGAATTGAGGCGTCAGTGTCAATATGACTCAAGGGCACAGAGAGTGAATGTAAGAATGTGACTTGGTCTTGACTAGGTGCGTAAACATGTCCCAGTGTGATCTGCCTACCATACCATCTCCCCCAGACCAGTACATATCGTCCCTCCTTGTCTATTGTGGTGGTCAATACTTCAAAAGGGACCCTGGCTCGGATCCACAGGAGAGTTCCCCTGGTGAAGGCAGAGTATCCTGTCACACTTGCCCTCTCAGTGACGTTGCAAACATGTAACCTCAACCCTCACAAGGTGTGTTTCTTGAAACATGGCAATGTGTGCCCCCTTGTGCCTGAGATAGCTGTATATATTGTGACGTTTGGTCACAGATCCCATCCCCCATATGTTCCAAGATAGAAATGTAAGTTCTAGATGTGTGTCAGCCATCTGGTGGCTCAGTTAGGCTTCCTCCAGCGGTACCCTCTGCCTCCCCCCAAAACCCCCATGAATCCTGACATTACCCACCCCAGCATGTCCACAAATTCCAGAGACAAAAAACAAACTGACAAACCTCAAACATCCCTTCCCAAGAGCAGTCCAGCAACGGCTGGCCACCCAAACTGTAAAGCTGGTAATGGTGGCAATATCATTATGGCACTTGACCTCCGAACAGTTGCCCAGTGAAGTGAGGCAGGCATGCATTCAATGTGTAGCGTTGCATTGGCCCCTGTGTCTTGCAAGCACCAAAGTGCCTTTCATTATGCCTAGTAATTGAATGGCCCTCACCCACTGCAAGGAGGAGGAAGCCCACCCCGCTAAAGTCAAGTGACCATGCAGCACCACTCCATTCCATTCCATGCTCCCTCTCTCACGAAGGTGCTCCAGGTTCAGACCTCTGAACAAGTAAACTACATCGACTCATCCGCTCAACCGACAGCTAATGAGTATGGGGTACCAAATAAACGGGGCTGTTGAGAAAACAATGAAGAGATGTTGAAATGTTGCAGAGTACCTTGGGCAGCTGATCCACTGCAATCAAATAGGGTCCTCAGCGGTTTGTGGTGTGACCACTGGGAGTCAGTCATTGTCCACTGTTGGTGCAGTACCCTCCAGTAGCATCTTGGTTGTACCGGGAATAAGAGTGAATATTGCCATCCTTCTTCACATGGTGTCCATTTCACCTCCAGAAATGAGGCTACTTTTGTCTGGACTGCCTCTGTGAAATCTGGAAAGAGAGGCACTTTGCTGCTCCCCACCTGGAAAAGACCCTCCAACCGGGTCCTCTGCAGTAGTGCTTCCCTGTCTTTTTAGTGTAGTACTTAGGCCACCACTGGCTGAGGCAGGAGGGCGGTCAGGAACTCAGTGCACCTTCTGCAAGGTGACTAAGGGGGTCAGCTCCATTGGGGCCACTGTTGACCTCAACCAGTGTTCCAGGTAGGTCACCATATCACTGCCTTCAGTGCCCTCTAGGAGGCCCACAGTGCAAACATTATTACAGTGGTTGCGTCCTTCAGTATCTTCCACTCAGTGCTCTAGGACATGCACTCTCTTGGCCAGCTCAGAGACTCGTAGATCGAGTGCCTGATGTCCTGGACGGAGGTCAGTGATGCAGGTTTCAGATGCCTTCACCCGCAAGTAGTATCCCTAGTTTCACAGACAGTGCTATTGTCCTGTTGCAAGGTTTCCTTGGTATCAACAATGGCCTCTAGGATTTTATCCAGGTGGATCTGAATGGGCGGTAGTGGGGGGGTTCCAATTTCTCCATGGGCAAATTGTCATTATGGGGGTGTTCATTGCGTGCAACTTGAGAGTCCATTCCTGTGTGTTTCAGCTTGCCCATGTTGGTGGTGGCACTAGGGGGAGGACGAAGTAGTGGCGGGGTCCCACACCCCAGCACAGCATTCTATTTCAGCTCAACCGGAGCACCCCCTCTACCCCTCTGGGTGCTTCAGGGGTGGGCCTTCATTCAAGGCATGAACAGTTCTCTCAGGGGTGCTGTCTTATTGAACAGTATGTGGCTCAGGCCTTTTTCCACTGTGACAGAGTGTAAGCTTCCGCTGGGTCCTGGCAGCAGCCCTGCGGGTGCCACCCCCCCTAAAAAGAAAAGGAGGCAGGGAGAGCTACTCACACCATGACTCTGGCCTGCCAGCCACATGCTCTCCCAGGTCTCTAAAATGAGGGACCTTCTTCTTTCTGGTGGGCAATTGGCCATCTGTGTCTCAAGGTCCTTCTATTGCACAGCTCAATTCCTGAACCTCTTGTGTATGACTGGTCCACATCAGGCCGATGCAGGCCTCCCAGACTGTGCCTAAGGCCAAGTCACTGCAACATGGGACCCTGCCAAGACCCAGTTGACTTCATAATAGGATTGGGGGATGGGGGTGGGCAGCTGCTCTAATCTTCTGGGGAAAACATCCCCAGGCTGCACACCGCTTCAAGCAGCGTTCAACCAGCATTCTGGAGAGTTTGACCGCCGGGCCACAGTCTGAAATCCCCTGGGCACCTATCTGTGCCCCGACTTCTCTCTCCTGGCCGCTGGTCACCTCACCGCCGAGCAACTCAGCGCTACCATTCAGGAAGGCCCTCAGAGTTGCAGTCCGAGGAGCAGCTGCCAGGTCACAGGGCACTCCCCGGACCGCCTCAGACCTCAACTCAGACCTCTGCAAGTAGGCCATGGCCCGCCGAGTGCCTGTGTCTCTCCGGCTCAGGCCTCCACCATCATTTGCCATGCTGCCGTATCCCCGCCGTGCCTCCAATTACTGCCTGCTATGGCAGCCCGCCACTTCTGTTCACCCGGGGCTCTCCCCTTTGATTGCCAGGTGTTAGGGCCATTATCACTGGGGATCGAGGCCATCCTGGGGCAGCTGGATAAACAGGATTCAGGCCAGATCGATGCGGAGTGAATCACTGAAGCATCCGCCATCATGGCCGGCTAACCATTTATGTCTACTTTAATCAAAGGATTCTACAGTTCTGTCACAGGACTTTTGTCCCAGGACCAACTTTACGTAAACTTGAGTGCTGCAGTCATATGTCCACATGCCAATTTGTAAGCCTTGAAAGATATCAATGCTTAGTGCATGGTATGCATTATATAGAGAATATCCAACTGTGTCAAGGGCCACAGACAATGTCTAACATTAATGATGAGCTTTCCGCCGCCTTATCTGCAAACCTCAGGGAATAGTCCCTAAATTCAAGAAGGTCAGTCTCAGTTCTGTAGGGTTGGAGGTCTGAATCTAGAGCGCAAAGGGGAAAGAGACTTAGCAGTGATATTAGATAGGACCAGCAATTTGGCTGCAGGTACGTAATTAAAAAAAAAAACTCTGGGATCATGGTTGTTGTTTTCTGAAAGTGGGATTAACAGCCCTTCTTTCAGAGATGACCACCATCTGAACTGAAAAGCTGAAGAGCAAGCATATAAGGAGGACAACGGGCTCAAATTATTTTAGTAAGCTTGGTGGAGCTGGATCGTGGAAGGCATCTTTATTAACAGGAAGATGGTCTCAATCTCACCAGGAGATATTAGATGTAAACACAAGGTGGCAGCAGATCCATTAGACTTAGCTGGCAGAGCGGGTGGACTTTTAGCAAATGCAGGCAACCCTTGCCTTATCTTAAGTATATTTTACAAAAAAAAAAAGAAGAAAGCCAGGGCCTAACAAGGGTGGGGTGGAGGCTCAGTACCCTAGTAACATCGCAATGATGAGGAAGCATCAGAGAAACTAAAAGAGAGGTCTGAGGTTACATTCAGCTGCTGCAATTTTATCAGCCCAACACTTTTTGGGTTCTTGGATGGCTTGCCTGTAAACTCTAATTGAGCATAAATAGGCCTTTTTTGCATGTTACTGGTGCTTCCTCCACGTGAGTCCAATCTGTGATATACCAGTTCGTTTTCTTTTGGTTAGTGTTGAACCATGGCGGTACATGTGATTGTACCAGATATTTATAGAGCACGATAAAAGCTAATAAAATTGAAATTATGAGGGTAGAAATCAAGTTAAAACATGGCTTTGCATGTACCTGAGAAGCTGAATAAATTCCCTTTGTGGAAGTGCAAAAAAGACGAAATATGAAAAGGTACAGGGCTTAAGCCAGTTTTATTCAATCAAATCATCAATACAGATAAAATGCTTTTCTATTTTCACCAAGGCAATATCATGGATCGGCGTGGGATTCTTCTGCCCACTCTATACAAATCCTGTGCCACGCTAAGAAAACTTCAAGGGATGATTGTCAAAGGACTACAAAAAGATACAGCCACAAATGGAGGGCAAAGGTTAAGTCAGGGGTAGGGTGAGGCAGAGAAACAGAAATGTACACAGGAGGGAGGAACATGAAGGAAAAGGAAATAGGGAGTCTGAGATAAGAAGAACCCAAATAAGAGACAGAGAAAATAAAAGTAAAGCATAAAGTAGAGCCAGAAGAAAGCAGCCAAGATGTGCAGCTTGGAAAATAATCGCCATAGTAAAAGGTGGTCTATTCTAGATTCACAAATTGGGGGCGCAAAATAATATACCCGGAGAAGGGCAAAAACAATAACCAAAAATAAAAGGGGGCACAAGGCGTAGTATATGCAAGAGACGGGAGTCCAAGAAAGAACCACAGCGAGGAGGCAGATGAATAAAAGTAAGTCTCAGACATCATGAGCACAACACAGGGCAATAGAGGAATCCAAAAACATAGCAAAGAGAAGGGAGGACCACACAGAGCAAGTCAGGGAGACACCTAGGTGAAGGAAAGGCTGCCAAGAGGGAGGAGATCAAGACACCTCCCACGTGAGAGGAGGCAAAAACTGATTCAAGACACTGAGCCACAGACAACACTCAATTACAATGTACCAGGGAGGCACTCTGAGATAGTGCCACAGCAGGGCGACTTCAAATTAAAGCAATGGATATATAGAACTGAAAACAGGACCACAGCAAGTGGAAGCCAAGACGATGATGGTCAGGAAAGAGCAGCCCTAGGAACTACATCATAAATGGAGAGTCAAACTGGGATATGGACATGCAGAGCTCAAGAATAGTCCAGGTCACAAACAAAAGAATGCAAAATTAAATTGAAGAAAAGCAAAAACTCAAAATAGAGCCAGAGAGCAGGGAAACCATGATACTTTAACATAGGTAACGCTAAACAGAATTAGTTGGAGAAGACGCCAATACAGTACCGGAGGGGGAGGAGCCTACAGTGAGTGAAAATTACACACAAGGAGGAGATGAAGCAGATTAAGTTAAAAGGTGGTGGAGGCTCAAGCCACAGACAGTGAAGGTCCACAATGGAGAAACACAACAAACATAAGATAGACAGACTGATGAGGGGAGCCCGTGACAGATAGGCAAGAGAAGTTTAAATAAAAAGTGCCAATCCATTCTACCAAGGGAGAAGCACTATAAGTTCAAATTGTTGGGAGGTTACATGCACAGAGGAGTCAATACGACACATTGACAGGGAGACAAACAGTAAAAAAAATTGTTACCTATCATGGTCAGAAAGTACTCAGTAAAACTCATGAATGGTGGGTTAATGAAATAGTTCTAATAGAAAGGGCCACACAATCAAGAAAATGCCACACAGAAAATGCCCAGCCACATTAGCAGGAACACAGGACAATTGGTATCCATCTTCAAGTCAATTTGAAACATGTAAATTGTACAAAAGGAATCTGGTAATGTGTACAATTGAATCATCACCGTTAAAAACTGCGCACAACAGATATATGCTCTTTTCATACAGCCATTAAGGGGAGAAGTAAAATATTTCCTCGGACCTTCATTTCAACAAGAACATCTTCACCACAGATGCTCTTCATTGAGATGCCCAAGGTAAGGGGACAACATTTGCTAAAATACTGCAGCTTGTCCTGTACATGGGAAGAATGGAACCAAAACAATGTTATACTGTCATTCAGCTCCGGATCCACACTCTAGAATGAGCCCACATGCATAAAAAGCATTCTTTACTGAGGACATTTTACAGTTACGCATAACTTACAGACAACAGATGGACAGAATGTGGTACGGAAGGGATAAAGAGAAAGCAACTTGTGGGGCAGACATGACAAAAGGAGGTAGTGCAAGAATAGGAGGAGGTTTGTGAGAAACACTAAAGTAGAGGAAGAGAAGGGAAAGTACTGCTATGGTTAAACATTTCATCTGTTCTGTCATCTCAGATCAGGTACACTAATCAGGATATACATGGGACAGAAGGCAGAGCTACAATCACTCATAGTACAACTTGGATGCAGGCACTCTAGCCAGGACATGACCAGACTATAAAGCCTAGGTGCAGCCCCTCCAATGGAAATATAACTGGATCCACTCCCAACAGCTGGATTCCCTCGGTGAGAAGAACATGTGCTTGGATTTCACCAAAATGTGAGCACCTCACATAAAGCTAAGAGGGCAAATGAGCCAGCTCACTACCCTATCCCTGAGCCAGACAAAATTGGCGGCTCTTTAATTAGCTGGGCACGCACTGCGTGGAAGACAGGACGGAGAGGCCTAACCAGTAAATGAAGCATTTTCCAGAAGGCAAGGCAGGAAGTGTTCTCCTGACCAAACAATGACCACGGCAGTTAACAGCAGCAAGTAAGGCTCAGTATTAATAGACCTCAAAACCCATCAACGACTGTGATGTCTGAATTCCAGAGTTCAAGTACTATTGTACTGTGCTATTGCTTGGTCTCACTCAGTATTATATTTGCTGTAACAAATATCAAACAGGAAATAGCCCATACAAGCACAAACCAGACCCAGCAGGTGTGCCGAAAAGGTGATTGATGCTTGTTGACTACACGGTCGCTGAATATCAGCTTCATGTCCTTGCGGCTGCAGTACACCAGAAATGCTGGGATAATGTATTGGATGCCATTTCCAGCATAAGCCCCAGTGATGCCGACCAGGGATTCCAGGTCATGAGTGCAGAAAGCAACGAGAACTGGCGGCACCAAGGTGATTAGTGGAAACACTACTCTATCCACCACCCAAGGGTACGTACCCCCTTCCCGGTGGAATAGAGTCTTCCAGTTGTTACGCAGCGTCACTGCAATGATGGGAAAGTTGGTGCTGATGGTGAAGACAGGAAAGAGTCCCAAAAAGTAACGGATGAAGGCGACGCTGATGATGTCACAGCTGGTGAAGTTGAGAGTGTACATGTCCATGAGGATATCGTTGCGGAAACAAAATATGGCAGTAAAGGAGAGAAGGCTGTAAAATGCAAGAATAAGGATGTAGTCCAGTAGCACAAGGCGTGTCAGATGCTTCTTGCTGGAGATGGGGGTGATGAGAGATGGCAACGAGTGCTGACACATGAAGGAATAGACACACACCCCAAAGAGGTTCCGAACCCCTGAGAACTGGGCGATGGGAGGATGACCTTGCCCCTGTCCCTTGCTGATTCGGATGAGAGCCAGGATAATCATGATGATGAAAGCTAAAAAGAGGAAAAGTTATGTTAGCAAAGTTTAAGGCTCTACAGGAGAAAACAGCTCAGTATATTAATACAACATAAACATATATTCTGGATCGACAATGTTGGCGTATATGTTTTCTGTTAAAAGAACCAAACAATTTTAGTAAATCCACCTACATGAATATTCGATAATCAGACGAAGTAGAATCCTCACCCGTGAATCATAAGATCCTTAAATAGTTGCTAGTCTGAGGGATGCCTCATCACCCACGTGAGCATAACATGCATACCCACAAAAACCTCTATTAATGAATTTGAGAGATGATGGCTACATATGGGCAAACGCATGTACTGGAACTGCTCAGAGGTGAGAATGCTGAGGAGTTTAACAGTACCTCAATGTCACTCTCATGGTACTACCTGTGTTCTATTATAAGTGAATGGTTCAAGTTGCTGACTATCACACCGCTTTATGTCGCATTCTGTATAACAGATTTTAAATGGCTACTGCTTGTAAGAAGCACATATTAAGCAGTGGAACACTGACAACCAGAAGGAAGCCTTCCTAGCCTTTCTCTGCGATAAGCACTAGAAAACAGTTGTGGGCTGCAGCAGCAGTAAGTGAATCAGGTAGGGTGCTGAACGTCACCTGTCTAAATACAGCAATCTGGATGAGTTTTCAAGGAGGTCCATTAATCAAGTTATTAGTGAGGCAAAATATCAATCACCCATGGAACAGCAAAACAGATTTACTTGGCCATTTTCCTTTGACTATGATGGACTTCTAATTTGATTTTCATACAACCTAGACTATTATTGAATTAACTGACCCACAGACGTTGAGTGATGGCTTAAATAGAGTCTTCTCTACTTCAGTGGATTGAATTTTTTTCCATTTCGTTCTCTGAATATCCGTAGAAAACAAGATAGGGCCAAATATATTTAGCAACAAAGGCAGCCAGTCTGAGCAAGTGCTCCATATAAGAGAAAGACATTATACTCGTGGGACTCCATCAGTAGAATTCAATCTGCAAGATGCGTTTCTAGTTATTATCAATCTGCAGCTTCCTTTAAAGCCTTTGTTGTAGGGGTCGTAGCGCTACAATGGAGACAGAAACTAACAAAAGTCACATGGCAGCTGCATGCTATCGCTTTATTTCAATGTTTTAATTCAAATGACTGAAACTTATGTCATTCTAATACAACTTTACGCCCGCAAATCAGTCATGGCAATAACAAATGGGTGCTTTATCAAGTGAATTCTTATTGTGGGATCTCTGCAGTGGACAGAGTCACTTCAGTGATCGGTTGTTCTACATATTAACCTGCCTGAGTTTACTGTGGAAAAGACCAACCAGACTGGCACAGCGAGATGACTGCAGGTTAAGGTCACTTTTCCGATAAGAATGTGCATTCCTGATCGGCCCCATGCACGCAGCAACCACTATACATGCTGCTTTAGGCGCATGGCTGTCCATTGGGGGTCCTCCTCATTCCCCAAAACTCTTACTTCTCACAATTGGAAAAGAGAAAAGGAGACCCATCTACACATTGCAAAATAGATATCTGATAAAATAACAAAGGGTGACATTTTTTCTAAAGAAGGATCACAGCTAATTTACCTCAGCATAAAAATAAACCTTTGTAGCGTACTACACAAATGTTTCAGGTGATGTGACCAAGACTGTAATATATGAAAATGAATTACTAGCAGTGTCCATTTAGATAGCAAGTTTATTAGCTACAGAGTCAAAAGGTGGAGTAACTTGAATCCACTGGGGTGTGCATTTCTAAAAACCAGCTGCCTTCCTTTCCAGTCAAGATTTGCAAAGAAAACATGCAAGGAAAAATGTAGATAAGAAATGTATGAATGTTTTGGGATATGTTAACTGTAGGACTACAGGATAATGGGACGGTGGAGAGGACCATAAAGTGTTTACATGTACAATCACATGCGCTATCATTGGGACTTCTGTAGCGACGTCCTTGTTCGAGCCTGTTCGGAGAGAGAAAGGGTCCTGGACAATTACATCTGCATCTCATTACAATGTACAGAACCAAGTACATTTCCCTCCTCTACCTCCCCCGTATTCAAACATGCACCCCCAAGTACAACATGATATGTTCCATCACACCATAAGGCATCACCTTCAAATGTCTATCCGCCCTGCTAAAGATTACAGCAGTTCAGTTCATCATATTTTACTTCTTCTCCTAGCGAACCGAGTGAAAAAAAAACTTCAACACAGATATCTCCTTATTACCTAGTTATCAGAAACAACACAAACACAACCTACTTCACAGATTTCAGTCTCCCACAGGACCCCATCCTAAAGAGCATGACCAACCCTTTAGGGATTTTTTTCATCTTACATAAAGTCATCAAATCCACCCCCCACCAAAGAAAACACTCACGACCTCAATATCTCCCCCACACCTTCTGATCTAAAATCATGTGTTGCACTCAACATAGCACCTTAAATATGCTCTCATATAAATGACACAAAACTGACAGAAATGACAAGACTTACAAGGGAAGAGGTAAGTTATATAGGAAAGAGACCACAGTCTTGATTCGAGGGGTGACTGAGCTGCTTCAAGTCTCAATCAATCTGACCCACAAAGGTAAAGCGGTTTCTCTAAGGAATCCCTGGATCATACATGGCATCTACATAAGCGGAGAAGCCACATGAGGTATATGTACAAGAGGTGACCAAATAACAATACAATTACAACATTAAGAAATTAAAATATTCACTCCAAGCTAGTTAAAAAAAAAAAAAAAAAGAAAATCCACTAAATGGCTTAAACGTAGGAAGACACTGGAAAAAGGTGTTCAATGTTATCCTGTGGCAAATAGAAAGTAATAAGTGGAACATCTGTGTTTTCCTTGTGGTTCGTTTTGCACAAAGTTCAACTTTTTTTTACATGTTCTAGTAGACGGGAAAAAACTGAGAAAAAGTCCTCAACTAGATTCACAGACATCAGTCCATAGTTTCCATTGCAGGTAGCTTTTGGGTCTATAGACAAAGTAGTCAACCGGAATTGAATTTTCCGCAGCAGGCAACGCCTTCCCTAGGCCTTTAGGACCTCCGTGGACATTCTGTATCTGCAGCAGGAGTAATATTCAGTGGTATCCTGTCAACTGAAAATTCTTCCCGGTACGCAGCAATTTCCTCACTCTCTTGAGTTTCTGAAACATATGGAAGGAAGTTCCACAGGGACCATCAGGCTTTTATTTTAAGACATGAACCCCATAAGCCATGTGTTTTAGCAGGAGGAAAGTCCAACCACCCCTGTAGAAAATGCAAGACCAGGGGTTCAAACAAAATGCTTTTCTCCACTCTGCAAGCACAAAAGTAGGAAATCACTAGATCAGCAGCAGACTAGGAAGTCGCTCTCCTCTTCTGAATTTAAAAAGCATATTTTAAAAGGTTGACCAGTCAGGTGACGAGATGCTAGCCAATCTGAAATTATCATCCTTTCCACTTCCACTTTTTCAGTACTTTGATGCATTTCTGTAACATGATAACAGAACTACACCAGAGTTCTCTCTCGTTCCATAACACCACCCCTTTCCTCTTCAGAACTACCCTAAAAGGTTCCAATGTTAATCTCCTCTAAGTCCCAATTTCGTAGAGGTTGCCCACCATGCTTGGTGCCAAAGTGTTCTGAAGAATCCTTGCTTCTATCTGAAAAGGTGCTACAGAGGTCTACATAACCCCAAAGGTCCCACTTGGAAGTCATCTGGATTTTTCCTCCCTTTTCTTGGCTATTGTTTATGCAGTGTTCTTAAGTAGCAGAAGGCAGACCGAGCTGACAAGGGGTCTTATCTCAAACAGAAATGTACAGGTCTTCTGAATTAAATCATTTGACCTCAGACAAAATAGGTCATACCTTATAGTTGTTCCATGCATAATGGGTAAAGGAAATCTGACGTCAATGATTATCACTTTAGTCAATTCACCCATGTCATTTAACTTTGTTTTTGATAGCCATGAAAGATAAATGTTAAAATATAAATGTCATAAAGCAATCAGATGCAGCTACAGAACAACTACTTGAAAACATGAAAGTTTAACTCTACATGTCTCATTTTAAGATTAACTTGGTTAATGTATTTTCTTCACTGTGCAAATGCACAAGACTCCTATACGCTGGCAGTGCCTTACGGGAGTGAAAAAAATCAAGTGGGAAAACAAAAGTACATATGCTTGTAAACAGAGTGCATGTGGCTGGTCTTCTTCAGGGAGTGTTCAGTGACCGCAGACAAAATACCTGTACACAGAGGAAAAGAATGGTCGGAATCTCCATGAAAAGATGTTTTTTTCTTACAACTTGTAAAGGATCTGACTTGAGTGCAAGTAATAAGTCCGCAATTCTTTTTTTACCGGGAGCCAAGTACTCTATTGTAGCACTCAACTCCCTCAGGGTAGCAAAGCACAGCAGTCCAAGGCCTACTTTGGGTAGGGGGTGTGGGCTAGCAATCCCAATTCGCTGGCATGCAACAACACCACTCAAATTATTGTCCAGCCAGTGCTTTTACTTTTAAAAAGGAAAAATTACATTCATTACACTTACACTATTAAATACTACACATTAAATTATAAACATGTACACCTAGCAGATGAAAATGCCTATGGTGACACCCTCATATCACAATTTACCCCAGTGGGTCCTGAACCATATAATCCTACTGCCTCCAACCTATACAACATCACATTAAACATAAAGGAGGCTTATTGGCTTTATCAGGGGGTCAGCACCTTAATACATTTAAGGCAGGCCTGCTGGCTTTTCCAGGGTGCCACACTAAATATATGATAGAGGCCTACTGGCTTTGTCAGGGTGTCACTACATTACTAACAGTGACTACATGTTATACTTTAACAATATTCCTCCATTAGCACGGTGATCTGGATCGCCTTCCGCCGAAGCTGGGAACTAAGCCCTTGATGATGAAGTCTCTTACGGAAGTGATGACACATTTGGGACTATGGGATAGTTGGAGGGAGATGCACCCAGAGAGCAGGGAATACACTTGTCATTCCAGAAAACATAATACGCATACCCGATTGGCCAGGTTTCTGCAGGGAGGTCTTAATGGCTCGCAAGTACTGGATGTTACACATATGGGTAGGTTCTTATCTGATTATGCACTGGTGCGGTTACAGTTACAGTGGGGTGCTGAGGCCACCTGTCTAGCGTGTAGTTGGCGTATGCCTGCGGCCTTTCTTACTGATCCGGGGTGTCGTGAACGGGTGGGTGAGGCCATTAACCAGTACATGGAATTGAACTGGAACAAGACACAGACTAGGGGCCTGGAATGGGAGGCTATGAAGGCAGTCATAAAGGGGGAGTGTATAGGCATAGCTTGCGGGGTACGCAGACAATTGGAGCGGGATCTCACATCACTGGAGGAGGAATTGAGGGATCTGCAACAATAGCCACCGGACACGAGAATGGCTGAACGAGAGGAACTCAGGTTATACAAGGAGGTTAATAGTTGTTGGGATACTTCAAGCAGGATCACACTTAGAGGGTATAGGCAGCAACTGCATCGGGAGGGAGATAAATCTGGCAAACTCCTGGCATGGATTCTGGAATGGGAGGTGGAGGCCCCTCCTGTATTACATATCAGGAATGCTGACTGCAAAATGCTCATGAAGCGCACGGATCTCCAAAGGGTGTTGAGGGCTGGTGTGGTCCTACCTGAGGAGGGTGTGGGGGGATTTCTGAAGCAGATGCGGCTTCCGAGCTTGGGCTTGGAGAATAGGGAAGCCCTTGAGACTGCTATCACTGTAGAGGAGGTGAGTGAGGCAGTGGCTGTAATGACTAAGTCCTAATCCCCCAGTAGTGATGGTTTTCCTGTTGAGTTGTATCAAACGTTTTCCTTGTCTCTACGGAAGAAGCTCCTGAAGGTCTTTGAAGAAGCTCGAGTGCATGGTATGTTGCCAGACACCATGCGTCAGGGTATTGTCTGTTTGATGCTCAAGCCGGGGGGGACCCTGGAGACCCCTCCTCGTATCACTCGCTTACCATGTTAAATTGTGATCTCAAGATACTTTGTAAGATCTTAGTCACCCGGCTCCGTGGGGTGATTCAGGGTCTAGTGCACGAGGATCAACGTGGGTTTCTCCCTGGTCATAGTACATCCTATAATTTGCGTTGTTTGACACATATCCTACAAGAGACCGAAGATGTGGAGACTGAGTTGGCGCTAGTGTCCTTGGACTTGGAAAAAGCCTTTGATACAGTTGAGTGGGGGTACCCTTTAGAGGTCTTGCAGGGCATGGGGTTTGGCCCCGGTTTCTGCGCTTGGGTGCGGTTGCTGTATACTGCTCCTACTGCACAAGTACGGGTGGGAGGAGAGCTCTCAAACACCTGGGAGATCGGTAGGGGCATGAGGCAGGGATGCCCGCTCTAACCTCTTTTGTTTGCTCTGGCGGCAGAGCCACTAGCGATATGGCTTTGCGAGGAGATGGAGCCGTGGGGGATCCAGGTGGGACGGTCTACACATGTAATCTCCCTGTATGCAGATGATGCACTGGTTTATGTACGGGATCCTAGTATTTTGGTGCTGATGCGGAGGTTGGAGATTTTGGGGGCTCCTCTGGTCTCAGAGTCAACAGAAAGAAGTCGCTCCTGTTCCCCTTAGGGTCCCTTCGTGGGGTTTTGCGTAATCTCCCTAGAGCAGGACTTCGGTGGGAGGTTGAAAGTTTCCAGTACTTAGGTATATGGGTCACTCACTCTATGGCTGCGCATAATAAAAACAATGTTGAGCGAGTAGTAGATGCCCTGGAACGCTCGGTCTGCTTTTGGAACAGGGTACCTCTCTCTGTGATGGGCAGGGCTGTGGTGGCTAAGATGGTGTTCTTGCCATGGTGTCTATATTTGGTTCAGAACTCTTTGTTTACGTTGGCTGCCTGGCTCTTTCGTCGTTTGGATAGTCTGCTGATCTCTCTGGTATGGGCTGGTTGGCAAAGTAGGGTGGTGCTGACGATCTTGAAGGGGGCGGGGTTGGTGATACCTAACATTAGACACTACTATTAGGCAGCACACTTGCAATATGTGGCCAAGTGGATGACGGACACTGATAACTGGGAGAAGAGGCTGTATGCAGAATTGTGCAATGGGCGGTCACTGGTGCACATATTGATGTCGGGGGTAGATCTGACCCTGCTGTGCCCTACCTGATCAAGACCACTGCTGGGATTTGGGAGCAGGTAGTTAAACATGTACTCAGATGAGACCCTTTTGATAGGGAGCGAAAGTTATGGGACTTGGCCCCATTTCGGGATATGGAGAAGTTAATGTTGGTAGAGGCTTGGAGACTGGGGAGATGTGAGGTGGCTGGGGATCTTTACCCTAATGGAGAGTTTCTCTCTTTTAATGACGCTCAAGATTTGTTTGATCTGGGTCCTGGTCAATTTCTGCAATATGCGAAAATCAAGAATGTGGCACGTGAGATCTGGAGTGGTTTCCCAGTCGCCCCTGAGGCCTCATCCGTGCTGAACGGTCTGATTAACTGGGTTGAGGGGGTGCATTTGATTACCCGGTTTTATAAAGCCCTTCGGGAGGATCAACCAGGTGTGATCAGTGTGGGACATAAGCCAGGGGAGTCTGACCTGGGGGAGCCCATAGCGAATGCTGACTGGGATTTGGCTCTTTCTTTAGTGCATACGGTGTCATGCAATCATAGGTTTAAGCTGCTACATTTTAACTTTGTGCATAGAACGTATCTCACACCCTGACGACTAAACAGGATCGACCCAAACCGTAGAGCGTGCTGCCCTAGGTGTGGTGCGTTTGGTGCTTCCTTCCTTCATCTGGCTTGCACTTGCAGGGCATTATATGACTTTTGGCAGGAAGTGGTAGCAGCGATTAAGGAGGCCACGGGATTGGGGTTAAGGGCAGCGCCGATGGCCTGTATTTTGGGAGTAGGGCGGAAGCCGCGCTTGTCGGACATTCCATATAAATTGGCACAGCTTGCGCTATTGCTGGCCAAGTCTAGAGTAGCAGTCGGCTGGATGATCTCCCGGAGCCCGATGGTCTCCAGCTGGCTAAGGGATTTACTGGAATGGGGTGCAGCCAAGGAGCAGCATACGTGCCTGACACAAAGAGACTAGAAGGCACTCTCTGATGTAGCGGCTTGGGGAACTTTGTTGGAACGGTTCACTGGTGGGGAGGACATAAACTCTATAAGCAGCGCTGAGAATGAGGGGGGGTGTGGACGCAGCTACAGTAAGTGGTCGTACTGGCTGGTTACACATAAAATTTGCACACACGTGTTCTCACATGTGCTAGATGCATGTGTAAGACAACAGTTGTGCACAGCCCAGTCACTGCACACAGGTAGCCTGGTGCAGAAGGGAGTCTGCAAGGATTGGTGCTATGCTGTGGTAAGCCTTATAGTATCAGTGGACATTCATAGAAATGTCTATAGGACTTGCTGGAAAATCTGTAGTGATTTCATTGTATTATACTAAAGTGCAAATTTGCTCCACTTAGGCCTAGGCAGTACATCAAGGTGTCAAAGTAGGGTAAAACATGCAGGTTTCTTTTGAATTTGCTGTTCTCAACAATCTAAATTCACTTATTATGGGACTTCAGAAATTGCCTTTTTTCTCTGGCTCAACTCCCAATTGGATTCTAGGCCTTTGTCCCCTCTACTGGGCCAGTAGAGGGAAGAAAGGCCTCCACACACAAAAGGAGCAGTTATCGGTGATTGACCCAGGTTCTGGGTGAAGAAAGGGGAGTTGGGGAAATGTATCTGATAAGTAGCTTGTCACACTGCACCTGGGCTAGGACAGCCCAGGTCCACTAGAACAAAGGAGGAGGGACATACCTCTGGAGCAAACAGTAGGGGCTGTCATTCGAAGTTTTGGTGGGAAGGAATCTGGCATTGATGTCAGCGGTGGGTGAAGCTGAGGCCCTGAGAGGTGTGCTTTCCAAAGAAAACTTGAAACTGCCATGATGGATTGTCCCAGAATGCTGTTCCAAGAGGGTTGGGATAAAAGTGGTATAATGACATGGTACCCTAGGATAGTCTAGGGTAGCCTGGTATCTAGAATTTTCCAACCCGACTTAGCCTAGCTGGAAGGCAAAGCCACCGGATGCCCTGCAGTGATGGACAAAGCACTTTAACTCCCACTGCCCCCTAGGAGTTGAGTGGGTGCTGGGCCCATTATGTCCCTTGAGGACGAGTTGGAGGAAAGACTTGGACTCTACTGCCCCACTACCACCATTACCACCAGTCCTTCACCAACCTTCTCCCCTCAACCCCATGGGTTCTGCAAGGCAGGCAGGTGGGTCTGTGACCTCTGGAGCATGGGCTGGAGGGCGCTTTGCTGGCTGGTAGTGGAGGGGCTGTGCAGTATGACCCCACCAGCAGGAGAGGAGCTCCTGGAGCCAGGCAGAGACGAAGGCTGGGACCAAGATAAGCCCAGCTCCCTGCGACATGTGCCCCATCAGAGGTCAGGAGGCCTGTCAAAAAAGCTCCAGGTAGCTACGCCTGACCTCCAGGAGAAAAACGAGCCAGAAATGACAAAATTCAGCCAGAGTTATGCAATTTCAAAGATTTGCCTCATTAGCAAATAAAGCAAAAGAAAAACATTTTCTGTTCAAATCCCCCCAGGGGGGCCATGGCCCGAGGTTTGACGCTAACTCATTTATTGATTTGAAAATGGGGAGGTTGTGCATTGGACCCCCTCTCTAGAGACTCTTTTGGCCCCGAGACTCCATCACCTGGGAATCTACGGAAGTCTGTAGGTCCCTAGAATCCCATCTCTCGGGACAGATGTAACAGGTCGAGTGCCACTGCGCTCTTAAATCCTGAATGTGGGGAGTTCAAATCTGGTAGTAAAAGTCCCAGGAGTGATGTGGGCTATCTCCTCCTGCCCCCCCATACTCTTGTTTGGGGTGCGGGGTTCCACAGCAGCCACACCGCTAGGCAGACAGAGGACAGTGTTCTCCCTGCCCTCAGAAGTGCAGGCAGGGGAAGACCAAGCAGCTAGCTCAGCAGGTCAAGCGTGACCTCCTTGCACTACATTTTTTTAAAAGAAGAGAAACCAGAGGATAGGCCAGGTGTTCTGGGTGGGACCGGGCACAAAGGCCTTAAAAGAAATATAATGCGAGGCGAAGCAGCATTAAGCAAAACCTGCTGTTTAATTATGCATAGACCTGGGTGAAAAGTATCCCATAATGCCACACGAGGGTCTTAGTTTTCCTACTGCTTTTGTTCGTGGTGCCCCAAGGAGGGGCAGTTGCACGACTAACATTAAAGGAATAGTGTTTTGCAGAAGTTGCAATAGCGCACCATGAAGTGTTGTTGAAAATCTTGCCCTAAGTTTCTAGGGACATGGAAATTATGACACCTCCCCCCACCAAGGTTATTTTATTTCATGTAATGTTTTTCATTTTCAAGTGCTCCTAGAGCCTTTGCTCTTGAGCTCTAGTTTGGGAGGGGCTCTTGTGGTTGGTCCTATGACTGCATAAGTGTAAAGAAAGACATGAACCATAGGGTTATGATCATGTGAAATATATATTCTTTATTAATAGTTTGTTGAAAAACACTGCAGTGTTTTTGCCTTTAAGGAATGCATTTGAATCTGATTTTTGTTGCCATAGTTGGCCGCCCCCTGCTCAGAGGACGCAGAGTGCGGCCTTATCTTAAAAGATGGCACTGGCAGTTACCAGACAGAGTCTAATTACTGTCACTGTAGTTGGGTGGTAAGACTCTTCCACAATAAAGGTCCATACACTGAGCTGTCACAAGCAAAAGACTCCTGGGGGACTAAATGGGCGGAATACACTTGCTCAAGGTACAGGCCCCAGAAACAGCCATGCCTCACTAGTACTTAAGACAACCTGCACAACACACAAACTGATCCAGTCCAACTAGCCCAGCCTACATACCTCAGCAGCACATACAGCCATCCTGGTGGATGATGACACAATAAGAATGATAGGTAAGAGAGACACCTGTCTCTTGATACAACTTCACCAGTCTGTGCTGTTTGATACAACAGACAAATCATTTTCAACTGCCAATTAAGTTTGGCAGAAACTGATGAATTTGTACTGATCAGCAGAGGCACACTGCATTAAGAAATTGAGTCTGGACTTCTGACATTGCCCACTATCTCAACCAACAAATCAGATCTAATGGTTTCTTCATGGAACTTGCCTCATAAGGTAATATCAATGTTGGAATAGGAATGTTCCTCAGCATGGCAAAATGATGTGCCTGTCCTGAGTGCCTAACTGCAGGTGAAACTGGTATCTTGACTTTATGGGTACAGGTTTGGGAAACCAGAGTATTATTAACACACACCATAGTGAAATGTAAATAAATTTCACTATGTATGTTTTAATCATATGCATATAATTATTAGTGGGTCAGTAGTGAGTTAGCATAAGGGGGACCTGCACCCATTCTCTCCTTGCTGGAACAATTATTCTGATAAGTAATTAAAGAAATAAAGTGGACATACCAGTATAAGTGTTATTGTCCTGACAAAATAGTTTCAAGAGTCATTTTGACAAGTTTCCTTTCATTCCAGACTTATTTTGCTATAGTGTTCAATCTTAGCCAACACCAGTTTGTTCATATGGATGTAACCCAGTGATTTCATCAGTGCTTCCGACTCGTTCAGAGTATAATTTCAATAAGGCCAGTGGTGTCACTTTTTTAAATATCTTCACATACACCTTATCGTGTAATTTATTAGTTTTTATCAGGCAATTTCTTCTCTGTGGTCGATAACAGTACTTGCGGAATGGTGTCCTTGTAGTGCAAGAATGGATGCGAGTTTCTGGCTGTGGTGTGAGTGTGGATGTGAGTCTCAGACTGTGGCATAGTCAATATGCATCAACAGTACCCTGACATTTCATTTAGCTCTTGCGTCACGCTAATCCAGCATGTGCGCATAGGCCTAGGCCTATCTTTGGCAACATGAGGTTTGGAACCTGTCTGGTGACCAGGAGGGGCACATCAAGTGTACCCTCCTAGTGGGTCTTAGACTGCTGTCTATGTCTAGGGTGCATCAACTATAGCAATGGAGTTGGAGTACTGTGTTGTGTGAATAGGGATTGATAAGACTTTTTTTCTCTGTGTCAAGGAAAGGTGAGGCTAGTGGCCTCTTGTGTGACAACCTATGATGTCATAATCATGCTCTAACGTCCTGTGTGTGTGTTGACTGTGAAGCACATGTATGGTAGTAGGACCCTCTGTGTTGTGTGAATATGAAAACTGGAATGCTGCTTGATAAGTGCTGCACAAGATAACGGATAAGGACAGCTTCTGCCCTTAGAGTGTATTGCCTGTTTTTGAGGAAGCATCCCGGTGCTGGCAGCAATGGAGCTAGAGACATAAGCAATCATCCCATCCTATGGACAACAGACCTAAACATTAAAAAGATATGTCTTCAGGCTTTTCTTAAAAACTGATTCAGAACCGGCAAAATTGCGTGCAGTTGGAAGAGAGTTCCAAAGTTTTACCTTTAGAAACACAAAAGATCTCCCCCCTCTTCTGGCCTTGCGAACCCTACAGGTTTGCAGGAGTATTAAAGCACTAGACCTCAAGGATTTACTCTGGAGGTAGGCCTTCAGCCTTTTAAGTAAAAAAAAAAAAGGCCTTTCTGCTCAAGGGTTTTATAGGCGAAAATGAGTGCCTTGAATTTAAGACATCTAGCAATAGGGAGCCAGTGCAACTGACGGAAATAGGCAAACACCGACAAGCCAGCCAGGATTTGTTTTTTTAGATAAAACGAGCCGCAACGTTTTGGTCGTTCAAAATAGAGGGCAGCATCAAATTTGAATCCTGGGTTTCTTGCACAATAAGGTGGAACAGGAGGTGCACCAAGCTCTGAAAGCCAACAGTTGAGTGAGTCTTGGTACTGACTTGTGCCAAAAAAGAGGACTTCCATTTTATTAGGATTCAGTTTAAGGCAGCTGCCACTCATCCAATTGCCAACAGAATTCAGGGCCCCTGACTGTCCTGAAAGGACCAAACTAAATCACCTTCACACCCCAATATTCCACAAGAATTGCCAAATGTTCCAAATAGAAATTAAAAGGGTAGGACTAAAGGCTTCCCCTTGAGGTACCCCACAATTAAGAGGCTTCGCAGCAGGAGTAAAAGGAAAAAGTAATACCACTTGAGACCGGTCTTCCCAATAAGATTTAATCCAGGTCCATGCCTGTCCTTGAATCCAATATTCTGTTCAGTATATAGGGTGATAAAGCATATCAAATGCTGAAGATATGTCCAACAGTACTGCCATTGGCGCTGCATTCTGATCGAAATTAGCCTTTATGAATTCAGAGACCTCCAGCAAGGCAGATCTGTGCTGTAACCCACCCAAAATCCAGACTGCGTCATGGAGGAGAAAACCTGACTCCAGAAAAAGGGTGAGGTGCCTATTAATCGCCTTTTCCAGCATTTTAGCAACTGAAAGTAAGAGTGAATTTGGTCTGATGATAATAAGCACCTTGTGGTTAGCAATTACGTTTTTTTAGCAAGGGTAACGAGAGGGCCCGTTTCCAACCCCTTGGTACTACGGTGGACTCCAAGGAGGAATTCATAAGCTTGTTCACGATAGGATTAAAAAACGGTGTGATAGGTTTCAGGATATCAGGAGGATAACGTTCGAGGGGTGAGCCAGATTTACAATTGGTCAACATAGAAGTAGAGTCCCCCAAATAAACAGGGTCAAACTCAAGCAGTAAGGGGCCAGAAGAGTAATTCCTCTCTCAGGTAGATGGAGCACACCCTGCATAGGGAACTGATCATAAATCGTTTTCATTTTATTAAAAAAAGAAGTTGGTGAGCTCATCACATAAATGAGCTGAAGGGGTAGGGTGGATCTGAATAGCCCCTGAGAGATAAAAAAAAAAGAGAAATAATAATCCCGAATAGTTATCGGGGTTTGCTTGAGGCAGAGGAGATAAGCTCCTTGTGAGCCTTGCAGGAAGCTCTGTGGAAGCTCATCAGGGCTTTTGTATACACCATTTTCACTGACTTGTCATAGGACATTCGCCATCCACATTCAAGCCGTTTGCAGTGTGCCCTTTCCTCTTTTATGGCATCCGAAAACCAGGGAGCTGATGGCTTAGTGCTGTTCTGAGATATCATTCTTATCAAGGCAATAAGATCTAAGGCTTTGGATAGTCAGTTGTCCACCTGATTAAATCTGAATCAATAGGGCTAGGGAGTACTAAAAGGGATTGACTGAAGAGCCTCAGAGAAAAGTGGTTCCAAAATTTTGCGCCATGGTTTTGAGGACTTCCGCAATGAGGCCTGATGAGTTTTGGGCCAGTTAGCTTAAAAGGAAGCAAGACGTTTTCAGAACCAATGAAGAACAGACACCAGTGATAAACGACCACAACCACCATGGTCGGGGCCCAGTAGCCCTGGTTTGCCCTGTGGCCCCCCCAAAAGGGGTCTGACAATCAAGACTTAAGGCGAGACAGCTTGGTTCAAACTAAAAATCTTGTCCACCAGACAACCCTTTGCCCCAACAAATTCCATGCAACTTTCCAAGACTCTGAGCTGTCCTATACATTAAGCCGCAATGATTTGCTCATGGATCTTCCAGAAATGAAGCCTTCTGAAATGCATCTACCAAGCTCATCCCCAGGGAGAGACGTTTTTTAAATTTCAAAGCATTTCACTGTTTTGTTGAAAAGACAATACAATACATATGGTGCTACGGAATGTATAGCTTGGTGCAGTTGCCACAGGATGTCTATACATAAGAGGGAGTTAAATCAGTTAAGACAGCGGATCCCAACCGGTGGCCCACGGCCCCCGCTAGGTCCCTGACACATTCCCAGGGGGTCCGCAGGCCTGGGCAGGCAGGACAGCACTTCTCCAGCTGAGGTCTCTGACAGAAACACATGAATGTTTTTTTGTTTTTGTTTTTTTAATGTATTACTTCCTTTGTGTAGCAGTTTTAAAAGCCCTGCAAAGTTCCTTGTACATCCAGTAGCTTTCAAAAATAAAAGCGCAGAGATAACTCTGGTGATAAATGTACCTGCTGGAGAGAGATAGGAGTTTTGTCTTGTGGCAGTTTTGACTCATCGAAGGTAGCACAGATGGTTAATATGCCAGCTGCAAAGAACGCATATCATGCAAAGAACAGTATTTTATGTGCATAGATAAGTAGGTTACTGCTTTTGTCACAGACCTTCTTTTGTAACTGTGCAGTTCATAAATTACAATCGTAATCTAGCACAGTGAGCTATGAACTGCCATCAAAGAGCTGCATGCTAACCGCATGTTACAGGTTAGAACGTTTTTTCCCCCAGTTTCTCATTTTCCTTAGGCTGCTAAAGAGTTTGTGCACGTAAAAATCCATTCTTATTATTAAAGTCACTGATTTATGTTCTGAATCCTGAATTTGTGCTTCTCCAAATCAAGCACTTGTAAAAACAAAAAGTCCAACCAGAGTGGAAGACATGTGAATCCTACACCTCGTACTCCCTGTAAAGTGCTCCGACACCCTACATTGACATGATAGGTGCTATAAAACAAATGAATTACATGTGACAAAGAGGGTATAGAGAGATGAGAGGCCGTTTTAGTTTTACTTCCTTTCCCCACCACATATTTATGTGAAAAAGCTTTCTCAGATCTTATGTACCTAAAAAAATAAAACAGGAATCACTTGATAAATGCAGAATCTGACCTGAGGATTCAGCTTTCCTGAATAAAACCAAACATTGAAAAATTAGTTGCTGAGATGCAACGCCAACCTTCCCATTAAAATGTTTCGATTCTTGCAGATTTTTTCAATATAAAGTAATAATATCTTTAGTAATTTTAGTATTGGTTTGGTGTGTACTTGTTTATGCACTTTTTGCACATTACTGGTTCAAAGTTTGAAATTTAAATCGTACAAATTGCTTGAGGGTCCCTGGCTTCCAGTAGTGATTCAGTGCGGGAATTAGGAGTCAAAAGGTTGGGAATTATCCATTTCGAAGGGTAGGGTGTCATGGTCTGTACTGTACATAAACTGGTAGTGGTAGAGATATTGTTTGTCTTGCTTTGAATATAATCACTGTTCTTGGTATATATTTATTTGTGGCTTGGTAAATATACATGTTAAAGGCTGTATGAGAGAAGTTGTACCACATCAAAACTGGGTGGAAATAACACTTTCTTTGTTGTGGGGTGTGACAGCAGGAGGTGAGAGGAAGATGGGAGGAGGGCAGGGGTAGAGAAGGTGTTAACAATTATGCTGAGCTGCATTAAGGGCTGATTACAAAGTGGGATGGACGAGCTGCTGTTTCCATAACATTAACATTTCCGTAACATTAAGTCAGAAAGCTCCCTGCTGCGCCCTCGGGATATTGGCATTAAAAGTGGTCTGTAAGAAAGCCCTACAAAATAAGACCTGTGTACGGAACAAGACAGGGGTGGCGCTGGAGAAGGGGATTCAAGGGGGTTTGGGCGGGGTCTGAGTTGCTGTGCTGTAAATAATGCCCAGCGCTGCTCCTGGGAGCGCTTTGTTAGTGGCAGCGAGAGAGATGTCTAGGCGTGGCACTCTTTTTAATTCTGTGTCCAAATAATGCAAAGTGACAAGTTCTTGGAATACAGACTGCGAGCAGCTCCAGCAGAGATCATCAATCTCGCCTCCCCAGGGCCCGGCAGTGTTAAGAGTCTCACTCTCACTTATCAATGGCCGAGGGGCTCGGCTCTCTGACGCCAGATACGAGTAAAGCTCTATTTACAGGCTAACGGCTCCGGGAAAACGCTATCGATCTAATCAAGATTAAGCAAACGAGAGCTGCCTATCTCCACGCCGGGGGATTCACGGGCTAGTGCTGATGAGTCCACCCCGGCGGCCGGCAGGAGTGCTGCTGTCCTCAGCGCGTCCAGGAGGCCGCGGGGCCTGCGCCCTCGCTAGCCCTGCCCACGGTGACACCGGTGACGGACGGCCACACGGCCGGCTGCAAAGCAGGAGGTGATGAAGGACGTTCATCTTCTTGCCAAAGAGAAAGCACCGGCCTCCGCTTATCGGCAGGATCACTTTTTAGCTGTGGTATTTATGCCCATGAGAGAGAAGGTGCCTGATCCTTCCATCAATATCTCCGCACTGAGGCGAACCCCCCTTGCAACCCGTCTCCTTGCTAACTCGAGTACACGATTCATCACCAGACCCTGGCAAGAGGATTAAGCTATTGTATAAACCGACGAACGGTTGCCTGTCGCCTATCATGCAGGGCAGAATCGGGAAATACTGTCAGTGTGACTCCGAGGGGCCAGAATACGAACTGCTGCCTGTGCTATCCATATAGGCCGGAGTGAATAAATACTGTCCCCTCTAGCCACAGAGGCCCCAGTGGATAAATACTGCCAGCGCTAGCCACAGAGCCCAGAGTGGATAAATACTGCCAGCGCTAGCCACAGAGCCCAGAGTGGATAAATACTGCCAGCGCTAGCCACAGAGCCCAGAGTGGATAAATACTGCCAGCGCTAGCCACAGAGCCCAGAGTGGATAAATACTGCCAGCGCTAGCCACAGAGCCCAGAGTGGATAAATACTGCCAGCGCTAGCCACAGAGGCCCCAGTGGATAAATACTGCCAGCGCTAGCCACAGAGCCCAGAGTGGATAAATACTGCCAGCGCTAGCCACAGAGCCCAGAGTGGATAAATACTGCCAGCGCTAGCCACAGAGCCCAGAGTGGATAAATACTGCCAGCGCTAGCCACAGAGCCCAGAGTGGATAAATACTGCCAGCGCTAGCCACAGAGCCCAGAGTGGATAAATACTGCCAGCGCTAGCCACAGAGGCCCCAGTGGATAAATACTGTCAGCGCTAGCCAGAGACCAGAGTGGATAAATACTGTGCCCTCTAGCCACAGAGGCCCCAGTGGATAAATACTGTCAGTGCCAGCCTTAGAGCTCAGAATGGATGACTACTGTAAGCGCTAGTCATAGAGGCCAGAATGGATAAATACTGTCAGCGCTACTCAGAGTCCAGAATGGATAGATGCTGTCAGCGCTAGCCAGAGAGGCCAGAGTGGATAAATCCTGTCATCGCTAGTCATAGAGGCCAGAGTGGATACTGTCGGCACTAGTCGTAGACGCCAGAGTGTATAAATACGGTCAGCGCTATCCATAGAGGCCAGAATGAGGGTACGGACTACAGCTTTTGCTTTTCATATAGGAAAGGATCAAGGAATACAGTGTGTACTACTTCAAGAGGCCAGAATATGAACTGCTGCCTGTGCTATTCATATACGCCAGAGTAGATAACTACTCTGAGCGCTAGTCATAGAGGCCACAACGGATAGTGTCAGCCCTAGTCCTAAGGGCCAGAATGAGAGTGCTGACTACTTGCCTTTTCACATAAGCCAGAATCAGGGAATATAGGGCCAGATGTATGAAACATTTTTGCACTCGCAAACGGTGCGAATCGCAAAAATCGGCCGTTTGCGAGTGCAAAAAAGTGGTCTGCGATGCGTGAAAGGCATTCGCAGACCAAAAATAAGAAATCGCAAATATTTTTTGCATTGCGACCTGTTTTTGCGAGTTTTTTCGCAGAATGTCATTTTGCACATTCAAAATACCATTAAGAGAAACCAGGTGGTAACCAGGTGCAAAATTTAAAAATGCATTTAAAATGCATTTTTAAATTGTACATGTGAAGCACACATGCCCTTTTGGCATGTGTGCACCTTACATGTCCCCAATTTTTTTTTGGGGGTGCAGCAGAGGGGGCCTTAGGCCCCCAGCACCCTGGGGTTTTGCATTTCCAAAATTGCGATTTTTGGTTCAGAAATCGCAATTTTGGAAATGCAAAAAATTTGCAGATATGGGCCAACAGTCCCATTGCTCCGAATGGGGCCGGTATCGCAATTTGCGATTCGGTAATAGCATTTGCTATTTTTAAGAAATCACTATTACTGAATCGCAAATGCGTTACATGGCACTTTGCGAGTCGGAAATAGCGATTTCTTAAAAATCGCTATTTCCGAATCGCAAAGGGCCGTGATGATACATCTGGCCCATAGTCTGTAATAATTCAAGATGCCAGAATATGAACTGCTGCCTGTGCCATTCATAAAGGCCAGAGTGAATAACTATTGTAAGTGCTAGCCACAGAGATGCGAATATGGAAATGCTGTCCATACACTTCATAGGGGAATGAGGGAACCAACTACTGTCTCTGCTATTCATATAGGCCAGCATGGGGAACTATTGTACGTGATTTTCATGAAAGCAAGAATGTGGGAACTGCTGCCTTTGCTATTAATATAGGCTAGAATAGGGAATTATCTTCTGACACTACTCATGGGTAGAATGAGGAAATACTGTGTGTCATTCACATAGGCCAGGTAGGGGAAATTATGCCTATACTTTTCAAATAGGCTAGTATGGGTAACTGCAGCCTAGGGCCATTCATACGAGCCAAGAAGAGGAAGAGAAGACTACCTGTGTCAATTATATAGGGAATAAGGAGGACGACTGCCTAGGGTTATTCGTAAAGGTCACAATGGGGAACTGCTGCCTCAGCTATTCATATAAACCGGAAAAAAGTTACTTACATTCAGTAACACTATTTCTGGAGGATACTGCATTTTCCACAGACTCCTCTCCTAGATACCCCTCTGGCACTTTCCTGGATTCAGAATCTTTCATCCCAGCAATAACTCTTCAGCACGGCCAGGTGGCCTTAGGCACGACTCCACCCACCCAGTAAGTGCTAATATTAGAGTATATGAGATGCAAATCAGCACTCTGGTCTCAGTTCCTGGTACTTTTCCCACACTTCATCTAAGTTTGCTGAAAGGAATCGAGAGAGGGTATCAACAACATTGATATTACAGTCTACAATACATTTGCATAACTTATCACTATCAGAGGTAGGCAACTTTTTTTCTGATGGATACTTCTTCCTGCAGACTCCTCACCTTATGAATGGGTCCCAAAGCAATAGCCTCCAGAAGGTAGGATTGATGATACCAATAATCCAAGGAAGACGCACAACACAGCTCTAGGGAAGAATCTGCACAGCATGCTTGAACGGTGAAGTAAAAATGCACAGTGACAGTTTATAACAATGACCATGTGGCCACCCAGAAGGTGTCAACCACTGGAATGTCTCTGGTGAGAACCAATGCCCTAGGTAGTGGGCACAGATGTCAGCCTGAGGAGGTTGCAGGGGGAGGGGTTCTTGGCCAAAGCATAGCAAATGTTGATATAAAATGTAACCCCGTTAAAACAGTGGCATGGACACCCTAATTGGGAGAGATCATTTCTTCACCACAGGATAAAGTTCCTTATTTTCGGCCTTTAAGGAGAGGCCACCAAGAGCTTCTGCAGGTGCCTGGGAGTGTGCCTCTATTGGAAAATGCCATGTTGCTGGGCCCACCACCACTGGGTTCATAACATTACATTGCCCTGTCTGTTGATGTAAGTTATGGTGGTGGCATCTGACAGAAAGTGAGTGGCACTTTGTGAGATGGGAGTGTGTAGCCCTTGCAGATTAGTGAGATGGCTCAGTGAGTGGTCAGAATTCTGTGCCATTTGTGGGAGAAATTAGACTCTCCTCTCCACCAGAGGTTTGTCGCATAGAAGAGGGCATGCAAAGAGTTTTTAAGGTAACAGAACCAGCAGAAGATGGCAAGGTCTGGAAGTGCTGTTGCTGGTGATGGCATCCTCTAGATTGTTTCCTGACCAACACACTTGTCAGGTTGAAGGCTGCAGCTGCTGGGACTGTTGTTCCCTGGAGTAGCCAGGAAACTTTGGTTACATCCAGTAATATTACCATGGCTCTGCTGTTTCTGAAGCACTCCTTGGAAGGGTTGGCTTCCCCTTCAAATAGCTGCATACCACCGAAGGGCATGTCCATTAGGGTTGCCAAGGCATCCAAGAGTGATAAGGTAAGATGACACCAGAGTCCATGGATCGAGCAACCATGTCTGCAGAATCCATGATGCACTCCACGATCCATTTCGAAGAGTCAAAACCACTGTTGACCAGACTGGAGAAAGGCTTGATCATGTGGTTATCCAAATCAGCCTTTAGACTCTCGGTCTGGAAAGGCTGTAGGAAAGGCATTTGGGTTCAACTTCGCAGAGAATGGCTTGCGTCACTAGACTGTCTGGTGAGGGATGCGACAACAAAACTTTTGTGCTGTACTTTGTGGGATTTTGTCATCAAGTGCTCTGCGTGTCGATTGCCAAGCCCCAGAAAGGTTTCTCCCAGGCACCTGATACTGCCACATGTTGATGCAGAGCAGGGGTTGAAATAATCGGCATAGCTCGGCCCCCACCTAGTGCGGGCAACTCAATGAAGTAGCATGGAATGCTCTCCCCTACTTCGTAAGAGCTTCTCCTAGTCCCTGAAGCTCTCAACACCCCGCGCCCCAGACTAATTACGAACCTCACACTCCCATTTACCACTTGTTAGTGCAAGTGGTAAACGGGAGCAGAAAATGGACAGTTATTCGTCCTGGAATAGGGATTCACGTGCGTTTTTTAAATGAGTAAGACTAAGTTGGCATGCTATTCCTTCTTCCCAGCCAAATAACTTGTAGTAATAGGATTTAGGTGCTGGGATACATTCCAAAAAACATGAATTGCGGTCAACAGGCATTTCCACACCTAAAGCTGCCTGACTCGTGCTCAGGCCGACAATGCAGTGGTACTCCATGTTGCTGTGGACGTGGACCAGAGTGAGGAGGAAGATGACTACTGTTGTTATTCACAGCATCCAGAATTGATAACTGCTTCCAGACGCTATTCGTGTAAGCGAACAAACATTTTGATATCAATCAGAATGGAGGAATGCACAATACCCCTGATGTGGGCTAGAAAGAAATGTCTCTGTAACACACAGGGGACTTGTATGAAGCGATGGAGACTTTTTTCCATGGCAGTTAATTGGTTCCATAGTTTAATGCTGGCACGGTGGTGAACAGCCTGGTTGCATTCAATGTTAGTGGCAGCAAAAACATGGGAAACTCTCATAGTGGCTGAACAGTAAATGATAATAAGAGAGATATCCATGTAGTGGATGACAACAATATTTTCTGTAATATGGAATACCAGTTGTTGTCAGTGGTATACTTATTAACAATGGGAACAGTTACGCTGGAGCCAATGTTACTACCAGTCACTACTGTCAGCACTCCTGTTGTCATGCTTGTTAAAGTCAATCACTGTGGAGCACATTCAAAGTGGCTGTGTTATCATAAGAGCTTATGAGAACACCCCCGTTATTCTAAGAATTACTGTCAGGTAGTACATGGGACACACATGCTATTGTCAGTGTAAATGTTACGGTACTACAAGGGCCACAATTATCATTACAATCGGTGACACAAAGTCAATTCTGCGAAGGCAACCCCAGTGCAATGCAGAAGGTCACCAGATTAATTAAAGTGCTGCAGGGCTATAATACCAATAGCAAAACGTCTGCTATTCAAATGTAGATAATGTAACAATGCAGTGCGTGAGTATGGTCACATTTGTAAGGTACACACATGCCACATGACTCCAGGGCCTTGAGAAGATAAGTCAGGCTGCTCCCAGTATGAGTAAAAAACTGAGGAAGCGACCATTCTTTGCAACTTTAAGGTAAAATAAAGTGGATCTCAGTGAACTGCAAACAGGAATCCAATTGGTTCATTTTGCAGTGCGCAGGGAGAAAGAGCTACCTCTGGCACTAAGAATCTTGAAATTTGGACAGAACAGAAGATTCTCTTAGGACACTGAGTGGTCAGGAGGGGTGTAGGATTTGAAAAATGAGGATTGTGTAAGTGACAGGTCATTTGGACAATACAGAGCACTTTGAAGTGAATTATGTTTGATAAACAGCCTTCGAATAACTCCTGGAAAATAGTCTGGAAGCCATCGAGCCTGCAGAGCAGGGCTACCCAAGTCAAGCTCGTTTTGAAAGGTAGGACGAAAGGATATGACTGCAATGAGGATAGTTACTCGTGGTGAGAGAAAAGGGAGGCATAGGAAAGAGTTAAGTAAGGCGAAGCAAGAGCAAGACATGGCATTGATTCAACAAGGACAGAAATTACTTGACAAAGAAACCATCACCTAAGATGACAGAGCCTCGCTCAGGAGGGCCAGTGAGGAACAGACCATATCTCAGCACGCTTGCTAAAGAGAACATCCTCCATTTAGAAACCTGACCTATTTGCCACTGATACATCAGTGAGAAAGTTAATCAGTAAAGCTTTTTTGAATACTGGCATGCTTTGGCATAACCTGGGTGCCATCAGCCTACTTGCAGAAATAAATTCTCCAGTTGTGTTTGAAAGTGGCAGAGGAAGTAAATTTAGATATTGAAGGGAACCAGTTACAGAGGAATCATGAAAGATTTTCGATAGCTTACTTGCATTAGTTAAGAAAACTAACCCCAGCAAACCCAATTTTTGGGGCATTTTACCAAAATGCTTGCAATAGGAGAGAAGGTATATGGAGAACAGCTGCCAAGTCAAGGTTGTGATTGGGACCATCTATGCACTTACTCACTCATTCATTCAGCAATCTTCATGAATTTTATCAACCATTCATCCATCCATGCACTCACCTATGCATATATACACACAATATTAACTCACTGGTCCTGGTCATAAAGTCAAGGAAGATTCAACACGGGACACCACAAGTTGGTACTTCCACTAACTCTGAATTGCATATAGTTAGCACAGGGGAGCCATGCCCTTCTCTGCCTGTGTCAGCCATGGTCAGAGAGCCCAGGAAGAGCAGACACTGGACACCACAAGTTGGTACTTCTGCTACTTCTGAAGTGCATATAGTTAGCATAGGGGAGACATGCCCTGCTCTGCATGCAGCTGCCACGGTCATAGAGCCCAGGAAGAGTCAGCAATGGACACCACAAGTTGGTACTTCCTCTACTTCAAAGTAGAATAACAAGTGCACTGCAATAATATTCCCCTGCTTGACTTTGTCATGCAGCACGGTAAGCAGGCGAGATGAAAAGAAAGCTCTGATTTGACACTGTCTCTCCTTGGAAAGGATATACTAGTGCACTTCTAAGGCACCCCAGAGCTGATCAAGATACCAGGATCCTGCTCCCTACTGCAGTGTAAAGACTTTTCAGAATACACGCACTTCAATGAAAACTCTCCACATGCAGACTGATAATCCTAATCCACCAATGACATGCCTGGAAACCAGTTACAGAAAAGTGGGTTGATACACAATGTAAAAGACATTTTCTTCAGGTAACAGTTGGTAGGGGATGGCCAAAGTTCCTTTCCGTATATTTGTTCCTTCATGTCCATGACGAAAATTCAGGCTGCCTTATGACCAAAAATGGACAGAAAGCAATAGATAATTAACCTTATGAGTACAGACAGGGAATAAGAGTGGGGACAAAGTTCTTAACACAGTCTTAACTACGGTCCACAATGTCACATTCTGCAGACATGTAGAAGACCAAGTGCGGACACCACCAGCATCTGCTTACATAAAATGTGGGGAAACCAGCAAAAACTGTATCCCTCTGCCTGTGCTGAAACGAACCTGAAGGTCAGCTCTTGAAGGAACCCAAGGGTTTGTCCTGAAGTGGCACACTTGTTATGATGCGGGAGAAATGACCGCGTCCGGGAAGATTTGTAAAAGAGTGGCCACAGCTAGGGTTGAGAAGAAGTGAAGTGATGCGATGTGATAGCACAATGAAGCCAATAAATTAAATACTGTTAAACAGCAAGGACAACTCCTTGAAACATTCTGTAGGGCACGGCCATAAAAATGAACTATGGAAGAGGCAGTTCGCATTTGGTTAAAAGTCGCTGACACAAGATGCGTGACGGAAGGTAAAAATCATGCCAACAATGTCAGGTGATTGAAGCGGAGGGTGGTTGGTTGCAGGTGTGGATGGCAATTATTCTAGAGGAGTAAGGTGGCGAAGTGTGGCACAATGGTTGGAGCGGCAGACCCTGATGCAGATATCTGGCCCGGGACCAGGGTTCAATTCCTGCCTCGGTAGGTCTTGGGCTCAATTCCCTTGGACCAGATAATTCTCGCCTCAGTGCCTAATCTAATTAATGGGTCCCACTCTCTAACTCTGGGCAATAGCTTGCTTAATCTCCACCGGGGCCCTGACAGCGCTTGGATACCTGGCTTCACCCTGGGGGTTGCCCAGGAGTGGGTGCCTCACAGGGAAAAGCCAGGAGGGGTTCCACAGCGGTATGCGTACAGCGCCTCGAGACCCTAATGGGTGAGTAGTGCAAAGTTTGTTTGTAAGGTGTGCAGGATCATCACAGAGGATGCAAAAAAGGGCGATGACACACTGTGGGACATTAAATAAAGCGTTTACAGGGTCATATTTAGTTGGTATATTAATATTGTTTTGGCCAAATTAAGAAAACGCAGCGCTGGGTACAAGGTTTAACACACATCAGCGTGCCAGTGAAAATTATCAAAGCGCATTCCAGACATGTACCTGGAGACCTCGCTAAGTCTGACATCAATAACCCCTTGCCTGTCCACAACTCCCACATCTCCGCCATCGCATTTCCCCAGCTTTAACTTTCTGCATTTCTAGGAGGAAATTCATTGGGTTAAAATAGAAATACATTATTTCCATCTACTCCCTGTTGCATTGCCCCCTCGCTCCAACGGAGAGACTCATATGGCCCAGTTATGTCCTACTCCTAATTGCCTCACCTCCCAGCTATAGCCCATTTTCGTGGCTAGCAGCAGCCACCAATTGGAAATCTAAAAAGCGAAGGGGGGGGGGGTTGGGGGGGAGACGACGTGCAAGAAAGACAGAGAAAGAAGGAGAGTTAAAGATGAAAGAGAGACAGATAAAGACAAGGGGGAGAGAGGCAAATAAAGAGCGAAGGGGGTGGCAGACTGAGATAAATAACACTAAGTTTATTGCGTGAATGTTTTCAGCGTCACACGACCTTGACAGTGCACGGTCTAGGGAAATCTAGTAAGGGAAAGGGCGGAGGGTGATGTCTTAACCCGTGAAGTCTTGTCATGGCGCTTGTCCTCGGTGGAGCCTAATTAGGTTTAACTGTGAGACCCCCTACAACCAAGTTCCAGCAAAGGACTGCCGATAAATCCTCGCCGTCGCCCTCGTGCCGGGATGACCTACTTCCCGCAGCAGGAGTACGTGACGGGAATTTAACCCTCTCCCTCGCTGGCTCGAGGAGCTTCCGACTCACGTGCGCGCCCGGTCCGGGCGGACGGCTGGCGGAGCGACCCTCTCCCTTCCAGCAACGGGAGCGAAACGGGGTCACGGCGGGATAGGTGTCCCGGGCCTACTGAATTCATTGAGTCCTGAGTGGATCCATGCTGCTTTCACCTCAGCCCTCCTCGCCATCAAGGTTGAATGAAAACACCAAGTTGCCAGCAAACAAATACCGTCCCACGCGATAATAGTGTAGAAAAACCGTTGGAAACGATTGGCATGCTTTTGAAGCGCATCGGATAATACATTCGATAAATACTGATCAAGTATGTTATGCCAGCTAAATAAAGTTAGCAAAATACTACCACAGCTCACTGTAATGCGAGTTCACTAAACTGCGGCTCCCAGGGAAAGTCTGCTTTTGGAAGCAGGTACGTGACAACTAAACACATACAAGGGCGACTGTAAACCTGTCACTTGTTAAACGATTAAACAATAAGATTTTATTAGTTTTAAGGGCTTTTTTGAACGATATTTATTTCCCTACTCTAGTCCCGTCCCATCTTAGCCGCCTCATGCGCGTACTTAGGGCGATGCATCTTGACAGTTAAATTCTTCCATGCAGAATTTATCTTCCTGTTCACAGAAGAAGAGTGGAATGGAAAGCTGTGAAACTTGTCCCGCTGCACAATAAATCGCGAGGAGACAGCAATGACAGCGGCTGGAGCTCTTCCAGGCGGGGGGTTGGGAGCGGATGCCGCTCTGAGACCGGGACCGGTCGGTACCAAGACCAGGCGCACTGCGCTCCTCTAGACGGAGGGGACAATGCCACCCTGGCATAGAATGGGTCGGTCTAAGGCAGGGACACTCAAAAACGAGAGGACCAAGTTATGTTGTTTGTTGACTAAAGTATAATGCGTAATGTGGCACATTTTGTGATATTATTATTACTTGAATATCCTGTCGTCTTTGCACATTTTAACATTATCTGGAAAAAGAGTACATCTCTTTAGACCACTTTAATAACCAAATACAGCAATAAAGCAACTGTCAAGCACAAGAGGGGCGGGGGGGGGGGGGGGCGGTCTGGCGGCTAGCTAAGCGCGCCGTCCGCGAGCTCCCCGCCTCTCTGGAGCAGCATACCGGTTGGGCAGCTCAGCTTACCTGCGCGGGTCCTAGCCAGCGTTAGTGGCAGCTCGGCTTCGGGTGGATAGCCCCCCCCCCCCCCTTCCCCCGCACACCCCCTCGACGCTGGGCTTGGCAGAGCTTTTCTCAGTGGGAATAGAGGCCCCTCGACCCCTGATGCTGTGGACACAGGCAGCCTGGCAACTCCGATGCGGTAGGAACGCCTCCGCTTGGATAGGTTTCTGCCTGCCACTTTCAAGGGTTTATTTTAATTGGTTGTCCCATTTCTCCCGCACAGGATATACAGGACGTGCGGGAATACATCTATATGTCCCCAAAATGGGTACCGGGGCCCGGTCCCAGGATAAGGCGGCAAGGGCCAAAGTCAGGGAAATTCCCAGCAACAAGGTGCGTTTTGAGTAAAGTATCGGATGATTCTGAAACTTTCCAAGACCAAGGGTTGAGAAGCAGACGCACTACTAAAAGTAAGAATTTAACTGTCATTGCTGCGGCATGAAGAAGGGGATTCTAATCAATGTAGGCAGACTACGTTAACAACACTAAAGAGTAGGGGAGAAGTAGGGGCTACGGTGGGACCTTCTATTGAGAAATTTAAAATTACTCCCACACTTAGATCATTTTTAAGGTGCAGAAGACGCAAGAGCATCTTAAGGGGTTAGAACCACAGGTTATGTCAAGTACTGCCAAATATAGAAATGACTGTCACCCTCCTCAAACGATTTAGAAGAAATAGTCCTCGCCTATAGACCAGGCTCGAGGGCACCTCCACGGGCCCTACGCGTTAGAGGAAGGAGTAATTCCTATGCTACCACACGAGGTTGACATCATGCAGCACTCCATATACCACGAGAACACAGAAACTTTATTACGGTCACTGACGGAGGAGATGAGGATATATCTGAGTCAAATCAAGCTAAAAACCTATCTGTGATAATTTAGATATTAAAATAACTTCTTTAACAGAAAGGTTAGGGACCATGGAGACCTCCCTGGAAGTATTACAGAAAGAAGTTCAGATCAACAGCAACACGATTCAGGTACTAAAGCACAAATGAAAAGGAACTGCAAGAAAAATTGGAAGTTCTGGAAAGTAACTGCAGGCGGAATACGATTTTTTAATATTCTAGACGGGGCAGAAGAAGATAAAGTTAAGGAGTTTATTATAACCCTAATTGAAGAATATATCCCCTTAGTAGCCCTTACAGATTTAGACCTAGAGATACAGAGGGTTTATCGTGACCCTATCAGGAGAAAGTTAAAAAACAAAAAAAAAAAAAAAAACGCAACTGTCAACCTTTGTGAAAAACCTTCCACTGCACAAGCAACGTGTTGCCCCATTTTCAGTAAATCTAGATCTGGATAAGCTAAAAACATTTTTGTTTTTGTTTAAATCTGCAAGTTATGCAGCTGATGACTGATTATGTGGCAAATGCAGCAAATTCATAATCATGCAGAAACTGCTGCAGAATCGTATAATTCCACTGGCCTTGATCCAAAATCACCAGGCACACTCCTCTCCCATAACACGCAGTGAAATGGATTAGCTCGTGTTCTAACAGTAGCTGAAACCCAAGTCGGGACATGCTCTCCTACTCCAAACTGGAGACTAATGAGCAGGGCTAAGGTGCATCCCTTTTGAAGAACAAGTCAGCACTAGCATAAGTAGTCTTCAACAAATAGTTAAGGATGCAATCCTGAAACATTAACAAGCTAGCAATGACACTAGGCATGATTTACTGTACTAGACTTGAAAAAGGATAAAGGATTATATTGTGGCGCAGGAGAGGGTCAACAGTGAAATGAAACTCTCCACGCTTCCAGTCAGTTGGAAGGATGGCATCCTGTTATCCGATGGGGTTGGGAGTGAGCTCAGGAATGCTTTGCTGACCACTGAGAGCTGCCTCCCAAAACCACACCTGCCTTCACCTCACATCCATGCTGGAGCATCCCCAGGCAGACCCCTGTATTTTAGATTGGGGCAGAAGTTGAGTGTGTTCACGAGTCTCAGCTCCTTGGCACCTAGGGACCAACCACAATGTTTCATCCTCTTAAAGGCTCTTTGGTTGATCCTTTGGAAAGACATTGAGCAGAGGTCTCTCATCTGCATGTACCCGGGTGTCAGCTTCTGCAGGTAAATAGCACCCCTTCCCCCAGAATACTTTGAGGATGTACATAGGACTCTAAATTTGTTCCTTACATCCACTTGCAGCCAATGGAGAGTTTAATTATTGGAATGTTGTGGTCCTGCTTGACGAGGTTAAGGCATATAGAGGACCCCTTTTTCCTAAAATCTTTGGTACCTGGTAGAGGATTTTTTAAGGAATCCAGAGTAGATGAGATTGGAGTAGTTGAGGGTTGCAGGTATATGGCTCACATTAGCTTGCTTTTGTCAGGGATATGAAAGAGCTGGACACTTTATTGGAAAAGAGAGAGTGGCCGATGCACACACATTACTACAGCATTAACCAAGGGGGCAAAGGAAAAAGTGAAGTAAAAAAATAATTTCCAAATTCATTACAATTGGTGAGGGAGCGGGAGGGGCTCTTTCTTAGCTTTGTTGGCCGGGAAAATAGTAGTGAATCGGGCTCAGAGTCTTGGGGCCCCATTCTTGGTGCCGTTCAAGCACATGAAGCTCTCCCTCTGCGGTCCAAGTACAAGGGAATGTTGGTTGGATTACATGGTTCGTTTTCCAAGTGAAAATAGCACTGTGAATTACCAGCTTATACTTTGAAGTTCATATGGCACTTCTGGAGCACGAATGAAAATGGCACATATAGAACTTAAAAGTAAAACACAGGATGGATTATCGTTGATGAACATTATACATCACTATGTATGTGAATGATTTAACTGTTTCAATCCCAACTTTCGGGCTGTTTTTGGTGAGAATTGATTGGACTCACTGATACAGAAATGCCACCCAAGTGTTCAGGGTTTTCTGAAGTACTGTGTCGTCGACTGTGTCAAAGGCTACAAACAGATCAAGGAAAATCTGGGTGATTCGCGTGTCTGATTCACCTGTCCTCATTCAGCAAGAGAAGCTCTTCATTTGCATCAGCTTGTGCAGTTTCAGGGCCTCTCGCAGGTCTGAACCCAGACTGAAGGTCGTGTGGGAGGTTAAATTCCATGTATTCTTGAAACTGTCTTGTCACATCCCTTTCTATGATTTTGCCAAGGAATGGGAAGTTGGGGTTAGGATGGTAGCTGGCCAGTACTTTTGGATCAGTGGATTTTGTTTCAGGACAGGGGTTGACAATGGCATGTTTTAGAGTGACAAGGACAGTTTCTTACAGGAGGGGACAATTGATCAATTTAGGTATTTCCGTTGCAAGGGTGAGATAAAGTAACGTGAGGCAGACAGCAGAGCAAGAGTCGGAAAGCATCTTTGATGCCTTAGTTTTCAGTCTCAGGTTTACTACCTACGTGATTTTCTGCAGTTAGAACAAGGTGAAGGCTGGATGTAGGTAGGTTAGGAGAGCCGATGGGAAGTAGTGAAGCTTTTCCAGGTTATCGGTGCTTTAACTGCTGATTTTGGCAATTTGGGCTCTGAAGAACATGAAAAGGTATTTGCATTGCCACTGAAATATGTAAGGATTGCTTTCTGCAGCACTGAGGTTTGTGAGTTTGTGGGCAGAGGTTAAAGATTACGCTGGTTTTATGGAGGTCTCATGAATGCATTTGCCAGTCATGCAGCAGCTTTTGTTTTCTTCACTCTGAGATTTGTGGTATTGTTGTTCCAAGCAGCATGCTTGACCTAAGCAACTTCTCTAGTCAACTAAATGATGAGGGATTTAAGGCAAATTTTGGTGGGAGCTAGTGCTTAGATTTGTAATTAGATGAGGGTGGCATATGTTATGATCTATTGTTATGAGTTGATTGGGTTTGGCAGGAAGTTAGAGGACTCAAAGATATCAATGAACAAGTTTGTTATCATCGGTAAAGTCTTACTCGGTAGAGACTCTACCTATCTGCAGATTCCATACCTTAGAATATCGCTAGGCGTCATACTAGATCAGGAAGATTTTTGAGCAGTGCCCCTGCTCGCAAGTAGGTGGTATAGCTCATCTTCATGTCAGTGTTGTCCGCTCAGGAATGACGTCAGTTACTTTTGTGACCCACATTACCTAATCATAATTTGAAATTGTATATACATACCGATTCAGGGTTTTTCAGAAGGGACGTTTAAGGGTGTCCTTTCTAAATACAATATTGCAGTAGTATGTATGAATGTTTTTTGACCGCATTACGGTTGCAAAACATTCTTTCTTTATACACTACTAAAAAGGTAGTGGTAACCATTTGCAAGTGGGAAGCGTTCCCAAAGGGACATGTACAAACACAAAAAAAATACAAAATTAAGAACAGGCAGTGGTCCTTGGACCACTGCCTACACTTAAAAAATAAGGCTTCAAAGTTTCATTTTTTTCCCTTTAAAAGTGCATCCCATTTTCCATCAAGGAAAACTGGCTGCATAAAAAAAAAAAAAGTTTGCTTTACTAAAAAGCAATAACAGATATGGTGGTCTGCCGGCCTCAGCAGGCTACCATCCCTTCGATGGTTGCGATTCCTAATGGTTTGCAAATTGCGACTTACCTCATTAATATTCATGAAGTCAGACAATTTGCAACTCACGAGGAATCACTATTTAAAAGATGTACGTTTTCTTACATCAGGAATTGTGATTTCCTAATAGCGATTCACTAAGAATCGCAATTAGGAAATTGAAATTCTAGATTTTTGTACATCTGGCTCTAAGGACCTGAAAAGGGTGTCCCTTATACCTTAACCAGTTCACAGAGTGGGGAGGATCAGTAGGGAATATGCGGCTAGACAGAGTCTCTACCAGAAAGGCAACACTGAAGGTGAGAAACTTGTTAATCTAATAGAGACTTCTAGCTGCAGATCCTTACCTTAGAATAGATTCCCAAGCAATACCTTCCCGGAGGTGGGTCTGCGATCCTAATTAGACCAAAAAGTCTCACAGTTCCCACAGACCTGACTGTCCAGGCAGTAATGTTTTGTGAACGTATACAGTGATGCCCATGTTGCCGCCTGAGAGATGTCCAGAAGAGGAATGCTGCGCACTAACTCAGTGGTCGCAGCCTTGGCTCTGGTAGAGTGAGTACACAAGACCTCAGGAGGCTGTTCCTTGGCCTATGTGTAGCAGAACTTAATGCACAGAACAATCCTTCGCGCAATTGGTCTGCTTCTGCACAACCTTCACTTTTTTTTTTCTGACAGCCCATGAAGATTTGATCATCCACCCAAACTCTTTTGTGCAATCAAGGTAGAACAACAATGCTCTTTTTGGGTCCAGGCGCTGGAGTCTCTCCTCCTATTTGGAGGGATGAAGCAGAGTATGTAAGGTAGGCAGGGCGATGCTCTGGCCAAGTGGTTCACACCCTATGGTCTGCAGCCCCCCAGGGGTCCATGACACATTCCCAAGGGGTCTGCAGGCCTTTGTCGGCAGGAAGGCACTTCTCCAGCTCGGGCCTCTGACAGAAACACATGCATGATTTTATATTTATTACTTCCTTTTTGCAGCAGTTTTAAAAGCACTTCAAAGTTCCTTGTACATCCAGCTTCTTTTGGGCCAAAATAAAAGAGCATAAAGAGAACTCTAGTGATTAATGTACCTGCTGGACAAAGATGGGAGTTTTGCCTAGTGGCTGTTTTGACTCATTTATGGTAGTGCATAAGGTTGATATGCCTGCTGCACAGAACGTGTATCATGCAAAGAACAATATTGTATGTGCATAGCACAGTAGGTTACTGCTTTTGTCACAGATTCTTTTGTTACTGTGCAGTTCATAAATTACAATCCTAATCTAGCAGTGAGCGATGAACTTGCATCAAAGAGCTGCGTGCAGGCACAAATCAGAAAGTTATGGTTTTTCCCCATTCTTTCATTTTCCTTACGCGGCTAAAATGGTTTGCTTGCGTAGAAATACATTCTTATTATTAAAGTCAACATTAACCACTGTGTTATGTTCCGAATCCTGTGTTTCTTCTCCAGACCAAGCACTCTTAGAAAATTCCTACCAGTGTGGACAACATGTGAATCCTACACCTTGTAGTCCCTTGTAAAGTGCTCTGACACCCTACACTGGTACGAGAGGTGCTATAAAACAAATTAATTAAATGGGACAGAGAGCCTATGGCGATACAGGGAGTGCAGAATTATTAGGCAAGTTGTATTTTTGAGGATTAATTTTATTATTGAACAACAACCATGTTCTCAATGAACCCAAAAAACTCATTAATATCAAAGCTGAATATTTTTGGAAGTAGTTTTTAGTTTGTTTTTAGTTTTAGCTATGTTAGGGGGATATCTGTGTATGCAGGTGACTATTACTGTGCATAATTATTAGGCAACTTAACAAAAAAAAATGTATACCCATTTCAATTATTTATTATTACCAGTGAAACCAATATAACATCTCAACATTCACAAATATACATTTCTGACATTCAAAAACAAAACAAAAACAAATCAGTGACCAATATAGCCACCTTTCTTTGCAAGGACACTCAAAAGCCTGCCATCCATGGATTCTGTCAGTGTTTTGATCTGTTCACCATCAACATTGCGTGCAGCAACAACCACAGCCTCCCAGACACTGTTCAGAGAGGTGTACTGTTTTCCCTCCTTGTAAATCTCACATTTGATGATGGACCACAGGTTCTCAATGGGGTTCAGATCAGGTGAACAAGGAGGTCATGTCATTAGATTTCCTTCTTTTATACCCTTTCTTGCCAGCCACGCTGTGGAGTACTTGGACGCGTGTGATGGAGCATTGTCCTGCATGAAAACCATGTTTTTCTTGAAGGATGCAGACTTCTTCCTGTACCACTGCTTGAAGAAGGTGTCTTCCAGGAACTGGCAGTAGGACTGGGAGTTGAGCTTGACTCCATCCTCAACCCGAAAAGGCCCCACAAGCTCATCTTTGATGATACCAGCCCAAACCAGTACTCCACCTCCACCTTGCTGGCGTCTGAGTCGGACTGGAGCTCTCTGCCCTTTACCAATCCAGCCACGGGCCCATCCATCTGGCCCATCAAGACTCACTCTCATTTCATCAGTCCATAAAACCTTATAAAAATCAGTCTTGAGATATTTCTTGGCCCAGTCTTGACGTTTCAGCTTGTGTGTCTTGTTCAGTGGTGGTCGTCTTTCAGCCTTTCTTACCTTGGCCATGTCTCTTGAGTATTGCACACCTTGTGCTTTTGGGCACTCCAGTGATGTTGCAGCTCTGAAATATGGCCAAACTGGTGGCAAGTGGCATCGTGGCAGCTGCACGCTTGACTTTTCTCAGTTCATGGGCAGTTATTTTGCGCCTTGGTTTTTCCACACGCTTCTTGCGACCCTGTTGACTATTTTGAATGAAACGCTTGATTGTTCGATGATCACGCTTCAGAAGCTTTGCAATTTTAAGAGTGCTGCATCCCTCTGCAAGATATCTCACTATTTTTGACTTTTCTGAGCCTGTCAAGTCCTTCTTTTGACCCATTTTGCCAAAGGAAAGGAAGTTGCCTAATAATTATGCACACCTGATATAGGGTGTTGATGTCATTAGACCACACCCCTTCTCATTACAGAGATGCACATCACCTAATATGCTTAATTGGTAGTAGGCTTTCGAGCCTATACAGCTTGGAGTAAGACAACATGCAGAAAGAGGATGATGTGGTCAAAATACTCATTTGCCTAATAATTCTGCACTCCCTGTATGAGAGGCCATTATGGTTTTTCTTCCTTTCCCCACCACATATTTATGTGAAAAAGCTTTCTCAGATCTTATGAACCTAAATAATAAAACCAGAAATTGCTTGGGAAATGTAGAATATGACCTGAGGATTCAGCTTTCCTAAATAAAATCAAACTTGAAAAGTTAGTCGCTGAGATGCAGCGCGCCAACCTTTCCATTAAAATGTTTTGATTTTTGCATATTTCTTCAATATAAAATAATTAGATCTTTAGTAATTAGAGTGTTTGTTTGGTGTGTTCTTGTTTGTGTATTTTTTGTGAATTACTGTTTGAATGTTTGAAATTTAAGTCGTACAAATTGCTCTGGGGTCCCCGGCTTCCAGTAGTGATTCAGTGGGGGTCCTTAAGAGTCAAAAGGTTGAGAACCACGTCTCTGGCCTATATGGAATGGAGTGACAATCTTCAGAAGGAGGTGTGTGTCCGGAGGACCAGTTTGTCTGGGTAAAAGGAGGTGGAGGTGCTAGAAAGGGGAGGGAGGTTGCTAGAAAGGGCCTGCAATTCAATAAACCATCTGGCCAATGGCAACTAAAAAGGCAGTTTTAATGATCAGCAGCCAAAGAGGGCAATTGTGTAATAGTTCTAATGGCTCACACATCAGGAATGTGAGAGCAAGGGCGAGGTCTTACTAAGGCATGATAAATGGCGTGGGGGAAAACATTTGCTGCAGTCGTTTAAGGAACCTGGCTACAACATGGGATTTGAAAAAAGAAGGTTGGTCAAGCAACCGAAGGAAGGCAGAACTTGCATAAGGATACCCTTTGACAGTGCCAACAGCAGAGCCCTCCTGGACCAAATATAAGCAAACAAAACAACTTTGGATAAAGGTGCAGAAAGGGGTTCAACGTTGTGGGAAGCAGACCATGACACAAACTTATCCTAATGGCAGTTGTATACTGACAGTGGACGGAAGCCTGGCTGCCAGAAGGCTGCCTTTGGGCAGAAGACTGAAAGCTGTCAACTGTCTCCATTCAATCTACACACATGCAGATGGAGGGTTCACAGGTTCGGGTGCAGAACCTTGCCCTGTTTCTGCTACAGAAGATGCTCCCGAAGAGATACCCGACTGGAGGACCAATGGTCATTATCAATAGCTGAGGATACACGATTTTCCCTACCAACTTTGGAGCCACTAGAATAATTTGGACCCCGTCATTCCTGATCTTCATGAGAACTCAGTACAGGAATGGTATTGGTGGAAAGGCGTACAAGAGGCTGGACCTCCACTAGAGACAAAAAAATCCATTAAGCTAGAGTTGCCTTGGAAACTCCAGCACATGAAACTGCTGACACTGCGTGCTCTCGGAGGTGATGAACAGATCTAAGCAAGGTTTTCCCCACTGCTGAAAGATACCTTGCACCACTTCCGAATGGAGTTGCATTCGTGATCCACTAGGCATCTTCGGCTGAGTATGTCCACTCTAGCATTCAGAGATCCTGCCAGATGCTGAACCACCAAGGAAATGTCCTGACATTCTAGCCATGTCCAGAAGCGCAGAGTCTCTTAACACAGTGTACATGGCCCCACCCTGCCCTGTTTGTTGCTGTACCACATTGTGGTGGTGTTGCCCATGAACACCTATACAAGCCTTCCCTTGACTGAAGGATTAAAGGCTTTTAATGCCAAGCAAATCACCCGCAGCACCAACAGGTTTACGTGGAGCTGTTACTCTGCTGAAGACCAAAGCCCTCTGATTCCCACCTCTCCTAGATGGCTGCCCCAGCCTGGGAGAGATGCATCTGTTACTACTGTTAGATATGGTTGAGAAAGGGGACTGCCACTAACCCAACTGTAGTTCATTAGCCACCACTGCAGGTCTTTTGCAGTTCTGACTGAGATCTAGACCATGTCAGAGAGATTCCCCTGATGCTGAGCCCACTGGATCTTCAAGTCCCACTGCAGAGCTTGCATTGGCCAGTGGGCATGTGTCACCAGCAGGATGCAGGGAGTTATGAGGACCAACAGCCACAGAGTCAGTCTCACCAAAATCCAGGCTAAAGGCTGAAACATTGGAATCATAGCCTGAAAATCCTGGGCAAGTCGCTCAGAAGGATAGGCCTGAAACTGCACTGTGTCCAGAACAGCTTCAATGAAAGGGAACACCTAAGAGCGAGTCAAGTGCGACTTTGGCATGTTGATGGTGAACCCCAGCGAGTGCAGGAAGTTTGCTGTAGTCTGAAAGTGGGAGTCGAATGCCTGGCGCAAGCCCGTCTTCAATAGCCAGTTGTCGAGGTAGAGGAAGACTGAAATCCCTAACCCCCGCAGATGAGATACGACCACCATCTTCACTTGGTGAAAACCCAAGGAGCGCAGGTAAGGCCAAAAGATAGTAAGCACACTGAAAGTGCTCATGGCCCACTGTGACCTGTAGATAGCATCTGTGGGCCTATGGGACAGGGATGTGGAAATATGCGTCCTACAGGTCCAACTCTACCATCCAGTCTCCTGAGTCTACGGCAGACAAATGTTGGGCTAGTGTGAGTATTTTGAATTTCTCCTTTTTCAAGAAGAGGTTGAAAAGGTGCAGATCCAGGATAGGATAAAGTCCTCTGCCCTTTGGCACCAGAAAGTAGCGGGAATAACAACCACATCCTACTTCAGATGCAGTCACCCTCTCTATGGCTCCCTTGGCCGATAGAACCTGCACCTCTTGACGGGGCAAGTAGAGATGGTCCTCCTTCAGCCAATTCTAAGGGGGAGGCATGGATGTTGCGGTTGTCACAAAGGTGAGGGAGATACCCCTTTAAACTATCTAGAATATCCAACGATCTGATGTTACTGACCACCAGTGGTGGAGGTGATGGAGTATCCCAATGAATGACCATGATGGTCTGAGGGCAGACTAAAGAGGCTTGGAGACAGCGGCTGCCCGGGGGTGGTGAACTGATACAGTTGCTGGCCACCTGTCCCACAAGGTCTATGGAGCCCACAGTCACAAAACAACTGGGAAGCATGCTGGCCATAGTGGCTGGGAGGGTACGATCACAGTTTGAGACACCTTCCATGGCCAAGAAAGCGGTGGAAGGTGGAGTGGGGTTAAAGTGGGGGCCCATAAGCAAGCCCAAGACTTGGCCGTAGCCCTGTTGTCCTTGAAGCACTCCAGCGCTAAATCCACCTTGACTCCAAAAATGCGAACGCCATCAAAGGGCATGGTTATAAGGGAAGCCTGGACATCCTCTGAAAAGCCAGATGTTCTCTGTCAGGCGTGGCACTGCAAGGCGAAAGACGATGACATCATTCTGACCAGCCTGTTGGTCGTGACAAGTCCACACCAGATTGGAAACAGCCTTCGTGAAAATGACCCGGGCCTCCTTTGAGACAATATGCAGCACTTGCGTAACTGAATCCCATAGCTTTTGGAAATAATAGCCCAATTAGCACACAGTCGTCACAGACCACAGTGCCAGCCTGGTGAAAAAGAACATTCTTTTACCGAAGGTGTCCAGCCTTATAGATTCCCTATCCAGTGGAGTGGTAGAGAATGCGCCAGGGTGGATACAGGATGAGAAAGCTTAGACCACCAAGCTCTCCGGGGTGGGGTGCTGGGTAAGGAAAGTGGGAACCCCGCAAGTGGGCCATTGGCGTTGGACAATCGCCCTATTCACCCTGTGCAGGGCTTGGAACAAGGCTCCAAGTAGGACATCTGTAACGGCTTCTTTGAATGGGAGTAAGGGTTTTAAGGGGGTGACTCACTGCTAAAGCACCTTTATCAAGACATTGGTCTTGATTGCCACTGAGGGTAAGTTAAGGTCCAGGAGCTCAGGGCCCTGTGTACCACCATTGCAAATAAGGCTCCCACCTCCTGCATCAGATGACGCCCATCTGGCTCTGTGCTGGAGATGGAAACAACAATTGGGACTGCACCGCCTAAGGACGTCGATGCGCCAGGGACGCTGGCGTTGGCGGTGGCTCCAAGGAAGGTCTCGGTATCGCTGCAAGCTCCTCTCGGGATCCAGCGAGGGATCCATGGGTCCCGACTGGCGCTGAGGGCAAACCTACCAGTGTGGTCACAGTAGGGGCCCTTCCCCCAACTGAGGGCAACCCAGAGGGTCCTGGCCATCAAAAGATGAGGCAGATGCCCTCATAAAATTCTTTTAGTTGTGAGGGGGTGGCTCCCAGAAAATCGGGGAAGTGCAGAGTGGACCCAGGATGAGGTTCCTCTGATTCGAGGGGCCTGGAGTGCCAACGTTCCTTCGTCTAATTAGATTACTTTGACGGAAGTGGTTAAGTCAAAGAGCGTTGAACTTCTTCGACTTCTTGTGTTTGTGGGACTTACCTGACTTCCTCAATGACTTTGAATTTGACGATTAACGTCAGGAGGGGCTCCCCTAACAGTCCCAGGACCACCCACATGAACAGGACCTCAAGCGTCGTGGAGTCAATCAATGTCAGGCGGCAAGGAACTTGAGGGATTGTTCCCTCAGCGCCTGGGAGGGTGAATGCTGCGGCAGTCCTCACACGCCTTGGAGTCATGTCCTGGCTCCAGGCACCAGAACCATACCAAGTGAGGGTCTGTCACCGACATTTGCCTATGACAGGCCCCACATGGTTTGAAACCAGCCAGTTTCTTTGGTGACATCCTCATACAGAAGATAAGAGTAAAAAAGACAATTTTTTGAAAAAAAACAACTGTGAGGTACCTCAGACCAGATCAACGCCACCTGGAATGGAAAGGACAGACATCAGCACGCCGAGGTGGCACCTATATAGGTATTGTGCACATAATTTCCAATATGGACACTGCTGAGCTGAACAACACCACCTACTGGCGCGCAGGGGTACTACTTGAAAACCTTCCAGATCCAGTTTGGGGATATTCCATCTCTATAAGATGCTTATATTTTAGACATGTCTGAAAGGAATCAGAGGGGGCGGACGGCAAAAAATATTTTTTAATGTGAGTGGTTGGTTCACATGTTAGGTATGAGAGTCTACTGCTGATAAGGAAGTGGTCAGATCATGGCTTTGGCTTAGCTCTCATACTGGAGGTTCCTAGGTTGTCAGCAAAAATTAGATCTAGCATATGCCTTAAGAAGCACCTTGGTTGTATTCCACATGTCTGACGCCAAGGACCTGTATGTTTGTGAGAGGGTCTATAGCAGGTTTTGGGTCTGAGCTGTCGACCCACAAGTTAGAGTATTCAATGATCAGGATTTTATGGGCCCTAGGGTGTAGGTGGCAGGTAAGTTTCAGGAGCTCATCCTGAAAGGCAGGGATCCCTTCTGGAGGGCAGTTTACCACTGCTGCAATGAGGGAGGATAGCTACTGTGTTTGGAAGCATGCCACTGACTTACTTTCCCCCAGAAATCCTGGAATGAAAAACAGTTTGAAACCTGCACCCTCTGCTACATCCCTAATACACTCCCAAGCATTCTGTTCTAGTCAGACACAGAAACCTGGTGGCCAGAAGGAGATCAGCCACTGAATCAGACAGTAACCATTCTAGGGTCAGATCTCGAGTAGCACCGCTGCCTCCCTTAAAGTGACAGTACTGCTGTTAGAAACCTTAAAACTTTATGCTTCTGACCTTGTGGCCTGAAACATTTTGGTCCCATGCACGGGGTTATTTTCAGTATGTCCCACCTGGGGGAGCAAATGAGCAGTCCTGATGCGAGGCTCTTATGTTTCCTCTTTGCTGCCCTGTGTTCCGCTGGATTTGGGAACTCCAGCGAGGCTGTGCAACACGTATGAGCACGGCGTTCTGATACAGAGGAGCTCCACCCATAGACATCTGCCAATCAATGCAGATCAACATGTGAAACAGCAGTTTACTCCAGGTGATCCTACCTCGCAGGAACGACTCTTCAGGAAACAGGTGCACTACAAAACCAAAGACAATCTGTCAAAAGTGAACATGTGAGTAATATCTTCAGTACTGAAATGGGAGAATGATATGGTGTGAACAAAGCCTTGTTTGGAATCTACAAACCTTTTTTTTAAAAACAATCTGGAAGTGAGAATAGAAGTTTGTGTCAAGGGACTGCGAATTGGAGTCTTATTGGTTAGCTTAGTGATACTATTTAGTCCGGTTGAAGCAAAACAAAAGTATTAATGCAGAGAGAAAGTGTTGTCTCTGGTGTGTAACTGACTACATAAGGGTCTCAGGGGAAAATTATCTACATAGTAATTTTAGAAACTTTGAAAGGTGATCTGGCGTAAATGACTACACACGGGTCTCTGGGGAAAATTATCTACATACTAATTTTAGAAACTTTGAAAGGAGATCTGACAGAAGACCTCCTACTGGCTCCGTAGCGCAAGTGGAGTAATAATATTCCACAAGTGTTCATCCTGAGAATTTGCATAGCACTAGAGACCAAAATGCAAGTATGACTATTTTAAGGTTATCAAGAGAGAATTCTCTGCAGCACATCTATTATGATAATGTGAACACTGATTTCAAGAGTGAATTTTCTTTGCTTACCCATCCTGTGAACCAATTCCTATACCTTGTCGGAGTGATAGTGACTGTTCAAAGGTATCGCTTCTTAGTTGCAGTGTAAGTCAGACCCAACTTCAGGCTGGAGTTTATCTCATAAGCATAAATACCGAATCATGTTGATAATTAACGAGGATTTCTTGACGGTCTCCTATCGACCACAGGATCCCATTCCTGGTGTCCTTTCTTTAGCCTTCTCTCCCACATTTTGCTGTGGCCTGCCGTCTGAGTATATCTAACGGTTGCTATTTCAAACTGTGGGAGGCATGTGGTTACATTCTGCTCCAGCATAAGTAGTCTCACTCAATTCGAGACCATGCTTTGACCTTAGAAAGTCAGGGCTTGTCACTCAGAATAATGTAAAGGATTCACCCTGTAACCCTGTTGTTTCAGTCCTACAACAGGCTCCAAATTCCCAAAGATGGTGTGCAACCAGTATTCCCTTAGCCATCCTCCAGCCAAATCTGAGCTCAGAAGCGACCGTGCAGGCCACGTAATGGATAGATAATTTACCAGACTGGTGAATATTATTATTTTTGCACATTGAAAAAAGAGTGGTGTCCAGACCATTAAATTCAAATTGATGCCATTCCTGGTGTTTAACCACTTAAGCTTAGGAGAAGCTCAAGGGTTAGATCATAACCTGAAGAGAGAAAGAGTTGTAGCTAAACAATGAAATGAGAGAATTGCCATTCTGTATAAATGTCCCAACCTATTATCTATTGGAAAAGTACATATTTAAACCAATAAAACACCATTATTTAAAGAGAAACTTTTGCTTGGATCATTTGCACTTAAAAAAAAGAGTCCCATTTGTTTGATTCTAGGCATTCCATCCCGCTGAACACTGGGGGTTTCTGTTCTCCTACACGTCAAAGAAAATTCATTAAATATGCCAACCCAGAGGGAATGAAATCTAGATTAGAAAGGATAGGAAATGAGGTAAAATCAAGACCCAAGTGTGCTCTGCAGGTAAATGTATCACTTAGTAGGTGGGAAGGGTCTACCCCTGTCACTTTCTAAGACAAAATTAGGGAACCAACAATGAAACAGGGAGTACACTGGCACTCAGAACACGCTTATTGGGATATGGATAAAATGACACACACATGTTTATAAGGTTGCAATACCTTATGTCAACCTTAAAGCCCTCAACTTTGGGATAAACCATAACCAGCAGACAACTATCGGCATACCAACATACACGCAAAAGCTCCAAAGGGACATAAAAAAGGCAAAGGCTGCACCATAAAAATAAAAAAAACGTGGAATATGACTAGCTGAGGACAACAAAACAATGCTGTTTCTCACAACGTCTTTGCTCACTGGAGAGCATGTGAGGGCAAATCAAAAACACACCAGAAAGATCAATGAACAGGTACAGGGTAAAAGGCCTTTCATCTACCTGGAATGTCTTAGTGGGCTCTTAAGGATCAAGAAAGATGAGCTGCACGCCGTCTTTAACTATTGTTTAATTATTGTTAACCATTCCAACCACTAATGCAAATGGCACCAAGTGGCACAGAGGACCAGTTTGGGGAAATTAGCAGAGGATTACTATATACGTGTGACCATCTTCCCCAGATGGGTGAAGTACTGAGCATAGCCGAAAAAGTATCACAAAAAAAGTAAGAGAGAGAAACCAATGACTGAGCAGGCATAACAATGCCTGAATCTGCTCAAGGTCTACAGGAAATGGTTTCACAAAAAGGTCAAGAGCGGAGAAAAAAACAGGCCAAAACACTGACTTTATACATAAATGTATTACACCTTAAGAGAATGGTTTATCATTATATAGTTTGGAGTGACCAAACAATGAAGCACACTCTGTACTCCTTCCCCTCTCAATATTCTTTTGACCATGAAGCCCTTGCAGCACCCTCCCTGTAGACTTCTGCCTCCTGCTCATCACAAAGCCATCCTTCTGTTTCAGAGATACAGTGAGTTCAGATGCAGAGCTCAGGCATGCCCCAACAATATATTATGACGCGATCCTTATGAAGCAAGCCACGATTAATAAAGTGGGAGTGGCATCCATTTGTGTTACTCCTAGCCTAACCAATCTAAAACACTGAAGATCTATGCAAAGACGAGAGATGAGTAGCTCTGCTTCTAAACAACTGTTCAGACCCTCCAGGATTTCGCGATTTGCAAAAATAATAGCAAAACCGGCAGTTTTGAAAAAAGCCTATGCTTTTTACAAGAGTGCCCACGAAATTTGAAGGAATGCTCCCTCCTTGTACTGATCCAGTGGCTTGCACCACTGGACCAATAGAAGGAGGGCCTCACAGCAGGCAGGCGAGGTAGGTGGTGTATATCCTCACTTGTCCGCCCTGCCAACCCCGATGGCAGACCACGGGGAGTGGCGGACAAAAGCACTACACGTAGGGTACCCTGATCCTCTTGTGTTATGAACTACATTTCCTTGCCTGGGGCACCCTAGGTGCCCCCGGTGGGGAAATGTGACAGTCTTTTGGGCCCACCGTGCAAAGGACACGGGCAGTGGGCATTTATGTCCTTTTTTAAATGTTTCTGAATGCTTTTGAACAAAAAAAATTATAATGACCTTTTAAATTAATGATTAAGTTAACTTTTCATTTTAATTTTGTCTCATTTCAAAGTGTCAGATTTACAAACGGCAGGTTTCTTGTTCCCAGTGGCCAGTAGATACTGTGCTATATTTATAGCTGAAAAGTACAGTAATTTGTTTTAAATCTGAGAAATTTAAAGTGAAGAAAAATATTTATATTAAATATTGTGTCAATTATATCTTAATATTTTGTGAAACATGTTTCTTCACTCTAAATTCCTCCTATTTAAATAAATGGATCTATTTTTCTGTAATACGTGTGGCACCCTGTCTACAGGCCACTGGGTGCAAAGATGACTGATGTTTGAAAATGTCACACTTTGAAATTTTGCAAGTGTGGAAAAATGTACCATATTATGAATATTTTTCAAGAACATTATTATGCACGTTCAAATTCTCCCATTAAAAAAATTGGCTGTATGTTTGTGTTATACATATAACGGTTCCACATATGCGGAAAGGTATGTTCTGTGCCAAAACTACATATGACATGCTCTCTTTCACTTATTCACATATATCCCATTCATACGCACACAAGACCACACTCTCACTGGCACACCTGTCAGCCCCGTCATAGCACCCCTAGTCAAACAGTATTTTGTTCAAACCATGGTTTCTGGCTGTATGGACATTAGACTTAGTCAGTGAGCTGGGCGGGGAGTGTCTAGTAACACTGTGCGAGTGCCTTGGCCTTCAGTGGCTCACAATGATTTTCACTGATCAGAAGTAGCTCTCACTACAGAAAAGGTTGAAGATCCCTGTTCTAGAGCCATTACTACAATATACCCTGCTGCAAGTAAATCTGTTTTTTTTTGTACACTGCTGGGTATATAAATGATGCATATGCTGAAGCGCAGAACCTTGAGGTCTCCACCCAGATTTGTGAAGTCCTACTTGCCATGAGTGGGAGGACGCAGTTTGCATCATTTCCATCCCAGACATTCCTTGCAAGTGCTGAGATGGCCCGCTTTTCACAGGAGTAGCCCAACGTCAACTCATAGTTTTGCTGTGGAATTCTGTGTATTCCTGTGTCTTTTTTTCTCAGTTGTATCTAATTAGGTATGTTTTACAAATCAATACACTCTTTGGGGGTTTTGGATACACACAATTTATAACATTTGGCCAAAAGGCATTGCATTTAAAGTTTTTTTTTTATTGCTTTGTTTTGGGGTGGTGGGTGCTGACTGCGATGTTTTCAGCGTATGCATTCATGTTCCATCCTTTTTACATCTTGAATTTAGATGCGTCCACTGGCTCCTTGGAATTGCCAGGGGTTTGTTTTTGCCTTCTCAGTGGATTGTTCTGCTTTAACTCAGCACTGGTGGTCTGTTTCCAACTGTTTCATGTTTTCCATTCATTGGTGTCACTGGCAAAGCACTGCACCTGGTTCCAGTGTTTATTTTTGGGATGGCGGTGTGGTGTTTAAGGGTAGCGTGGTGGGGTGAGTGGCAGTCTTGTGGGGTCGGGTGACATGGAAAAGGCCTAGTGTGATTTGATTCTTCTTTGTTCTTGTGTAGAGTCTCAGCACAAAGTATCTGCTGGTTCTAGAGCAATTGGGTGGCCTGGCAACTACAATATATGCTTGCAGCTGCACAGCGCAGGTAAGTCTTGGTTTTTGTACACTTCTGGGGAGATAAATAATGCATATGCTAAAGCGCAGAACCCTCAGGTCTTCATCCAAATTTGTGACTTGCAATGGGTGGGAAGAACATGGTGGCCCCCCACACAGTTTGCATCATGTCTATCCCACACAATCCTTGCAAGTGTTGAGATGGTGCGCTTTTCACTGGAGTAGCCCAATTTCAACTCATGATTTTGCTGAGGAATTCTGTGTATTCCTGTGTTTTTTTTTTTTTTCTATTTGTATCTATGTGTTTATGTGTGTTTTACAAATTAATACACTCTGGGTGTTTTGGGTACACAGGAGGTATAACATTTGGCCAAAAGCCATCCCATATACTATTGTTTTTTTAATTTCCTTGTTTGGAGGGGGGTGAGGGATTTTGTTGGGGCAGTTTGGATTAATTTTGGGATTTTTCTTACACATACATTATGCACTGCTGGCTGCTTTTATTCTCCCATCCCCCCTGAGTGCACAAAACTACTCTTATCAGACCCATATTCAAAGTATGTGTGTACAAATGTGTTTTAAATGCTTTTATGTTTCCCTTTCTTTGCAGGTGGGTCATCCTCCCCTTTTTTGTCCTTTGTCAGCATCCATCCAACCTCATTTGAAAACATTTGAAGTTTTCCATGGTGGTGCTATTTCAGTTTCCTTTGTCAATTAGTTTTTTAGGTGCCTCCCTGTACATATTTAAACTCCATTTATGCAGCTTCACTTCAAAACGGTACACGTTTTCTTTCCTTTGTAACTGGTCATGCTGTTTTAACACTGTGTTTGCTTAGCTCCATTTGAGGGCTGCTGATTTCCAGTGTGGCTTTGCTTCCAAGACTGAATGTTTTTCCTTTATTTGCAAGTACATCAGAGTTTAATGCATTTTTTAATCACTGCTTCCCTACATAAATGTAGATCTTTCGGATTCCTTGGGAGCAACGAGCCACCACACCAAAAGTAGGATAGAAAAGTTTATGCAGCCTGTGAAGGCCGTGAAGCATCGATCACATCTGGCTACTCAGATAACAGCAGCAGCTTGGGCCAGAGAGTACATCAACGTGATGCATGCTGATGGTAGATTGTTGTTTTGCACTGTGTGCAATATGGCGGTCGACCATATACTAAACACACAGTCGATATGCATGTGCGATCCCAAAAACACTTGAAGCTCTGCGCAGATACTACAGGCTCTCACTCATCACCAAAACGTGCCCGTCAGATGACTGTGAACTCACTTTTCACAAAGAGTATAGCTGCCAGTGCCTCAAACCAGGAAATAACAAGTGAGCGGGTCAATGTCTGCACAGCACTGAACATTCCATTGAGTAAAACTGACCACCTTGTGTTGCACAAGTTTCTCTACGAGTACAGAATGGTGGAGCAATACCTGGAAGTCAGCTTCAAGAACGTTATCAATCAGAGAGATATGTTGGAGCTTAGGATGATCTGAAAAATAAATTGCAAGATCAGAAGATCAGTGTTATATTTGACGAAACATCTGATGTCGGAGGACGATGTGTATTGAATGTTTTATTTGCAGTGGTCGCTTCAAAGGGTGGTTGTCAAATCCACACCCACCTTGCAGACACAGTGTTCCTCTCACAGTGTACTCATGGAACTGTAGCACAAGCAGTTATGAGGGTGCTCACAGAGTACAACATAGTCTTTCAGGATGTTATTTCTTTAAATACAGACAATGCTGCATCCAACACTGTGTTGAGAAATCTTTTTACAAACTCCATACATATCACCTGCTTGGCACACATAATGAATCTTGTTGGCGAGTCGTTCCAGAAGCCCTTTGTGGAGCTAAATGCCTTCCTTCTGTACTTCTCACTATCTTTTAGCAGAAAGCGAAGGTACCTGTGGCACCTTGCCGAGAACCATGGGATGAAACCATGGATGGCACCTGACCCTTGCAATACCCGCTGGAATTCTTGGTCTGCTGCTGTCCAGTACCACTGCAAGCACTCTGATGTCTATGCTGGGGTTGTTGAGTCTGAGATACAACTTTGCAAGTCTCCCCCAAATTCCCTTGAATATCTACAGAGAGTTCTGAACAGTGACACGAAAAACTGTTTTAAAGTTCAATTGGACATTGTGGCAGAAAAATATCAGAACATATTAAGCCTTATGGACTTATTCCAGAGTCAAACTCCAGTGACAATGAAGGTATATGATTATCTAGAGGACCCCCACATGAACCTCACAAAAAATTCAGTCCTCATACTGGAGTCACTGCGACTATTCCTTAGAGACTTCTGCAGTGGCTAAATTGACACTGGCACAGAAAAAAAGATAACAGCCCAGCTTAATGAAGCTTTTTAAAAATTCCCTTGAAAAGGTGGGCAAGTACATGGGGGAGGCACAACTAGGCACTGGATTCCTGAAACAAGTATGCCTTTTCAGTCCTGTACAACTGCATTCTACCTAAGGGCAGGACTGCATCTTCGGCCATTCCTGGTTTGAGTGCCTGATCAAGAGTTTTGCCTCTACTTTGAACATGTAGGCCCAGAAGCAGTACAGGCATCAGTTTCAGGGGTGTGATTGACACTGACCTCTTTTAGCGTGGGATGGCTAACCAAATTTCAGTCCTTTCACAGCTTGCAGGTGCATATAAGGACTGTGTGTCCACTTCTGCAGATGCTGAGAGGAGCAACACCATCTGCAAAATTATTTTGTGAGCCAGACGTTGGTCCCTCTCAGAACGATCAACCCGGGCATTATTGTTTTTAAATTATGATCAGCAGCACGATATCTGGCTAGATTTGGATTGCACAGAAGAATTTCATTTACACAGGCAAGATTAAAACCTTAGGAGATAAGCATACAGGTTCCATGGTTATCATTCCTTTACAGGTTTATGTCATATGTCTAGACCTTCCCTCAAAAACAAATTGTCTCAAATGTAAATAATTATAAAAATATGATCCCTGGTGCTTAAAGAATTGCAAAATAAAGTATCGCAAAATGCTGTAAAATTCCCATATTTGTGCTGAAAAATTCCCATATTTGTGCTGCAAAATTTGCTAATCCATGCCGTAGTATCTTGGGGGGGTCCAAGTGTTGAGTTTATGTGTCCGTGGCACAAGATAATGTAATAAATTTAAATGATTCATAAATCAGTTTAGTTCAGTGATTTGTTGGGCTTTTTTTCTGGGACTCTATTCCTCTGGTTAATAAAGGTATGATCGTGTAGAGAACAGGACTGTTAGGCTAGTCTTCATATGAGCTGTAACTGAGCTACCACAAGTTTCAGGGTGCCAGGTATTTCACTGCAGAAATATTCTTGTGGCTGCAGACAGGTGCTCGTTTAGCACTGTTGGCTCAACATGCATGTTTCTCCTTCACTTTAAAATTTAAGCTTTTCCAGACAAGTTTCAAAATACACTGTACAAGCTGCAGGCCTTCCGGGCACGTTCAGCAGAACTAAGTCCCCGTTAGCAGTCTTAACAAACAGCTTCCTCTAGGCACAGGCAGTCCCCTGCAGTTAGGATCCCCACGGCAAGTTCCACTGGGAAAAGGTAGCACCTACCAATTGCTCTCAGGTCCACAGCACCCAGACACCTTGTTTGCCACGTTCCTTCAGCAAACTGGCTCTTCTCAGGAGAGGAGTGAGCATATTCCTGTGGCCAGTAAGATAGAAAATTAGTACTAGTAGTTCTGGAGGACAGAGCTGATGGAAAACGTTCAAGGCAGAGTTGGTTACAACTTTCTCTGAAGCCTTTGGAAGGCAGTCATGAATACTAGAGTGCAAAAGGCAGAATCCATAAAACAACCGTAATAAAATTGCTAGGCTTCACACTTCTTTATTCTTGAGCAAGATTATGCAGATCCTCGCCTCAAAATGTGCCTTGATCATTAAACCTACTCCACAGTTCCATACACTTAAAAGTGGAGCTGTGGGACCTTGTATCAGCAGTACAGAGCTCTCCTCTGCATCTCAAGTCCACCCTTGTTCCTGTCAGTTCAGCACCTTGAACTTGAAAGCAAACCCATTTCTGTAACTAACACCAGGCTCAAGCCTACTACTTGGAAGGCACCAGGACATCTCCCTGCAGTGCGCTCTGAAAGTGGAATGGTGTTTGCACATTTTATTTACGACCAGATGTGTTCCCTTCAGGGCCAGTGGCAACACCCTGTGCTTTGACTGAGAGCCCTCTGGGGAGCGGTTCTTAGGTGTGAAGTGAATATGATTTCAGGCAGACATGTGTATGTGCTCAGTATTAAAGTATACGCAGACTCGACCCCATCACTGTTATCTGTGTACAGGGTAATGAGACTCGAACTTCACCAGTGGCCCTTTTAGATCAAGCTAACCAGTGTACTGCAAATGTGGTTCTGCTCCCACATGCCAATAACAAGTTACAAACTGAGTTGCACTGTACATTTTACACAAAAGGGCTACCAAGGAACTATTCAATCTACACTAAACATCATAGTTTTAGAAGCGGTTGGGTAAATCCCTTCTTCATTATGGCTTTGCATATCCCTGCGCTTCGCAGTTGTGCAGGGAGCCTCTGACCAGACAGTTAAATTACACAAGTGGCAGTTACAGTAATTTGTATACATGCACATGACACCGGGTGTAATCTGAAAGCTGCAGCCACTCCTGTCGCAAAACTGCAGATTTCCAGATCATATAGGCAGACCGAATTGGCTAAAAAGTTTGATTCCCCCACATTTTGGTCAAGAGGAGATTTACTGGAACAACTGCTACCGAAAAAGCTGTTTTAGACAGCAGAATCTGACATACAATTTAGCAAGTAAAGTACCTCAATGTCTATGCCATAAAAACCAAATACATTAAAACAATACGTCTCAAGAATTATTTCATAGCTTATTTTAAAAAAAAAATCCTGTTCAGTGAATAGTTGCTGCACAATTACAACACTAAGAAGCCACAACACTGCTCTATCAGTTGCAACATATGAAAGGAGTTATTAGAACTAAGAAGACTTTTTGGGAACGTATCCCTAAGCAACCATTCTGGAAGTAAGTGTCTTTAAAAGATCTTGACTATTAACTGGGAACCACCTGCCACCTTCAATTAATGGCAGACCCAGCCTCTTTAGCTATCATGTGAATTTCCAATGCGCGCCCCGAACGTCGATAGCTCTGAATTGGGATTATTTTTTAAGGGGCAGGGTGTTGGATAGTGGGCACTTTGAAGATTTCCAAACAAAAATGCCTCTGGAGCTTGGTCAAACTGTGCAATCTTTGGCAAATCACTTTATGCTCCAGTGCCTCAAACTGCTTTGCTGTGTACACCATGCAAAAAAAAAAATCACTCATTTATACCGAGACAGTAAAGCTCTGGACTCAATCAGACCCCCTGCCATGGTCTGCCTCCCCCAAAGGGACCCTCTATTGCTCTCAAATTTCCAAACCTACAGCCGGAGGTTGAAAATGAAAGCGACTGGGGTGGAGCGAGGGTTCAAGGACAGCTAAAGGCACACCTGAATTCAATTCACCTGGTGCAGCCTCTGACGGGCGCTTCCTCAAAGACCTGCCAACGAACTGCTTTGGGCATAAACAGGTGGTGTTTCAAGGAAGCAGCTTCGCCCTCCAACCAGTCTAGTACACTGTCTGAAGAAACACGAAGTAGGATATTCAGTCAGCGCCATCCTCTGTCCCAGGAACAGAGACGGGAGAGCACACAGAGATGGGGGAAGTGAAAGTCGGGAGAACATAGCAGACAGTAGAAGAGAGCAGACGCGAGAATGATGGAACAGGAGGTAGAGAAAAGACGTGAAGATGGAGGAAGAGGGCGGAAAGGGACAAAGTTAGGGGTCACTAGGTAAGGGTAAGAGGATAACGCTCTAGGAAGAGGTTACAGTGAAGGAGGCACAGGAGAAATTGGGGATGACTATGCTTGAGAGAAGGGAGACGAGAAAGATTAAAGGAGGGAACAGGAGCAGGTTTATAATTTGAGCATAAAGGACAAATGAATGTGGAGATTAAAGTAAGTAAAAAAGAATGAACGAAAGGACAAACGCATGGCGTAGAGGATTTAAGTTTAAACAGAGGAAGTGAGAGAGATCACACAATATTGGGAGTTGGGGGCTACAAACGGAAATGATACACTAGAAGGAGGCAGACTACAGAGGAAGAAACAGGACCATCTGTAAGAAAATAAAAGCCCAGGTTGGTTGGCATGGGTTCGGTGTCTTGGTGTGTGCACACAATCCCAGGTCTCTTACAGCTTCAGGCACAGTGTCCCTACAGGTGGTGCACTGCAGCTGGCCGTCGATGGAGCCGGGGCCTCACCTCTAATTTTGTGAATGTTGCTCCCATGTAAAGCGCCCTCTAAATGCATACACGGACCGTGGTGTGCGCCCCAGTGTGTACCTCTACGACCTACCCATGTGCAAGTGCCACCAGCCTGTGTGCCCACGGTGTGGACTTACCTGTCTGACAGAATCATGTGCACACCTATCAGTGTGAGTTGTGACTTAAGGGGCAGGGAGTTAAGTAGGGTAAAAAGTGGGGATTCTCTACAAGGGGCGTGGCCTCTGTGAATAGGGGCGTGGCTTAAGCACAAACTAAATTTGCTACCGGAAATGTACTCAATCGCCCTAAAAACACACAACGCATCCTCTCACTTGGAAGCGCTACATTTTCTTTTACTTTCGCCTTCTCAATATTTTGACAGCTGTATATCTACCTCTTTTACACACATTTGCATGGAATCACAATTGCAACCGGACTACATGGCCACTGCTCTCTTCCCCCCCACTGACAGGCACTGTGAAAAACTGGTACTGGCATCAGCCTCGCATCCAGAGCGCTCACTCATGGCCCCTTATAAACACCTGAAGGTGACTCGGGTCAAAGTATGCATCACACAAGCGTAAATCTAAACAAAAAACACTTGAAAACACAACATCCTGGACATAGCGAACATTCTTTGGGAATCCAAGATTAAGTAAAATGTCAAATATATGCAGGAATAAATCAATGAAATTAAATATCTGAACTTTTTTTTACGTTCACTGTTAAGAATCAGCGCTGTTGCCACTAACGTTCAGAACATGAATATGGGGCCAGATAGGTACCTGCTTCAATGTCTCTTACCCGGCCCACTTTAAACCCTGGCTGGCTAGGGTGTATACTATTTGGTGTGAGTGCCCTCGTTTGCACGATTCGTTACACGGTTGGTGCATGAGATGTTCAGCTGCAGATTCGTTGCAACGGCTATACTCTTGGGAGGTAACGTCGTAAATCCACAGTGCCCTCTAGAGGCCACTCGGAAAACGTTCCTCTCATTGGAAAGCATACGTGCGTCCAGAATGGAAAACAGAGCGGCATTTGTAGCGCTGTGTGCTGCGGTGGATGAATTGAACATGCCCGCGATTCAAGGAAGGAAGAGAAGAACCCCTCCGAGGAGATCGGAGAGAAGCTGCCGAAGAATTCATCGGTGCAGATCACCTCGAAGTACATGCAAAGCTGAGATCATAGGCTCTGGGAAAACTATACTCCAACTTCTAGGGGAGGAACAGGCTAGACTCTTTCAGGACACAAGCCACTCCTAACTTTTCTATCTATTGTTACCTTAAGTAGGAACAGCGATGAATTTAAATGGGACGTTTGAGGCCTTTCATTACATTTAAGGTCTTGTTGGTATTCGTATTGGTGGGGGCTTTGTGTACACCTAGGTAAAGACGCTCTTGTTCTTTTCAGTCCAAGACCAAAGACGGCTTGGCAAATTATGTCAGCTCAGCCCCATTAGGTGCATAGCGAGCACGCCTGACCACTACAGTGGGGCTTCGGGGTTCTCCCACCCAATAAAATCTGAGAAAAAATGGCAATTCTACAGCACATTTGTCATTTTATTCAATTGTTCTAGTTTTTAAAGGTTAGTAAATAATGATCTTCAGTGCACCATGATAGGTCCATCTTTACTGGGGCTCTTCAATGATTCCCTCACCATCACCCTCTAAGGGTGCTGCTCATCTCTCCATAGCCCCTCTTACATGTATTTCATTTGTTTGATAGCGCCTCTCTTACCAGAGTAGGGTGTTGGAGCACTTTGCATCTCACATACATGTTCAAGGGGACTACAAGTTGTAGGATTCACAAGTTGTCCATACTGGTAGGCTTTTTATTTTTAATTTTTTAAAGAGGGCTTGTTCTGTGAAAGTACAAACTCAGGATTCAGAACTTAACACGTTAGGATTGACTTTACTAATAACAATTTATTTCCACCTAACCAAACCCTTTTTAGCAAAGTTGGGAAAAAACATAACTTTCTAACCTGTAACTTGCAGTTTACATGAGTCTCTTTGATGGCAGTTCATAGCTCACTGTGCTAGATTGTGATCACTGTGACAAAAGTAGTATCCCACTGAGCATTGCAAATAAAATACTGTTATATGATCTGCATAGTATATGTTCTTGGTAGCAGGCATACTAACCCTCTGTGCTACCTTAGATTAATCAAAACTGCCACTAGACAAAACTCCAATCTCTCTCCAGCAGGTGCATTTAATCACCAGAGTTATCTTGGCACTTTTATTGTTGCCTGAAAACTGTTGGATATACAAGGAACTTTGGAGTGCTTTCAAAATTGCAGCCCTGTTACAAATGTGGCCCCAGTAACAAAAGCACCCACCAGTCCCCCTCTTCCCCCCTCCCCCCCCCCCCAATGCTTCCGGCACCCTGTTGAAAAGCCCAGTGCACGGTCCGGCCAGTCCGGCCTTGTTTCAGTCCAACAATCATTACTGATCTAATCATTGTCCATTTCGACCAATTTGCTATTTTCCATCAATAGTGGATCTTGGTCACAATGCTGAATCTCTGCACTTGAGGGAAAGAGGGGACCATATCCAATAAATAATTATCATTGTCCCCTCTGGATGCAACATGCTGAAAAAAACATTACATTTCGTGAACCCAAAATACCAGCAACTCATGTTTCATTTTTTTATTCCCGCCATGATGATATGGGTTAATTGGGTGTTTCTTCAGCATGTAAAAGTGTTCTCCCCAGGAATGCCCCCTGAAAAGTGTCACAACAGTTTTAACTGCAGCGTGCTGGTTGGTCACACTATTATTCCACTGGAAGAACTGTGGAAGAGTGCCATCTCCACCGGCCATGCTGATGAAGTCTATGCCCATGGAGCTGAGGACACAACAGCCATCTATTTACATCTCTGGGCCTGACTGCACCCCAGACAACAATGGAACCATGCATCTTCGGGGTTCACGGATAGAGGGTTTTTGTACATTTATTATACAGTTCTCTTTGTCCTGAATTCTCCGATTTAGCAAGCGATTCTTTAAAGTAGACATATGGGCTTTCGTTTTGCAAGTGTTCAACACTGCACAAAATGGCAGGGCCAATAAGATCCTAGTTCTATTCTTTAGCCCGGCTGCCCATCACATTAGCAGTTCTTCATCTTTGCTTCTTCTGCGTCGGGCTGTCCATCAGATAGTTTGAGGGAACCGATTTCGAGTTCTGCCCCAGGGGATCTGCAGAAGAGTCTGGGCATTGTGGGATGCTCCTTTTCCAGACTTCTTGTAGTGAGGGACATACTAGATGTTATGGAGGGCACGTTTCCTATCGAGGGGCTGAATGGAGGTGAAATTGACAGAGGCGTGGCAGTCAGAGACAGCATGCAAAACGTATATGTGTCATCCCCACTCGATGTACACCATCTACGATAGTTCCCAAGCACCTCATCTAATGTGCAGTGCTTTATTGTTTCACAGCAAGGTTTGCACTTTATAAACACCAATCAGGACTGGCTATAGCACAGTGTGACTGGAGTAGCAGCAACTGGCGCGGACCTCGGGGGGGGGGGGGGTCGTTGTAGAGACCACATTGTAAAGGCATGCGTGATATACACATGCGTTGTTGCGTCATACATCCACACTGGTATGAGTAGCGCTATAAATCAAATGAAATGCATGCGAGAGAAGGGCTATGGAGAGATAAGTGGCAATGATGGAACATGGTAGTAAATGAATTCATGGAGGTGTTTTTTTGGGGCTGACACAAAGATCGTCGTACTGGGCACCACCAGTGCTAAAGCCTGATACCAATACATATATCCATATATACTTGAAATACACAATGCTTCTACACTGCTGTTTATCAGAGCTCTCCAGTGATCTCACAACAGCCTTACAGTGTTGCACAGAGGCTTAACTCCATTGCCTCGATTACTAAACCCTTCGTATGATGTGCAGTGTTGTCCTCTTGTATCCCATATTAAGCTCACTCCTTACAGGCTTTAGCAAAGCACCCTCTTTATAGAACTGTTCTAACTACCCATGGTAAACAATAAAAAAAAAACCACTGACCCAAGGCAAACATAAATAAAAACAGACTAGAAATATAAGCAGATATTGTGATACCCGTGGCCTACATTTTAGGTGGATGTGCACATGTGCAAAACCAAGATGCAGTCACTCCAGGAAGAGAGTCAAAGGTAGAAGTGAGCTGTCAGACTGCTCCAAGCTGTATTGTGTGGTGAGTGGAAGAAAAATGTGAGTGATGCTTGAAGGGACCAATGGATTAACAGTGTCGACCAAAAGACCCTTTTTATAGGAATATAGAGATGTATTTTTATTTATTTTTCTTTAAACATGAAGCTGGTGGGACAGCCCAGTTGCCTCTAGATCTGTTCTAAAGAACCAGCACATCAGCAACAGAATCTCTCTCAAGCGAGGCGGAGGAAGAGCCAGGGGTGAGTGTAACCACAGTCTGTGACCAAAATGGCGGGGAAGGGTTGGGCAGAAGAAGGATGGTTCTCATGACATGACGGTGTACAACAGGGGACATCTTACGGGGACCTGTGATGCTGGGTAATGGTAAGCTAAAAAGGAACACATAGCAGGGTGGGGTGAGTGGGCAGTACCTTTAATTGAGGCTTTCTAAGGAGGCATTATCAACCAGACCATAGAGGCACATGATCAAATGTTTGAAAAGACAGAAAAGAGTCAAGGTCTCCTCTGGGGCTCTAATTTGCGGGGTGATGGGAATACAGATGTTACATAGTGGAAATCCTACCATGTGGATGAATATAAAAGAAGAAATTGCTCACCTTACTAACATGCCAGGAGTGAACATGAGGGAGATAAACTGTTCAGAATTTACAGTTACGTAAACGCATAATGTACTCTGCGAGAAGAACATCATCTTTCCAAAATGATGAACTTCGGTAATAAGCAAAGAGCTTACGTAGAGTAAAAAGTCGAGTAACATGACTGCAGTGTTTTTTTTTTTGGAACATGGCAGAGTGATGTAGCAGTATTAACATATGTATAAGAGTGACACCCCCCCACTCCGCACTCCTTTATGTGGCACATTATCTTTCAGAAACCTGCAAGGTTAAGTCTGAAACAAAGGATGGCGTAAGAAGAGTTTGGATTGTAAAATACCAGGGCTATGTCCAAACGATTGTGCAAAATACATAAGGAGGTTCATTAAGGGGCCTATTTTATAATGAGACGTTTAATTCTACCAACTCAATATCTAGCTAAATGGAAAATATATTTCTAGCAAAAAAACATAAGATAACTCTATGAATAATTTAGCTCTTTAGGTAAAGCAGCTTTAAATAAATAAGTAGTTACGTCCACTGGTTAATATGGCAATTATATTTTTATTAATTTAAGAAAGTGCAAATGCCTATAGTTTCAGCTACTAATAATATGTAAAGTGAAGCGTATATTAATGATAGCTAGATTACGTCAACACCCCGTCTCCATTGACCAAGACCTTGCTATCCCCACGAACTTCAACCCTCTGCTCTCCACCTCATTGTGATCTCAAGGTCTGGGAGAAGGGGCTTGGGCATCTGAAACTCATATCAGATGCCCTATCAGAGTGGGTGCTCAGGGTTCACAGGGGAAATTTGAAGGAGCGTTAAGTATGGCCGTACACAGTTTGGGTTGAGGAAAGCCGCTAGGAAGGGTGGCTATCAGTCCATGCAGGAATGAGGCATACAAGATTGTGTGGGAGCTGCACAAGCATCTTGTGAGATCTCACAGTTCAGAGCCCATATAGGTGTAGAGGCCTCAGTATATATGCAAGCTCCAACATCTCTAACCGCTAGTCAATACGGTTTGTCCCTGTGAGCAGTTTGTGCTGCAGAACTCCGTTTCCCAAGACACAATTTGGGAGGAACGATTGGCCAGCCGTAAATGTACTTGCAATTTCTGAAACTTATTGATTGTACGAGGAAGTTGCTAAGTAGACATTTGTTCTCAGAGAAAATACTTTTGGATGCAATACTTTGCTTATGTTTTTAGAACAAAGAGGAGTTTGACTGGAACACTGACATTTGTAACCATCCAAGGAGGCTTTTGGTTTGTGACTTTGAAACAGTGCACAGACATCATTTTGGCCAATTTGATTTCACTGAAGAATTTTCGAACTTGCTATCACAAAGAAAACCCTGAGCATTGTGTTGAAAAGTATCCCATATCAAAAGCAGGCCTGAAGAGGCAAAGACCTAGAGCCTCATTATGACCCTGGCGGTCTAATGACCACCAGGGTTGTGGTGGCAGTTGGGCCACCGCCAATACAGCAGTCTGAGCGCCATATTACGACCACAGTGGTAGTGCCGCAGCCGAACCACCAGATTTCGAATACATGTCGGCCTGGCTGTCCTAATCCGCCAGAGCAGCGCTGCCGACACCCTTCTCCGCCAGTGGTTCATGACGGTAGCACCACCATGAAAAGGCTGGTGGCGATGGGGTGCAGTGGGCCTCAGGGGGGGCCCCTGCAGTGCCTATGCACTTGGCACTGCATGGGCAGTGCAGGGGCCCCCGTGGCCAGTCCCGTTGCAATGTTCGCGACGGGTGCTGGTGCACCCTACACACTACAGCATTGCCGCTGGCTCTATCACGAGCCGGAGACAATGCTGTAGGCTGTTTCCCGCTGGGCCAGCAGGAACTGAGTTTCCACCCACTGACCTAGTGGGAAACACATAATGGCCCTAGCAGGAGGCTGCCACACTGGCAGCAACCTACCCGTCAGAACTTCGGAGAGAGGGATTTTCCATCCGCCAAAGTCTTAATCTGGGCCTTATAGTCCCAAATATAAACCTTAGAGCATAAAAGGAGATCTTTAGAGTGCTCAGAATTAAGACTACAACTAAGAAGAATTTATGAGTACTGCAGTCTTCTGGTAATTTCGAGTTATGAAAGGGAGGGTGCTTGTGGCTGGGTTAATTACAGTTTCTTTTAGGAATTCGTATTTATATCGCCTGATGCAGTCCACTCTGCTTCACAGGTTGTCAGTTTCTCAGTAGCTATTACCTATTCACTACTTCCCTAATTTTCCTTCCACTGGGAGTTCCTCCAGATGACATTGTAGTCGTAAACCATGCAGATTATCGACAAGTAGCAGTTCATTGCTTTGATGTAGTAAATGCACAGGCTGTTTAAGAAATAAAGGCAATTTCTAATCACTAGTTCATCTCATCAATAGGATCTATTCCCCGACTGTCACTCCCTAACCACCTGCCCCACGTTTTGTTGTGATTGACCCCTTGTCTTCTGTATACTGTCAAACACATCAAGGTGCGTACAGAGAGTGATTGCATTCTGCTCCTACTCTTGTTTTCAGGACATTACAGATGCACAACTTTCTCTGAATATTAACCTAGGCTAGTTTCGAGAACGAGCAACAAGCCTCTATCTGCTTTCCAACACGGCTATAACAAGACATAAAGAATCGTTTCTTTGTATGTTTGATGGCACCATATTTTAGACATTCACATTTATGCCAAATGTTTTTTTAAAAAAGTACTAAATATATTAATGAGACAATTACAATTTAAGCCAATGCGAATGCCCTAAGTGATACGTTTGGCTCGCATGTTTGTAAGTGGTTTGCATCGTGCTGCATGGATGTATTGCTAAAGTCCTCTAATGTTTTACAGCCATGAAGACGGGCAGCAAGGCCAACAGTTTTGGAAAGCCACTAACAGGGCTTTCTTGCATGATACTCCCTGAAGTACCCAAGAGGCCAGACAAGGTCTTACACTCAACTCAACGACCTTCTGGAAGAATGAACTAGAGCTGTGTGCAGACAGCCCCTCCACTGCCACCCGATGCACTCCATGGACACACTAGGGGTGATTCATGGAACAAGGGCAGTGGAGAGATGTTAAAAGGGGTCGAGGTGATGAACGAGGTCTGCGCCATTGACAGAGGATAAAGAGCACTCATGAAAAGGCCTAAGGCTGTGAAAGTGAACTCCCTGTCTGTGAGGGACAAGGGTGGCATCTCTGCTTGAGAGATTACTCTATGGAGTCTGACAGACTAATCTCTTCTGGAAGATTGAAAATGTAAACTTGAGAGAAGAGCCCACTGCTCCTGGCTACGGCTCATCAATCATATCAGCACTGTGGTGAGCAGCCAAGTCCCCCTCGCTCTACTCCCTCCGCACATCTGTATAATTCCATGTTTCCGAGACACCATGTACCAGAAGACACGGACAAATCAGATACTAAAATGCATTAGCAATCTGTGTACTAAGAAACAAACAAATAAGTAAAAGGGCACCTTAACTTATCAAGGTGCACTGAAAACTGGGGTATCAGGGTGACAGAAAAAGTAGGGTGCTAAGCAACAGAGCAACCGGGATGTGGGGTCACGGAACCAAGGTGTCGGACAATAGAACAACCATAGCGCTGGGGTGATCAAACAACTAAGACATGGGGCAACAGAACAATTGGGTATCAGCTGAGAAAAAAAAACCGATTTTTGGGCAACAGATCAACCAGTGTGTCAGGCGATAGAATACCCAGAGTGTCACAGATGGAACAACTGGAGAATCGGGTGACAGAACAACTGGAGTGTTGGCCAATAGAACAACCGGACTGTTGGACAATGGAATAACCAGGAAGCCGAAGTGCTAGAACAACTAGTGTGAGAGGGCGATAGAAAAGGCGATGAAAGAACAGGGTTATTGGAATGACAAAAGAAGCAGGGTAGTGGGGCGAGAGAACAACCAGGGCATCAGGGAGAGCAAACAGCAAAGGTCCAAGGGCACAACAACAACAAACGGAGTACTGGAGTGCTCCAACAAAGATGATATGAGGGTGCCAAAGAAACTGTTATAATGGTGTAGCAACAACTGGAGTATCAGGGAGCTGAAACAACAAACCAATCAGGTTGCACAAGCAACTAGGGAATTGAGCTGATCGAGAACTGGGGAATTGGGGTGCCCTGCATCTGGAGAATAAGCCTGCACCGACAACTAAATAATCTGTATGATCTAATATCAGGAAAATTTGGGTGCTCTGATATCTGGGAAATCTGGGTGCTCCAATATCCGTGGAACCTAGGTTCTCAGACAGTTGGGAAATCTGGGTACTGCAACATCTGGAGAATCTGGCTCTTCCGACATCTGGGGAATCTGGTTGCACCGATATCTGGAGGATCTGTTTGTTCCAATACCCAGGGAATCTTGGTGCTCCAAAATCTAGGGAATGTGGGTACTCAAACAATGGGGATATCTGAGCGCTCTAACAACGGGGTGCCTGAGAACTACAACTAGTGTATGTGAGCGTACCACCAATAGGGTACCTGAGAGCTCTAAAAAACCCAGATATTAGGGCACTCCAACAACCACAGTATTTGGGCTTTTAACAATTCGGATATCAGAGGGTGCTTTGACAACTTGAGATTTAACAACCTCAGAGTCAGCGCTGGGTATTGGCTGACTTCAACAGCCACAATACTATTGAGCGTCAACAATTCTGGCGTCAAGCAACTTCAACAACTCAGGTGTCAGCAGCGCTTTAAATGGGCAGGTGCTGTCCAGTACTGAGTGCCTGCACGTCTTTAATTTGAAGAGGACAGTACCTGCACTTCTCAGCACTGTTGCAATACATTACAATGGATGAATACCGGCACGTCTCAGGCGCAAACAGATACTCTAAATAGAGAGTACCTGCAGTTCTATATTTCCATTCAAAGCACAGGGTGTCAGAGTGGCTCAAAAAATCCCCATTACATGGGCTCTTTAAGAATATAGCCCAATAAAGCATATTAACAATTTAGGGATCGTGCAATTTAAAAAACTGAGATATCAAATCACGCCCACAACTAGCTTGCCGTTTTCCTTATCCCACAAAACCGAATCAGCATCGCCTGACCATGCCCAGTTCATCCTCTCTGAAAGCAGACTGTGTCTGGGTATCCATTCCCTTCCATGCAGGCCCAGGACTTGGAACTGGCACAACCCAGATGAAGATCAGCAATGGCACACCACCCGGGTACTCAAACATGCTCAGCCCTCGAACAACACTCCACAACTACGTTCAAGTTCAACACGGAGCGAGAAGAGGAGGGCATAGGGTAACTATAGTCACACACCAGAAGTAACTAAACAGCACGTCAGCCCCTCATAATGTACAGCCTTCGATCATCAAATACAGAAAGTAAACAACCTTAGAGTGATTATGGACTCTAAATGTTCCTTGAGCCCACTAAAGTCCTCTTCTGCACAAAAGAAAACGGAAGCACATTCCCACACCTATGATATCCACAAAAACTACAGGTCACTATTACTCGCCTCATGTTACAAGCAGACTATGGAAAGCAAATCACTGGCAATTAGAAGGGCCTCTCTTCCTACTTTCTAACCTGAAAGGATCGAAAATACACAGCAAAGCAGCTCGTACATGTCAACTCACAGGAACCCACAGCAAAGCATCACTTTGGTGCTTCATTGGGTTCCTACAGCCAAATATTCATCTTTCAAGGGAGTATGAATTGTCCACAGAGCCATTCTATGCAAAGGCACATTATTCATCCAAAGACTCTCACTAGATTAGTAGATCTGCTGTCCATCTCCTTTTACTGGAAGAGCATTAGTGAAAATGTGTTCGCTTTACAGGCAGTACAACTAGGGCAGTCCCTCAAAGCAAAGACAAAAAACATACAGGGTAATCTGATAATCCGAACAAAAGTAAGTAGTTGGCATTTCCCTAAATAATAATGCAGAATCACGCCAACTGCTTTGTTCCATAGTAAGCTAGCAATTGTTAACCCAGCCCCAACAAAGCCATGCAAGAAACCAGAGCAACTCAAATGCAATACTTTCCCTGGCTGTCTATAACCAGTGCATAGCATGGTTTGCTCCTCAGCCACCGTTAAATGGACCCAATGAGGTATTTTTCCCAGCAGCCTGTAATGAGAGCATGCCATGGAATGATCTTCTATAACCCCCGGATGGACCTTTGGCAGCATTTAGCCTAGTCGCCTGTAGCTAGTGCTTGCCATGGGCTGCTTGTCTTTCCAAAATTGACTCTACACAGCAGTCATCCCGATTACCTCATCAAACCAGTGCATGCCCATGTGCTGCTACTCTTTGGTCTCTCGACTGCCAATAGCAAAGTCTCAAAACATTCTAGAATTTCTAATTTGCCTGTGACAAAGGGTGGATGCTAATTGCACTAGCTGGGCATTAGGGCACAATCGTACCGAGATGATAGGGCCATGGTCACCTGGAACAAGTAGATGTCACCAGAATGCACCATGGATGCTTCTGAATAGACTATAAAGGGCACCAACTCTGGCTTAATTTCTCCGGTGCATTCATATAATTTATGCTTCTTAGATTACTTTTCAGATTACCTATGATGGGTGACTGTATCCATTGCTGCCAAGGGCTGATTCCATGTCACTTCAAGTTGGAGTCCATACAACAGGTATGATGGGAGTCGCTCCTCTAGCCCACCTGAATCGATATATCATGATATTTTCTGGCTGTCTATATCCAGTAAATGCTCACTCTTCACTCGCAGGTTACTGCTCATAGACACTCAAGGCCATTTACTATGATATGCTGTATCCAGTTCCTCACCCATCAATGTGAGTATTACAAAGATCATCTGACTCCCTTATATGGAATTATATGGTTAGGTCTCGACCTCAAACTAAATAAGAGCACCACTTCGGTCACTCACGCACAACACAAAAAATCTACCACATAAGCCACGCTGCAATTCAACACTTTTGCAACCAAACATATGCCTATGGTGCAGCATGCAACCAATCTGCTAAAGCGCTTCAGTGCCTTATCTGGAGTATGACGAGCTATATAAATGCATTTATAACACAGTATAATAAATCAACCGCCGCCACCTGCCAATGCCTAAGGATCAAGATGCCAACCATGTTGCACTGTCTGTCTCCATCAGCCCAGGTAACTGAAACCATCGAGCTAATACATTTTAAGCATCTTACCATCTAATGTCTCCCCTGCAGTCTTCACATACACTCTATCTGACTGAATATCTGTCATTTATTCCCTCAGTCCCAAGATGTCTGATGCCCACAACAACCCCCTGGACCTTGCTAGACTTGGTCTAACAAGTGCACTCCTGCAAGCTCTCTCATAGTAGAGATGTTACTGGTGCCTAAACTATGGGGAACAAGTTAATTATATCAAACCAGCCTTTCCTTATTTCATCGACTGAACTGCTGGCTGAAGTCATCTTAGACATCGGAAACAGTGGTTTGGGTGTTCACTTTGACAAATTCATTAGTCAAGGTAGGGTGAGTAATGAAAGTCTGAGTGCAGATCATGAGACACAACAAACTAACAACTCCATAAAATACAGTATATTTTATGTAAATTATCAAATAATTATAATGAAAGGTATTACAGTGAACACTGAAGCTAATCGTGCATTGCTCTTGTCAAATGTATCAAACAGGTCAGGTCTATGATTTTGATAACTAGCTTGCTACCATATCAAACACATTCCTTCCTTATTCAGCATAAGCGTTCCGACATGGCAAAACGTGCAGTACAAGCACTCTTTCAGTGGAAGCACACAACTTCTACCCAATCAAATGCTGAACTCAATGTAGCCAACAAGTAAGCCCCTCCCTCGGTAGCACTACTGAAAGTTATTTTTTTGTTAATCAGATAAGATCTGGGAACAGCTGAGCCGTCAGGCAAAACCTAAAAAAATGCGCTTCGCTCAAATGCAGTAAAGAGGATAAAACCATTACAACACATTCAACATTACATTTAGATTACATTAAATAATTACAAAATGTAAAATATATGAAGTATAAGTTTTAAAAAATCAGAGTGTAAACATGTTGTCACCAATTGACACCATTGAGAATCTTAAAATCGTGCCCTGTGACTCAGTAATCGTATTATATGTTCAGATTTCCCCATAACACAGTAATTACACTGCATACTTAGGTTTGCCCCGTCACTCAGACTCCTTTGCCCCTCCTCCTGAAAATCCAGAGGATGATCTGACTCCACTCAACCCTAGTGCATGTTCAAAGTCGCCTGAATACACCATAGTAGGTGTTCAGATTTGCACCAGCACTCACATTTACATGCATATTGACAATTTCACCATCATTCAGCAATTCTTAAGTGTATGTTCAGATCTGCAACAGGACTGAAATCTTTAGTTCATGGTGAGATTTGCTCTAATGCTCACTAGTAAGTAGTGCACGTGCATATCTGCCCTGTCAGTAATATTCAGATAATGTTAATGATCCGCTCACTAATATGTTGCGTATGTTCATATTTGCTACATCACTCAGGAATATTATGTGCATGCTTCTACTGGGCACGACAAAACAGCTTGAGCACACGAAACACATAAAACAGTGACTGCCGCCTCCAAGTGTCAGAAACAAAAAAAATCGGGACATAAATATTTCAGTAAACAGTGGCTGAAGGGCCTATCACCTAATGTCTTCGTGTTTAATACTTGCAAGGAGCCAGGGGCTCAGGTTTTTATGAGTAATTCAGGCTTTCGCTCATTAGACATTAAAATGCTCGGCACAGTTAAACAAATATGTTGCATGTCTAGATGAAATTAATCAAAGTAAACATGAGAAAGAAAAAAAATGGATTCCTTGAGGGACAAAACAGCATCGGAAGCAAGTACAAATAAGAAAAACAGCAATTAAATATGTGAAGAAAAATGACCGCAGCAGGGCTCAGTCAGCTCCACATGAAAGAAGCGAGATGATCTCTGCTGGTCTTCCTGGCTGCTGAAGTGATATAAAGTTATGGAGCGCTAGACCATGCCGCATGGCACCAGAGGCGGGGAGCGGGTGGGTGGAAACCTCGTGGTCAACAGGATGAAAAGGGAATGAGCAGGAGAAACCAGTAAAGGTACAGGAAGTGGGTCCATTAAATCTTGATCAATACCACATGCGCCATGGTGTGGAAGCAATGATAGATCTCATTCACAAGCCCATTGGTCGTGGAGATCGGTGAAGACCTACAGGACAGCAAAGGGGGCACTGACCAGAGCTGCAGCAAGGCACCTACTGTCCTTCCAAGCTGGAATATACCGGCCGCAACAGAAGGGTACTGCGGCCAAATCAAAGGACACCAAGCTTTAAGAAGAAAAAAAAACTGCTGCCTAATGCTATCGGGACCCAGATAAGCACCATGTGTCAAAGAGCTCTTGCATATCTCTTTGTTGTGATAAGAACACACTTGTTTTAGACACCACAGCCAGAAAGGCTTTCTTAAGGTACCTAGTCCTAACAGTAAACCTTGTTAAAGATACACAAGTCCCTTCTAGTTCTGGAAGTGAGCAATCACAGCCAGAGGATCTGCTTCTTATAACTGAAATTCTTCAGCCGAGACTGCTTTGATCAGATTCATCTAACTCATCACATATAGGCTAAAACAGAACCCATCCTTGTGACAACACTTGACAGGCTGTTACAGGTACCCTGCCCTATCTACACCACTGGAAGCGGAGTATTCTATGCCAACTTCAGCAGACCCTTAAGCCCTCGTCTGTTTGCCATGATTCCTTATGCACTTTTAGGAGATCCTAAATCTCTTGTCTTGGTGATAACTTATACCCGACGGAGACTTTAATGTCACACCTATGAATGTTCTTATTCCATTCTGGTGTCTGGATTGGGGCTGGCAAACATCCTGCGGGCTGTAACAAGTTGGCAACACTGGCCTGGGAATGAGGCCCATGGAATTGAACCTCATCTGATTTGCGACAGCCTAATATTTCACATACTAGCCTTCACTAATTGAAAGGGGGGCCCGTGGACAGAATAAGCACTAGATGTCTGGAATCAGCATCTGGAGGAACTTCACTTGAAGTGCTGCTTAGGCTTGAAGTGTGGTTCAGGGATGATGAAGCTTTGTATTGCAGATTCTTCTCCCGCCAGCTGGGAAGAAGTCCTCCCACCTCGTGTCACTTTGTTATCGGCACTGTGACATTGTCCCATTGACTATTCATCTCATAATAAGGACACAGTGTTGTTTTATCCAAACCCTTAAGGCTCTGCCAGTATTTTAGGGCTAAGTAACACACTTCACAAGACTACACCAGAACACTATTCATTTGGTAGGCAGTAGACACCAACTTCACTATGTTAATGTCATGTTGCAGCAAAACTGTTTTGGGTCATGGCTCGGGAACCATAAGAGGTAGAGGCATAAGGCAAAAGCCGCACATCTGCCTTGATATTGACCTTTACCAACTGTGCTAATCTGTTTCATATTGTACATAGTGCCAGCCTTCAAACCAACTTCTATGAATTTGGTCTTGAAAACTACCAGTGGAGAATCAAGGATATTACAAAGTGCTGCCTAACCATTAAAACCCTTCTGCTATTTAGCAGAACATATGTTATGACACTTAAAACTACTAGGGCCCCCTTCCATTCCACATGATTTAGAGAAAAATCATGACATTTGACTATGGTACATTTAATTTGCTCCCAACAATTGTCCCAGCTCAAATCCTTGAATGCTCTGGCTTCCATCCTCTGTCTTGTCATCTATTTGGCTCCTCATTTTCTTCTGTGGGGCCCTTAATACATCTTCACATTCATGTAATGCAAGCTATTCTCTTCATCCTCCTAATGTTTTGCTTTATCATGATCTGCTAGCCATACTGTCTTGTGCACATGGTTTGATGGGTGTGTCCTCTAGGCTGGATTTTGCACTTAATAGGACATGTCTAATGGACCTAGAGTGTGAGGAGGTTTCCCTGTGCATCTGCCCTCCCTCTTCAAATATAAAGGGTTCAGTATGTCACCTCACATTAGGAGATGCAGTGACAGAACAAAGACAAGGCTCGTTGCTCCCTCTTATTCCTTTACAAAGCAGAGAGCTGTCTTCATGTTCTTTCTGCAAGAGGTTCCTGCAGGTTCACAAGGGTGGCTTCCAAGGACTTAGTCAGGTAGGCCCCATACATACTAATGTATTATGGACCAGCACCATGATAACTATGGGTAAATAATTGTAAAGGGATCACTGTGTGGTGTGGAAGTCAGACCTAAATGAGAACGAATGCCTTGATGTAAGATCAGTCAGAGAGCCCAGGCATACCAAGCATAGCAGCAACTGATGGCCACAGAACCAAACTGACTCCACGACTTCAGGCCAAGTGTTCAAAGCAATTTTGCAATTTTCAAATCCACAGGGTTCGCAACCGAACATGGCTGTTTATTATGTACAAAACCCATTTTACGACCCATGCCAAATTGCTATTCGGAAAGGGTGTAAAAGTGGGGTTCCATCCAAATTGAAGTCACAAATAACTGAATGGTAATTGAACAGTTACCAACACTTTAAAGAAACTGATTTGGAAGAGGGTCCCAGCAGGACCTGTTTCCCCTTTGGAAATCGTCTTGGCAGCCTTTGAGGTGTAGGCAATGTTCCAAGGATGACTGTTTCCCAGAGGGAAGAATGTTATTTTTAATTAAAGCATCATCAAACTGATGCATAGAGATCTGCTGACATTCGCATAAATTCAGTGGTAAACAATTGGCAACCTCTTTCTGCAACCAGTTTGACAGTGCATATGTCCCTAGATTGCACGCTCACTAGTGTTGCCACAAAAACATGTAACACTCTCCCAAAACAAATCTGCCTGCCACCCAATCTTTTCTCCTTCAGCAAGATACTCAAAATCTTTCACTGCTGAAGTCTTGTCTCCCATCCTTCATTACCTTGGCCCTATTTCCTCTGTTAGATTTTCTGAAATGCTTTCTGTCTTAAAGTTCATAAATAAGTACAAAGGCAATGCGACAACAAACAGGGACGGTGTGAAACGCCGCAGCAGATGGGGACCCACAAAACGTGGACTGCAGTGGAGCACAGCAGGAGCGATAACAGCGGGGGCAGCCTTGACGGGAGTGAAGTGTAAGGGCACCATGAACAGAGAGAATTTCCAGTACCACAGCAGAGCGGCCACTGAGACTCATCTCCCACAACCTTGGCTCACCACAAGTGCGCCTAAATGAATTTGACTAAAATGGCTAAAACTTTTACTCTGCTTAACATGGATACATTTGCCCTGAAAAAGTTCAAATCAATGAGAAATTATGACTTCCTTTCCATGATTACACAGAGGTACAGCGTAAATGCGAAATTCTGTATTTATTTTCTTTTAAAATTAGAGGCTTGCGTTACTATCATTAATGTTGTTTCTCATTTCATTTTAAGATATAAAAAATCCTGTTTTTAGAAAGGAGGACCAAGAGGGATTAATCCCACTTAACTACACATCACTTTGACTAGTGCAAACATGACCGGGTTCAAACCTAACACTGGAATCTTTAAAATTATGAAAGTCTGCTCCATAGAACAGGGAGGAGAGAGGACAGTGAGGAATCGGTGGTCCACTAGAAAAAGTATTAACAAAGGTAAGAAACTTGTTATAGTGTAATATACTTCTAACCACAGAATCCTCAACTTTTCCAATCAATACCAAAATAGTGCCTCCCAAAAGTTGACGGGTCTGAGGAGTGGACTTATATTGGTAGGTGCTGCCGGACCAAGCAGGCGAAACAGCTCTCCCATCTGACTTATCTGTCACAATAGCAATGCCTGGTGAGGGGCCTCATGGATGCCCACGGAGGAGCCTCCAGCCGCCAAACACTGCAACACCACTCGCCAGGGCTGTAGTGGTGGTGGTGCTGGCTCTGGGGAAATGAGCCTGAATGCCCTAAGGAGACTCCTTCTCCTAGACTCTTGCTATTTTTTGTGCGGTTAATGGGATTTACCTGGTAAAGCCTCTCCGTCTCCTTAGAAGGATATGGCAGGAAGAAATATAAGAGAAAAGTTATGGACCATCCCAGGTGGAAGGGTAACACATCTTTTAATAAAAAGGAAGCATGAGTCCGCGGCACCAATTTGTCAGAAAATACGTTTGTTTTTATATGGAGGCTGCACTGACAGTGCCTGCAGTTCACTGACACAGTGGACAGGAGTAGTGGCAATGAGGAAAACCGACTTCATGGTCACCAGCCGAAGAGGACGGCTGTGCATTGGCTCAAAAATATGTACATCAAGTTAAGGTTCTACAGTGGCATAAAGAAAGGGTGCAGGAGAAAATACATATGGGCTGCTTGAGGAAACGCATCACAAGAGGTGAATTAAATGTTGGTTAGAGCAATGTAAATTAGGTGAAAGTGTCCACAGCATAACATAATGAACAAGCAAAAAAACAAACAACAGCACATAAAATGACTTGGCCTAAAGTAGGTGAACGTGATGGTTCTAACAATAGGTCATAAAATCTTCCCTGTGACCAGAGTAAACCGATTTGGTAGACTGGCCTCAAGCAGCTAAGATAACGACTACACCTCTGCAGGCAGGTCGAAAATACTTTGCTAGTTCAGCACAATCTATGCATATGAAGGTGCAGAATGTGGAGGTACAGGCACAGCACCCACTCTTGTTGCTGGGATAGAAGGCCCTCCGAAAGAGTACGATTGAATTAACACATACTGCTGTCCCAATCTGAAGTTAATCAGGATGAACTGAGCTTGGTCTTTTCCTAACTTTCTTAAAAACTATGGGACGTAGTGGTGGAAAGGAATACAGCAGACTGCAGCCCCACTACAGGCTGAATGACAGCCTTGAAGCAGAACCTCTAGTGTGCAATAGGTGTGACACTGCAGATTCTAAACATGTAGCAGTAAGTTCTACCCAAGGCATGTCCCACTGGACAAAGACGCCTCGGACCACATCACGGTGTAGTCCCATTCATGAACTGCCAGATGGTGCCTGCTGAGCTTGTCTACCGTCATACTGAAAAAGCTTGCTAGATGATTGCCCTTCATAGGGGCCTCCAAAAGGTCATGCTACCCTCCGAGCCTCAGCGCTAACTGTAATAGCATCTGCAACTGCACAAAACCCTGCTTACTGAAGTACCACATGGCAGTTGTGTTGTTCCTCAGACCTGGGTCGGCTTCCCCTTGATGGATTAAGAAATGCTTGCAAAATTGGAAAGACCTTGATAGCTTATGTGTCCAAGATAGCCCCAGTGAATGGAATCTTCTGCATGTAATTTTCTGTGTTGTTTACAGAGGAGACGTCAACCTGTTGATGGAGAACCCCAGGGAGATCAGTAAGGAGACTGTTGTCTGAAAGTTTTCTGCAACTAACTGAGACAATCTTGCTGTCAGAAATCGGTTGCCAAGGAAGTTTATAAGTGCATCCCTGACCGGCGAATTTGGGCAACAACCACCACCACTACCTTCATAAACACCAAGTACGGCGGACAAGTGGCCAAAGAGCAGCACAGCAAACTGAAAATTTTGCAATCTTATGTTATGTTATGTTCCTTATATAGCACATGGCTACCCGCAGGCCTCCCAGCGCTAAAAGACAAACCTCTACAACAATATTTGAGAAACAGGCCCTAGAACAACCAAGTTTTGAGTGCTTTCCGGAAGTTAAGTTTATGACTGGTTAGCCCAAGGCTGCGGGGAAGGGAACTCCACAATTTAGCTCCAAGATATGCCATAGTGGTACCTCCCCATCTAGATTTTTTTACTCTAGGTATAATAGCCAACGCCGCTGATACGGACCTGAGATCTCTGACAGGTAAAGAAAAAGATGCAAGAGTCTTTTAAAGAGGATCTCTATTGTGTAATGACCTATGGATACAGCACAGTGTTTTTAACTCGATGCGCGGTTCCACTGGGAACCAGTGAAGTGAAGAAAGGGTGGATTTAACAGAAGCATGCCTAGGTATCTCTAGAAGACGAGCCACAGCATTTTGAACCACTTGTAACTTCCTTTTAACATACATCACAAAATCAAATAAGTATTTGTGGGTCTGGAGGACATGTACATGAAAATATGAGTCAAACAAGTAGAAGGATGCAATCCATTACCCTTCATCCAAAGCAAATATAACCTGGGCCTGAGTCAGCACTGAACCGGTCCTTTAGAGGGAAACTGTTTAAGAACTGATGATCTAGAATCAGCCTGAGCGTCCCATCTTTCTTAGGCACCAAAAAGTAGATAGGAGGAGCATCCCATGCCCCTTTGGCCAACAACACTGAAATTCTTGGCGGAGAATGTAGCCATGATGAACCATAGTCTGAGTATGTACAGAAACTTAAGGGTGAAGATAAGAAAGGAAGGGCAAAACCATATTGAACAATCTGCAGAACCCACAGTCTGAAGTTCCTACAAACCAGCTGAGTACAAAACATATTTAGTCCCCTACCGACCACAAATGACTAAAGGAGGGGGAATCGGAGTGGTTTAGTTGCAGCTGTGGCAGCAGACAAGGAAGATGATGAATGCTGTCCCTACTGCTGGCTTTAATTTTGGCCTCCACCGTGTCCCCTGGAACCACGAAAGGGACGTTTGTGGTATTGCACAGACTGCCTTTGGCAATAAAAGCAAGGCCTCACAAGTACCCCCTGAGGTTTCGGTATTGTTGCTGAAATTGACAGATTGACAACAACAAGCCCAGCAAACAGACTGTGACACAACACTCCCTGAAGTTCTCCAGTGCAAAATCTACCTTTTCTCCAAAAAGCCTGGAGTTGTCAATAGGCATATCTATAAGGGGTGGCACCACGTCCCTAGAAAATCCTGTGGCATGCATTTGGGACGTTGGATTACTAGACTAGTGCCTATGGCACAACTCACACAGTACCCTATGTCCAGACAGGTACTTAGCCACACCCTGACCATCATGAGTTGTATATGCAAACACATTTCTGAATTCTTCAGGATGGGCTGGCAAGATCTCACTTCCCATTTGCAGACAGTATGCCTATAGCAACCTAGCAGACCCACACTGTTAAGGGACCTCAATGCAAACCTTGCAGAGAAGAAACCCTTCTTATCAAATGGATCAATGTGCTTTAATTCCTGTTGGGGGCATGGTAAGCACACAAGGGTTCACCATGCTGGTGGAATCCTGATCCACCAAGCTCTCCCAGATTGTGTGCTAGGTCGGAAAGGATGGGACCCTTGGAGTAGGCCTATGAGGCCTCGCTATAGGGCAACTAAGCAGTGAGGCTGAGCACGCTTTAGACCAGGTCACCATCTTTGTCACAGCCTCATTAAAAGTCAATGCTGCATGCCCAGGCTACAATATCTAAGGAGATTTGCTTTAGTTTCAGCAGTTCAACAGCTCTGCGAACTATCACCACAAAAGAGACAACACTCTCCTATGTAGAGGGTCCCAGTGGGGAGTCCTATTCTCTCTCTCATGAGAAGAATCGAGACTACTGCCATTTTACATACAGGTCACCATCAGTATAATGGGGGGGGGGCTCATATTGGCCTTCTACTTGTTATGATCAACATCATCATTCAGAATGTTTTATAGGCCCTGGACACGGCCTGAATACGAGCCAAATAATGCCTTGATCCTTTGATAGTTCTAGTGTCAAGTTAGGGTATCCTCCCAGACCAGAAACTATACTTTTGTTATCTCTTTAAGATAGACATTGGCTGGGATTGGGCCATTGACCGTTCCAGATTAAAAGATAGTATCTGGCTTGAATCCAGAAAGGATTCTTTCGAAGCCAAGAATAGTGCCGGGGAGGTTGGAACCAACATTATCTTTGGCACATACGTTGGTTGACCTGTGGGCTGGCTTAGAGCTGGGTAGGGGGCCTAATGGCATCAGTTGGCACCAGGGTCAGCCCCACTGGCAGAAATCGGACTGGAGGCCCCAACAAATCTATGTGGCCCAAACGTGCTCCTGTGAGACCTGGAATCATCCTAACAGCTACAGCATGGCCTCTTTGAATGCTTCCACTTGCTAGGAAGCAGGAGAAGCTTGGGATAAGTAAGGCCAGAGTAGGAATGGGCTCCTAGTCGGATGACTGGGTCAGAGTCCAACCCTTCGAGTGTTGACTGCATGACTTCTCCCCTACAGTGGATGTGACTGGAAGAGACTGATGTCATTTAGGCTTTCTGTGTTTCTGGAAAGACTTGTCTTCCAACTTCGTCTTCACCTTTCCAGGTGATGGTGACTTGGTGAGGGATAGGGACCTAAAGTGGGAAAATGCCCAAAACTTGAAGCATGCCCTAGCCATGGTTCACAAGCTGCCTTGTTTCTTGAACTTGGCAATGTACACTTTTGAGTTGCTCTCTCCCTGTTGGTCTTCAAGTGTATCAGAAAGCATTCGCAGTAGGCGCTTGAATCATGTTGAGACTCTAGACAACTCACACAATGTAGTGTGCGTTTGTAACCAACATCTGTCTCCTGCAGTTGTGGCACGGTCTAAAGCTCTCATCAGAAAAGATAATTTCAGGGTCAATAAGATGCCAAACATTTTGGCAGAGTTGCTCCAAATCCATGTCAAAGGGCGCAGAAAGAAAGGAACTGATATTAGCGAGCAGGGGTGGTGCTTATACACCACTGCTCTGTGGCTCCACTTCTAGAGGCAATATGATGAGAGTCCAATGGCACCACTTATTAAGAAGTGGGAGCAATTGCTAAAAAATATTCCACAAAACGTGGTTATCGGTATTCATAAGAAATAAAAGGCTTGATCTATGCTAGGTTTGTCATAGAAATATTTTACAAAGAAAAAATACTTTATAAAGTGTAATGTGTTTTGAAGCGGAACTCATATTTGTGGTTTATTGATTGTATTTTAACTGCTACTCCTGTGTTTATTAATTTGAATGTATGAAATTATATTTTTCAAAATAAAAATAGGTTGAAAGAAAGACTAGTCGTTCATTAAAAATGTCAGTAAACGGTCAGTCAAGGGTGTGACACAGACGTTCTGTTCTTTTTGATAAATAAGAAGAGGGAGTCGAAGTTTAGGTAGATCAAAGCTAGTTAATTGTCTCTATGCAGCACTGAAGCACTAAGGCTGACAGCCTACACTGCTTCCAAGTAATCTGCAAGGAAAGGAAGAAGAATTACAAGAGATCTAGCGGGGAGCACAGCATCCTCGCCGGAAATATTCAATAACCAAATAATAAATTCAATGGCTATAATTTCGAAGCTCCAAGATGACACTGATCTCTCTAAAGACTTTGTATGAAAGGACTAAAACTAGCAGCTTTAAAAATGAATACAATGTTGTGCTTCCAGCTGACTTATAAAATGGAAGGAGAGGATAAAATGACAGCTCAAGCAAGAGTCAGCTCTAACAAACATTGCAGATATGGGTAAATGAAATGATATGCTCCACGTCAGTGGAAACAAGAATTGTGCAGCTGGACATGATCACGAGTATGCGTGATCTACATCCGTTGGAGACTGGCAGCCATGTTGGGCCCAGTGCTTAATTTGTAAATAAAGAGGTGCCGGTGCTCAAAGTCCTTCTCTTAAACACGAGGCTGCTGTAATTAAATCTGCCAGCACTGAATACTGAGGCAGCGTAATCCTGAAGCCATCTCGGCCCTCTTCAATCCATTTACGGCCACCTCTGCCCCTTCAGCTCATCCTGCAACTTTCTACTTTCTCCCTTTATGATGCTTTTTAGTTTTTCCTTCTTCAATCTTTCCCATATGTGTCTTGTGCTCGCAGCAAATGCTTGAGGCATAAGAATAAGCCCCAGCCATCACAAATAAGTGCCGGTGCTCAGCACCGGAAACAACAAGCACAAATTAAGCACTGGTTGACCCCCACTGATACCGGGTAGGGAAGTTGCCAACCATCATTTTCACATCTATTTTTGAAAGGAAACACGTATTTTCTTAATTGTTTCTTAACTTTCATGTTGCATGAAGATGGGCAGATAGTAAACAAAAAGAAGAATTTATTACTTTCCCAATGTCTCTACAGCTGTCTCGGCACGCACCATGCTACTTAAAGGTACAGTAAGTGCAGAATAGGGGCTGTGCGGTGTTAAAGTGTTGCTAGATCTGTCAATCTTCCGGATCTGCTTTGCTTACCCTTCACGGGGTGTTATCTGTGTGCTGAAGAGGGCAAGGCCTAAGGATGAACTATGAGAAATATTGATTGCATCCTGGAAGGAAAACACTTTGCCAGTTTCAAGAACATGTCTTTTCTCTCCTGATTAATTGTTAATTAGCCCCTGGGAATGAAAAACGAAGGTGGCGAACACAAGAACATTTGCTGTGCAGTGACAAATTGCAGACATTAGCGGATGTCAAGGAGGCCACGAGAACACAGGAATCTGGCGGCAGCGAAATCTAAGGGAATGCAGATTAAGTACATTTAGACACCCGCCATCTTGGTGACGGACCTGGCAGGCTCAACCAGATGGATCTTAGCGGGACTGATTCTTGGGGACATTGGAAGAAACACATATCAATGGAGAAGGCAGACTTCTGTCTCCAAAGCTCCGGCAATAAAAGGCAACAGGTGGCAAATACCTGAATTTGTAGTTCACTGCAAAATGGTATGTTTCATGGCGCTCTTATACAACTTGTACGGCACTGTAGTACTTTAAGAGAGTCGCATATTGGGTTGTGGTCTCATAGGTGCAAATAAGAATTTTAATTCACAGAGAGCTTAGCTCCATAAGGTGTAACTCGGAATATCTAGATTCATGTTATAGCTCGGGATGGACGCGGATTGATGGTCGGCAAATTTAAATTTACCTTTACAAACCCTCAGTGAGTAAGTGTGAACTTGCGCAGGAAATGTGATCAACTTTTGAGCTTTGATTAGGAACGCTGTAGTCTTCTACCGGGCAACAGCCTGCTTTCTGCCAACTGGAGCGCATCCTTTGGTCCACCGCTGTTTATTAGTTCATGGTAAGTCTGATCGATGCTCAAAACAGCAGTCAGTATTTCTGCGTTCTAGAAAAGGAATAGTGACCGACAGAAGTGGTATCTGGTACAAATTGGAAGAGACGTGGTATAAAAAGCAAGGCCAAATTTCACAACGCGAGGAAAGCGAGCAGGTGCATCTGGTCTAAGGGGGTGTGGAGGATGGATCGAGCTTCCGACAGCTTTTTTTTTTTAAAATACAGGGCTAAATGGTGCATTCTGCGCCCCTGGTAAAGAAGCTAACTAAAAGGCCTTGGTTTAAAAGGTCATTTAGAAGAGGTACTCTTCAAATATTCAATCACTTGAGTGTTACGTGCCCATCAGAAGCAACGTGTCTGAAGAAGCAGGGAGTCTGCAAGAAACTTGAAATGGTGTATGTGCTCAGCAGAAATAATGCAGCCAGGCCTCAGTTCTGAAATACTCCGAACATCTACGATGAGGTTATATGAAAACATCTCTATGTGAGAAAGTTAAGGAGGCGACTACCTTGAAGAGATATGACCAGCATGACCTTCTCGGAACAGCGACAGACTGAGCGAGCACGTGCTTTATCTGATCATTTTCCCAACTGCTTTCAGTGAATGCCGCTCGCCTCGAGCCAACGATTATTTTTACTCCGGCACTAGTCAAGGCATTTTGATTTTCCTAAACTTATCTGTAGCCTCGTCAGTGACAGTAACGCTATACAATATAATTAACTACAGCATATAGTATGGCTCAGCCCGTTTATTAAGTTGTACTTCCCTTTCACCAGGAGCACATCCAGACAAAAGAGCTGCTTTTCATGCAAGGAATGCTATAGCAGTGTGTGCTTTCCGAGACAAAGAACAGTTTTGGTTTTAGATAATGTTTGCCTTTTTTAGCTAGGAAAACGCCTGCCAGCTTTCCCAACATTAAAGTTTTGTACAAATCACGATAAAACAAAACAAGCATCGACAATGTCAAAAGTTTGTTGGCGAACACCAAACGTATTGGCTTTGCTTCCAAATTTCTGAATGGGGACACAAAGCGCGTCTTCTAAAGCAGATGGTGATAAATACAGCCTCATGGCTGCGGATTGCTTTGCTGAAGGACAAGTTACAGAGTAAAAAAAAAAAGGCATACATTCTTCTTTGACTGAAAAATTGTCTAAAGACAGTATATATATAATCTGAACCCGGCGGTTAATATAATAAAATAATGAAGGAAACGCGTGTCTTAGGTTAATTTTTGAATTCTCCTTCGTTACACTGACTTTCGTGCGCTGAGCAGACGTGCACTGCCATGTTCCCTGTGAGAGGCTGCTCACCCGAAAGCAGCGCTCGCATTCCACGCAGCTCGGTTCCTCGCTTTTAAAGCATCAATGTGCGTTATATTTTATAATCAAATTAGTGCGGAGACTTAGCCAGAAGGGAAGTATGTCTAGATCAAACTATTTTATGCCACGTCCTGGTCCTAGTTACATGGGCTGAAGGGAGGTTACAATTAGATCAGCCACTGGTGAACAACGAGCATTGGTGGGTGCCACAGATAGCCTGCACAACGTGCATCCATTTGACATACTTGTTTTGTTTTATTTTATGAAACAGGGCACTACATAATATATTTTACTTCCGTATGCTTGCATAAAAAACTGTAACAGACAGTGGCGGCCGGCAGCTTTAGGAGGGAGGGGTCGGGCGGGACACACACACACACTCATTCTTTCACACACAGACACGCATGCACGCACATCCATTAACAACACTCATTCCATTCAAACATGCACGCACGCACCAAACATTCATTTTAAAAGATCGCACACACTCATTCTTTCACACACACACACACACACACACACGCGCACGCACATCCATTAACAACACACACACACACACTTACCTTCAGCCTCCAAGTGCCAGGAGGGTTGGGACTGCTGCCTTGAGGGAAGGCAGCAGTCCCCAGCCTCGTCACAGAGTGGAATGGGGTCAGTGAGACTGCTGACCCCACCCCACTCTGTGACAAAGTGTCACTGATTGACACTCGCCCTGGGCACTTCAGGGCTTAAACCTGAAGCGCCCAGGGAGAGTGTCAATTGGTGACGCTTTCCTCGTAACCCAGTGGAGGGCCTCAAGGCACCTTTGCTGAGCTGAGGAGGTCACGCCCATAGGAGCTGTGACCTCAGCCCAGCAAAGTTCAGCTCAGGCAGATAGGAGTGTGCGCAAATCGCATGTGACTGCTCCTGGCTGCCTGACCTGAAAATGGAGAGTGTCTGTCAGGCTGACCTTTGTTCAGCCTGACAGACATTCTTAATGGGGGGCAAAAGGTGGGGGGGGGTGGCCCCTCCGCCCTAAAGGATGGGCCGCCACTGGTAACAGACTAAAATTTACATTAGTTCATATGTGCAATGTTGAGATGATGCAATTTTTAATCCTATGAGAAAACGAGTAACACTTTCCAGTTCACATAACCTGCAAACGTTTTAAATCCACGTGTATTGGTGACGGGCTAACTCCATCAGGGTCTGCGGGACACTTTATAGAACAAGAGGCAGTAGGTGACATACATGATCACAAAAAAAAAGGCATAACATTAAACATATCAGGAACCATGTACCACTCTGAGGTGGTGAGAACCACCCAACCTCTCAAATGGATGCGCTTTCACTGGTGATAACAGCGCCGAATAGGGCAGTGATAAAAGTGAGAGAATATTTGCTCACCTACATGCAACGGAGTAGCCAGAATATTAAAATACCCCCACTTGAACAATACCTCTACTCACACAAGCAAGCGAAATGACCTTACTTAGAACAGGCCTCAGCCTTTCAGCCTCCTTCAATCTATCCATAGATGCATCCCTTCATTTTCATTCATACGCTCGCCTCTCCATGCCTTCACCTTTCCATCCATCGATTTTTCTTTCCATTCATCCGTGCACTCTTTCTTCCTCCATCCTCTCACCCATCTGTCCATGCTTCCTTCTATGAACACTCAAATTATTTCTTTCGCGCTTCCATATATTTTTTTATTTCAGCATTGATCCTTCCTTTCACTCTTCCATCCTACCACTCACCCTCTTTCCGCCTACCCTTCCCATCTCCTCCTGTTCTTTATTTACTCTTTCTACCTCGCCATCTTTATTTCTCATGCTTATGTTTTCTTTCTCGCTTTTCTATGTCATGCTCACTTTTTTCTATTTGTAATTCGTCATTTTTCCAGAGCTCATCATTTCTCTTTTTCGATTTACTCAAATGTACATAGCAGCCATGGCCCAACCCTCTGTCTAAGTGTTATTTATGAGCATTTTCTATGCAAACGGGAGGGGCCGATAAATAACGAATTCATGTTTTAGTGGGATCCAGTTTACCTATCTGGCACAGCCCCCGCTAAAGCTGTAAAATAGGGGGGTCCCCTACGCCACTGCCTACATGGCATGATCAAATGAAGGTACTGGGTCTCAATGACTAGTGTGACGAATAAATGAAAAGCATAGTTTGGTGCAGTCGTTTCAAGGTCGCCTTTGTCTTTTACCGTGACCTAAACTGTACCAGTTCATATTTACGGCTGTGGAAAGAAAGAACACAAACCACTGAATTCAAGCCACTTAAACATGAGGGCACCTGTGCTATTATACAGCACATAACTCAATGCAAAGGAAATGCAACATTTCAAGTATGTTGCATAAATCAAAACTAAGTATTGCATCGTTTCTCCAAATACCATCAGCAGAGCTATAAATATTTTTACTATTTCTAGTAACCCCCCTTAATACCAACACTGATGTCATTACTTCAGGAGCTCATCCACCCTGGACTTTAAAACACTAGTGAAATCTGACAAACTTTTTCTTAAAACAGCCAATTATGTAGCGTAATTGCCCATGCTCTAAAATACGTTCCTTATGATAGTGATGACATCTCTTCTCGAGTCTTCATAGAATACCGAAGACACCCTCTCCTTGGCTGCTGAGCAGCCTTACACATCGGCAACAGATCTGGCCTACATTAGACACAAAGGGAAGATACCAAGTGCAGGCTTTCTTGGCTGCTGTGTCACTTTGCAGATCCTAGGAAGGTGTCTTTCGGACTCTGTCGTAGCTGGCGACATTCTTTATAGACCTACAGAATGTACCAGAGCTCTGACCATTAACCTACCTTACACAAACACAGAGCATTCATCGCTCGCTGCTGAATTCCCATTCGTAAATTTAGAAGATCCCCGAGATCTGGGCAGTGTCTTACCTTACAAACCCTCATTAGGTCCCTGACCTTCAGTTACTGAGATCTGTCTGTTCCTCTTCCACTCTCTTTCTCCCCTTTTTTCTCTCTTTCTCAACTGAGCTACAACCCTTCCTTAGTCACAACTCATGAAACCTACCACAGCCAGTTTCTATCCTGCATAGTGTATGGTAGGACATACAGGCGTCCAAAGTCCACATTACAAGAGATATCTTGAGATCAAGGACTCCGCCCCAACAATCCCTTCCCCCAGGATACCGTCATCAAGGATTACAGCTAGACTTTCTTTCCCACAAGTTTGTCATATCTTGCCAAAGAGCGAGGACATGAATCAGAACCTGAGAAGAAAGTACTTACCAATCCACCTCATCAAAGAAGTCATGATCTGCAGATACTTCGTCTTTTGAACATTGAAGAAGGTGAACGGGCCAAGAAGCAGAGTGAATGCAATCTGTAAAAGAGGAGCATCAGATATTAATGAAGAAATCAGAACTCCTTACTCCTTGGAGGAATACAATATACACAAAGAGGATTCAGAAACCAACCACAGTCATCAAAAATGGGGCTCAGAAAGTTCAACCCTGTAATATCATGCAGGAGGGCGACCATAGGGAATTGAAGCAAGTCTGCAAACTGGACCCTAGGCACAAAGCAGGAGGTCCAGATTTCAAACCCTTAGATTATGCGTGTATAGTTATAGATGCACCGAACTAAGGAACCAGTGATAATCTAGAGATCCATTTTGTTTGATTGTGTTTTATTTATTGCATATGCCTTTACCACAATACTTTTTAATAATTTAAGCAGAAAAAGGGAAACGTCAGTACTTATGCAGGTAAATATTACTTAAAAATTTCGAAACATTACAAAATGTTGCTTTTTAAACAATAAAACTAACAAAATTCTTTACAAAAAAGTGCACATTTCCATTTTCATTGCTTAATTACAGTAAGTAAACACAATAATCACACATATCATCTTATGTAATCAAAAAGGAAATTATTCACCTAGCAATTGGACTTTCCAATCTACACAACTTAAAATACTGGTAATCGTGCAACACAGAATTACGTCCGAGGGTCTTTTTGCCAGTGATGAAGTGGAATGATTTATGCGAACCATCAAAATAATAAAGTGCATCTGTAAACTGAAATTCGTGCATACACACTATAAGCTTTCAAACACAATCCTAAATAACAGACTGGCAATTTTTTGAAAGCCTTTGCTTCAGACGAAGTTAAAAACAAGCACTGGCAAAGCCAATTGGTCTCGGCAATCCGAGAGGAATTGGCATTGGCTTTGTCAATGTCTTTTAGCCATGCTGAGCCACAGTTAATCTTTGAACTATGTTTCAAACTGAGCAAAAATTGGGAGGGTATGGAAAAAGCAAGTGCCTAAGTGAATTAAAAAGTAATTGTCCAGATAGATGGCTAGATAAAAGATATATAGATAAATGGCAGCTAGATAAATGATAAATAGATAACATATAGTTAAATAGACAGAAGATGGATAGATGGAAAAATATAAGATAGATAAAAGACAGATAGTTACAAGATAGATAAAAGAAAGCTAGATAGATAAAGGATAGCTAGATAGATAAGACAGATAAACCATACCCAGATAGCTAGCTCGATACATAGATAAATAAAAAGACAGATAGCTACAAGATAGAAAGATAGACAGATATGTAAGATAGGTAGTTAAAAGGTAGACAAAATATTGCTAGACAAAAGTTAGCTTGATAGATAAAAGATAGACACATAAAAGATGGCTAGATAAGTTAGCTAGATAAAAGACAGAAAGATAAACAGATAAATAATAGATAACACAGATAGATAAAAGCTAAATGGCTAGATATATAAAAGATAGCTTGATAGATAAAAGACAGAGGGTTAAAAGATAGATGGCTAGAAAGATAAAAGATAGCTTGATAGATAAAAGATAGATAGCTTGATAGATCGATGTCAATATCTTTTAGAGACAGTGCAAACCCAGTGTAGAGTGGAGACCTAAAAATAAAGTATAGTTCCTCATTACTGCTACTTACTAATACATTTCAGCTACAATGCTCTACAAAACGAAACAGAAGATAGTGACGAGATGGCCATAAGCACTAACGGCAATTACATCCATTACATACTGAGGCTCAAATACAAAACCTCCTGGGCCTGTTTGGTGGAATCTAAATTTTGCTGCAACCACTGGGCTTTCACCTTTCTTATTTTAAATACCTCAGCCTGACAAGCAATAACCTGGTGTTCGAAATTGGAGTCTCTAGTTGGCACTGGATTGCACCCTGTCCAAGTAGGGACTCTTCTTACTATTCAGGATAAAGGAGTCATACACCTAAGATACCCCTGCTCACCCCCTTCGTAGCTTGGAACAAGCAGTCAGGCCTATCTCTGAGGCAATGTGTAAAGCATTTGCACAAAATACACAATAACGCAGTGAAACACTACAAAAGGACACCACACAGCTTTAGAAAAATAGCAATATTTACATGTGTAAAAGAAGGCCAAAACAAGAAAAATCCAACATACAATAATAAAGATATGAATCTAGCAAGAATTAACTTAATACAGTGTCTTGAAGTCCTTCCTCCGTCTGCGTTGTGAAAAACAAATCAAACAATTCAGGCCGACCTCAAGGTCGCAGGCCAGCTACGGTATCGGGAAGACCCGCAAACAGTACCTTGGAAATGTTGGGCGTCACGATCCTTGGGATGAGATCTTAAGTGCAGAGTATCTGGCGTTGGTTCCGAAATTCAGTGCAGGGGGTCGTTGGGCCCTTGAGATCACACGTGTTGCACATCAAACTCCGTGTTGATGACAAAGTCAGGAGCACTGGCGTTGATGGCGTCAGGGCTGTGGTACGAAGCTGGAGATTGCGACGTGCAGTGCCCACAGGTCACTGTGCAGGCAGCAGCTCGGTGATGGTGTTAGTGAGACCATGGCTGCGGTGTGAAGCGGGGCAGTGCGATGTGCGGTGTCTCCAGGTTGCTGTGGCAGCAGCAGCATCGTAGTAGCAGTAGCACTGTTGTTGGTAGGCCCAAGGCTGTGGTGAGACACAGGGTGGGCTTTGAGCTGGGCCCATGGGTCGCGGTGCAAGCAGTGGCGCCTGCTGACAATGGTGGAGTTGATGGCGCTGGTGTCAGTGGACCACGGCTGCAGTGCGCGACGGGGCAATGCTTTTTTGTACCTCACAAGCAGTGCCTACAGGTCACGGTGCAGGCAGCGGCATTGATGTCAGCATACAGAGGGGAGTCCCTCAATATACCTTGCAGGGGTCGGGGTTCCGTTATGTCGCTGCCTCCTCCTCCTCCAAAATGAGTCTCTGCCATTCTGCGTTGAAGAGTTCTTGAGAAAGTTAACTGCTACATGCAGTTACCACTGTATTTTTACATGTGGTCACAGTCACATGAGAAACTTTCCACCAAGATGGTGATTCTTGACTATCATCTAGTCACTCTTCTGAAAGTGTGATTGGTAAGCCTCTCCTCTTGCTTCTTTGTGTGTTTAATTTCTCGCTGTGCCAAGTTCGTGTGGAGTAAAGTGTGACTGCACCATGTTGGTCATAGCTCGATCAAATGAAACAGTTGATGGTGGTTTAACAGTGGAGGTGGGTGGGAATAGTCTTTACTCACAAAAAAAAAAAACAAGAATGGCAAACCTATGCCGTTGACTTTAAATAACTGTATGAATCCTTCCATTTCATTATTGGCCTAAGGCCACTGAAGAATGATAATGTGTTGCACAATTACCGGAATGTCAAGGTGCTTCTGCAGCTCATGTCCTTGAATGGGGAGGATTGTGTTGTTTTTTTTTTTTTTACTTCCTACAGGAGCCCTTAGGCGGCTTGCGCTTTCTTTAACATTCTTCTCTTAATTTTTCCTAACGTGTTATACTCAATTTTCGTCTATAAATACCCGGAGAACTCATGCACGACCACTAATAAGAAGTGTTGGCCTTCTAGAGTGTTACACATCAACACACTCACTCTTCTACCATTTTATGTGAATCTGCTCTACTGACGCCATCGGTTCAGCACTTTCTCTCTGTTTGACAGTGGGGGAGTACGCAATGCAACACATTCTATAAGACTTTCATACTCTTGGTTCTTACCACACCTTGATTTCCTCAGTGTCAGATAAATAATTCTCATGGGCAATGGCTATGATATATTTATTTCTTTGTTTGGAAACAGCAGGTGCTTCTATAGACAAACCGCCCATGTCACACTTTCATGAAGGCCTGCGAGCTTGCTCAGCCCACCAAATGCTGTGGCAACAGTGATTTATTGGATGTTTTAAGGCTGGCAAAAGAAAAGAAAAATAAGAAAAAGCAGGACATTGCCAAACAAGTCTTGACTGTTCCCTGTTTACGTAATGTGCTCAGAGCATAGCTTACACCACAAGTAATCAAGCTGCACTTGCTTGCTCCTGTCGGATTCCTAGCAATCACCAGTGATGGTTACTTTGGGATTTCGAGATGCACACGCCTCTAAATTGTTTGTCATAAATCTAGTGGAGGCTTGTGACATTTGAAAATGGTGGGGTGTAAAGGTTTGTGATGAGTGACCTGTTGCAAGCAAGTATAGCGAGCGAGCCAGAGTGTAATAAACGGGGTTAAACGGGGTTCTCCACCCAAAGAAAATTTTGACGAGAGTGGGCAAATGGTGCATTTTTAAGTACATTTGAGGACACAAGAAGGTTAATAAGGCAATTGTGGAAGTGTAGTTATGACATCAATAGAGATATTTCATATGATAATGATGTTGGTATGTCTCACATTTTCATAAAATGATTTTATGTGCCATAATTTAAAAACTGAAAGAAGACACATTGTGGTTGTGTATTTCGTGATGGTTATGACGACGCACGACTACTCTGAAACTGTTCTTCTGAGTCATCTGTCTTTAAGACTCAGCAGGACAGTTTAAAAGTAGTTGTGCGTCATCATCAACTGTCTGGTACAGGGCACTCCTACTTATTTTGGGAGGCCGGCACTTATTCTTCTGCCTTGAACATTTACTGCGAGCAAAAGACACATATGAGAAAGACAGAGGAAGATAAAATGAAAAAGCGTCACAAACAGAGAAAACAGAAAGCAGCAAGAGTAAGCAGAGGGGGCAGGGAGTGGCTGCAAATGGATTAAAGAGGGTTGAGTGATGGCTTTACAATATTTTGTGATGTTTATGACTGCGCATACTACTTTGAAACGGTTCCGCTGAATCACCTGTCTTTAAGACTCAACAGGACAGTTTCAAAGTAGTTGTGCGTCGTCATAAACTGTCTGGTGCACAGTGCAGGGCGCTCATACTTATTTTGGGGGGATGGCACTTATTTTTCTGCTTCAAGCATTAACTACGAGCAAAAGACACATATGGGAAAGACAGAGGAAAAGAAAAACGAAAAAGCGCCATAAAAGGAGAAAACAGAAAGCGACAAGAGTGAGCGGAGGGGTCAGGGAGTGGCTGCAAATGGATTAAAGAGGCCCGAGAGATGTCTTTGGGCTATTTTGTAATGTCTGTGATGATGCACGACTACTTTGAAACTGTCCTGCTGAATCGCCAGCCTTTAAGACTCAGCATGACAGTTTCAAAGTAGTCGTGCGTTGTTATAAACATCACAAAATACTCTACGGCGACGACCATGATGTAATGGTGTAGGTAATAATAATAATTTAATTGATTTCACAAGCTGAAACATCACCAACTATTTTTTTTATATTAATAAACTTACTTTACTTACCTGTGTGTTGTTTATTTTCCACAACGCCGCATGCCAGCCAACCTATCTCTCATCACTGGTGTTGTGCTGGCGCTGCACCAGATGACAATTTTTTTTAGGGGAGAGACATTCTGCTCCTCCCCCAATCTCATCATGTGCACCGTCCACGTGCTGTTGTGGATTGCATTTGCACTCCAGGCTCCGGCCTACCTAGCAAAACACCGGCGTTTCAGCCAACCAATCCTGGCACTGGTCCTGTTGATGCTGCAGCACCAGGACTGATTGGGGCAGGGGACGTCGACGCTCATTTCTGAGACCGGGGGCTGTGCCTTCTGCATCACCCCAGCTCACTAATGTGCACTGTAGCCTCTTGCTACTCTGAAGCCTAGTGAGCATTTCGGGTTGGCCAGAGGAAAGCTCCCCTCCAAACAGACATGCACAGTAGATGAGGCGGTGGCTGGGTAATCTTTCTTAGTTTCTCACAGTCAAGAGACTGTGGCAACATTGTTGCGATTGGAACTAAGCCTCACCCCCTCAGGCCCACTACTGCCTCAGAGCGCTCCTCGCTTGAAGTATAATTGGTAAGTGAAGTTTTACTGCTCACAGCAGCATCATGCTGCTGCACTTTTATATATAACATTTTTACTTCTTTTAGTTTATGCACTTCTTATTTGGGGACCAAAATAATCAGTGAGGGACGCCCCCACGTCCTCACGCAGGCAACGCCCCTGCTACTTAGCTTGCCCAAGCACAAAGTGTTCATCATCAGTGCTGAGTTTAAGGCTAACATGGCACTCTCGGCAGTCACCAGAGGAACACCTATCACTGCATCTTGCAGGCAATGTTTCAGACGCTGCCTATCATCACCAGAGTGAAGCCGGAGGGATTGCTGTGTGGTCTTCTTCCCTCGAGGACATAGCATATCATTTGTGAGTCTAGCCATCTGGAACTTAAATGTGGTCCCCGGGGGAGACGGGTCACATGTGACTGAACTATCAGATAGGCGTCAGGTGAGGAGGAGGTGATGTGGAGTGAGAGACAAAGTGTGTTTGGTGGAGGGAGTGCAGAACCAAAATATGGCGGGCACAGCCCAAGTGAGGCCCACCCTCTTGTGACATGCATCAGCCGCTGCATTAACACGGACAAGCCTCGTCAGCAGTTGATAACTTGTATGTTTGTGGTAGGTACAGGTACCGAGATGAAACACGAGTGTAGCGGGCACACACACACAGATCAGGCCAGGCGTGCGCCAAGATCACACCTTGCATGTACTCTGCATGTCCTGGATACGTGCACACGTGAAGGTTAGAGCGCAGCCCACCTTCGAGAGGACGGTGCCTTTTCTTGCATAACAAGGCACTCAGCTACCCTAATCCGAATCACAAGAACAGAGGGAGGGGATGTTAAATGTTGCAGACACACTGAGTCCATATAGGGAAAATCCAAGTGAGATCCAGCAATCCACCGAATAAAGTAGCCCAAGTTAATGTTGGCCCTTCAAAAATGACTCACACCAGCTGCTCCATGTGCTTATCCACTCACGTCAGTCCTGAGCACCATGACCTCAGCCATGTTTTGATACAAACTGTTTAGGTTACAAGCTGGATTCGAATCTGGATAAATCTTTGCTTCGGCTTGACAGAACACCTGTGCTACTATGGCCCATGGCACGTCCGTCTAGGGAAAGCTTACTAGTGTCAATTTGGTCTGGCACGCTTAAGTGATGGCGCCCCTTCAGTACGCCATGCTGTGCACCGACAGCGCGCGTTTTCATGCGACCCGCACCTCCCCTTAAGCCTCCCTCCAGCTCCCTCCACCCGATGCACCCACCGCCCTCACTGCGCCACTCTGCACTTGTGTCTCTGTCAATGAAGGATCTCGTCAAGGGTGGAAAGGCGAGGGCACTAGGGAAACTGTGTCTTGGAGGGGCCCGGGCTGGTGGGATGATGTTGGCAAGTCCCCAGGATGTACTCGCAGGCTCGTTATGCCTTCGCAGAAAGAACGTCATCTTACTTTGCCCTCATTTCGTTGTGACCTTCAGCCAAGAAAGAATTCACTTTAGATAATAAACTGCTGAACGTGACATGCGAGAATCATAAAACATCTGCAGGCCAAGAAAATTCAACGGCGGAGGGAGGGAGAAGGGGCATGGAAGCGGGGACGTACGTGTGCTCGCATACCAGGCTGCCAGGTGCTCGGCGCAGCCATATTTACTGCGCTCCATAAACTCGGGCATAAAAGGAAGTGATTTTCTAAGGAAGCGAGCATGTCTGCGTCTCATCAAAATGAAGCTGGCCGAGTGTAAGCGTGCAATTCAGCCGGAGACCGGCAGAAAGGGCGGTAGCTTCGGCTGACCCACAATCACCAGAATGAGAGCTCCCTGACAAAACAGGAACAACCACTGGCAAAGCCAAGTGGTTGTTCCTGTTGTTCAGCTGTATAATGCACCTGCCGAGCTGTTAACTTAGCTAGTTTTGGTCCGTAACGACGAGTTTAAAGAATTAACAGAAAAATATTTCATAACACTAGAGGAAAAATCAAACATCTTAGGTGGTCTCAAAACTGAACACCGAATTTTATGTTTTCAATGCTTATAAATGGGATGGGATTTACTTTTCACTTCAGGAAACTCTGAACAGAATTGAAAAAGAATAAGAAAGTGTCCGAATATACAGGGAAACGCCTGTCAAGGTCTAATTTACTTTCCAAAGACATTTACCATTTAGTCCTCCGCGGACAAAATTTATGGAACTCCGGAGGAAGTGTCATACTACACACACCTTCTGCCTCTGGCACCAGCTGAGTGCAGCAGATGGCCTTCCCCCAGTGCCATATGTATTTGTGTGCCAAAGCGTGCTGTCATGTAACATGTGGAATGAAGGAGATAAACAGACCTGCCAACTTCACCAGAAATCTCACAGTGTGAGGAGGGGTTGGGGCCTTGAAGAGGGTGTGGCCTCGTGCTATGAAACACCTAAAAGGCACTTTTGCTCCCACCCCAGCACCCCTCCACAGAAAAAAAGACTCACTGAGGCGACTGTTGATGTCTTGGGGTGTTTCAATACCCATTAAAGGACATCAGTAGTAAAAGCCCTTGCTACCCTGTGATATTGGCTCCTCACCAGGAGACCGTGTGAGGGGAGCCAATATTGTGTGTCACACAGTGGCACTGTGTGAGTTGGCAGGTCTGGATAAAACAAAATCAATCCTGAAAGTATACCCTTCAGCCACACCACTGCTTTTACAGACAAGCTAGGAGTGATGGGGGTGGGGGGGAACACAGCACGAGGGGGTGGACATTTAAGAGGGGAGGGCAACACATCTGAGAGAGATAGAAAACACATTGACTCTCATGAAATGTTCATAAAAAAAAAAAAGTCCTTAAATGTGAGTTGTGGAAGGATACAAGTCAGCCATTTAAAAGGGTCGTGAAGCAGTTATGCTTCAGGGGATTGCCAAACACAAGAAGGAGGAGTCAAGCCACTGAATTAGAAAGAAAGCAAATGAGATTTACAATAAAGCCAACCAATGGTAAGCAACGGTTGAGATGCAATCCCGCTGTAAGGTCACTAAAAAATGTTCACAGCTAAACCACTTGCATCCTCTGGTAGCCATCACCTAATAAAGTGAAGTGAAACCGATGCATTGACAGTGGGGATAGCAAGGGTTCTGAAGGAAAATGGAATGGGTGGTGATCAAAAAGCACAATAACCCCAAAAATGGGGTGTAAAGTATAGTCTACAGCAGCATTTTACAATAACATGTCTCAAAACAAAAGGCCAAAAAATTCAGGATTAGTCCTTTCAGTGGGATGCCAAAGGTTTGGTGGTGGAAGAGGGGAGGGGAAAGGAAAGTGGGGCATGCCAATCAAGCCTTTAAAAGCGGTCTGTGTCACGATACTCAAGGGTGGTAGTGCGCTTTAAAGAAGAAGAGTGACCTATATTAAGGGTATGACATAATATATGCAAACTAGAATTTTGTGCCACCTGTGCATTGTTTTGGTGCATCTATATGTGGGTTCTGTAACTGAATCCAAGTATTTTTTGTAAACAAATTTTATTGGGTTTTACAGCAACGACTTAGCACATTTACAGTTACGTCTCCTTGCCACCATCCTACTCCACAAAGAATCCACTGATAACCCTCCCGAACTTCTTTAACTCCTCTCCCCCATGAGTCAAACCATTAATTGTGCAAGTGTTAGATCATTATACAATGTCCACGATTGTCCTAGTGAAGGATACAAATCTCACAAAGAATCCATTGTCCCTCCCAGTGGTTGTGTCTATAGGGTGCTTCGGCTCAGTGGTCTACTCCTGTATATGCCGTGAACGCTAATGAGTGTCGGGTACAGGTGACTCCAATAGGAGATGATTCTGGGGAAGGGGATTTCGGGTCTTGTAGACTATCCACCAATGCCTCCCAGGCCGTATCCAGGGAGCCTATCCCCCTTCTTGTTACTCTCAGCAACAAGTGCATCCAAACATAGCACACAACCACCAATATGTACAGCTAAAACAAGACAGACCAATTTGTCGGATATTAAATAAAAATCCAGGCTAGCAAGTCTATCAGATAAATGAGAAAACATGTTTTTATTGTAAACTTGAGGTCAAGGAAAAAGGGCTTGGTAGCGGCCAGTTTCAGGGTCAGCTTTTAACCCTTGCCAGTGCGGACCACGGGCAGGACCTGGACCACTACGCCTCCTCTTTAAAAGACTAAGCTATTGCTTTTGTGAATGCCTTTGTAGAGAATATATGGAGGTACAGAGAAAAGCAGGATGGGGGAGCAAGAAGAAACATATACTCCCTTGAAGCGGTGAAAAAAGTCCCCTGAGGCATGCAATGGAAGGATACAGTTCACTCCGTCAAAACAATGCGAGATTGAAATGCTCCTGGGCATGTCAATTACACGAACAGGGAGGAAAACTATCAAATCAAGAACAGAGAACTGAGATAGACAACGCAGCCTGCTGTCTGCAGCAGGAGCAAGAAAATGGTACAGGTTCAAAACAGATCTGTGCGAAAATGAGACAAGAACACAATACAGGGCTAGAGTAGGGCTCCGAAAACAAGGGAAAGAAAGGGCACGGGGGGACAAAGAGTGCTGAAAAAAGGGCTATACAAGGGGTGCAAGGAGGAAGATGCACCAAGAGACTGAGTAGCAAGAGACCAGAAGACTCTCAAAACGAAGGGGAGTACAGTACCAAAGCACTGCTCTAAACCACGGGAGAGAATCAGTGCTTTAAATGGGCCGGTACTGTCCGGTTCTGAGTACCGTCACTTTTTTATTTTGATGCGGAGAGTACCTGCGCTTCCCAAGATAAACGTGATTCTTTTCATTGGAGAGTACCGGCACTTCTCAGAAAGAAGCAGGCACTCTGAAACAGAGTACCTGCACTTCTATTTGTCCATTTCAAGCACTGGAGAGAACCATATATTTTTGCAGGGAATACTTAACAACTGCAGTATTATTAAGAATGCCACCTGGGGGTATTGGCGCTGTGGGGCACATTTCTCTTATTAAGTATATTTCAACAAATGTATCCCAGTAATATCCTGTGGTGTTTCGCTTCTGTTCTTTGCAACGGTTCGAAACAAAGCGCATTCCTTTTTCTTAGTAATTTACCGTATGGTTAGCAAATGTGCTTTCAGTTCGCCTCTTTCTGTTATACAAAGTTGGTGAGCAATTTAAACTCCAAAACGTTGTGCTCTTAAGTATTTCAGCAGCTAAACACACACAGGGCTGGAATTTCCAAAGCAGTGATTGTTTAATGATTTTTTTGAGGCAAGTGTAGAAAGCCAAAAGACTTCGTAGGACAAGCAAAGCAGTGCCACCCACAGGGCCCTGGTAGTGTTTTCGAGGCCTGCACAGCCGCGCCCCACGAACGAGCAGCACGAGCCTCGGGAAGAGTCCATGTTTTTACCGATGCTCCATGGGCACGGCGCAAGGGTCTGCCAGCTCATGGGATCACTCAGTGTGTGCTCATACCATAGCTGAGGATATGTGTGCCTCATACTAGGCCATGCGAAGACTAACCACTGATTCAAGACATGGGGTACAAACAGCGCAGGGATGAAGGGGGAGGCAACCGGAAACCCGACCCAGCAGTTAATATTCAGTTAGATCGGGGATCTGTATGGCACCGTGAAAAAGGATGAACTGGTCCTGGTGTCATTTGCCAACACCGGGACACAATTCTGCAGCTTCTGTTCGTAGCAGCAACGTGCAGGCAAGTGAGGCGGCTTGTTTACTTTCACTCCCAGCTGGGCATAAAGGGCGAATTTAAAGGGCCATCAGACCTCCTTTTGTTGGAGTATAATCCTGGCTGGAGCTAACTGCGCCTTGACACCTGATGTTAGAGTCCTGGTATCACTTCACAAGTGCTTAACAGATTTGGAGGCAGGCTTTTGATTTTGTGCAATCCCTTATGTAAGAGATATGCATGCCTTTGTGAGAATGTCAGATGTATCAGTATTTACACAAATAATACAAATTGCACTCACTATTTTTTTTAACACTTTTATAGCTCTACTCATGCCACTGTAGCATGTCAGAGCACTTTCCATCACATGTGCACAATGACAATAAATCATGCAAGTGTGTAGTGTAAAATCAGAACTTAATTTGTTAAAGAAAAGTACAGGAGCCCAAAGCTTTGGTTAAAAGCCAGCAGCTGGTGCTATTAAATGTAAGTGAACCAAATACTAAGGTTGTGTATCCCTAAATAGACCTCACGCCTCTTTATTCGGCTCCCGGACACTCCATGTCCCTTTATCTCACTCTTGCAGGTTCCTACTATCTTCTTTTGTAACTGTTTACCAATTCTCTCTTTCTCCTTTTTTTTAGGGCCGATCCTGCAAGTGCATGCAGGTGTGCATACAAGACACTGTTGTGTTCAGTACAGGGCTTGGAGCCCACTTGTCGCTCGCCATTTGTTAGTTTGCATGGCACTCATCTTTACAGCCTCGTAATTCGTCAAGGAATGTCTGGCATCATTTCCGTTCCTCTGTGTGGAGTAGGGATCAAGCATGAATTGATTTTAACCTAATTAGTGCCCCTCTGCTGCTCCCGACGTGATCGAGGTACTATTTTGTTCTAAATTCCAGTGCCTTGGAAACAAAAGGCTTTGACTGACAAAAACACGCCCAACAGGACAAACAAAATTGAACATTTTTATTTTTTTAAGCTAACTTTATTTTATTTGGTAAGTCGTCTTTTCTCAGTTTCCACTCGTGTCTTTCTTTGTGTTTTTGCTCATGGGTGCTGTTTTCAAAAGTGGACAATTAACTTGTTCGAAATATGCGACACCCATTGCGTGGTAAATGCTTGTCTCCTTTGTTATTCTCTCTCTTGGGAAACGTCTGACGGGGAAAAATAAGTGCCAGCCCCCAAAAAGGAGCAATGGCACCCCCCGTCCCACACCATCAACTACTGGCTCAAATTAAGCACTGTGTAAATTAATATACAGGATGTTACATAAGACAAAGGGGGCTTCAAGGTGAAGGAGTCGCAAATCGTCTTTACTTGTAGGGATTATATGCTATGATTTTATAGCTGAAAGAAACACAAATTCAGGATTTAAAACATAATGTAGTGCTTGGGGTTGTCCCTTTTTACTACCAAAAGAAACCATTTTAGCAGCTTCACAATAAACAGATCAAGACAAAAAAATTAAGTTTTGCAACCGTGCTTTGCTGTCTGCATGCAGACTCTTGCTGCTGGTTCATATCTCACTGTGCTATATTAGAAGGCCTACAACTCATGAACTGCAAGTAATAAAAATGATCTGTGTCAATAGCAGTGACCCACTTACCCAGGTACATAACATAATAATCAGTCATCTGCGTGTTACATGATGTGCTTTCCCGGAGACACACTAACCCTCTGAGAAGATAGTAAACGCACAACTGTCTCACTTCTTAGAAGAAAACAACATACTCAACGCCTCCCAGTCTGCATTCTGCAAGAACCACAGCCCCGAGACCGCCCTCATCGCCTGCAGACGACATCAGGACCAGAGTGGACAAGGGCGAGACCGTTGCCCTCATCCTCCTAGACCTCTCTGCAGCTTTTGACACTGTATGCCACCAAACCCTTCGCGCACGCCTTTTTGACGCCAGAATTTGCCACAAGGCCCTGGACTGGCTCACCTCCTTCCTCTCCGAAAGAACCCAAAGAGTTTGCCTTCCTCCTTTCCGGTCTACAGCCACCAAGATCATCTGTGGGGTCCCCCAAGGATCTTCCCTCAGCCCCACCCTCTTCAACATCTACATGGCTCCTCTCGTCAATATCCTCCTCCCCAACGGCATCACCATAATTTCATACGCCGACGACACCCAGCTCATCATCTCCCTCGGACTCCTCGACATCGCCAAATGGACAGCAAGCCACTCAAATTAAACTCAAACAAAACAGAGATCATCATCTTCGGCCCCAACAAGAGAGCATGGAACGACTCCTGGTGGCCCACCACCCTTGGACCACCCCCAACACCCACCACCCACGCACGCAACGTGGCATCGTTCTGGACTCATCTCTCTCCATGACCCAGCAAATCAACGCCATACCATCGTACTGCTTCAACACCGTTCACATGCTACGCAAGCCTTTCAAATGGATTCCTTTAGAAACAAGAAGAACAGTCACCCATGCCCTCATTAGCAGCAGACTGGACTACGGCAACGCCCTCTACGCAGGGACCACAGCCAAGCTTCAAAGAAAACTCCTGCGAATCCTGAACGCATCCACACGTCTCATCCTCAACCTCCCTCACCATGAACACATATCCACCCACCTCAGATCCGTACACTTGTTGCCCATCAACAAAAGGATAATTTTCAAAGTCCTCGTCCATGCTCACAAATCCCTCCACAACACTGGACCGGCCCACCTCAACGAACGAGAAAACTTCCACATACCAACCCAACAGCTCCGCTCCGCCGACCTCGCCCTTGCCCTTGCTACAGTGCCCTGCATCCAATGCACCAACTCCGGCGGAAGATCCTTCTCCCTTCTCGCCGCAAAGACCTGGAACTGCCTCCTCACCAACCTACGCAAGACCCAGGACCTCCTAACCTTCAGAAAGCACCTTAAAACATGGCTTTTTGAGCAGTAACCGGCACCGCCCCTGCCCAGTGGTGGGGTGAGTAATGCGCTTAAGAAATTATTTGATTGATTGACTATTCTACTTTGTGAGTCAAAACTGTGACTAAACAAAACACAGATCTCTCCAGCAAGTGCTTTAACTATCAGTTATCTTATGATTGTCATTATTCCCAGATTTACTGAGCACACAAAGCTCTATGCAACAGGTGCTTTAACCCCATAAGATATTTTAAAATGCAGCCTTTGCAGCCAATTAAGGCAGAAGAGATTTACAATTGAATTTCTCCCAGGTGCAAATGTCTTTGTGGCAGAGTTTTAAAACAAATGTGTACATTGACTGTCAGAATGCTTTTCAAGACTCAGGGGGTCATTCTGACCCTGGCGGTCATGGACCGCCAGGGCCAACGACCGCGGGAGCACCGCCAACAGGCTGGCGGTGCGCTCCCATGGGCATTCTGACCGCGGCGGTACAGCCGCGGTCAGAAACGGAAAACCGGCGGTGTCCCGCCGGTTTTCCGCTGCCCTGGGGAATCCTCCATGGCGGCGCTGCAGGCAGCGCCGCCATGGGGATTCCGACCCCCTTACCGCCAGCCTGGTTCTGGCGGTAACGGGTGTCATGGGGCCTGTGGGGCCCCTGGGGCCCCTGCAGTGCCCATGCCAATGGCATGGGCACTGCAGGGGCCCCCTAACAGGGCCCCACTAAGATTTTCAGTGTCTGCATAGCAGACACTGAAAATCGCGACGGGTGCAACTGCACCCGTCGCACCCTTCCCACTCCGCCAGCTCCATTCGGAGCCGGCTTCCTCGTGGGAAGGGGTTTCCCGCTGGGCGGGCGGCCTTCTGGCAGTCGCCCGCCCGCCCAGCGGGAAACTCAGAATAACCGCGGCGGTCTTTTGACCGCGCAGCGGTATTCTGGCGGTTCCCGTTTGGCTGGCGGCGCCCGCCGCCAGCCAAACTCAGAATGACCCCCTCAGTCCTTTGTGACTCCACTCTCTTTGTGTTGCCCCCTCCTGACCCTCAATTTACGGGTTCTAAGAGTAAAGTTTTTCCACTTCCACCACTGGGAACAAACTTATCCTGTACCGAAAGTGAGAAGGCTTAGTGTCCCTCCCTTGTAAATCTGTTGAGTCCCCTATAACTGAAAGAGAGAGAGAGAGAGCGAAAGGAGAGAGAGGAAGAGAAAGAGAGGGCGTGGGAGACAGCGGTAGGAGCGAGAGAGAGAGAGAGAGAGAGAGAGGGAGGGAGAGAGGAGAGAGAGGAAGAGATAAAGAGGGAGGAGCGAGAGAGCAACAGCAAGAGAGAGCGAGGCAGTCCAACCCATGCACTGTGGAGGAAGAGGAGACGGGGTAGAAGGGGCGTGTCGCATATTTCCCATACTATGTGAGGAATGGTGCTGGAACAATTTTCAGAGTGGGGGTGCTGGACATCAACATTGCATCACTAAAGTCACACGGGGTGGGGGATGGAAAATACAACTTATGAACCAATATATCAAAGAAGCCTAAACATTTTTAGCCGAAGAGTGTGGGGGCAGTAGTCGCAGTTCAATTGTGCATTTTGGTGTAAAGATGCACAAACATATGCCCAAACATTACCATACATGGTACTGCCATTTATGGGCAGCATGGCCCCTTTGTTGAAGCTTTCACCACATATTTGCCTCTTATAATAAGTGAAGAAAGTGACCTTTAGGTCAATGGACAGATGTTACTTTCTTGTCTTTATTGTGTTAACAGAAATCTTCATAGTAGACTGTTTATTGGTAGGAAAGAAAAACAAACAGTCCACCATTTCATGACAACTTCTCACCAGTTTGAAACGTCCAGAAAATTAAGTGATTACAACCTAAAGGTGAGGAAGGAATGTGGCTGATGAAGTTTTACGTAGCTCTCTTTCAGTCTCACTTGAAATGGGATCCATCATTTGCTCAGCTTGCAAAGCAAAGAAAAGGAGATAGAATGTAGCAGAGAAACTTGCTAGTACAGCCTAGATTGGGAACTAAGATTTGTATAATTGTGTTGGTGGAGGTGTAAAATCCAACATGTGAAAAAATCAGATAGTGCAATGAGCGCTAGAAAAGATTTAACAATTCATATCGTTCAACAATGCCCGGGTCCACTTCGCCGTTGTGGCTTCCAAATAGTTTATATATTTTAAGAAGAAACATTTTGCAAACAGTTTGTATAATATCAGAGGTTACTTCTTTCTGAAACAATGAACTATGTCAGAAGCAAAGACCCTCCCAGATACTCTCCCAAGTGAAATAATGGCCACCACGTACAACGCATTATTGTGAAGACAAATACACAATTCACTGTATTGTGCAAGGCACTAATGCCTTCAGAAGCACTGTGTGTTCGGGCGAAGTAAAATTTCATCGTGATATTGTGCCACTGAATAGACCCCCCCCTTCACACTTTCCCATGGAAGGTACTGGGATAAGACCAAACATAAAGTAATATTTGATGAGAGGCAAGTTTCAACCAAGCAGAGTTTTGGGGCCCCTGCCATCTTGTGCTCCCTCGCTAGAGTTCCTATAATACTCCATGTCAGCAGGAAACCATCTTGCCGGCCCAATCCTCTTAACAATCACAGTTTTCAGATGCATCTTTCAATACGATTCCATTACAAGCAAATGAAGAATAGAACTCACAGAATGCAATCATTTGTTCATGACAACCCAGAATAGGAAACATGGAGTCCGACCAACACAGAGAGATCTGCTGTCCCTCTGTCTAGCACTGCTAAAAGTGGGCAGCGCCCAGTGCTTAGTTTGTAAATAAAAACGTGCTGGTGCCCAAAGCTCTCTCTGAAACTCGCGGCTGCAGCAATTAAATGTGCCAGCACAGAATATAGAGGTAGCGTAAACCTGAAGCCATCTTGGGCCTCTTCAATCCATTTAATGCCACTCCCTGCCCGTTCAGCTCATTCTTGCAGCTTTCTGCTTTCGCCCTTTGTGAAGCTTTTTCTCTCTTACTCCGTCTTTCCCATACATGTCTTTTGCTCGCAGTAAATGCTTGAGGCAGAAAAATAAGTGCCAGTGCTACGCACCGGAAACGGCAAGCACAAATTAAGAACTGACAGCGCCTTTGCATCGTTGACCCTATGATGAGTAGCACCCTCGGTTAATTGCCCCACTGTGCCCAATCCAGGATTGGCACCTGTAAGTGAAAGGGAGTGTACACTGGGTAGTGCCTATGCTTTTGGTGGGGAAGTGAGCTGATGGTAGCCTGCAACATTCCAGCCAGTGACTTGTAATAAACAAATATATATCTGCTTACAGTAACTATGAGTTATCTGTTACTTATTCATTCATTATACCATTTGATACTTAGTAGCTGTCTATTTATTGCTGCGCAACTGTACTACACATTAGGAAATAATTTAAACAAGAATGTGTTTGACTTAAATTAAATATTAGAATGAACACACTTATTTGGTTTGTGAAGTATAGCATCTAAGTGTTCTGTGTACGCAAGCGTTATATATATATGATCCCTAGGTAGAATAAAAAATGTAGGCGATCTAAACACATGCGAAGAAGGACTATGAAGGGATGCTCAGCAGCCGGTGATCACCACTTAAAGTACTGGAGAAGAAAAGAAAACAACAATATTTCTTAGAAACGAAATAAAATATGATACTCTAGAACATTGTGGAATGCCAAAGAGTTGTGGGCAGCATCTCTCGATTTTGTGTTTTTCTGGTGCAAGTAAAACATGAGCTGTGATATCACACTGCATCCTACTGTACATTTATGTCTGTAAATTTGCTACCAGCATATTACTGCTGGGTATGGACACGGTGTTTGCTTGCTCTGAAGTGGTTTTATTTTGTAGACATATTTACAGTGGCGAAATAAATGACAACGGTTCAACCTCTTGTGCAGCAACCAAAAAAAAATAAAACATGATGCTTGGTGTGGTTGTTTTGAAACTACTAACAATGCTTGTTCCTAGCGCATTTCGGATACCAATACCTTAGTTTGGTACTTTAATTGGTACTTCAGGTGCTCTCGATTTATTTTGAATTTGTAAACTTTAGTATATAAAGACAGCAAATGTTCTATATATATATATTCCTTTCATAAAATCTTTGACGCACTTCAGCCATTTTTCCTATATCTACGCCTCAGCAAGCGTCACTATGTCCCGACACAAAGTGCTCTATTTTTTAAGCCTGAGAAAGCAAAAGCAAATAAATACTAACATACTTATCGGTGGATGGTCAGATACATGTGTGATCTTTCACACTGTGCCTTTGAACAGCCAATAAGTACCGCAGGAACAGAGTAAATTCCTTTTTGGTACTTATTTTCTAATTGAACCAGTTCAAGGATATGCGAGAGTGATGGAGCACCTTCTGCACCCCTACTCCAGCACCACTGCTACAGCAGATCACAGCTCTGATCCAGTCTGCCTATTCCTTAGGTCCCAATCTGCATTTAGGCAGAACTGAGGAAAGAGGGGTGGGGAGGTTGCGCTCAGTTAAAGGGTATGTTGGAGGAAAATCTATCTAACCATTTTTGTATAGCGGGAGCAAGAATTTCTATGCGACCTCAACTGGACTGTACAGTCTTTGAAACTCTCTTTATAAGAGTTAACCAGCTCTCCTCTGAACATCCACCTCCATCGATCAGTCTGCACAAAACATTCCAAAATCTACACTGGATGTATGGACACGTTGTTGGAGGCTTTCACCTAGATCTGTCAATGTAGGTCTAAGCATAAGTGAAGTAAAGATTTTAACTTAACCATAACTAAAAAGTTACTTCACTCTCTATCCTTTCCATTCTCTCTGAACATGGGTTAAGATGTTAAAGAAGCTCTTAACACCTGAATGTGAGATACAAGAATTGTCCATGCACCATTATTGTAGCAAGCAACATTCGTGTTGGCTGCTCTTTTGTAGCTGTAATGGGGATTTTACTCTGGCTCTAAACCGGTCTTGATGATGTTCCTCAAAAGGGTTGTGTGGACACAAACCATCCTAACTGAGCCTGCACTACTAACTCCGGTCCATGTAACAGCAGAGTTCGGCCGCACTGTCAACTGCTGGTCCTACAGGGTGTCCGATTCTCCTGTTTGAACCCCTGCAAGGACGAGGGCCTGCTTTTGAGAGCTGATCATGACCTTGCCAAGTGATAAGGATGCTGGTGCTGTTAAGCACAAGGACCTCCATCAAACAAGGCTTCATCATGTTGTTGTCGCCATGAAGGTGGAGTCAATGTACATTGTGACACCTGTGCCACTGTAGTGAATGAGGACAGCTAAGCATTGGTTGCCATGACTGTTATACAACCAAGACCAGCTCTGTCATAAAGCCCCAGGTTGTCAAGCAGAATCATGAAATTTGGAAAAAAAAACTTTTTCTGAGCCCCAAATCTCAAAGTCACTGGATATCAAGACTGACTGGTAGGGACTGCCCCAGCTAAGTGTCTGATGGCGTTGGCGGCACCCCTCAAAGGCAAAGCAACAATCTCTCACATTAACAAGAATGTGAGAGATTCATGAAAAAAAAAAGATTTTGCAGTCTGGAGGTCTCTTGCCTGCGGCAGGTTAATAGGAAAAGAGCTATGGCACAATTGTACTGCTATAGATACTTGCTTCCGGACTAGGACAAAAAAAGAGTGCTGGCTCATGCTTAACCCTGACAAGAAAGCTGCAGAGCAGAAACTGCTGATGCCCAAGGACCTCAAGGACACTGTGGCCAGGATAGGAACTCCAGCCTGGCCATTCAGAGACCATCAGTATAAGATGGACACAGTCATAGCTAAATCACTGAGTGCACTCCGAAGGACTGAGTCTTTAAAAGCTAATTCGACCCAACACTCCAGCTGGGCCTTCCAGAGAGGTGAAGAGGAAACACGTCAGAAGGAAGAGTCAGCCAAGTCCAAGAAGTTACACTTCTGTGGACTTCATCACTGTGTTCAGAGCATCAAAGAAGGAGTCCAATGAGAGGATGAAGGCTAGCATGCAAGCAAATCCTACAGCTGGATTAATAGAAAGCAAAAAAGGCTGCTGCATAGCTCCTGCTATTTCTGGTCTGAGGGATCCAATCTATCCAGCAGAGAATCCGCAAGCCATGAGGATGGGGCACTCAGGGGAGAACCAACATGAGATTGTGTACTCAACAGAAGGACTGTCAGTATTAGTACAGACTCCTGAGAGCCCACCTGGTATGCTGGAGAGATCCGTGTCAAATTCTGCACTCAAAGGAATAAGATCAGGCCAGCAGGGGTCTGAGTCACTTACTCATCGGTACAGTGAATGGTGTTGGAATTACCTCCAACGGGACAACAGCAGTTGGACGTCCAGAGGAGCTAGCCCAGCTGGACCTAGTGCTTATATCATGCCCTTTTCTGTCTGACCCTCCTATGTGGCTCAGTTTCAAAGCCACACCAATCTAGAACTCTTAGCAAGTCTGTGAGACTTCCTCTGGCTAGCATGGTTGGGTGTGCCACCATTTCTGGGGTGTGGCTCAATATAAAAGCCACACCTGGTGTGGACCTCCTTTTAAACAGTTTCTGATTTTTTGACACTTTTGTTTAATTAAAGACTCTGGGTGAAGGAAAAGTCAGGAAAGGATATTAGATAATACATGGATTGTGACCTAACCTACCATCAGGAGGAGCTAGGGGCCCGCTTCCTAGTGGAAATTTCTGGAGTCACCAGAGCAAGAGGAGACTGGGCCCTAGCTTAGTGCAGGAGGCAGCAGATATGCTTAACTTCTTGTTACAATCGATCTGCAGCACCGTGATGCCCAAAAATAGAGATTGTTTTGACCTTTAGGTGCAACAGAGACTTGGGGCCTATACCCACAGATGAGCAGCAGGGCTTGATTCACAGTGCACAGAGCTCTGAAGCAGAGACAGCTGACCTCAAATAATAGTCTACCAAGTGCACGTCAGACCTTGTCTGTGTACTGTGACAACAATAGTCCAGCTGGAACAAGTCTTTAATTACCAGGGATAGATGATTTTTCAACTAATGGTTTCATCTTCCTTGGCGTGACCTGCATCGCCTGCGTTAGGCCAACGAGGCCGACCTCCAATGGTAGTGTAGACTGCTACTGCACCAGCAGAAGGTGTGCCAAGAAGCATGCGTTCTGGCCAAGACCCCGTACTTGCCTTCTGAATCTTCCGACTGATGAGACTGAACATCTTTTTGTGACTGATGCACCATTACTCTGCATATATGTCAGATGATTCGAATATTGATGGCAATACACAGTAGTGCATCCTATAACTATTTCCCATCATTTGAGCTGTTGGGGATATGTGGGTCAGAACTACAACTGGCTGATGGCATGACACACATGACTTGAAGGGAGATCGCTGTAGCACTCGATCTGAAGGAAGAAGGAAAAACGGGAAAAGAATATGCCCCAAAATGTCCCAATAGGGACAAGACCCTTCGAGGAATTTTCTAGGCACAAAAGAAAGGCTTTCCAATCCACACTAATGGATGGGGAAAAAAGGGATAGTAAGAAGGCGCATGCACGCTTTCATACACACTACACATGCACAAAACATTGCATTAAACAGCTGTAGACGCAGCTTCCGGTCCCGCCACTAGAAAAGGTTTCCAGTAAAAAATATATTAGGAAGAAAAATAGTGGAAAAAAAGTTGCGTCAAAATGTTGTCTACTGAAAAAAGGGAATGAAAAAAGTTGTAACGATTAATAAATAAATAAACACAAACAAATAAAAATACATTTGCAAAGTATAAGTATACACAGTATACAGTGTAAAGGTAAGTGTACTGGGAGCAGGGGCAACTTAGAGAGGCTAAAGTAGAGAGGAGCATTTACAGTGAAGTGGGGAAGAGGGTGGAGGTAAGGCTGTTTTAGGATTCAGGGAAGGGTAGCTTTAAGGGACAGTAGGACATTTTCAGGGTTTGGGGAAGGCTAGTGCTAAGGGTAGTAAGGAGTTTTAGGGTTCAGGAAGGTTGAATTAAGGAGTAGTAAGGGGCTTGATAGGTTTAGGTGGGTTTAAGGGATTGTTAGGGGCTTTTAGAGTTTAAGGGGCATCCTCCTGCTAAGGCAGAGAAGAGCATTTACAGTGAGGAGGGGGACTAGTAAGGGGTTTTTAGGATTCAGGAAAGGGCAGCCTTAAGGGGCAAAAGGGTTTTTTAGAGTTCAGGGAAGGGTAGCATTAATGGGTAGTTGGTAGTTTTATGGATACAGGGACAGGAAGTGTTATGGGGACAACGGGCTATAAGGGTACATATAGATAAATTAAAGAATGCATGTGATAAAAACGACTTTTACAATGTAACGTTTTTTGAACAGGTAATAATGAAACATGATACATTATGACCTCGACAATATCGACTCAATTTTAACGTAGTCGGCATTATAAAAGTCAATTTTATTATCACCACAGGAAGCAGGGACATCTACAAGCGGAGGACAGGATAGAGACAGGAAGGTAATTTTATTATACGAGTACATTTGTGTTCTCTCTTTCTCAACCTGTGGGTGGATTTCACAGCACAGAGAACAGACAAGGAAAACCCAACAAAAAGGAGGCAGAGGGCCAGCAAGAGGACTGAAGGAGGTGTAAGAGGAACTGAGGCGGAGGCAGGGCGAGGGAGAGTCACGTGGGAGTGGAAGGCTAAAGAGAGGGAGCAGAGGAGGTGAAGGGAAGACAGTGGAGGGGAAGCGAGGTGAATGTGGGCGATCTCAGATGGGTAGAAATAGAGAAAAAAGGGACCAACGGTGAGGAAGTTGGAGAAAGTGGAGCTGAGAAGGAAAACAATATGGCGTATAAGGGAGGAGTAGGAGTCGGAATCGAGTATTAGGATGGAAATTAACCAACGAGGCAGAGGTGGATAAAGATGGGGTGGAGGAGAGAAGTGAAGTGGAGGGGGAGCAAAAGGGGCAGAAGGGAGAATAAAGGGGGAGAGGTGGGAAAAGGAGTAACGTAAGTTGATAAGATGAAGTGGAAGGAGGAGTATATGGCGAATAAAGAGGGCAGAAGAGGAGTAAGGCAGTGGGGGAAGAGAAGGAGGAATGGGTAGAGAGGGGAGAAGGGGGTATGGTGCACAAGACAGAAGGGGCATGGGGTTAAGAGCAGAGACAGGCAAGGGTGTGGAGTCAGGGGAGACAAGAGGTGTGCAGGATGGAGGGAGAGCAAAGGCGTGAAGGAAGCAGACGGGATAGGGGAGCAGATGGGGGCAGTAAAGGGAGTGGGGCAAGGACGGCACATGGGGGTAACAAAGGTCCAGGGCTGCTAGGATGGGAAAGGACTGCAAGGGACCAGAAAGGGGCTAACGAGGGCAAAAAGGATTACGGGAAACAGAAAGGGGACTAGAAAGGCTTTGGGGAATTAGGGCGGGGACGTGAAGAGGGCAGGAGAGTAGGGCACTGAGGAGAAGAGGGGCAGGGAGAGCAGGGAATAAGGGGGCATGTGTGGGGAGTATGGGGAGAAAATGGGTCAGACAGCATAAGTGGTTGCAGAGGGAAGGAGTTGGATGAGGAGGAAGCAAGAAGAGGGGTAATGGGGAGTAGAGGGGCCAACAAAAGCAATAAATGCGGACTAGGAAGGAAAATGAAGAGGTCGATACTGGAATGAAAGGGGGCACTGGAGTTGGAGAACGAAGAGAGTGTTCAGAAGGAAGGATAGCGAATGACAGCCTATGTGACCACACACGTCTCATTCTAACTTCACCTGTTTCCCTCACACCTCTACAGTGCTAGAACAGATTGAAATGAGGTTCATATGTTAATTGTCCCCATTATGATGTTAATGTATTTCACTGCATTCAAATAGGTTCTCATCCATATGTAAATCGTGCGCCCTGGACCCTGACCTGCCCAAGGCTGATGGAGCAGACAGACTCAGGGGCTGCGACGCATTGCAGTGATCCTGTTAAGAGGAAAGCTTCAGACAGCAGCTCATCACCCGCCTGCCCTGGCAAGATGAGGTAAAGAGAGTCATTTGTAATGTCTTATTGTTTTTGACATACACAAGAACAAAAGGACGAGAGCAGAAAAACACTGAAACTCAACATGAACGACCTAGTACCCTAGTGTTCAATGAGCAAATGTATCTTTGTAATTTTCCCACCCACTGAGTATCTCTCGCAGGTAATAGGGTAAAAGCATATTATTCAGTGATGCATAATTTATGGTCCACCACTTAGTGCACACTGCAGATCAAAGTCCCATACCAACAGTGCAATATCCCCTTCTGATACCTTCCTTCTAATCACCATTTTGACTGTTCCTGTCGCTGCTCATTTCCCAGTGTCTGTTTAACCCAGACATCGAATAAAGGGTGGAAGATGACTTCCATCTGTGGGAAAAACAAAGGCCTGGAAAACTCAGTTGTTCATTTGCTTTGCTCTTTAATAGGCGGCAGACTTCTGGAGATGGCCACTGCACTACTCTCACTACTGAAATACTTCTACCACGCATAAAAGAATTCAGCTAGCTCCGCTCTAAATCGTTCCTCCCCAATATCAATCTTGATCTTGGAAATCGCCTGTGGTTTCAAGTACATCAATAGTAGGCATCAAAACTGAAGCTACATGGATCACTCAACACCTCCTTTGTATTACCACGGCCTACATACCACTCTTCATCTTCAACTCGGGCCCTTACAATTTTTTCTGATTTCTCGGACTACTCTGTCAACGTGCAGAATCGCAGATGCACTGTTTAGATCATTAATCTGCTACCACGTCCCTCCGTCTGCATTAAAGCAACCACTGCCCACATTGGCAAGGATATGCCCACTTTCTAATTCCAATTTCTATGGAGAGATGTAAGCTTTCCAATCATAATTTGTAGAACTGAACTGAGGCAGCGATGGTGACGGTCTGAGGTAAATAAATCAAAAAAGGTTACGCACGGTTCCAAATGATATAGAGGGTTTCTTTCAAGAGTATGGTTCAATCAGTAGATGAAAACCGAAATTTTCGAAGCAAGAGCCCTCACTCACCTTTCGGTGACATGCTTCATCATAGGGCCCAGCTCCTCGTCAAGCCGGCGCTGCAATGCCTGACGGGCCCCACAAGGGGGCTCTTTGCCGGAGATCTTTTAAGAATCGTGTGAAGCCGGTCAGAAAAAGTAAAGTGAAGGATTGGTATATGAAAAAATGTTTAAAATGACTAGAGGTAACTATTAATATTTTTATTCTTATGCTGATACCTCGGACATGATTAAAAATCGATATGAGGGGAAATAGTGGAATAATGTCCACACACCTCATCAAAACCAGGTAGGTATGGTTACTATGTCTCTTAATAAGGAATGTTAAAAAAGAGACAGTGCCCACAGGGTCCCCTGTGTCACTCAATGTAGTTGGTCAACATGTTTCTCGCTTTCTTCTCGTCAACAATTGATCTAATGCGATTCGTCAGGACCTAATTACATACCTAATCCTTTTAAACCATGGATATTCCCCCCGGGGGTTAGGAACAGGCGTAGGTGATCCGGCAGCGCCCGTCGTCTTTTGAAAATCAGAGTGGATTTTAAAGCCTGATACTACCCCGATGAGGCCCTACCATTAGTTTTTGGAGGGTTTTGATTTCCTTATTTTTGGGAATATCCATGGTTTAAAAGGATTAGGTATGTAATTAGGTCCTGACGAATCGCATTAGATCAATTGTTGACGAGAAGAAAGCGAGAAACATGTTGACCAACTACATTGAGTGAAACAGGGGACCCTGTGGGCACTGTCTCTTTTTTAATATTCCTTATTAAGAGACATAGTAACCATACCTACCTGGTTTTGATGAGGTGTGTGGACATTATTCCACTATTTCCCCTCATATCGATTTTTAATCATGTCAGAGGTATCAGCATAAGAATAAAAATATTAATAGTTACCTCTAGTCATTTTTAACATTTTTTCATATACCAATCCTTCACTTTACTTTTTCTGACCGGCTTCACACGATTCTTAAAAGATCTCCGGCAAAGAGCCCCCTTGTGGGGCCCGTCGGGCATTGCAGCGCCGGCTTGACGAGGAGCTGGGCCCTATGATGAAGCATGTCACCGAAAGGTGAGTGAGGACTCTTGCTTCGAAAATTTCGGTTTTCATCTACTGATTGAACCATCCTCTTGAAAGAAACCCTCTATATCATTTGGAACCGTGCGTAACCTTTTTTGATTTATTGACTACTGGGAACCTTACGCACGGGACCAGGAGTTTACACTCCAAATATCCCATTTTGCCCCCCCTTTTGTTGTTTATCCGAGTGCCTGAGGTAAACAGGTAAGGTGTTCCAGCTCTTTGCTGCGAGGTAGGCGAAGGACCTTCCTCCGGCCAAGGTCTTCCATATGCGGGGTACGGTGACTAAGGCCTGTTGAATGGAGCAGAGTGGTCTGGCGGGGGAGTAGAAGGTGATGCAGTGATTGAGGTAGGTAGGTCGTGGAGAGCCTTTTATGCATGGACCAGGAATTTGAAGTTGATCCTTTTCTCGATGGGAAGCCACAGGAGGTCTCTTTGGTGTCTGGTGATGTGTTCGCGGCAGGGAAAGTCCAGGATGAGTCTGGTGGAGTGGTTTTGGAAGTGCTGTAGTTTCTTCAGGTTCTTCTGGGTGGTGCCAGTGTAGACGGCATTGCAATAGTTGAGTCTGCTGGTGACCAGAGAGTGGGTTACGGTTTTGCAGAAGTGGTTTGGAATCCATTTGAAGATCTTCCAGAGAAATCGGAGTGTGTGGAAACAGGAGAATGCGACCGAGTTGACATGGGGGGTCATGAGCGATGAATCCAGGATGAAGCCGAGGTTGAGTGCGTGGTTAGTTGGGATAGGGGGGTGCAGAGGGTAGCAGGCCATTAGGAGTCATTCCAGGCTGATGCGGAGGGTCCCAGGATGAGGATCTTGGTCTAGTCAGAGTTGAGCATGAGGCATCTCTCCTTCATCCAGGCGGCGACGGCTTCCATGCCAATGTGGAAATTTTTCTTGGCAGTTGTGGGGTTTTCGGTCAGTGAGATGAACAGCTGGTTGTCGTCGGCATAGGAGACTATGTTCAGTTTGTGGGTCCTGTCGATGGATCAGAGCTGGGCCATGTAAATGTTGAAGAGCGTGGGGCTCAGGGAGGAGCCCTATGAAATTCCGCTGCTGATCTCCATAGGTTTTGACAGGTAAGGCAGGAGTCTTACTCGCTGTGTTCGGCTGGTCAGGAATGAGCGTATCCATAGTAGGGCTTTTCCGTGGATGCCAGCTGCATGGAGTCTGGAACAGAGGGTGTGATGTGAGACAGTGTCGAAGGCAGCTGATAGGTCCTGTACGATGAGGGCTGCTGTTTGGTTGAGGTCGAGAAGTGAGCGGATATCATCTGTGGCATGCTTCCAGTCCTCAGGGAAGGTATCCGTTTCCATGGAACAGCTGACAGTGTGGCGGAGCTCGGATGCGATGGAGGTATTAGAGTTTAAAAAAAATATAGATATATAGGGACGCGGATCCTCTGTGGATCCGGACCCGGGAATACAGATTGGCTGTCCGCAACCCGACAAGAAAGTTGCGGCTGCCATTTTGTTTGTCGCATTGGCTTGGAAGTGGGAAAGGAAGAGTGCAAAAACACATAAGGGTCAGTCAGGATACAGGTATCAGGTCCCCATAGGACATATAGAGGGGTCTTTTAGGGACCCCATGTGGGCAAAAAAAATGCCTATTTTTTTGTCAGATCCACGTATCCACGGGTGGATCTGTGAATTCAGAGAAAAACAGAAAAAAAAACCACCCAGTGTATCCAACCTCATGCTGCGCATGGCTGAAGGCTGTGCGCAGCCTGGGTTTGAGTGCATGCAGGAGGGTTGGCTAGCCAATCCCCGCAACACACGGCCAAAGGCCGTGCGTAGCGCTGGTTATATTTACGCATCTGCATATTAAAAAGAAAACATAGAAATTCACTGAAAAAAACAAAGGTTACAGGGACGTTAGTTAGGTTCTGAATTTACTCGCAAACAACCATAGAAATTTAGCAGTTTTAGTTACGGTTAACTCAAGTAACTATTACTTGCGCCCTCGCCATGCACAGCTAATTATTCCTCATATTACATTACTTATGACATCTTCTATGGCATCATTGATATTATTAAAGCAAGATTTGCAATAAAATTATTGATGAGAAAACTGTGCATGGAAGGGTTGTGATTTGGTATACATCTGTTCAGCAGTTTCAGGGCCATTAAGGTGTTAAAGCATACTGGGTGCCCTAGGTAGGACCAGGGCTCCCAGGTGGATATGGCCAGGCCCCAGGATGGGGTCCCCGGAACCAAATCAGCCCAGGGAGGGGGCTGTGCAGCCCCCCTCCCAGTTTAAAATATGTATTTGGGACCAGGGAGGTGGTCCCTAGGGCATATAAAAGTCCCAGGAGGGGGTCCGCACAGCCCCCCACCTTTATTAAAGAAAGCCCCAGGGATGTGGTGGTCCATGGGGCTCAGTGACTGCAATGGCCACCCATCCCATTTCTTAATAAAAACTCTGGGGCTAAAAAGAGTCCTTGGGGGGGGGGGGCGTGAGCCCCCGCCATTTTTTATTACCTTCCTGCTCCCAGGACCTGACCCACCCGGGGGCTTTTCTGTATAAAAGAGCACTTGTTACTTTTTTTTTTCACCGTAAATTCACGAATCCCTCACAAATTAACAGATTTTTTTATTTATTTATTTTTTAGAAAAAAATGCTTCTTTGCCCTGGCTTGGGCCCAAGGGGCCCCAGCACCAATGCTAGGGAGTCAGGGTATTCCTACCCTGACCCTTTTTCTTTTGTTTCCCAAAGCTGTGTGTGGTGCGGGAAGTGACTGCTTAATAGGGTTTTGGCCACAGGGCCTGGCTGCAGGCCAGGTCCTGTGGCCAACCCCCTTGGAGTGACCCAAGATAACTAAAACTTGTGCCCTTGCCATGCACTGCTGATGTCCTAATGACATCTTTGATGGGATTTCATGCTAGAGAAACTACACCAATATGGGATACCTCAAGCCTACATTAAATGGGTCCAATTATCCTACACAGCCACCACTGCTCGACCATGCACAGGTAAGCACATATCCTAAACTTACTCAATATGGCGAGGAACACACCAAGGCTGTCCACTTTCCCCGCTCCTGTTTATCCCGGCAAAAGGACCTATTGCACAGATAATCCGTCAAGAAATGATGCACAAAGGGATATGAATAGGCAATGTTGTCCACACGGTCTCCTTTTATGCAGATGATATGCTGTTGTACCTTAAGAGATCTCCAGGAAACATATACAGAATTGGCCCGCCTTTTTTTCTACCTTTGGGGCTCTTTTTGGGCACCACATGAACTCCAAAAAATCATGGGTGTACTCCTTTGCTGGCAACTATACAGCGCCCACATTGCACTTTGGGGATAAAGATATTCCAGAAGCCCTTTGCACCTTTCGATATCTCTGTATCCAGATATGTCAAACTTGCACAAATCTCTTGGAGGGCAATCTGTTGCATGCGATAGCGGCACTTGAATCGCAAGTGGCTTTCTGGACCACATTACCGTTAACAGTGGCGCTGCCCAAAATGGTGATGCTGCCGGGTCTACTATACCATTTCATAAACGTACCCACCTTCCGGTACTTGAATACCATCTTAATGGGCGTCACAGAGTTAATCTAGCTAAAATGCAACTCCGACAGACCAGGGAGGCATGGGGGATCCAGAGGTTAAGGACTACTGCATTGCCGGGCAACTTCAATGATTCTCCTATTGGCTAGCTGGTCATAACCTATTTGAAAAAGATCACAGGGCACATTTAGAACAGGGCCACCAGCATCGCCTACTACACTCGGGCACCCAACCATTACCCTCACAAACACTCCAGTTGCATATAGCACTCAAATATTGGAAGCTGGTAAAACAATACAATGCAGTCCAGGCACCATACGTCCCAAATATCCCATTACGAGCCTCCCCACAATGTCGGGCACATTAACAAAATGGAGACTTGAACCCAGGGAGCAGGAGGGGGTAACAACAGTGGGAGACCTCTTTGCAGAAGGTTCTCAAATGACACAAGGGTTTCATAAACACACACAACCTCCCGAATTCCCTCTTTCTCACATATACCAGTATCCTCAATCAATCAATCAGTTTTTGTAAAGCATGGCTACTCACCCATGAGGGTGTATCAAGGCGCTGATCCTTAGCTTTGTACGAACGAATGCCTGCCAGATGACAAGAAACCCTTGACTCATGAACTACTAAAGGCACTACATATAATGGGCCAGGGTCGACATCTAGTAAGGTGGCTATATAAGGGTCTCAGAATACAGCTCATGGTCCCCTTGGTCCACTACGAGAAAAATGGGAATCTGACACAGCCAAAACATTTGACGATAAGGACTGGGAGATGGTCCTTGAATACCCCAGTAGGGTGCCCCAGATTTGAATTTATCCAATTCACCATTCTACATAGGGTATATGTAAGCCCTCATCACATTAACAGGATATACCCAAAGGCTAAGCCAGCCTGCCCGGCTGCCTTGAGGAAGGAGAAGATTTGCTTCACATGCTGTAGGCATGTTATCGGCTGTCAGCCTACTGGGCCGGAATAATCAAAACTGTTTGAGAAATGACAGGTCTAGCAAACACGGACAACATAGAACACTGTTATATTGGGAATGCCCATATGACCACAGGCATCCAAAGTGGAGGAGAGATTTACAAAACTAGCATTATTACTGGCAAAACGCTTGCTTACCAGAAGGTGGAAGTTAGTGGTACCCTCCTACAGTTGAGGAGGGGCGGGAAGAGGTACAACAATGGGGCCTCACAGAGGGTCAAGCTCTCCGATGGCAAGAGTTTAAAGGACTTCCAAAAATGCCCATTTCTACGGGATGGGATTTAATAATGGAAGGCTTCACAGCACAAGAACCAGAACCCTGATATAATACGAGCATACAATAAAAATCTCATGGCTTAAGTTACACTCATTAATGATATGTGGAGACACACCCCATATGAGTATTAATATCTAGGATGCACATAATTTGTCACCCAGACATGAAGAAGGCTACACTTAACATACACTTCCAGTACAAACAGATCATGTCTAAAGGGCACAGCCAGTACTTTATTGCAGTTGGAGAACCAGGAGGGCGGTAAGAGAAAGGGGCTCTAGTATCATGACAGGATAATAACACCGTCTAACAATGTCATACTGTATCATAATAACATTGCTCTAATACTTAAGCAGGGAAATTATGGCATTTATTTTATTACTATACTCCGGAATCCTGTAATGTTTACTTTCAAAAAGCCAATAATGTTTGAATTAAAAAACAATGATATCGTTCATAACACCATTGATCATATCAATGTAACATTTGCAATAAAATTATTGAGGAGAAAACGATCAACAGCGGGAGCGCGAGTTATAGTTACCTTTGGGCACAGGTTATAGTTACTTGAGATAAACATAACTAACTGCTGAATTTCTATAGTTTTGTGCGTGTAAATAACGTCCCTGTAATCTCTGTTTTTTAAGTGAATATATATATATATATATATATATATATATATATATATATATATATATATATATTTATTAACGAGTGGCAGTCGTCACCAGGCAGTTACAGTTAGGAACTAGTTGCTATAGAAAAGGTATTTTTTTGTTTTTACTTGCCTATATCTTTGGCTCTGGTTGATGAATCTTCACAAACTTTTCCCAAAACAATCACCAGTCACGTCGGGAAGCAGCCTTACCCACGACTCCCGAACAACGAAGTCATGGACAACAAAAGCAGAACAACGCTTTTGTTAACCACGACTTCCTTGTTCGGTACGTTAACCATGCATGTGCTGAACCACGCACATGTGTGGTTAAGGCACAGAAGAAGGAAGTCCGCTGAGGAGGACGACGTGATCAGGTAAGTGGGTTGGGACTGGGTCTGTTTTAGGGCCAGGGGCAGGGGGACCAGGGTATTTTTAGTTTTAGGAGGTGGGAGGTCGGGGTGGTTTAGGGGCGGGGTCGGGGTATTTTTAGGTTTAGGGGAGGGGAATGGGTATTTTTGGTTTTAGGGGCGGGATGGGGGGGTCAGGTGGTTTAGGTTTGGGGTGGGGGTCAGGGCATTTTTACTTTTTGGGGGCGGGGTGGGGCATTTTTATTTTTAGGGGGTGGGGGTTGGTTGGTTTAGGGGAGGGGGTCGGGGTATTTTTAGTTTTAGGGGTGAGGGGGTCTGAGTGGTTTGGTTTAGGGGCAGGGAGGGGGGGTCCGGAAATTTTTAGTTTTAGGGTGGGGGGGGGGGGTCGGGGTGTTTTAGGTTTAGCAGCGGGGCGGGGCATTTTTAGTTTTAGGGGTGGGGGGGTTGGGTATTTTTTGTTTTAGGAGGTGGGGGGTCGGGTGGTTTAGGTTTGATGCGCGGGGTCGGGGCATTTTTAGTTTTAGAGGTGGAGAGGGTTGGGGTATTTTTAGTTTTACGAGTGGGGTCAGGGTCTGGGGTATTTTTTACTTTTTGGGGGTGGGTGGTTTTAGGTTGGGGTCGAGTTAATTTTCAGGGGTGGGGGGTCAGGTGGGTTGCATACTGGAACCATGCATGCCGTTCACTAATGCCTCTACCAGGAATGCCTTTGCAATGAAAAATCATTGTTAAGGTATTTGTGGTAAAGGTATTAGTGGTAACAACGCGGTTGTTGTTCCGACCACGTTATTCAGGCATGCGTGGTTCCAGCATGCGTTGTTGCGACATACATTCATCACGTCAGCTGCTGTCTGGAAAGTGTCGGAGTGATCAAGTTGGGGCCGAGAAAAAGGGGGGAACGCAGAACGCGTTTTCCCCATTCATTTTTCCATAGGGATTATGAACAGCGATAGTGTCGAAATTACATCAAATTTGGCAGAATGGTAGCTCTTGGTCCAGAAAGTGACTTTTTTTTTTATTTGGTGTAAATCTGTTCAGTAGTTTTAGAGAAATTAAAGAAAAATCCAAATTTGTATATATAGGGATGAAAAGGATTTGCGACCTCTCCCGATCTTGTGCTGAGATCTGATTGGCTGTCAACACTTCAAAAACAAAGTGTTGGCAGCCATGTTGGGACTTGGCTTCAGCCGAGTCCCAGAAAAAAGGTTATAAATAAAGAAAAGGGGCCAGGGTATAGTCACCCTGACCCTTTATCTCTGGTGCAGGGGGTCCCAGGGCTAAAAAGCACTTTTTGCTATTTTTTGCTGTGGAATTGTGATAGGGTTGCGAATCCCTGTAATTGTTTTTTCTTTTTTTTTTTTTTGTAACGCAGGGCGGGCTCCCTTGCTTCATTATTCAGACACCCCCCAGGTGGGCCAAGTCTCAGAGGCATTGTTTCTTGGAGTGCGGGGGAAGGGGCATGCTCCCCCCACCCCGGGTAATATCATGACGGGGGACACGCGCCTCCCCCCTGCTGCCCACGGACCATCACCTCCCCAGGGCTATACTATAAGAATGGAGAGGGTTCATTTCAGACCCCCTGTACCCCCGGGGACCACCACCTCCACAGGGATATTCTCGTTGTAGGGGGGGGGGGGCACGCAGTCCCTCTTGAGGAGTCACTGAAGGCCCTGGGGACCGCTACCCTCCACAGCCGACTCCTGCTATGTCCCGGGGTGCCCACCCACGGGACACAGCGGTTTGCTGTGGATTGGCGGCAGCTTTGACAGGTACCACCAAGCCACAGCAAACACTCCGTTCCAATGAAGGGAGAGCTGTCAAAAAGCTCTCCCTTCGTCGGAGCAGAGGTTTTCTCTGTCTGCCTGCCCGCAGAGATATGTGCAGGCAGACAGAGGAAACATTTGATCTCTGACAGCAATGTTGGCTCCAGCAGGAGGCGGGGAGCCAGTTGGGACCATGGGGGCCTTCAGGCTCACTGAGACTGGGTGAAGTTATAGTTAGGGTTATCTCAAGTAACTATAACTCGTGCTCTAAGGTAACTATAACTTGCACCCTCGCCATGCACTGCTAATTACTTCACAAATTAGGGAACTAATGACATCTTTGATAACATTATTGATCATATCAATGTAATATTTGCAGTACAATTTTTGACGAAAAAACTGTGCATGGTGGGGGCACCCGTTATAGTTAACTGAGGGCACGAGTTATAATTACTTGAGATAACTAGAACTATAACTGGTGAATTTCTATGGTGTGATTTGTTTAAAATGTGAGCCTAACTACAATGTCTCTGTAACCTTTGTTTTTTGTTTTTTTTTAGAACATTTCTATGTTTTTTTATGATTCTATTTCCTATCTATTACATCCCTGTAAACTTTGTTTTTTTCAGTTAATACATAGATATATACACACACACACATATACATTTGATCTTTTGTCTATCACCTACCCTGCAAAGACTGGCACAGACCTTAGGAGCAAAAGCTTCCTTCATTCTTAATCTGGCCAGGGCGCTGGCCACTCTTGCATAATCTCATCAGGACAAAGGCTAGAGAGTAGTACTGCATAGTACAAGTTATGTAAATGATTATAAAGAAGCAGCTCAGTTCACCCCATCTAAATTTCTCGGTGAAACTAATTTCCAGACGATCTGCACGGAACCATATGTCAGCACTTCGAACCTGCCTATGTGGATGGGCTGTGGAGGCAGCGGGTTTTAAGAAGGGACACAGCTGTGGCAATCACAAAGACAGCACATTCCCGTCCAGGAAATATAAAATAGCTATCAAGTACAGAACAAAAACAGCAGCTTGCTCAGCACATTAGCGAATTGCAGTCATTACCAGCCAGCTAGGAGATACAGACGCTACAAGTGGGTTGGAAATTGGCACGAGGCACACTAAGTACTAGCCACATGCAAACCCATGGCAGGTGCAGACAGCATCTGCTATGACATACCTGAGTGGTAAAGCGAGTGCAGGCAACAGCAGGTGCCTGGGGTTTCCTGCACACGCCTGGAGGTAGACGACGCCAGTCTCCTGAACAGACCCGGAGGTACAGATATTACTAGCAGCCTGCTCATACTTGTGAGGTGCAGGAACATTAAACACCTGTATGTATCTGTGAGGTACACGTGCTGCTAGCCTTCAGGCACCTGCATCCCATCCGTCTGTTCTCACATGTGAGGTACAGACTGTACCAAACTAAACACATGTAAACAAATAGGTGGAAATATTAGTGTCAGCCACCTGCACATCGGAGTGCTAAACAAAGTACCTGCCTGCAGCAGGCACCTGGAGGAAAAGATACTACAAGCAGCGCAGACAATATTAGACACAAGACCATAATTTGCGATCTATGATGCTGCCAGAATCCTCACGCCTGAAATAAAGTATGTCACCTGCCCAAACCAGGGAATTACAAGAGTTACCAAAAGCGGTAGCAGCAATACCATGCACTGCAATGTGCCTGGGATGAATAGACAAACAGGCCTTGTGAAATGCACAACCCGGAGGTGCACCATACCAGACACCTGCAAAGAACTAGGAACGAACAGTATCAGGCACCAGCACACAGTTCGGGGCAAACAGCAACAAACATGTACACCAGTGGTTCCCAACCTGTCGGCCGGGGACCCCTGGGGTCCGCGAAGTCTCCTCAGGGGGTCCGCGGCTGCTTAAAACATTTAATAATATTAGGTCCCAGCTATCAGTAATGACTCCTCGGGGGTGTCTGTTCTGTGGGGTTGCTCATGAGGCAGATGAAGGGGACAGCACCTTCTAAATCAGACATTGATTGGGTGACAAACATGCCACTGATTATGCTAGCGGTTACTGCAATGTGTCTATATTAATTGCCTTGGTATATTTTTAAGTTGGTGGGAGTGTTTATATTAAATTTTTTTTATTTGCATAAACTAACCATACTTTATAGCATAGTATTAAATATGGTGTCTTGTGTTTCCTTTTTTTTACTGTAGGAAGCATCTTTGAAACTGTTTCTTTCAACAAGTTTACATCCACAATTTGCCTGCAAAAATTCTCAACCTGTTATAACCCTTAAAATCTTGCAAGAAAAATTGGCCTTCCATCACTTTTGTTTTTTAAAATCGCCCTCTGCTTCTTTCTACCTTCTGTCTCCCTCTTCTGCATACAAGTCACTCTAAAACTCTCATGCCTAACTGCCTTAAAGCTCTTTGGAAACCATAACAATATCTATTAAAAATTCCAGCTAAAATTGTGTCTCACCTGCCTCCCCCTCTAAGGATCACTTCTATGTCGACCATTACCACAGAATGCATGAAATGAGCAAGTAAAACTAACCCCAATAACCAGTTAACTGTCCACTAATTTGGCTCCACAGTAGGAGCTACTCGCCGCAAAGCGCTTTGACGCCTCATCAGGGGTAGTAAGCGCTATACAAATACAATTTATATGTTATATATAACATGTGCATGCTTGGAATATATACAGAACGTGTCACCTGCGTTTACAGTAGCTTCTCTACTTGGCACTGGTACAAAGCAAAGAAGCCCAACACCTGCCTCTCCCCATCTCCTCTATTTCCTCCATTGCGTTCTCCCCCACTCACAGTGCAGTTATTCATTTGCACTCATTTCCGTAGAGCTAATCTGTCACTTTACGGTCGCTTCAAAGCGCTTTCCTCCCCGTGAGCCCCTTTCCTTTCAGTCTCCCTCCTGCTCCCTCGTTAGAAACCCTGATGGTAATTATTGAGTTGAGTTATGAGCCTGACGTGGCTCGCGCTGCCAGTAATTAATGCGGCCTGCGCTCCTGACGACTTCCTTCTGCTGGGGGCTCACAGCGACTCCCGCTCCAGCCCAGACTCTTCAATCACCGAGGCGGAGATGCAATTTGATAAAGAAATTATTTTTCTTTAAATAATTGAGTGTTCTGCTGGAGCATCCTAGGCTGCAGGGGGCTGGACTCCAGCAGCGAGACTGCGAGGGAGCCTGAAGAGGACAGAGGTGGAGTGAGGGGGCTTGAAAGAATGTGGCGCAGAAATGAGGAACGAGGCCTGGTGTCCTACTCGAAGTATACACCATACACCTTTTTTTTTAGATATATTCACAAAGAGCGATGCAGGGCGACCCACAATATTTGTTCATGTTCAGGCTGAATACAATGAAACTAGAATGGACTCATAACCAGCACGTCATTTTTAAATTAGCCCCTGCTGCATGCCTCTAACCAGGTAACCTCTGTAAAACATAAACCCAGCCTGCAGTCCTTCTTACTGTAAACATCCGCTGTCGGCCTCTGTTCTGCGCCCAGAGGTACGCACGTTGGTACACCGCTATTTCTCCATCCTGCTGGAGTTAGGTCCACTTAATCCCACTCACCCACCGCCAGGACGGAAACCACCCTTGCCAGCTCTTTCTTCACACTAAAGTCTCTCTTTTTCTCTTCCCTCATTCCTCTCTGCTCCGGCTGCTGGTGAGCCCTGGCTTGACCTACGGGCTCTGCAGCCCTGATTCGACATCATTGAATCCTGCTGTGCTGCTTGAATGAGGCGAGGCAGCAAAGCAGGGGAGTTTGAACAGCCAACTTCTGTTGCCAGCTCCGAGAGGGCAGGTTGAAGTGCGAGTCTCAGCAACACCATCATGAATGTGCAGGTTCAATCCACCCTACCTTAAAAACCGGGACTTTTTTTTTGTTTTACAATAAAGTGTCGGGACGCCAGGCCGATCCTTTAGAAGCCAGTGCAGTCCTTTAAAAACCGGGACTGTCATGGAAAAACCGGGACGTCTGGTCACCCTAGCAGCTGCCCACTTACACAGTGCCCAAGTCCTAAAAAAAGAAGTAGGGAGCCTGACCAAGATAGGCAATAAGCAAGTCACATCGTGACAGCACATGACAACACAACGTGTCATATCGCACGTCGCATCACAGGAAGTGACCTCACAAGAAGTTACATCACAAGAAGTTACATCACAAGAAGTGACATCAGATTTTAAGACTGCACCCATAAGTTTACCAGGTCTATCATGAGTACATTTTAGGGCACTAAGAAATTTAACAAATGAGATATTGGGTCTGGGCTGTGCCAAAAAAGTCAGCAAACCCAATGCAAAATATGGGCCTTAACTAATACATTTATGTTTTTTTTTTTTTTTAAACTCTGCCACAAAGAAATTGGCAACAAAGAGAAACATGACAGTATAGCTCAATTGGCTTCAAAGTCTGCATTTCCAAATATCTTATGGGGTGAAGGCACCTGCTGCAGAGATCTTTGTATGCCCAGTAAATCTCAAGGAAAAATAATAATGGTAGGAACACTCTGGGGGGGATAACATATTTGATTGAGAGATTCGTGTTTTGTCTAGTGCCAGATGCAAATCAAAGTAGCATAGAGGGCTAATGTGTCCCCTGCAAAGCACATCATGTAACAAGCAGATGACAGATTTTTATTTTATAGAAAAAGGTAAGTGGGCTTCTGCTGTTAACAGAGAGATCCGTTTGTGACTTGCAGTTCATAAATTGTAATCTTCTAATGTAGCACAGTGAGCTATGAAGAACATGTGACTCCTACACCTTGTAACCCTCACTGTCTTATGTAATGCATTGTGTGCAGTGATTTACACACTTACATGATTTGTTGTCAATGTCGAAGCGTGAGGCTCCAGACCGCTCCCAAATGGATCATACTGGACCAAAGGGAGGCCTGATGGCCCCTTAATTTTGGCCTTTATCTTTGGCCCAGTTGGAGGTGAAAATAAAAAAGCCTCCCTCCTTGCCTGCACGTTGCTGCTGGGCATGGAAAGCAGACCACAGGCGCTACTGAACGTGTCCAGGTGTATGCCACAAGTTCAGCATATTTCAGCAGGGGCCAATGTCTTGGCAAGGTGGACAGTGTCTACCCTGTGAAAATAGTGGGTAGACTAAGCCTACTTGTATTTATCCGTGGCTTGTGCTCTGCACTTACAACTAAATTAAACCTGCTCAATTCACCCCAATCCAAAGCAGCACAAGGTGGATACAGAAAATGACATTCCTGAACGAGAGTACCCACCCTCCTGCATTTGGCTCAAAAGTACCTGCTACCACTCTAAACCAGAACAACAATCCCATAATCAATCAACCCTTCTAGGAGTTCAGAATTCAAGTTGGAGGGAACATGACATTCTCTACATCCAAAGTCCCAGTGAGGAGTGAGCATTGCTGCCAGCTTATCTTATCTTGCAGTGTAAGGCATGGGTACTCTCAAACATTTCCCCAAGAGCCAAAATATATGGTTTGTGGTGCATCTGAGGGCCACATTGATGCCAGCAGTGTGGGGGTCAGGGGAGTGGTGAATGTAAGGTGGGCGCAGGTGGAGCGAAGCATGTACCTAGTGCATGCGGACTGTGTCATGGAGTTATTTTGGGGGTTTCATTCTATATTGCCTTCTATATTATGCCCCTAGTTCCTAGAAGAGACACAGATTTGACAATACTGTGCCTTGCTTTATCTGAGTCGCGGTCCTACCACACCATGAGGTAACCCTTCTCTGTCTGGCATCTCGAGCTTTTATAGAGTCGAGTGGGCAAAGGAAGAAACTTGGATACTGAATTGGAATGAAACAGAGTCTTATGTCTTTCAATCTCCTTATTTCTTTAGTTTTCTTTTATCTATAAACAGCAGGAATGCGTAGAATACTCAGACCATAAGAGTTACTGTTAAAAGGAGCATATTGGGTGGTTCTTTTAATTGCTGTTTGTAATGTCTGTGCACACACACTGCTTTTGACTATATCAGTGTGTAATTTCAGATTCTTGTGAACATTCCTCTGAATGTGTCCATGCACTGTTTTCAGTGGGTCCTAATAACATCTGACATGTCTTTTTAAAGATGTGGATTACAGATGATAATACAATAATTTGCATATATGCTTCACTGATGAAGACTAGTCCTTTTCAGAACTTGTTTGTGAATGTCTAATACTGAAGTAAAAGCACAGCAGTGCTGCCAGATATTTGAGCAAATGCTATTTAAATTACAGAACTGAAATCGCGGAGATAGTGGAAAATCCACGCTTCATACAAAGAACGAGTGTAACAAATAAATTCTGCAGGTGAGTGGAAAGAGTGTAGTATGTTTCCGGTGGTACATTTTGGAGCGTACGGTTGCAAATATATTGGTGAAGCATTGTGGGAGCACACTGTCATTTACAGAAAACTGATTTTTCACTGAAATGACCAAGCACGTTTGTATAGACATACAGTTTTACTAATGAAACTATGCAGTGCACAAACAATGTGTGAAAACCGGGATTAAGCAAATATTTCATTAGGACGTCACCGAGTGTAGTCATTTACTTTGTTCCCATTAAAATCTTTTTTTTTACAACACTACAGAATTGCAAAAAAAATGTTTCGCTTGTGCCTTTCTAACTGCTAAAATATTCTGAAATATTTGTACACATTTTTTACAGGTATTTACATTTTGTTGTGTGTTGGAAACAAATGACATCCTGCAGCCTTTACTTTCACGCTCCCAGTAAGAATGTTGCATATTTCACTTTACAAAATCCTCACATTTAGCAGTCGGAGGAATAAAAAATAAACACTAACTTCAATTTTACAAAGAATAAACAGCAATTTGTTAGAACCCAATAGCTTGCCATTTCACCTCTATATTTGAGCTCACAGCAAATGTGCAAAAAACAAAAACTACATTTAAAGGACTCTTTATTGTTCATTAGCCTTGTAAACTCCACGCTGCTCATAGGCATGCCTGGTTGATGAACTTGTAGGGCCAGAGATCTGTAGAATCACTAACTTAGAAAGGAAAAGAAAACTGTTTTAACAAAATGTGGACAGAAACTTGAGGTGGCCTGCCGTGACTGGTGGGTTGGATATTAAATCATCCCAGTGGCCAGAACGGTACAAATGCACATAGGCTGTAGGAACCCTCTCCAAAGAAATGCAGCATGTTTATTAAAACTCACCAAGCCGCAGCAGTTGCTCTGTGAACTACCATGCAAGGAAGCCAGCAGAACACAGAAACAAAAAAAAGTGAATAGAAAACAAGCACTTGTGGAAGAATACAAGGAGCCAGACAGAGAGGTGGTAGGGAGAATAAGCTTCACATGAGGGACAAAGACATGATGGATGGTGCATATAGTGTTGAAGAAAACACAAACAATGATCTGTTCAACAGCAACTGAAGTGGCATGGTGTGCAAAATAACAATGGATAGAGATGCGGCCTGAAGTGATTACAAGCGGACGAGATTAACTGAAGCACTGCATCAGTCACTGTTTTGAATACGCATAGTGTCACCCTAAGTGGGCAGGGTATGCCCAGACATGCGTCCCATGCACACTGTCACTAGAACCAAGTTGTACCCAGCTGATAAGATCATAACTAGGGCAAAACTGGTCCTGGGTTGCTTGTTTTACAGTTTAAGGAAGACCAGGCTTGGCAGTTTTGGCTGGACTGTTCCTATTGGAGCAGGGTCAAAACTGATTTGCATCTAGCCGGTTCCTAACTGAGGTGGCATGGTGTACAAAATAACAATGGATCTGGCCCGACTGATTACCAGTAGTTGAGATTAATTCACTCATTCCATCCATCCCTGCTTTATATACGTATTCTGTTCAAGAGCAAAGCATCATTTGTTAGAGATCAGGGCAGGCTTGAGGTAGCTTAGGCACAACTGTTCGATGTGCGGGGAAGAAAAACAGAGCTGCAGCCACTCCACCTTTGTATGTTAAAAACATATAATTTTGCATTTAACAAAATGCAAATTTGTAGGTGCCTGCACAGACTTGAAAGCACCACATAAATGTTAAGAACTAGAGCATTAAAAATTGTCATATTTCTGCTAAGACCTCTCTCAAATTCTATTTTTCAGGCCTCCAGGTCTTCAACTGCTCTTTTACTAGCAGCCTCATATCTCATCAACCTGCCCTGTAGCAAAATGACTGTCCACCTTCCCGAGTTGCTTGTGATAATTTGTCCTCTTTCTGTCTGTGAGAAAATCAAGGCCATTCATGATTGTACTGCCCAGCTTCCGGTTACATCCTGTCTCATGCAGCATTATTACAAAGCTTCACCCTTTTTTGTCTCTCTTCTCACAGCTCTTCCAAGTGACTATGGAAGAAGAGGAGGTTCCATCTTTGTTTACCACCCTTACGTCGGGCTCTCCAAAGGACATATGTCCAGCCAGGACTCTAAAATCTTTATCTGCGGTTATTACACTTGCTTTCACCTTCGCCCTTACCACATGTTTTATCTGGCAATGTCCCAAATGAGCAGAAGAAAGATGCTGTCAAACCACTTTTTAAAAAGTCAAACTTAGACAACAAGACAGAAGCTAACTATAGGCTCATCTTTTTTAACATCAGTCTCTAAAATTGGTCACATGTTCTGGCTAACTGGCTTTCACTAGATGCTAGCCAGATGCGGTTAAAGCCTGATTTGTGTTGTACTGAATGATGTCAGAAAAAATAACAGTGAATTGCAATCTGCCTCATCATGCTGCTGCAGCTGTGTGTCACACTGTTACCTACAAATGAGAATCTAGAGAGAAAAAACATTTTTATTCCATGTCACTTGAATGCTTGTGTGTTAATGCTACCATAATTTCTAGATCTAACTATGACAGTGCTAGCTTTCCTAAGACACCTATTTACTAGCTTCAAAAGATTCAGGATATGGCTGCACGAAGGGTTATCAATTTCAGGAAATTTAATTGGTTCACTGAGGCTCGCTGTAAGCTGCACTGGCTGCCAGTTTCTAGAAGGATCCAATATGGGAGCTCTGGTTCCCATAGAACTTGCAATGGAACAGTCCTCATGCTGCTTAATGTACTTGCTTTCAAATCTAAGGGATCCCTTAAGTTTGCCTCTTCCATCCTACGATCTGTCCCTAATTTTCCAGGTGGAGGGCAGTGTAGAGGAGGATGTTCTTTCTCTTTACTTGGAATGCACTCGGTCTTGGCCTATGTCTTAAAATGAATCTATTTCATTTATTATCTTCATATCTGTTAGACTTTTCATCCTTGGCGTGATCTCCCTTAACTTTTTGCCTCTGTTTCCCAGGTTGTTGATGTGTGCTGGACTCTGATTTTATTGTTTTTGTTACTCTGGGCACTTTACCACTGCTAACCAGTGGTAAAGTGCAAGTGCTCCTTTACAAAATGTGTATGTAATTGGCTTATCCATGATTGGCATATTTGATTTACTAGTAAGTCCCTAGTAAAGTGCACTGGAGGTGCCTGGGCCTGTAAATCAAATGCTGCTAGTGGGCCTGCAGCACTGGTTGTGCCACCCACATAAGTAGCTCTGTAATCATGTCTCAGACCTGCCATTGCAGTGTCTGTGTGTGCAGTTTTAATTGTGAATTCGACTTGGCAAGTGTACCCACTTGCCAGGCCTAAGCCTTCCCTTTTCTTACAAGTCAGGCACCCCTAAGGTAGGCCCTAGGTAGCCCCAAGGGCAGGGTGCAGTGTATGGTTAAGGTAGGTCATATAGTAATGTGTTTTATATGTCCTGACAGTGAAATATTGCTAAATCTGTTTTTCACCTGTTGCAAGGTCTGCCCCTCTCATAGGTTAACATGGGGGCTACCTTTAAATCTGATTAAAGTGTAGATTCCCTTTGGGAGTGGATGGAAATTTGGAGTTTGGGGTCTCTGAGCTCAGAATTTAAAAATACATCTTTTAGTAAAGTTGATTTTAAGATTGTGTGTTTAAAAATGCCACTTTTAGAAAGTGAGCATTTTCTTGCTTATACCCTTTCTGTGACTCTGCCTGTTTGTGGATTCCCTGTCTGGGTCAGTTTGACAGTTGGGCTGGTAGCACCTCACACTAGACAGTGACACAAAGGGAGCTGGGGTGTAGTCTGCATTTCCTGATGAGCCATCTGTGCTAGGAGGGAGGGAAGGAGTGGTCACTTACACCTGAAAGAGCTGTGCCTGTCCTCACACAATGCAGTCTCCGACCCCCTGGTGAGTGTCTGGGGCCTGGCCTAGGCAAGGCAGGATTTCACATTCAAAACAGACTTTACTTTGAAGTAGGCCTACTTCAAAGGAGAAATTGGGTATAAGGAGGACACCCAAAACCACAGACTTTAGAAACCCTTCTGGAAACAAGAGGAACCTCTGCCTGGAGAAGAGCTGAGGAAGAAGAGCTGCCCTGCCTGTGACTGTGCTTTGTGGAGCTATCCTGCAGTTGCTGCTTCTACTAGAGTAAGAGGGCAAAGACTGGACTTTTGTGCCTTCCATCTTGAGAAGAAATCTCCAAGGGCTTGATCTAGAGCTTGCCTCCTGTTGTTTGAAGTCTCAGGGACAGCAAAGACCTCTCTCTGCCAGCACCTGGAGTCTCTGGAGAGACTCCTACTCTGCCCTGTGGTGCCCATCCAGTTCCTGGGACCCTGAAAGGAGAAGCTGGCAGCCTAAAGACAAGGAAATCCACGCACAGTGCGCCGTGCAGGGAAAATATTGACGCAACTCCGATCTGCGGCTGAAGAAACGACGCGCCGCCGGCTCCGCAGCTGAGAAACAACTCTCGCAGGAAACGTGACCGAAGAATCGATGCACGGAGCAGGAGAAACGACGTGCAGCATCGCTGATGGAGGCTGGGAGATCACAACCCGCGCTGTGGGGTTTACGGATCATCGTGTGGCTGGATTTCTGACTCAAGTACCGCTGTGCGTGGAAAAACAACGCAAGGCCTGCCCGGACCCGAGTGCACTGACCGGATCAACGCACTGCTCTCCTGCGGAGAGAAGAAACAACACGTCCCGACCCAGTGAAAGGAGAAACGATGCATGGTCCCGCTCGTAAGTGGAATCAATGCCTCGCAAGACCTTTTTGAGGCACACTCGCCCGTGCAGGGTTATTTTTGACACACACCAGGTACATTTTCACGCTAGCAGCGCTAGTGTGTGTTTAAAACTACTTAAAGACTATTTTTGCATTTTTATTGATGACTTGTGTATTGTGGATCTTTGTCGTTTTGGTCTTTTTTTGTTTAGATAAATATTTCCTATTTTTCTAAACTGGTGTTGTGCCATTTTGTAGTGTTTTCATTAAGTTACTGTGTGTGTTGGTACAAACACTTTACACCTAGCACTCTGAAGTTAAACCTACTTCTCTGCCAAGCTACCAAGGGGGTAAGCAGGGGTTAGCTGAGGGTGATTCTCTTTTACCCTGACTAGAGTGAGCATCCTTGCTTGAACAGGGGGTAACCTGACTGTCAACCAAAGACCCCATTTCTAACAATATCTTTTCTGATGTTGCTAGTTAGTTCAGCTTTAGAGTTTTCATTGCACTTTATAAGTACCAACTCAAATCAGACAGACTGACAAAGTAACTTTATTAGGTCTCACTTGAAACCTTAAGAGTGCACAGAACATTATTTCAAACATCAATCATTATATATATATATATATATATATGACAGATAATCTTAAAATCTTAAAACAGTTAAGAAATTAAAAAACGGCTATTAAAGATGTACAAAAGGGCAAGAAATATATTTGTTTATATTACTTCTAGATCAAATATATCCAATAAAAAATCCATAAGAAAGAATAGACACATCAAAAAATATTTTTCAGCTCTATTCATATAGAGCACATTTTACGTCTAATTAAATGGCGGCTAAGCAAAGTAAAAAGCGTCCAAGTCACTTCCAACAATACAGTTGATTTAATCATCATACAAAATAACATCCGTAAACCGTTAATTTTACACAGTCAGTACAGTACAGAACATATCTCAATTTAATTCTCTTAAAGTGCATTTTGCTTGAGGTTGAATAATAACACAAATATGAAAACCAATCTGCCTTAAAAATTAATGGGGCCGTACCATAGACTTTCCGTTGATTTTTGGACGCAATAATGAAACTCACAACCACAAAACATATTTCAGGAGATGCAGCAGATTGCAGATATCTCAGGCCATTTTTATATGATGGGGGTTGCAAGTATTTAAGAACGGGGCAAATAAAGTGAGTCCGATAAACAGAATATAATTTACAAAAAAGCATAAAGTGCAATGTTGATTGAATAGAGATGTTATCACATGGACAACTAGAATGTATGGATATAATGGTCCCTACTACTGGAAAAGCTACCAGGTAGTAAATCAAATTTTGCCTCAGCCTTGTTATATAATACCTATGCTGGGGATTAGGTAGCCATGACAAGTATGTATTCACCACTGAAATGTTTCAAGCTGCATAAAATTAATCACTGACTTCATGTTAAGGCCTCTCACAATACGCTCTTCTTCCCTGTACGCCAAGTACTGTTTTTCAACCAGGTCTTTAGTTTGTACGCAAATATCTTCAGGATGATCAAAAAGGGCCTGTAGGCCAAGGCCATAAAAAATTCTTTTGACATATGCCAGCCAAGGGATTGCTTGCCATTTGGCCAATTTTAAACAATCTGCTAACACTAACAGAGAAAATACTGCATTCGGTGTAGCCCAAATTTGAATCCATAGTAACAGGAGAACTAGGCCTAGAAGGTCCTCAATATAATCTACCCCTAATTCGAGATGAAGGATCAGACTCGCTGTAATTTGAGGTAGTACTAATAGGCAAGTTAAAAATCTATTCTCTGCGACTTGTAGTTGCCCCGGTGGGGAGTTATCACATACACGATCACCGTAAACCCCAATTGAAATGCATTTGCTTCTATATAATTGTATCAATTCCTTAATGAGTTTACCACCTAGCTGCTTTACAAATCTAAATAACGCGTCCGATGCTGCTCCTAATTTAAGTGTTCTTTGTGCAATCAATCTCTCCCAAGTCCCACATGTATCAAACAAAATACCCAAGTAGCTAAAAAAAGGCACTTTTGTCAACTGGGTCCCCCCTATATAGAAATTCTTGGTTTTGATGGTTTTAAGGCCAGAGGTCATTACAAATGATTTTTTGAAGGTTTACCTTAAGCTTAAGTATAGACAAAGTCGTAGAATCCATCCAGCAAATGTTGGAGGTCATTTGCCGTTAGTGCCAGTAGGACTGCGTCATCTGCATAGAGAAGGACCGGGTCAGCTCGAGAGCCTAGTCGTGGAATATCCAAACTACAGGATTCTAAAAAGGTACCAAGTGAGTTAATACACAATAGAGATATAAAGGTGCAAGGATACACCCTTGTCTCACATCTCTGGTCACCCTAGTAGGACTTGTGCTATCCCCTAGCAGTGTGTAACGCACCTTTACGGTTGTATCTGTATGTAATCTTGCACCAAGTCTACCAGAGCGTGATCAATTCCAGCTTGATCCATTAGATCCCAGAGAATTGACCGATCCACTAGGTCAAAGGCACAGGAGAGGTCCATAAAAGCCATATGAAGTATGCCTCTCTTAGCTTTGGCATACTTCCCCCATATAAGGGTTAGATTTAGGGCCTGCTCTACTGTCCCTACACTAGGTCTAAAGCCATACTGCATAGGTGAATAAAAATCTGAGTCCTCTGCCCAAGTTTCCAGTTTATCTAGAATTACCCGACCAAGAATCTTTACTGTAGAATCTAGCAAGGAGATCGGACGATAGCATGTGGGGAGACTTCGGTCTCCTTTTTTAAAAATCAGAACGATAATTGCCTATTTCCATGAGTCTTTAAAATTGCCTTTAACAGCGGCTCTGAGGACGTTAGTCCCTAGAGGGGCCCATAAATTAATATTGTGTTGATAGAAGTCGATTGGAATCCCATCTGGGCCTGCAGCCTTGTTGTTTGCTGCACTTTGAATTGCATTAATTAAAGAGGGTAAATTAGTAAGATCAGCTAACCATTCTTCCCCTGTAAATTACATGGCAGGGGTAGGGTTTCCTGCGGGATTAAAGTAGCCTCCTCAAATGTAAAAATATTGGAAAATTATCACTCCAATCCTGACTACTGAAATGACACTCAATTCCTTGTGTCAGATCATTATTAAAAAACGGACGATTAACAATCTCGCAAAAAAGTTTGCCATCTTTTAAACTGGCTGCTTTATCCAGATCGTCCCACGCTTTGGTCCTCAGCTCCTGCTTCCTTTTTAGTAGTGCCTGCTTATAAGCCCTTCTAGAACTGGTTATAATCTCTTTATTACGTGGGATATTGGCAGACACCTTTTTAAGCACTTTGAGTGCATTAGTGCCCTCATGATTCAACCAGGATTTCGATGGTCGCTCATTTAACTTTTTTTTTTTTTTTTTTTTTTAGTCAATTAACTAGTTACCGTGCCACTAATATTATTAAAACTCATAAGAATATCTTCCAGGGACCTTTCGGGGGCCAAACAACAATAAAAACCAGATTCCAAATTGATAATTAAATTAGGAGGAAAATTGTCTGGATTGACATTTTTCCATTTTAAATGGACCCCGTTATTTTTTTGTATAGCTAATAGAGGGACAGGTAGGATTAGTTTGTACTGCACAATTACCAAGTTTCAAGTTAATATGAATTGGGTTGTGATCACTAAATGGTAGACAGTGCACTTAAAAATACCTCAATTTATACACCAGATCAATAGATATCCACACAAAATTAAGCGTTCTACCTCTACCATGCCCTGTAAATGTATTCACATCTGAGGTGTCAATCAAACTATAAGACAGGATCAGTTTGTTTATTGCTTCGCCATATACAGTATGTAAAAAATGACCACTAAAATTCTCCTGTAGGTTGGAAAACCGACATATGCACTCCCCGCTAAAACAGCATAACACAATATTAAAATCACGTGCCGAAATTATTGAGATAGTCCCACACTTTTGGCTACCAAAGAAGTCCGCAAGCTTCCTATCTATGTCATCTATGACATCTGCAGTTTGAGAAGAAAATTCATTATAATAAAAATTAATTAAAATTGGGTTTAATACTGCATTTTTTTGTAAAAACAAAATTTGAAAATTGGGAGAGGACGCCATCTCAGTGATAGTTACATTATCTAAGGCACAGGATAAAAAGATAGCTACGCCCCCTTTTCCTCTTCCAGTTGCCGAAACAATAGCGAGTGAGCAATAAGACCTGTACCCATTTAGTGATACAGAATTAATAGCCCATGTTTCCTGACAGCATATGATGTCATAGTTGCCAATATAACCCAGCCAGTCTATGTTAAGGAGTTTGTCTCTTATCCCTGCTACATTCCAGGACAAAAACTGCAGGCCATTTAAAGGTCTTAGACAATTTGCACCATCAGCTATTACTAGGGGAGTTCTAAAAGGAACATGACTCACATCGGATATATCGGCGGCCTTCTCTGCTTCTCTGGTGACTTAATTGCAGCCCTAAAATCTCTGGATGTTTTTAAAGGATGGCATCACTCAATATCTGTAATTTCTGATAGGGCCTCATATTGATTGGGTTGATTCCATTACTCTTATGTAATCCATTTGGGGCAGCCCCCCTAAGTGCAGTCAATCTACGAGGGTAAAAAAAAAAAGCCCAATGGTCTTGCCACTACCCTGCTTTGTGGTCTATCTGCGTAACTTAACCTAGATAGCAAAAGATGCACCCATTTAGTGTTATTCAGACTAAGTAAAATGCAGTCCCCTTCAATAGTCTTATGTGTAGGTCGCACCCAACTTATTCTGCGAGCCATACTAATATAGTTAATTATTGAGTGGTGACATTTAGCATTTTTTTACATCAGTCTGCTGCTTTGTATATCAAACTGAGTGTCCTCCAATGAATCGATAGTCAGAGGAGGAACCCCAGCTAATACTACAGTATAAGGGATGCACTCAGGGGGCAAATGCAAAAGATCAAGTCTCCTTAGCCTGTGGAGCTACCTGGTGCATGGGATTTATCTCCCCTGTAAGGTGCGACAACAGCAAATATCTTCATTTATGCCTATCAATGGAGATTATGTTGCTACACAAGGCAGCATTAAGGATAGGCGTATGGGGCGGTAAATAAACAAGCATCCACCTGGGCCTCACAGTTCATATTATTAACACCTGTGCTAGCTCGGCCTGTTGACATAATAGGATCAGTCCGCAGGTCTTCCTTTGGATCGGTCCATGACCGTTCCAGATGGTTCAGTTGTTTCTCCACCTACTCTAAGCGCTCCAATATCGGTTGTAAAGATTAGGTAAAAAACTTCTTTATACTCAAGAGGAACCCCTCCTGTGAAAATAACAGGCTTTCAATGTGCTCATTAGTCGGCCGGTCAGACCCTGGGTTCTTGGCCCCACTCGGACTCGTTATGGTCTTCTGGATAGCAATTTTCGGACTTTTGATCATGACATGCCCTCCTCTCTTTTCCTTTTAGTGCTAATGAGTTTTTGATTCACTTGGGGTATTGGTTCTCCCATTAAAATGTCAGGATCAATTTCGTTCAGCAAAGAATCAGGATTTACGTTTGTGACAGGTAAAACAGGTGACAAAACAACCTGCAGAGATTGTTGAAATTCTTCCTCCTGAATATGAGTCTGGGCCGAATTTGAGTTATTTAATCTATCTGAGGGTAATGAGGCTAGTGACAGTCTTCTCTCTCTCATTTTAATCTCCTTTTTAGGAGCACCTACTGCACTTTGCAGAAACCCATCTAATGTAGAATTTGCTGTGGCAGAAGCCAAAGGTATCTTAAATTTGCCCATATTGCCTAAAATCACATACGGGAGAGATAAGCCACACACAAGGTTTCCCTAAAGCAGCATCAAATAGGAGATTCACATAAACAACAAGATAAAAATCTATAACTTATACCTTAGTCCTTGCTAGGACTTAAAAGCAGCGCACCTGGGTGTGGACCAAAAAGAGTGGCCCAGCCCTGCCTTGACCGCCCGCGCTGCGGTTCTGATGGCGCTTAAAAGCACAAATCACGTGGGGCAGGGCCTGCAGCAAGGCAGTCTGGGGGATGAAGTCCCACCCTAGTCCGATTGTGGCCCCCAGGGAAAGTTCAACAGCGCGTCCCGCGCTGCGGTTCTGATGGCACTTAAAAGCGCAAATCACGTGGGGCAGTGCCGGCAACAAGGCAGTCTGGGGAATGAAATCCCACCCTAGTTCGAATGTGTCATATCTTTCATGTACAGGTTTTCAATATATTTACTGGGTGCCCTCAAGCAGTAAACACGGATCCAGCTGTACTTTTCAAAGAAATCGAGCCGAAATTATGGTGTTGGGGCATTGTCACATGAAGTATATTTCAGGTGTTTGATGACTAACGTATTGATAGACTGAGAGATAGCTCAAGCCTGAACATATAACTTATGTCTATCCAGAGGCATGACTCTGCTGCCTAAAGCAAACACTTCCATGAACAGGTTCTTAGAGTGCATTGTAAGACAGTTTTAGAATCTGCTTTAATGTGTGCTTTTTCTCCAGAATGATGTCTATGCAATTGCTATGCACCAGCACTCTACATTGCATCACTGTATTCTGCCTCTTCAAAGAGGTATAGTTTGGCAGCAAAATGTGGAACCTTATTCTGCTGTCAAACTAAGCCTGGGACGGTCAACATCAGCAAACATTTGATATTGTGTATAATAGGGTGCAAAAGCACTGTACAATTGAAACTCCACTTTGTGCACTACTTGTTCCAGTGTCACAATGACAAACTGTTAACCATGTTGTCTGCCCAGTGTCTCTTTGCAAGGCATTGCCCATCAGATATATATTCTGTGTGTTCTGGAGCTTGAAAGCATACCTGCATTCTCTACAGCTTAGAGCACCATTTGTTGCAAAGCTATTTCCACCTTTCTTGCTAGTTCTTTAGGCCTGATGGATGCAACTCTGTCATCACATATAAGAAAGGTCCAACGTGGGGTTCTAACAACACAGATTTAATTGTGATCTAGAATAGTGCAGATCACCGGCAAAGTAGTTAACAGATGGTAATAGTGGCAAATGACAGGCACTCATTTATTTAATCTCAAGAGGAATGTAAGGCACATTAGGAATCAAGCCTTAGTCAATGCAAACACACATCGTGAAAAGAGGTGTGTTAACACACTAAGCTCAATATTCCAAGACCTGTACATGTATGCTGCCAAGCAGCATACGTTGCAATGTCTTGATGAGCTGACTGAAAAGGTACAGTCAGATCGAAGTGTCTTTCTGAAGATGGAATTTAAAATATTTCATAAGCTCATTGTCGTTTCACAGAAGGAATTTTCAGAAAAGTGGCAAAACAAGCCATTGTTTTGTAATAACCTGGTGAAAACTGGTTTAAAGTGCTTTGTATCAAAAGCAATAGAAGCTGCTTTTTAGTTATCAAAGTACTCATTCTCCCTTTTATGTTGGTAGCTAGCAAACATTGTCAAATCCTCTAAAACATGTTTGCTGTAATATTATCAGTTTTGATCAATATGTTTGAAATGCACTAGCACTCTATTTTCTTACCTTGGCTCTAAGGATATTTGAAGTCTTAGCCCGCCTCCACTGGCTGACATGTTAGCCTCCATGAAGTTCAGGTCTTGTTGCAGCCCACCCCTGTCACATCCCCCATTTGCAGTGAAGATAAGCAGAGGATTCCTGTAACTCCCTGTGCCTTGCCTGGTGGTGTCATGAGTGCACAGAAAGCACATGCGCTCACATTAAAAGTAAGCATGGTGGTTGCACAGGACCTCTCACAACAAGCCGTTATCTGCAGTTTAGGATAGTCGTCATGGGCCCACATGTAAGCTTTCTGTGAAGAGTTGTCTGCAGAGTCACAAGTGTGCTTGCATAGAAACATTCAATTCCTGTCTCTTAAGTCAAGAAAGTAGCAAGTTTGTAGCGCACAGACCCCAAAGCAAGGAAGGTCACCGTAGAACACATTTAGGCTTCCTCAACGTTGGTGTCAGCAGTCACTTGGTCAGTTACTCTAAAGCTAGGATGACTTCTGCCAACTAGGGTCTTTTAGGAAATCTTTCTTGTAAAGCGGTATCTACAGTCACCATTAGGAGAGTAAGGGGGTAATTTCAACCTCGGCGGTCTTTTCACAAGACTGCCGAGGGACCGCCGTGCTGAAGGCCACCAGTGCTGGCGGTTTTCCGCTCTGCGAATTATGACTGCTGGCAGCCCTCTGTCCTTTTCCAGACGGAGAGCCGCCAGCAGCCATACTGGCAGTCGGCAGGGAAGTGGAGGTTGCTCCACCTCCACCGCCCCGTCAACAGAACACCGCCCACCGAATCACGTTCCGTGATTCAGCGTGGCGGTGTTCTGTTGGCGGGGTGCTGGCGGCGGAGCAGCCCCCATGGATCCTGTCCCCTCCCGGAGGATCAATGGACCAGGTAAGTTGATCGTCCGTTAGGGGAGGGGGGTGGGGGGTGTTGTGTGCGTGCATGGGGGTGTGCCTGTGAGTATGAAGAGGGGGGGTGTGAGTGCGTGTATGCATGCAGAGGTGTAGTGTGTTTCGAAATGTGTGCGTGTCTGCCTGTATGTATGTCTGTATGGATGTGTATGTCTGAATGTGGGTGTGCATGCATTACTGTGTGTGTGTCTGTTGGCATGTTTGTTCGTGTGTGTGCAGGTATGTGTGTTGGTGGTGTCTGCATGCGTGTCGGGTGTGTGTCTGTGTAGTGATGTCGGGGGTAGCAATGGGGAGGGGGTTCCTGCCACCTTTGGGGGTGGTAGGGGTGTGGGGGGTGTCGAGGAAGGACTCGGGGGTGGGGGAGACCCCTATCAGTGCCAGGAAAGGGATTCCCTGGCACTGATAGTGCTTACCGCCATGGATTTCATGGCGGTGCCCAACCCCATGAAATCCATATCAGTCAGCTGGGTCATGATACCGCCGGCGGTCTTGTGACGGCCGCCAGGCTGGAGACCCAAGTCTTCAGCCCAGCGGTCATCTCCGCCCTGGCGGTCGGTTCGGAGAAGTGCCGAATGACCAAGGGCGGTAACCACCATGGTTATAATTCCAATTTTTTTACCGCCAGCCTGTTGGCGGTAAGACCGCCACTTCTCCGCCAACCCCAGGGTTGTAATGAGGGCCTATATTTTCTTCAGCAGTTTCTGGAGTTACAAGGAAAGCCACTGTAAACCATTGCTGTCCAACAGGGATCAATAATGACGAATCATGCTAGAATTTCAAGATAACCACTGATTATATATGAGATTCACTGTGTGTTCATTTATCTTCTGTTAAAATAATGAAACTCTGGCATAAATGTTGCTCTACCGGACCTATACAATACACACCTGTTATAAGGCATACAGAAGTTGCTCATATTGAACCCAAGGCTTGTTTATGGATGCAATTAATAAGCATACTATGTTGATGAGGGTTCTAGGCCCACAACCAAGTCAGTGCTGTATTATTGTGTAAGTGCAATATACGGCACAAGGCACCCCCAAGAGTAAGATATAAGGATACAGAAAGTCCCTGAAGAGTACCGTCATCATACACAAACATGAGACCGAAGCCAGAGTGGCATTACAATGTCACAGTTCTCCGGAATCAATCAGGATTTATAAAGCGCGGTTAATCACCTGCTAGGGCATCCAGGCGTTTACAGGTCCTGGAGGCTTATTTGAACAGCCAGGTCTTGAGAGCCATTCAGAAGTCTCGAAGTGAGGTGATGGCCCAGAGGTGCATGGGGAGGATGTTCCAGCTTTTTGCTGCAATGTGAGAAAAGAAGAGTCCTCCACTTCTGCTTCAGTAGATGCAGGGAGTATGGGCAAGTGAAAGGGAGGCAGAGCATAGTGTTCTGGTCGGTTGGTGCAAGTTCAGGCAGTGGATAATGTACGCAGGTCCTTGGTTGTGTAGAGCCTTGTGTGAGTGGGTTGGCAGCTTGAATTGGCATCTCTTCTGTATGGGGGGGGGGGCAGTGGATTTGCCCGAGTTGGGGTATGATGTGGAAGGGAAGGCCAAGGAGGTGTCTGGCTGCTGCATTCTATATGGTCTGAAGTCTCTGTAGGAGGTGTGCGGCGATTTCTACAGAGAGGGCGTTGCCGTAGTCCAGTCGGCTGGCGATGAGGGGCTTTGTCATGGTGCATCTTTTGAGTAGGGATTGTCACTTTAAGATCTTACATAGCATGCACAAAGTGAGGAAGCAGGCAGAAGAGATGGCCCTGATCTGTGATTTCATGGTCATGCTTGTTGTCAATGATGATTTGAGGTTTCTGGTGTGGTCGGAGGGAGTGGGTGCGAAACCTAGGTCTGATGACCACCAGGAGTTGGCCCATGTGTTGCTGCTATTGCTAATGATCAGCACTTTTGTCTTGTCTGTTCAGCTGCACGCAGTTGTTCTTCATCCAGTCAGCGACCCTCTTCATGGTTCTGTGGAAGCTGGTTCTGGTGGTGGAGGGGTCGTTAACGAGTGAGACGATGAGTTGGGTGTTGTCTGCATAGGCAATTATGTTGAGACTGTGGGATCTGACGATGTTGGCCAGCAGGATCATATATGCTTTAAATAGTTTGTGGTTGAGGAAAGAGCCCTGGGGGACACTGCAAGTGATCTCCTTGGGTTTGGAGAGGAAAGGTGGGAGGTGGATCCTCTGGGTTCTTCCGGAGAGGAAGGAGGTAATCCATCTGAGTGCATCGCCTTGGATGCGATGGAGTCTTTCGATCAGCATGTGTGGGATATGGTGTCGAAGGCTGCCAATAAGTTGAAGAGGATCAAGCTGCTGTTTCTCCTCGGTCGAGGAAGGTTCGGATGTCGCTGGTGGCTGCGATCGGGCAGTTTCAGTGCTATGATTGCTGCAGAAGCCGGATTGGGAGGTATCGAATAGCTAGTTCTGCATGTCATGAGTAGTTTGCTGATGATCTTTTCCAATACCTTCGCTGGGAATGGGAGCAGGGAGATTGGCCGTTAGTGTTTTGATTTGCTGGGGTAGGCGGAGGGTTTTTGAGTAGTGGTCTGACTTTGGCGTGTTTCGAGGCATCGGTAAAGTTGCGGTGGTGATAGAGCTGTTGAGCAGGGTAGTGAGTTCCTGGCTGATCCTTTGGTTTGCAAGGCTGAAGATGTAGTGTGGGGGCATGGTTCTGTGGGAGCTCCCAAGTGGATGGAATTCATGGTGGAGGTGATGTCCTAGGTGTAGAGGATGTTCCAGGTGGTCACTGTGTGGTTCGCGTCGATTACAGTGGGGGCGTATCTGTTGAGGAAGTCCGTAGGTATGGGTTGGGGTTCGAAGTTTATGTATATGGTTGTGATCTAGTCATGGAAGAAGTGGGCGATGTGGTCGCACAGCTCCTGGTACGGTGTGATGCTGTTTACGCTGACAGCCAGATTGGAGAATTCCTTAATGTTCAAAAGTTCCTTGGTGTTGTTGGCGCTGGTTTGGATGCGCGCGGCAAGGGCTGTCTTTGTTGAACACAGAAGGCAGTGGTAGAGATTGAGGGAGGTTTTGAAGGCTGCTCTGTCGGCGGTGTCCTTGCTGGCACGCCATCTCCTCTCCAGCTGTATGCTGTCTCGTTTAGCTGGTCTGAGGTCTTGGGTGGACCAGCTGACCTTTTTGGAGCATTTTCTCTGGATATTTTTCTTGATGGGGACGATGCTGTGGGAGCAGTTGGTGATCCAGGAGATGCTGGGTTGGAGATGTTGAGGGAGTCCGCCCAGCTGGACTCTGAGATTTTTTTTTTTTTCCATGTGTTGTTTTTTTTTTGGGCCATCGTATACATGTCCATTCCCAGTTTCTATTCCTCCCTGGTGGGGCAGTCCTGTGACCCCCAGAGTCCGGCTATGTCTCTTTTGGCTACAATAAGACCAGGGCCGCAGAGACGTAACCGGGCTCGTGGAAGATCAATGTCATTGGGTATCCCCAAGAGAAGAAATTTGGGATCTAATGGAAGTCAGGCAGAGAGCACCCTGCTAAGTTCCCCAGTAATATCCTCCTAGTACTCATGGACCAGGGGGCAGTTCCAGATCGTGTGGAAAAAGGAACCCTCCTCTCCCTGGCATCTTAAACAGTTCGGAGTCTGCATCCTTCCCATTACATGCAAACGGCGTCTGTCATAGTACACTCTATGTAATATTTTAACTTGGACTAAGGCCCTCATTATGACTTTGGCGGTCTCTGAGCGAGACCACCAAAGCCACGGGCGCCAGAAGACCCCCAGTGCTGGATATAATGGGTACTGCCAGATTTCCGCCACACTGTGGGCGGATATCCGGCAGTAGCCATGCTGGCAGGCAGTGGCACTCTGGCGTTTCTACCACCTGCACCGCCCGCCAGTAGGACGTCGACAGCCGTACTAAGACCATTTAATATGGCCTGGCGGTGTCCTGCTGGCGGTGGCAGCGCACCTTCCCGTTCCCTGCCAGACGACCTCCTCGCCGTACAAGGCAAGTCGGGCGTCCGACAGGGGTGAGGCGTGGGAAGGTGTGGGTGTATTTTGTGTGAGTGTGTGGTGTCTGCGTGTGTGTATGAATGTGTGTGTGCGTGTGTAAATGCGACTGAGTGTTGTGGTGTATGCGTGGTTGCATGCGTCTAAGTGAATGCGTGTATGAATGTCCGTGTGAGTATGTGTAAGTGAATGCATGTATGGATGGATGGATGCGTGAGTATGTGTGAGTGAATGCGGGTATGGATGCGTGAGTATGTATGTGTGCGAGTATGCGTGAGTGAATGCATGTATGGATGCGTGTGAGTATGTGTGAGTGAATGCGTGTATGGAAGTGTAGGTGAATGGGTGTATGCATGGTGCGTGGGTGGCTGTGTGCATGTATGCGGGGAGGGGCTGGGTGCGTCATGTAAGTGGGGGAACTATGTGAGTAGAGGGGGTGGGGGTGCTGAGCCTGTGGGGGTGTCAGGTGCTTGCTTGGTGGGGGGTGGGGAGGGGAAACCGTCTACTGGTGACAGGAAAGGAATTCCCGGTCACCGGTAGCCCTACCGCCATGCTTTACGTGGAGGTGCTACCGCCGCAGAAACTATGGCGGTAGGCCGGCTCCTAATACTGCTGGTGGTCCTTTGTGGACTGCCGGGCTGGAGATGAACATCTTCGACCCGGCGGTTCATACCGCCATGGCGGTGTGGGTGGAGATGTGGCGGGCTGGCGCTGGCCAACCCACCACACTCATAATGTGGCGGTCTTCACCACAAGCCTGTTGGCGGTGATACCGCCACAATAACCCTGGCGGTCAGAGGACCAACAGGGTCATAATGATCACGTAAGTGCAGTCCAGCTTTAATTACCACCTCTCTTGGGTGCATTAGGGCTGCCTGCCAGTCTATTTCTTCCATTTCTCCCACCTCCTCTTGCCATGTCCTCAGTAACTTGCGTAAGGTATCTGGGATATTATTGTTGAGGGTCATATAAGTCAGGGAAATCGATCCGTTTCCCAGCTCCTCGGTTAGGAGTTGGCCCTCAAGTGGGGCGTATCACCAGGAAGTCCCTCAGCGTGCCACGCATGTCGCACCTGCGCATACTTTAGAAGCTGGTTAGCGTTCATCTCGTAGTTCAGTTGGAGCGAGGAGAACAGCATGATGTCTTTGAGCTGGTCCCCCACCTTGTATATGCCAAGCAAGTCCCAGGCGTCAAATCCCCGCAATGTCTGCATTTCAGGGACCCAATTCCCATCCCGAGGGGTGCTTCTCTAGTGGGCTTTCCGTACAACCCTATAGTTTTCATTGCCTTTTCCCATGTCACCAGCATGACCTGCCTGGCTGGGAGATGCCCACTCCCCCCTCCTTCATATATGTAGTGCAGGCAGGACCAATCTCTCCATTGTGCCCATTGCAACCTGAATGTGAGTGGTCCAAGGGGGCAAATAACCAGTTTATGTTAGTAAGGTGAACAGCCAAAAATGGGCCGAATGTCTGGCAGAGCAAGCCTGCCGTTGTATTGATTGTGCTGTAAGGATTTTAAGGCTCTGCTCGGATGTTGGCCCTTCCACAGTAGTGTTCGCATGTCACTTTCAATCCTTTGGAAGTTCTCGGAAGAGATTCTATAATATGTGTTTTGTAGGGCGTAGAGCAATTTGGGTAAAAAGATCATCTTTAACACAGCTGTCCTCCCCGTCAGTGTGAAAGGCAGCCCTCTCCATCTCCTTCCGAAAGGATTGGATCACCCTCCTTAGGCTATAAGTAGGCGGAGTAGGAGTCTTATGTAGTGCAGTGGCCCAGTTTGCTGCTACTAACACACCCTGTTCAGTATTCAGTTACTGCTCTGCTCATGGCAGATAGGACTACAGAGTACCGAGTTCCGTCAGTACCAGCCCAGCCAGCAACTACAGATGACCTGTGGGTGGGTATTGAGACTTAACTTCTCACCTGAAATAAATGTTTACAGTTAAGTAGTGGCACTTTTAAGTTTGCCATCAGCCAAGACCTTTGTATTTTAAATCAAATTAATGCACAATATACTTATAGGGCCTTTCAGTAAGCCCTCTTCTTCCCTGGTCAGCTGTCATTCACATTTCTCTACCGCCCATTACAGCATATTCCATGGTGCAAGGTCAGACCACTTCCGCCACTGGCTAGCTTTATTGTCAGTGATGGCATTCTTCTCTTTCACAAGGGAGAATATCGACAGACAAAGTAGCTCCCTTCAGTGGCTCTTTCACAAGGGGAACATCCACATACAAAGTAGTTCCCTTCAGGGGCAGGGACTATGTGTGCAACATGTGCTTTTTGAGGCTAAAAATGATTTCATCTATTCCCCATACCATTTTTTTTTCATGTTGACGAGGGCCCAGCAGCTCTCCGACAATAGCATTTTACAAAAACGATGAAAAAAATAAAATAGTAACTGCAAAGCCAAAAAGACAGGCAGCTGATGCCAAACGCATTTGCTCGTTTCTTACTGCAAGCCCATCCTGACATCAGAACACACTTAAGAACATACCTGGCAGGCTTTTAGAGGTGGATTGCAGTCTCCCTCGCATTATACAACAGTAGGGGGTTACCCTCTTTATGCTATATAGCATTAATCAAGAATACCACAGGGTCTAACCTAATGCTGATTTATATTAGAGTTGCATATAATGCTCTATTGAACCATAAGTTTCCTTCACAGCACTGAATGGTTCAAAATATAGCCGCTAGGTAACATTCACAAGCATGCACACATACACCTACCATCATCATTCACAGGCACACACATTCACAGCATACACAACTACACATACATTTGTACATACAAACATGAAAGCACACGGCAAACATAAAACAAAAAAAATTACAGGCCACAGAGGTTTTCTCGTGGCAGTAGGGAAGCCTCAGTGGCCAAGGGAGGGTTGGGATTGCTGCCTCCCCTTACTGGCTAACCTTGTTATGTGTCAGCCAATGAGAGAAGGTGGCAGTCTCTTACTTGTCACAGAGTGAGATGAGGTCAGTGAGGATGCTGACCCCCTACTTTGTGACGAGCATTCCTAATGAACAGTCAGCCCTCGGCAGATCAGGGCTTAAAACTGAAGCAGCCAAGTTCGAGTCTATCTGACACTCCCCCTGATCATGAAAGGGAGGACCTCCAAGTGCTCTGCCGAGCTGAAAAGGTCATGCCCATAGGGCTGTGAAATCTTCAGCCCAGCAAAGTTCAGCTCAGGCAGCCAGGTATCTGCACATTAACAGAGTGTACAGACATCTGATTTGCTGCCTGGCTGGGCTGCCTGACCTGAACATGAAGAGTGTTTGCTCATCCTGACAGACACTCGTCATGTTTGCAAAAAGTTGTTGGGGGGGGAGATACCTGGATAATTTCAGAAAGCTTGTATTTATCAAAGCCTTTCAGGCAGGGAAATACATCAGTGTCCTGTGAACATGATCACAACCCGATCAATTGGACCCTGAACCTATGTTGCCCATGGTCCAAGCTGAACCTGAGAAACACTGATGCTTCTAGTGGGTGAGTTTGTGGATGTAGATGCTCTATGTTTAGCACAGACATCTAGTTTTCACATCGCAGACTGGGTATCAATCCTGCCAATGCCACTACACTAAATGACTAATTGTGGATGAAGTTAAGAATTGAAGCACAATCCACTGCTGGGAAATTGACCCCTTCTCCACCAGGAAACACACAGAGTAGTTCCCTGATAAATTATATGCATTGATACTGGTAATATCTCACCTCTGTTTTAGGCTAGCAAAGTTATTCCAAAAGCTCACTGCAGCTCTGAAGTGACAGCGAAAGAGGGACATTGAGGCAACTTCTCTGTAAGTTCCAGCATGTGGCCAAATGTCATAATATCAATTATGCACTTGTCTGAAGTGATTGTGTCCCACATCAAAGGCGTATGGGAAAGGCTTTACATACATTATCCCCTGATCCATTACACCTGCTTCTGGGCATATACATGGGTATGAGATCCCTCGTCCTAACGTGCGCTACAGTAACATAAATCCCTGTTAACTCATATGTCATGATACTGACAGCTTAGGGAGGTGTAGAGAAGAACCGTCGTTGAACCTGTGGAGGAGAAAACCTCTGTGATTAAATGAAAATGTCCAAGTACACAAAAGGGAGACAGGTGCATTACTAACAGGGTCTTTTAGCCCTTACTGCAACAGCGTCAGCCTTGGTGGACAGAGTGCCCAGTTAACCCTCTTGCCGTTGAGCTCATTAGTGTTTAAGGGCATGGCTAGTACCCTGGCTTGTACCTCCAGACAAAAAAGGATATGTTACTTACCTGTAATCCTAGTTCTCTTCCTAAGGAATCCTCAAAGTCATAAGCACTGAATAGCCCGACCATGTGTGGGAACCCGGAGTACCTAATAAATATATATTATATATATGTAGAGCATAAAATGTTTCCTAAGAAATGTCATAAACATATATACATATATATATACATACACATATATATATATACACACACACACACGCACACACACACACACACACACACACGTATATACATACATCTATGTAGCCTATATTAAAGGCTACAAATGCCTAATTTACATTAGTTTTTTTTTTTAATAACCATCTCACCAGACTCAAGCATTTTTGTAAATCAGAAAAGAAAGAGCAAAGAGTGCAAACACAGCCTTTATTGAACAGAAAAACTGCAAGGAGATACAGAGGCATTGTTAGCCAACATGCTGCATTAAAAAATAACAAGTGAAAAATTGGCCTGACAGGCAATTGCTTGTTGGCCAACTGGAAGGTGAACATAATGCAAGAAAATATCCACCTGGAAATGGTTTGTTTAGAGGAGACGAGGCCCATCCTTATAGGGCCAAAGTTCAGAAATAGGTGGTCAGTTTGCCTTATCTCTTTAGTCTTGTCCAGATAAAACTTCAGTACGCTTTTCAAATCGAAAGAACGTAGGGAGGGAAACTGTCTGGTTGATGTGGAAATCAGATACCACCTTGGAAAGAAAACAAGGGTGAGTTCTCATCACAGCCATGCTGGCATGGAACGTTATGTAAGGCTCCTTGGCACATAGAGACTTTATCTCACTGACTCTGCATGCTGAAGTAATGGCAACAAGAAATGCAGTCTCCCAGGTAAGGTGCTGCAAGGAAACCTTATATATAGGTTCAAAAGGTGGACCCATGACTTTTCGAAGCACCATATTCAACTCCCAAGGAGGAGAGGGGGAGGGCGTACAGGTACGAACACCTTTTTCAGTCCTTCTACAAAATCCTTAACTACTGGTATTTGGAAAAGTGATGTTTGAGAAGGTGATTTCCTATAAGCAGTAATCACTGCAAGATGCGATGTAATACCGAAAAATTGTAAACCACAATTATCTCCTTCTGACCTAGAATTGGGTTGAAATGATTTTGAATAAACCACATGTAGAACTTTTTCCATTTAAAAGAGTAAGAACGGCTGGTCGATAGTCTTTTCGACTCTGAGAATGTTCATCCTTTCTGAGGAAGGCCTAAGTGTCCATAATGCAGGAATTCAGGAGCCACGCTGTCAAGCTCAGTGAGGGGCGGTTGGGTGAAATATCTTCCCTCTGACCTTGAAGGAGATCAGGACAGTACGGCAGCCTCCTGTGTGGTCTTTCCGATAGGTGGAGAAGATCCGGATACCACCATTTGCGGGGCCATTCTGGGGCTATCAGGATCATTCTGGTCCTGGCTCGGTACAGTTTGTTTATGACTGTTGGTATCAGAGGAATGAGAGGAAACGCCTAGAGAAATGTCCCTGACCAGTTTATCAAAAGGGCATTCCCCTTTGTTCCCCATCAGTATAACCTGGATGGGAAGTCTGGGCATTTTCTGATTTTTTCATCTGCAAGCAGGTCTATTTGAAGGTGCCCCTCTTCCTGGAAAATATCTCTTACAACGTTGTTGTACAGTATCCAGCCGTGAGAGTCTTTAATTTCGGCTTAGAGAGTCCATCTTCATGTTCTGTACTCCAGACAGAGGACTCACCAAGATGGTAAGTTTCCTCGCTATGAGGTAGTGCCAGATAGCCCAAGCTTCCAGGGATATGGGGCTGAAGCGTGTTCAGATAGTGCATTGTGGTTAGGTTGTCTGTTTGGATGAGGAGCACACTCGTTTGGATGGATTGGTAAAAAGCCTTGAGGGCTAGATGTACTGCCCGTAGCTCCAGCCTGTTTATGTGGTATTGGTGCTCCTTGGACGACCACAGGCAATGCGTCTGCAGGGTACCCATGCAAGCACCCCAGCCCTGGAGAGATGCATCTGTGATGACTACCTGTGTAGGAGTTTTCTTGTGAAAAGGAACATTGATCATAAGGTTTTTTTTTTTTATTGAGACCACCATGGGATTGACGCTTGCGCAGCCAGAGACAGGGTGATACTTGTGACCCAATAGTCTGAGAATTGATCCCACTGATCCTCTAGATTCTGCTGCAAAGGCCTCATGTGTGGCCTGGCATCGGAAACAATGAAGATACTTGATGCCATGGATCCCAGAAGGTATGCCACTTGTCTGGCTGATGGAGTCAGTTGTGAAGGATGTTGCCACACTTCCTTGCTATTGATGATAGTCTCTCCTCTGAAGGACACACTTTTGCGACATTAAGGTAGTGTATCCATTGAGTTGGGACTTGGACCGATTTTTCGAGATTGGTCTACAGACCTATCGACTGAAGGATGTTGATGGAAATCTGTTTGTGTTTTCTCATCAGATCTGGGGAGGAGTTTTTCACTAACTAGTCATCTAAGTATGGATAGACGAAGATAACTTTCTTTCTTTCTCAGTGATGCCGGTACAACCGCCATGCAGTTCGACTTCAGGCCAAACGGAAGCACCCTGTATTGGTAATTTTTGGATGCCACCCTGAACCTCAGGTACTTTCGATGTTTCTTGGCGACTGAAATGTGGAAGTAGGCATTTTTTAGGCCAATGGAACACATCCAATTCCCTTGATGGAGTTGCATGTGTTTGATAAAGAGTTAGCATTCCAAACTTTTCCTTCCTTATATGTTTGTTGAGCAGACGTAAATCGAGGATCGGTCTGAAGTTTGCATTTGGGCTTTTTTTCTTTACAAGGAAATACCTTGAGTATATTCATGCTCCCTTTGAGAGTATGGAACCTCCTCTATTGCCTCCTTGTGTAGTAGAGCAAAGACTTTGGAATGCAGGAGCTTTAGCTGGTGACCAGTTTGTTTTAAAGGTCGACCGCTCAGAGTAGGGGGGGATGGGCAGGGGGACTTAAATCAAAGTGAGTACTCATTCTCTACAATATTGAAGACCCAGTTGTCTATGGTGATTGTCTGCTACTCGTCGAGATGGTTGACAATACTCCCCCCCCACCAACAGAGTGGGAAACAGTAATGGAGGAAGTAGAATCTCATTGTTTTTTGGCGTCTTCGAAGAGTCTGGGGGCTGTTGTGTGGTTCCTCGTCCACACGTTGATCTTTGGGCCTGGTATTGAGTCTTGGCCGACTGCTGGTGTTGGTGACGAGGGACCCAGTGAGGGGTTTGAGCCCTCTGATGGTAGGGATGTCTGTCAAATTGCCTATACTGCCAACTGAATTCTTTTCTCTTTTCTAAACCCACCACTTTAAGGGTATACAATTTAATTTAATTTTTGACATTTCGTCATCTGTGTTGGATCCAAATAGCGAGTTTCTGGTAAACAGAAGATTCAAGATGCGCTGTTGAGCCTCTAGTTTAAGGCCTGTGAGTCTAAGCCATGATGTGCGCTTGGCTCAAATGCGGTGCGTGTAGCCATGTGCCGCTAGGTCAGAACCATCTGCAGCCACACTAACTATTTGATTCGCGACCAGGCCTCTTTTTGTAGTATTTCTTCAAAGTCCTGTCCATCTTCCCTTCGGAGTTTATACGCAAATTGTGCAAGTCCCAGAGAGAGAAGCACCAGAGACTTTCATGAAGGAGGCTGAAGTGCTGCACATCTTCCTGCCCAAGGAATCCATCTGTTTGCTTTCCTTGTCTGGTGGGACTGATTCAGACACAGCAAAAGGATAAGTTTACTTTGCTGCTGCGATAATTACAGAATCTGGTGGAGGATCAGCTCATAGAAATAAAGGGTCTTCCTCTGGAGCCTTATATTTCTTTAATATTCTGGCTGGAGCTGTTTTAATGGAGGCTGGTGTTAGAAAGGTGTCCACAGCTAGCTAGAGAAGCCCTGGGACTAAATGAAGTAAGGGTCTTGAGGAGGCCCTATGATGCAGCGTCTCAAAGATGACTGATGAGGCCGTTGTGGGAGTTGGAATGTCAATGTTCAACTTATTATCCCCACAGACTAGCACCTCACTGAAGTTATTTAGATCGCCTATTGGGAATACTCTCACAGGTGGAGTATCTGTAAGGGTCAGGGAGTAACCCCTCTTTGATGATTGCGTAGATGTTGACTATGTATGCGACCTATATTAACGTTGGTGAGATCGAGGTCTTTGAGCTGTCTGGGAAGATGTAGTAGATTTTTGTCTGGATCTGCTTTGAGATCTACTTCTTGACTGCGTCCTGAGTTTGCATTTGGGAGTGGAATCTTTAGGCCTCCTAGCTCGCTGTGTCCAAGAGCTGGCTTCTAGCAAATGGGCCAGAGGCGTCCTGGGACGTGGAGTCACTTTCGGAGACACCGTCCTTGGGGGAGACATTGTAGGAGACACTATACATGAGTACTGCAAGCCAAGATTCCCTGAAACAGACCATGCATGTACACTGCCCAGTGTCTGTATTCATGTGACAAGAAGCTGCTGATGAACGAGATGAAGCAGCCCAGAGGGAATCGTGACCAGTGGGTGGTTCAGGATGTCTCATTGCGGAACAACAAGATGGTGTCTGCAATGGCGGTTTCATGGTTGTTTCCCTATGCCTGGTCATCGATGGAGCAGTCACCATCGATTGGTGCCTTGCTGAGGTCAACGGGGAAAGCCTAGAAGATGTTCGTCTCAAAGATGATGGAGGATTAGTGGTCAAAGATGGAGAGGCTTGTCTCAACATCGAGCAGCCCCTAGTTGTTTCTGATAGAGAAGGCCTCCTCAACATCGTACGGCTTCTGGTTGCCATCGGCGAAGACCGTTGCCCCAATGTCGAACAGCATCTCATTGCTGTCGATGGAGATCCTTGCCTCGACGTCAAACAGCGCCTGGTTGCCGTCAACAGAGATCCTCGCCTCAACGGCGAATGCCGTCTGCATGCCATCAACGAAGACTGCCCTCTCGACGGTGAGCGATAGGGAGTGGTCGCCGACACATGCCTTGATGCTGAACCATGAAGGGGCAAAGGCTTTGACGGCTTGTGGTGTTTTGCCGCCATTGACGTGGAGTCCCTCGACATCGGTCGTAGTCCTTTCAATGTCAACGGCGATACTCTTGACAGCAATGGCAACATCGACGGGGAACAAACAAGTATCTTCCTGTCTCTAGAAGTGGATTTTGTTCCCCTCCTCTGTCGCCTTTCAGGAGATCTACCTCTATAAGGTTTGTGAAGAGAACCAGGTCCCTTAGAGGTGGTTAAGTGGGGCCCTTTTTCGCCTGTTCCATCCTTCTGTCTCTGCTAAAGGACATGTAGATGTATGTTCTCTCTGTCTTTTAAGGTCCTTTTTGAGAGTTTTTGGCAGTGGTAGCACGACTCAGTTTGGTGGGTGACAGGAAGACTTACAATGTAGAGTGAATGGGGGTCAGTCTGTGCCTCATTCTTACCACAGGCTGGACACTTTACGAAAAGGGAAGGCATTTTTGACAGGAAAAACTGAAAATCCCTACCAGAGAAAAAGTTTCTTTCAATGAGTGAAAAGACATCAAAGCAGTGAAAACTTAGTTTTGTGAAGTAATTTTTTGACAAAAAGTAAAAAAAGAAAGAGCTCAATGCTCCAGGGCCCTCACTGAAGGAGCACAAAAATAGAACTGACCTATCATCTAGCTGTCACCTTTAGGGCATGGCGAAATACAGGAGGTCCTGGAGGTCTTAAGGGCACGCTGCCAGTTTTTCACTTGATACATTTGTAATGCAGCCTATTGGCTAACAATGCCTTTGTATTTCTTTAAAGAAAAACTTAATGTAAATTAGGAATTTTTAGCCGTTAATATAGGCTGCACAGATGTATGCACATACATGTGTATATATCTATCTATCTATATATATATATATATATATATATATATATATATATATATATATATATATATTGAAAATGTCACTTACCCAGTGTACATATGTTCGTGGCATTGGTCGCTGCAGATTCACATGTTGTGCACAGTCCGCCATCTGGTGTTGGGTCGGAGTGTTACAAGTTGTTTTTCTTCGAAGAAGTCTTTTGAGTCACGAGACCGAGGGACTCCTCCTCTTTGCTTCCATTGCGCATGGGCGTCGGCTCCATCTTAGATTGTTTTCCCCGCAGAGGGTGAGGTAGGAGTTGTGTGTGTTAGTAATAGTGCCCATGCAATGGAATGAATAAGTATGTACAAATTAAGGTTAAGTAATATATATATATATACAAATGTACAGATGTTGAAGATAACTTCCGACGGCTACAGGCTCCCGGGGAGGCGGGTGGGCACATGTGAATCTGCAGCGACCAATGCCACGAACAGATGTACACTGGGTAAGTGACATTTTCAGTTCGATGGCATCTGTTGCTGCAGATACACATGTTGTGCATAGACTAGTAAGCAGTTATCTCCCCGAAAGCGGTGGCTCAGCCTGTAGGAGTGGAAGTAATCTGAAACAAAGTTCTTAGTACGGCTTGACCTACTGTGGCCTGTTGTGCGGATAGCACGCATACACAGTAGTGTTTAGTAAATGTGTGAGGTGTGGACCATGTGGCTGCCTTACATATTTCGTGCATTGGAATATTTCCTAGGAAAGCCATGGTAGCGCCTTTTTTCCTGGTTGAGTGTGCCCTTGGTGTAATGGGCAGTTGTCTCTTTGCTTTAAGATAGCAGGTTTGGATGCACTTAGCTATCCATCTGGCTATACCTTGTTTTGATATTGGGTTTCCTGTATGAGGTTTTTGAAATGCAATAAACAGTTGTTTTGTTTTCCTAACCTCCTTTGTTCTGTCGATGTAGTACATTAGCGCTCTTTTGACATCTAATGTATGTAGTGCCCTTTCAGCTACTGAGTCTGGCTGTGGTAAGAACACTGGTAACTCTACCGTTTGATTTAAGTGGAACGGTGAAATAACCTTTGGTAGGAATTTAGGATTGGTTCTTAGTACAACCTTATTTTTGTGTATTTGGATAAAAGGTTCCTGTATTGTAAATGCTTGAATTTCACTTACTCTTCTTAGAGATGTGATGGCAATGAGAAATGCAACTTTCCAGGTTAAGAATTGTATTTCACGAGAATGCATGGGTTCAAAAGGTGGTCCCATGAGTCTTGTCAAGACAATGTTAAGGTTCCATGAAGGAACTGGTGGTGTTCTTGGTGGTATTCTTCTTCTTAGGCCCTCCATAAATGCTTTAATGACGGGTATCCTAAACAGTGAAGTTGAATGAGTAATCTGCAGGTATGCAGATATTGCTGCAAGGTGTATTTTTATGGAAGAGAAGGCTAGGTTTGACTTTTGTAAGTGTAGTAAGTATCCCACCACATCTTTTGGGGATGCGTGTAATGGATTAACTTGATTATTATGGCAGTAGCAAACAAACCTTTTCCATTTGCTTGCGTAGCAGTGTCTAGTGGATGGCCTTCTAGCTTGTTTTATGACTTCCATACATTCTTGAGTGAGGTTTAAATGTCCGAATTCTAGGATTTCAGGAGCCAGATTGCTAGATTGAGCGATGCTGGGTTTGGATGCCTGATCTGCTGTTTGTGCTGTGTTAACAGATCTGGCCTGTTGGGTAACTTTACGTGTGGTACTACTGACAGGTCTAGTAGTGTTGTGTACCAAGGTTGTCTTGCCCATGTTGGTGCTATTAATATGAGTTTGAGTTTGTTTTGACTCAATTTGTTTACTAGATATGGAAGGAGAGGGAGAGGGGGAAAAGCGTATGCAAATTTCCCTGACCAGTTCATCCATAGGGCATTGCCTTGAGACTGTTTGTGTGGGTACCTGGATGCGAAGTCTCGGCATTTTGCGTTCTCCTTTGTTGCAAATAGGTCTATTTGCGGTGTACCCCAAATTTTGAAGTAAGTGTTTAGGATTTGGGGGTGAATCTCCCATTCGTGGACCTGTTGGTGATCTCGAGAGAGATTGTCTGCTAGTTGATTTTGGATCCGTGGAATAAACTGTGCTATTAGGCGAATGTGGTTGTGAATCGCCCATTGCCATATCTTTTGTGCTAGGAGACATAGCTGTGTCGAGTGTGTTCCTCCTTGCTTGTTTAGGTAATACATTGTTGTCATGTTGTCTGTTTTGACAAGAACGTATTTGTGGGTTATGATGAAAGTTGAAATGCTTTTAGCGCTAGGAATACTGCTAGTAATTCTAGGTGATTTATATGCAGTTTTGTTTGATGTACGTTCCATTGTCCTTGGATGCTGTGGTGATCGAGGTGTGCTCCCCACCCTGTCATGGAAGAATCTGTTGTTATCACGTATTGTGGCACTGGGTCTTGGAACGGCCGCACTTTGTTTAAATTTGTACTGTTCCACCATAGAAGCGAGATGTATGTTTGGCGGTCTATCAACACCAGATCTAGAAGGTGACCCTGTGCATGTGACCATTGTGATGCTAGGCACTGTTGTAAGGGCCTCATGTGCAGTCTTGCGTTTGGGACAATGGCTATGCATGAGGACATCATGCCTAGGAGTTTTAAAACCACTTTTGCCTGTATTTTTAGTGTTGGATACATGGCCTGTATGACCTTGTGAAAATTTTGAACCCTTTGTGGACTCGGAGTGGCTAATCCTTTTGTTGTGTCGATTACCGCTCCTAAGTAGTACTGTATTTTGCACGGCACAATGTTTGATTTTGTGTAGTTGAGGGAGAACCCGAGTTTGTGGAGGGTTTGTATGACATACTCTGTGTGTTGTGAACACTTTGTTAACGAGTTGGTCTTGATTAGCCAATCGTCTAGATACGGGAATACGTGTATTTGCTGCCTTCTGATGTGTGCGGCTACTACTGCTAGGCATTTGGTAAACACCCTTGGTGCGGTTGTTATACCGAACGGTAAGACTTTGAATTGATAGTGTATTCCCTTGAATACAAACCTTAGGTATTTCCTGTGCGAAGGATGTATCGGTATGTGGAAATACGCGTCTTTGAGATCTAAGGTTGTCATGTAATCCTGTTGCTTTAGCAGTGGTAACACTTCCTGTAGCGTGACCATGTGAAAGTGGTCTGATTTGATGTAGGTGTTTAGTATTCTGAGATCTAAGATTGGCCTCAGTGTTTTGTCCTTTTTGGGTATTAGAAAGTACAGTGAATAGACGCCTGTGTTTATTTCCGTACATGGTACCAGTTCTATTGCTTCTTTTTGCAGTAGTGCTTGAACTTCTATTTCTAGGAGGTCTAAATGCTGTTTTGACATTTTTTGTGTTTTGGGTGGGATATTTGGAGGGATCTGTAGAAATTCTATGCAATAACCATGTTGGATAATTGCTAAGACCCAAGTGTCTGTTGTTATATCCACCCATGATTGATAAAACTGACTTATTCTTCCCCCCACTGGTGTTATGTGGAGGGGTTGAGTGACCTGTAAGTCACTGTTTGGTTGTTGGGGTTTTGGGGCTTTGAAATTTCCCCCGGTTTCTCGGGAATTGTCCTCCTCTGTACTGGCCCCGAAAACCTCCCCTTTGGTACTGTCCCTGGTAGGTAGACAGTGTCGATTGTGAGGTGCTGGCTTGTGTGGCCTGACCCCGAAACCCTCCTCTGAATGTTGTTTTACGGAAGGTGCCGAAAGTGCCTCTGCTCTGCGGGGAGTAGAGCGCGCCCATGGCCTTGGCTGTGTCAGTATCCTTTTTCAGCTTCTCAATCGCCGTGTCAACCTCTGGTCCGAACAATTGTTGTTCATTGAACGGCATGTTGAGTACCGCTTGCTGTATTTCTGGCTTAAAGCCAGATGTGCGCAACCATGCGTGCCTTCTGATGGTAACTGCAGTGTTTATTGTTCTTGCAGCTGTGTCCGCTGCATCCATAGAGGAGCGTATTTGGTTATTGGAGATGTTTTGTCCCTCCTCAACCACTTGTTTTGCCCGCTTCTGAAATTCCTTGGGTAGATGCTCGATGAGATGCTGCATCTCGTCCCAATGGGCTCTGTCATAGCGCGCTAGGAGCGCCTGAGAGTTGGCGATGCGCCACTGGCTGGCAGCTTGTACAGCGACTCTTTTTCCAGCTGCGTCGAATTTTCGGCTTTCCTTATCAGGGGGTGGTGCATTGCCCGATGTGTGTGAATTGGCTCTCTTGCAAGCTGCTCCTACCACGACTGAGTCTGGTGGCAGTTGAGAGGTGATAAAAGCAGGGTCTGTGGGAGGTGCTTTATATTTCTTCTCTACCCTTGGAGTGATTGCTCTACTCTTGACGGGGTCCTTGAAGATTTGCTTAGCGTGCCTTAGCATTCCCGGAAGCATAGGCAGGCTTTGGTAGTTACTATGGGTGGAGGAGAGGGTGTTAAAAAGGAAGTCATCCTCGACAGGTTCTGTGTGTAACGCCACGTTGTGGAATTCTGCTGCCCTAGCTACCACCTGCGCATACGCTGTGCTGTCCTCGGGTGGTGATGGCTTGGTAGGGTATGACTCTGGGCTATTGTCTGACACTGGTGCGTCGTATAGGTCCCAAGCATCTTGGTAATCTTGGCTCATGGTGGTGTGAGCCGGTGAATGTGACGGAGTTTGTGCCGGTGATATTTGAGTTACAGGTGGAGGAGAGGGTGGCGGAGTTGCTTTCTTTGCCACCTTTGCTTGTGGTGTTAGTTGTTCAGTTTGGAACTCTAGTCTCCTTTTTCTCTTGATTGGTGGAAGAGTGCTAATCTTCCCCGTTCCACTCTGGATGAAGATCCTCTTTTGTGTATGGTCTACATCAGTAGTCTGTAGCTCCTCCTCAAACCTGTGCTTACGCATTTGAGAGGACAATGAATGTTCCTCTGAATATGAGCCGGTAGTGGTTTCGATTGCTGGTTGTTTTGGCACCGAAACTGTGTCCTTTTTTGTTTTCGGCTCTGAGCCGAATCTCTTCTTTTTCGGAGTCGAGCCTTCTCGGCGTCGATCATCCTCGGTGCCGCTGTCCCTGCGTCGAGCAGTGTCGGCTCCGCCTTCTCGGCGTCGATCTTTTTCGGCAACACTTTCTCGGTCCCGAGAGTGTTGTGTGCCTGTGTCTCGACCCGAGTCGGACGATCTGGGCACCAGTTCGGCCTTTTTCGGTGCCGATGGACGGTCACCTTTATGGGTCGAGCCATGGCCAGTTGGCAGTGGCGTCCCCTGGGCCTTGTCTATTTTCTTGTGCTGAGTGCTTTTCGACGTCTTACTCACAGTTTCGTCGACGTCAAATTCATCTCAGTCCGTTTCATGGATGGAGAAGGCTTCCTCCTCTTCTCCTTGTTCCTCGAACTCTCGGTGTTCTGTCGGCGTGGACGCCATCTGTAGTCTTCTGGCTCGACGGTCACGGAGCGTTTTTCGGGACCGGAACGCACGACAGGCCTCACAAGATTCTTCTTTGTGCTTGGGCGACAGGCACAAGTTACAGACCAAATGTTGGTCCGTATATGGGTATTTATTGTGGCATTTAGGACAGAATCGGAACGGGGTCCGTTCCATCGGTGTCGATGTTACACGCGGTCGGGCCGACCAGGCCCCGACGGGGGATCGAAATTACCCCGAAGGGCTACCGGAGCTCTTCACGATTCGGTGTCGATTCTAACTATCCCGATCCCGAGCTAAACAATACCGAAGTAATTTTTCAAAGTTTTGACTATCTTTCCGTCCCGAAACCCGGAGCGAAAAGGAACACGTCCGAACCCGAGGGCGGAAAAAAAAACAATCTAAGATGGAGCCGACGCCCATGCGCAATGGAAGCAAAGAGGAGGAGTCCCTCGGTCTCGTGACTCGAAAGACTTCTTCGAAGAAAAACAACTTGTAACACTCCGACCCAACACCAGATGGCGGACTGTGCACAACATGTGTATCTGCAGCAACAGATGCCATCGAACATATATATATATATATAGATGGAAAATGTCACTTACCCAGTGTACATCTGTTCGTGGCATGAGACGCTGCAGATTCACATGTTGTGCATATCCCGCCATCTAGTGTTGGGCTCGGAGTGTTACAAGTTGTTTTTCTTCGAGGAAGTCTTTTCGAGTCACGAGATCAAGGGACTCCTCCCATTTCGGCTCCATTGCGCATGGGCGTCGTCTCCATCTTAGATTGTTTTCCCCGCAGAGGGTGAGGTAGGAGTTGTGTATATAGTAATAGTGCCCATGCAATGGAGTAAGTATGTATGTACATAGTGTGATTAAAAGTGATATATTTTCAAATTTACAAATGTACAAGTTTATTTTTATCAACTTATAACGGCTACAGGCTCCCGGGGAGGTGGGAGGGCGCATGTGAATCTGCAGCGTCTCATGCCACGAACAGATGTAAGTGACATTTTCCGTTCAATGGCAGGTTTAGCTGCAGATACACATGCTGTGCATAGACTAGTAAGCAGTTATATCCCCAAAAGCGGTGGTTTAGCCTGTAGGAGTTGAAGTTGTTTGAAATAATATTCGTAGTACTGCCTGTCCTACTGTGGCTTGTTGTGTTGTTAACACATCCACACAGTAATGTTTAGTGATTGTATGAGGCGTAGACCATGTGGCTGCCTTACAGATTTCTGTCATTGGTATATTCCCTAGAAAGGCCATGGTGGCGCCTTTCTTTCTAGTGGAGTGTGCCTTTGGTGTAATAGGCAGTTCTCTTTTTGCTTTAACATAACAGGTTTGAATACACTTAACTATCCATCTAGCAATGCCTTGTTTAGATATTGGATTACCTGCATGAGGTTTTTGGAAAGCTACAAACAATTGTTTTGTTTTGCGAAATTGTTTGGTTCTATCAATGTAATACATTAGTGCTCATTTTATGTCTAATGTATGTAATGCTCTTTCAGCTACAGAGTCTGGTTGTGGAAAAAAACACTGGGAGTTCCACTGTTTGGTTTAAGTGGAACGGTGATATAACTTTTGGCAAAAATGTGGGATTTGTGCGTAAAACCACTTTATGCTTGTGTATTTGTATAAAGGGTTCCTGTATGGTAAAAGCTTGTATTTCACTTACTCTTCTGAGAGATGTGATAGCTATTAGGAAGGCTTCTTTCCAGGTTAAGTATTGCATCTCACACGAGTGCATGGGTTCGAATGGTGGACCCATGAGTCGTGTTAATACAATATTGAGGTTCCAAGAAGGAACGGGCGTTGTTCTTGGTGGAATGATCCTTTTTAGACCCTCCATAAATGCTTTTATGACTGGGATTCTAAATAGTGAAGTTGAATGTGTAATTTGCAGATAGGCAGAAATTGCTGTGAGATGTATTTTAATGGATGAAAAAGCTAACTTAGACTTTTGTAAGTGTAGTAAGTAGCTTACAATGTTTTTTGCGGACGCGTGTAATGGTTGAATTTGATTATTATGACAGTAATAGACAAATCGTTTCCATTTATTTGCGTAGCAATGTCTTGTAGTAGGTCTTCTAGCCTGTTTGATGACCTCCATACATTCTTGTGTAAGGTCTAGATGTCCGAATTCCAAGACTTCAGGAGCCAGATTGCTAGATTGAGCGATGCTGGATTCGGGTGTCTGATCTGTTGTTTGTGTTGAGTTAACAGATCTGGTTTGTTTGGTAGTTTGATATGAGGCACTACTGACAGGTCTAATAGTGTTGTGTACCAAGGTTGTCGTGCCCAAGTTGGTGCTATTAGTATTAGTTTGAGTTTGTTTTGACTCAATTTGTTTACTAGATACGGAAGGAGTGGGAGAGGGGGAAAAGCGTAAGCAAATATCCCTGACCAACTCATCCATAACGCATTGCCCTTGGAGTGAGGCTGTGGGTACCTGGATGCGAAGTTTTGGCATTTTGCGTTTTCTTTTGTTGCGAATAGGTCTATTTGCGGTGTTCCCCTGTTTTTGAAGTAGGTCTGTAGTATTTGGGGATGAATTTCCCATTCGTGGATTTGTTGGTGATCTCGACTGAGATTGTCTGCCAACTGGTTTTGAATTCCTGGGATGTATTGCGCTATTAGGCGAATGTGATTGTGAATCGCCCAATGCCAAATCTTCTGTGCTAAGAGACACAGTTGTGATGAGTGTGTCCCTCCTTGTTTGTTTAAGCAATACATTGTTGTCATGTTGTCTGTTTTGACAAGAATGTGTTTGTGGGCTATTAGTGTTTGAAATGCTTTCAACGCTAGAAACACTGCTAGTAATTCTAGCGGATTTATATGAAGTTGTTTCTGCTGAGTGTCCCATTGTCCTTGGATGCTGTGTTGGTTGAGGTGTGCTCCCCACCCTACCATGGAAGCATCTGTTGTGATCACGTATTGAGGCACTGGGTCTTGGAAAGGCCGCCCTTGGTTTAAATTTACAGTATTCCACCATTGAAGCGAGGTGTGTGTTTGGCGGTCTATCAACACTAGATCTTGAAGTTGACCCTGTGCTTGTGTCCATTGTGTTGCTAGGCACTGTTGTAAGGGCTGCATGTGTAATCTTGCATTTGGGACAATGGCTATGCATGAGGACATCATGCCTGATAGTTTCATCAGTAATTTTACCTGATACTTTTGGTTTGGGTGCATGCTTTGTATTACGTTTTGGAATGCTTGTACCCTTTGTGGACTTGGAGTGGCAATCCCATTTTTTGTGTCGATTGTTGCTCCTAAGTATTGTTGTATTTGACACGGCTGTAAGTGTGATTTTTGGTAGTTTAGTGAGAACCCTAGTTTGTGAAGGGTTTCTAGGACGTATTTTGTGTGTTGAAGACACTGTTTCCGAGTGCTGGTTTTGATTAACCAATCGTCTAGATACAGGAATACGTGTATGTGCTGTCTTCTGATATGTGCAGCTACTACTGCAAGGTATTTTGTAAATACCCTTGGTGCTGTTGTTATCCCGAATGGTAACACTTTGAATTGGTAATGTACTCCTTGGATTACAAACCTTAAGTATTTCCTGTGGGAAGGATGTATAGGTATATGGAAGTAAGCATCCTTGAGGTGTAATGTTGACATGTAGTCTTGTTGTTTGAGCAATGGAATTATGTCTTGAAGTTTCACCATGTGAAAGTGATCTGATTTGATGTAAATATTTAATGTTCTGAGATCTAATATGGGCCTCAGAGTTTTGTCCTTTTTTGGTATTAGAAAATACAGGGAGTAGACAACTGTTCCCTTTTGATGTTTGGGTACTAGTTCTATTGCTTCTTTTTGTAATAACGCTTGGACTTTTAGTTGTAATAGATCCAAGTGTTGTTTGGACATGTTGTGTGTCCTTGGAGGCACATTTGGTGGTAATTGTATGAATTCTATGCAGTAACCATGTAGGATAATGGCTAGGATCCACGAGTCTGTTGTGATTTCCTCCCAATTTTTGTAATAATCTGCAAGTCTCCCCCCCACTGGTGTTATGTGTTGGGGATTTGTGACACTGAAGTCACTGTTTAGTTTGAGGGGTCTTTGGGCTTTGGAACTTTCCTCTGGTTTTAGGGAACTGTCCACTTTTGTATTGTCCCCGAAAGCCTCCTCTTTGATATTGGCCCTGGTATGTGGGTCTGGCTTTTGAGGTTGAGGGTTCTGTGCTTTGGGCCCGAAACCCCCCTCTAAATTGTGTCTTCCTAAATGTGCCTCTGCTCTGTGGGGAGTAGAGCGCGCCCATGGCCTTGGCCGTATCAGTGTCCTTCAGCTTCTCTATAGCTGTATCCACCTCCGGCCCAAACAACTGCTGTCCATTAAAAGGTATATTAAGCACAGCCTGTTGGATCTCTGGCTTAAATCCGGAGGTGCGTAGCCATGCGTGTCTCCGAATAGTGAACGCTGTATTCACAGTTCTTGCGGCTGTGTCCGCTGCGTCCATTGCCGATTGTATCTGGTTGTTAGAGATACTTTGGCCCTCCTCCACCACTTGTTGTGCACGCTTTTGAAACTCCTTGGGAAGATGTTCTATAAAGTGCTGCATTTCATCCCAATGAGCTCTGTCATATCTTGACAATAAAGCCTGTGAGTTGGCAATGCGCCATTGATTGGCTGCCTGTGCTGCAACTCTTTTCCCCGCTGCGTCAAACTTTCGACTTTCTTTGTCGGGTGGTGGTGCATCTCCAGAGGTGTGTGAATTAGCCCTTTTATGTGCTGCGCCTACTACTACTGAGATGTACACAGGGTCTGTTGGGGGTGGCTTGTACTTTTTCTCCACCCTAGGTGTGATGGCTCTGCCTTTGACGGGCTCTTGAAATACTTGTTTCGCGTGTTTCAATATCCCTGGTAACATTGGAAGACCTTGGTACTGACTGTGTGTTGACGACAAAGTATTAAATAAAAAGTAATCCTCAATCGGTTCAGCGTGCAGTGCCACACTGTGAAAAGCAGCTGCTCTGGACACCACCTGCGTTTAAGCAGTACTGTCTTCAGGTGGTGATGGCCTTGCTGGGTAGCAGTCTGGACTATTGTCAGATACTGGTGCATCATATAGATCCCATGCATCTGGGTCATCCTGGCTCATCCCTGTGTGCGTTGGAGATTGCATCATAGGGGGGGTCGCAATTGGTGATGGTTGCGGTGAGTGGTGTGGTGATGGTTGTGGCGAAAAACAAGGTGGAGTTACTTCTTTTGCCACCTTTGCTTTTGGTTGTCTTTCTGTGTCTTGGAAAGCAAGTTTCCTTTTCATCTTAATAGGAGGGAGAGTTCTTATTTTCCCTGTTTCGTTTTGAATATGGAGCCTTCTTTGTGTATAATCTGGCTCCCCCATTTCTAGCTCTTGTCCAAATTTATGGCCTTGGATTGTGCTGAAAGGCCTTGTTCCTCGGGGTAGGAGCTTGTTTTCGCCTCCGAAGCTGGGTGTTTCGGCACTGAAACCTTTTCTACAGTGTTTTTCGGCCCCAATGCCACTTTTTTTTGGTTTCGGGGTGCCAATCTCTCGGTGCCGACTTTGGTCGGAGCTGGTATCTCGATGTGGAGTTTGGTCGGAGCCAGGTTCTCGGTGTCGAGTATACTCTGTGCCGGTATCTCGACCGGAGTCGGATGACTTCGACACGTGGTTGCCCTTTTTCGGTGCCGATGGTGGGTCACCGATTTTACGGGTTAAGCCATGGCCTGCTGGCGGTGGCGTCCCCTGGGCCTTCATGATCTTGGCGTGAGTTTTGGCCGGGGCTGGTTTACTCACGGTTTTCGCAGGCTGTTCCGTTTCGGGCTCGTCCGAGTCAGAGTCAGCAATGGAGAAAGTCTCCTCTTCTTCGACGTCGTGGTGTCCTGGCGGCGCAGATGCTATTTGAAGCCTTCGTGCTCTCCGGTCCCGTAGCATTTTCTTCGACCGAAATGCCTGACAAGCCTCGCAAGTATCCTCTTTGTGTTCGGGGGACAAACACAAATTACAGACCAGATGCTGATCTGTGTAAGGATACTTATTGTGGCATTCGGGGCAGAAGCGGAATGGGGTCCGTTCGATGAGCCTTGAAGACGCAGGCGGTCGGGCCGACCAGGCCCCGCTGGGGGATAGAAGCCCGAAGGGTTACCGGAGCTCTTCTTTAATTCGGTGTCGATCTGCGTTAACTAACCCGATACCGAACGCAAACAATACCGTCGAATTTTCCGAGATTTTAACTAACTTTCCGAACCGAAACATGGAGCGAAGAGGAACACGTCCGAACCCGATTGCGGAAAGAAAACAATCTAAGATGGAGTCGACGCCCATGCGCAAGGGAGCCGAAATGGGAGGAGTCCCTCGATCTTGTGACTCGAAAAGACTTCTTCGAAGAAAAACAACTTGTAACACTCCGAGCCCAACACCAGATGGCGGGATATGCACAGCATGTGTATCTGCAGCTACACATGCCATCGAACATATATATATACACATATGGAAAATGTCACTTACCCAGTGTACATCTGTTCGTGGCATGTTCTGCTGCAGATTCACATGCTATGCATATCGATTCCGACATTTAGTGTTGGGCTCGGAGTGTTACAAGTTATTTTTCCTTGAAGAAGTCTTCTTCAAGTCACAGGATCGAGTGACTCCTCCTCTTCGGTTCCATTGCGCATGGGCATCGACTCCATTGTTAGATTGTTTTCCCGCAAAGGGTAAAGGAAGGAGTGAGAGTATATAAGTGAAAAAAGAGATGTCCATGCAAATGTAAATGCACAAATGTGTTAACTTAAACGACTACAGGCTTACGGGGAGGAGGGAGGGTGCATGTGAATCTGCAGCAGAACATGCCACGAACAGATGTACACTGGGTAAGTGACATTTTCCGTTCGATGGAATGTGTAGCTGCAGATACACATGCTATGCATAGACTACAAAGCAGTTTGTGCTCCAAAAATAGCGGTGGCTAGCCTGTAGGAGTTTTAAGTTGTTTGAAATAATGTCAGCTTGTCCTACTGTGGCTTCTTGTTGTTTGCATAATACGTCCACACAGTAGTGTTTAGTAAATGTATGAGGTGTTGCCCATGTAGCTGCTTTACATATTTCAGTCATTGGTATATTTCCTAAAAAAGCCATTGTTGCACCATTCTTTCGTGTAGAATGTGCTTTTGGGGTGATTACAAGTTGTCTTTTTGCTTTGATATAGCATGTTTGTATGCACCTTACAATCCATCTTGCTAAACCTTGTTTTGATATAGGATTGCCTGTATGTGGTTGTTGGAAAGCCACAAAAAGTTGTTTGTCTTTCTAAATTGTTTAGTGTTGTTTATATAGTACATTATAGCTCTTTTGCGATCTAATGTATGTAGTGCTTTTTCTGCCACATAATGTGGGTGTGGGAAGAAGACTTGCAGCTCCACTGTTTGATTGATATGAAAAGGTGAGACTACTTTTGGTAGAAATTTGGGATTTGTGTTTGTGTACTTGGAAGAAAGGTTCCTCAAGATGAAAAGCTTGTATTTTACTTACTCTTCTTAAAGAAGTAATTTCCACTAGGAAGGCAACTTTTCATGTTAGAAATTGAATTTGGCATGAGTGCATGGGTTCAAAAGGTGGTCCCATAAGTCTTGTAAGCACTATATTTAGATTCCAAGATAGAATTGGTGGTGTTATTGGTGGAATTATGTGTTTTAAGCCTTCCATGAAAGCTTTAATGACCGGAACTCTAAATAAAGAGCTATGTTGAATATTTTGTAAATATGCAGATATTGCAGTGAGGTATATTTTTATTGAGGAAAATGCTAAATTTGATTTTTGAAATGAAGTAAATAACATACAATATCTTGTATTGATGCTGTAAGAGGAGCTATATTTTTAGATTGACAGTAATCGACAAATCTTTTCCATTTGTTTGCATAGCACTGTCTAGTAGTGGGTTTTCTTGCTTGTTTAATAACTTCCATACATTCTGATGGGAGTTGTAAATATCCAAATTCTATGACTTCAGGAGCCAAATTGCTAGATTGAGAGCACTGGGGTTTGGATGTCTGATTTGACCTTTGTTTTATGTTAACAGATCCGGTCTGCATGGGAGTTTGGTGCTATGAGTATCATGGTGAGTGAAATTTGACGCAACTTGTTGACCAGAAATGGAAGGAGTGGGAGAGGGGGGAATGCGTAAGCAAATATCCCTGACCAATTGATCCACAGAGCATTGCCCTTGGATAGGGGATGTGGGTGTCTGGATGCAAAGTTTTGGCATTTTCTGTTTTCGCTTGTTGCGAGTAGATCTAGGTTTGGTGTTCCCCACTTTTGAAAGTACTTTTGAAGTAAGTACTTGTGGATGAATCTCCCATTCGTGTGTTTGTTGGTGATTTCTGCTGAGGATATCTGCCAACTGATTGTCTAACCCTGGAATGTACTGCGTTAATAGATGAATTTGATTGTGAATTGCCCATTTCCAAATGTTTTGGGCTAGAAGGGACAGTTGAGATGAATTTGTCCTTCCGTGTTTGTTGAGATAATACATGGTTGTCATGTTGTCTCTCTTTATAAGAACATTCTTCTGTGTGAGAAGAGGTTGAAAGGCTTTGAGGGCCAGAAACACAGCTAATAACTCTAAGTGGTTTATGTGTAGCTGTTTCTGTTTGACATCCCATTGTCCTTGAATATTGTGATTGTTTAGGTGAGCTCCCGAACCAATCATTGATCCATCTGTTGTAATTATGGTTTGAAGCACAGGGTCTTGAAACGACTGCCCTTTGATTAAATTGCTGCAATTCCACCACTGAAGGGACATATGTGTTTGGCAGTCAGTCAACACTAGATCTTGGAGTTGACCGTGTGCCTGTGACCATTGTTGTGCAAGGCACTGTTGTAAGGGCCTCATGTTTAATTTTGCGTGTGGAACTATTGCAATGCAAGATGGCATCATTCCTAGGATTTTCATGACAAATCTTACAGTGTATTGTTGATTTGTTTGAATAAGTGGAATTAGATTTTGGAAAGTTTGTATCCTTTGTGTATTTGGATACGCTAGAGCGATTTGAGTATTTAGGATAGTGCTGGTTGAAGGTGTGACTTTTGGTAGTTTATAGAAAAACCTATGGTGTGCAGGGTTTCTATTACATAACGTGTATGATTTTGGCATTGTGTACGACTGCTTGATTTTATTAGCCAATCGTCTAGATGTGGAAAGAGATGGATATGTTGTCTTCTTAGGTAGGCTGCTACTACTGCTAAGCACTTTGTGAATACCCCTGGAGGTGTTGTTATGCCAAAAGGTAACACTTTGAACTGGTAGTGCTTTCCTTGAATGACAAACCTGAGTTATTTTCTGTGAGCTGGATGGACGGGTATGTGCAAATACGCATCCTTGAGGTCCAAGGCTGTCATAAAATCTTGTTTTTGTAGCAGTGGGACAACATCTTGCAGAGTTATCATGTGAAAATGTTCTGATAGGATGTAAAAATTGAGGGGCCTGAGGTCAAGTATTGGCCTGAGGGTGCCATCTTTTTTGGGAATTAGAAAGTATAGTGAATAAACTCCTGTTCCTAGTTGAGACTGTGGAACTAACTCTATTGTTTGTTTGAGTACTAGAGATTGAACCTCTTTTTGTAACAGAATTGTATGTTCTGGGGTTAACTTGGGATACCTTGGTGGAATATTTGGCGGAGTGTTTATCAATTCTAGGCAATAACCATTGTGGATAATTGATAGTACCCAGTTGTCTGTGGTGATATTTTGCTAATGTGTATGGAACTGATGTAGTCTTCCCCCCACAGGAGACTTGTGGAGTGGAAGGGAGTGAGGGAAGTCACTGTTTTGGCTGTGTTGCAGGCTGTTTAGAGGTTTGGAATTTACCTCTATTTCTAGAGTATTGTCCTCTATAAATGCCTCTAAACCCACCTCGCTGGTACTGGGTTTGGTAAGTTGGTTTTGTTTGGGAAGTTGATGCCTCTGAAGGTTGTGGTCTGAAACCTCCTCGAAACTGACGCTTACTAAATGACCCTCTATATGGTGTAGAATAGACTGCACCCCTTGCTTTGGCTGTGTCTGAGTCTTTTCGTAGTTTTTCTATTGCTGTGTCTACCTCTGGCCCAAAAAGATGTTTCTTATCAAAGGGCATGTTTAACACAGCCTGTTGTATTTCTGGTTTAAAACCAGAGGAGTGCAGCCATGCATATCTACGAATAGTGACTGCTGTGTTCACACTCCTTGCAGTGGTATCAGCTGCATCAAGGGCAGATCTTATTTGGTTATTACTAATAGCTTGCCCTTCCTCTACAACCTGTTGCGCCCTTTTCTGGTGCTCTTTTGGGAGATGCTGTATAATATCCTGCATCTCATCCCAATGGGCTCTATCGTAACGAGCTAGCAGTGCCTGGGAATTAGCTATCCTCCATTGGTTTGCTGCTTGGGACGCAAATCTCTTTCCTGCAGCATCACATTTTCTGCTTTCCTTATCAGGAGGGGGTGCATCTGCAGAGAACTGACGATTCACTCTTTTTCTTGCAGCACTAACCACTACTGAATCAGGTGGCACCTGATGGGTGATGTAATCAGGGTCAGAAGGCTGCGGTTTATACTTTCTCTATTCTAGGTGTTATTATTCTTGCTTTCACAGGCTCATTAACACTTTGGTCAGCGTGCTTTACCATGCCTGGTAGCACTGGGAGGCACTGGTACCTAGAATGGGTTGAGGATAATGAATTGAACAAAAAATCTTCCTCTAGTCATTCTGTGTGCACTGTAACCCCATGATAGCCAGGGCTTCAGCCTATCACCTGATTATATACTGTAGTATCTTCAGGTGAAGATGGTTTAGAGGGGTAAGTGTCTGGGTCGTTGCTTGGGATTGGATCAGGGTCGTAAAGGTCCCATGGATCAACAGTGTCTTGTTGTGAGTCAAAAGAATGCGTTGGAGAATGCATTGGTGTAGGACTTATTTGAGGAGAGGTAGGTAGGTGTGGAGAATGAGGAGGAAAAGACTGAGGAGGTGCTGGCTTCTCTTTTTGTTCTGGTACCTTAGCAGGCGGGTGCGCAGTGTTCCATTCCTCCTGAAATGCCAGCTTTCTCTTTGTTTTTGAAGGAGGTGCTGTGATGATTCTCCCTGTTTCTTTATGGATGTGAATCCTAGACTGTCTCTCAACCATAATTTGAAACATTGGTTCAATTTCTGTCTCTTCCTCAGAGGTTTTATGGCTTTCTTGCAGTCTTTTGGAAAGTCATTGTTCCTCTGTATAACCTGCCTTTTTCGGTTCCGAAGTGTGATGTTTTTTCAGGATCGAAAATGATGAGGAAGGTCTCAGCTCCGAAACAGTTTTTCTAATTTTCGACTCCGAAAATTGTTGTTGTCTACTGGAGTCTGAAATGGAGCTTTTAATAGTCTTTGTTGACTCCGAAGTCATCGGAGGAGTGGCCTTTTTCGGTGCCGAACCCGAGGGTGGGTCACCGACAGTCTTTTTACAGGCCCCATGGCCTTCCAGCAGTGGCGTAGCCAAGGCCTTCTGTTGTTTCTTATGTGGGGGTGCAGGGGCAGACGTACTCACATGCTGGCCGGCTGTGTTGGGTCTGTCTTCCTCGGATTTCTGCTCCGATTCGGTGTCTTGGATAGAGACTGCTGTTTGCATTTGTTCCTCTTCTGTAACGTCGAAATGTTCTTGGCTCTTCAACGTCATTTCCAGCCTTCTTGCTCTTCAGTCCCTCAGAGTCTTTTTCGATCAGAACGATCGACAGGCTGAGCAGTTTTCCTCCCGATGGTCTGGAGAAAGGCAGAGGTTGCAAACCAGATGTTGGTCTGTGTATGGGTACTTAGCGTGGCACCAAGGGCAGGATCGGAATGGAGTCCGATCCAAGTGGCTCTCCACGCCGTCGGCCCGAATAGGCCTGAGTTGGGCACACGCGCCCGGAAGGGTGAACAAAGTTGTTTTCCGATGGTACTACTGTTTCGATGGAAGATGAATAATGCGATTGATACAATACCAATGAAAAGGAAGGTTATTTAAAGTTTTCTGAATCAAAATCTCAGAGAGAGAGAAAACACGTCCGAACCCGACGGCGGAAAGAAAACAATCTAACAATGGAGTCGATGCCCATGCACAATGGAACCGAAGAGGAGGAGTCACTCGATCCTGTGACTCTAAAAGACTTCTTCGAGGAAAAACAACTTGTAACACCCAGAGCCCAACATTAGATGTCAGAATCGATATGCATAGCATGTGTATCTGCAGCTACACATGCCATCGAACATATATCTATATGGAAAATGTCACTTACCCAGTGTACATCTGTTCGTGGCATGTAGTGCTGCAGATTCACATGCTATGCATTGCTTCCGCCATCTAGTGTTGGGCCCGGAGTGTTACAAGTTGTTTTTCTTCGAAGAAGTCCTTTTCGAGTCACGTGATCGAGTGACTCCTCCTTTCGGTCATAGTGCACATGGGCATCGACTCCTTTGTTAGATTATTTTCTCGCAAAAGGGCGAAGGAAAGAGTGATAGAGTGAAAGAATGTGGTATAAAAGTAATAAGTAAATAAGAAGTCCATGCAAATGTAAATGTGTATACATATGTACAAATAAGAAACTGCAATGACTACAGGCTTCCGGAGCGGAGGGAGGGTGCATGTGAATCTGCATCACTACATGCCACGAACAGATGGACACTGGGTAAGTGACATTTTCAGTTCGACGGCATGTGTAGCTGCAGATACACATGCTATGCATAGACTAAAAAGCAGTTGCTCTCCTCAAAATAAGCGGTGGCTAGCCTGTAGGAGTTGGAGTTGTTTGAAATAATGTTTTTAGGACAGATTGACCAACATTGGCCTGTTGCTTTAAAAATACATCCACACAGTAATGCTTTCTAAATGCACGTGGCTTATACCATATGGCAGCTTTGCATATGTCTGTCATTGGTATGTTTGCTAAAAATGCCATGGACGCACCTTTTTTCCTAGTGGAATGAGCTTTAGGTGTTATTAAAAGTTGTTGTTTTGCCTTAATGTAACATGTTTGAATACATTTAACAATCCATCTAGCTAATCCTTGTTTATAGATAGGATTACCTTTATGTGGTTGTTGAAAGGCAAAGAAAAGCTGTTTAGTTTTTCTAAACTCTTGTTTTATCCACATAATACATTAGAGCTGTTTTAAGGTCAAGAGTGTGAAGGGTTCTTTCTGGCTGTGGGTAGAAAACTGGCAATTCCACTGTTTGGTTTATGTGAAAAGGCGACATAACCTTTGGCAAAAAATTTTGATTAGTTCTAAGTACAACTTTATGCTTGTGTACTTGGAAAAAAAGGTTCCTCGAGAGTGAATGCCTGTATTTCACTAACTCTTCTTAATGAAGTAATTGCTACTAAGAAAGCATCTTTCAAAGTTAAAAATTGAATCTCACACGAATGCATGGGTTGAAAAGGTGGGCCCATTAGCCTTGTGAGTACAATATTTAGATTCCAAGCAGGAACTGGTGGCGTTCTCAGTGGAACAATACATTTTAGTCCTTCCATGAAGGCTTTAATAACTGGAACTCTAAAGAGAGAGGCATGTTGTATAGTCTGCAAGTAAGCTCATATGGCAGTAAGATGAATTTTAATAGATGAGAAGTGGTTGAAACGCTTTTAGGGCAAGGAACACAGCTGAATCCCATTCCCCCTGTATGGTAAGGTTGTTGAGATGAGCTCCACAACCTATCATTGATGCATCTGTTATTGTGGTCTAAGGGACAGGGGTCCTGAAATGACCGCCCCTTCATTAAATTGCTGTGATTCCACCATTGAAGGGACTTGTGTGTTTGGCAGTCTAACAACACTAGATCTTGCAATTGACTCTGTGCTTTAGACCATTGCTGTGAGAGGCACTGTTGTGAGAGGCACTGTTGTAGTGTTCTCATATTTATTTAGTCTTGCATGCAGTACTATTGCTATGCAGGATGCCATCATGCCCAATAGTTTCATGATAAATCTTACAGTGTATTGTTGATTTGGCTGCATTTGTGGTATGAGGTTTTGGAACGCTTGTATTCTTTGTGTATTTGGATAGGCTAAGGCTTTTTGTGTATTGAGAATAGCGCCTAGGTACGGTTGTGCTGGCTGAAGATGTGATTTTTGGTAACTGAGAGTGAACCCTAATGTATGTAGGGTTTCTGATGTGTGTTGTGTGTGTTGTCGACATTGTATAATATTGCTTGATTTTATTAGCCAATCGTCTAAATAAGTAAAGACATGTATGTGTTGTCTTCTTAGGTAAGCTGCTACTACCGCTAGACATTTTGAGAATACTCTTGGAGCTGTTGTTATACCTAATGGCAGGACTTTGAATTGGTAGTGTTTTCCCGCTATCACAAATCTTAGGTATTTTCTGTGAGCTGGATGGATGGGTATGGAAAATGTCACTTACCCAGTGTACATCTGTTCGTGGCATGAGACGCTGCAGATTCACATGCTTTGCACATCCCGCCATCTAGTGTTGGGCTCGGAGTGTTACAAGTTGTTTTCTTCAAAGAAGTCTTTCGAGTCACGAGATCGAGGGACTCCTCCCCTTTCGGCTCCATTGTGCATGGGCGTCGACTCCATCTTAGATTGTTTTCCCCGCAGAGGGTGAGGTAGGAGTTGTGTATCATAGTAATAGTGCCCATGCAATGGAGTAAACATGTATGTACATAATGTAGTTTAAAGTGATATATTTACAAATTTACAAATGTTCAAGATCAACTTAGAAACGGCTACAGGCTCCCGGGGAGGTGGGTGGGCGCATGTGAATCTGCAGCGTCTCATGCCATAAACAGATGTACACTGGGTAAGTGACATTTTCCGTTCGATGGCATGTGTAGCTGCAGATACACATGCTTTGCATAGACTAGTAAGCAATTATTTCCCCAAAAGCGGTGGTTCAGCCTGTAGGAGTTGAAGTTGTTTGAAACAAAGTTCGTAGTACTGCTTGTCCTACTGTGGCTTGTTGTGCTGTTAACACATCCACGCAGTAGTGCTTGGTAAATGTATGAGGCGTAGACCATGTGGCTGCCTTACATATTTCAGTCATTGGAATGTTTCCTAGAAAGGCCATGGTAGCACCTTTTTTTCTAGTTGAGTGTGCCCTCGGTGTAATAGGCAGTTCTCTTTTTGCTTTGAGATAACGGGTTTGAATGCATTTAACTATCCATCTAGCAATGCCTTGTTCGGAAAGCAACAAATAATTGTTTTGTTTTCCGAATTTGTTTTGTTCTGTCAATGTAGTACATTAACGCTCTTTTGATGTCTAATGTACGTAGTGCCCTCTCAGCTGCAGAATCTGGCTGTGGGAAGAACACTGGTAGTTCTACTGTTTGATTCAAGTGGAACAGTGATATGACTTTTGGAAATTTTTTTGGATTTGTCCGTAGAACTACTTTATGCTTGTGTATTTGAATAAATGGTTCTTGTATGGTAAATGCTTGGATTTCACTGACTCTTCTTAGAGATGTGATAGCAATTAAAAATGCAACTTTCCATGTTAAATATTGCATTTCACATGAGTGCATGGGCTCAAAAGGTGGCCCCATGAATCGTGTTAAGACAATGTTGAGGTTCCATGAAGAAACTGGTGGTGTTCTTGGTGGTATCATTATTTTTAGGCCTTCCATAAAGGCTTTTATGACTGGTATCCTAACCAGTGAATTTGAGTGGGTAATTTGCAGGTAAGCTGAAATTGCGGTAAGATGTATCTTAATGGATGAAAAAGCTAGTTTTGCCTTTTGCAAATGAAGCAAGTAGCTGACAATGTCTTTAGCAGATGCGTGTAAGGGTTGAATTTGATTATTATGGCAATAATAAACAAACCTTTTCCACTTATTTGCATAGCAATGTCTAGTGGTTGGTTTTCTAGCTTGTTTTATGACTTCCATACATTCCTGTGTAAGGTCTAAGTGTCCGAACTCTAAGACTTCAGGAGCCAAATTGCTAGATTCAGCGATGCTGGATTGGGGTGTCTGATCTGTTGATTGTGTTGAGTTAACAGATCTGGTCTGTTTAGTAGTTTGATATGAGGCACTACTGAGAGGTCTAGTAGTGTTGTGTACCAAGGTTGTCTTGCCCAAGTTGGTGCTATGAGTATGAGTTTGAGGCTGTTTTGACTCAACTTGTTTACTAGATATGGAAGGAGTGGGAGAGGGGGAAAAGTGTATGCAAATATCCCTGGCCAAGTCATCCATAACGCATTGCCTAGAGAATGATTGTGGGTACCTGGATGCGAAGTTTCGGCATTTTGCCTTTTCTTTTGTTGCAAACAGGTCTATTTGTGGTGTTCCCCAATTTTGGAAGTAAGTGTGTAGTACTTGGGGGTGAATCTCCCATTTGTGGATCTGTTGGTGATCCAGAGAGAGATTGTCTGCTAATTGATTCTGAATCCCTGGAATGAACTGTGCTATTAGGCGAATGTGGTTGTGTATCGCCCAATGCCATATTTTCTGTGTCAGGAGACACAACTGTGTTGAGTGTGTTCCTCCCTGTTTGTTTAGGTAATACATTGTTGTCATATTGTCTGTTTTGACAAGAATGTGTTTGTGGCTTATTATTGGTTGAAATGCTTTTAACGCTAGAAATGCTGCCAATAGCTCTAAGTGATTTATGTGAAACTGTCTTTGCCGAGAGTCCCATTGTCCCTGAATGCTGTGCTGATTGAGGTGTGCTCCCCACCCTATCATGGAGGCATCTGTAGTTATTACGTAGTGAGGCACTGGGTCTTGAAAAGGCCGCCCTTGGTTTAAATTTATATTGTTCCACCATTGAAGCGAGGTGTATGTTTGGCGGTCTATCAACACTAGATCTAGAAGTTGACCCTGTGCCTGTGACCATTGTGATGCTAGGCACTGTTGTAAGGGCCTCATGTGCAATCTTGCGTTTGGGACAATGACTATGCATGAGGACATCATGCCAAGGAGTTTCATTACTAATTTGACTTGTATTTTTTGGTTTGGGTACATAACCTGTATTACATTGTGAAATGCTTGTACTCTTTGTGGACTTGGAGTGGCAATCGCTTTTGCTGTGTCGATTGTTGCCCCTAAGTATTGCTGTGTCTGACACGGCTGAAGGTGTGACTTTGTGTAGTTGATTGAGAAACCTAGTTTGTGCAGGGTTTCTATGACGTACTTTGTGTGTTGTAAACATCGTGCTAGTGTGTTGGTTTTGATTAACCAATCGTCTAGGTACGGGAACACATGTATTTGCTGCCTTCTGATATGCGCAGCTACTACTGCCAGGCATTTTGTAAAAACTCTTGGCGCAGTTGTTATTCCGAATGGCAACACCTTGAATTGGTAATGTACCCCTTGGAATACAAATCTTAGGTACTTTCTGTGTGAAGGATGTATTGGTATATGGAAATATGCATCCTTTAGGTCTAGTGTTGTCATGTAGTCTTGTTGTTTGAGCAAGGGAATCACGTCTTGGAGTGTTACCATGTGAAAATGATCTGATTTGATGTAATGATTTAGTGTTCTGAGGTCTAATATGGGTCTCAGTGTTTTGTCCTTTTTTGGAATTAGGAAATACAGGGAGTAAACACCTGTTCCTTTTTGATGGTTGGGTACTAGTTCTATTGCTTCCTTTTGTAACAATGCTTGGACTTCTAGTTGTAACAGATCTAAGTGTTGTTTGGACATGCTGTGTGCTCTTGGAGGCACATCTGGTGGCAAATGTAGGAATTCTATGCAGTAACCATGTTGGAATGGTGGATAATGGCTAGGACCCACTCGTCCGTAGTTATGTGTTCCCAGTTTTGGTAATAATCTGTGAGCCCCCCCCCTCCACACTGGTGGTGTGTGTTGGGGGTTTGTGACGTTGGAGTCACTGTTTAGTTTGTGGGGTTTTTGGGCTTTGGAATTTCCTTCTTGTTTTAGGGAACTGTCCACCCCTATATTGTCCCCGAAAACCTCCTCTCTGATATTGGCCCTGATATGTGGGTCTGACTTGTGAGGTGGAAGGCTCTGTGGTCTGGGCCCGAAACCCCCCTCTAAAGTGCGGCTTCCTAAAAGTGCCTCTGCTCTGTGGGGAGTAGAGCGCGCCCATGGCTTTGGCCGTATCGGTGTCCTTTTTAAGTTTTTCTATAGCAGTGTCCACCTCCGGCCCAAACAACTGCTGTCCATTAAAAGGCATATTCAGCACGGCTTGTTGTATTTCCGGCTTTAATCCTGACGTACGCAACCATGCATGTCTCCTTATTGTTACTGCAGTATTTACTGTCCTTGCAGCTGTATCTGCTGCATCCATTGCTGACCGTATCGGATTATTTGAGATACTTTGTCCTTCCTCCACCACTTGTTGTGCCCTTTTTTGGAACTCTTTGGGTAAGTGTTCTATGAAATGCTGCATTTCGTCCCAATGAGCCCTATCATATCTTGCCAGAAGCGCTTGTGAGTTGGCAGTGCGCCATTGGTTTGCTGCTTGTGCTGCAACCCTTTTCCCAGCAGCGTCAAATTTGTGACTCTCCTTGTCTGGAGGTGGTGCGTCTCCCGAGGTGTGAGAGTTTGCTCTCTTGCGAGCTGCCCCTACTACCACAGAGTCTGGTGTTAATTGCTGCGTGATATACACAGGGTCTGTAGGCGGTGGCTTGTACTTTTTCTCCACCCTTGGTGTTATGGCCCTCCCCTTCACAGGCTCCTGAAACACCTGTTTGGAGTGTTTTAGCATTCCAGGTAGCATAGGTAAGCTCTGGTATTGGCTATGAGTGGAGGATAGTGTATTAAACAAAAAGTCATCCTCAATCGGTTCTGCATGCAAGGTGACATTATGAAAAGCCGCTGCCCTAGAGACCACTTGCGTGTAGGATGTACTGTCCTCAGGTGGGGACGGTCTCGCTGGGTAACAGTCCGGGCTGTTATCCGATACTGGCGCATCATAAAGGTCCCATGCATCGGGATCGTCCTGACTCATTGCAGTATGTGTTGGGGATTGCATCAGTGGTGGAGTGACTACCGGTGATGTGTGCATTGATGGTGGTGGAGATGGTGGCGGAGTTGTCTGTTTTGCCACCTTTGCCTGTGGCTGCTTGTCTTTGTCTTGAAAGGCAAGTCTTCTTTTCATTTTAATTGGGGGAAGAGTGCTTATCTTCCCTGTGTCCTTTTGAAAGTGGAGCCTCCTTTGAGTGTAGTCTGGCTCCATTGATTCCAGTTCTTGTCCGAACTTATGTCCTTGCATTTGGGAGGACAATCCCTGTTCCTCTGTGTAGGAACCTGATTTCGGTTCCGAGGCTGGATGTTTCGGAATGGAAACCTTTTCGGTAGCCTTTTTCGGCTCCGACAACACTTTCTTTATTTTCGGCGTCGTGGTCTCTCGGTGCCGACCCATTTCGGTGCCGCTGTCTCGGTGCCGAACTTGCTCGGAGCCGCTGTCTCGGGCTCGAGATTGCTGTGTGCCGGTATCTCGACCGGAGTCGGATGACTTCGACACAAGCGTGCCCTTTTTCGGTGCCGATGATCGGTCACCTATTTTACGGGTTAAGCCATGGCCTGTTGGCGGTGGCGTCCCCTGGGCTTTTGTGGTCTTCTCGTGAGTTTTATGTATCGACGTCTTACTCACGGTTTTAGGCGTTTCTTCAGGATCGAGCTCGTCCGAGTCCGACTCCTGGATGGAGAAGGTTTCCTCTTCCTCCTCCAAATGCCTTTGTCCTGTCGGTGCCGACGCCATTTGCAGTCTTCTCGCTCTTCTGTCACTTAATGTCTTCCTCGACCAAAACGCTCGACAGGCTTCACAAGTATCTTCTTTGTGTTCTGGAGACAAACACAAGTTACAGACCAGGTGCTGATCTGTATACGGATACTTGTTGTGACATTTTGGAAAGAAGCGGAATGGGGTCCGTTCCATCAGCCTTGAAGAGACACGTGGCCGGGCCGACCAGGCCCCGACGGGGGAATCGAAAAAACCCTGAAGGGCCACCGGAGCTCTTCAAAAGTCGGTGTCGATCTATAGTAACTAACCCGATACCGAATGCAAACAATACCGTCAAATTTTCCGAGATTCTAACTAATTTTCCGAACCGAAACACGGAGCGAAAAGGAACATGTGCGGACACGATGGCGGAAAAAAACCAATCTAAGATGGAGTCGACGCCCATGACCAATGGAGCCGAAAGGGGAGGAGTCCCTCGATCTCGTGACTCGAAAGACTTCTTCGAAGAAAACAACTTGTAACACTCTGAGCCCAACACTAGATGGCAGGATGTGCAAAGCATGTGTATCTGCAGCTACACATGCCATCGAACATGAAAATACGCAATTTTGAGATCTAATGCAGTCATGTAATCTTGTGTTTGTAGTAGTGGAATGGCGTCCTGCAGAGTTACCATGTGAAAATGTTCTGACAGTATATATGTTTAGTGATCTGAGATCTAGAATGGGTCTGAGAGTGCCATCCTTTTTGGGAATGAGGAAGTACAATGAGTATACCCCTGGTCCGTGTTGAGATTTTGGAACTAATTCTATTGCCTCTTTTAGTAGTAGCGATTGCACTTCTTCTTGTCACAGAACGTTGTGTTCCGGGGACAGCCTGTGATAACGAGGAGGAATATTTGGAGG